>NC_133752.1:170330789-171664688 GCF_036562045.2 Rhinolophus sinicus | reverse complement strand
TTGGCGAGCTTCCACGTCGGTGCACACAGCTACGTGTCAGGACAGAAGCTCCTGCATTCAGGACCCTTCTGGACCTGGCTCTGTGTACTTCTTCATCTGGCTGCTCATTTGTATTCTTTATAGGAACACTGGTAAAAATAAGCAAATGTTCCTCTGAGTTCTGTGAGCCACTCCAGCAAACTAATCAAACCCAAGGAGGGGGGCATGGGCACCTCTGATTAAGAGCCAGTCAGTTAGAAGTACAGGTAACAACCTGCACTGGTGATTAGCATGTGAAATGGGGGAAGTCAGCCTAGTAAGACTGAACCCTTAACCTGTGGGATCTGATCCAATCTCCATGTAGGTTGTAGGACTCCAGGTAGATTGAATTGAACTGTAGGACACCTAGCTGGTGTTGCAGAATTGCTTGAAGTGTGGAAAACCCACACATCTGGTGTCGGAAGTGAAGTTGTAGCACAATATTGAGAGTAAGGAGACACACAGGGCAGTGCTTTCCTTTACAGTCTCCACACAATGGTTGGCACTCAATAAGTGTTGGTTGAATGAATGAATGAATGAATGAATGAATGAATGAATGCTTTCAAACTTTCATTAACTGGGCATTCTCCACCACCCCCAGAAGTTGACACTTGTACTGGAAGTACAAATTGGAAGAGCTAATATTTCTAACAACTTCTAGTCATTTGTTCAAGTTTATTTCTCTCAAGGGACATGGAAGAATTAAAAAATGAATAAATAAAAAGAAAACAAGAAAGGAAGAAGGAAGCAAGAAAAAATAAGAGGAAAAAAGTAATAGAAAAAAAGAAAGAAACAAACAAAAGATAACTTTAAAAAATTTACTGAGACATCTTATGAAGTTGCTACAGTTCTATCCACTTTTTCCTTTGCTAATACATGTACCTGCTTTGACTGAGGCAATATTATCTTTGAGGATGAAGCAATGTATGGAAGGAGACCTGATGACTAGGAAACTTAGAGCAGGAGGAGAAGTTAGAAAGGGCCTGGGCTGGACAAATAGGACAGAATTACTGGTGGCTCAGAAGAGGATGTGAGACCCAGGCTCACATTAAGGCATAGGTCCAAGAACTATGGCTGGGTCTGTCCACAGCTCTGGATACACAATGGGCAGTAGAAGGTCCAACATAACTCTGGGACCATCTCAACACTTGGGGGGAATAGAGGGATTGAGAGTATTAGACAAGGGAGTAGCCATCCATCCATGCATTTGTTTATCACATTTTCTGAGCTCTGTTGAGGCCCAGGGGATTCAGCAGTAACCAACCAGATACAGTTCTAGCTTTCAAGGAACTTACACCTATATAATTGAAGTTCAGCTAATAGGTAACAGGCGCTTAACAGTTAGGAGGAGATTCAGGCAAAAAGCTCAATTTCCCTAGAGATATGAAACAAAAGATTAATTAGCTATAGGATGAAGATTACAATGGAGGTATAATCCTAAAATCATCAATTTTTAGTAGAGAATGGAAGCTATAAAATTTTCAAGGCATGGTTGGGATTGAGAGTACTGAAAGTTAATTATATTTCCAGAGAGGGGTCTGTGATCCCAGATAAATCCTGAGAGAAAGGAGCAACTGAGAGGACGTACGTCCAACACCAGGATCCGGGGCCCCTGGTCCCTTTGTGGTGCCAGCTACCTATGCAGCCATCTGGAAATGAGCAGGACTGGGCTTTTCAGAAGTGGAAGGCGTGGGCCCATCTGCGGGAAGGTGAAGATGGCAGAAATGGGAGAGGAAGCAAGAAAAGAGCTGCATTATGACATGAGAAGCCCTGCAGTTTGATTCTAGTGAGCTTTCTGACATTTCTATTTAGAGGTTTTAAAAATTGTGTGTGTGTGTGTGTGTGTGTGTGTGTGTGTGTGTGTGAGAGATAATATAACATTTGGGGGGCAAGTATTCTCCATGACACAGAGTTTTCTATTGAATGGTGTTCCTTCACTTTCTATACTTTCCCACTTTGGCCCATGTTTGGATTGAAGTCCTGATTGTGTCTTACGTACATCGAGCTTGCATGTTCAGCGCTCCATGGGTTAGCAGTTCTCGGTCACTTCCACGCTTGTGTTAACTCCCGGACTCCATTGAAATCAAGATACTTTTGTTTTGGTATAATGGTTTTCCATTCAATAGTCTTTCCATTTTGTTCATTAAGATGCAATGAGCTGGAGGGCTTTTTACCAGGTTTGTATCTGTACCCTGTGTGGTCAGCCCCTTCCTTTTATTTCCTACATGACATGTGTCTCCTCCTCAGGACTTCTAGAAAGGTATAATTCATGGAGGGTGACTCCTACTTTTCTCCTGATTGTTGTAGTGAGGTAATGCTTCCTGCGGCTCAGATGTCTACCTCTTGAGCTGTCTTGTAACCCATTAACCCCCCAGTGACACTGGCTTTTATCCTATCTCTTATTTCTTTGGGATCACAAACTACTCCCTAGAAATATAATTAACTTCCAGTACCCTCAGTCCTGACTGTGTCTTGAGAAATTTGTAGCTTCTGTGCTCTACTGAAAATTGATGGCCTTTCTCCCCCACCTAGATATTGCCTCTCTAAAAAGCGAGGTGAAGTGTGGGTTTACTGTCCATTGCTGTTCCTTGAGAGGTGGGAAGAGTGAGTTCTCTTTTCATGGAATGGTGCTGAGGACAGAGGATAATCCATGCTGTACTTATTTTTCCTCTAGGTTCTGTGACTATCTGATGTCAAATCCATTTTACCAACTTAAAGACTAATTTTCTTTGAAAAACTCTCATCTACTTGAAAAATTAATATTCAATTCAAACATAATATTGGTTTTATTCTATAAAATTTATAACCCTGGCATCATGTTGACAGAATTTTTACTCTTCCCTTGCTTGCAGACGTGTTACAAATATTCTTATATTATTTAACAATGAATGGTACAAATGAATCATATTTCTCTAATTGTTACCTTATTTTCTTTTTCACTGACCAGAGAAAATGTTTCAGCCTATTTTACCCCAAATGTATAACTATCAAATAACACATGTTATTACATCAGTTTCGTCTAATTCCCTATTCATTCACTATTGTTTTGAATAATCTCTGATCTGTGGTAGCCAAATTTCCCCCGTTCCCCACTGTTCTTTTCTAATATTTGAAGGTACTGTTCTGTTCTTTCAAGTTTTTCCTTTCCAGACTCAACATTCTGACTCAGCTGTTCCTCAGCCTCTATCTTCTTGCCATCTTCCTTGTTCTGAATTTCAGTAAGTCAGTGACTCTTCAGAAATACGGCAACAGGGCACCACACGTGTGTCTAATCAGTGGGTCTAAATGCTTCTTTTGTTCTGAATGCTCTCCTTCTACTGTTGCAAACTAAGGTGAAGAGGCTTTTCTCTGGAAATTATGTCATTCTTTTGACTCATTGAATTTGTACCTATTAGAAATCATAAGTCATTCCCACATGAACTTCTATTATTGTCAGATATCTTGTTCTCCAGTTCCTTTGTTGGGATGAAGTGTGTGGAGCGGTATGTTGTCCTTTTGTCCTCACTCTCCTGACTTGTGTTTATGACCCCTTGTACTCTAAATCTACTTTCCTGAAGTGGTGGTACAAACATGTTTTTTTCTTATCTAGAAGATTTTTCTATGTTTGATTCTTGTCCATATGAAACTATAGTACCTAGTGGCTCCTTTCTGACTCAGCATACTTCTCTGAACTTGACAGTATTTGTCAAATTCACAAACCCTGATGTGCAGAGTTTGTGATTCTCTGATACTATCTAGATGAATTCTAGACACAGTTTTAATATCTCTTGGCCAGGTTTACAGTCTTGATGTTTAAGTTCTCAATGGCATTATCTCTTTCAAGTCCTTGCATGATCAAAGGACACAGTGTTTAAGAGACAGGTGGAAGGGGGTTTCACTCCTAACTTTTTTTAGTCTAATGACAGACACTAGGCATATTATTTATCTTCTCTGAGTCTCAGATTACACGTTTGGAAAATGCAGTTAATACTGTCAACCTCAAATTGTCATTATTAGTATTGAATAAACTAAGTTTGTAGGGTTTAAGACGGTGCTCAATGAATGGCAGTTACTACTATAGCTTTTATTACTATGATTATTATTGTGTAGAAGGAAGTTGGTTAGACCCAAATTGATATCTTTGTTGTTCTTAGCACCATACGCTAGTCATCAGATCAAACAAGTCAAAATCATCTACACCTGATAGAGTCCAGACAAATGACCTCACTTTTCATATATCTATGTTTTCAGTTGTAGTCCGTTAGTTGACTGCTTAGCAAAGACCTTGGGGTGGAGGATAAAGAGATTTAAGGATCAATGAGGGGCCTTTAGTGTTCTTTTAAATGTTAAATTATATAATTCCTTTAAGTTGCAACTGCTCAACATTTTATTATTGTTCACTTTTCCTTTTTTTAAAGCAATTATGAGTGTTGTAAAGATTATTATTTTTCTCTTATAGAAAAAAATATATGTACATTTTGCAAATAGATGTTTTGTAATTTCAATGTATATTTAACATTTGATTGTAAAAGTATTAATTGATAGACATCACGTTATTATTCAGATGTAGAGAGTCATAAGAATATTTTAACTGAGATGTAACATAGGTTTTCTGGACCTGGAATACAGTTTCACTACTTAATTAATAGTATTTTTTTCCCCTTAATTAAAACAAAGAAATGTGCCTTTAAATGTTGTTTCAGGCTGGAAGATCTTAGGTAAAACCCTAATTGCCTTCAAGGAAAACATAATTTTCCAGCCAGCTTAATATAACCACACAGTTCTACATTCATGTAAATTGTGTACAAAAACAGAACTGTACTGTAATATTGAGAAGGAAAGTTTCGGTCAAGCTGGATTTTGACTACAGTTACATAAACATTGACATTTTGTGATTAATCACCAGGAAAACAGTCACATCAAAAGTTCAGTGTGAGCGTTGTTTTCTTATTGGCCTAGCAGAACAGATTGGTATGATTCTCTCGATTTGAATTGCGAGGTTCTGGAGTCAGCTAGGGCATAAGAAGTGGACAACTAAGCACGTGGCCTTTTCTACTTGCTTGCTTGTGCCTGATTTTCCTTGAACTTAATAGGGGCTTACAGGCTATAGCTGGGGAGATGTCTGAAAAGGCAATTGTCTATGGAAAGGTTGATACATGACTTTTGTGTATCAGGCTACCATGACTTGACTGCAGATTTTTTCCTCAGGGGAGATTCTGGGTTGGGGAATGGGTTGAAGAGTCTGACACAGGGTTACCTTTTACCTAGATGGAAATGGTGGTGGTGGAAGGAAAGGCAAACAAAGGGAAATGAAAGACACTGGAGAAAAACAAACCTATTTTAGGAATTTCCCTTGAGTTGGTCCTTTGTATGATGAAGAGTCTTCCATTCTCAGATTTAGGTTAGAAGTATTAAATTATTAGAAAACACAGATACATAAATCAGTATATTTTTACATTGATGTGTATAACATATAAGAAACTCCTATTTCAAAGATTAATGTTAGAAATTTTTTAAAAAGTGACTTAAGAGTTGCTAAAAAGTGGTGTTTACTAGTGTATATTTTTACAAGTTCTATATCTAGAAGTATGCGTAATAGTGTAGATAAAAATATCTAACCTGGGTCAACCTTTCTATGTATGTTTTCCCCTCTCATGTACTAAATATGCACTTGGCAGTTCAAAAATTCTCATCATCCAACTTAATCCCTATAATAACCCATAAGGTAGGTAGAACAGATATTATTAACCTTATTTTCTAAGTAGGAAACTGTGGGTTAAATAGGCTAAATAACTTTAAGTAACACATAACTAGTAAGTGTTAGGACTAGTATAACACCCACATCTACTATCTACTGTTTTTAACCCCCAAATCATTTCTACTATATCACATGGACCATCGCAAAATAAAATGTGTAATACATGTTTATATTACTTTAATTACATTTGAGATTATGAGACATGACCTACTTAGAGACTAACAGAAATTCTTTCCTTCCTTGTCAAACTCTTAATTATTACCTTTATTTGACCACATTTAATTCACAACCCAGGGCTACGGTTACGAGACCTAAAGAATTACATCAGATATTCAAAAAACAAAATCCAAGCTCCAAATATTCTCATCTAAATTATATGCATAATTTGTACACATTAACAAAGAGTCAAAAATTGGGCCTAAAATGCCAAATAGTTACTTAATTTCATTTCTGTGACCATTCACCAATCTAACAGCTCAATTATAATCATATCATTATTTACCTGTCATTACATGCTCATTCTATTCATCCTGGAATACCTCATTTCCTTCAGCTTGTTTTTTTTGCATTTTATACTGTACAATCATCTCCCTCTTCTGAATGAAATGGGGGCTAACAGCTGGTTTTATGAATATAAGTATTGGCTTAATGTATCTCTCCCCTTTGAGCATAGATAAAAATCATAGAATATTGGGAGAGAGGTTCAACATGGCATATTATGTAAATGCTATGCCTACCGCATTAGATCACACCAAAATTACAAATAAATTATAGAACAATTTGAAGACTAGCTGAACAGAACCTGAATAGCTAAGGATATAAAGAAGAGACCACATCGAGACTGGTAGGAGGGGCAGAGATGCAAAATGGGCTGACCCCAAATGCACAGATAATGGTTGAGCACCAGGAGGGACACCTTGGTGGCAGAGGTCCCCCTGGAAGAGAGAGGGGTCCCAGCCCCACACTGGGCTCCCCAGCCCAGGGGTCCTGTGCCAGGAATAGGAATTCCCACATCTGTCAGTGAGAATCAGTTAGCACTCTGTCTGCCCATCCCGGTGAAATGGAAGGTGGCTGGAAACCCAGATGCCCTCTTAACGGGCCCACCCACAGACTCACTCGCACTCACCTGGTCTCTGGTGAAGGGGCGGCAACTTGAGAAGTGCTAGAGACATACGGGGGAAGACTGAGTTGTGTGGCTTTGAAGTGAGGGCTGGAGTAGCCATTTTCCCTCTGTGGAGCCTGCCTCATGTGTAGCCTACAGGAGAGTGCCATATTTTCTATGTTGAACCCTCTCCTAAAGCGCCAAACCTGAGACCGCACTAGTCTGGTAAAATCTGCGCATGTGCACCACCTTGATGACGCTCTGGGTCCCCGCCCTGCATAGCTAGTACTATATTGCCTGGGGCACTGTCAGCTACTGAGTGGCCAGCCCCACCCCACAAACTGCAGAAGCCTTTTATAGCAGCGGACTGCTCATGGTGGCCCGAGGAACTTTTGGTTGTGGACAGTGAGCCACAGCCTCTCTTGGGTGCTGTCAGGGACCTGCAGGCCTCAGGTGAGTGGTGGCTGGCTGCCGTGTTCTCAGGGCATTTTTGCACAGTGGTCACAGGCCCAGACTGATGTGAGAACCGAAATCACATTAACTTTGTAAAAAACATTGCCCACAACCCGCAGCTCCCTGGAACCCTGCCCCACCCACCTACAGCTGCATTGCCTGGGGCACTCTTAGTGTCTGAGCAGCCAGCCCTGCCCCACACACTTTGGAAGCCTTTTATAGGAGTGGACAGCCTATGGCTGTCTGAGGAACATTTGGTGGTGGACAGTGGGCCACAATTTGTTCTGCAGCCTCTCTTGGGCTACTCTCAGGGATCTGCAAACATGAGGAAAGTGGTGGCTATCTGCGTGTTCTCAGGGCATTTTGTGAAGTGGTCACAGGCCAGGCACTGGTGCAAGAACTGAACCTGCATTAACTTTATAAAAACCACTGGCCATGCCTTGTGACTCCCTGGGATCCTGCCCCACCCAGCGAAATGGAGGCAGCCAACCTACCAGAGACAGAGTTTAAAATAGTGGTTATAAGAATGCTTAAGGAACTTAGTGAGAATTTCAACAAAGAGATAGTAAGCATAAAGAAGGATATAGAAACCATAAAAAAGATTCAGTCAGAAATAAAGAGTACAATAATTGAAATGAAGAATACACTAAAAGGAATCAGTAGCAGATTAAATGAAGCAGAGAATCAAATCAGAGGTTTAGAAGACTAGGTAGCAGAAAACCCCCAATCGGAACAACAGAAAGAAAAAAAAGAATTAAAAAACAAACAAAAAACAAAGATAGTTTAAGGGACCTCTAAGACATCAAGCATAACAACATTTACATCATAGGAGTACCAGAAAGATAAGAGAGGGAGAAAGGGATCTAGTACTTATTTGAAGAAATAATGACTGAAAACTTAACTAACTTGGTGAAGGAAATAGACATATAAGCCCAGGAAGTGAAAAGAGTCCCAAACAAGATGAACCCAAACAGTCCCACCCCAAAACACATTATAAGTAGAATGGCAAAGGTTGAAAACAAAGAGAGAATCCTAAAAGCAGCAAGAGAAAGACAACCAATTACTTGTCAGGGAGGTCCCATAAGACTGTTAGCTGATTTCTCAACAGCAACTTTGCAGATCAGAGGGTGAGTGGCAGGAAATATTCAAAGTAATGAAAACCAAGGCTCTACAACTGAGACTTCTCTACCCAGCAAGGCTATCATTTAAAATTGAAGGAGAGATAAAGAGCTTCCCAGACAAGAAGAAGCTAAAGAAATACATTACCACCAAACCAGTATTATAAGAAATGTTGCTAGGACTCCTTTAAGCAGAAGAAAGGAGAAAACAAACGAAGATGAAAAATATAAATAATAAAGGTAATAACTATACCTATCAGTAATCACTTTAATTGTAAATGGATTAAATGCTCCAATCAAAAGACATAGGGTAACAGAATGGATAACAAAACAAGACCCATGCATGTGCTGTCTACAAGAGAACCACCTTTGATCAAAAAACACACATAGACTGAAAGTAAAAGATGGAAAATATATTTCACACAACTGGAAATGCAAAAAAAGCAATACTTATATCAGACAAAATAGATTTTAAACAAAGACTATAATAAGAGACAAAGAAGGGTATTACATAACAATAAAGGGATCAATCCAACAAGAGGACATCACTCTGGTAAACATTTGTGTATCCAACATAGGAGCACTTAATATATAAAGCAAATATTGACCAACATAAAGACAGAGGTCAAGAGTAACACAATTATAGTGGGGGATTTTAACACCACACGGACATCAATGGACAGATCTCCCAGACAGAAAATGAACATGAAACATTGGCCTTAAATGACACACTAGACCAGGTGGATTTAATTGATATTTTTAGAGCATTTCCCCCCCAAAGCAGCAGGATATACATTATTTTCAAGTGCACATGGAACATTTTCCAAGATAGACCAGATGTTAGGCCACAAAACAAGTCTCAATAAATTTAAGAAGATTGAAATCATATCGGGTATCTTCTCTGACCACAATAGTATGAAACTAGAAATTAATTACAAAAACAAACAAACAAACAAACAAACAAAAAAACACAACCCCAGAAAGACACCCAAACACATGGAGGCTAAATAACATGCTACTAAATAATGAATGATTCAACAATGAGATCAAGGAAGAAATCAAAAGGTACCTTAGACAAACAAAAATGAAAATACAATGACCCAAAATCTATGGGACACAGCGAAAGTCCTAAGAGGGAAATTCAAAAGAAACAAGAAAAATGTCAAATAAACAGTCTAACTTTACACCTAAGGGAACTGGAAAAAGGACAGCAAACAAAGCCCAAAGTGAGTACAAGGAAGGAAATAATAAATATCAGAGCGGAAATAAATGACATAGATGCTAAAAAAAGCCCCCCAAAACCAAAATATACAAAAGATCAGTGAAACCTTTTTTTTGAAAAGATAAACAAAATTGACAAACCTTTAACCAGACTCTTCAAGAGAAAAAGAGAGAGGACCCAAATAAATAAAATCAGAATGAAAGAGAAGTGACCACCAATACCACAGAAATACAAAAAAAAAAATTAAGAAAATACAATGAGCAACTGTAAGTCAACAGATTGGACAATCTGGATGAAATGGGTAAATTCCTAGAAGCATACAATCTTCGAAGGTTGAATCAAGTAGAAACAGAAAATCTGAACAGACTGATTACTACCAACGAAATAGAATCAGTAATCAACAAGCTCCCAACAAACAAAAGTCCTGGACCAGATATCTTCATAGGTGATATTTACCAAACATTCAAAAAAGGATTAATTCCTATTTTCCTCAAACTGTTCAAAAAAATCCAAGAGGGAGGGCTTCCAAGCTCATTTTACTAGGCCTCCATTACCCTGATTCCAAAACCAGACAAAGACATTACAAAAGAAAGGAAAATAAAACTATAGGTTAATATCCCTAATGAACACAGTTGCAGTAATCCTCAACAAAATATTCGCAAACCAAATTCAACAATACATAAAAAAGATCATACACATGATCAATTGGGATTCATTCCTGGTATGTAAGGTTGGTTCAATATCTGCAAATCAATTAACGTGATACACCACATAAACACAATGAAAAATAAAAATCATTTGGTCATATCAATAGATGCAGAAAAAGCACTTGACAAAATCCAGCATCCATTTATGGTAAAAACTCATCAAAGTGGGATTAGAGGGACCATGTCAACATAATAAAGGCCATATATGGCAAACCCACAGCTAACATACTCAGGGGGGAAGAGCTAAAACCATTCTCCTTAAGATCAGGAGTAAGGATGCCCACATTCACCACTTTTATTTAACATAGTACTGCAAGTCCTAGGCACAGCAGTCAGAGAAGAAAAAGAAATAAAAGGCATCCAAATTGGAAAGGAAGAAGTAAAACTCATTATTTGCAGATGACATGATGCTATATATAGAAAACTCAAAAGATTCCACCAATAAACTATTAGAACTGATAAATGAATTTAGTAAAGTAGCAGGACACAAAATTAGTATTCAGAAATCAATTGCATTTTTATACACCAATATTGAACTACCAGCAAGAAGAAAACAGTCCCATTTACAATTGAATAAAAAAATAAAATTCTTAGGAATAAATTTAACCAAGGAAGTATTAGGTTGATGCAAAAGTAGTTGCAGTTTTTGCAATTATTTTTAACCTTTTAAACCACAATTAGTTTTGCACCAACCTAATAAAACACCTGTACTCAGAAAATTATAAGACATTGAAGAAAGAAATTAAAAAAGATACAAATAAATGGAAACATATACCATGCTCATGGATAAGAAGAATTAATATAGTTTAAATGTCCATACTACACAAAGCAATATATATATATATATATATTCCATGCAATCACTATCAAAATGACAATCGTATTCTTCACAGAACTAGAACAAATAATACTAAAATATATATGGAACTATGAATGACCTCGAATAACCATGGCGATCCTAAGAAAGAACAAATCTAGGGCTTATACTACCTGAGTATATCAAATTATACTAGAAGGCTATAGTAATCAAAACAGCATGCTATTGGCATAAAAACAGACACATAGATCAATGGAACAGAATAGAAAGCCCAGAAATAAACCTATGCTTATATGGGCAATTAATCTATGACAAAGGAAACAAGAATTTACATTGGGATAAAGACCGTCTATTCAATAAGTGGTGCTGGGAAAACTGGACAGACACATGCAAAAAAATGAAACCGGACCACCTTCTTACTCCATATACAAGTTTAAACTCAAAATGGACTAAAGACTTCAATGTAAGACCCGAAAACATAAAACTCCTACAAGAAAATACAGGAATAAACCCTCAGACATTACCCTTAGTAATATTTTTGCTCGTATATCTCCTCAGGCAAGGGATACAAAAGGCAAAATAACAAATGAGACTATATCAAACTAAAAAGTTTTTTTCACAGCAAAGGAAAACATTAACAAAACTGAAAAGACAGCCCACTGAATGAGAGACGATATTTGCCAATAATATATCTGATAAGGGCTAATCTCCAAAATTTATATAAAAAAAATTACAACTCAACACCAAAAAAACCAAACAATCCAATTAAAAAATGGGCAGAGGACCTGGATAGACATTTCTCCAAAGAAACATACAGATGGCCAACAGATATATGAAAAGATGCTCAATGCCACTAATCATTAGAGAAATGAAAATAAAAACCACAATGTGATACCACCTCAACTATGGTCAGAATGGCTATCATCAATAAATCAAGAAAGAAGTGCTGGTGAGGATGTGGAGAAAAGGGAACCCATGTGCACTGTTGGTGGGATTGTGGGTTGGTGCAGCCACTATGAAAAACAGTATGGAGTTTCCTCAAAAAATTAAAAATAGAACTACTTTATGACCTGACAATTACACTCCTGGGTATTTATCAAAAGAAATCCAAAACACTAATTTGAAAAAATACATGCACCTGTATGTTCACTGCAGTGCTATTCACAATAGCCAAGATATGGAAACAACCAAAATGCCCATCAATAGATGATTGGATAAAGAAATGGAGGTACATTTACACAATGGAGTGTTACTCTGCCATAAAGAAATGAAATCTTACCATTTGCAACAATATGGCTAGATCTAGAGGGTATTATGCTAAGTGAAATAAGTCATACTGAGTAAGACGAATATCATATGATCTCACTTATATGTGGAATATAAAGAACAGAATAAACTAACAAACAAAACATAGACTCATAGATACAGAGAACAAACTGATGGTTGCTAGATGGGAAGGGGGTTGAGGGGATAGGTGAGAAAGGTGAAGGGCATTAGGAAGTTCAAATTAGTAGTTACAAAATAGTCACAGGGATGTGAAATACAGTATGGGGAATATAGTTAATAATGTTGTAAAAACTGAAAAACTAAAATCATAGAATATTAAGGTTTGAAGTTTCATCTGGTCTATCTGACAATCTATTCCAGGGATCTCCTTTGTCCCCGTCAAGTGGTGTTATCCCCATACTTAAATATATCCCATGATGAGAAAAGGGCTAACTTCACAGCCCTTTTCAAATTTGAACTTGTCTCTTAGATTTTGCATTCATTGAAACAAAATGTTCTCCCTGTGTTTTTCACCCTTTGTTCATAGTATTATACTACCCTCAGGATAACATATAAATGTTTTTTCTTCCCTTCGTGTTATATCTTTGCATGTTTGTACCTAGATGTTATACATACATCCCTGCTCAAACCCAAATAATGCTCAATTTCTTCAACCATTGGTCATATTAGCTTGGTTTTAAATCCCTTTCCTTTTCATGTTCATTCTCCTCCAGCAATAGTGCCTTGATCTCCAGAGCCCATCTTTGGGCTATAAAATAGAGCCATAAAATGATCCAGGGTAAAGACAGCCATTCTGAGCTTTCTAACAGGGAGGGGTGTGTCATGTGAGATTATGGCATGAGGAGAGGTCAAACAAAGAAGGGGGCTGCTCTTCTAATTTTAGCTGACTTGGTTCTAGTTACTGGGACACAAGAGGACATGGAGAGGGATATTGAAAATAACCGCCAGGTATGCTTAGAGAGGTATAGATGGGGTGAAGATTGAGTTGTTGAGTTACATTCCATGCCCTCTTCAGGAGGAGTAAGCTTTCTATCCCACCATTCCCAAAGTCATATGCCCAGCAAAACTTTAATTAATGATGAATTGTGGAAACAAAGCCAACCCAATTGGGTAACATCCAGAAACCTTCATTTTAGTGCATCCACCCACTTCTTCTGACTTATTTTGCATTTGATTTGGTAGTTGAAGCCAAAAAAAGACATTTTGTTAATTCTTTTTGAAAGCCCAGATTTATATGTGTACCAGGGCTAGCAGAACCAGAAAAGCTTCTTTGGTAGGTAAACTAAGTATACGGAGTGGTCTCTCATGAATCTTGGAAATCTTATAAATATGGGTACAGGAAAAACTTTGTAGAATACATAGGGCTAGCTCTAGAGCTTGAGTATCTAAATACCCACTTTATCCTGTCAAGATCTTATTTAGCATCTGCAAGTAATATCTGTTTGCTTTTAATATGAAGGAAATAAATCATGTCATTGTTTAACATTGTAAGGTATGTGCACACCAGGCAGGCACAGACCTGTGTTATGACTTTGAAGCTTTCTAACTGTAGCATTTGCAAACCCATTTCAGCTTGTGGAAAACCATGGACATATTTTGGTTTGGCTCAGAGCCTTCTTTTCATCTTCCAGGTCACTGAGTGCACAGGAAAAAAAAACAAAAAACAAAAAAAACAAAGAAAAAAACCCACACTAAATATTTTTGAAGCACAGGTTTCTTTTTCTCTCTTGCAAAACTAAAATTCAATTATTCGATTTGGTTCAAGGGATCTAGTTTGTTTCAAGACAGCAGACTCTATCACTTAAAAATGCTTTTTAGATTGATTTCAAACATGTGACTTTATGATTCCCAAGGAAGTTTTATGAGAAACTGAAAAATGACTGCGAAGGAATTTTTCATTCTAAACAACTTTTCTAGCATTAAGGTTGGGTCTTCTCTCTTCTATGCTGTTGAATGTCTGGTCAGTGTGCAAACATTGTCCATGTCTAGTTTTGCCTTTGCAAAAAGACTCTCAAGCATCTTACTTGCAGTGGATAAGGGAATATTCAGGTATTGAAAATTGAGTTCCAGTGTTGGTTTTACTTTTATCTTACTAACTTACTGACTTGAACCTCGCTAACTTTCAGTTTTCACACCTCTTGATTATGAATAATAATACCTGCTTTGCCTACAACCCATAGATGCTGTTAGTACAAGTGGAAATGTATGTTTGTGAAAGCATTTAAAATAAATGCATTTATAAATACGGAAAGTTAATACTATACATCTAGGGCTCCCAGGGCAGAAGTAAAGGCAGAGTTTGTGTGAGATCCTGAATTGGGTTTGCATTAAGCTGGGTCAGCGGAGGGTTATTGCCTCTCCTCTTTCTCTCATTACCTCCCTCCCCCTCCCCCGCATATACATACACACTTGTGTGAGTGTGAATATCTCTATTCTAGGTCTGTATCCACAGCTGTCGCTCTAGAGGATAGGTCTAGCATGCTTCTCCTTCAAACTAACCTTGACTTCTTGTAGATACTGGGAATATGCAGGGGACTCCAGAAACCAGTAATTCCCAGGGGTCCAGAGAGGCTTCAGGTTCCTCCTCGGCTAGAGAATCCTTCCAGGACCAGGTTGGTCTGGGTCTCTTTTTCCATTACATTTGGTTCACAGCTGGAGAAACCTGCCTAGTTGTTCAGCTGGCAAAGAAGAGCCTCTGTCCTTGTTGGTAGACTGCGTTGCTTCTTTATAATATGATTTGAGAGGTTCTCTGGGAGCCATGCCCCAAAACATCTTGTTCAGGAGCTTGTCTTGCTGCCTTGGAGGTCACTATTTGAGACTAATTTTTTTGTGTCAACATAGTTCTCTCCAAATTCTATTTTTAAAATACAGACATCTTGGAAAGACAAAGGCAGACTTATTTCCAACAGTTGTAGGGAGGGAGCAGATAGAAAAAGAGAAACTGGAAGGGAAAACTGTGGATGCTTAAGGCAATATTTTCCTTCTTTGTCATAGTTCTTTCGCAGACTGCCCTCGGGTCAGGTCTTCCGATGCCAAAGCACATTTAGTACCTGCCTACCGTGGACTCAGAGCTCTGGAGTGGGGAGGAGTGAGTAAGGCCTGGCCTGGGAAGTCCTCTAGAAAGCACTTTATCCAGGAGACTTCATCTGATTAGTTATAAACCTTTAATGAACTTTCTTCGCCATCTGTCCTCATGGCCCAGTTAGCTGGATTTACACTGGATTATATATTAGCTAACGTTATGTAGCCCCTGATAACTCAGTTAGGCATTTTGAATGCTATGAGAATAAAGCAAGGAGGGCCAAGTTACTGACCGCAGATATCACATGTAATAAACTTATCAGCTCCCGAAATGTGTCTTGGGATCGCTGGTATAGCAAGCAAGACTCATGGGGATGCATGTGCCACAGCAGGTAATGCAGTTGCTTCAAAGTGAATTTTAATGCAAAGCACTCTTTTCTAGGGCTGCCATCCACACCTTCCCTCACTCCACTCTTTTGGCTTTTTCCTTCTGATGAATCTGTTCCTAATTCCTGTTGGTCAACATATTTTATCCAAAGGTATAGATGAAGACATTCTCATCCAATTTTCAGGTAAGTCACATCTCCAAGAAAGAGCTAATATAATAAATATAATGACAAAGTTATCTCAACTATATAATTCAACAAAATGACATTTAAAAAGGGATAAAATGTACTTTTCATCTAGACTATAAAATGTACTCACAGGACATGATGGGGGATGATATGGTTTGCTTGAAGTTTATGTTAAAAATACCTGAAAGTTATAATAGGCCTTGAGAAGCAACCATGAGAGAAACAAATGCAGGCATAGACTCCCCCAGAGATGCAAGGTTTGGGCCATAAGCAGTCACAATTAGTCACTCTCAGACAATGTGTTGTGCTTCACATTAGGTTCTACAGGACAGATGCTGATAAACTAGAATATATTCAGAAAAATGAATGGGGGTGGGGTGTGATATAAGCAAGATAGTGAAGTAAGAAGCCCTGTACCCTCCTTCTTCCTACAAACACATCAATTCAGCAACAATTTCCAGACAAATTCCCATTGTGAAAAATCCAGAAATGATTTGAAATTTTCTTTTCATATCAATGAAAAAAATGACCCAATTCCATGTGTTCTATTTGCCATGATTCTAAGACAGCAAACCTATACAATATATTTTTTTGTTGTGGTAACCACACTTAATGTAAGAGCTACCCATTAACCAATTTTTAAAATTGTACAATACTGAGAGTTTTGAGCTCCTGGTCACCATGCCTTTCTCAGACCATGGCTGATATACCAGGTCACCATGCTCATGAAAAAAAACACACCAATTTATTTTACAAATAGAGTTTGTGTTTCTGTTTGGAAAAAAAAAAATAAATAAATGAATGAATAAAAATAAAAAGATGAAAAAAAAGATGCATGAGAGTGTAAAGGTATCTGAGTAACATATCAAATGTGGAAGTTTGAAAAGATAAAAAGATAAATGAGGCAGTAGAATATATAATTCTGTTTTGTTCTAGAGAGAACAATTAAGGTCAAAAGGTTTAAGTTGATTCAATGTAAGAAAAGTTTCTATCCTAACAATTAGTTATCCAAAATGAGCTGGGATATCATGTCATGTACACACCTTCATAAAACTGGAGTTTTAAGTGCAAACTCAATGACCATCTACTACTGTGTGGCCATATTGTATGTCATAGAGTAGGTATATGATAAATATTTGTCAAATAAACACATGGTAGGCATGCTATAAAAAGAAAGACTGAGAGGTTGGGCTTGACTAGAAAATCTAAAATAATATTGTGCAAGATGTTGATGAATGCCCTTTGGAAAGAATGTTCTGTTGTCAAATTATCTTGTGAACCCCTATGTTAAATAGACTCAAACAGATTCCTTTATTGATGGACCACACAGAGGGTTTAATATTTAAAATTTTATGCATATATATGCATAAAATTTTATACACACACACGTGTATAAATCTCCAAGAGGAGATATATAAAGACAGTAGAACTTATCTGGGTGTAAAATAACTTTTATCAAGATACTGACTGGAACATTATTACACAGAATACTCGTTTGGGAAACACTGGTCAGAATTTGCTCCGTTATTTGCTCTGACTTTTAATTCCTTTCTGTTTTCAAAAAGATGATTTTTTTTTTTTGTATATATGTTTCTACTGTACTTTGTAGTTCTAGACACCTTTTTCTGGATACTGTGCTGTTCTATAGAAACGTATTTACCAGTTTACTGAAAATTTATCTCCTCTTTCTTAGCTCTGTAATATCTTCTTGGTATATTCTCACGTTTGAAGTCTAATTCACTCCAGGAGTAATTCATAGCATTTATGATTTTTCTTAGAATACTTTTAAAATACAAAATCATCATCCTTTAGGAATCTTTCCAAGACTCTTTGTAAGGAGGAAAATTCTCTCTCAGAATGTTTAAAACCATGTGTCCACATGTATGCAAATCATTTTTCTACTTTATTACAGGTTTGTGGTCAGAAGGAGTGGTCATTATCCTTAGATGAATTGAGTAGAGACAAATTGTGTGTATTGCTCTCTCCAAAGTAGTCAGTGTTTCTAGGCAAACACCATAAAAATCTGTATTAACTGAGAAAAGAGCACATTTCTTGAACAGTATTTTTCAAAGCTTAACCTCATGTTTTAACAACCCCAGATGACTTATGTTCCTGGCTTTCTTGTTTGTTGGTTAGCTTTCAATGCCTGAATTCAGAGAAATGAAAGGTGGAAAAAAATGCCAACAGGTCACCCAGTTCATTTCTCTAAAAGAAATTCACAGATGAATCTTATGATATAGTTGCTAACGTTGACCTACTTGGATAATTGCATTGAGGGTTGCATTGAGGATAGTTACTTGAGGGTTGCATTTTTTCCCCCTTCTTCCGCCTCCACACTGTCACTCTGGTTCAAGCCATTGTTTTCTCAGTCTATTTGTGTAGGACACAGCTCCCTGGCACAACCTGGTATTATGAGCCTTGGGCTTACCCCCCCCCGCCCCCCAAGGCAGTCGGTCACTGGTCGTAGGTCGGCTGCTCAGAACAGCTCATGGCAGCTCTCACTGGCTGCTCATACTGGCCACCAGCTGCTCCTGGCAGCACACGGTAGCCTACAGCAGCACACAGCAGGCGGTGGCAGCCCATGGCAGCTCACGCCAACCTCCAGCTCCAGGGGGAGCTGTTGTTCACAATCTTAGCTGTAGAGGGCGCAGCTCACTGGCCCATGTGGGAACCGAACCTGCAACCTCGGCATTAGGAGCGCCGTGCTCCATCCACCTGAGCCACCAGGCCCAAGGGTTGCATTTATAAATCAGAAAAATTGGGACCAATTTCAACCATAGGATGAATTTAGAGACCACTAAGAGATTGCCATATCGTGTGTGTGTGTGTGTGTGTGTGTGTGTGTGTGTGTGTACGTATATTTATAAACTGAGCAATTAGGCCATGACACATTCTGGCTTTTAAACATTGTATTGGCAAGGGAAGGAAGATAAGAAAGAAGAAATCACAAGACCAAAATACGCCAGTGTCAGAGAAGGGGCTAGATTTTCATACTCCTGCATTGACCAATTTTTTGGGATGTGGGCTGCTTCTGGAAAGGGATGTCACTTGGGACAAGTTGCTTTCTTCAGCTGTGGATAATTTTAGGAGAGAAACTCAGCCAGATGAAAGCCATCCACTGCCCGCATCTGAGGGAATGGATGAAAGATGGAATCTGGATGAAGCATCACAGCATCAGTTACAGTCCACATTTGCACTGTGACATCCACTTGCTTCATACAGTATGTTCCAGGAACAGCTTCCCCAGGATTTGGTTGGTCTCTTTTCTGGGAAAAATTACAATACTAGGTAGATTCTAGTCACACTTTCCTGGATGCTGTGGCTGTTTTATAGAAATACATTTCCCATTTTTAGTGTAACAACTATTCACTCTTTTCTAATTCTCTAATTTCTCCTTTGGATATTCTTCTATTTGAAGCCTAGTTCATTCCTAGGGGCAAGTCAGAATACTGATGAAGATTAGTGGGACAAACTACAGCCCCTGCAACTCATAGTTAGCACATCTGGTGGTCTAGGTGTCTAACATGGTAAGTGAAATAGATCCCCATTCCTGAGAGTTGTGAGTTCCTGGTTGCTATGCTCTTCCTGGACCATGGCTGATATACTTGTCCCTTTACTATCATGCTTGAGTAGAGAAATATCAAGAGATATTCCAATGGATTACTTGGGTATCAAATGCATTTTTCCTTTCGTAGGTTCAGAAGCCCTACCTTCTTCTGGTAAACATGTTCAATTAGGAAAGATGACTCCTTTACTTGTTAATTAGACTCAGTATGAAGAACCTTGTTTTATTGACCAACAGGCATTTGAAAAAAATTGACAAACAAGCATTTGAAGTGATTGGGCAGCAGCTAGAGCTTAAATGGGACTCTTCTAATGTCCCATGGTGAAAGTGTTCCCTCTCTGTGAACTAGGATTTCCTGGCCCAGCGATATTAGAATTTTAGGAAAGGAAAATATAAATTCTTCATGTGGGTTACAGAATATGATAAATAGAGCCACTCCTGCTTCCATACCATAGTTTTCAGACCCATGTATTCTACCTATTGGGAGCATACTACCATATAATGCTTGGTAGTTTAGGGTGTGTAAAACATCCTGGATATAGTGCCCTATTCTTGCAGGAAAAGCAGAGTGGATTAATATATTCTGTTCTGAATTAATATCAATTGCCAGGGATTCTTACTGGTGGAGGGGGCATGGCAGAAAGTATATCTGGCAGTAGTCAGACAGGTTGTAATGTCTGGGTTCTAGAGGAGGACCACCTAGGTTAATATTGGGAAACCTAGTTTATGAATAAAAGAGTGGAGGTAATCTAGGCAAAGATCAGGGTTCAAAAACAAAATGAGTTCAGGGTAGAATTTACTCTCATGAGAGTTCTAAATTATAACAAGGAACTAGGCCTGAAACCTTAGGAGAGAGGAATTGAAGTAGGCTATTAATAATGGATACTAAGGTACCAAGGACAACCAAGGTACTAAAGAACTTGGACACAGAGCAATAGAATACTTGCAGATTTCTTTTATTGAAAAGGTAGAGGTAGGGATGAAAATAGTGCTTGAACATACTACTACTCTATACAAGTAATATAACTTGTATATTATAAGTAATATAACTTGTATAAAGCTCTATAAAGTATATAACGTTAACTCCATCCTAATTGGGATACTTTTATAACTGTATAAAAATATGGCTGCATGAATTCCATACTCAGTTGAGCATGAAAGCTAAAATTACGAATTTTCCTTAAGCCAAAATGTACTTCCTTGGCCTAGTCTCCTGAAACTGCATGCTTCATCAGCGTAGGTAGACAGGGCATGGTGGAGAAGGAAGGAAGAATGGGGTGAGTTCAAGTTGGCCACTGCTATCAATAGTTTTTGGTTATATGTCCTGCTGGCTGCTTTCAAGGTATAAGTGGGACTCCCCATAGAGGTATTGTCTTGTCATTTATTAATATCCAGAATGTAGTAGATTACAATAATAGTAATAGTAATAGTATAATAGAAAATAACAGTGTAAGTAGCTAACAATTATTAAGCACTTACTCTATATCAGGCAGTGTTTTGTGCACCTTTCATGTATTCATTTATTTAATGTTTACAACAAGTCTAAGGTCAGTATTAGAATTATCTTATTTTACAGATAAGGAAACTGAAGCCTACTGAGATTAATTAATTTGCCCAAGAATGACATCTTTTCTAAGTGGTAGAACTGGGAGGCCTACTTCCAAAGTCTGTAATATCAAACACTATGTTATAATGCTAAATTAATTTTATGGGATGGTAGCAGAGCATTCTGCTTGTGTTGAAACACTCATTTGTTCCTAAAGTGTACTACTTTGTGAAAAGCCTTACCGAGGTGATTAAAAGGGGAAGAAAATAAGGCCTGTTACCTATCAATTCATGTGCCTTAGACCTGAAAAACCAAATTATATTTAAAAAATTAATGGAACTAAGTATATGACTATAAAATTTTGACTAAGGTGTAAGCTACATTAAACATAGCTTTATCAGATTGGAAAGTGTGACTATTCATAATGAGAAATTGGTACAAATATATGGACCATGTTTACATAGCTCTTCTTAAAAATTGGCTTAAGAAATTATATTTAATGAGGTCACTACAAGTAAATTTCTCAAGAGAATAGAATTACCTACTCTTAGAGCAGTCATTTAGTTTCTAAGCTCACAAATTCCTCAATCTAGAATGAGGAGATTGAGTTAGATTATTGCCCAACTGCTTGCCAGCTCAAAAACTATGAATCTAGTGCTGTGTAATGAATAAAACAAGAGGTCTGGAGCGAGAAGATCCTGGCCCCACTATTGGCCACCTCAATGACTGTCGTAGGTCTGGTTCCCTGGGAAACAGATGCTAAGACACAAAGATTTGTAAGCAGGTGGTTTATTGGGTAGTACCCTTGGCTATAACACATCAGAGGGATGAGGGAAGTAGGACTAAGCAGAGTAAGTATTTGAACTATTAGGCAGCTGAAATAAATGTGTCAGCCAATTCTCTGGGGGAACACTGAGGCTGGGATGACCATTCAGAGTGCCTGATTTCATGGGCTTTCAGCCAACATGGAGTTTCAGGGACGGGATTTACCCTCTCTTCAGAAACAACTAAAGAATACATATAAAACAATGGTTTTCAAGAGATGAGAAACAAAGTGAGTCCCATGATTACTCCAGCTTATTGTCTCAAGAGCTTTTCCAGGCCATGGCTCAGGAAAGGGGAAGCAGGATGGAATCTAGTGGTTGTTTTTGAGATTGAGTTCAAAGTTCTGGAAGAATATGGTGACTGTATTTCACATGGCAAAATAATGAAGAGGACAGAGCTACAGAGAAAGGGATCTCTGAATATCTGTGGAAGGCATCCCTCATGTATATAGCAGAGAACTGATTGGCACATTTATGTGAAGAAATGGCCATCCAAGGAGAATTGAGGGAACAGTGGCTGGCACTAACTCAGGGCTGGGATTATTGTTTGTTCTTACCACCCATTCATGTGACATTGGGTATAGTACTCAGAAGGCCTTGCTTCAGTATGGGGGAAATAATTGGCTCTAGACAAATACTGCATTAGTCCCACTTTAAAAGCATGACTTAAAATAATCAAGTTTTGCCTAAATGATTTAACTGCATCCCAGAACAACGCCCAAGAATATTTATAGAATATCCAACAAACAAAAGGTAAAATTTAGAATGTTTGGCATCAAATAAAAGATTGGCAGGTATTCAAAGAAGTAGGAAATTATGATTTATAATGAGTAGAATAATCAACCAATTAAAACCAACCTTGGAGTGATAAAGATATTGGAATTAGCAGATAAGGACATTAAACTAGTTATTATAACTTTTAAAAATGTTGAGACGTGGAAAATATGAGAACACTCAAATCAAATTTCTAGAGATGAAAACTATAACATCTGAGATGAAACATACACTAAATAGGATTAAAAGTAAATTAGATACTGCTGAAGATAAAGTTAGTAAACTTTTAGACACATTAAAAGAAAGTGTCAAAAATTAAACACGGAAAAAAGCAACTTAGAAAAATAAAAGTGATATCAGGGAACTGTGGTGCAACGTCAGATTACCTACATATATGTCACTGCAGTCTCCAAAGAAAAAATAATGACTGAAAATTTCTATATTTAATGCAATCCAAGAAGCTCAATAAATCCCAATAACAAGAAAAATAAGGAAAACCACATCAAGGTACATTATAATCAATTTGGTCAAACCAATGATAAAGAGAAAAACCTTGGAAGCATCCCAGAGGTAAAAGATACAGTACATACAGGGGAACAAAGATGAGGATTACAACAGATTTTATATTAGAAACAATGAAAGCTAAAAGACGGTGGGACAACATCTTAAAAGAATTAAAAGAAAAAAAATTAGCAACGTTGAATTCTGTATACAATGAAAATATCTTTCAAATATGAAGGTAGACTTTCAAAACTTGAAGAATCCAGCAGACCTGCAGTATGAGAAATGTTAAAGGAAGTCATTCAGGCAGAAGGAAAATGACATCAGATGGAAATCTGGATGTACACAAAAGGATGACCACCAGAAGAGGAGCACCAGAAGTAGAAACTATGCGTAAATGTATGAGACACTTTTGTATTATCTAAACCGTTTACAAATAATTGTTTAAAGCAAAAATAATAAAAATGTACTATAGGATCTATAACAGATGTAGAAATAAAAAAAATAATTGAATTGTTTAGACTACTTACATGTAGTGAGATTATCAAGATAGATTTAAGTCTATTTTGCCATTTGTTTTAAAATTTTCTATTTTATTTTTGTTCCCCCTTCCCTCCATATTTTCCCTTCTTTTAGATTATTTGACATTGATGCATAATAGGTGAGAAACAAAAGAGGTAAGCTCTATAGCTACTCAGTTTACTTTCTGGAGAGTTTTGAGGTCATGGGACAGAAAATGGAAACCAGGCAAACTCACCCTTCTAAATTGAAGAGACAGAGCTGGGAATCTAGAGAAGTGGCTAGCAATTCAAAGAAGGGTACCAGAGAGGATAAAGATGCATACAGAGAGGGCTCTAGAGATCTGTAGAGAGCTGCACTCAAGTCCTTACTTAGCTTGAAACATCAGCTGCCAATATTTGCGGTGGCCAGGGGCAGTCTGAGTGGCACACCCCTGGCATCTATTGCAATGTCTTCAGGAAGTTACCTCCCTAAGTTTCAATTTTACCATCTATTCCATGTTATCCATCTTCTGAGTTGTTGTAAGATCTAATGAATATGCAAAAGAGCTTGGAAAATTCTAAAACACTTATCATGGCATTAATATGACAATGGTTTAAGTTATAAAACACACATTATTATGAATCTAACAGTCTCAGAACTGAGTAATCACTCCCAGGCATGGCTACTCTGTTGTTTATTCAGCTTTCATCAGATAATCTTTGTGAACAGAAAATAGTACCAAGGCTATAGAGAGAGAAAAAAAAATTGCAGTTCCAGTATTTGCCCTCAAAGAAATTACCATAATTCAAACAAATATACATAATAAGAAATTTTAATCAAAACATGAATTGAATAATAACATTGTACTTGACTCTACATAAATTCTTGAACAGCTGGATACTGGCTTCAGTAGAGTGATGGAAGCTGGGTGGATTTAATCATCTCTGATTTCATAAATTGCTTGAGTTTTGTACAGAATTTTTAAGGAATAGAAAGGAGATGAAGGCAGTGGGCCTGCCAGAAGTAATGGATATAAAGGGTGGGCCTGAACAAGTTCTCACGGACAAGAAGAACAAGGTCAGACTTGGGGTAGAGAGGCCCCGGCCTCTGCCCCTAACTGCCAAGCAGAAGACTCTGGAACTTCATTTCCTCGTCAGCAAACCAAGTCTAATGGAGCTCTAGCGTCTTCTGGCTCCAAAATTCCACGATTGCATTATTTAAAAATCTCTGGCAATTCTGAAACTAAACATGTTCTTGCCCAAGTAAGAGTCAAAACTGTGGCATCTTAGGAAGTAACATTTAGGTCAGGGTCAGAAATCCACGCAGAAGGAATTTAGGGGCCATTTAAAGTTGAAGAGCAGGAACATCAATCGTCTATGTTTGAAAATCATTGAGAACACCTAATAGGAAGAATCATTCACTGACCCCAAGGTAGAGACTCTAGACAAATTATGGCTGGGAGAATGCCTTCCAAGGTTCATTCTTTCTATGCAGTTATGCTTCTAATCAGTACTAGAACATCATTAACAGAGTCTCCTATGCTGGGTTAGGTGGGCCATGATTTAAATATCGTAGCATTTTTCCAGAAGAAATCAGGCTTACAAAATGGAAGTATCCAACCAGAAGTTTATTATGTTAATAATCGCACATCGGAACTCTCCTTAGAACTTCACTACTCTGCACTTCCATTACTTATCAATCTGGGAACAGGAAGGTGGCGTGCAGCCAGATGGGAACATTTAAGAAACAAGCAATTTGTATGTTTATATGGTTCAGTGATGCTACTGCAAGGGAATACAAAACCAGGCGCCAGGCTCTGGAAAGAGACTTTTTCCAATCTCATTTGCCACCTCGGCGCTGCCGGAAGTAGCGATTGTAGGCAGCATTGTATCCATAAACCATGGCATAGCGTTCACACAGTTTGTAGTCATCACACGCTTCCCGATTGAACTCGTAGGCAGGCTTAGTGCGTTCTCGGATTCTAGGAAGTGGGGAAAAAGAAGAGATCCCGATTGAGAAGCATAAAGAGAGTGGAGAAATAAGAAACAGAAAAAATTAATAAGAAAATATCAGAGAAAGAGCCTATTTGCCCCCAATATAAAGAAATATTTGAAGAACAGGGAGGAAAGGTAGAATGGGGAATTTTTAAAAATGAAAACAGAAATTTTCCTTCTGTCTTCCTTTACGTCCTCCCTGCATCTCATTTTTGAGTCTTTCACGGAATAGTCTTCTAGAAATTCAGTTGTTTTCTGTATATTGTTTTTAAATTCTTTGATTTGGGGGATACAATTAGAAAATTATACATATGATTTTAAAAAACCTGTCTCTCACTCCTTTCAGATCTGGGATGCTACACTGGGAATAATGAGTTCCCCCAGTAAGTTTTCTCACCCACCTCTCTTGGGCTTTAGCTCTCCATCTCTGTTGCTGGGATATAAAGGTATTAGCATTTCTCCTGTTGATGAAGGGACCTGAAAACAGAAATCAATAATTGCAGTTTTAGGGAAACAGTAGCTGAAAATATTTCCGTGCATATTCCCTAACACAAATATGTTTGAAAGCTTATTAACTCATGCATTTTCTGTATCTAGAGATATGTGAAAAATCAAAGGGGAAGATATGCAGATTTCATAAACTGCTTGATAAAAGAAATTAACAACCCTATATGTGTCTTAGAGACTTGTCACATTGCCCACTGCAAGTTTTGTTTGTTTGCCTTTGGGCAATCACTTTGCCTTTCTCAATTTTGGTATTCCTATTCAGTGTGTTAATTTTAATTCCTTTGAGGAGAAATTCTCTCTGTCCTGAGAACTTGTAACGCATACCTTGAGATTAATAGTAAATGAACAGTTTAAACATGATAAAAATAATGAGCAAATTGAAAATGAGAGCGATATGTTATTTCCTCCTGTACTCAGTCTTTATAAATTCAATAGCATTCAACAGAATGTTGACGTCTGTGGTCTCCCAGCTGACTTCGCCTCCATTTCTGTACTTTGCCATTTGTCATTACTCCTTGTTTTCCATCTGTGGGGTTGATGTAGTGCCAACCTAAATTTTCCAAATGAGATTTTATGGCTCCTAAGTATGCTGAATGCAGTTTAAATGCCATATTACACCACTTCACGCTTAAAAAAAAATTGCTCATTTGGTGATATTTTATAGTCATTGGATTTTAAAATTTACTTTAGTTTTCCAAAAGAGGCCCTCTTTTTCCTCCCTGTTATATGTATTACCATTTTGTCTGTTTAAGAAGAGGGAGCGATTCTTTAATACATGAGATTTAAATAAGGAAGTCAAATATTCACTTACTGATTTCATAGGATTCCATACTTTCATGAGACTCTGGAATTAAACAAAAAGATTCATTTTATTGTTATTTATCACACGTTGCAATAGTCTAAATATAGGGAAGGAGGGAGAGTAAAGAGCCAAAAAGATGTGAGGCATATATTTAGCAATATGGTGATTACAAATTACAGGCATTTGGAATTTGTGAGTTGTTTCTCTAGCTCTGTCTTTGCTGTGGAAATGTCTACACTTTAGTTTCTGTGATGTTGAAGAAGTTAGTGAACACAGTCTTGGCTAAAATGTCCCAGGGGCTGTGAGGTTTGCAGGCTACTGAAATAATACATTCAAGTGCTGCACAAAGGTCTCCAGAGAGCTGTCTTCTCTGGTTAACCTGGGACCTGTCTGAGCGCAGGGTTGAGGAAGGGACAGAAGGGTCTAGAGGACAGCCAGGTTTCTCCAGGCAGGCTGGGCAGATGCTCAGCTGGCCTTTCCCAGGATGGGCTTCTAGGAGGTTCCAAAAGCCTCTTAAGAACCTGTGTTAAATTGGCAGCCACAGAAACCACTGACTCCAGGTCCCAGCTCACACTGGGCACAATTCCAGTTCAGAGAAAGAACTGAGATGATGCCAAAGCAGAAGGTTTCTTCTTTCTGCCGCTCTCCTTTCTTCCTTCCCAGCAGGTAAGTTTGGCAATAAGAGGCTTATATCTGTAAGCAAGTGAATTTGCTTGAAAAGTTCACAAGGAGATGAAGAAACCAAATCTTCTAAAACAGAAACCTCGTGAATAATTTCAAGAGTTAGGAACAAAATACATACAGTTGCTAATATAATTTAGGCTTAAAAACAACTGAAATACCCAGATTATTGATGCATAAGACTGAATGATATAAATAATTTTGCTTCAAATTTTCTTTCATAAACTTTGAACAGGTATTTTTTACAACATGTAGAAATCAGGCAAAATTTATCTTTTTTCAGTAGAAATTATGAACTCTATTTTTCTCTGAGATTCTTTAAATGTAAAATTTCATTTTTAAATTAATTCACCAAACACATGTAGTAAGTTTGTGAGATTGTCCTGTCCCTAGAGGGAGCTTATAGTTACTTAACACTTCACGTGGAAACTGAATTTTTAAAGGTAAGCAATTCGACCAATATCCTTAACCAATTGTTACCAAATTCTAAATAAACATCCTTAAAAATGAGAACTCTGGGGCTGGAAATCTCATATCTTATTTCTGAAATAGCGAAGTTTCCAGGTTTATAGTGACTTACCACAGAACGGACTTGCCTGGTAAGTTGCATATAAAAGTCTGGATATTTAGGACATAGAAAAGGCTTGACGGAACAGACCTGGGGCTTGAGACTTGGGAAATGTTCAATTAATAGTATTTTGAGATTATAATAGAGAGAGGGGCAAGAAGAGGAGGAAGGAGAGCGAAAATCATAGTAAACTGAAGTGAGGGGCAGAAAAGAAAACCAGAGAGATGACAAGAGAAAGGTTTCTCACCATAACACAAAGCTGCCACGGCCAGGGCAGCCAGAATGGAGAGAAGCAGCAGAGTCTTCATGGTCTGTCCGTGGTCCAGTGGGTCAGTCTCACCGCCTTGTGCAGCAGCTGTGGGGAGAGAGGTTCCTTCAGGCTGTTAGTGAAAGGCTGTGGAGTTTTTATAAGAACTAGAGAAGCTGAAAGGGGAGGAACCAGTGGGAGGGGGCCTGAGAAGGTGGGGACTGGTTGGCACTAAACTAGCCCTGGGACTTTTCCCAAATATTCATTCCTTCCAGATATTATCAAGTTGGGGTGGGCAGTTTTCCCTCACTCCTGGATGTGACTGTGCTATGGCAGGATGCTGCTCTGGTGCACAAGTTGTGGCCGTCCTAGGTTTGGGGCCAGACCTGGGCAAAGGTCCACGGAGAAGGGAGTTGCCGCAAACACGTGTTTGCCTTTCTAATTCCTTCTCAGATCTACCCTTCGGGCCCTGACAGCGGGCCTTTCAGGTTTGGTCCTCAAACAGAGCCATAGTGTTCTGCTCGCTGCCCTGATGGGTGGCTGAGATGTTCTGGGGAAGAAAGGACCTCACTTCTTCTGCTGTTCTAATTTAGACTTACGTTCCCACTAGGGCTGAACTACCCAGCCTGGACCCACTGGGCATTCGCCTGGTGATACGCACGCACCTTAGGCATTTTTCAAGTGCTCGCTAGGGTAGAGATGTTCATGACCCTGCGAGTGAGTTCTGTTTCCTCCTTTGGCGCCGTTGTAACTTGTCCATCCAGTTTTGTGACTTGAGTCCAAACCTGTGGCCTAACGCTCTCTTGGGCTGGATATCACCTATCTAAAGTGCAGCATGGATAAGGGGGTACCCATCTCATTTTCTGAAGACATTATCCTGACAACTAATGAATTCAATATGCTGTTAGTGAGTGGCACATGAGATGCAAGGTACTGTGCTAGGTGCTGTAGGGGATCTAGAAACAAACAAGACGTGTCCCTAAGGAGGTAAGTAATAGCTGCTTACTTTGTTCTTGAGCTGTCATGTATCCTCAAACACAGACTTTCACAAACGCATATCTCCACTATACCCTCAGTATCAGAAGCGCAGTTTCTTTTTTTGTAGGAGATGGATTGCAATTTGGTGCCTGCTGTTATGCTACAGACTGAGTTTTTTTCTTGAACAGTTAGTAAACCTTTTCTATCAGAAGTGTCTCTGTTGCCTGTGTACCCAGGTGTCTTCTTAGCAGACAAATAGACTTGAGTCACAGAGCAGCAGATTGTAGAAAAGCTAAAGCTACAGGACCTCTGACTCTTGGGCTGGAACAGCAAAAGCGCTGGGCTGGGGGTGGGTGGGTATCATTTTCAATAATGATTTATTTCAAGGAACAGTGACGAACAACTAGGTGGGGCCTCGTATCTTATTGTGTCTTATTGGGCTGGACTGTCCCCCACAACTTGCACCCAATGAAGAGTTTTTATAAATACTAAAGGATTCCCTGTTAAAGGAAACAACTCATTTGTAATCTGAAGGATTAGTGAGTTCTGAAGGACCAATAAAATTCAGATTGTCCCCCCAGATTTTTTTATATTAAGAGATATATTCTTTGTGATAAAATATTAAAGCAGACAATGTACGTCCATCTCTGTTAAATTCAATCATCATGATTTCCACTCACAAGATTTCTGGTTGTTCTTCTCTTTAAATCACAAACTTGCTGTCAGTGTTGGCTTCTGTGCCCCTTTTCCAAGATAAATCATTGAAATCATTACATTGTCAATAAATAATTTAAAGTGCAAAAGTCAGTTTACCATGCCACGTGGTTGGGTGGAGAACAAGCTAGCCATGGCTTGTTCAAATAGTAGTTTGAGTATATGTACTCAATTCAGTGATCCCCAGTTAACACAATATGAAACAAGTTTAGTTTTAATGTTTCACCCCTAAAATGATTAGGTACTCACCTCCCCCTCACTCCATCTCCAGAATTAAAGAGAATTTCCTCTTTTCCATCTATAATCATGTGCTTTGTAATATACATTAACTCAATCTCTTTCAGCCAGATTCCAGATGTCTCCTCTACTCTCAAGTTGAAATGGCAACTAGGCTTTGTCAGCCTTCCGACATCACAGTTGTTTATTTTTACACTCTCTGAATTCAGACTTGAAAATCTTCTATTTCTCTTTCTAACTTAAGTGTTACTTTTTTTTATAAGTCATTTTTATCACTGCTTCCACTGGATTTCCTAAAATTTTAAGCATTTCTCTTTATCATCTTGCTTTTTGTATGACTAACAGTTTCTGTTGGGAGCTGTTTCTCACCAGTCACTCATCTTTCCTTTTTATTGTGTTTCCATCAGTTCCTGGCTTCTCCTATGCTAAATCCCATTTATACGTGATTCATAAAAATTACTAATGTGTGTGAAAATTCAGAGCCCTTTTTTTCTCTTCTCCCATGTCACTCCCCATCGCAAAGACAATTTTGTGAGCACCAGCTCCGGCTATGCCTTTGTATGAAGAGGACTTGTGACGAGCCAGCGTAGGGCCTTCATGGTGGGGGATGGAAAGGGCTAAGAGTGACTCATCTGAGAGAAGAGGAAGAAATGGAGGTAGGAGAAAAGTGGAGGGTAAGAAATGAGAAGAGACTTGTAGATTTGGTTTTCTGGATGGGAGAGTTTTAGGCAGAGACTGAGTTGTAAAGAGAAAAACTTTGAGGCAGCTGTAGGAGGTGAGACATACTAAAAGTGAGAAATGGGAAAAGGCAAATAAGGGTTGCTTGGTTATGCACAGGATTGTTTGCCATTGTAAACATTAAGAATTGCCAGAAAAATACTGAAAATGTTTTTAATTAATGTTGGCTGCTAGTTTGTGTTTTCTGAATTGGGATATCTTGTAAAGACTAGACCACATGAAGCTCCAACTTATATTTCCATTTTAAATCGTTATAAAAGACATTTATATAGATATTTTCCCTAACTAAAGGGGAGTTTCTTCAGTGGGGAGAATATTTGAAGACACTCCCAGAAGTGAACAACAAAGATATGAAAGAGACATTGATATGATTGCTATTTTTTTTTTATTGTACAAGAATATCATTGAAATTGGTAATGTGGTATAACCCAGGTAACAAAACCACAGAGTAATACAAGGTCATCTATTCTACCTGCCCTCAGGTGGAAAAGAGAAGCGTGACCACACCTTTCAGGGCCAGAAATAGCCTCATGGTTTTTAGTCCTTCATTATCTATCTATCTATCTATCTATCTATCTATCTGTCTGTCTGTCTGTCTGTCTGTCTGTCTGTCTGTCTGTCTATCTACCCACTCATCTAACAAATGTATTGAGCATCTATTGTGTGCCAATTCAAAGCTGAAAATATAGTGGAGAAAAATACAGATTTGGAACCTAGTCTCATGAATCAAGAGTGCTCTTTGATCACAAACTTTAATTAGTGTTCCTCTTTAAAATTTTTTTTAAGCAGCCAATTGACCCTAGTGACCTTAGAGACCAAGTGATATGTTTTCTCTTTGGGCTTACCTTTTTATGGGCACTCAGGAACATCTTTGCTTGCAGAACACTGCAAAAAGCACTGAGGACAAGCTCAGATAATCCTGAATTCAGGGAGTGAATGAAGGAGAGGAAACATTGGCAGAGGTGCCAGGACTTACCATGGGGAGAAGCTTCTCAGAAAAGTATATTTGCTGGAGGATACACCGAAAGAGTTATCCCTTTTCTATAATATTTCCATGACGAAAATAATGACACAGCAATAATAAAGTTAATGTATTTCTCCACCAATTCTATCTCCTCCTCTCTCATCCCTTATTTTTTCTCTAACTCTTTTTCAGACTGCTAGACATGTTGTCGCTTTGAGGAATTTTCCTGGCTTCAGTCCGATTTTTTTTTTTCTGTTCCATGAGATTCAGCTTTATTTACAGAATGCTGGTTTTATGGAGCTCACATTATTATTTTACTGACAGCACTAAAATCCTTCCTCTTGCCAGAAAAGGAAAAAGGCAAAGGAGAAAACAATTAGGAAGCAGCAGCCCTGAAAATGAAAACAGAAATCACTTTCTAGGACATCAAAAGACAATGACATGAGAGACAGACATCGAGCCAAATTCCTGGGTGCCGGCCTCTTGGTTCTGCTCTTTTAAGAGAAGTCCCATGGATGGATTCTGCATCTCAGATTTCTTGATTGACATAGCTTCCCATGCACCCAGTCCCCCAGTCCTTTTCTTAATTTGTCTTAGCTGAACTAAGTGAAAATAGATGATTGTCAAACTCAGGTTTGGGAGCAGCAGCTAGGGAATCATGGGCAGAAACTTCTGGGGAACAGTGGGGAAGCCTGCATGTTGAATAAACTGATCTCCCAGTTCAGAACAGCTGTAATTTTCTTTTCTTCCCATATAGATAATTTCTCTGCCCCTTTTCTTTCTGTTAAAAGCTTCAGTCTTTAAATAAGACAGCAGATAGCAAATGAAAATTATACAACTATCCAAGTAATATTATCATACATCAACTGCTTGGTATCTACTGGGTGCCATGAGAATCACTTTTTATTTATTGTATTATTTACTTGTCATAATTATCCTACAAACTGAGTATAATTACCCACATGCTATATATGAGAAAATTAGGCCTAAAGAGGTTATATATTTTATCCAAGTTCATACAGCAACTAAATGGCAAAAGCAGGATTCAAACACAGGGCTAGGACTGTTTGATTTCAAAGAATATAATTTTAAGCACTGATATAATCATGCAGTATTTCCTAAGTTTGGGGCATCTGCTTAAATAATACTGTGATGGTGTCTACAGGGATTCTTGAGTCCCCAGTTTCAGAGCTAATGATAAAATTATATAAAGATACACATACTTAAAATGCTAATTTCTTCAATATCCTTTAAAACAGGACAATAGGAATTAAAGATTTGTATATTGTTACTTAAGCCCATATAGTTAAATGACTTAAAAATTGGAGAAAGGATGAACTTGGTATTGGAATCCCAGTCCCCTTTTCTCTAGCCAGCACTCTGCATACTAAATTATCTGTCCAAACAAGCTCCAAGTCAAATAGGTTGCTTTCCAAAACCTTTCAGTTTACTCCAGGAAAAACCAGGTCTCATCCCAGTCTATGAATACTCATGTTTGCTAACTGTCATCTGTCACTAACTCTGTTTTGGTATAAGGCTTTGCAGTGTCTGCAAAGTCAATCTCTATAGTTATTTAGACCCCAAGCAAAACTGGAAATCTAGGTTCAATTTCTGACAAGCTTCTTCAACTCAAAGCAAAACTCATAGAACATTGGATGGATTAAATACAACAATAAAGGTAGAGCTTCTAGATCAATGGCTGGCATGTAATGCTGTGGAGCGGGTGTGTGCAGGTACCCGTGCGCGCGCACACACACGCGCGCGTGCGCGCGCACCATATGTTATTTCAAAAAAGATTGGTTTAACTCCATTGGTTTGCTGTGACTTCCATTTTCCCCCAGTAGTAGAGGAACAATCGATTGCTGAGGCTGACCAAAGCAGAGGAGAAATGCAAGAAGTGGGAGTAATTGAATCAGCACGGTCTCCAACAGGAATCAAATTGAAATCTGAAAGAACTCAGTTTAGTTCTGAAATTGCCAAATCATTTCATTCTCTTTTTAAACATGAGTTTGAATAGACTTCTATAACTTTATGCTTCTAGATTATTTTATCCTTGGAATAGATAAACAAGATAAATTATTACGTAATCTAGTGTTTGAAGGAACACTCTGTTCTTAATGCTATTTTGCAAGTGATGCTATTAGGCTAGGGCTGTTGACTGGTTTTTGGATGTCCATCCCTGGGCCTAAAAACCACTTAGCAAGATGCCTTGCAAAAGCTCAGTTCACATCACTGCCTGCTGAGTGGGCCCTGTCTGCTGTTAGTATTTCCCAGTGTAGTCAGATAACTTCATTTGAGTTGGAAGTTGATATGCTTTGAAATGCTTGGCACAAAAAAAGTTAATCTTTTTAGCTAGGGTTTGGTCAGTGAGAGGAAAAATCTTATAGAAGAGATATGAAATTCTGCAATTCCTCTTCTTTGTTTCATCTAGTCATTGCAAACCCTGGAAATAAGATGAAATTCAGAAAAAAAAGTTTAGAGAAGACAAAGGAAAAATTTTCAGATTAATATTTGGGAGAGTTTAGTACAGAACATGCCTCTGCTGATCAAGCTACAAAGTGAACAGGCTGTGACATAAGTCATTGTTTCCACATCTGATCTCTTCCTGATAGAATTGTGATGGAAAATAATGCAGTGACATGTGGGTTGGGATGACCTGTGGAAATTTAATTCAGCCCTGCCCAGTGGCGTTTGCTTAAGCAGTCTTATAACCAGTTATTGTCTGAACATTGGCTTATGTAGCAATTCAACTAAATTAGTTTATTATTCTCTTTGTGAAATAGCAATATTTCTCAGACGTTTCCAGATAATAACATGTCAAATTAAATTATAGTGTAAATACATGAAGAACTATACTCTTTCTTCAATGAAAATCACTTGAATAGCAAGAATTCCTCTGGAAGAGTAAAACAAGAAATGTTCCCTTATTGTGTGTGGAATGTAAATTCTCCCCTTACATACTTGTCTTTATGTCTCAGTTTTTACACATTGACCTACCAGAGTGGGCCTGTGTATGTAACATGAGGTTGTATAAAGAAACTGACTCCATGTACAGCACCAAATGTGTGCAGACTATAGATCAAGGGGAAGAAAACAAGAGTATCTGAAAGATTGCTAAAGGGCAGAATTAATTATTTCATTAAATTTAAAGTGAAAAATTAATATTTATTAATAGTGTCTCATTTCTTTTCTCCATTTTTTTTCCTGGTCTACCTAAAGAAGCCTCTTATTTATGCCAATAGCTTAATACAAAGCACTTTTTTTAGTTTGAAAGGAAAAACATGACTGTCTGTCTATAAGTAATGTATAAAAGGTTAATCATGAAAAAGAGAGGCCATGGCTATCCAAAAGCTTCTCCTCTCTCTCTATATGCAATTTTTTTTTTTTTTTTTTTTTTTTTTTACATTCACCGAACATTTACTGAATAGATGAAAGGGAGAAAATTTTGTACCATTTTTGCTTTTCCCAGAAGCTGTACTGTATTTGTTGGAATGAATTTCAGGACTTTCTTCCCATCTTCAGATGATGAAGACATATGAAACTTCCTCACCAGGTCAGCAGCCAAAGCTGGAGGATTTGTGGTGATACATGTTTCGAAGCCAGAGATTATTGGGAAAGAGAACTCAGATACAGGTATTGGCTGTTCTCTATACCACGGACCCTCAAGAAAAGCTGTGTTTAAATTTTGGTGCCAGAAATAAATCAACCGGACAATGGTGGAAAAGTAAAAATGTTCTCGGAACAACTGGTGGTAAATTTTGACCTAAGCTAGTCTGGCAACCTTAACTTGGCTTTCTCAGCCCCTGTATTTGGCCTACATATTGTGTTTTGTACCTGGACTCACCCCTTTTAGGGACAGGCACAGGTCATCTGGCTGGGATTTTTCCTGTGTGTGCTAAAAGATAAGCACAAAAACTGACTCACTGCTCTTGCCAGCATGTCTTTCTGTTGCACAAAAAGAAAGCAACAACATGGGCTGCCATGAATACATTTGGCAAGCCTGACTTGTAGGAATGACTTCCATATGGTGTGAGATTAGATTTAGTGATTCAAACACAGGGCAGTTAAAGAATCCTAAGGCGTTTTGAATGTCCTGAAAGAGAAGATCAAGAAAGAAAAATATACTGAAACATTTCAGTGATGCTGTAAGTAAATTTATACAGGCATATAGCCTATTATTTAAACTATCTGGGGATTAAACGATGCTTTTAAGGAAAAAATTCCCACTAACGAAAGAGGCAATTCTTATTACTCTTCAAATAGGACCAGAAATAAAAGGTATGTAAACAACTGAACAAATCTATAAAAAATTCATATATGTACATGTATATAAAATGTAGCCTAAAATATCTTGATATAGAGGATATAATTATTTTTATAAGGTTCATATGGGGAAGTGGAAGCTCAGAGCTATCAACTGACTTTTCCGAAAGGATGCCTTGGGCTTTACCTGACTTAGAACAGTTCTCTGTGTACATATTTATGTTCCTGGGTACTCCTATATCATTTGTACTAGATTGCATATCATTTACATAAGGTTTTCGATATCTAAAGAGTGAATATTATGTTCAAGTCCTATCTGTATTCTAATGTAACACATGCCACATCTCCTGGCAAATAGCAAGCACTTAATAATTATTTGCTAAATAAAATTTATAAAAACAAGTTAACATTTCAGTGACAGGGCAATTTCTAAGCACAATAATAATAATTCATTTACTTGCTCATTTATTTTACAAACACTTATAAACTACCTACTCTATTCCAGACACTGTATTAATTAGAATTAATATCGGCCCTCAACAAAATTACAGTCTGTAGAGGGATAGGAAGATATAGTATAGACAATTATAAATACTGTGAGAAATTATTTATTGTATAAAAAAAGTATACTGTAGAAAATAGTTCCTAATATAGTGATAATTCTAGTTAATGTAAATGGACCAAACTCACCAATTAAATACAGACTATCAGAATAATTTTTAAAAAGAAGTCTAATATGTGGTCTTTAAATAACACACTTAAGACAAAAGATGTAGAAAGGTTTAAAATAAAAGAATGGAAAAATTATTTCAAGCAAGTTTGAACCAAAGGAAAGTTGGAGTATCAGTCTTAATGTCTGACAAAATAGAAGTCAAGGAAAAATGTCAAAAAAGACAATGGAGTATGTTTTATGCTGGAAAAAAATGCCCATAGAACAGGAAAATGTAACCATCATTAACCATCATGAGAGGTACACTTAACATTTCAAAACACGTGCATCCCACCTTGCAACTCAAGAATTAATCAAATAATAAGTTATAGAAGTTCAGAGATAAACAAATTCTAAAACTGTTTTTTTAAACATACCTTTCTTTAAAACTCGGAAAGTGCTCACCAGACAAAGAATGCTTATTTTTCTGTCATATTTTCAAAATATTCTACATCACGTGACAAAGGAAGCTTCAATAATTCCAAAGTATCAATGTAATGTAGGCTACATTTTTTTTTTTTTACCATAATGCAATAAACTTAGAATTTAATGTCAAAAGGATAGCTTAAAAAAGCCAAACATGTAATATGTTTATATTCAAAATTAAAAGTATTACCAAAGAATCCCTATGAAAAAAATGAAATAAAGGATTAAAGGAACTAAAGGAATACTTATATCTGAATAATAATGAGAGCATTACATAAAATTTGTGAGAGATAATCGAATTAGTGTCGAGAATGCATAGTTTTACATACATTAATCAGAAAACAAAAGAGGTTGAAAACAAATGAGCTAAGCTTGCAACTCAAGAAGTTGGAAAAAGAACAGAACAATCCAAGAGAAGAAGAAACGGAATAATAAGGATACAGTAAGAAATCAATGAAATAGAGAACAAAATGTAATATAGATGACATTTATAGAAACTGATTGTTTGAAAGACAAATAAGAAAGATATCTCTGCAGACACAAAAGTATTAAACCCAGAACTGGCACAGAAGAAATAGGAAATTTGAACGGATCAATAAATGCCAAAGAAATAAAAATGGCCACCAAATAGCCCCTTCCTAGCCCCACAACCTAGATGGCTTTCCAGTACAGCCCTACGAACCTGAGAAATAGTTTCTATCTTATACAAGTTGTTCCACAAAATTAAAAAAGTAAATTAAATATGTTTAGCTCATTTTTAATTTAGACTAGTGAGCTCTTGATTTTAAAGCCAGAAAGAAAATTATAGGCCTATTTCAATTATGAATGTGGATACTACAATCCTAAATAAAATACTAGCTAACACAATGTAAAAAAAAATTAAAAACTGTAATACTGATCAGGTAGGTTTTTAACAGGAATGCAAACATTTTTTATCATCAGAAAATGTATCAATGTTATTCACCACAATAATAGGTCAAAAGAAAAATTATATGATTATCTCAATTGATGAAGAAAAAGAATCTGCATCATGATTACGTATATCCTTTGATTTTATATATTGATTTTATATTTATATAAAACATATTTATTCAAATAGATGTATTTGTAATATATTTCTATTATATATATTTAAATAAAGTTATATAATTATATAACTATGGTAACTCTATAAGTTATAAAGTAGAATGAGGCTTTGTGTATTAAAAGGGACAAGATCTTAAGTGTTCTCAGCACACACACACATAACTATGTCAGGTGATAGTTGAGTTGTTTAACTTGACTGTGGTAATCATTTTACAATGTATATTAAATCACCACATTGTATACCTTAAAAAATCATGTTGTACAACCTAAATATATATAACTATTATTTGTCAGTCATACCTCAATAAAACTGGAAAAAAAAAAAAAGACACAAGACAAGGCCGGGGAATTAGACAGGACCATATGAAAATGCCAAAGATCCAACTTTTTTAAATCTTAAAGGTACTATATTTTGCCGTGTATAGTGCGTACTCTTTCGCCCAAATTTGTGAGGGGAAAAATAAGGATACTCGTTATATACATGGATCGTACTAATTCCATATCTTTATAAATGTTTTTAATTCTTTTATTTATGCTTGTGAGTTAAAAGTGTAACTCTAGAAATCAATAATGATATCTGTATGCAAAATAATACCCTGGAATATGATAAATGGTGTTGTTGAATTTAAGATGAACTTGCAACAACGAAGAGTTCTTGGCCTTCTATGATGCGTAAATAGCGTAATTTTGTTAACCGGTATATACAATTCCTTGTACCTTGTATCTGTTCTTGTGTTTTGTAATTATTTGTTACATAAAATTTCTTGTACCAAATATGTTAAAAAATAAATGCTAAAATTCCTTTATAATACAAAAAATAAGTACTTAAATGTAAACAAATAAAATTTTGAATTAAAAAATTAAAGCAAAAGATTTTTTCCCTGTAAATTTGGGCCAAAAACGTGGGTATGCATTAGACAAGGGAACGCATTATACACAGCAAAATACGGTAATTGGAAACCATTGAAGAACTTTAAGGAGAGAGACATAATTAAATTATGTCTTTAAAAAATGGGTCTGGCTGCATTGTGGAGAATTGATTGGAAAGGGTCAAGAGTTAATGCAGGAAACTCACTTGGAGGCAGTCATTGTAGTAACTTAGTGCTAGGTTTTGGTAGTTTAAACTCAGATGATGTTGAAAAGGAAGAAAGCAAGAGGGATACGTGAAAGTTGCTTAGAAAGTAATGTTGAATCAATGAATGTCGAGGTAAAAGTGTTGTGTCAAAGATTTCTCCTTTGTTTCTGGATTGCACAATTGGTGCTAATCTAGAGCAGTTCACAGTTTGCAGGGGAAAATAAAAATGGGTATAATGAGTTAATATGTTTTTGTAATATTTCGATAGAAAAATAGAGGAAGTGGTTGGGGTCCAGTGTCTGATCTGAACTGGAAATATAAATTTGGGAGTCATCAGCCAATGCAAATAAAACACATTTATTTTTCAAAAGAAATGAAAATACACTTTTCCCTAAATGGTTTCCCAAATGTCTTCTTCCACAGAATGAACTGCTTTCTCTGCATGACTGGATGAAGGCGATGAGTCCTTAGGGTTAAGTGCCTGTCGTTTTCTTATGCTTACTATTTTTAACTTCTTCATGAGTAACAGTAATAAAACCAAACAATATATTGCACAATCTCAACAAAATTAAGTTATATATAGAGAGGTTAAGTCCATTGCGCTGATTCCCTCAGAGTAGGTGATCAGTACATATTTGTTGTTTGACCAAGTCACACTAAAAGTATTGCTAAATCATTTTAATGATGGCTTATAGTTGAGTTTGTTGTAAGAAAGATGACTGTGACCATAAGACATAAATACTTTTATTCTCCCATTAAAAAGACAAGAGAAAGCCCCTCCCACTCTGGAGAGGCTGACTTTGGCTGCATAGTTAAGTGACCTGGCATAACCTCACACCCATAGTTTTCGTCTGTCACTTATCCTTTGGTGGGCCATGGGCCTTCTCGGCTAATATAATTTGGCAAACACAAAGTGTTTTATGAGACACGCAATGTGGAAAGAACTCTTTAATTTTGAAAAAAGATTTTGCCAATGGTTTTAACCACTCACCTTCCCAAATAGTATGCCTCAGTCAAATTCATTTACAAATATCTTGTATTTTCCATGTTTTTTTCCATTCCCTCTCTAGGGACCAAGGACTTGGCATGAATCCTAGCTAGCCTCATGGGATCAGGCTGAGTAATCAGCTGGAAGGACCAGAAAAAGACAATACTTAAGGACAAGTTAAAATTATTATCAAGGAAAGGGAGTCAAGGGATAAAACCAGAGGAACAATTTACATCTTGTGTCTTAAGGTAGAGTTTAGGATTGTAGATGGGAAAATGCAACAAGTCAAGGGATCAACACTAGGTCTCTGAGCTAATGCGAGGATGCACGGAATCAAGAATATGGATAAAGGTCCAGAGTGTAGTTCTGGACAAAGCAAAGGTGTCAGGAGTTTCTTCTACTGGGCCTGTGCCCCTTTGCTTCACACACACCCTTCTTTTGATACGCTTTCCTTTCCCTTTGCCTATCTAAATCTTTTTTGTTTTCTGTGGAGCAGCTCAAGTCCTATGTCTTATATAACAACTAATATAATATTTAATTGGTCTGAGAACAATTGGGTGAAAATTTATTTCTTAATAAAAATGCAAGTCAATGTAGTATGTTTGTTTTAGGAGGTAAATTTTACAACCTTTCATGTGTCTCTAAGCATATTGCCTCCTTTTCCCCAAAACTTTCAGAGAATTTTTCTCTTCTTTTGAAAATTTTCCATTTTCAGGAAACAATTACCAAAGATATTTTAGTCATATGTTTAAATTTAAGGTATTATATCCTTATTGCTTATAAACCCACTTGAGGTTAGGAATCATGTTTTACTTACATTGTTTTATATACTTTTTAATAATACTAATGTCTATTATTTATTAAGTGCCAATTATATTCCAGATACTTCACCTATATTATTTTTAATTTTCATAAAAACCTTTCCAAGTATGCATGTCATCCCCATTTTGGGCTTCGAAGGGTTAAGTTGCTCAAAGATACAACCAGTAAATGCTGGTGTTGAGATCTGAACTCTCTCCACTACTCCAGCCTGCCTTGGAATATCTGTTGACTTTACTAATCTGAGTTTTTGGTGACAAAGTTTATGTCCCCATCTCCTAGAGCTTCTGTGAACGTCTCCAGAGCCAGTCTACACAGAAACCAATGTGTGTGTGTGTGTGTGTGTGTGTGAGAGAGAGAGAGAGAGAGAGAGAGAGAGAGAGAGACACCAACATTTTGTGCTCCCTAATTTCATATAAGAAAAGCTCCAGTTTCTTCTTTTTTGCCTTCACTGTTCTTTGTCCTTTTCCTTGTTCATAAACACTCATTTATTTAAAAAGTGAGTTTTCTTATATCATACTTCAACCCTTTCTCCCATCTCCCTGATGTAATTTTCCATCAGGAAATGCTTGGTCTCATGTATATTTACAGTTTTCCAAAGGCTCTTTAGGTAACTAGCTAAATTCCGAAAAGTGAATTTGTGTAGCAGGGGCTAATTTGAATGGCTTTCCTAGAGGAAAAAGTATATGTATACAGTTTCTTAAACGAGAAAACCAATCAATAGGTTTCAATAAATTTATTCTTCCAGGAAGCCAAGCTAATTTTCTAAACTAAAATGGTAAATTCTATGGTGTTGCTTGAACTGTTCAGATCTGACCCTCGCTGTCCAACTCAAAAACCGTCTCCGGGCCCCAGAAAGACCGGTCAGCCTCCTCTGACTGGTCATTGTGATGTGCTCACACATTTTCAGATCAGCAATCAACTATCCAGTGGTAGAAATAAACTACTGAAAACAGGTTTTTGGGTGTCTCTCAGATACATAAAGTATGTATTAAGTCCTCACTGTGTGTTATATGCCTTTAAAAGAAAGTTACATATTATATTACAGACACACACACACAGAGGGTGCCAAATAAATGTATACACATTTTAAGAAAGGCAAAAACTACTAAAATTATAATAATATATACCGATCACAAAAGATGGATGCAAGTCACGTTTGACTTCTGCAGTTACAAGGGGGGCTCAAAGTGGTTGCCATCAGCATAATTTTACTACAGTTTTTTTCCTTTCTGAAAATGTATATACATGTTTTTTGGCACCGTGTGTGTGTGTGTGTGTGTATAAAATTAGTAGTGGCCACAGATGTGATTAATGCTGTATTAGTTGAGGCCTGTACCATGTGCTAAGGGAGCCCAGAGGCTTGAGGAAGGCTGCAGAGAGACTCATTTGAGAAGGGCCCTTGATAGTTCTTGAGGGGCTGCCAACTGGGGAAGGTGGGGTCGATATTCTAGGTAGAAAGAACAGCTAGTACCTTAGCACAAAATGGGGAAAAAGAAAAAAGACCAAAACAAAGAACACTTGTGAAATGTGTGACATCTGCCCATTTTGGGACACTCCTTAAATATATGATTGATGCTTGCTCTGTGCCAAGTGATGTTCCCAGTCCTTAACTTGGGCTATTTCATTTACTCTTCACAATAAACCTAGCAGAGTAGTTCTGTTGTTATTCCCAATTTTCCTTGTAGAAACTACGGCACAGAGAAATTAGGAAACTTGTGAGTTTGCACAGTTCTTAAGTAGTAAAACCAGGCTGTCTGACCCCAGAGCTATGTGCCATGTTACATTGCCATCTGTCAGGCTCTTCCCCGTGTTTGCCAAAGATCTAGAAATCATTATTAATGCAGTTCCTTTTGCAGGCACTTGTGTTCTTCATTAATCATAAGCCTCTGTATTTTTATAACACTTCACAAAATCTCCTGAGGAGAAAAGGAAGAGGCAGACCCAAAAGGAAAGGAAAACCCTCAAAGGTGGAGGAAGAAGGCTGATAATAAACTTGACCTAGATTTAGTCATAGATCTGAATACCCTGTTGGGATGGGAAGTGATAAAGGCTCTCCATTCTTAATTAACGCTAGCAGAGCAGTGAGTGCTGAAAACTACGGAATGCAAAATTCAGACGAAAATGTGTCTCATTCCCTAGGATTAATGTGCCAACTCTTATAAAAGAAAGATAAAAGAAATGAGCGTTCAGATACTTAACTTTTTGTCATGTTCAGCTTGTATTACTGTTAGATGTCTTTAAGAACATCTTGTAGTTTTGGCTTTATTATTCACAAAGGGGTGAGGTGTTCTACATGGATCTGGGGCAATAACCACATGTGGGAGCCCCGGATTCCAAGGGAATTTTGGGAGCGGATTTGTGAGAAAAGAATGAAGAGGAAGCAAGAAGGAGGATGTTTATTTTTAATAAAGAGACCCTGCCCTAACTTCCTGAACTCAAACCAGTCTAGACTTGTTTTTTCCATTTTACACAATGTCCGCAACAACAGAATAAATTTATTAAAACCAAACAAACTGGGGGTTGAGTTTTGGCATCTAAATTCAGACAGAAATAGAATAATTTGCTTTTGAGTTGAGTCTAGTGGCTGCATTACAAACCGGTGGTAGATTAAGGTTGTATTGGCCTTAACTGAACCAAAGTTATTTTCACTATGAGGAGACAATGGCGAGGCAAAATGTCTGGCCTGGTGCCCAGGATCTGAACTCGTTAGTTCACCACTTCTGCCCCCTTTTCCTTCAATTTTCAGAACTCAAACTATGAGTTAAAAGAATCCTTACAGTCATTTTTCCCATCACCTTATTTTGTGTGGAGGAAACTGAGACTCAGAGAAATTAGCTGTTCTCTTTCCAGTCATAGCATTCGATGAAACAATATGTTGCTAAATTAACCGACAGTTCCTCCCAAAGGGAAGATGCAGTTTGGGCATCCGGGTTGGGAAACATAATGTGGGAACAGTTCAATTTGCATACACTTGAGGATAAATTCACAGAGTCATCTCTGTTAATGGACAGATTCTGTTTTGAAGATTTTCTAGTTTTCTCCCATTTCCTTCTTAGCCATTTTAGGCTGCCTTTTATGGTGCTTCAGCATCTAGACAAGGGTGCATTTGTGTATGTGTGTGTGTGCGTGTGTGTGTTTGTGGAGTGCTGGTTCATAGGAGTTTCTGAGTCTAGGCCAAAGTCAATGTGTATTTTTACATTTCAGAATGCTTTCCATTCCATTTCATTTTATCCCTACTATATATGCTTGTGAGGAGATTGAAAGTTAAAATTAACTCCATTTCACATGTAAGGAAAATGAGACACAGTGATGTTCCCAAGATGACATGATGAATTTAATGAGGAAGTATGGACTCGAACCCAAATATCCTCTCTTGATTCAGTTTTCTGAACAGCAGGCCACACTTTCCCACCGTTCCCTTTTATTACTATGAATTAAAGAAGTTACGCAATAAATGAATACTGGAAGGTACATATGCTCCTATCTTCATTTTACAAAAGATGCTTCTAGTTAATTTGTTTGGGCTAATTTTGAAGAGCCATATGACATTTGGAATCCTAACGGTCACTTCTTCACTGGATCCTGTTGTTTTAAAATTTAGCTTTCCATGCCTAGACTAAAGAGATAGATCCTTTCATTGCCTCTTTGTGATTAATGGTCCTCCATGTCTGATTATTCTAACGAACAATCATTTTATTTTGACAAGACATCTTAAATGATACTTAATGACAGTCTTTTATGTGCCAAGCAGAGAAATAACTCTAATGGAAAGGATAGCTGCTTGGAGACATGGCTTTTTCCTTAGGAGATTTGCTAGTCCCTTGAAGTTTCTTCCCTTTCATACAACTGTGACCATTTTGCTCAGATCTTAGAGGCTTGACCTCTTTATTAGAAAGAAAACAAAAAACAAAAAAACTTTTATCTTGATGGATTTTTGAGTATTTGTTTTTTTAAGGGGTTTGTCTCATACAGAAACATAGTCAAGAATTTGTTGCGGTGCATGAGAAATTAATATTAGTTCCAAAAACAAAACAGCCTTTGCTGTGGTTTGGGTTCTATTCTGTTTTTGGTGACTAAGAACTGTAATATATGGCCTCTTCCAAATACATCCCTTTTAAGGTCCTGCTTGATGGTTATCACAGCTTTCCTCCTCATTCATTAATTCGTTATCTAGGAACAAAGCCCTTTTAAGTTTATTCTTAAAATTTGTATTTTTTCTTGGAACTTGAAAACATTGTGCTTAAAACTAGACATTTTGAGGAATGTGTGGAAATTGTGTTTTGTGACTTGAGCTTTTTGGAAATGGCTATGCTAAGATACTAAGATATCATTGGAATCACACAGATTGGGACATGGTGACTTACTCCTTGAGGAAACTGATGAACTTGAATAGTCTATAATTTAACAAATTGGAAATGAGAATTGGGAAGGAGAACTAGAGGGTCGTAAGCTGATGACAGTTCTAAAACTGTAGCCCTCGGTAAATTGTCATTTTAACACTTGCTTTGGCTTCTGTAGTCACATCCAGCCTGAAACTCACTGGCTGCTGTTCTTTTCCCAATAGTAGCTGCTCCAGCAGAGCAATGATTGCCCTTTAAGCCCTCACCTTCAAGCCAACATCACATTATTGGCTACTACCATTCTTGCATTTCACAATCATGTAAAGACCTTACCACAAACCACATGCCTGTGCATGAACACCTAACATTTCCACTTGTTGACTGACCTAGCCCCTTCCCTTCTCCAGCCCTGGCATATCATTAGTGGTGGGAAAGGGAAAAAAGCGCTTGGAGTGCACAGCATGAATCAATCCAAGAGAGGCTGCAGGTCTAAGGAGTTAAATCACAAGTATTTCCCATTTTTATTCTGTGGCATGTTTGCCAGAATGTGGTGGAGTGCCCTTTGGAACTAGTAAGATTCTCATGGTCATGGTACGAAGGGTAGAGATTGCAGGACAATGCCAGAACTTTCATGTACTGTCCAATATGTATTCCCTTCCTTCCAGATACTTCTTTTCCTGATCATGCCCCTTTGTGCTCAGCCCTCATACGATAACTCAGTCTGCCTCAACCTCTGTCTCACGTAGTGACCTGGAACAACATCCTAGGAAGAGATGAAGACGGAGGAAGAAGTAGAGCAGAGGTCATGAGTTGGAAGGGTGGGTAATTATTAGCAAGAAGGTGGGTGTGCCAGAAAGAATGAGGAGCAGGAAGTGGAGACAAGAAGGTAAGGTACTGTTGCCTGTGGACATAAATGGAAATGATATTTAGCAAGAAAGATGACAGGCTCCATGGAATTTAGCTGTTATAAATAAGCATTATGGTCAGAATTTAGAGTTGAATCTAACTAGTTTTTGCCCACTTCTAAATTACTATTCAAATCTTTGCTTCCTCTATATTGAGTATACATCATTATCATCACCATCATTAAAATGTTTGAATATCTACTAAGTGTATTAGAAATTCAGAACATGTCAGAAGAGGTCATCGAGAGGAGATGACCTGTGAGCTGGACCTGGGCCTCCTTCCTCCTTCCCTTGTCCTTGGGATGTACGTACTGCCCACCATTCCCATAGCCAGAGCTGTTTCAAGGACATACCCTGACGCAGTAAGGTGTTGTTAGAAGCATCTGGAATGCATACATGACTGAACCTTGTTAAGGCCTCTACATAAACGTATAAGATTCTGGTGAGTGGGTGCAGAGATCTACTCGTTTTGTGGCCACCCAAGACCGGCCTCAGAAGTGCTCTTGTTTATTAAAACCGCCATCTACCAATCTGGAGTGGTCTGCCTTTTCCTTCAGTCTCGCCTTGCTCTCTGTGCACGGGGCCCAGTTGCAGATCTCACCTGGGGAACTCCCAAGTTTGCACACCATTCCTCACATTCCCTGTGAATTTCGTATTTGTCCTACACTGGGGAACCAGATTCCTGAGGATGGGAGGGTTCAAGTCAGGATTGTACTTTGTGGGGTCTCCTCTATTTCCTGACACATCTTCATCTCACGGTAGAGATACTCAATAAATGCTTGATGAAGGGCTTCATGAGTGAATGACAAAATGCTGTTCCCGGAATTAATACAGGCACATATTCTCTCCCAACCCCAATTCAATGAAGGTACTACATATTTTATTTGATAAAAGTATTCTTTCCTCATTCTTTTGCCTGGCGTTAGTGCAGTGACTATGGTAGCCTGAAAGAAGATACTTTTCTAGTGCGTGTGTAGTAGGTGCCGGGGTGAACTTCAGTGATCACCCCCATCTTCTTCAGAAGCGCTCTCCCCCGTCTTAGCCTGTTCAGGCAGCTATAACTACATACCACAGACGGAGTGGCTTATGAGCAACAGGAATTTATCTCTCACGGTTCCGGAGGCTGGAAGTTTGAGATCAGGGTGCCAGTGTAGTCAGGTGAGCAGCCTCTTCTGGGCTGCAAACTTCTAATTGTATTTTCACCTGGAGAAGAGGAAAGAATCTCTGGGGCCTCTTTTATAAAGGCACTCGTTCTATTCCTGAGGACTTTGCTTTCATGACCTAATCACTTCTTCCCAAAGCTCCCACTTCCTAATGCCATCATATTGCGCATTAGGATTTAACATATGAATTTGGGGGACACACAAACACATTGAGACCACGGCACCCTGCTGCTGGGTGTGTTGACAGATGATTGCACCTAACTGAGTCCCACTCAGAACCTCCAGCCCAGAGATCGACCTCTGCTGAGGTGAGAGCCCTCTTGCCTGGGATCACACACCTCTCCTGTGTGCAGCCTGCATCAAACATTCGGTGTGAGGGTGTGAAGGCCTGGCCCCCAGTCTCTCTGCAAAGACATATCATGGGGTGATCTGAGCCTTGGTTGTGATTACATCGCAGCCCCACTTCTCCTTCTGCCCGATCCTACTGTCTTTATTTCCCCTCAAGTCCCAAGAGCACTCCCTAATAAACTTCCTGCGAGGAAATTTAGTCTCAGAGTCTTCTTTCTGGGAAACTTGACCTCTAACACAACATGTTTGTTAATTTTAAAACTCTTACTTCACCACAGTTAGAATGATGTCAAGTCTCATCTATTTTTTCTTCCTCAAGCTTAGGCTAATACCGCGTTACCATATTAAGACCAGAGGATCTCAGGTAGAAATTGAATCCTGCTATTAAGACTTAGTGCAATTGTGTGGACAATAGAACATTAAAGTCTGGATACCACACAACTTTTCATAACCTATAGAAGTAGGTTAACCCCTTAACCCCTCATTCTCCCTTACCTTCCTCTCCTAGTTGACACAGAAGCAATGGCCTGTGCTTGCAGAACGGAAAGAAAACAGTGACACACTGACCTATATTAGAAAGAATTTGAAGGACGATGAGCCTCCTTCAAATTTACAAAGGTATCATTTTAAAATTCATTTGTTGCTTTGATTTCTAGAGTACCGAAACGCAAAAGAAGTTTTTAACTTTTCCTTTTTCTATTCTCTAGTTTTATCCATGTGAAAGTACTGCAGTTAGGAGTATGAGTCAGATACACCCCACTTCCTGTTATGTTTTTCTCTGCTTAGAAAACCAGATTCTTTCAGAAAGGTGAAATAAATAGGACTGGTTCCAAACTCAGTTGTGAAATAAAGTTTGTTCATGATGAGCCTCTTCCCTTTTGTGGTAGACTCTTTCCTTTTGCGGCTTCTCTTCCCTTGACACCTCAGCCCCTTACCAGCCTCCTGTTTTTCCTCTCCACAGCATCCCTTTTCTTTTTCCAGCTTCCCTGTTGTGCTGTTCTCTGTTCATGACCCAGAATCAGTCTGATGGCTTCCATGCTACCTGCTGTCATGACAACTGAAATGTCCCTGTTCCGTAGCTCATGACCCAAGGCCAACTTTGCACTCTCAGGAGGCAATTTTGCCTAGCACCGTTTTAGTTGATTTGTAAGTATTTAAATGAATGAATGAGTATATGAATAAATACACTGCTCTCTCTTTATACACCACTTAGCGCCCATCCTACCCTCAGCCTCCCAAGGTGTAGGTGTATTAATAGGGGCCTGATAAAGACAGCATGCCTTCCTTTACAGCATGACCAAACTAGGTGAGGTGGGAGAGGAATCCCAGGACAGGTGGTTTTTAAAGTATTCTATTAACTACAAGCTTCTGATGTTTTGACATCTGGGGCCTTGCTGACCCTGGAGAGATTGTTCCTCCCAGGGCTAAACAACTCACCTGCTAGAGTGTGTTTCTTATGAGAACCCAACCAATCCAGAGCCTACGCCAACCGCCTCCTTTACTGAGCTTTCACAGGGCTCTCACACTTGGGACCACCATCCACCTGCCCTACTCACCCCAGAACCAGGTTCCAGACAACTCAGGACAGCTCTTATGCCTTAGAGCCTGCTGAAATTTTTCAAACTAGCCAACCTTGCCTACCCTGCCTTGCCTGTTCCTTCCTGCAGAAACCACAACAAAGCCTCTTGCCCCTAATTTCCTCTTGCTCCTTCTGTCTCCTGACCAACCATGGTACTTCCCTATGTGACCCTGTGTGGCATAGCCATTCCCTCCTATTGTCTTTTCAATGGCAATAGCCTCCTGATCTGTTGGTCTTACCACACCTGAAGAATAATAAAACTTTTTTTTAAAGTTATCTCAAATACTACTCTAATCTCAAGTATGAGGTTTCCCATCCTAATTCTTTTAAGATCCGGAAGGAAGCTGCTCCCTCTCCATAAATTCTGACAATTGAAGAAATGACTTTTACTCAGAGAGTCAGTCTAGTATTAAATAAAGAAAAGAAAAGTAATGACAGATTTACTTAATATGTATTATCACCCTAGGGTCTCAAAAATCCTATAAATTATTGTTTTATCCTCAAAAAATTGAAGTTCAAAGACAGAAAGTAGTTTTCTCAAGGTCACAAAGCCACACAGAGTCTCACAGAAGAGGTGAGACTCAAACACAAACTTTCCTGGCGTTCCTCTGACTCATGCCTTGCTCCCACGCCTTCCATCTATCATAGTCTTCCAAACCTTCCAATGTCTTCTACAAAGTTCTCTTGTATAACATCATTTCCTTCATACTTTAAAGAGAAACTATGGCAGTGTTTCCAACTAGGGCCAATAAATAATTCCACAATAAAAAATAACTGAGATACAGACAGGTAGATAGATATCGGTAGCTATTTCAACAATAATACAGCCTTGGGGAGATGAACATGGAGTTTTAGGAACACTGCTGAAAGACAGAAGATCTAGAAATTACAGAAATGGATAATATTAAGTCTGATATTTAATGTAGGAATTAAAACATTTAGAAAATGCTTTTTTTTTTTTTTTTTAAAGGAATTTCATTTTTTGGTCATGATTCCCCGGAGCTACAAAGAACAGGGTTGGCTGTGAAGAAAACAGGTAAAGCATATCTTGCAGTTTTGAAAAAACACACTGAGAAGGAATACTTAAATTTAATACTGTAAAGATAAAAATAAGCATACGAAAGACAATATATGGTAAAATTATTATTGAATGGCATCAAGCAGCAAAATACACTGTAAAGATGTTAAGAACTACGTGGGCAGAGTTGACCATCGTTATTGGAGGGAACACTCCAAATAAAATATTTGAAAAATTAACCCAATATTGAACAAAATGTAACTCATGGAAATTTATTCATTAGTATTTACCAAATTTCTACAATACATAGTTTGGAATTTCACTATTTTAAACAAGAAAGAGGAAAAGTTGAGAGAGAAAAATAATAAAGTGAATCAAATGACTTGGAAATAAAAAATAAATAAATTGGTGAGATGGATTGTGAGTGAGGAGGAAATACTGGGTAAGGGGGCTTAAAAGCAAGCAGCCTGGGGTTGAAGTTGCTATTTGGAGATGGTGATTGGCAGCTGTTAAGAATTTCCATGGACTGTGGGTAAGAAGAAATAAGCTTGTATGGCTGGGGGACCTCAGCTGGATATCAGGAAGAATTTCCTGACTGTAAAATGTCAAGAGCTCTGGTTTACAGGATCAAAGAGAGGCTTCTGGGATATGCCTATCCTTGGAGTATTTTTCAGTCTCAAGTAAGAGACTGGGTGGTTTTCTGCAGCCCTGTGGAGGGACTGGATGGCTTCCTTAGTTTAGAATCCACCAGTCTCATGTTGCTGAGAGGCGTGCCGTACACTGCTGCTTTCATAGTGTCCTTGCCAGCTGCTGACTCCCAGCTCAGAGGCTGTGGAGTTTTCCCCACAGAAAGGAACAACTAAGTCTTTCACTCTCTGATCGGTCCTTAGGTGTACACTGTGGGTTTTTTTTTTTTAGCTCTTCAGCACTTAGATACTTTCCATCTGAGCCAAGGGCCTTCTGGGAACAATGTGGCATCTGTGTGTTGATAGTAACAGCCTGTGAGTCAGAGACACTCAGTCAAACTCTCCCTCCCACATGGGCTGGGTTGCACACCTCACCTGCAATAATCTACACGCTTAGTCAGCACTAGCGGGCCCCAGGGCCAGGTGACCCCCTCCTGCTGCCCCTTCCCCAACCTGTTACCTGACTTGATTATGAGCTCCTTGGCCACATTTACCCTCATCCTCATGCACGATGGTCTCTGCCCACCTCCCATCCCACCCACAGAGTGAACACATTAGTGGTTCATTGGCCTGAACTAAACAGTGGGCACTGAAGGGTGAGGTACATATTGCTTAGTTGGGCAACTGGGTATTTACAAAAGGTTTGGCCTGCAAAGAGATGCCAGTCTTTTCCTATAACATTATTGCCTTTTATTTATTATGCGGTTGTGGATTTACATGGGGAATTAGGAACGCTAAACAAGCATAGAATTTTTACATGGTCTCTTTCTGCTGAGTTCACAAACTTGGGAACATCATTTGACTTCTGGCAAAAAGACAAATCCAGAAAGGTGTTTAAAACCATCCTTTTGTTCTTGGCCCTGAGTCAGAGATGGGGACATGTGCTGCTGAGGAAAGGAGAGTTTCAACCCTCAGGTAACCCTAATAGAGAAGAAACTATGTTGTGTTGTAAGTCATGTGCAGAGTCCAAATTCAATATTCAATGACAAATCAGAACAATCTCCCTCAAGGTACGTCTCTCCTTCATAGTGGTCTCACAATATTTCCCTTAAAGTCTCCACCCAGTGGTCTTACAATGGTTCTGTAGTATATGGGCCTGCATGGTCTGAATGCAAAAGAGAAAACTGGATGGGTAGTGAGAGAGTATGGGAAAAGTAAAAGAAAGGACAAAGAGAGTCAATTAAATTTTGAGGAACAAAATGGAGCGCTGCGTGTGCGTGTAGGGCCTGATGATGCTGCTGTTTAGTGTCTCTTGAGTTTTGAGTTGCCCTTCTTTATTCAGCATAAAGTAGATACTTGGTGGTATACAGCAGTATCAGGGAGACCTCAGAGTTCCACTTTTGGAGTCTTGTCTTCTGATTCATGATTTTCTCTCTGGAAAACATCATGACACTTATATTTAGATTTGGAGTCCACTCTTGTTTTTGAGTTTTGAGATTAGCAAACTGAGCTATTTAGTTACTCCTGTAAGTCCTAAACCTACCGGCAGTTTTTCTCTCATGAACTCTTTAGATGGAATTTGATTTGTTTCTCATTGATATTGTACACAGCATGGTGAAATCCAAAATTCAGTTCCTTTGAATAGGCAAGACCTTTCCAAAAATGCTTCTGTAGGTCTATTCCCACAACTTATCCTAACAAGCATCATATACCTTTTCTCTTAATCAAATTCAGTGGAGCCCAAAGAATTTTTATTCAACAGAAAAGAAAAGATATGTAGAGAGGAAGAAAGCTCGCTCGGCCTGTTTTCCCTGTAGTCTCACACTTACCGGCCGTTTCCCTTCTAGGAATCCATCACAAAAGTTTTGCACGTTCTCTACTGAAACTTCTGCCATGGGCAGTGTATCCCACTCGTCATCTAGAGTCCGGTAAATTGCTAGAGCAGGCAGTTGAGACTCCTTTAATTTGAAAAATGATATCACCTTGCCATTTTCCTTCACACCACTGTCCACCAGAATAAAGAGAATCTGCAGTTGGGGAAGTTTGAAAGAGAAAGATCTATCTGAGGTCCCAGGGAGATGGACACCTTGTAATTGTGGCAGATGGTCTTGACTTAATTTGTGGTTTCTGCCACACAATTTAAATCTCAATTGAATTAGAATGAATTTGTCCTCACTTTGCACTGCTTAAGAATTTTATCCCTTTGATCAGGTTGATTTAATTTTTTTATTAGTTTCAGGTGTACAAAACAATATAGTGATTAGACATGTATATGCCTCACAAAGTGATAACCCCAATAAGTCTATTGCCCACCTGACACTGTTCATAGTTATTAGAATATTATTGACTATATTTCTTATGCTGTAGTATATATCCCATTGACTATTTTTTGAAATTACAGTTGACATCCAATGTTATTTTATATTAGTTTCAGGTGTACAGCATAGTGGTTAGACATTTATATAATTTATGAAGTGATCCCCCCGATAAGTCTAGTACCCATCTGACACCATACCTAGTTTTTACAACATTATTGACTATCTTCCCCAGACTGTACTTTACATCTTCATGACTCTTTTGTAACCACCAATCTGTGCTTCCCAATCCCTTCACCTTTCTCACCCCCCACCCACCTAATAACCATCAGTTTGTTCTCTGTATCTATGGGTCTGTTTCTGTTTTGTTATTTCATTTATTTTGTTCTTTAGATTCCACATATATGTGAGATCATATGGTATTTGTCTTTCTCAGTCTGACTTATTTCACTTAGCATAATACCCTCTGGATCCATCCATGTTGTCACAAATGGAAAGATTTCATTCTTTTTTTATGGCAGAGTAAGATACATGCACCCCTATATTCACTGCAGTGCTATTTCCAAAGCCAAGATATGGAAACAACTGAAATGCCCATCAATAAACGATTGGATAAAGAAATTGTGGTACATATATACAATGGAATATGAGGTTGATTTACTTTTAAGAACATAGAATTAGAAGAGACTTTAGTGATTAACTAAGGGAGAAAGTAGAATCTAATGATGAAAAGGGAAGAATGAGTTTTGAATTTTGCCTCAGGTACTTTCTAGCCATGTGATTCTGAGCACATTACTCAGCCTCTCTGAGGCTCAGTGTTCTCATGAGCAAAATGGGCTTTGGTTGGGGGAGATTTCATGTGAGGATGCATTTAGTATTGCTAGTACAGTTTTTGGCATGTAGTAAGTGCTTGAAAAATGTTAACTATTATATATGATTAAATCAAACCTCTACCCAAAGTAGAAATCTTTTTTGATATTCTGCTTAGAGGATCAACTCCATTCACTAATACAGAAAACTTCCAGTGTTAAGTAAGCAACTACCAGAAAGTCAGCTTATTTTGTCACCAGCTAGTTCTTGTCATTGAACGGGGGTCTTAGTACAGAGCAGTAACCTGGAAGTGGTGGAAGTTGAACAAGTTCAGTGCTATCAAGCAGAACTGCATGAAGTAGGGAAGGGAAAGAAATTTTTATTGGACATCCAGTGGGCATCAGGTACGTGATAGGTGTTTGACACGAGAAATAAACTCTGAGGTCTAAAACGGTAAGCGATTATGGCAAGGAGAAAACAAATTGTGGCTAACAGGTGATTTTTATTTTCAGTATCTTTGTAGTCTCTATTTTTGCTCCACTTCTCAATGCAGAAAAAAAGAAGTAGACTTACCACTAATGGAATATATGATTGTACAGGTCTGTAATAGTACAAAATATCTTGCCTTTCATTTTAAATCAGAGTAATGTGATTTATTATGTGCCAGTTCGTATTTTATCTTTTAAGCATACTTGTTTTCCTTATTTACCTCAATTCGCTGACCCCATATTGCTTTTTCTAGTGTCCTTGTGCTGAGTTTTCATAAGGGTGTCTCCCGTGCCAGACTTACCTTCCCCTGGAAGAGCTTTGCTGCCTTCTGGTACCTGAGTATGATTTCTTCATACTCGGGGGAGGCCTTGTTCATTATCAGGAGAAGATGAATCTGAATCATGCTGTTAAATATGCCAACCACAGTCTGGCAAATCGAAATGTGTTATAGTAGAATGAAAGCGAGAGGGAGAAAAAAAAAACCAACAATGAAACACCCATCAGTGGCAACCCAGCGAATAGGTAGACTGAAACATAAATGAGAGCTGTCCGTCAATAACACAAATGGTAACTAGCCTCCAAGATGACTCTCAGTAAGTCTCACCCTCTCGTTTTCATGCACTGGTGCAGATCCCTTTTCCCCACACTGAATAAGGCTGACCTGAGTAACCAGTGGGATGTTGCAGAAATGATGGAGGGTGACTTGCAAGGATTAAGTCATAAAAGACATAGTGGTTTCTGCCTTGCTTTTATATACTCACTCTGGGGAAAGCCAGTCCCAATGTTAGATACTCAAGCAGCCCTATGGAGAGATTCACGGGGCATGGAACTAAGGCCGCCTACTAAGAGCCAGCACTGACTTGCCAGTCATGTGACTGAGCCATCGTGGAAGCAGATCCTCCAGCCCCAGTCACACCTTCAGATGAGATTGCCTCCCTGCTCAATGACTGCAGCCTCACAAGATGCCCCAGATTAGAAGCACCTAGCCTCGCCACTCCCAAATTGTTGACTCACAGAAACTGTATGAGATAATCAATTTTTACTGTTTTAAGCTGCTAAATTTTGGGGTAATCTGATACCTATCAATAGACAGAAAATATACTATGTAATATATTAGTCACTTTTCTCAATTCCTCTTAGGTTGCAAGAGCAGTCAGATACATTTAAAATGTGGCTTTTGACTACATATTAGTAGTGCATGCTTTTGAGTGCTTACTATCTGCCGGGCACTGTTTTCAGGTCTCCACATACAGTAATTAATTTAATCCTCAAACTTCCAGTTTTATAAATGAGAAAATTGAGGCACAAACTTTCCCAAAGTCACATGGAATTCACACCAGGCTGTCGGGCTCCACAGTCCATGCTTCTAACCATCAGGATATATTGCCTCATATATCGCTGATTACAAAACCCTGTCTAAACCGTTCAAACCTAAACGTGGTTGAATCAGTCTGTCTTGGGTCAGCAATAAGATAAGCTCTTCAGGAGACCAGAAACATTTTTTTTTTTTCTGATTACAGATGGTGATTCCATGATTCCCCACGCACCATGAAGTTGTCAGTGATGGAGGGGAGTGGGATAGCCATGAGCCAGAGTGAGGAGAGGAGAAAGAGAGTGAAACTGTGGCACTGGCTCCCTTCATTACACTTTCCAGAAACAGTGCTGCAAATGTTGCTGTTTTAAACAAATCCCTTTCCAATCCACCTCTCCGTTCTAAATACAAAAACCATTGCTGTAAAACCAGCATGTGCAGAGGAAGACAGAGTATGGTGGGTTAACGAACCACTGGGCAGAGTCCCAGGCTGGTGGGGAGGGGAGCTACACACTGCTCTGTAGAGACTCTTTAGGTTTATTGGGCCACATGTAGTCAAGGAGGGCTCAGTGGGTTCTTTCCCAAAAGTTTCTCTCTAGAGTTTAAAACCAGTTTTTAGATTTTAAATTTGAGAGATTAGACGTTAAATAATTGTCTCTTGTTTGACTAGATTCTGCTACTTAAATTTAGAGCATGCATCTGCCCTCCTAGAACAGGCATGGAACATAATTCTTGGGAAGAGTCAAGAAATGAAAGCTAGAGAGTCAGAAGGTGCAGTTGTCTTAGCAGAAGGGATTGGGCAGAGCAAAAGTGATTAGCTTAATTCTAATAGACAGCCTGGTTTTTCACCTTGAAGCCAAGTATTGAGTGTGTGCATTAGGCCAAATAACGTGGCTGTGAGTTTCTGCCCTGTTGCTACTGGTGCAAACGTTTGAACCAGAAGTCGATAAGCAATAGCTGTAGTAGTGGGGGCAGGTCTCCAAATGAGAAAAGTACTACTTTTGGGAAATGAAGAAGTCATAATAAAAGTTGAACTTGCTTCTGTAAAGAAATTTTTACCTAATTTCTTCTTGATGTGGTTTGCCTTCACTACTAATGTGGAATTTAAAAAATTATGTCATTGTTCTCTAAGGTAAGAGATGGCCCAGATGTAAGAACTCAGGAAAGCCAATCCTTGCCCCTGTCTTAGTTAGCCTGCAGAACTCCAGGACCCTGGGCCCACAAACCCAGGGACCATAATCATTTTTTCTGGTCCAACATGTATTCCTGGCAGCTCTATAGGCAGAAGGACCAGATTGATGATGTTCTAGGAGAAAAATGCCTTTCTGATCTTTGCTGCCAACACCCCCAGGGTGCATGTGTTTGGCATCTTAGCAAAAGTGGAAATGGAGTCACCACTCTACAGAGACAAACATGGTGTGAGAAGTGGAGAGGAATTTAGTCAACAGGAAAATGGGTGTTTTCTATTGAAGGCTGTGTAGGGCAATGGAAAAATGACAGGATTCAGTCAGACAGACCAGTCATGAGAAAAGCAGGGACAAATGCAGAGGGCTGTCTCTGAAGCTCAAATTACTAGTCCTATGGTCCTGAGGAAGTTATTTCACTTTTCTGAATTCCCATTTCCTCTCCCGTAAAATGGAAATTCACAATATGAACGAATGCATCCTGCGTTAAAATTTCTGCCTTCCCTCTTGCTTTTTCTACTTACTCACTGTGTGATCTTGAATAAGTCACTTGGATCTTGAATGTTCTACTGTATAAAATGGACATCCTAATTTCCTCTCTTCTACCTCAAAAAATCAATGCAAGGATTAAATGAGAATGTGGTGGGAAAGGGCACTGTAATTCCTGAAAATCACCACCTGCGTGTAAAACAGAGAATGCACAGCAATTCTGAGCTGATGTCGATCACTGGAAATTAATACTTCATCACTCTATGATCTCTGTCAGGGAAAATAAAAGGCAGGCCATATAAGATAACTCTATAAGCTACAGAGTGACAGAAGGCCTGAACATTATGAGGACAGGTGGACCTCCACCTTCACCCAGGCTGCATATGATGTGAGACAAACCTAGAAAGAAAGCTGAAGCATCGTGAGTGTCTGGGGGCCTGCAGATGGTGTCAGACCTGGGCTTTTTCATTACTGGTCTACAAGGATGTAGGCACAGAAAATGGGAAAAAGTGTATAAACACTTCTATAGAAATTTTACATAGCTGTGACATCCAAATATGTGATCAGATCTTTATTTTTAAAGATTATTTTCTCTATTAATTTATTTTACTGCATTTTACAAAAGTATTAGTTTCTGATACTTTAGGGAGAAAATGGACCTACAGCATAGATTGCAATCTCATTTGAGAAATGTAGTCTAGATGTTGCTAGATCAGACAGAGTTGCCTTCGCTGAACACTCTCAGGCATCAAAACTCGGAAGTTTTTGAATCAGTCACCTTAACTTTGATTATGGCTCTCTTTCTTATCAGTCATGTGATAGGTCATTTAACTTTTCTGATTCTCTTTCTTTCTTTGCTGAATAGGGCCAAGTCTGTCAATCTTAAAGCTTGTAGTAAGGATCGCAACATAAAAAGCTAGGTGTTCAATTAATGGAAGTTACTCAATTATTGATCAAAGGATCAGAACTCCTGGAGGAAAAGATCTCTGCTATGAAGCAAGTACCCTCCCTGATCCAGGGACATTTGGGGCTGGAGACAAGGACCGTTGTTTACCACAGGGTTGTACTCTGTCACCAAGTGGAGACTGTTGATCTCAATGAAACGGCTTAATATTGTGGCATCAATGCTTTCGGTCTCTTCACTGTCTAAATCCAGTTGTTTGTTATCCACCTGGGCAACACAAAAAGGATAAAATTGTCACTGTTCTGTCTTTATTCATTCCTTCATCAATGTTTCTGGACTATGTACCATGTGTCAGGCACCGACTAAAGCTCCCAAAACAGATAGGTAAATAGCAGGTAATGCTCTCTTCCCTCGAGGAACACACTGTCCTGTGGAATATAGAGAAGTGAAGAGAAATGTCCCACAGAATGTGGCAAGTGCCATCACAGGGAAATCACAGGCCCATATGTCATCTAAGGAGGAGCAGAAAAGCATTCAGGAAGAGATAGCTCCCGTAGAAGCCTAAAAATGTGTGTATACATTTTCTATGTAGATCTTCTTATCATTCAGTTCAAAATGTTTTTAATTTCTGTTCTTACTTCTCCTCTAAACTATTGTTATTTAGAGGTATTTCTTAATTTTAAAGTAAGAGTCTCAGGTTATTGACTTCAAGCGTAAGTTCTACATTTCATATCGTTGGTCAACTTCTATGTATATTATATGTGCCCTAAAAATTATGTGTATTCTACGGTTTTTGAATGCAATATTCTGTATGTGCACATGAGATCACATGGCTAATTTTATAGTTCAAATTTTCTATATAATTGATTTTTTTAGCTAGCTTATTCTATCAAGAGAGCAATGTTAAAATCTCCCACTATGATTGTGGGTTTAACCATTTTTCTTATAATTCTGACGGTTATCCTGTCTGCTTATATATTTTTAGGCTATGTATTAGATAAATGCAAATTTAGAATTGTTAAATCTTCTGGGAAAATTGAAACTTTATCATTATGTAGGGTCATTCTTTATCTTTAAGGATGCTTGTTGCCTCAAAGACTGACTACTCTGTCTAATGTTAATATACGTATTCAGCTTTCTTTGAGAAGTGTTTGCATGCTATATCTGTCATCTTATCTTTATATTTACTTGTGTCCCTGTGTCATTATGTTTTAATTTTGTGTCCCTTATAAAAAGCATATTGTTACATTTTTAAATACAGTCTGATAGTGTCTTTTAATTGTATTATTTTTGTGTAATGTAATTACTAATATCTGTAATTAAATGTGCATTTTTCATTCAGTCTGCCTGTTCCAAATTCCACTTTCCTTCATTTCCGGCCTATTTTGAATTGATTGAGTCCTTTGTATTATTCCTTCTTTCCCTTTATGGACTTAGAAGTTACACAGGCTTTAATTATTCTCTTAGGGATTACTGGCATGCATTAATCTTTACTTAGCAGAATCTTTACTTATCAGAATCTAATATTAATTGGCAGTTTTATCCTCTTCTTGGACAATATAGACATTAGAACATTCTAAAATGGTTTACCTCCTTCCAACTCCATTCCCTGGCCCACACTCAAGATTTACAGGAGATTATTGTTACATGTTTTAATTCTAAATCTCACAAGACATTGTTATCATTGTCATATAGTCAGTGTATATTTACATTCATGTCCATAATTATATTTTAGTTTCTTTTCATTTCTTCCTGCATTTTGAGCTTCTATCTGTGATTTTTTTCCCCCCTCTGCCTGTAGGTATTTCCTTTAGCATAAATTAGTTCTCTTGGGTGACATATTCTCTCAGTTTGGTGGTTTCAAATATCTTTATTTCACCTTAATTTTTGAAGCCTGTTTTGCTGAGGGTAGAATTCTCAGTTGATAGTTATTCTCTTTCAGTTTTTTGCAAGATACAATTCTTTATATTCTGCATTCCACTCTTTCTATTGAGAAGTCATCTGTGAACCTTAGTATTACTCTTTTGAGATTACTTTGAGGGTAATTGTTTTTCTCTGATTTCAGAGTTTTCTCGTTTTCTTTGAGTTTCAGCTATTATACTATGGTATAACTTAGGGTGGATTATATGTATGATTTTATATATATAATTATATATGTGTACAAGTGTGCGTATATTTATATATTCATATATGATAATCCTAATCCATTTTCAGGAATTGAGATCACTTGAATCTGTGCTGCAGCCCTTGGTAGAAGGGGGCTGACCTACTTATGGTTCATCCTTGATTTTAGGGTATTGCTCTTTAAGGTCTAAAATGGAGCAAAAGGTATTTTATTAGAATTGACTCCTACTTTCCTCTTCTGGGCCCTGGGCTCCAATATTTACTTTTCTGGCTCTTGAAGGGTCTCAGAAGTACCAATAAACCTCTCAGCCTCTTGGCCGCTGCTTCTAGAACTCACAAAAGCCTCCCAGATGAAAAGCACTCCCAATACAGGCTTTACCTTGTGGGTTTCTGTCTTCTAGACCTTAATCCAAACACATTCTTCTCTGATGTTAGTTCTTTGAATCTCCTGTTTTTTGGACCAGCTTTAAAGAAATTGTCTTTGGTGGAAGAGATTGTCTAGTTACCTGGTCTATTATCCCAGATCTACATTTTAGAACCACCTTTCCACTATACTCAGATATGTTAAAGTATTGGGCTTTATATGGCCAATCATTGCTTCCAGAGTTTCCCATTCCTCTCCCCCAGTCTACTCATGCCCATAAAGACACAGGGTGATGCTCCCATCACCCATAGCAACTATGCCTACAGATAAAATGATCAGGGATAGGTCCTGAAAAATTGTTTCCTAAAATGGTTTGGATCATCACTTTTGAGATCTCTTGGGCATCTCTTTAACTTCTTTCCCTTATGTCTTATACCAATCAAGTCTTGCCATGGATCAGAACCATTCTTTTACCCCCAAGATACTTTCTCCCCGCCTAGCCAGCAAAGTCAGAGGTAAGTATACTTTAGTTTATGCATGAGAGAATTCAGGCAAAGGTAAATTAAAGTCACTAAACAGTAAGAGTCCAAGATTGACCTTTATTGTCATCCCTATGACGACTACTATTGCCTGTTTTTCACTTCTTTTGTTGAAGATGGTCTCCCATTGGGTTAGCAAAAAGCCATATGAACCTTCAAGAAGCTCAATGCACTCTTTATGGTTAATTTTATTACTTTTCTGTATATCCAGTCATTCTCTTATAATGCATTTGTTTATGAATTATTTACTGAGTGCCTTCTATATGTTACACACCGAGGCACAGACGTGCTGACATTCACTCAGATAGCGATTTAATTACTTTATTTTTATGACTGTTTTTTGCAACTCAAATTTATGAAATAAATAAATGCCGAGGTACAGAAAATGTTTGTATTTCAAAAAAAAAAATTTTTGAAAACAATTCATGAAACCACAGGATATTTTAAACTGTGAACTCCCTTTGTATATATAATTGTTTTAAAATTCACAAAGTTCTGAGTAGACAGCTTTGGGCAGAAATATAAAAGCAAGAGAAAAAGTCTTCTTAGGTGGAGTCTTTGCTCACCCAGCCATCCCCCCCCCCCACATCAATAAGAGTGAGGAGAGCAGAGAAATAAAATGAGCTCACAGACCTTAGCTGCTGCTTAAGGCTTGGTTTGCCAGCTGGCATGTCTCCTTCACACTTAAGGGTTTGCTAATTGCAACCATCAAAATCATCATTATTATAATCACAATCAAGGCCTTTTTAATATTTAATATGTCCGAATACTTCCTGATTATTTTTCTAGGAGCTCACAAGCCTGGCGCCTGTGCCTCAGCTGACTTAGCGATGCTCTGGGCCAGGAGCCCTCTCCCTCTGGCTGCCTTTTCCAGGCAGTCCCTCACATTTCCCAGAACAGGGAGAACAGGAAACGCCAGTTACTTCAGGTGTTTCTGGACTTGAGGAATGCAGCATAGTGGAGGTGGACGATGTGAAGTGGTGATAACATTCTCTAAGAAGCAAAGAGCTTTAATAAAAACCACCCTCCTGAAGTCTCTCCAATCTGTACTGCTTCTTTTAACGATACAGGCCTGATTATTTCACTGTTTCTTAAACTAATAAACTCCGGAACATTCATGTGTAGGGTTCCTGGAAACAACATCTGAACAGGAAATCTCCCTTCTTTAAAGGGAATTATTTGCATAATTCACTGGAAAGAAAATCTGACCCTAGAACCAAGAGTTGGGAAAAAATTTTTTTAATATATTTTTTCTAGTTTTTGGGAAGAATGTTACTAAAGATATATTATTTTTCTCTCCAATTAGACACCAGAAGAAAAGCATAAACAGTAAACCCGAAGAATTGCCACCTTACAATATAATTTTCAAGTTCCCTAAGAGTATCTGAAGTGGATTAATTTATGTTTTGACACTACTTCTATCATACCAATAGATTTGGTCACTCCTTCTCTGTTAATTAATATTTCAGCAATATCCCTTTGAGTTCCTAAGTATTTCTCTAATCAACAACCCAGCTTTTCACAAAATGTATTAAAATCATCTTAGTTGACACCGCAGTTATATATTAAATATCTTGGATTGCACTGAGAAGTCGTTTGTTAAAAAAGTGCCCTCATGTCCCTGAGTTTGTTTTTATAAGCTGCTTAACTTACCATATATTTGGTAAATATAGACTTAAAAAAATACTTAATAATTTGACATAGCTTACTTTTTGCATTTCCTATCAATTTATTTTTATGCACTAGTTCCTGCTGATTCTCTTTGTCAAGGTGTGTTTTGTATAATAGGTATCCAAAAAATACCTATAAAAGGAATGAAAGAATGTCTCCACTGTGTTTCCATTCTTATCCCATTGGGTTAAAATTAGGCTAATTATATTTCTTAAAATAGAAGTGATTGAGAACACCCAAAGCAGGTTATACATACAAATAATATCTGAAATGGCATTTTAGGACAGGCTCATGGTTGATTTAACCCAGGATTACCTCTGTTAGGGCAACAGTAGGAGTCCTGATGGATAGTCTGGAGGGTCTTACAGAAGTCATGGTGCCATACCTGATAAACAGACAGGCTGTCGTACACAACTAATTATTGTTCCATTTTTCTAACATTTTTCCTGATGATATTTATGTAATCAGCCTGTATTATTTCTGGACAGTGATGTGTTCCATGAATATAGCATTTGCTGGCTTCTTACTGCTCCAGTATTTCAAGCATCCTGTAGTGTCATCTCATTAGTCTTATTATTTTTTCACTTATCATTTCAATTTTTTTCTAAATATGTTCTTACAGTTGAATAGTCTCTATGTTTCAATTCTGAAATTTCTTTGACAAAATATGTAATGGCTGCATTACATCTTGAGAAAGAATCCTGGGGTTCAACAAATAGCGCCAAGGGGATAGACAAATGTTTCAGGAGACAGTGGTTTAAAGAAAAAAGAAAAAAAAAAAAAAGCAGGCTTTGGAATGAGGGGCATTAGAGTAGATAGAATTTTGGAGTAACAAAACAAAAAGATTTTCATTAGGAATAAGTGCCTTAGAAAGTCACTATGATATCATAGAGAACACATGCTTTGGAGTCGGCAACACTGGATAAGAACCAGATGTCTGTTGTGTCATAATTGTGAGACTTTGGACAACAGAATCGATCTCATGGAACTTTAGTTTCCTTGTTGATTATGCAGTGATCATAATTATTTCATCAGATTCTTGTGAGGATTAAATGCTAGAACATTGAAAAACACCGTGCATAGTGTCGGTCATAAATTAGGCACTAAAACAAACAAGCAGAACAAACTAGCGATCTAAGATGAAAGTAGGTACCAGAAACTTTGCAACAGGTTCACTGTTCCCCAATATAAAGAAAAATAATTTTGGTTGATGTTCTCTTTTCAAAAAGAAAAAAAAAAAATGTTATCCTGAACTCCCTCCTGAATAACAGTTCTACTAAAACATGGACTCAGCTGTTGAAAGTGTAAGCTGAGGATAAAATGTTTATCTAAAAGCTGTCAAGGCATAACTTGAATCTCTCCCAAACCTGCAAATGGAGTAGAGCAGGAACCAGTGTGTTTGTTTTTGGTATGGCACATCAATAATCTTGTCCACAGAAGTCCCAAGAGTTCGTTCAGAACAGGACTGTGTCTAGTGGTAAATACAAAACAGATGCTAAAGAAGAGTGGACAGCTCTGGGAAGTCATCAACAAGCCTTTATAAAGAATACATTGTAAGCAAAGCCAGTGTGCCCATTAGAGGTTGCAAAGTCTGTAGAGACACTGAAGCAACAGCACTTGCTTTTCTGCTCCTGGTGTGTATCTTGGTGGAACCAAGACTTTCAAAGCAGGTTTTCGTAAGATCTAGAAGCAAAAAACTGGGAAAGAAGTACTTGTGGAACTGTAGCTGGTTAGGATTTTTGTATGGAAGGGTTACTACCGATGGATCAGCAGTAAGACAAAAGGCCTTAACCTAACCTTCCATATCGTTCTTAGCAAAGCTTTTCACAGAAGAGCTTGATTTCATCCTATTCCACAATGGTGAGAATGCAAACATGCAACTGGTATCCAGGTGGGGAAAGGGTTACTGGAGGGACTCATGCACCTTCAGATAGACTTTTGGAGGTGAATCAGTTCCTCAAACCCTTTCTGAGTGTCTTCTGGGTACCAGAGACATATTGTAGACTTTTGGGAAACGATGAGTAAGTCATGGTTTGTGCCCTTGAATAGGAATACCTCCTGGTCTAGTGGGGCAAAAGGTGAGACAGACACAGAAGTACACGACCTGAACTATAAAATGGAAATGGAAATAGAGATATGGAAGTCTAGAGGACTAGTTAGGCCAATTTGGAGATTCCAGGGAGGCTTTCTGAAGGACAAGATGCCTAACGATTCACTGGAATGTGAGGAGGAGTCAGCTGGGTGAGGCTATGTGAAAGGGGACACGTAGAGGGCAGTGGCATTCCAGGCAGAGGAATGACCTGTGTGAAATAATGGAATTGTATCCTCATACTGTGGATAGTTGAGTACTGAGAGGGTGAAGTCCAGGGTGAGCATGTGCTGGAAAAGGAAGCAGAGAAGCAGGTAGTGGCCAGGTCATGAAAGACTATAAGTTTAAATATCTTGATTTTGATGTTTTAAGAAATGGGGAATATTTAAGAAGGGAGTGCTACAGTCAGATTTCCGTTTTAAATTCATCGTTGTACCAATCTAGAAGTTATATATGAAGTAGTAAAGAGAGATCAATTAAGAAGCTATGGAAATTGTCTATGCCAAACATGCCATGAATCTAAAAGAGGAATGAAGCAGAGTGAAAGAGAATGTAGGTTCAATAAGGTAGGCAATACCATTGGCAAAAAGTAGAGATTGAAAGAACACAGCCATTCAATAAAACAGTGTTGTAGAGGGAAGAACACAATTCTGCAGGTGCAGATGATAAATTCATGTTAAGACTGTAGTGCTTGTGAGGGTATCCAGATAGTTATATACACCAAGCATCTGAATCATGAGAGAGGTCCAGGCTAGAGACAAAACACACCAAATTCTCAGCAAACACAAGAAAGAATTATATTCCCTAGGGATTACACATCCGTTAATTAACTGACTCATTCATATATTCATTTATTCAGTGAACACTGGATGAGCACCTGTTACATGGCAGGCGCTTTTTTTAGACTCTGTGGTTGAAATAGTGAACCAAAGAGCCTCTGCCTCCACGAAGCCTGGGTTCCATAACCTAGATTGGGAACAGCATTGGGCCGGGCAGTAGTGTAAATGGAGGAAGAGAAGGTCTCAAGGAGACTAAGAAAAGAAGAGGAGGACCAGGAGAAGTAGGCTCCTAGAAGTCAAGGAAAGAGAGAAGATGAAACAGAAAAGAGTGGTCACCATGTCAAACATGGCTGAGATATTCAGTAAAATAAGACCTGAAAAAATGTTCATTGGAATGGAAACACGGACACGTGCTGATCTGCGTGAAAGCGGTTTTAATGGAGTGCAGCGTATAAACTGGACAGCAGTGCATTTAAGAACTTAAAGAAAGTTGGAGACACTGAATATAAAATACATGTAAGAGAGATTTGGACGAGATAGAGAGGATGGAAGCTAGGTGAGGAAGGACATTCAGTCCAGAAATCTTATAATTTTATCTTTTGCTCCGTTTCTGATTTACAGTGGACTCTGGTCATCTTTACCTTGATATTCCACCAATAATACAAATTCAACAACCAGCAACAGCATAATAAATCTCTATTTCTGTATGCACCCTCACTATTCTTATAGGCCCTAGCTTTAAGCTTTGCCTCTTTTCCATCATTTAGATATCTAATCCTTGTAAGACCTGCTTTTTCTTCACTTTCTATTGCTACCTCTCTATACTGACCCTTAGTACATGGTCTATTTTGCCAGCCTAATGAAGGTTCTCTCCATTCTTACCTTTTTGCCAAAAAATCCATTCTGCCCATCACTGCCAAAATAATGTTGCTAAAACAAATTCCTGTTCATGTTACTCCCCTGAGCTACAGGCTTTAGGAGATTTCCAGTGCCAACGAAATTAAGTAAAAACCTGTCAAGCTGGTATTCAAATTTCTACACAGTATGGTTCTAATCAAGTGTCTCTGTCTTATATTCATTTCCCCAAATCATGTACCTTGAGATCCAATCAAATTGGCCCGATCACTGTTTCCTAAGTTACTTATTTTTAATCCCACCATGGCCATAAATTCCAGTTCACATCATTGAAATTTTATCTGTCCTTTAAATCCCAGTTCAGTTGTCTCCTTTATAAATTTTTTTTTTTTGGTCAGAATTCCTACTTTTATCCTCTGAACACTTGTAATATTTTATCCATAGTGATGCTTTTTGTATTATAGATACGTTTACAATCTCTGCTGTCTTTTAAGATCTATGAGATCATGTACTTAACATATTTTTATTATTAATATCTTCCATATGGCATACAGTCATTATTTAATACATGTTTGACAAATGTATGTGACCTCCCAAAGATATAATAATATAAAATTTTAGAGGCCAGAATGATCTTAGAGATGATATGGTTAAACCATTTTATATTATAGATGAAAGAATTGGAGCTAGGAAATGTTAAGTCACCTGCCCAGGTCACATGGCTGGTCAGTGACAAAGCAGTGCTACAGATCTCGTCAGTCGACTCTCAGTCCAGACCTCTTTCCATTTCACCACAGCATCTCTTTGGGAAGCTTGAGTCGAGCCATCATCCTTGTTATTGTTGTCCCTGACTTTGGCAACCACCTTAGCGTTAAAGGCATAGATTTCTTTCTAGTCTCTTTGTGCGTCCACAACCCAAGGAAACACTGGGAGGAGGCTTGAGCCGCCCCTCCAACTTACCAGACGAAAGAGAGAAATGGTGTTCCCAGTGACGTTGTAGTGGGCCCAAACCTCGGAATCATTGCTTATTCCAAATGACACATCCTGGAATTTTTGCACCATGCTATGGAATATGGACACTGCAGGTATTTCCAAATCCTAAAAACAAGGGGGAAAGGAAACCCCACAGAGGTAATTTTGGAGGGGAGAGACATAGACACAGAATAGAGAGTAGAAATATGCTCACTCAAATCAGAAATCATTGACAGACTTGATTTAGTGTCCAGTGAAACATTTGCTTCTAAGAATGCAGACTAAATTTGCAGTGGTATTGCTGAATTTTCCAGACTGGGTGGGTTAATTGGTAACTACAAAGTTGTGGCTAAGCCTGGGACTCTTGCCTGGCCTTACCATAGAACTTGCAATTTATTACTCGCTGAGAGGGGCCTCAAAATCGCAGGGCTCCTCAAAGTTGGGCTGCACTGTCCTTGATATACCTGAGGAGGCACCATGTTAGGACCAATTTGTGGAGGCAAAGAGAAATGCAAAAATAAGAAATAGGTGTTATTAAAAGGGCCAAAAAAGAAATGAAAATGGAAGCTTAGACGTTTTGTTAACAAAAGTTTTGTGCACGGTGTGGAAGACCATTCCTCCTTCTGTGTGTAAAGCTTGAGGTATCGCCCGTGGAAGTGACTATTCAAATACTGTGTTGCTCCAGCCATGGAACCCAGGCCTGCAGGACGAAGCAAGGGAGCCACTTCTGAGTGATGAGTCCAGTCCTGCCATAGCAAGCTGGCGTCCTTTTCCCTGTGTCACAGGACCATTGCCCACAGCAGTTCCAGGTGATAAACAGGAGGGAACATATTCTTCCCTGCCGTCTCTCTGGGCTGAGAGAGGAGATGTGCGAAGAGAAAAGAAGATGGCTAGCCTTGCATCTGGGGTCACACAGAGGGAGCTGGTACCTTGCTCATCCAAAAGGGTGTGTGCAGTTCATTTGAGGCCATGAACAATTATTCACCTAGACTTCTCCCCTTTTATTCTGCTCCTTAGAATGGAACTGCTCATAGATCAAATGCCGGCATCTAGTGGCTGCTTAAGTTATAGCTGCACACTCCTCCAGTTCCACTTCCTTGCCCCTCCCTGCCTTTCTGAGGGCGGCTGTTTTTGTCTACAGCTCAGATCTCTCATCACTGAAAAATGTGCTCCCCCCTTTCCCTCCCCCATTTGCATCTCATCGCAGCTATTTCCAGCTGTGTACACAGAATCGACAGGGTGATGGTGAGTTGGAATTACTGAATGGAAACAGACAAGGTCTGCAATGAGAGAGAAGGGGCTTGATCAGCTCTGAGAATCACCAGATGTTACCTCCAGAGAAAGATAAAAATGCTGGAATGATGCCCTCTCATTTATGGCTGCTTTCATTAGTCAGGCAGCCAGTCTGGAAGATGGAGGCTAACACCTTCAATATACAAAATGTCATCTCTTCAACATTTCAGAGCAAAAAAAAAAAAAAGAAAAAAAAAAAAAAGGAGAAAGAAGAATGTGGGATGACCTATTTGGTAAGGCTTTAGACAGAGCTAACTATTGACTAATGCTTTGCCTGAATGACAGAAGTTGGCTTTACTCTGGCCCCTGCCTCAGCAATCAGATACTGACTTAAGCTTCAGAGCATCCATAGATGAGGAGACCCAGCTAGCAGCCTCAGAACTCTTGAAGCAAGCTTGAGAAAGACATAATTCAGAGACTTGGAATGTCTAGAAATTGAGAGATCTCGAATGACAAAGCTGAAGGCAGACTCTGTGCCCCTTGGCGGCTGATGTAGTGTCATCTGGCCAGCAGGTGACTGCCGTGGCTCCTTTGAAATAGAACACTTCTGGTTCTTTGTGGGAAGACAGCAAGTGGGGTATCTGGACAAACCTGGAAGAAGCCTATGACAGCCACTTCAGCAGCAGCAATGAATTCCATGGCAGCGGGGACATCTGTGAGCCACACAGGTCCCTGGGAAGAACCGGGACCATCTACACACACACACACACACACACACACACACACACACACACACACACACGGGGGAGGATGAGAGAGAGAGAGACAGAGACAGAGAGAGAGAGAGAGAGAGTTAGGGACTGAGTGGAGAAGCAGCTCTTAAAAAATGAGGGCATCTATGCTTTTCTCCCTAAAGTTAAGGAGATCTAGGGGTATAATTATCATTCCAAAGCTTTATTGATTTACTTTTTGCCAACATATGGAGGGTGACCCCAGATTATGGCCTCCCTCTGAAGGACAATGCCAGACGTCCCTCGCCTCCACTAGGCAACACAGGTCTTTAGCCTGTATTTCCTGGAAATTTTTCTAGATTTTCAGAAAAAGTACCCAGAGTACTACCGGGTTCCCTTCCCTTCTCCTAACACTTTCACCCTGTGGTCACCGAAGGGCTTTTTTCTTTTACCTGAGGATTCCTGAATTTCTGCAGCAATATCTGGGGACAGCTCACATGTGACGAGAAATAATAGGAACAGGCACCTGGATGGCGCAGCTTCCATAGTTCTGCTCTTGCTCCTGCTCCAACCCCTGGCCTTTGGGTTTGGGGATCCCGAGGCAGGGCAGCCCGCTCAGCAGTTCATTGGCTGTGGTATTCTTAGTACTCTGGGAACTGTGCAGCTGGCCCTAAGGGGACCTTCAACTTCTGAGATAAAAGACCAAGTTCGGTGATGGGGCCTCAGAACAAAACCAACCAGAACAAAGTCAGGTCAGTTCATTTAAATAAGAAAAAGTATTCTATGCCAAGTATAAGCACTAGGGATACAAAAATGGTTAGGATCTTATCCAGCTTCTCCCAGCTTAGATTGTTAATGCGAGAGATGGACAAATAAACAGGTTGTTTAAATATAAAATAGAAAGTGATAAAAAATTGGGAAACTCCTAGGGTGCTATGAGAGTCCAGACTATGGCCATTTAGGACAATGGTGGGGTTCGGTGAAGGCTTTCTTCCTTAAGGGGATGCCCAAGCAGAGTCTTGAGTAAATAATTTTGCCAGGCAACAAAAAGATAGAAAGGGAGTTTCATGTAAAGAGCCAAAGCACAGAGATGCAAATGTAACATGTAAGAATTGTTAGTCATTGAGTATTACAAATAAAAGGGAATTGATCAATATGGGCAAAAAGGCATGCTAGGGCCAGATCTCAGGGGCCCTTACCACTAAACATAGGAGCTTTAATTTTATTTTGTAGGTGATGGGAAGCCATTGAAAGATTTTAAGCAGGAGAGAAAGAAACAATGTCTGATTTGGCCCACAGGTACCTACAGAACTCTAAGATTCCCATAGGCAGCGGGATATATAGGTCTCAAGGTTAGGAAAAATTTTCATATGATAATACCATAAAATAAAACAAATTGAGACATTTACCGTATCATATTTTAAGTGTTGATTGCCCACGGCACTGGAACAGGGGGACCAAACTGTTGCCAGTGACGTAAATGCCTCCTCCACTGTGCCCGCCCCACCCCCTCTGAGGAAACTCACGAATGTGAACCATCCAGTTCCATATTTGTTCAAGCGAAGAAAATAGGGAAGCACGGATCTCAGTTAGGTCATACAATTGTTTTATTTTTACTCATTTGTGCTGTTTATATGGTCTCCCAGAAAAGAAGAACTTAACGGGCAGGGAATGTGACTAGGAACCTTCACTGAGCCAGCAGCAACCACAGAAGAACCCAGGGCTGGGAATGAGCACTGGAACCCCAGGCAAAGGGATGGGTAGTGATCAATCGTTTGCCCATTTCCTGACCTCTAGTTGCTCACATGGGAAAAAGAGAAGAAATATTAAATGAATGTGTGTTGAGGTGGAGAACGTCAAAGATCTGGCCAGGATGAGGAATCAAAAAAAGTGGGCAGGATTAAAGCCTGGGTTTTAAGCGTCCAGTGCTAGGGACCATGTTGAGAAAGTGTGTGGGAGAAGATGCATCAATAGGAGAATGTGGGGCCCCGCCGTGATCAGAAAGGACATGACTAGAAGGGTTCTTGCAGGTGGCAAGTGTAGGGCTGGGGATGGGAGGATGTGCTCATTCTGTCCACTCCTTCTTAATGGACAGGTTCCACTCCCAGGTGAGGTGGTCATGCTTGTCATCGTCGGTGAAGAAGGACTTGTTGTGGTAGGTGCCTCGGGCCAGCATGCCCTTGGGAGCCTCCTCAGTCGGAGTCAGGAACTCATACTCCTCTGGCCGAGGCCCATAGCTGCCAACCATAAACGTGGCTTTATCCACTGGGAAGAAGGAGAAGGTCATTAGCATAAGAGTCCAATAGAGGAACAACAAACACATTACCTAAATGTACTATTATTGGTTTCAATTAGACAGATCTCTCAATTCTAGAAAGAGGGTTTTTTTTTTTGTTGTTGTTGTTTTTGTTTCTATGTCTTTGTTTAGGAAATTAACATCCACCTCCAGCCTCCCCCTCCTCCATGCTACTCCCAACTCCCATTCTCAACAAACACATGTAATTATATTAGACTTTCCTGTCTTGGATTTCTCTGACACCCATGTTTTATGCCTGGGAACTGCTTTATTTATTTAGTTTTTAACTTTTGAGAGTACTTTTATGTACTTTATTTTATTCACAATTATCTTGATTACTCGTCCCCTTTGTAAGTGATAAAGTTGAATTCCAGAAGCTCAGTGCCAACTCTGTCTAATCTAGGGTCTCCTGAATGGAGGCCTTCCCGTTAACATCTAGGTCAAAGGTGTATTTTGTGCCCTTTCCTAGGGTGAGTGTCCACAGCTTTTGTCAGATTCGTAAGTGAGTTATGCCTAAAATTTGCTAATACCTAGAAGTTTAAGTAGCAGGGGAAGCAGGCTTTGGGACGGTGTCAGGTAGAGACCCCTTACCTTTCACCCCAGTCCGGTAGGTGTGCTGAACGTATTTCAGGCCTGACACAATATCCTTGTTCACCTGTAGGTAGGTGGAAGGATCCAAGCAATTCAGATTAAAAAGACGCTTTCATTTTTACTCATCATTCATTCTGATCCTACCTAGCCGAGTCTTCTCTGAGGATGAAAGGACTGAAATTCAGTTCAGAATAAATGTTACTATTATCATTGAGTGTGGCGGTGTGCCAGAGAACAGAGAGAGGCATTCACAAAACTCAATGTGGCCAGTCTGTTTTTAATAATCGGATACTGGGATCCTGGGTTTTGGGGAGGGAGCTGGTTAATGAAAACATGGTCTCAAAGTTCTTTGTTACATTTCTCCTTCCTCAATAGTGCAAAGAATGGTCTCGAGCTTCCCCTTCCTCATACTGCTGGCCAGAAGACGGTCCTCGTCTTAGAAAAGGTTACAAAGGTACCAATGGAAAATATTATGTAAACGTCAGAAAATCCTAACCTCAGACATGATCCACCTAGCATAAGGAAAACAAACAACAAGGAGAAAAGCCATCATGGAAAATCAGGTCTAGAAGATGGTTGCAATATAACTGGAGTCTAGAGATGAGGGGCCACACAAAAACATCCTTCCCATATAAAAACAACGGGTGAAATCCACTTGCGTCTGGCAAGTGTTTTGGATGTCTGTCATTTTCAGACATTGTCTGACGTCTTGCCACTTTCCCAGACCTCTCAAAAAAATTCACTAAAGCAGAATGAAAATATAGAGTCCAAGCATTTTGTTTTCCCATGAGTCATTTTACCTAGGATTGAACTGGGTTGTCCATTAATTTTATTCAGTGGTCATGTTTATACAAACAAATTAAAGTGGACATTGCATCATCACCTGGAAGGCTTGGTTCACTGTTTGTCACTATGAAGAATTAGAAAATTCTTCATAAAATTTATTTATATAATTAATATAATTAATTAAGTAGAATTAAATCTTCAAATAATTTCTCCCCTTTATGTTTTGGACAAAATAATTAAACCAATCAGTCAGTGCTACACTTTGTTTTGTTGGTAGCGAGGTAGCGTAGCTGTGACTATGGCCAGTTTATTAGGTTCTAGACTGTCAGTACAATCTGCAACAGAATGAAAACAACTTAATTGAAGAAATTGTGAGAAAATGAAATGCAAACTTCCTAATTACTCCGACTCCCACATGTGGCTCATAGGAATAGGGAAAATGAATGAATCTTTCTAGAATTCTCTACGCTGGTCCCTTGAGCCCAGTAGGAGATGCGGTCTGCTGGGAAAAAGACCTAAAAACAGGACTGGTGGTGGAGTAGCAATCAGGACTTCAAAACAGAGTCTCCTGTGTTTCTATTGCTCCATAGAATGTGCATTTAATATAAACATGTTTGAAATGGGTGAAAGAAAAATATGGATAGTTCTAGTATTCTTGTTCTCTGCTTGCACGTCCCTCTGCATTGACTCTTCCACACCAGGGGAAGAAGCCTTGGTGACGTGAATAGAAGTGAGAGCTGTAGAAATCAGAGCTGCATTTCTTTGGGAGGCCAAAGGAAAAGGGTGGGGGGGGGGGGAGAGTAAAAGAACCATCCCAGGCCAAGATTTTGGAAAGTGTTGTGAAGTCTCAGGGGAGAAAGAAAAGAACACTGAGAACAACTAAGAGAGATAAAGAAAGACGAATTTAGGATGTGTTGCTGGTGTTACAAATGCAAACCTTCTCCGATATTTTTCAAGAGATATCAGTAAAGATTTAAATTGCTTTTTCAATTATTTTCAGTTTTTAACTGGTGTTTCTTCTAACTATAGGTCCTTGCTGGGACAGGACACAGGGTAGTTCAGGTTTGTGTGAGTTACACACAAAGAATGATGGTTCTCCTGTTAGAGACAAGGCCAAACCTTGCAGTGAATGTGACGTGAAAATCCCTTTCTGTGCCTCCTCCTCCATCACCTTAATGTGTAACCCTGACTACTGAGAACCCACACCACTCAGCCTTCTCAGACTTTCCAACAGAAGTCCATGCTCCAGACCTTTCCTTCCCATATCAGTCACATAAAAATTTACCTGTCATGTTTCACTTGATAAAAACTGGCTTACTAAATTGACAAATAAAGGCAGTAGCATTCATGATAAAACATTGGACTGATGTATAACCTATTCTAGGCATATTTGGTTACAATGCCTCACCAAACTCTGAGGTGCTTTAGTAATAAATAGAACTACAGGAAACAGGGAAGTGAACCATAGCTCAGTGTCTATTATAGAGGAGGTATCAACACATGTTTTCAGAATGAAATTATTTTGAGGCATGTTTGTATGTGGTGAGTGATCGTCCTTAGACCTGGAATCACAGTCTGCACCTGGGGGAAGAAGGCCTGGTGTGCAGATAGGGGGGTAGGTGGGGCCTTCCTTGGTGGCGCCCGTACTGTGGAGGAAATGGCTGAGTGGGCAACCACAGCAAATATAAGCAATTGAGAGCAAGCAGTGACTTCCTGACTTCTTTGGTTTCAAAGTCCAGGTTATTTTTCTCCTTGATTTTGGCTGCTCACTATATGTGCCTATTCACTATATGTCAGTTTATCTCCTATTCAGTTTTGCACTTACATCTCCATCTGCTCCACACCTAAATTGTAATTTCCAGTTATTAACCAAAGACTACACTCCCTGGGTTTATGTAATTACCGAGCAAGTAGAGCTGAGACTCTATTTGTTCTTTCTTTTCCTATTAATTGATTCATTCATTTATGAATTTCTCAATAAATATTCACTAAATATATACCATTCACAAAGTTTTGTGTAACATATTGGAAACGGGGGATATGTAATCTCTCCCTATCTCAAGGTGCTTAGGCTGTATAGGGCAGAAAGGACACAAATGATGTAAAACAGAGGAGTGTGTGCCTTGTGGATTGGCGTATTAGAAATTCACAGAGAGAAGATCCCATTGGCTTAAGTGCAGAGGGTCCTGGTTGGGAAAAGGCAGGAAGCAAGAGTGGGTCTCAACAGTAGGGCCCGGAGTCGGGGAGAGCATAGTCCAGGTGCAGAGAAAACAAACGAACAAAAGGTTTGCCAACACGATAATGCAAGAAATTTGATTCTTTCTTCCTCTGATTATAGGAAGGACTTAAGTTTTATAAAAACATACAGGGCAAAGTACTTACTTTGAAGTGAATTTTGACTCTATATTCAACACCTTCCTTTAGCACAAAAGTCTCTTTCTTGAGGGCCTCGAGATCACCTGTAGAGGTGGAGTTTAATTAGAAAGACTTTATTTTCCTCAGAGGGAGACATACAGATCAATGAAGTTCAAGCTCCAGAGCTGTTTACTGGGCCCTTCAGGGCACCATGGTCCATAGGGCTGTCAGCTCAAGTACTGGAGGTTACTGACTGCACAAACACACCCTTGAAATGCCTGGAATCTTATAGCTACAAATGAAAGAAATGGGATATAATTTGACAACGACCCTAAGAATATACAAGACGTTATCAGTAATAAGTTATGTACAAAAGTAAGTCTTTTTCTAATTGTCAATAATAAAAACAAGCGTTAATCAACTATCCCAGAGGAAAGTCTGAACTACCTTTCCATTCTCTCTATTGCAAATGACATTACATATTGCAGTCAAACGAAAAGACAAAGAATATGCCCCTACGTCTCAAATAAAGAAATATAGGGAAAATATTATATAAAAGTACCAGCTATTTGTTTTGTAGATGTGGTCATGTTTGTGGCATTTTGTAACTTTTAAACTTTTACTTGCTTTGGTTCTTTTTTATCATTCTAAATGAATTTTCACTTTGTACTTGATTTTGAATTTGTATTTGCAATTGCATATTATTTTCCTTAAGGAAAGTCACTTAAGTTATAAAAGCCCCGTAAAACTGGAATCTGCCCTTAATTCCTGCACCCCGGTTAGAGAAGTAATCATTCTCTGTTCTTTGCCCAATTGATCCTGTGTAATTTGACATTCAGGAATGAGTGTGTGTGTGTGTGCGCGTGCGTGTATGTGTGTATGTGTGTGTTTTGCACAGTTCTGTACATGCTTCATGCACAGAGCTGGTGCCAGTATCAGAAAACCAAAGTTGGGTTTCCTGCTGCTGGGAAAGGAATAGAGACCAAATTTTCCCTGCAATATCAACCAAACTCTTCTAAAGAGAACAAATTTCCTCAGTGCTAATTCAGACCTTATCTTGCAAAATAACATCTGTACCTGGTAACATTACACAATTTCACACAGGAAGAGGCCTGAGTCCTGGTGAGAGAGTTTCTCTCCCGGAGAGATGCTAGATTGTGGGGGTAGTTGAATTTGTGTCTGCTCTAATGATTTCAGTTGAAGAGGAAGTGTGTCTTCTCAGCCTCTGATTTCCTCCCTCTGACAAAAAAGCCCTTTTAAGGTAAAGAGTAGTTAATTCCTGCAAGAGGGGAACTACTTTGTTCCTAAGCCTACTGTTCTAGAGTCTACTTTGTTCTGTGTCATGATCCATTTTTTGAATCTGGATATATATATATATATATCCATATATATATAATGTATATATATGTGGATATAATATTATATATGTGTTTTTTCCTTCACTAAATACCTGCCTTTAATGCGCCCAAATTCCTAGCTTTGTGGCCCTTTCTTTAGTTCTCTGAGATGCCCATTTCTCCAACTACTCATCTTCCCAGTCTCTCCTTATCTCCTCAAGACTTAAGTCTCAGGAAAGGACTTGACTCTTATTACAATAAAGTGAAAGAAAATAACATCTTAATTTGTACATTTTTTGGGGGGAGGGGGAATGCTTATTTAAAAGAATCAGAACTTTAAGCTACAATTATATGTTTAACAGTGGAATTCCTAGCATTATTTGGGAGGTTTTAGATTGCTACTTGTCTTCAGGTAAGTTCTACAGCTGATATAAGATAAATACTTGCTTTGATGTTTAGACTGTATGAATAATACAATTCCAGAAGCATACAGCTTGCTTCTTAATACTTTAAAACTTTTACATGAATAGTAATTCTCTTGCTATCTATCGTGTGCAGATAAAAATCGGAGGTAAACATGACACAAGTAAATATATCCAGTACTTACTTATGCCCGCACACTCTTCAATGAACTAGAGACAGAGGTTGGGCTTTTGATTGAGCATGGTAAATACTATGCACCCTGAGAGCTGTGATGTGTGAGCTGGTCCCAGCATATGTATCTCTGGGGTTCACCTTACTAGGGTTTCTCCTGCTGGGACAAGGAACAAAGGACAAGTTTTCCCAGTTATATCGTTAGCTCCTTTGAACAGAACAGATGTGTCCACTTACCAGTGAGGTCCATGGTGATTGGTCCTGGGGCACTTGCACAAACCAGGGTAAGGCGGGTGACAGTGACATTGGGGGCTGTTGGATCTGCAGGATTCAAAAGGGAATGTAAGCACAAGGAAGAGACATGTGTGTACAGTGTGCGTGTGCATTCCAAGTAGGAGAGAGAGAACATAAAAAGAAAATTGATAATCTCTATCTGCAGTAGAAACAGAAAATGGAAGTGGCAGATTCACCTCACGTGGTCTTACTGTCCTTATGAATTACAGCGATACCATTTCTGCTGCAAGTACTTATGGATCCACCTTACTTAGCAGTGAACATTTCTTGAGTGGTTATGGCTAGGGATTCTACTAGTTGGGCCCTGCGCATCCATACCTTTGGGCCATGTCTTAGTCTGCCATTGTGTATGTGGAAGAGACGAAAAGTTAGGTTAGGAGTGAGGTGGAGAAAGAGAAGAAGGAGAGAAAATGTGAGTGAGAATGGAGAGAATAGAATTCTAGGTGGTAGGCTGAAATTCTTTCTCAGTCCTCCCTATGTGTTATTTTTGCTTGTTTCAATGAAGACTTGCACCTTGTCTCCAAAGAAGACTTAGTTATACAGTTCTTAACTTTATTCAGCGTATATAAATTGTGTGTCACTCACTTCACCCTGGAAGCACTTGGTAGCCTTGCCTTTGCACTGGCTACTGAATAGCCTGAATGCCTTATCCGGGACCCTCCACCTGACCCCCATCCCCGTACACACACACCTGCCACCACAGGACCATCCCCCAGGAGCGTTTTCTTGTACTTAATTAGACTTTCATCATCTTTGTCCATCTCCTGCAGCTCTTTCAGGGACTTCTGAGGTGGAGGCTTGTAATTGAGCTTGCCATCCAGCTCGTCATCATCCTCTTCCAGGTGTGGTTCTGGGGCCTTTTCAGTCATTTTGATCTGTTTCAGAGAGAGAGGACAATCGTCCATTAGCCAAAAGTCAGTAGGTATGAACAATATTTACGGGGCTTTTGTTAGCACCTTCTTTGCCCTAATGGACTTCTGTAATTGTGAGAGATTTCTCAGGATATTTTCCCCTAATTCCACCTCATTCTATTTCATGAAATAAGAATATAATACTTTCCAGCCTTTTTTCTGACATGCCTAAATTTTCGCATTCTGTGACAAGTTCCTCCTATTCACTGAATAAAACCGATAAAAAAGAAATGAAGCATTTGTGAGTTGCATAGTACAAGTGAAGTAACATAACACAAGCAGGCCTGAATACTGAGCGAATAGCCCCAGTTCAAACAGTTACAGAAATTATCACAGTCCTCCAAATCCAGCCAGCTTTGCTAGTGTCAAAGCTGGCAGCATGCACAGACCCCCTTGTGATGGTTCCAAGAGATAGATGGAGTACTTGCCCAAGAAGCCCAATTAATGGGCTTTTTCCCATCAATTGCATCTTTCCCTGAACTCCTGCAATACCTCAAAGGTGACTCATGAGAAGTGTGGACCCCTGTGATATCTCCCAAGGTGTCTGAATGGTTTCTACCCAATACTGCTCATAATTCCTTCAGGGCACGTACTAGGTTCTGTGTTTCTCTTGAATCTCCCGTAACACTTGACTACTTCAAGCATTTTATTAGCATTCATTGATCGATTTATTAGGTTCCATATGTAAAAATCATCTATTCTTCTGAGTTGACACAAAATAGCAAAATACTCTTTAAATTTCTCCAGACAAAACTATAACTATGTCTTTACTACCCTTCCATCTATCCCCCCTTTTTGGACTCACCTCCTTTTTAGTACCCCAACCCTCCACCCTCAGATTTCCAGTGACCATGCTCTAAGACCTCACGTGGGCATACCCTGAAGTCTGTCTACTTCTGTCATCATCTACATTTACTTGTTTTGTGTTTAAAAAATTGAAGGGAGATCTAATTATTCACTTAAGTGTTAATGACTAAATAATAGATCTAAAAATTATTCCCTTAGGGCATGAGCTTTTCATAGTAAGAGCTTTTCATAGCCGAGATGAACCTTTGAGGTGATATATTCCAATCCCTCATCTAATCATTGAGAAAATTGAACCCAGAGGTTAAGAGAATTGCCCAACTTCTCAAAGCTGGATGAGATGCAATGTCCTAATGAAGAGGAAGAAACTACTGGAATAATTTCAGGCCCTCGTGGCTGGCAACAATGGAGCGATTTGGGGAAACAAGGGAGATATATGGGCAAGGAGATCATGTCCTGATTTCCTTCAGTTCCACCCTAAAGATAACTCCTCCCCTGCCTATAGCTAAAGGCTTCATTGCTCCAAAGTGGTACAACTATAAGACAATATCGTCACATCTCATCCTGAGTGACTGCAAAACCCTATAAAGTGCCCTGAGAGTGAAACTATCTCTGGCCAAAATTGGTTGTAGTTTTGAGTTTCGATGTCACTATCATTGGCAACAGGAAGAAAAATAATTAGGAAGTAAAGCCAAGCAAAAACAATGTTAACAGAAAAAAGAAGAGAAAAAGAAATGATCTCTCTCGGCTCATTAATTCTCTCCTAGCAAAATAGCAAGCTAAATACTATGAGCCTGATCAACCCTGAAAACAGCATTGCAATGCCTAGGTCCACTTCCTGTGCAGGAAGGAAATATGTAGGCCTGTTCCTATGGCAACTCTTGCTTCAGCTGAAGAAGTAGCACCACTCAAAGCTGAGCTTCTAGAAAACAGCACAATAAACATAGTCATTAACTCAACTTGTATTCCAAACAACACTCAGGGAAAGTGAATGAACTGGTTGGAAAAATGATGAAGGATGCAGTAAGTGGAGGTGTAGATTACAATTATTAAGTGGCAGATGAAGAGGAACCCAGAAGAGACTAAGCAGATGAGACAGGTTCTCTTTTGGTGACAGCCAGGAGCCTGGTCAGATACCAAGGGTGGAGGTCACATAACACACCTGTGGATGGAGCATCAGGAAGGTTAGGTACAGGTGAGGGCATCTCAGGCCCCATGGACAAGCCTTTCCAGAATATATTGCTTGGTTCTAACAAGTCATCTGCTTGAAGTCTGACTATCAGATGATGACAGGCACCCAGCCACTACCTAGCTCAAGGTGATTTCAGTAACCTGCAGGGAATTGTAATTCTGTACTCTAGCATCTCAATTTTGAAAGGAGAATGAGGGAGAGAGATTGAGAGAGACAGACAGAAAGATTTGGTAGAGGACAGGATCTGTTAACCTCTAACAGTGTGATCACTGGCAAGATCATTGATCTGTCTTCTAGATCTCGATCAACTTATTAATAAATATGAGACTTATGCCAGTTATAAATTTCCTTGGTTCTTTGCAATCAGATGCAATAATTGCTTCATAAAAATGAGACAGCAATTTATTTAATGATATTGAAGAGTAGAGGATAATATGGGATTACTGTATGAAATGGTTGCAGTGAAAAAGAGGAAAGCCAGGACCACATTAAAATAATTTGCTCTAATTATATAGCATAAGAAAAAGAGATGTGAGACCAGCTGCCCAGACCAGCTCATTCTGGAAAGCTAATTAAAAAGAGATGAAAATCATAATATGGCAAATAAAGGACTGGAAAAGCAGTTCTCAAGGAAAAAAGCAAAATTAGGGTCACAAGTATTTTGTGAGCACCTACTGTTTACAAGACACTATGCTTTAGCACATACTGATGTTGAAGTTGCTCTCCAAAGTGGAGAGGGGTTGGAGGGTGAGCAATCTAACTGTACTAAAAAGACGCAGATTGTTTGACCAATTTTTGGAGATTACAGGTCTCTTTAAACATCTGATAAAAGTCATGGTCCTTTTAAAAGAAAAAAAGGAATAAGCCCATGAAACTGTGCATCGATCCAGGGGTTCATGGACCCCTGAAGTCCTTCAGAGACTTTCCTGAAGCCCAAGATTAGGAACATGACCTCGAAACTGTAGCTTTTTGAAACATGAAGCAAAAAGTTGAGGAAACTTGCTTCTCTTTGAGGCCTCGCCAGATCAATGACACAGCTTAGCCTCAAACCAAGGACAATGTCTATGAATATTGGGTATGTGGAAGCAGGAGCAGATATCAGGTAACACTTGCATCTGAGGGGGCATGACCACACAGCCTGGCAGAGGAGCAAAGGTGCCCAGGGAGCATTCTGTGGTCAATCTACTTGATTTTGGATAATTATCTCTTTGCTGAACTAGGCCTCTCCACATGTGGTTTTGGTTCTTGCTTTGACACTAACTAACTAGCTGTGACCCCCACCCCAGCAAATGTTTCCACTACTGTGGATCTTTCTTTCCTCATCTTGGGTGGCAAGGGGTGAGAGCAGACCATCTCTAGGTGCTTTCATTTTCTAAGGCCTCTATCTGCTGTTTCTCCTGACGTGCAGTGTCAGCTAAGTTGCCATTCAGTTACCTAATTTCTGTTACTGTGTATATAAGAGACTATCTATTTCTGTTTTAGTATTTCAAATTCATGCGAATTCTCAAAAGATGCTGCATTTTAAATTTCACAATTCATCTCTGGGGACCCATGAACTCTCCCAAAGCCTTAGTCATAAATGGTTTATATAGTTTGACAGTAATTTCCCAAACTATATACATATGTGTATATTTAGCCACAAATGTCAGTTTTTTTAAAATTTATACTTCATTTTTGGGTGCTTGCTAAAGTGAAAAACAGAACTTTTATGGAAATTCTATAGCCTACTTTCTAATCTCATCATCTAAAAAACAACTGGCTTTATTATTGCTGATGATAATTATAATAGTTATCATACAAAGGTACTAAATGTTTTCATGAGGATAATTTCACTTAGTCCTCACTACAGATCAGGAAACTCTTCTACAGATTCAGGTAAATAACTTGCCCAAGAAGACATAGTGTGTAAAGGGCAGAGGGCAGGTTGTCTGACTTGTAGGCAGTACACTCGGTTGCTTCAGTTATCTTTATCAAGAAATAATAATGAAATCATAGAGCTCGTTCGTTATTTTGGGAATCTCTCCAGGGGTGCACTGGCAGAGGTAAATGATTCTTTGCAACACTGCAGGAACGGTGATAGCAAAGCAGGGAAGTGTCACAAAAAGAGAGTCAGTGCAATTCTGCCCCCATGTCACCTTGCACAAGTCTCAACCTGTCTGAGCTCTAGTTTCGTCTTCTGCAAAATGAAATCGTTGCCTTAGAAGATTTCTGAGGTCTTTTCTTAATTCAGAGACTCTAGTGCTCCTTCAAAGAAGTCTATGCAATGAGAAAGAAAAGGAGGAAATGGAGGTGGGGTCGGGGAGAAATCAGCCCATCAGCATAGAACATTTTGGTTGGGCTTTTCTCACCTTTCAGTTGCCCACTGTTCCACAAAGTGCAGGGTTGTTTTGCTTGTTTGCTTTGTTGTATGTTGTTTTTGACCTTGGGTCTTTATACAGGAAAGGTGAAATGGAGAATTAACATTTATATCGAGGTTCATATGGGCTCTGTCAGGCCCTAAAGCACATATGGCTTCTTTTCATGTGCTTACTACTCCAGTTAGCTCTATTTTCTGCATCCCAGATGCTTACACAGATGGATTTTCACAGTGGAACCCTCATACTCCCATGTCTGCTACTCAGTGAAACAATATCAAGGATTAGAAGTGTGAGGTAGAGTCTTAATCTTTTCCGGCTCAATTAAAATGCCATGTTAAATTAAGATGGCTACTCGCGGCATGAGTATGACTTAGCACAAATTTGTGTTTTCCCTTGCAAATTCAGTGGGATTTCCAAGGCACTGAAAGTGAAAGACTTATGAATTTACACCAATCTCAGGACAGGGCACACTTGTTTGGTTTGTTAATGCAGTTACAAATATGTTGAGGGCAAGAAAAGATGAAACTCTTTTGAGTGTAGATGAAACAAATCACCTAATTTAGAGAAAGGTGATCTTCACGTCTACTGGAACATGCACTTTGAGTCTGATGGAGGAGAGATTCAAAATGTGGTTTTGCACTTGACTTATTACAGGCATTAAGCAAGTTTTTAATCTCACTGAGTCCAGTTTTTCCACCAGTAAGGTAGGAATGATAATCTTTCTTTATGGGGTTGAAGAGCTGGAGAAAACGTATGAAAAATTCTAGGACGATACTTGTCAAGAGTAGATGTTCAATAACTTTGCGTTCCCTTCCTCTCCTCCCTTCCCTGCAATGCTGTCTGTTTTGTGGCATAGTTTCAGTGAAGCGAAGTAACTGACTGCCCAGGTACTGAATGCTTTCCCTTGGATTTGCAGTGTTGACAATATCCACTCCTTCCGCCTTAAAAATAGATTTTGTTTCTTTGAGGAGCACGGAAGAGACGAAAATCTGGGAATTGCAAGGATTGTTTATTAACTGAATCAACCTTGAAATGGACTGTCACTATTCTATGTCTTTAAAAAAACTTTCACATGAACAATTTAATTTTAGATTCTATTTATTACTCCCTTTCCTAATTGAAGCCAGAGGTCGCTCTGTGAATGATGAGAAAGGATAGAAAACACAGGCATAGCTAATGGAGAGAATTCAGTCTGAGTCTGGGAGCAAAATACTGTGGAGACTTGATTCATGGCCGAAAGTTGCCAGATCAGGCATCTACAAGCATGGGCCATGAATATTAGATTAAAGAGGCAGACGAGAGAGAGAGAGAGAGAGAGAGAGAGAGAGAGAGAGAGAGAGAGAGAGAGAGAGAGAGAGAGAAATGTGGAAGTACCAGAAGTAGGGGCTTTCCATCAGAGAAGTACCTATGTAAGTAAATAACAGCATTCTCCCGCACCCTGTCAACACACACACACACACACACACACACTGACTAGATTCTGTGCTACACTCCCCATATCTGGGACTGCAGCTTTAGAGCAGGTCATGGATTGTTGAGCCATGTCTGAAGGACTGCCGACATTTCAGAGCTAGTCAAGGATTTAGGTCTGCATTACCACCTGCCTAGTGATTTGGCTTATTTGTGTATCCCTTGGGACACCAGAAGCTGTCTGGGTTCTGGAGTCCTCCCTGCTGTCTCAGGTTTCCCTAGTGACACGAGGGCATTGGTGCTTCCTGGGATCCTCAGGGCTGCTCTCTACCACTTCAGCCCCGCGAGGAACATTTGAAGCTGCAAAGCTGAATGAGAAGAACCAACCCAGAGCCTGAGAGGACAGCGTCTTTTTAGATACAATAAACATTGTAATCAACCCCGAGGAAGGTACAAATTACTAGAAGCAGAATTCTTTAAGATTTCCTTTGGTAAGAGAAACAGTACATTATTTCTTGTTTGCACATTCATTGTAGTATATACTCTTCTGTTCCAGATTCAGATGCAAACGGAGGGAGAACTCACCTCTCCTTAAACTGAAGTCACTGTGCTAGGTATTTTCACAAATATTTATTTTAAATAATCCTTAAAGAAAACTGCATTAAGGAAGCCCTTATGAGGCAAAAGATTATACTTCAGTAATGCAATACAGTTTTAAATGAAGCATGAAAAATTAGAGAGAAGTAAAGAATTTTTATTACCACTTGTGGTTAGAATATCAACCCTTTTAAGAAAATTAAGTGGATTTTTACCAGCTCTAGCTGTGGAAACCAGAGTAAGTAACACAGCACAGAATGATTGAGTAAGTGTTTATTGAATGGATAAATGTTGAAGTTTCAGGAGCAACATGAGACCTATCTCTCGAATTGCCAGTGAGGACTCTAATCCAGGATCCTGGGCAGTGATAACACTGACCCAAGAATGAGGATGCTCAGAATGTGAGATTAAAGAACATTCGTCCCATGGGACATTTCCTAAAATGTCCTTCCTTCTGAGGCATTGTAGCTCTTGTTTTTCTTTTTCCCAGCAGTCAAATCACTTAACACTTGTGAGGCTTACTGTCCTCCCTGTGTCCTCTCAGGATTCAAATTTAAAAGTTTTAACCACCAGGCCTGACACACAGAAGGCACCTCACATATGTTGGCTCTCTATCTGCTTAATGTTTAATCCTCAGGATATCTCTCTCCCTGGTCACTGAAGTTTGTGATGTCCTGTGCTCCCATACATTGGCCCAGGCCCTCATTTTTTCTGCTACACTGACATGGCCGTGCTGAGCTTCCGCTGAAAAGAGAATCTTTATGTTGCTCAGAACATACTTCCCTAGGAACAAACTCACGCTGTCCAGACAAAGAACCACCTTCCCCTGCCTGGGAGATGCCAGCCAGTTTTTGTTTGGCTATAACATGGTTATTCTGCATGGGCTGGATTTGTGTAAGTCACATGGGTGGAGAATGAACTGTTCTCTTAGGATTCTACACATCTCACAAAAGGGTAAGATAATCTTGTTACTACTGGTGTGAGATCTGGGTTTGGGAAGGATATGTTCTTGTTAATTTAATAAAACAAAGCAATGGCAGGGATGAGTGACACCTGTGACCGATCCCCCCAGAGCTTACACAGACCTCTTGATTTCCCTTGCCCGATCATCCCTGCCGTGAGGACCCAATGTGCTAACCCTGGGGGACTATGGGAGCTCCATGTGACAGCAGCCTGCTTCCTCCCACCTTGAACAGAAGGACAGCTCTGGGTTTATCAGACCCACACCACAGGTTACCGGAAGCCTAGAGTTTAATTGCAAACTACCTTTATAAAACATGCTGACTAGGCTGTCCTCGAAAAAGGAAGAAAGTATTTCATGTCATGCCTGAAGCACTTTTAATGGCGGCCAAACTATGACCTTGACAGTTTGAAGGCACGCTGACCAGGTGTCCTGACTGGGCCCACTTGAATTTTTCTAGAATCTCTCTCTTAAATTAGTTGGTGTCTTCTGTGTTTGCTTTTAGTTCTCACAGATGTAAAGCCCTATACTGTGGCAACAACAGCAATGATCTTTCCGCCCATCTCACTGCAGGAATTTAATGCACGGTTTTTGTTAGTGGTAGTAATTTTATCCCTGGGTGACTGATGAGTAAATAAGAGTGCATTCTACTGTACTTCCCTCTCGATAGTTAAATTCCATCGTACTCTAAGGGAGGCTTTCAGTATGTCTTTCTCTTATATCACCAGAAAAATTCTTTAGTGGAAAATGGTTTAATGTTTGACAGCTTTGGACCTTTTTTTTTTTTCCTGTTCAACCAGTCTCTTTAAATCTACTTAAAAACAGGAAACCACACATCTCCACCCCAGCACCAACCCACCATCCACCAACACGTTCCATATCAGTTCGGATCTACAGTCTTTTTGCTTCTAAGTTTGGCCTGATGCCTGCTCCTACCTTGTAGGAAACCCCTTCGGGCACCTCCCGGTGGCTTTATTCATAGCCCAGCTCCAGAACAGTCAGGATTTCATCTCCGGGGCTGCAGCACCCACGCTCCGCTCCCTCACCAAGTTGCCTCCCTGAGTCATTGCCACCATTCCCTGCTCTCACTTCCCCTTCTATGCAGAACTGTCCCAGCAGCTTTCTTACTAGTGCTTTCTTATCATCGTTTGTTTTAAAGAGGAACCACCACTCTAAAAAAAAAATAAATAAACTGTAGAGATAGGGTTGTAGCCTAGTTTAAAGATTTCCAATATTTCTCTGTGCCCACCTGTAGCCTCCCCCACCCTGCGGTATTTCAACTTACATTCAGTGGTTCACGTCTCTGTCCGGGGTGCTTCTGTCTCTCAACTCTGACTTCTGAGTACTGGCAGTTAGAACAGGAAGGAAGTTAGTGAGAAAAAAAAATTTTTTTTAAACCTACTAGAAGAGGAAACCCTGGGCTGTCTCAAATCCTGTTCTGCACTGCATATCTCTTGATCAGCTAACTCTGAGCAGCATTCTTGTCAATTATTGGCACATGTGGGAGCATGACTGCCCATGTGAACATGGATATGTGTGGATGTTCATGTAAGGCTATGCAGCCTATAGCTATGAGTGCTATGAATAATTGTGTGGCTATATCTAAAAATCAAGTCATTTCAGTACATAAGCATACCGAGACAACTAGTCTAAAACTAGTAGCAATGAATTCATTCACAGGCTTTACTTTGTATCACTAACTTCTGTTCCTGTGGGGTCTCTGCCAGCTTCTTTATCAGCCAGATACGTTGAAAGTTTGCTGGCAGTGAATGTAGGGTGTCAAGAAACTATGTATGTTAACTGCATATATTTCGCCCTAAATTTTAAATTTTGTCCTTAAACAGAGCTTTAGAATTTTGTTGGTCATAATTTCAAGAGGCAGCTTTGTATTGCAACACAAACAACCAAAGGTTATTTGTTGCCATTTTTCACCACTTTTTCTTTTTAAATTAAAAAAGGCCAAAGTACTGCTTTGAATTAAACCTAAGAATGAAAATTACAAAATAAAGTAAAACTTCATTAATTCATAGTCTTCTGCCTCAGAATTTGTGATAATTTAACAAGTGCTAAAATTGACTTTGTACCATATTTGAGGAAATGGTTTGTGAAGTAATTTAAGTGGGAACAAGTTGCAGAGGCCATATTTAAACCATTCGAGGTAACAAAGTTTTTAAGCACCCAAGCCACTTTACTCATTTCCATAGATGCTGCCTATAATAAATTCTTATTGATATTAATAGCTCAATACCAGTATTTACATTGTTTCAATAGGTTTAGAGCTGACTAATCAAGCAAGTATATTTGGAGTAACTGACATTTATTTTGCTGTCATTTAAACGTACTGCATTTTGTTTAGTTCATTCTGTAAATTGATGCCACCAGACATATTCTGTCCTTAGTGTAACTGAAACAATCAAGGAGATGGTGGTCATTTGGTGGGAGAAAAGAGATTAATCTATAAAAGTATAAAAAGGAAAAGAGTATATAATTAAAAATTAGTAAAAGTGTAGAAAACCAAATACAGATTTAGTTATAAATTTCAGAATGATATAAGTAGAAGATAGCACTTGAAACAAAGTGTCTGACTGTATTATAAATAAAAGTGAATATTAATTTACACGGAAGACAGTACATTTTGCAGCTCAAGACGGGACACAGTTCTTTCAATGACATTAGCTGAGTCCCTCGTTTCTTCCAGGTACTGTTCTAAGCACTGGTGAGAGCAGTAGAAAATAGACAAAATCTCTGCTCTCCTGTGGATCTTACATGCTAAGGGAGACAGACAATTAAAAAATAACATGGGTAGAATAAATTATTTGGAACAAGAAAGATTTAAAAATCAAAATGGTAGATTCATGGTCTATGTGCTACTCTTATGCTATTAGGGAAAAAGACCTCACTAGTCAAACAGGGCTTTTTCTTTTTTTTTTCTGCTAAGCCCAATGTATCGTCACAATTTTCTTAATGCACTGCTTTCTGCACAGATGTTGGAAGGTATGGAAGCCCCTTAAGAAATGTCCACAAAATCAGTATGTGTGTGTGCAGTGTGTGTATGTTTATTGGGTGAGGAGAGAGCATTCATAACTTTCATCAAATTCTCTTGCTACCAATGCCTGTCATGGTAGTAATAATGCTCTTACGTTAAGGCTCTTAACTGTGTAATGCCAAATGATATCAACAGAATTTAGAAACCTGCAGAGGAATTTCCAGAAAAACGATCAAATCTTTGAAGTATTTTCCAGCTTTTCTTTGCTCTTATAGTATATGACTGAAGGGTACATTCTAGGCAAACCTTCCATTGGGCCGAAGGTTCCTTTGCCGGGAGCCTGCAAAAGTGACACGTGACTGCAGACTGTTGAGACTTCCCCTTTCTTTGCAGATATATTTCTAGGAGGCTATAAGTACAGATCATAAACTTTGAGAGAAAGACTTTCTGCCCTGAAAGATGTCCATTCTGAAATGTGTCCTTGAGGCACAAACAGTAGCCTGGGGTGGAGGGAAGAGCTGTAGTTCAGGCAGACATCCTGGCTCTGTCTCTTCCTGTCAGTGTGTCCTTGGGCTAATGCTTTCATTTCTCTGACCCTCAGTTTTCTCATCTGTAGAAGAGGGATGGTACCACCTTTAGTGTTGTTGGAAGGGTTGGACATAATGTATGAGAAAGCATCCAGCAAGTTTCTGCTCTCAGAGTAAGTGCTCGATAAATGGTTCAGGCTAAGAAAATCATCAGTCATCATCACTTCCTCATCACGTTTTGATTGTTATTACTGCACAGCAAATATTAGAATGACTAGAAAAGAGTCTTTTTCATCTAAGTACTCACAAGCATCCTGCATACATCTCAAATCTTACCCCCTCCTTCTTTAAAGCCTTCCATTACTGATCCAGGATTTTTTTTTTTTTATGAACTTTTGGATTGTGCGTTGTTCATACAATGTAATTTTGTACTTTAGTAAACATTGCCTTGTATTATTAACTGATTGTTACTAGACTTACTTCTCCACCCAAATATAAAATGTATGAGAAAATTGCTGTCTTTCATACCTCATATTCTTTGGCATGCCTTGACTGAATCATGCCAGAATTTGAGTAAAATTCTTCAGTAGAAGTTTATCTGTATAAATTAGACAGAAATGTCTACATTATGCCATCCCCCACCCCCATTCCTTTCCTGTAGTGAGACTGTTGCCTTGGGGAAGAATGAACATGCATACGGTTATCTGTCTGCAGGAGTCGCTGACATTGACTTTACTTTTTGTATATATTAAGCTACATTATGCAAGATTTCTTAGCCTTAGCATAAAGACTCATGTCTAAATACAAACCCCTTGCTGGGTATGTGATTTGCAAATATTTTCTTCCAGTATGTAATTTGTCTTTTCATTCTCTTATCAGAGTTTTTCAGATAAGTTTTTAATTTTAATGAAGTCAAATATATCAGTTTTTTCCTGTTACAAATTATACTTTCACTGGAAAGTCTAAGACCTTTTTGCTTATTCCAAGGCCCCGAAGATTTTCTCCTATTTTTTTTCTAAAAGTTTATAGTTTTACAATCTACATTTAAGACTATGATACATTATGAGCTAGTTTTTGTATAAGGTGTGAGGTTTAGGTGTGGAGTTTTAGGTGCATAAGGTGTGAGGTTTAGATTAAGATTTGTTTTGTTGTTGCTGTTGTTTATAGATGCCCATGGACAAAATGTCCGCGCTCAGCACCATTTGTCTCCAGATACTCATTCTCTAATGCCATTTGTTGAACAGACCATCACTTGTCTACTGATTTTCTTTTATACCTTTGTCAAAAATTAATTGGGTATTTTTGTGTAGGTCTGTATCTAGGCTCTCTATTCTGTTTCCTTGATCTGTGTGTCTGTCCTGTGGTTAATACTCCACTACCTTGACTACTGTAGCTATATAGTAAGTTTTAACATTAGGAAGAGTGATTTCTCCCCTCTTACTTTCTTCTTTTTTCAAAATTGTTTTGGCTATTCTAAGGTCTTCTGGTTCCACATAAATTTTAGAATTAACTTACTTATGTCTTCAGAAAACTTTTGCTGGAATTATATAGGAATTGCAATAAACATAAATCAATTTAAAGAGAGTTGACACCTTCAGTATTTTGAATCTTGCAATCCATAAACATGGTATGTTTCTCCAACCGTTTAGGTTTTGATTTCTTCAGTCGTCATTTGGTAGTTTTTTAATCATACAAATCCTATACATGTTTTGTTAGATTTACACCTGTGTATTTTATTTTATTTAGAGCGATTATAAATGCACTACTTCTATTATTAATATTATTATTTTAAAATGTAAACATATATACTAGAATTTATTTACACCTGATAACAATTGTTTCCCCTTCAAACATGTTATATCTGGAGGCCATTTGCCTATTTCAATCATTTTTTTCTTTCTTTTTTAAAAATTGAGGTATAATTGACATACAACATTATGTTAATTTCAGGTCCACAAATAATGATTCACTATGTGTATATGAGAAATGATCACCACAATAAGTCTAGTTAACGTCTGTTACCATACATAGTTACAACATTTTTTTCTTGTGATAAGAACTTTTAAGATCTTCTCTCTGAGCAACTTTCAAATATGCAATACTGTACAGTACTATTAACTATAGTCACCATGCTAAACATTATATCCCCATGACTTATTTATTTTATAACTGTAAGTTTGTACCTTTTGACCCTATTCACCCATTTTGCCCAATCCCCTCCCTCCACCTCTGGCAACCTCTAATTCACCAATTCGTTCTCTGTAACTATGAGCTTTTTTCTTTTTTCTTTCTTTTTTTTTTTTTTTAATATTTCACATATAAGTGAGATCATATGGTATTTGGCTTCCTCTATCTGACTTATTTCACTTAGCATAATGCCCTCAAGATCCATGTATATTGTCACAACTGGCAAGATTTCCTTCTTTTTTATGGAAGAGTAACATTCCATTGTATGTATGTATGTGTGTGTATATATACTCACTCACATTTTCCTTATCCGTTTATCCAGACACGGACACTTATGTTGTTTCCATATCTTTGTTATTGTAAATTATGTTGCAATAATGTGGGTGAATGCATCTTTTTACGTTAGCGTTTTCATTTTCTTTGGATAAATACCCAGAAGTGGAATTGCTGGATCGTGTGGTAGTTCCATTTTTAATTTTTTGAGAAACCTCCATACTGTTTTCTATTGTGGCTGCTCCACCAACAGCTCACAAGGGTTCCCTTTTCTCCACATCCTTACCAACACTTATTTCTTTTATTTTTGATAATGGCCATTTTAATAGGTGTGAAGTGATATCTCATTGTGGTTGTGATTTATAATTTCCCTGATGATTAGTGATGTGGAGCATCTATCTGTTCATGTACCTATTGACCATCTGTATATCTTCGATGGAAAAATGTTTATTCAGATATTCCTCCCATTTTTATGGGATTGTATGTTTTTTTACTATTGAGTTGTATGATTTCGTTATATATTTTAGATATTGACCCATCGTCAGATGTATGAATTGCAAATATTTTCTCCCATTCCATAGGCTGCCTTTTCATTTTGTTGATGGTTTCCTTTTCTTAATTTGATGTCATTCCACTTATTTATTTTTGCTTCTGTTGCCTTTGTTTTTGGAGTCAAATCCAAAAAATCATCACTAAGACTAATGTCAAGGAGCTTACCACCTATGTTTTCTTTTCTAGGAGTTGTACAGTTTCTTACGGTCTTACATTCAAGTCTTTAACTCCATTTTGAGTTTATTTTTATGTTTGGTGTCAGATAGTGGTCCAATTTCATTCTTTTCACGTGGCTATCCAGTTTTTCCTTTCCCTACCTTTAAAAATCAGTTTCCACTTGTTCACTGTTATGTATAAATGCAATTGGTTTTTTGTGTATTGGTTTAGTATCCTTCAACCTTGCTGAACTCACTTATTAGTTATAGGAAGGTTTTTAAATGTAGATTCCTTAGTACTTTCTCTGTAGAGAATCATGTCATCTGTAAATAGAAACAGCTTTATTTATTTTTTCATTTCAGTTCCACATATATGCTTTCTATTTTCTTTTTTTAATGCCTGATTGTATTGGGTAAGACTTCCAGAACCATGTAGACTAAGAATGATGAGAGAAGATATCCTTGACTTGTGCCTGATTTTGGAGAGAAAACATTCAGTTTTTCACAATTATGATGTTAACTGTAGGTTTTTTGTTGATGCTCTTTATGCGTTCTCCTCTATTTCTAGTTTGCTGAGAGTTTTTATCATGAATGGGTACTGGATTTTCGTCAAATGCTTGTTCTGCATCAATTAATATCATAAAAATTTTCTTCTTTAGTCTGTTGATATAGTACGTTATGTTGACTTAATTTTGTATATTGAACATGTCTTGCATATATGGAATAAATCCCACTTGATCATGGTGTATTATTATTTTTATACATTGCTCTATTTAATTTGCTAATGCTAAGGATTTTTACATCTAAATTCATGAGCAATATAGGTTGGCATTTTTTCCTTTTTACAGTATTTGGTGTCAAAAAATTCATGACAGTAAAAACTGGCCTCATGAAATGAGTTGGGAATGTTCTCTCCTTTCTCTATTCTGAAAGAGAATCTTATATTTTTAATTAGTAAGTTATTTTTCAAGGTTAACATGGTGTTCTGGAGAATCCATGGTAGGATACTAAGGGAAAGCGGGGTCAGCCTTATACATTCTTCTTTCACAATAGTGTGTTTCTCTCTGGAGTCCACTGTGCATTAGTCAGAATTGGAAACTCAGGCTAGGAAATTTCAAATGTGGCTTTGATGTGTATCTTCCTACTCACTGGTATTTTAAGAAACACTAAAGAAAGATTAGAGATTAGCACTTGTGTAAGCAGCTTATAGGACAGCTAAAATTTTACTTACTTTCTAATTACTGCCCTTTAACTCTTTTCCTGTGTATAATTAATAATACTTTTCCATCTCTTAGATGGAATCAAGAATTATAGAGCTATGGAACATAGACTTTTTTAAAAAGCATTTTGTGATATTTAGTTTTACAATTTGCATGAGTAAAACACTCTCTGTGGTGTTCAGTTTTATGAGTTTTGATGAATGCATAGAATTGTATACCCATCACTACAATCAAGATACCAAATAGTTCCTTCATCTTTCAAAAATCCGTTGCATTTTCCCTTTATAGTCAACTCCTTCCCTCAACCCCTGGCAACCACTGATTTGTTCTCCAACCCTATAGTTTTGCCTTTTTCAAAATGCCATAAATGAAATCAGACAGTATAAACTTTTGACTCTGTATTCTTTAACTTAATTAAATATGTTTAATATTCATCTATGTCACTATATTTATCAATTTATTCTTTTTTGTTTTTGGCCCAGCAAGTTTCCTGCTGGCTTTATTTCTCATGTCTGTGAAATCTTAGAGTGCCAACACATCCAAAGTTCTACTAGAGAAATTCCTTGGTGATTGATCACCTTGTGTAGAGCAATGTGACCCTATTGCCTGGTGGATGAGATCAGAGATAGGCAACTGACCAAAAGTCAGCCATCACGAGGCTAGCTAATGACCAATGAAATGACCTGGTAGAAGAGCTCTGTCCAACAGAGGCAGTGTGTATTGACTGCTGATTGGCCAGCCCACTCAAATTCCCCAAGTAGAGTCATAATGAGCAGCCACTTTCAACAGGGAACAGTGGATATATTCTCTGAAGATACAAGATGATCAGATCTTTAGAACTTCACAGGGGCTTGAGCACTGTATCATTCTCCACAAAGCCTTGCTGAGGGTTCCTGAATTCCCTGTCTTCCATAATCCCCTGGTATCCCATACTTTTGCTCTTTTCATTGTACTTTCTCTCTAGATGTTCAAAAATTCCTTCTTTTTGTCATTTCCTTTCTGTCTCAAGAACTGCCTTTATTATTCACTTTAGGAGAATTTTTCAAAATAAATACTTGTTTTTTTCCATGTACCTGTAACTCCTCACTCCCCACTCTCCTGGATCTCCCTAGGAGGGGCAAGAGTTGTGGCAAAGCACCCTCCCCGCCAACATTGAGAATCACTGGGTTATAAATCCTGTTGTTGATAAAGGTGGTTTATCTCTCTCAAGAGTGTTGAATGCCAAAAAATTGAGGACCCTGGCATGCGAAATCATTCCTTTTATATATGTGGAAACAGACTCAAAGAGGTGACAATGCTCTCACATAGCAGAGACTGGTAAAAGCAAGCCTACACAAGGGTCTAAAAATAGCACTTCTCAAACACTGATGTGCAAACAAATCCCCTTGGTACCTTGTTAAAATGCATATTCTAACGCAGTAAGCCTGGAGAAGTGTCTGATATCCTGCATTTCTAACACGTCCCCAGGTGCTGCTCATGCAGTTGTACTGTGAGTAGCAACATTATTGCTCTTTCCAGTGCCTTTTATGAATTGCGGTCCTTCACCTTCATTCTCAAAGAAATGAAAAATGTGTGAGGGTGTGTCAGATAATCATGGAAATATCTATATGCTTCGTGTGTAGGAGTAAAGGAAGATGTGATTGGTAATAGAGACCCAGTGGAGGACATGGAAAGACCCACCCAGAGACGAAACACTCTGCTGGCTCTGAAAGGTGTTTACTGCCTTCAAAATCACCGAGTTTTGGTAAAGACCACAGGAAAGCTTACAAACAAAACAAAACAAACAAATAAACAAAAATCCCCTTAAGCTGTGTGTCCATGTAATCTGCTTGGGGCTTCAGGATAAGAATCTTTCCCTGCTTACGAGGGATAAATTGACCTTCTTTCTCTACAATCTTATGGAGTACAATTCTCTAACAAGTAACCATTTACAGATGGCGCTCTGAAACTCCCTGGCAAGGGATGAGAGTGGCCAGCAATGCATGGTCCATGCCTGCTTTGTTGGAGTATAGGAGAAAGACAGCTGAATATGCAAGGCTTTTCTAAGCTTGAGACTGGCTTCTAGCTCTAATACTAACTTGATATGCAGTCTTGAATAAATCACTTAATTTCTCCATGACAAATTTGTCAGAAGAGTTTAATGATACTGTTATGTGGACTAGGTCTATTTAAAACTGTATTAAAACTATTTAAATACTAGTGGCTCAATGCAATTGGAAGACAGAAGCCAAGTGTCCCACTGAATTGGGTTATAGCTTGAGCCTTATACCCTGAAGCCTTTGGCTATGGGTGTAATCCAGCAATTAATTCTCAAATATATGTCATCAGTGAAAAGTTCCCAGCTATCACTTAGGCTCTTTCACTGTCAAGTATCACTGAATTTTATGTCATTCCTGATTTGTAGACCTATCTTTCTGAGGAAATAGATGCAATGCCAGTTAGGGAGAGAGAATGTATACTTTTCAGTGTCACTGCTCACATGATCACACACCCACTGCAGCAGGGGGCACTGTGGTTCACTCTCTTCTTTTCAGTTATCTAGAGTCCCATAAAAATTACGTCATAGTGAGTGTGTGTGTGTGTGTGTGTGTGTGTGAGAGAGAGAGAGAGAGAGAGAGAGAGAGAGAGAGAGAGAGGTTGTATACATGAGTTTGTATCAGGAAAAGGAAGGCATGGAGGTAACAATTGAAGGTGGAGCAGGACAAAAGATCTTGCGTCACAAACTGCAAATCTACTCTTGGATAGTAACACTTCGTATGTATTTGTGAATTCAATATCTATTTACTGACAGGAGATAGCCTAAGTCAGTTTTGTAAGAGTAGGCAATGATCAGAGACTCCTAAGCCTATCCTAATCTCACCCCATATTCTTTCCACTTCTTTGCACCTGGGTTGCTAAGCCGATGACAGTAAGATTAGGCAGCATGAGGGTATTGCAGAGAGATAAGTCAGGATGCAAAGATCCTTTATCCATCTACTGTGAAGAAGGCAACTGGACAGCTTGTAGGAGCACCATTCAGCTCTGTGAGTATTTCTCAACTTCTGGTGAGTTTAAGCAGAATATAATCAAAGGGCTTTGGGGGTGGGCTGGGGTTGGTTGGCTCCAAAACAAAGAAATGGGAAAAGAGAACACACCAAACCTGTGGGCCTGGACAGGGGCTGGGAACGCAAACAGAAGGAAACATGAGGGGAATACACCCAGACTTCCTTATGATGCCATGTGACCATCTAATAAGTGAATCTTTGTTATTGCAAGCTCACTACAAACCTTCATTACTACATTCGTTTAGAAGGAACCAAAGCAGACCATCCCTTTTTTTGTGGCTACATAGAAAACAGTTTTCTGGGAAAGGAGTGATCTAGGGCACTAAATAACCACAGAGCAAACAGGTCTTTACTCGCAGGTTGTGCTTGAAAACTTGGCTCAGGCACCAGGAAGCTGTCATGAGAGTGTGAGGAGAAGGCCAAGGAGAGCCAGAGCCCGTGTGGGAACGACCGCACTGCAGTGCAGTAGCTTAGCACGCTGCCTCTGAGGCTGAAGTGTTTGTTCCAATCTGAAGCAAGGTATTTGCTGGACTTTTGTGTTTGTTTCTTCATGGCTTTGGTTTGGGTTTTCCTTAGTTCTCCAAATTATTCGATTCTCTCTGCCTCAGTAGGACCCTGGGTGACATTTATGGACCCAACCCCATCAGTGGAGGAAACAGTATTCTTGCATCTATTTCTTCCCCACTCTCTCTCTTAGTCCATCAACATTAACATTATCTGCCCATATCTTTGCTGAGAAAGAGGGAACAGGAAGTGCAGGGTGATAATGACAGCATCAGAAAGGCTGACCCAAGAACCTTCTGACACTGCTTTTCCTTTGCTAGAATTTATGGCGGATCATTGTCCGTAGCTTTCTACAGTTGATCTCTGCTGCCTCAGGTCTACGGAGGCACTAACCCCACTTCCCTGTAAAACTATGCCTTGCAATGCTACCTCCAAAGTCACTTAGCCAGTTTTGTGGAGCAGGAGTTTGAAACTATGTCTACTTGATTCTAAAGCATACTCTTGTTGTACTGTATTACCCCCCAAAGGGTAATCTGATTAATTAGGGTTACCTTAGGCCCTCACAAATTATTATCATTTTTTTTAGTATAAGTGGGTACCATTAAATATTTGGAATATACTGATACTAAAAAATCTGTTGTTTATCTGAAATTCAATTGAGCTGGGTGTCCTGTATTTTTTAATTGCTAAATTTGACAATCCTAGTCCTAGTGGGCTCTCTAGATGAAAGAATTCTTTCTACTTTGAAAGAATTGGGAAATCCCAAAAACTTGATGTAAGAGACATTCTCTAGTTATTCTCTGTGGGTTTGGCAGAACTGGGATGTGTTACTTACTGGTGGCACACTCTGAGAATAATGCTGCTTTTGGCTGCCCACCAGTGATTCACATGGTCTGAACCACACTTGGGAGAGGCACGAACACTGCCTGTTTACCAGAGCAGGAGAGGGCCCCCAACACAGGTACTGGGTTCAGTGAGCAGAGGAGCTGGCAGCTCATTTCCTGAAATCACTGAGGGCTTTGTAAGGTGAAGATCAGCTGATGCCTTCTGTATGGTTTGATGGACAAGGTCACAATCTTACATTCAAAGTATTAGTTCAATTTCTTAATTTGTGTATTCACTCATTTGACAAATATACCTGGCATATGTACTACGTGCCAGGCACTGTTGTAAGTTCTGTGGCTACAGAAATCAACAAACACTGATAAAGCAGCCTCATGGAGCATAGTCCCGTGTGGTGGGCGGGGAATTAGGACAAAATCCATACCATGAGCAGGTGATTCAGGGGTCTGGCCAGGCGTCACCATCCCTGGGACCAGCTCCCAGATCAGTCAGTTTTCTATTAAATAAGTTGAGGACTGAGGAGAGGATGGAAATAGTAATTGGGAAAAGGAAAATAAGGAAAAATCTTGGAGGCAAGGATAATAATTCAACATGATTTTGAAAGCAATAAGAACAAGTTGATGAAATTATACAATATAAGATTTGGGGGATGTGCAATGTGGCAGAAAGGAAGATGGTTAGCACAGGCCAGAAATTGTCAGGGATAATTGAAGCTAAGAATACCAGCATAAATCTATAATGGGTGAAATAAGGAATTCTACGAAAACAAAGCTTATGGAAGGAGTCGGCTCAAGGTGAGAGATAAGTCTACTTGGAAGTTCTTTGAATCTTTTCACAATCTTCTTTCCCAGGGTAAATATTATCAACTTTTGTGATAGAAAAGGAGAGAGGAAAAAAAAAATCCTTTAGCTTAACATATTTATTTTTTAAACTTACCTTTGTTAATCATGTTCTTCTGTTTGTACTTAAAGAATAACAATGTACATGTCTGTAGCTAAAGTAAAAGTCTGAGAAAACCATACTGGGTAGGTACATGATTTGGATGGAAGAAACTATGAAAGATTTCTGAAAAATGTGTGGCTGAAGAACCGCATGTCTGGATATGGAGTGAAATCACAAACTGACTAGTTAATCACTCTGTATTGACTTCCCTATTCGTGTGTGTGTGTGTGTATGTTGGGATGTATTGAATACTTTCACAGGTATTGGTAGACCTGATTCAGAGCTCCCGTGTCCAAATGACTACATTATCATCCCCCAGAACTGGAAGAGAAGCCTCTGGATCACACGAGGGTTAATAGAAAGACTATAAAGAACAAAGTTCATAAAAAATGGGTCAATAAACACTTAGAGTCAGGTTATTTTGCGACTGGATGAAATAACATGAAAGCTTAAGTAACATGAAAGTGCTGTAAAGACGGTAGATATCATTTAGTCCCTTTTCCTCCCTTTACAGATGGGGGAACTGGTAACCACAGAGCGGAAGTAAGCCATTCTAATACATTCACATAGAAAGCTAGTGGCAGATTTTTTGGAACAACATATATACCTAGATTTTTGAAATCTATCTATTGTCAGTTTATATTCAACTATATGGAGTGCCTCCATTGATTTATACCACATTTTCTTTCTTTTTTATTATTAGTTTCAGGTGTACAAAACAAGATAATGATTAGACATTTACACCCCTCACGAAGTGATAACCGCAACGAGTCTACTATCCCTCTGACATTGTACATAGTGATTACAATACCATTTGATTATATTCCCTATGCTGCACTTTACATCCCGAGTGTGCCATATTTTCTTTAAACCCCTTTAAAAGATAACTTCTCCCCTATTATGTCAATGCAAAACACTTGGCTCTTTATCAAGGTGCTTTTCTTTCCCAGTTAACAATGAAGGTCTAATAAGCAATGTTCCTCATACCTTGCAGGGTTTTCTTTTTCTCTCTCGCTGTCTACAGAGCCTGAAGGAGAATCATCAGTCATCCAAGGACCATCAGAATGAGTGAAAATACTACTTTGGTTCCTCCAGCTTCAAACCAGGGTCCCACCACCCTACACAAAGGCCCCCCCAAATTCAAGCAGAGGCAGACTCGCCAATTCAAGAGCAAGCCTCCCAAGAAAGGTGTGAAAGGGTAAGATCAAAATGAAAAAAAAACTCTATTGCTTTTTTCCTCCCACGAGATTGCTTTGGTTTTGAGATTTAATGTTCACAATATTAAATAGACTTACAAAAATTTCCACCACATTTTCTGTTTTCCTCTCTACCACAATCTTTGCTGAATCATGATTTTTAGCCCTGGAATACTTCTTCTGTCAGCTCCCAGGTCTATGGCCAAACATAACATGGCAAATGGACCCTTTCATAGTAACCTTTGACTTGCCCTTCCTGACTTTTCTTGACCACTCTCTTTCACTAATACACCCCATGCTGTAATCTGGAATACAGAACCAATGGCCACTTCCAGAACTCAGTTTATTTTTATGGCTTCAAATCTAATGTCTTAAGTTCTTTATTTTGCTCTTTTTTTCCTTTGGCAAAGTCTTACTTGTTTTCAACACCCACTTATATGTTAATTTCTTCCCAAAGCCATTAGTGACTCTCTTAGACAAACAGTATTATTACTTCCATGTTTGCATTTTGTACATTCAGCTATCATAACTTGTAATATTTTATATTGTGTTTATTTTCATCCGTTTCCCAAAACTGAGCTCCCTCCGAGAAAATTTGTGTTTTCCTTAACTCCCTGTGTCTAACACAGTGGCTGGCACCTAGTAGATGCATAATAAATGTTTTTGGGTAACTAAATGAATGGATGAATTAATCATTTTAATGCCATTCACATTGCTGTCTCATTTTAATTTCTATTTAAAAAAATGGTGCTTGACTGAATTTCTCCACTGAAAATTCTTTCTAACTCTCGATTGTCTTAGGTTAAATTTTTACAGGGGGTAGAATATCTCTGCACTGGGACACACTGTCTAACACCTGCCTGAGTGGCATTTTCTTTGCCCTAATTCAATGCAAACAAAAGGAGTTTCTCAAATACAAAAGCCTAAACCTTTCCTTCTTCCCCCTTGAGTCAGGAAACTCTCCACGTGAGTCATTCCAGGACCCATTTGCTGTGATCTCAGCTAATTTCTCTTTTATTTTCCCCCGTAGGTTTGGAGATGACATTCCGGGCATGGAGGGGCTAGGAACAGGTAAGCCACCCAAAGACTTGAGTGAGGACTTTACACTTGACATTTCTACTTTTTATCTGCTTTAAGCCTTAAGGGGCCGTTGAAAGTTACCAGGAAAACCTAAGGCAGCAGATCCTTTAAAGACCTAGAAATGTGAGGTTTTAATTTGACCTCCTAAGTAAGTACCATGTTTCCCTGAAAATAAGACCAGGTCTTATATTAATTTTTTCTCCAAAAGACGCATTAGGGCTTATGTTCAGGAGACGTCATCCTGAAAAATCATGCTAGGGCTTATTTTCCGGTTAGGTCTTATTTTCGGGGAAACACAGTATGTGTGTGCTCAGATGCAAATACTCTAAAACAACCCAGGGCAGGCCCAAAGTTTAATGAATCTTCTTGTTTTGTTGAACAACTCTTGAGGGAATATAATGGTGAATTGTAGACTTTCATGGTAGAAGGATTCTCAAAGTTAGTCTAGACAAACTTTTTTTATTTTTCAGAAGAGAAATCTGAGACATAGAGGAATTAAGTGACAATCTGAGGCCACAAGTGAGGTACTGGAAACAAGGGTGGGGCCTGGAAAACCTTTCTACTTTACCAGGCTAACCACTCCCTTACCAAGTTCCTCTTTTTACACACACCCTGGCACCCAGAACAGGATCCTACATATTGAAAGCATCCAACACAGTATTTTTAAATTGCCTAGAAATTTTATTCGTTAGGTAATGAATGCAAATTGCTGCATATTCCTTTTAAAAAACTAACAGGCTTTATTTTTTTAGAGCAATTTTAGGTTTACAGAAAAATTAAGCAGCGATTACAGTTTCTATATACCACCTCTGCCACCTTCCTCCCCCTGTACGTAGTTTCTCTTATTATTAATATCTTACAATAGTATAGTATGTTTGTAACAACTGATGAATCAATATTGATACCTTATTATTAACTAAAGTTCATAGCTTACATTAGGGTTCATTCTTTGTGTTGCTGTCCAGTTCTATGGATTTTGACAAATGCAATGTCATAGATCCACCCTTGTAGGTTCATACAGAATAGTTTCACCGTCTCCAGAATCCCCTATGCTCCATCTGTTCAACTCCCGCTCCCTGCAAACTGCTGACAACCTCTAATCTTTTATTGTCTCTATAATTTGGCCTTTCCCAGATTGTCATATAGTTAGAATAATACCGTACATAGCTTTTCTAGACTGGCTTCTTTCACTTAACAATATTTATTCATTTAAGTTTCCTCCATGTCTTTACATGACTTGATAGCTCATTGATTTTTGTCACTGAATAACGTATTTCACTGTATAGTTATATCATAGTTTGTTTATCTTATTGAAGGACATCCTGGTTGCTTCCAAGTTTTGGCAATTATGAATAAAGCTGCTGTAACACCCCAGTGCAGGATTTTGTGTGGACATAAGTTATCGGCTCATCCAATACACTTTTGATAAATGGTGGCACTCACAGTAATTGGGGTCCTTAACAGGCAATTCTCAGTGTATTTGCTGCTTGCAGTCAAATGTCACTTCTGTGATCTCAAATAAAATTTCTAGCCACTTTACGAAGCTGATGTGCTATTTTTCTAAATCAACTGCCTCTATATTTTGACCAGCTCTATTAAGACTGGAAAATTCACTTTGGGCTCTGGATGATATGCTCAACTCTGCCAACATATTTGGAATAATAGAAAAGAGGTTTATGTCGAGAGAAGGTCTGGGGTCTTTGACCTGGTTCTCGTCTCATCTCTACCACTGTGTGATTTTTTGCTAGGTGTGTGACCTTTCTGGGTATCAGCCAGCTTCTGTGTAACTCGGGGACAAAAATGTCTTATTGCCTCATGCAAGGGACTGGATTAGCGGATACCCTGAGGTCACTTCTCAATATGCGATTGGATGTAGGCATTTCAAAATGTACAGGAAGTGAAGAGTGAGTCAGAGAAGCCCAAGGAACCCGTAGGGATTGGTAGGGGTTAAGGAGACGGTGGGTTTTCAGATCACGAGAATTTAAAGCACTCCTATTTCTCATTTTAATCCCTGGCTTGACTAAAATTCCACTTCTGTTCCCTCCTAGTGTTTGTACTTTGGGGAGGCACCACATGATGTACCCCCACAGGGTAGCCCCAGTCAAAAGCCTTGGGTCACCTCCCCAAAGAGGATGCAAAGTAAAACCAACAAAGATACCTGGAGGGGCATGTTCTGGGGGCATCAGGGCTCTGCAGAGGATTAATGAAGCAATTGTTCCGATCTTTTCCGGATTTCAGGGCCATTCTAGATAACTTCCCAGTCACCTGTACAATGAATCGGAAAGAGGAGTGAGGTGTCTTTGCCTGAAGTATGTCTTTTTGAGCAGAAGAGGCTCTCCTGGGGGTGAGGTTGGCTTCTAAGTTCTTCTGCCCTCTCTTGCAGATATCACGGTGATTTGCCCCTGGGAGGCATTCAGCCACCTGGAATTGCATGAGCTCGCTCAGTTTGGGATCATTTGAAGCACGAGAGGCTCTGCCATTCTCAAGAGTATCCACTGTAACTTTGCTTACATTTGCCCTATTGATTTATCTACCAGAGTCTTGAAGTTCAGTCTTGTTCGGAAGAGGTTTCTTTTGCTTACATAGTCATTTCCTATATGTTACTATTATCATAAGAATTCTCTTTGTGTCAGACTCTGTCATGTAGTTTAGTTTAGCTCAGAATAGTGGCTGAAAATTGATTTTTGTTAGGGCATTTCAAACTTTTCCACCTTTTCCTATCAGCTGGTGAGAAGTCATCAGTATTTCCCTAAATTTTGTTTATTTGTTAAGTCCTTCAAATCTCTCTCTGCTAGGGATTCTTTATGATTAGTAGTAGGTTTTTAAGATAACATTTATGTCACTCCCCTCCCCTTCTCATTTAATAAAGGAGATATTTACCTGGACTCTTAGGCTGAAGTTGTGTTAAATTGTGTATGCAAATATCTGATGCCCTGCTATAAAAAAAAAAAAAAGAAAAAAAAAAAAAGAAGAAGGCACAGTCATGCAGGAAGTAAGCACAGCACAGTGGATGCGAAAGAGCATAGGATTAAGAGTCAAGTCCTGATTCTTCTTTGTAACTTTGTGAATCGCATACTCTCTAGCTCTAAGTGTTATTGAACTAGGCTAGCCCTGAAGTCCTATGTGGCTTGAAACTATACAGCTTTAAGTTGGTGGAAGCCTGGAGATTTAAACTCAGGGCTCTGATACGTGGGCCTTCTTTTTAGTGCCTGATTCAGTTGATTGAAAAGATTTATAGTATACGCTACAGTTTAGACTCAGATGTAAAGGCTAGGTAGTGGAACCCTAAAAAAAAATAATGGTTGTTTGCTTCACCCCTGAGGTTGTGTCAAATGTCGTGTGCACATAGTATCTTTCCCCAACACTATCAAGGCAATTGTGCAAGTCAGATGCCGCCTGTCTGACTTGGATGTATAGGGTACTAGCAGTGTTAATTTCTTCATTCCAGTTTTGTAATCTGTGGTAAAAGAATGGAGTAAATTAACTGAAAAGAGAGGCAGGATGACGGAGAAGAAAGACATTTGGATTTTAATCCTGGCTCCACCATTAAATGGCTCTGTAATTTTGGGCAAAGTTTTCATTCTTTGAAAGTTCCATTTTGCCTGAATTCAATAATCTAAGGTTCATGGTAGCAATAAATTCTGTGACTTGGAGTTCCTCAGAGTCCAAACATGGGAACTAGAGGCTCAGCACTCAAGAAAATTTCTTCTGCGGCAAGCTCTGTGCTATTTTGCACAACTGACCTAGTTTCCTTATGGCCAGAAAACTAGATGCCCAGAGAACATGTCTGGATGGGGAGGGGGTAAGGAATTCCAGACCATGGGAATTTAAAGCACTCCTATTTCTCATTTTGCCCTTGGCCTGATTAGAATTCCATGTTTCCCCCCTCTTTAGTGGAAAAAAATACAAAAGGAAAAGGAAGGTATAAATTCAAAAGTGGAATCATAACATGTTAGGAGTGTGGTAGTAACGTGTGTTCCCCTTCCAGCAAGAGCTCCTGTCTCCACCCATGCCTCTGTTTTCCAGTCAGTGGCTCCATTTGACCACCAGAGTCTTCAGTTTCCATTTGTTCATCCTGGTGTACCTTTCAGTAGGGAAGGTCTGGTTTCTTCAGCTGGGTGAGACTCTGGTCCACATTTGCCTTACTTTGCAAAAGTTACTCTAAACATGAAGCAATCGCATTGACAAAACAGAATACACCCAAAGGAACATATCCAGTGACCAGAACGGAGAAGGATCTAGAAACCATGTTACATGAGGAACTGTTGAAGGAACAGATAATATTTAACCCAGAGGAGAAAATGATAATTGCCAGTCAATATTTAAAAAGTTGTAACAAACAGGATGAAGCAGACCTATTTGATGTAGGATTCTAGCATTTAGTGATAAGCTACTATAGATATAATGTAAAGCCCATTCAAATTCTAGGATTGTATTCGTTCTCCTAAATCCTGCCATTTCTTTCACTTCCAACAAGAAACAAGAAAATCCTTATTATAGGAATAGCACATATGAAAGAGATAAAGGTAAATCATTATCTCCATCAAAATCCTGGCAGCAGAAATACCATATTAAGAGTAATTGAGACAGTTTAACAAAGGAACTATTTACAAAGGCTTGGGAAACTCTTTCCAAGTACCTTTAAGGAGTATCCATAAAGGTTCTTCAGTAACTTGGGGTTAGCAATAGTTTTGGGGCTACAACATTACCAACCATAGGCCTGAAGGAACCCCAGAAGGTCTGCTCTTACTATAAAAGGATCCCCCGAGATGGCTGTAGCTTTCAGTAGAGAGACACCGCCGACCCACAGTGATACTATGGGTAATTAGGCAGGAATGGGGGTCAGGATAACAAATACCTTCAATGTTGTTCTTCTCCCATTCTCTACTCTCCTGTCGATGCCTCCCATTGGATAAATCCAATTGGAAGTTAGAAGGCAAAGGGGCCCATTGACATGGTCAGTCAAGTTCACTTCCAATAGCAAAGATCAAGTAGAGAAGGGCAGAGAGGGGATGTGAAGGGGCAAATGGGAAACACCCAGCATAGGAGTATTATCGAAGAACAGATGTTATTCATCAGCCAGCGATTTTTAGTTAGAGTTGGGAAATAACATGGATATGTTGAAAACCTCCAAAGTTGATTCTGATGCAAATGATTGGAATAGTGGAAGGACAATGTTAAATAAGAAGAGCACAATAGACAAATGAGAACAATTGCAGAAGGAAATTATCAGAGAACTTAAGGATTTGGTAGATTTTTTGAACTGATCTGACACTTTCTTGATGATAAGAGACACTGAGGATCTCTTACTAAAAACACAAAATTTGGGACCCATTCTAAAATTTCTGAATCAAAGTCTCGAAGTGAGAGATCTTAGAATGTGTATTTTTATAAGGGCTACAGGTGATTCTCATATTTGTGTCAGTTTGAAAACACTGATGGGGTCCAAGCTTATGTTTTAAACATTAGGAATTAGTTAATTCCTAACTCGTTACCACCCAGTGGCTGATGTAACCAGTTCTGCTTGTCCCCAGTAACACGTAACATGTGTGAGAACAGGGACTAACTAACATTCATGCATTCTGACATACCGGTACTGTTTTGTTGATTAATAAAATAGACATTCCTCTCTAACCCAATTAAAAGCTTCTTCAATTGCAAAGCATGTGAGAGAGTTTAAAATGTAAGTGTTGGACTGAAACAATTCTAAGAAGTATAGGGCCAAAGAGGTACTAGTATTATTCCCAGGGCTGACCTCTTGCCATTGCCTCACATGGCCACCTTTCCTCTGTATGTCACTGTCCTCATCGGGAGTGGGCGGCACCAGGGAGGGAGAGAGCTTTGTGTCAGCAGGTGGAGGCAGTGGCCACTACCTATCCGCTCCCCCTTTCTTATGTGTTTGCATGATTGGGTAGAAGTGGAGGTTGATGGTGCTGGTGACGTAGTTACTAACCCCCATTCTAGAGCTCAGTAGCTTCCAGTCAGAACAGAAAATAGTACAGAAGGAGAACAGGCTCCTCTGGAGTGTCCTATACGAGGCAAATATACACAGTTGTTATTAAACAATTACCACTGTGCTGTTGACCTCTACTTTTTTTTTTTTTTTTTGCACAATGAGAAAAGCAAGAATCACCATAAATTGAGGAAAGAAGAGAGAGTATTTTCTCCATAACTAAGAAGTGAAGGGAAAACATAGATAAGAATGATCAATAAGACCAATATTTAGCGCAAGAAGAAAAACTATCACACAAGACTGAACAACACAAATACTAAGATTGTGAGAACTAAGAAAAGAGAACACAAAATTGTTTTAAAGAGAGAAACAGGAAAGCACATGTTTTATAAAAGGCTAGAGGGAAAGGCTTATCCAGGTCACAAAATTGTGTGTGTGTATGTCTGTGTAAACTGGCATAGTGCTTTTGCAACTCTAGATGAATTGTTTGACTTTCTTCCTATGTCTTGAAGGCAAAGTCAGACTGACAAACACTTAAATTTAAAAGCAAGAATCATGAACTGATTGTCTGTACCAGTCACACCATTTTTTTATGGTGAAACAACCGGAAGGCCGGGGTTCTTCCTGTCTCTGCTACACAGTCAGCTAATTCCCTTATCTTCCTTGGGCTCAATGTTTGAGAATAAAGCAAGGATAGTGGACTAAATCATCACCAATTCTCTAAGTACCGAGTAATAAATCTAACATACAAGACGAACAAGCCATTCTCTTTATGATCAGAAGTTGTAAGACACTGAACCCCAGTTTGTAGTCCTTTTCAGAATGTGTGTGTTTAACCACTTTCCTCCCGCATTTCTCCAGGGCCCAGCAATCAAATCAAATCATGTACAGTACTGCCACCTGCTGTAATGCATGAACACTTCACGAACACTTGGAAGATGGAACCATGTCTCGTAGAAGACTTTTAAATACATTGAGCTAATTTTGAATTTATTCCCACTCAACTAATTTAAACTGCTATACTACTTGGCTTTCCATGTTTCTCTATGTCTATCCATGCACAAGATAAAGATGAGCATATAGAAGTGAACACAGTACGAGGTAAGTTTTTCACTTCCATCCAGTGCCCGATGGCCCACTCCCATTTTCAGTCAATCCCTGGCATCAGTTTGTTGTGAATACTTCCAGAGACAATCCGTGCATAGACATATTTACGTGTACACACTGTTATTCTAGGCTGTGCACTCAGTGTCTGGCATGCAGCCAGGCAGATAGTAAGCACTCAATTGATACTTGTTGAATGAATGAATGAATGAATGAATGAATGAATGAATGAACGAATGAATAGTGAATTAGAAGACTCTGACCCTCACATTCCTCTCTTAACCTAAAGGTTGGCCTTGTATTCATGAGAGCTCACTTGGCAAAACTGACAAAATACAATGCTGACCTTGATGTTTGGAGGTTCAGCATTTGTAAGCTCAGCTGAAGCTTCCACATATACTCTCTCTCTTCCTAAAAGTCAAGAAACTGCCTAAGAAATTTTAGACACATATCTACTAGCACCTTGTTGGCACATTCTTCACTGGTTTAGTAGAGTTCTCTTGCTCCAATTTTTTAAAGAATCCTTATATAGCAAATTCATCTTTCTTTTCCTATTAGAGACCACAAGGATTCAGAGCGTGTTAACTCAGCTTTATTATATAACATACTGTCTAGAGGAAGAGAGAAAGGCATTGGGGATAATCAGTTGCGGAGTTAATTCACAAAGTTTCTGGTTTTGTCCTTTACATTTCTAATGCTCACCTCTTCTATTAATACCCTTGAACGTGCTTAGGGAACCACCACGGTGGCCAACTTGGTCTCACACTTCAGAATCTGATGTGGCCAATTGCCTTGATGCTGTAATCATTCTCATTTTTAATTATGTGGTTCCACACATCTGCCCTTTGAAATCAGGCAGTCTCATTTTACAGATAATGCCCGGAGAAAGTGAGTGACATCCTCTAGAATCACAGAGGGGTGGGCCATGAATGAGAATCTGGGAGATGACTAATTCCTGGCTTAAAACTTCAGCTCCTGTTATGGATTTCCCCATGTTTTTCATAGCAAACACTGACAGAACTAACAAACAAACAACAACAAAAAAATACATATACATATATATTATATATATAATATATAAACATATACATAAATAAAATAGACATATATAGTATTATTAATGTATACATTATGTATGTATATGTAATATGTATACTATATGCACATATGTATATGTAATATGTATACTATATAAACATATGTCTATATGCATATATACATATATACTATATATAAAAAAATACGTATACATAGTATATATATGTATTTGTGTGTGTGTGTTCTCAGATGAGGCAGTAGAAAAATTTTAGTAGGAGGGAAAGAATAAATTAATATTTACTTAACACATCCTATGTGCCTGATGATTTAGATTAATCCATTAAGTCCTGAGAATAACAATGCTATATATATATATAATTAATACCATTTTATGTTACAGGACAGTAAGACTTAGGGGGGTTAAAATAGCAGAGCTATGATTAAAATGCTGGTTTTTCAACAGAAATTGAAAAGTTCTTTTAAATATATCTACTATTCGTACAAGATTAAAAAGGACTCAAACTAGCTTAAACAGTGAAGTATAAATTATCAGTTTCATGAAAATGCAAAAAGCAGTACTGTTTGGAGATATTCTGGGAATAAGATATATATGGCCTTAATTAAAACATATTCAATTATATGAGGCCATTTCTACTTGAAGTTTAGAGAAATTATTGTAAATTTAATAAACATTTTTAGTATCAACGGTTTTTGAAACTCTGTGTGTTGGCTTGAATCATATCCTCCCCCAAAAGATATGCTGACATCTTAGCCCTTGGTACCTGTGAAGGTGGCCTTATTTGGAAATAGGATCTTTGTAGATGTAAGTAAGTTAAGATGAGTTCACACTGGAGTAGGGTGGGCCCATAGTCCAATATGAGTGTTGTCCTTAAAGAATAGGCGAATTTGGATATAGGTACAGACGCACACAGGGAAGATGGCCATGCAGAGATGAAGGCAGAGATTGAAAGTATGCTGCTATAACAAAGACTTGCCTGATACCACCAGGAGCTGGATGGGGCAAAGAAAGGTCCCTCTCTAGAGGCTTTGGAGGGAGCACGATTTCAGATTCTAGCCTTCAGAACTGTGAGAGAATAAATTTCTGTTGTTTTACGTCACCCCGTCTGTGGTACTTTGTTTTGGCAGCCCTAATGGCTTTTGTTATAGGAGTGTATTAGGAAACCAAAACACTCTGTTATGTCTTAAAAGGGATACAAAGGCTTATTATTTATTCATTCATCGATTTTTTTTTCTTTTAGCACCAGTTTGTGCCAGGTTCTCTTGCTAAAGGACAAAAACAGATGTCGTCCCCCAGTAGTTACACTCTAGTTGGGGGAAAATGCATTAACCAAAATGACATTGAAAAATAAAATTTTAACCGTGGTAAAGTCTATAATTATTTGTTGTACATAAAACTACAAGTGTATATAATGGGGAAATAAATAACCATGTAAGGTTGTCCGGACAGACATCCACGAAGAAATGACAATTAAAGCGTGAGCCAAAGGAAAAGTATAATTATCTAGATGACGGGATAATGACGGTGTGGTGTAGATGAGAATACACCAGGCATAGGTCAAGCACATACAAAGGCCCAAGGCAGTAGTGAGCCTGGCAAGTACAAGGAACTGAACAAAGACCATTGAAGTGGGATCTAGAGAAGCAGAGGGAACACATTGCAAGAGGAGAAAGAGGGAGTCAGACAATTTGTGCCTTATAAGCCATGCCAAGAATTAGACCTTTGTTCATCCATGCTAAGAGAATGGAAGAGAAAGTCACAGTACACAAGTTTAGTCCAAAGAAAACAGCCAGTGGCTGAGGGTGGGTTTGTACCTAAGTACATCCTGGGATCTTCCTACTTAGAATATCCTATGTTCCAAGGCCCAGGGAAGAGAGGCTATAATCAAATATTGTGTCACTGGAATCTGGGGGAAATATTAAGAGGACCAGGGAGCATGAGCATATTCAAACTTGGGTGACTGCAACTACAGCAGCTCAGAGGAAGTTTCCCAGAAACACCACATAAAAGCAACATGAGCAACATCTGCATCTTTGGGAGCTGACATTGCCCAAGAGCCCGAGCAACACTGAAATTCATCCTGTGGACCACACCATCATCTCCTGCCTGAGTTTCCAGGTTGCCCTGCTGACAGCTTGCCTTAAACATTTCAGACTTGCTTAACCAGCCCCTCCAATAGCACATGTCAATTTCTTGCAATAAATGTCTTAATTCATTCTGTGTTGGAGTGCTAATACAGAAATGAAGTTGCTAAGAGGTTTGGTTGTTGAACCATCTGAAAGGGATGTCAGAAATAGATGGAGTTGTTAGGGTAGTAGACAGCAGACTGAACTTCCCACAGTGGTAGTAGAGATTCAAACCAGAAAGGTATAGCTTTGTGATTGTTATTTTTATTTATGTTTTACACTTTATTTTGACATTCAACATTATTTTATATTAGTTTCAGGTGTACAGCATAGTGGTTAGACATTTATATAATATAAGAATCAATCCCTCTGACAAATCCAGTACCCACCTGGCACTATGCAGTTATTACCATATTATTGACTATATTCTCTATGCTTTACTTTACCTCCCTGTGACTATTTTGTAACTACAAATTTGTTCTTCTTAATACCTTCACCATCTTCACCCTGCCCCCAACTCCCTCCCATCTATTACCTCAATAAATCCTAATACTCATCTGACACCACGCATAGTTATTACAATATTATCGACTATATCCCTTATGCTGTACCTACATTCCCATGACTACTTTGTAATAACAAATTTGTACTTCTTAATCCCTCCCTATTTGTCACTCATTCCCAACCCCTCTCCCTCCTGGCGACCATCAAAATGTTTTCTGTATCAATGAGTTATTACTGTTTTGTTATTTAGATTTCATATATAAACGAAATCACATTGCATCTGTCTTTCTGTATCTGACACTCCACGCAGTATGGATGGACTCAGGTCCATCCATACAACTGCAGATGGCAAGAACCCCCTTACATCCATGGCTGAGCAATATTCCCTTGTATTTATGTACTACCCACTCTTTATCCATTCATCCATTGACAGACACCCAGGCTACCTCCACATCTTGGCTATTATAAACAACGCTACAATGAACATATGGGTGCATTTATCCCCTCGAAGTAGTGTTTTGGGTTTCTTCAGATAAATATCCAGAAGTGAGATCACTGGGTCCTTCTTTGTCTCTTGTTTTAAAGTCTATTTTGTCTGGTATAAGTATTGCTACCTCAGCTTTTTGTTTGTTTGCACTTTCATGAAATATCTTTTTTCCCATCACTTTACTTTCAGTCTGTCTTTTGATCTGAAGTTTCTCTTGTAGGCAGCATATGTAAGGGTTTTAGTTTCTTATTCAGCCACCCTATCTTTTGATTGGAGCATTTAATTCATTTACATTTAAAGTAATTGTTGATAGATATGTAGTTATTGCCATTTTATTCATATTTTTTCTCTCCTCCATTCCCCTTCCTTTTTGTCTTAAAGAAGTCCCTCTAAGATTCCTCGTAATACTTTTTTGGTGGGGATGAACTCTTTTAGCGTTTTTTGTTTGTTTGTTTGTTTGTTTTTTGTCTGGGAAGCTCTTTATCTGTCTTTCAATTGTAAATGATAGCTTTGCTGAGTAGAATAATCTTGGTTGTAAGTCTTGTCTTTTCATCACTTTGAATATTTCCTGCCAATCCCTTGTGTCCTGCAAAGTTTGTGTTGAGAAATCAGCACAGTATTATGGGACCTCCCTTGGAGGTAACTAACTGCTTTTCTCTTGCTGCCTTTAAGATGCTCTGTTTGTCTTTAAGCATTTTAATTATGATGTGTCTTGCTGTGGGCCTCTTTGGGTTCATCTTGTTTGGGACTCTCTGAGCTTTCTGGGCTTGTGTATTTATTTCCTTTGCCAGGTAAGGGAAGTTTTCAGTCATTACTTCTTCAAATAGGTTTTTATTCTTTGTTTTCTCTTCTTCTTCTGGTACTCCTATGATGTGAATATTCGTATGCTTGATATTGTCCCAGAGACCCCTTAAACTCCTTATTTTTGGGGATTCTTTTTTCCTTTTGATGTTCTGATTGGGTGTGTTCTGCTACCTTATCTTCTAAATTGCTGATTTGATCCTCTGCTTCATCTAATCTACTATTGATTCCCTGTAATGTATTCTTCGCTTCAATTTTTGTATTCTTATTTCTGAATGGTTGTTTTTTATGTTTCCTATCTCTTTTTTGAAGTTCTCTCTGAGATTATTGAGCATCCTTATAACCAGTGTTTGGAACTCTGCATCTGGTAGATTGCTGGTCTCCATTTTGTTTAGTTCTTTTTCTGGAGCTTTGTTCTGTTCTTTTATTTGTGACATGTTTCTTTGTCTCCACATTTTGGCTGCCCCCTTGTGTTTATTTCTATGTAGGGCTGCTATGCCTCCTGGTTTTAGTAGAGTGGTCTTAAGTAGTAGGTGTCCTGAGGGAACCAGTGGTACAGTCTCTCTTGTCACCAGAGCCTGGTGCTCCAGGTGTGTCTCTTGTGTGCATGGTGTGTGCCTTCCTGTTGTAGTTGAGCACTGGTTGCTGTTTGTACATCAGTGGTGGGATTGAACCTCAAGCTGATTGGTTGTGAGGACTGGCTATGACTATAGTGGAATAGTTGTGGTGCAAGGACTGACCCTATAGAGTAGGGTTTGCTTTAGTGGGGCTCTGGAGTCTTCCCAGTCTGCCCTTTGGGTGTGTCATCCTTGGATGTGGCTGGGTGAAGCTACAGCATGGTTCAAAACTAGCCACCAGATGTGACAGTCCTGGAGCCTTCTGAGAGGGGATATACTGTATGCCAAGTTTAGCTGCAGCCTGTGCCATGCCCGGAGCCACTTGGTATGAGCCACAAAGGAATTTGGAGATGGTTGCTGCCTGAACTGGGCCTGGAGGTGCTTTGAGAGGCCAATCTGCAAACCAAGGCCAGGTGCTGCTAGTGCTGGGCTTAGGGTTTCTCAGTCAGAGGAATGGGACACATTGAAGCCAGATGCTGCTTGTTTGGGTTTTGTGAACCTTTGAGAGATTTTAGAAAACTCCACAGCATGAGCTAACATAGGTTGTTTGTACAGAAAAGCCACTGGAAGCAACTTGGGTGTGCCCAAAATTTGGATAGGGCGGGGTCTCGGAATCACTAGGGCAGGGCAGATGAAAGGTGATAGCTGATTTGATGGAGATTCATATATAGCGTCTGCAGGCAGAGAAGGGGAGGGCTCAGCAAAGAAACAATGGCTTCTACCAGCTCCTCCTCATGGGAGAAGGCTGCCCCTTCAGCCCTCACCCTGAGGGTAGATAATTCAGTTCCTCTCCATATGTCCCTGGTGCCTTTTGAGCTGCTTCCTCAGCACTGGAGCTCAGAGCAGGTGAATCTGTCAGAAGGTAAGTCCATGTGTGGACTTTTTGATAGGAATGCATAGGACTGCAGCTGCCCTCCAGCTCATTCAGCCACAATGTCTGCTGGTTTTCACAGCCAGAAGTTATGGGGACTTCTCTTTCCAGCACTAGAACCCTGGGCAGGTGAGCCTTGTGTGGTGCTGGCACCCTCCAGTCCCCTGGGGCGGGGGGGACCTCTGCAGCCAAGATATCTCCCCCAATTTCTGAGGGTCACACACAGGTGTGGGACCAGCCGAGGCCATTTTTCTACCCCTCCTATCAGTCTCACGGTGGCTTCCTCTGTATATTCTTAGTTGTAGGGCTTTGGTTCAGCTAGACTTCAGGCAATTCTCAATGATGGTTGTTCTGTAGTTTAGTTATAATTGATGTGGTCTTGAGAGGAGGTTATCACAGGTTTTACCTTCTCTGCCACCTTGGTTCTATGACTTATTTTGAAAATACATTAATATTCAAGTTGCTCTGACTTGTGGCAATGCAAATTCAACACCGTTGGAGATTAAGTAAATGCTTGAAGGTGGGGGAAAGGTGAACCTTGGTCTCTGGGTGTTACTTATGGCCTTATTGGACTTTTGCTCAAAATGTTTCTCTTTGTTGTTTATCCTCTGTAATTTCTACCAGCAAGACAAGAGTATTAAAAAGCCAAAAAAAAAAAAAAAAAGAAAAAAAGAAAAAAAAAAAAGAAAAAAAGTCTATATAACTGGACTTAGACTGCCATCTTGTGGATGTTTAGCAGAGGCTTTAGATTTTATTCACTGCATGCACTCATTTTACAGAAGAAAAAACTTGATGCCCAAAGGATAAAATAACTGATCACTCATGATATTTTTATTTGGCCAATCTGATGGGCCATTTTGATACATCAGCTGTGTGCTCCTACCAAGCTCAGTAATGGAATAAGATGGTGTAAGTCACAGGTTAGACAGGAGATTTGGGGTGAGAATAAAGATAGTTCAGAAATGGGATGAGGCTGAGGGATGGTTCGTAATATATTATTTTATTACAAAATTAGTGTTATATGTCAGTGTAAAAATACATGTTTCATAAAACTAAAGAGCTTATTACAAAGTGTCCACTATACCCTTTCTATTCTCCACTTCCTAGAAGCAACCCTTTATCTGCTTCTATTTTTTTATCTTCTTGTAGTTACCACTATGACTTTAAATAGTAGAATTATACCTTTATTTAGTTAATATTTATTGATTTTATATATATGTGTGTGTGTATATAGATAGATAGATAGATAGATATAGATAGATAGATAGATAGATAGATAGATAGATAGATAGATAGAGTCCCTGCCATAAAGATGAGATGCTAACTTATCCCACCGGCTACTTTCCCTATTCATTCTCATTACCTAAATTCAATATTTAGATCTCCTGTTGGTTGTCACTACCATGTTTCCCCCAAAATAAGACCGGGTCTTATATTGATTTTTGCTCCAAAAGATGCACTAGGGCTTAAGTTCAGGGGATGTCATGCAGAAAAATCACTCTATGGCTTATTTTCCGGTTATGTCTTATTTTCGGGGAAACACGGTATAATTTCAATCATATAGTTCAACTGATATTTCTTCTTCCATCAGCTTTAGTCATTATCTTGCAATTTTGCTTATTAGGATGAGACGCTTAGGTTCTTTACCTCTCCCTTCAACTTTCTTCTTTTCCACACTCTGTCAGCCTCACCTTTAAAAAAAAAGAAATTATATATATATATATATTATATATATATATATATATATATATATATATATATATATATATATATATATATATATATATTCTGGGTTTTTAGCCTTAACATTCTGTTCATTAACCTTACATGAAGTTTCTGTATCTTTCCTATAAATTGATTCTAAAAGCAAAACTAACTAGCAGCAGTTGCATTATAACTGTGATTATTAGTATTTTTTTTTTTTAAAGGAGGGCCAAGTAGTGTGCTTAGAAAACATTTCCTAGTCTATCCATTCAATGTCTACATTTCTGGGCTGCTTAGTGGAACATCTTTTCAACATCAACGTCAAAAAATGAATCTCTGTTCTTACATGTTTATCAATTACTTAGTCCTGTAAGGGTTTGTTTTGTTTACTTGTTTATTTCCCTCTTGTTTTTTCAATTGTCCTTTTTTCTCTTTTTTTGGCAAAATAATTAAAAAAAATGATATGCCTGTGTCATCTCCTCAAGTTCATCTAGCTGCCTGATTATTTTGTCCATTGCACCTCTGACTTTCTTGTGGGGAGACACCCTACCAGAGCCTCTATCTTACTGAGCCACATTGCACTGGTGGTTTTCCAAGCTTGTAGATAGCTCTGTCATCCTAGACACACTCTTTTCTAGATCACATTTGTGTTTTCCTTTCTGGAAATGTTTATGACTATTTTTTACCATTGGTACTATAAAATTTACAAGGATTTTTCACTCATCTTTCTCAGCAATTAGGGAACAATTTTTCTGCCAAAAACTTTGACTTTCTCAGTTTGGGGGATTTTTTTCCTAATGTTTCTTTGATAATACCCTCTTCTCCATTTTCTCTGTTCCCTCTCTCTCTGGAATTCTAATTAAAAAAATGTGTTCTCTATTTCTTTTATATTTTCTCTTGTATTTCTCTATATCATTTTGCATACATTTTTAGATATTCCTATCCTTTATTTTCCCATCATTTTATTGATTTTTTTCTATCCTGTTTTTAAACTGTTTCATGTTCTCTGCTTGCTCCTTTTCCTTCACCTCCTGTTCATGAATGTAAAAAATTTTTTAATAACCAAGTTCTCTGTTTTCCTCTGTGGTTATTTTATATATATATGTATATAATTTTTTTTTCTTTCTTTATGCTGCTGGTTTTTCTTACATGTTTAGTCATGTTTGGTTTGTCTCTTCATACTTAAGAATGAGGGATGGTAGCTGGTATAGGCTCCTTCCCTGCTACATTGGTTTCCAATATTGGTTTCCAGACAGGCTGCTCCACTAAGTGGAAATTCTGAGGGGTGAGTTCTATTTACACAGGTGGAGCTTGTGGAATGGCAAGTTTAGCTTTATAATGAGAAGATGTGGAGATGGCTGACAGGTGGGGTTTTCCCCAAAAGTCAGAGCAAGGAGACTTTACTATGGGTCCCAACATTCCATTAGAAGCCTTAGCTCCCCAGATGGGTTGCAAATGTCTGCAATGAGAGAGGTAGAGAAAGGAACATTTAACTGCCATACCTCTTTTCTGTTTGTATTTTCAGAAAATTTTTTTCCAGGTTCCAGACCAGTCTTTCCCTCTGAGCCCAGAATCCCTCTGAGATTCTAGCTGACAGATTGTGGCACCCCCCACTCTCCACATTCAGCCCCCTCATGCAACATTCCAGGTTATGGCTTCCTTTGCTATGGTCCATCAATATACTATCATGTGTTTTCTGTTGTCCAGGGATTCATTGAAATCTCTCATCTATTGATTATCTTAGTCCCCTATTCTTGCCTTTTCCTTGGTGTGTGTGTGTGTGTGTGTGTGTGTGTGTGTGTGTGTGTGTGTTTCTGAACTATTTCAGTGTGTTCTAGGAGGTGCAGAATATTGATGCATGTACCCAGCCCAGCATCTTGAACAATTTAGATTCCCTTTCATGTTAAAATCTTCTATTTCATTAGTGCTAGTATGTTTTTCTAATTCTAAATAAAGTATTCTTCCCTGCGTTTGGTTTTAAGACATTGGTTTCATAATATGGAAATTATTTCATATCTACTTTTTAGAATAGGGATTTACAAAGGAACTTGGAGCTAGTTCTTATTTCTTCCAATTAATAAATCAATAACCAGCTGAGGACCTCCATATGTTCTGGAACAGATGTGCACTGTGATACACAGAAAATCTTGCATATTGTTGCTGCTGCTGGGAGTTTAAATGACAGTAGCAGGAACACAATTATTCAAGAAAAAAAGAAATCCGTAAAAGAGATCATATAATTAAATCCTAAAGTGTATGAAATAGGCTGATTGTCCTGTATGCTCTCTTAAAAGAGTGAGAGGACTGCAGATTGTGTGGATGGCTTCCTAAAGGAGAGAGGACCTGAGTTGGCAGGAGGTGGGAACCTTAGTCAAAGAGAAGGTGGGCAGCTGGGGATGATCAAGGCACATTCACAGGCCCATGAGGCAATTAAGGAGTCCAACCTATTATGGTCTAATGAGTGAGACAAAAGCCAATCAAATGTGTGGAATCACTTCTTTAGCCAATAAACATTAATCAAGCATCCCGGATGTGCTAGGTATTGTGTCAGACATTGAACTGGTAGAACAGGGAAAAAGATGTGTGAAAGCAGTTCATATCCCTTACTCGTCTATGTAAGTAGACACAGTTGGTGGAAGCATGGAAATATAGGTAAAGACAGCTCCATTTTATGTCTGTCAGTTTCCTCATTTGTAAAATAAGGAGGCTCGATGAAGTGATAGCATCTCTAAGCCTTCTTTCAATGATTACAACTTATTATTTAAAGAATCACACTTAGAAATACTTAAAGTTGGGGGTCTATTCTTTTTTGGATCTAGAATCTTTCAAACTGTTGGAAACGAATGGCAAGGGTATGCAGAGTTGAATTAATCAATATTCGTTAGTTTTTCAATGATAACTATTACTATATAGCAATATAATGATTAAAACTTTCACCAGGAATTGATTTTGTAACATTGTAACAGCATTAAAGCACTTATTACTAAGACAATCGTATTGTGAAAACATAGAAGGACTGTGGATTTGAACAGATCTAAACTTACTCTTCTTAGCTGATCAAACAATTGCAAAGGTCACTGGGGAAATGGGAAAGGTAGGGAGATCATATCCAGAAGTTTAGCAACATTATCATGGAAAGGAGCTTGGTTAGGGGCGTCAGCATCTCATCCCAGAGAAACAGAAGCAAATTTGTCTGTTTCTTCCTTTTCCAGCATGGTCGGCTAATTCTTAGCGTGTGTCCACGAGGGAAATTATCTAAAGACTGTAGAGAAAATACAGAAGTCATACCTTGATTTCTAACATCCCCTTCTCTCAGATCCAAAGTGCCCTAAAATGCATCTATATTCCCCATCCCCTTAATGTGCTTATCAGGGAAACTATATTCCAGAATTGTATAATTTTGACATTTGATGTTTATTGATTAGTAATGTATTCAGCTGCAAATGACAGGAAATGTGTCTATTGGTTTAAATAAAAAAAAGAAAACATTTTACTGTTTTGTTTTAATCATAAAAAAGGAGATGAAAGGTATGGAGATGCTAGTGACAGTTCAGTAGCTCAAAGATGTCAGGGGTGCTAAAAGATGTCACTGCCAATTCCTCTGGATTTTCATGTCCTTTTTTGCAAGACTGCAGAATGTCTGCTTCAGCACCAGCCATCACATTCCTGTTCAGCACCAGCCATCACATTCATGAAGTACACTTTTGCTTATGGATCAGACCTGTATCACACGATTACCTCTAAGTGAAGGAGACCAGAAAGCTTTGCAGTTGCTATACACAGAGACTACAAGGATGAAGGGGGTGAGGATGAATTTTGGGTAGACGATAACCAATGTCTGCCCCATTATTCCATAAATCAGCAGCATACTTTGAATAAATAAATTCTTCATCTTACGGATTTCCCCCACAAGTATTTTCCCAGGTAGTTTATTGATTGATATTCATTCACTTATCCATTCAATAAATATGTTAAGCCTTACTCAGAGTCAGGCACTATACACAATGCTGATAAGACATATCCTGTTCCCTCAGGGAACAGATAAACTGGAACAAGGGAAGAATACCTAAATCAGATGGAAGTAGGCACAGAATGGGAGAAGGCACTCTCATGTTTGGGGAACATAAAGACAAAAGAAACTCTCAATCCAGTGGCAGGAGACAGACAAGGGGGGTAAGAGATCTGATAGATGTCTCTGTTACCTTAATTCTTCCATTATTTAGGGCTTCAGGACCAGGAAATCATTGCTTTTCTAATCCATTTTAAAACTTAGATATTTTGCAGACCTACCATTTTATATTACTCAATGCTCAGGCCCTTAGAAACGGCCTGATCTAATCTCTACATGCTTTCCTTAGGATTTCTGGTAAACACACACACACACACACACACACACACACACACACACACACACACATGCACACACACACTTACACTCTTGATTACTATTCTCCACATTTCAGTAGTCATGGTACCTAGAAGATACGAAACAAGTTGGAGTGAAGGCATCTGTGATATTTTTCTCACAGTAAAAATATAACAGTTAAAATAACTATCTTATAATATTATTATATTATTTTATCTAGGTAACTTAACTGTATGCTAAGCTACACATAGGGGGTTTGCCACTGAAGCTTTAAAAAAGGGCCAGTCCCTGAAACATCTCTTCTGGGTTTCATTTTCTCCTACAAAACCTGCGCCTGCAGCTCATCACCATATCTCTGTGGGAGGGATCACTCCAGAAACCCACGGGACACAAGAGCAGGCTCAGAAGAGTGTACTGCCGCCCACCCACCTCAGTGTGCTGGGCTCCAGCTGATGTATTTGTGCTTCAGCTCTTTCCAGGAAGCAGTAAATCTTAGGTCTTATTGTCTTATCAGAGACACGATGTCAACCAGGCTGCTTTGTATGAGCCACTGACAGCTGGAATGATGGGTTACGAAAGCTGGAAAGTTAATGTAAAATGTCAATCCAGGTGAATTGGAGCTATTAGTTATTTTTAGAAAATTTCCCGTGTGTTTGTCACCTTAAGAAAAGGAAGTGGATTGAATGCCCCGTTTCCTTTGGACCTAGCACTACTAGCCATTTGTTACGTATTTGTTTGTTGTCTACACCGTTAAAATATAAGCTCCACATGGGCAGGGGATTTGTCTGTCTTATTCACTGTTATAGCCATCTCAGCATCTTGAAAAATGCCTGAAAATAGAAGGCTGTCAATACATGCTTCTTGGGTGAATAAAGACATAAGTAAATGAAAGAGATGAATATTTGTGTGTGTGAATGGTTGCAAAGATCAATATGGCACAGAGGCTTCCCTTCTCTAGACACAGCAATGCTGTTCTTTGTTTGCAAACTGCAGGTGCTGGTGGAAGCACCTGCTGTAATTTGTGACTCTGCCTGAGTTTACTTGAAGGGTTTGCTAAGAAGATACTATACTAATTTATGAGGCTGCCATCTCTCCAACACCCCTCTCCAGACTCAGATTTGTGACACGGGGACTGGGAGGCTAGGAAATGTCGTTGGGCTTCTTGGAGGAGGAGGCGCTGGGGGCAGGCTGTGAAGCAGAGGGAGGCGAGGCGGGAGGGAGGAGTTCCTGTTCCCGTGAGCAGCATCCCCCAGGGACGCTGCCCTGCTCTTGGCAGCGGTAGCTGTGCTGGTTCTGTGCTGCAGTTCTTTCTACGCTCCCCCTACTGTCTGCGGAGGCGTCAACACCAGCCAGGCACGGCCAGGCACGGCCTGACGGGGCTCCAAAGCGCCCCTGCTCCTTTCCAATTCCTCTCCCTATTCTGCCTTCCTTGGGGTGGTCTCTGCTTCTGGAAATGATCTCCGTATTACCTCAATGTCCGCTTTTTACACTTGTAGTCTAATTTAGCCAATTCCTTATAGCTGATTATAATTAATTTATAATACATTTTATCTGTTAAATTAATTAGTATGCTTTCTGAACTGGACTCTGATGGATAAAGAGTCTCATTATGTTCTTTATCCTACAGCTATTTGTGTTTCTACAAATTCTGTATTTCAAAGCTCTAACAATTTGCCACAGACTTGCAGGACTTCTTTTAATTTAATTCTAATTGCAGGAATTTTTTTTATTTAAAAGTGTTTTTTCTGATAGTGGGTATTTAAACACGTAAAACAAATGGAGATATGAGCAGAATATAAATGCCATAATCCCCTTTATCAATTTTAACACATTTTAGTTGGATTAATGTTCTCTTACATTTAAAAGCACCTCTTTTAAAAAATGCAACATAAAAAACTCAGTGGTCCATAAATTCTGAGCGCATCCCTTTCTATGATGTTTGAGGAGGGAAAAACTTCCTATAGATTTATAATCCTATCCCAGTTGGATAAAAACATTTTAAAAAAAAGGAACAATTTGAGTTCCCTTAGATGTAGTAGGAAATCACTTTGGAATGCTGTGTTATCTTTTTTTTCAGTTTGCAATTGTTTTTATTCTTGTTTGGTCCTTTAATTTAAGAGAGAGAGAGAGAGAGAGAGAGAGAGAGAGAGAGAAAATTAGAATATTCCCACCTTCTGGAGCTAATAGAATGGTCCTTAGTGTGGTTATAGAGAGAAGGTTGTCAGAATGCCTCTCCAGAACAGTCAAGTTGGTGGAAGTAAGGCAGGCAGAGCTAAGAGAGCACTAAGTAATAATTCAAAATAATATAATAATTCAAAATAAAATAACCCTAATCATTATTCTAAATAAAAAATAAATCCAAATAATAGTAGTAACATAATAACAGCAAGCACTGTTTGCTCTCTTATGGTGTGCGAGGTCCTTCAGTTGTATTAACGCATTTAGTCTTCACAACTACTGTCCATTTTACCAACGAGCATACTGACACAGCTTGTCCAACTCAGTGCTTTGATATAAATTCATGAAGTTTTGTCCTCAGAGCTTATGTGATTGATCATTACATAATGCTTCCCTCAAGCGAAAGTGACTCTCCTCAGTTAACGTATGCAGATACTTGCTAATATTTGATACTCCTTAGTGCTGGAAGGCCATTGCACGTAGTTATCTGTGGGAGCCCCTCTGAATGCAGATGGGACCCACCACCAACCAGTCCTCATCAGGACACTGTCATTACAGCTAAGATGTCAGAACAGACATTAACTTCTTTTTGAGAAGCATTTCCAGTCACTGATCATATATAAGGGCTACATGTGACTTACAGTCTTCCATACAATTCCTTGAACTCTGCTGTGAAGGTTAAAGGCTCCTTCTATTTATATGAATTGCTTTTATGGGAAAAGTTAACTTGAAGCTAACTTGAGAAAAAAACACACAAACCTCTGGAGGCTGAGTAACCTGTAACCTGACTTCTTCACAAAGCAACTGACATGAAGAAACTGGGTTTTCTTTTGAATTTGTCATGGTTTTTCAAGACTGCTCAGATTGTTGAGTTGTATTTTTAATTTTACTGCTGGCTTAGGGGATGAACTAGTTGTTCTGATCTGAGCAGTTTTAGGGTCTAGCAAGAGCTTACATCATGCTACAGGAATCAATTTAAAAACGTTGTTTACTTCAAGATTCTAATTGACACATAAATTTAGCAGCTACAGAATTACAGATAGCATCACCAAAAAGCTATCAGCTATTCTCTTAGAGATGATATTTATAAATGGAATATAATTACCACCTGGGAGTATGCTGTTTCCAGCACTAGAAGCAATAAAACTAAAGCAATAAAGAATTTTCTACTAGTTCTCCTGGGAGAAGGAGGCCTCCGGCATAATTAGAAAGAGGCCGGAGCAAGTTGTGGGGCTGGGAAGGGGAAAGAAGGAAGAAGAGAGGCGGATCAAGAGAGAGACTCGGCTCTTCCACACAGTGGGTTTAGTCCAGGCTGCTCTAAAAGAGCAGAGGCTGGTGCCTGGAGACCAAAAGTTTCTTGCCCTTATGGCAGGATCCTTCCCCCTCACCCCACCCCCAAGTATTTTTCCAACCTGGTAGAAACTGTCTTGCAGGAATGCTTTACTCACAGATGTTTTCCCAAAAGATGCTTTCTCTTCCCCCCACCCCCAATAACTGGATTTAAACAATTTTTTTAAATAAAATGAATACAACCCCAACAAGCTTGATAATATATAGCTTCTGTCCTTGAAGTTTAAATTCAGGTAGTAAATATTTACTGAGCAGCTACTATATGCAAGACATTTTCCTAGGTATTTTGAGAGATACCAGGATGAATAATATATGATCCTTGTCCTCAAGAAACTGAAGACTAAAAAGGGGAGAGAAGACTTGTAATACTGCAATCACTAATACTGACTGCTCTGTGCCAGGCGGTGTTGTCAGGGCTTTAGATATATTATCTCATTTAAACCTCAGAGCAACCCTAAGGGAGGATGTCGTTGTTATTTAATGTAATAGATGAGGAAACTGAGGTAGAGCATTATTAAATAACTTGTTCAATGTTAGACAGCAAACATAAATTGAACCTTGAGAGAGCGGGGGTGAAATATTTGCCTTAAAGTTATATAGTAAATCAATGTCAGAGCTTGGGCTATAATTCAGTTGGAGTCCCCTGAGTCTCAGCACCAGGCTCCTTTTATTAAACTATGGAGTCTTTTTGTTTTCTCCTTAGTAATGAATGGGACTAGAAGAGATTGCCACACTCCGTCCGAGACTCCTGGTTTCTTATCCTAAAAAAGCAATCAACTTTAACTCAAACTTTGTTTTTCTAAAGAGCCTCGAAAAGTATTTGCTAAGAGTTTTATGGAACCTTGAGCAAAGAACTGTTTGTACAAATCCTGTTTTGAAAGCGTTTTCTGGCTAGAACTAATATAAACCTACATTTACTGTTGACTTTAGGATGGCCTCCATATGAATATCGGTTTGTGAAGTTTATTTATTTTTTTAAAAAATCACTCATGCGTCTAAAAATGTATATTTTAGTTTAGCACATTAGAATCAAAGTTCATTAAATAGTGTTTTTATTGGGAAAATTGGTTTTATTTACCTAAATATCTAAAGCATAATGTAAAAGGAATACATTAATTTTTAAAACATCTTCTAAGCATGTTAATTTTTCTAAATGATTTTTACAACATCAGGAGGGCTGATTACCATCAACCTGGACCCTTAGACAAAAGTGAATGGCAGTTGGTCTCTCTTTAATACCCTATTTTTGACCTGTCCTCCTCATCTTGTTTGCATTCCCCTCAGTTCCTGGGTCACTGTATTTGTCCTCCAATTACTTGGGATGTCTTGTTCCTATGCTTTCAGCTGCCACTGAAGTTGCACTATATTCTATTTCATCCTCTCACATTTTATGATTTTTTCCGACTATTCAAGGAGATGGTTTCACGTACACATCAATTAGTGCTGATGAGTATAATGGTTTCCTAGGGCTGCTGTGACAAAGTACCACCACCTGGGTGGCTTACAACAGCAGAAATTACTATTCTCTCACTGTTCAGGAGGCGGGAAGTCCAAAGCCCAGGTGTTGGCAGGACTGTGCTCGCTCTGAAGGCTGGAGGGGAAGAAAAAGCCTCTGGTGGCTTGGGTACTTCTCGTGCTCTTACCTGTAGCTCATCCCTTCAGTCTCTGTGTCTTTCTTCCCAGCGTTTCCTCTGTCTCTGTGCCCGAAGCTCCTTCTCTCTTCTCTGATAAAGACACCAGTCATTGGGTTTATGGTCCACTCTAATCTACTATAACCTCATTTTAACTAATTATTTCTGCCAAGACGCCATTTCCAAATAAGGGCACATTCTGAGGTTCCAGATGGACATGAATTTTTGGTGATTCAACTCAGTCCAGTGGGCTAATGTGAAGGGAAAGGCTTCTCAACAAAACAAGTATTGGTTTAATTTGAGAGGAATTGTAAGGTTTCTTTGGTCCTGAATGAGTTCTACTATTTTGTCCTAGTTTTTGTCTCCCTTTGTGGCTGATTAGAAATGTCCAATGAACTCCTTGGGTGTGACACCATCTCAAAAAGCCATGGTGACAAATGCTCGTGCTACTCAAGAGAAGAGAGAGGGTTACCTTCACTTCACTATCTTCCTGAAGAGCAAACTGAATTAAGTATGTCTTGAAAGGAAATGATTGTTAGAAAAAAGAAGAGAAGGTAGCTTGAGCATAGCGAAATATTTGAGTCTTTAGTGTCAGATGTAGGAGTTCAACTCTCAGTGCTGCCTTGTACTAGTTTCCTAATCATGGGCAACTCTCAGCGGCAATCTTGGGGGCAATTGAATTTACATCCAGGGTGAGTTACTTTTAGGATTAAAGAAAGACACAGTAGGTATTAAAAAAATAATGACTACTATGCTTCCAGTAACAACAATCATAATCATCATAATAATGCCAAAAGGGAATAAGGTTGCTACATAAAAGAGATGACATCTAAAACACATTGCACCTTTTTATATTTTTGAGAAAGGTAATCCTATATTCCACACCTAAGAAGGGGACAGTAGGCTTCTTGAGAATGCTGAAGCAAAAGATTCAGTATTTATGGGGCTGGCCAAACCTCCCTTGTAAACTGTGGTTCAGTTTCCCAGCATCTCACCCTTGGCAGAGGACCAGTGTTGGACCTGCTAAGTCCCAGCGTCCAGACCTAACCCTCCCTAACATGGCACAAATTCCACTACTATGTGGGCCTCCCTTCTCACAATAATTTTACTGTGTTGGGATGGCAGCTCTAAACATTAAAAGAAGGTGAGAAGATGCCACTTACAATGAGAATTAATGTATAGAAATAGGAGTATTTCTAAGTGGCCAGCCAGCTTTTTCAGGCAGGATTTTTAGTGTATATACAAACTTCAGGTTTTTTTTTCTTTTCTTTTTTTCCACCAACTGGTAGGCCAACTTCTTTCTTACTGCCTCTCAGTCACTCCCATTAGTCCCTGGTTTCTAAAATAGAGTGCCTAGATAATCATCAGAACTTGCCATGATTTATGCCTGGGCATGGCTTAGTCCCCAAAACCTAGTAATACCTCAGAGAAACCTCTGATGAGCAGTCTTTCCACACCCAACTCTGGTCTCCGTATTTCAGGTTTCTGGCCTTCTGTCTTAGGCTCCTTGGTGCATTTCTTGCCTCTCCTGATCTCCTCCCCAAATTGCTACCACCATCATCACCAACCTGGCGCCACAGACAGTGGCCCTGCCGTTGGCTTGTAAGTGCAAAGTGTTCAGGCAGAGCTGTCTTTTTAACAAATGCTCACTAGGGAGCAGCACATTGAAAGGTTTGAAGCCATTGCTTACCCTTTCTTGGGGTGGATTCACTTAACCACAGTAATGTATTATAAAGGTAAAATGCGTACTTTCACATGAAGTTCTTACGTGAGTAGTTTGACTACACTTTCAGGACAAAAACAGTCAGATAATGATACTTACCTGACACTCACTAGTTAGAAATTTAACCAGCCTCTGCGGGAAGGTAAATTAGGAATGGTGTTTGCTATATGGAGGTCAAAATACATCTTTTCCCCCCTCATCCTAAATGACCTCCTTTGTTCCACTTTGAGGAAAAATATTAAGAAAAATGTTCTGCCACGTAGTTCTCTCCATTTCCTTCATTTTATCCTTATTTGAAATATGTACTACTGCCAACAGTGAAGGATTTTCTAAGCAAAACAAAAATTTGTCTTTGCCAAAGGATTAAAAAAAGGTCAGTCATTAGAAGAGTCTCCAATAATGAATTGAAACTAATATAGCCCTAAATCCCTCTTTTCTTGGTATGATCCTTAAGTTTTGATCTCGAAATGGAAAAACAAGAAGAAATTGTTTATGTTCTATATATTACACTAGCCAATGCCACAGATAGAACTTAATTTAAGAAAAAGAACTTCTATGACCTTTTAATATCACCTGAAAATAATTTCCTACTTTCTCTTTTTTTCTGAAAGTCACACACACACACACACACACACACACACACACACACACACACACATAGTGTGGCTCAAAATTGATTATGGAAAGGAGAAATGTCAGGAGAGTTCGATCCCATTTACCTCAGTAAATGAATTAGATTGTAACTGGTAGGTTACAGTTAATTGGGATAAAAGCTCAAATGTAGTTTTCCATGTGTAGTGGCAACTAGAACTTAGATCGTCCTATAGTTCCAATCCTAGTACAAAAGGAGAGGGAAGAAGTGGTGTACACGTAGTGTTCTTAGAGCATAAAGAAGCAGTGAGAGAACACAGAGAAAACTCGAGTCCCACTGCAGCTAAAACTGGAACGTGACCAAGCAGAGGGCATAGAAAAGTGTCAAATGCAAAACAGGAGACCAGGAGATAGACAGCAAAGAGTGGTCCCTGAATTTAACTAAGTGAGAGGGGAAACATCTGTTTGGATTCAAAGAATTGGGGTTGGAAAGCAAGAAGTTTAAGACAAACGTTCTCTCAAAAAACATGTTAGAATTAAGTGATGATAACTCATTCAAAATATTGTAACTACGTGTCATAAACATGAAAGTGGAGGGACAGTGGGGTGAGAGGATGTCTTTGTCGTTTGAGCTAGTCCCACATGAGGGTACACGGAACCAAGAAGAACAGGACTGATGATGTCAGAACAAGAAGAATAGAAGCTTGCAGCTGACAGCAAATTGTTCTTTGTCCTTGAGAAAAAATGAAATTGGGCACTGCTGGTTAGAAATGTAAATGGCACAGGTCTCAAGATGAAGGTGTTAGAACATTTTATTCCATAAATGGAATGACATTAGCTGACTCAAGGTCATCTAAGGTCAGTAAGCTCACCTCTGGAAGTAGGAGGCTCACTGTGGGACACACGTAACAAACCTTCAGTGTCTCTGAGATGGAAAATCCTGTGGTCACATCCACTTTTCTGCTTTGCTCTCGCAGTAAGTCTCTGCTATGGTGCCATGAAACAACCTCACAAAGTTAATGTAGTTTTAGGGTGTCAAGAATTATCAGTTAACACAATCCAAGTGGCTATAGCTTTCATGTCTTGACTGAAAACCGCACCACATGCACCACCCTGCTACCCTCCCCTTCTATTATCTTCTCTGACCATCTTGGTCACAAAAAGTCTTGCCATTGGTTAGTCTTATGGATAAATGCTTGTAATAAACATTGTGGTACATTATTGCTCTAAGCCAAGGTTTCTCAACCTTGACATCTGGAGTACAATTGACGCTTGGGGTTAGGCAAGCCTTTGTCTTGGGGTGCTGTCCTGTGCGTTGTAGGAAGATCCATGGTCTCTACCCATTAGATGCCAATAGTGCAAAATGTCTCCAGACACTATCAAAGGTCCCCTGTGGGGCGAAATCTCCCTGGTTGAGAGCCACTGTACTTAAGTAGTATCTCCCATTAGTTCCTTCTGAATTGGCTCCAATACTCTAGCAGGGCATTGAGAGAATGAGAGGTTTCTGGAGCTCAGGAAAATCAGTAGCTCAGGAAGCCTCAGGAAGTGTCTACGAAGGGTAAATACAAACTAGCTATCATAGGGCAGAGATACCTTCCAGAGAGCCACAAGAAGACTGGAGGAGGGGAAGGCAGGGATGAGGAGCAGAAAGAAAGATAACTGAAAGAAAGGTGAAATACTGAGAACGACATGACATTCACCACAGGACTTATCCAGATAACCAGAGGGGGAAACCACAATAGAAAGTCAGAAAAACGAAGGTTCTGATCTCCACCCCACGCACATCTTGGTCTTCAGATCATGGGCTATTCTTAGTTTCCTTATCTATAAAATGTAACTATGTTTCCAGAACTGATTATCTCAGATTGTTGTGTTCAGATTGTTGTGAGAACATACTTTGTAATTGTGTTCTCTAAAAAAGTGTCGAAAATTACTATCTTTGCATAGCATGTCTCACATGTAAGTTGGGAGGCTAAGAAGATGTAACTCAAAACTGCAGAGGGCCAGGGGATAGAAAGAGTCAGCTCCATTCTAGAGTAGAGCATGCAGTCTGATGAAAACCCAGGTCACGCTCTATAATCTAACCCTGGATTCCTGGGCATCAGGAACCATTAGGAAGGGTATCCAAGAGTATAAAGTTTTATCTGACCAGATAAGAGAGTACAATTCAACTGTTAGCCTCTTCCATATAAAGGAGTTTCTATTCATCTCAACTTACATGATGGGTCTTTCCAAAAAGGAAATCTTAACAAATCTCTGTAAGAAGGCTACAGTGCAGCCCGTATCAAGTGTTCTGATGGTGAAAAGAAGTGTTCTTGCCTGACAAACTTAGAAAGATATTTTTAGGTAATTCTGTACACAGAATAATTATATTGTGTTTTTTTCTCCTTAGATCCTGTATGGAGAGCTGATAAAATCTTTCTTAAAGCATTTAAAAAGATTTTTTTTTTTATGACTAGGATTGGCTAGTAGAGGGGAACAAGTGAAAACACCAGGTTGAAAACCTAAGGCAACAAAACTTTTTTGAACTTTCTAAAAGGTTATGTTGAGGGTCAGTTTAACTTTTAAGGAAAGATTTAGTGCTTATTTGCTCAACTCTAGTAAAAATAACTAAACATATTTGCCCACGGGTGTCTAGACTTTTGTACCTGGCCAAAGGAAGAACCACATCAGCTAAGATTAAGTCAGTTTTTACCAGAATATCTGCCTAGCAGAATTGAGGAATGCAAGTCTAAGCACAAAGACTGGATTATCCCCATCTTCTGTTTACATAGGAACCTGGACATGACCCTTTCTCATTTTTATTTTCTTTTCTTGTTGACCAAACTACAAATAAAAATGTGTGGAAATGTGCTTTAGGCTTTCTATTTCTGAAATGCTGTTGGAAACTGCACTCATACTAAGTTGGAAACTGAGAGCTTAATTATAGTAAACTCTATAGTGTAGGAGGTAGCCATCAGACGCTGAGATAGCAGACTGCTTTTCTTTGTTTCTGGTCTTTGGAGGTTGATTCTAACCCTTGTCTTTTATACTTCTCCCTCTTTTCATCTCCCAAACAAGAGAACTAATATATTTGCAAAACATTGTTACCGCACTCATCTCCTGGGGGATAATTAATAAGTAACCACAGTTTAATGATACAAGGAATAGAATTGCTTGCAGCCAGAAAAACAAAGGTGACTTGAAGAATGTTACAAGATTTTAAGGAAAATAAGTGCTCTAAACTGACATCAGGCATTTGCTTTATTTCTGTCAAATGCTAGTATTTCAATAAATGTATCCCAGAACAATACGTAGAGTAGAGCAGTGTTAGCTTTTGATGGTGAGGTTAGTTGAAAAATGGGGGAGGTAATCTGAGTTAGTGGGTTTCCTATCACTGAATGATTTCTAATGAGAAGAATGGTTTCTTCCATGTTAAGGAAACCCACAGAATAGATGGGCAAAACCTTTTGATACCTACTTACCTTGAAATTGTCTGATTTATATGTGTTGTTGGATTCTTAGAACTTTTACGGTAAAAACACTGAAACTATGTTTAAAAAAGAGTTACATTTTATATGGTACAACATAGATGAATCTTGAGGACGATTGGCCAGTCAGAAAAAGACAAGTACTGTGTGATTCCATTTGCAGGTATCTAAAGTAGTCAAACTCATAGAAACAGGGTGTAGAATGGTGGTTGCCAGGGCTTGTGTGGAGGGAGAAATAGGGAGTTGTTGTTCAGTAGGTAGACTTTCAGTGTCTCAAGATGTGAAAGCCCCAGACAACGGTTTCACACCAGTGTGAATAGACTTAACATTAGGGAACTGTACACATAAAAATGATTAAGATGGTGAACTTTATGTTATTTTTTACTATAATTAAAAATAAAAAAGTATTAAAATTTATTTTAAATGAGCTGGCAAAGAAAAGGACTTTTAAAAAAATCTGGGCAAGACTAGTTGAATAGGAGCACAAAATTGGTGGTAATAGCTGAGCAAGTGTGATAGTGTTAGTCTATCAGGTAAGCTTTCAGATCAGAGAGTGAAAAGTACTCAATTTTGAGGACATTGAGAGGAAAGAACAACAATTCTGCTGTTCAGTGTCTGTTACATGACCTAGAAAAAACATATATCATGAAATCATTTAATACATATTTACTGAATAACTGGGGGAGGGCAATTATTGTGTGAGGTGCTGGGGATTCATCAGTGAAAAAGAGTGACTTCCATTTCACACCTCAGTCTATTGCAATCCCCCCATGCCGAGACTGTCAATGACCTCCTAGTAACTCAATAATTAGAATCATGTTTCACAGTGTCTCATTGATTATTTCTTCCATCTTAAAACGTTCTCTTCTATCAGCTTCCATGACATCACCCTCACCCAGTTCTTTTCCCACTAGAGCTGCCTCCTCGGCCTGTTCCCTAAATATTGGTATTCTCCAAGCTCTGATCCTAGGCCCCCATTTCTTTTCAACACACACTCCCTTGGAAATCTCATCAATTAGCCAATGACTCCAAATCTTATCTCCAGCTCAAAATTCTTTTTCTGGGTTCCAGAATATTACATGTCACATACTACTAGATAGCTCTACCAGAATGTCCCAAACTCAACATTTTAAAAACTCAATTTAGCCTCTTTTCTGATGGCCTTCTCTTTTTACATGCGCTATAGGAAATGACGTCATTAATTCAATTGCCCACGTCAGAAACCAGGAGTCACTCTACATTTCTTCTTTTATCTTTTCCTCACTTAGAATCACCCAGTTTGGTAATTTCATTTCTACCAATTTTTAAATATGAGCCATCAGCGCCTTCATCCTGCTGTCACTGCTTGAGTTCTCATTTGAACGCTCTCATTAGAGTTGTTTCAATAGACTCATCAGTTTCCACCTACCTAGCTTTGACATTCCTTAATCCATCTGACACCTTGCTATCAGAATGACCCTGGCATACAAATCTGATCGTGTTGTTTTCTCTGTGTAAAATTCTTTAGTGGCTCATAACCTATAAGATACAATTTTTACACTTTTCCCATGTGTTTCAGGTTCTTCTTGGCCCTCTTCTCAAGCACCGTGTCTTACTTACATTACCTTTGCATCCTATTCTCAAGCGCAATTGACCTTTCTAGATTGAGACCACTCAGCTTGCTTTCACTTCTGAACCACTGCACATCATTTCCTTTGACTGAAATACTCTCCTGTAAACTTGTTTGAGGAAATCTTGTATGAAAGAGAATGCGCTTTTCTTAGCCATATGGAGTCTTATTTGTAGGTGGTTTATGACTCTTATTATTGTAGTGATTTTAAAAGTACATAAATATAGGGGGACTCTATACTTCCTGCTCCATTTTTCCGTAACCCTACTAAAGGTACTAAAAAATAGTCTGTTAATTATGCATTTAAAAAGTACACCCGGGTTTCTGAAAACAGGCAAGTAATTAGCATACTTCCCATCTCTATCTGTTTTATTACACGCCTTCTGTGTTGGTTCTGAACACAAGAACATTGAGAAAGTAAAGTAAAGATGATATTAGTGAAACACAGGCAGACACTTTTTTTCTTGGCTTTCATTGTTAGTGCCAAGCATTACTGGGAAAGAACAGGTGATTCTCAGGATACTCATGAAAATTTTGTCTCTCTACAAAGTGGGATAGATTGTCAAATGAGCTAGCACCCTCATGTTCTTGGAAGCAAATTCATAACCTGCCATTTAAAGAAAAGTGTTTGTTAGCAACTGTACATCTTCTAAGAAGAAAAATCCTAATGGCCATAACATTACTTTTGAAAAAATTAGTATTAACGCCAATGATGCTGCTGATAATGATAGCAGCAGTGAACATTTGTTGAAAGCCTACTATGTGCCAAGAACTCAGCATGAAGTAGATATCGTCACTTTTATCTCCATTTTTCTGCTGAAGGCTCACAAAGATTTAGTCTCCTGGTGAAGGTCACATAGGTTTTCAATAAGACTATAATATGAAAGACTCCTTGGTGTTATAGTTACTACTGCCTCTAAGAGAATGTAGAAACAGAGAGTTCAGAACTTCTTAGAACCAGACACATCAAATGGTTTTTATTTCTTTACTCCTAAAGCTTGTTCTCATTTCAAGAGACTGTACCACTTCAGCCAAAAAGTGTGCGGGAGACCTTTATCATCATGCTTTAAAATGCAGATTCTAAGAGACCTTTCGCTTCCGCCATCTCTACAGAGCCGGGGTAGTGAGGGGAAGCTACATGAAAAATAAACATCTGATAATAAGTATTCTCTGCCTTGGGCAACACCTTCCTTTGAATTTAAAAGAGAGAGAAAAGAGCATATCTCTGTTGTGAATGTAGGGAGGGAAAAATCCATGCAACTCAGATCCTTTGGTTCGAGATGCACACAGAACAACAAAGTGAACGTGAGACTGCTTTTTACAGAACTGAAACTCTTTTTCTGGCGTAGGCAGAATACAAAATGAAATGATTTTGGGGGCAGCGTTTGTGAAAAGAAAATTAGTTATCTTGATGTTCCAAACAAGATAGAACATAACCAGACTTACACTGCTTACAAAAGCCATTTGGCGCTGTTGGAACGCAGAGAAAGCCTTGAAGGGGACGCTTAAATGGATGACTCACAGCCTCTTTCTTTTCTGCAGCCAGGCACACAAGGGCAGTGGGATTTCACAGAGAGTTTTCCCTGTGAGAACAAAGGTACAATGTTCTGACATTTTATCGTGCTTTATTTTTTCCTAGTCCCAGTCACAATTTATTCTCATGACAAATTTGTGATGGCAATAAAGCAGGTATGTTATCCCTATTTATCCAAGAAAAATAACAGACCTGGTGAGGTTGTCTTAGTTGAATTTGGGGAGTTAAGGAGTGGGAATTGTACTAGAACCAGGAATGTTTAGATTCATACGGTACTCATTGCTCATTAGGTCAAAGAAAATATATGCAGAGGAAAACAAGGCACAAACCCCCCAAAATTCCTTCCTAGATTTGTGGAGTAAGTGTCTTATTTTGGGTTCTTCAGAAACAGACCCTAATATAAGGATTTCAAGGCAAGAAGTTTGGTTGGGAGATGATTCCAGGAAAAATCAGTTGGAGAGTGGGAAATTGAGAAAGGGAAGGCAGGTCAGTCAATAAAGGGTGTGTGATAATCCCATCTGTTCTTTGTTACTGAAGCTTAATTCTACTGGGGGACTTCCTGGGAGTCAATGTAGAAAATGCACTTCATATTTTGCTCAAGAGATGAGGGCTAAGGGATTCTGTAGAGATGGGTGTAAAGGGGGAACATTGACTTCCCAGCACCTATAGCCAGGTTTATGCAGGCTCCAGCCTGCAGACAAAGCCCTCCGACAGTGGAAAATTGGGTGGTTTTCATGCCAATGACAAGATCATAAGAGGTGTGGGTGGGTACTGATGGTGTCTACATCATAGTATCTCCAGCAAAGGTCAAGAGTGGAGGAAAGAATCGAAGGAGTAGGCATAGGAAATCTCATTCTTGAATGGACAAGCAGAGTATATTATCATAATTAATTGAGTTTTCTTAGCATCAGAGGTACTATCAGAAGACCTCTTTTAAAAATTTTTAATAAACCTTTGTTGAAAGATTTGTTGAAATTAACCTCCCTCTTCCCCCTTCCTTAAACCCTGGCTACCATAGATCTATTCTCCATTTCTAAAATTTTCTTTTAAAAATTTAAAAATGTTATACAAATGTAATCATATAGTATGATCCTTTTGGGATTGGATTGTTTTAATTGGCCTAATTCTCTGTAAATTCATTCAAGTTGTTGCATTCCTTTGCATTGCTGAGTAGTATTTTATGGTATAGATGTAACACAATGTGTTTAACCATTTAGCTGTTGAAAAACACCTGGGATTTTTGTTAGTTTCTTGCTCTTATGAATAAAGCTGCTATGACCATTTGTGTATAGGCTTATGTGTGAATATACGATTTCATTTCTTATAGTCAGCTGATGGTAGTTTTATGTTCAGCTGATGGTAGTTTTATGTTTCGATTTTTACTTAATTGTTTTCCAAAGTGGCTTCATCGTTTTACATTCATATCAGAAAGGTATGAGTGATCCAATTTCTCTGCATACTCACTAGCTTTTGGTGTTGTCATTATTTTTTGTTTTAGCCATTTGATGGGTATGTTGCTTTATCTCTTTATTATTTCAATTTTTATTTCACTAATTGCTAATGATGTTGAACATATTTTCATGCGCTTCTGGATGCAAGGACTTTGTTGGATATGTGATTTACAAATATATTCTCTGAGTCTGTAATTTGTCTTTTCTGTCTTTTAACAGGGGATTTTGTGGACTAAAGTTCTCATTTTTGATTAAATCCAATTTATTAATTTTTCCATTTATGAGTGTGCTTTTGGTGTCAAGTTGAAAAACTCTTTGGCGAGTCCTAAGTTCCAAATATTTTATCCTACATTCTTTTCTAGAAATTTTATAATTTTACATTTAAGTCTATGACCCATTTTTGTATAAGTTAAATTCTGTATAAATTAATTTTTATACAAGATGTGAGATATAGGTTGAGGTTCATTTTTTGCTAATGGATACTCATTGCTCCAGTACCATTTACTGAAAAAGCAACTCTTCCTCCATTGAATGCTTTAGCTCATTTGTCAAAAATCAAGTGGACATTTTTGTGTGGGTGAGTTTCTGGGTTCTCCATCCTATTCTATTAATCTTTATGTCTATCCCTCTGTCAGTACTATACTCTCTTGGTTATTTCAGCTATGTAGTAAGCCTGATTGTTTAAGCTATGTAGTAAGCTATGTACTAACTCACTTGATTATTTTACTTACATTGGGAAGAATGAGTCCTCCCATTTTATTTTTAATTTTCAAAGCTATTTTGAAAAAACGGTGGACTAGAGCCTTTCTTTTTCTAATAATTTTAGGGTAAGTTTGTCTATGTCTACATGAAATATTTTGAGATTTTGATAGAAATTTTGATAAACATATAGATAAATTCAGAGAGAATTGACATATTTACTATCTGGAGTTTTACTATCTATGAACATGGTATGTTTCTTCCAAATATTTAAGTTTTCTTTGATTTTTTCTCAGCATTTTATAATTTACACACACAGATCCAATACACGGTTGATTACATTTATATCTAAGTATTTCATTTTCTTTTGAGCCATTGTAAATGGTATTGCATGTTTTATTTCAGTTTCTCCTTGTTCACTGTCAATACAAAGAAGTACAGTTGTTTTTGTGCATGTGCTGACCATGGCTCCTGTGAGTCTGCTAAATTGTCCTAGGAGGTTTTATTTTATTTTGTAGATTCCTTGGAATTTTCTTTATATACATAATGCCATCTGTAAGCAGAGGTAATTTTATTTCTTTCCTTCCAATCTTTATGTCTTTTATTTCATGCCTATTAATACAACAGCTAAAATTTCAAGTTCTATGTTAAATAAAAGTGGTGAGAATGGATATCATTGCCTTGTTTTTGATCTTAGAGGAGAAGCATTCTTTCACCATTTAATATGATGTTGGCTCTCGGTTCTTTGCAGATGTTCATTATGAGGTTGCAAGAGTCTTCCTCTATTCCTACTGTACTGAGATATTTTATCATGAATGGAAGTTAAAGTACGTCCATTTTTTTTCTGTGTTAATTGACATGATCATATGATTTCTTTCTTTGGCAGGTTACTATGTGAATTAGATTGATTAATTCTTGAATATTGAACCAGCTTATAAACATGAAATAAATGCTACTTGGTTGTATTATTCATTTTGTTAAATGAAATAATTTAATTCAGACTTATGAAAATTTTGTTGAGTTTCCAGAATTCTGCTTCTCACTAGGATCTGAGAGTTTTAGATACGTGGAACCTACAACAAACAGATTTTTATTTTCTCCTGCCAGGCCTGGTCTGTCTTACTTGTATGAAGGAAATGGGATTTTAGAGATACTGGAGAGGGTCCCTCCATACTTGTTCTCGTGCTTGCTGATGACTGAAAAATTTTAAGAGGGGACAAATTATTTCATTTTACAATTGGAAATAAACAGCTTAAAATAGAAAACACCTATGGGAAAAGTATATCGGCAGGTTTTAACCTTGGGGAAAGTAATAATGCAGACATCTCTAATTTTGGCCACTATGAATAGCAACATGTATAAATGTTGGGCCTTTGACACCCCTCCTCGCTACCCATCATCCCTGCATTTCCCATCTTTCACGCATTATTAACACATAGTACATCAAAGCCCCATTGCCAGACAAATCTTAAAAATGTTTAAAAGCTGAGAAATTTGTTTTATAAAATTTTAACATGAATGTGTAACATAAATAAAACATATACATCTGAGTTGTTCTGGTAGAAAGAAGTGGGATTCTAGGGAGGAGACTCAAGCCAAATTCCTCTTACTCTGCCAGCAGCTTATACACTAGTCTTCTAACCCATGCTACTCTGAAAAATATGTAGGATGATTGCTTGAGGGGAGAGGAAATAAGAAAGATAATTTCTTTTTTCCTAGAATTACATAAATTTAAAAAGCTAATCAAAGTTACTGCTATCATCACTCTCTATAATAACTTCTGGAACCAAAATAAAATGGAATGATGTGCAGGACTAGAGAAAGAGAAGGTCTAAGCAGAAATTATGTTGATGTCAGTGACATAATTAGAATTAGATACGCTCCAATTCTAAGTTTTGACCTCAAACAGGAAGTTTTCTCTGTGAGCCTCAATCCCCTCCCTTTCTCTACATTTGATGCTGTCCTTCTGTATCACTGTGCGTCCAGTGACTTTCATTTGATTACAATCTATTTTTGGAGAGGAGATTTTGAGGAATTCTTGGAGCTAAAGTTTTAAAGTAATTGTCACTACATAGTAGATATATGCAACACATGTAATACAAATCTAGAAGTGACAATACAAATATAGAACTTATGCGAGGGTAGTGAGGTGGTGGCATTTTCTTTCCCTATGAATTTTGAAAATAATATAGTCAAACTTAGAGTTTGAAGCTTAGTAAATTATATACTTTAAAGCTTTGATAAGAAAAAAAAAAGATGTAACTGTAATTTGAGTTTGTCCAATTTACCCTCTTCCAGAGAGAAGGGAACACAAGACTCCTCCGCTACCACAGAGAAAATAAGGACATTTTCAATCTAGACTCAATAACTGTAAAAGACAAAGAAGGAAAGGACTGTTCTGGCATAGTGGAAAGATTCCAGTATTTTTAGGTAGAATGTTTATATTCCATGCCTGGACTTGGAATTAAGCACTAATATATAAGTTTGAACAAATCACCACATTTCTCTAGCTACAATTTTCTCTTCTATAGAAGAGACTATTTCCCTCAAAATGTACATTATTAGGTGCTTCAAAGTTGCATTGGCATCTTTCACGTTAGTGGAGAGCTATTTCCTGTATGAAACTAAATAGCTATTTGCATCTGATGGAAATAATCTCCGGGCCTTACTGATGAAAACATTTTATGCATTGGTTCCTGAATTTGACCAAGCGTGGAAGTTTTAAACACAGAGATTTAGATCCATCCCTAACTAAGTGAATCAGAATTTCCATTGGCAGGATCCAAGACTCAATATTTTAAAAAGCTCTCCAAGGTGATTTCGATGATTGTCCAGATTTGGGGAGACCAGTGTTTTTCAAACTTTAAAGTGCATGCGATTCACGCAAGGCTCTCGTAAAAATGGAGGCTCTAGTTCAGTAGACCTGGGATGGGTGCTGAGACTCTGCATATCTAAGGAGCTCCCAGGGGTTGCAGATGCTGTGGGTTTGAGCGAGAGCATCACTCGTTAGGTAGCAAGGGTTTAGACCTCCTTGGGGTCTTCCTCTCTCTGAGAGGGCAGGTCACACACTGTCGAGGAGGTTCCATCTAGGAAAAGAAATATGACTGCAGCCAGAGACCCTTTAGTTTGTATTTCTGATGGCAAAAGAACCATAAATTATTTCTCGCAGGACTAAAATGTAAATGGTTGCATGTGTACTTAAAATGTCAACTCCAAGAAAGCATTAAAAGAAAGAAAGCAGTTGATCAAATATCATTCCTTGTTTTTATGAGATATTCTGGGAGGAAGGCACAGGAGTCACAGTTTGTTTTGCATGTCCATGCACACGACAACTTGATTATTATCTTATAACAATTTAGAATCATTTTAGACAATGGTCTGGGTAATAAAATTCCTTTTTTTTATTGGAAGATTTCCTCAACAATGAAAACTTACTGGGAAATTCCATGTTTAATCAACTTCTTATAAGTATTAAAATAGGGTTAGAAAACATTTTTAAAAATTCAAACAAACTTCTGATTTTTAAAATTAAGTGAATGTAAAAAGCAATCTCATTTTGATGAATTTATCAGGAGCCAGGATCTCATCTTCATCTTTGTATGTTCAAAACATTGTGTTGTGAAAAGTTAACCATAATATCGATGTTCTTAATTTACACTAAAAAAAAAGTCAGGTACAACAGTTGTTTTTTTCTTCTAATCCATGTATATTGTCCTGCAGGCATACCCAGATGATGTTATCCAGAGGCATGGTCTCAGAACAGAGGAATTAATTATATGATTTAAATGCTTAATATCATTCCATTCTGATCATTTTATGCTTCAGTCTTCACAGTGATAAACACATCCTCTTGTGTTCATCCTCTACAATGGATAAACACATACCAGTTCAAGCTGAATGGTGGATGGGACATATGATGGGACAGTCTGTCAGGATGCTGTACTCTAGACAGTGAATGATGAAGTCAGTGTTTCTTATTTTATGCATTCTACCTAAAAATACTGGAATCTTTCCACTATGCTAGAACTGTGCTTTCCTTCTTTGTCTTTTACAGTTATTGAATCTAGATTGAAATTTCCCTTATTGCTCTGTGGTAGGGGAGGAAATGGGCAGAAGCCCCCTTTCCACAGCTTCTCATCCTAAAAACACACTGAATAGTACTTTTCTCTCGATTTGGGAGAGTAGAATAGAATTGTTCTCACTTCTCTGTTTATGGCTAATTATGATCAGCATTTTGTCCAAGATTTCCTATTTGCTTTGAGATATTTATTTTCTTTTCTTTTACTTGCCAACAAGCTCAATTCCATTTTCTTATCCCCTCGATAGGTACCCACTGTAGTATTTGTAATAGATGTTTTTTCAATCCACCTTCTACACGTGTTTTAATCTTTGAAAAATATAAAGAGTGATTTCTTTTCAGTTTAATGCTTACAAATTTAATGTAAAATAAATACAAAAATAGACCATGAATATGGTAATTCTGTATATGATAAACTTAGAAACTCAAATTCAAAGATGAAAAGAGTAACTTAAAAAAAAAAGATATTGGAACAACTGGTTAGCCATTTGGAGAAAAGTGAAATTTTCTCCAAATCATATATTATAAACTAAGAAAAATTACAAAAAGATTAGTACCATAAAAATGGAATTGAACAAGGTCTGGAAGAAATTATGTGCAAATTTCTTTTTTCACCAAGGAATAGGGAAAATCTTCCCAATAGAGTCAAAATTCAGAAGTAATAAATGTTGATAAATTTGATCATAATAAAACAAAACAAACTTCTGTGTGGCAAAAACCAAAAGACAAATGACACAGTGGGGAAATATTGTTGCAATTTTTGTCACAGAAAATGGCTAATAACCCTAACAGATGACAATCTCCTAGCTATCAATAAGAAAAAAGAACAACTTGATTTTAAAAATGGGCAAAAATACAGGCAGTTCTCAAAAAAGAATGACAATGATCCTTGATGAATGATGAATGTGAAAAAGTACTGCTCAACCTTACTCATAAAGTGAGCAATACAAATTAAAACCATGCTGAGATACTCTTTCTAATCATCAGTTTTGCAGCATAGTCTGTTGGCGTGGCTCCAGGCAGGCAGACTCTCTCATACTTTATTAGTGAGAATGCAAAATGGTGCAACTCTTATAGAGGAGAATTTGAATGCAGTTAGTAAATGCCCTTTGGGATTTATCACAAACCTAAATTTGCAATAGTAAACTGTGACATAGGTACAAGATTATTCATTGTGGCATTATTTGTAATAGCAAATAATGTGGGGTAGGGGGGTGGAGGCCAAAAAAATTGTTAGGAGATATTTACTATCTCCTAACATTAAATTTGAATGGGAAATATCACTAAAATTCATGGTTTTTTCTTTATAAATATGTATTTCTTCACTTCACTTTAAAAAAGACCTAAAAATAATGATAAGTCAGGAACAAAAAGCATACACAATGCCCAGATTGTGATTTCTAAGTAATATTTCCCACTGCAAGGGGCCAGGTTTCTTTAGGGAAATGACTGATTCCAGGTCTGGGACAGGAAATATATAAAACAAATATGCATATCTTATGCCAGAAAGCAAGGAAGTTATCAACTCCTAATAAGATTGTATCAAAAGGACAAAGAAGCCACCTTGAAGGGGCTCCCACTGCCCAAATTAAGACCATTTTAACAGCCCCCCCAATGTCTGCACCTGACTAAAACATATTGAATATATGAATATCATGAATTTGTAAGTGATATGAACCATGAAGACTAAGATGCCAATGGGGGAAAAAAGGCAAAATAGAATAGAAAACTTACTGGCTGCTATTGAGTGTTGCTCGCCTAACGATTCAACATTGAAAACCAATAGATTATATCCAATGTATAATCTAGTGGAAATATGGGGAAAGAAGGGCACATTAAATGACATCACGAAGAAGCCTTCAGTCACATCTGGAGTGTGTGGTATTTTATAAGACAAATAATCTTGTTTTTTAAACAAATCAATAACATTACAAAAATAAGGTTGGGAGTGTTCTAAATTAAGAGACTTAGACTTTCTAGGTAAAAATCGAACACATTGAGTAAGCCGAGTTTGCATCTGATTAAAACAAAAAAATTCTAAATGTATTATTTTGGAACAATTTGACCTATTTGAAAGTAGACTGGGTTTAGATAATACTAAGAAATCATTGGTAATTTAGTTAGGTATAAAAATGATATTTTTTGTAAGAAAAATATTCATGTTATCATTACTATAATCCTTATTATTTTGAGATTCATTCTAAAGTAGGTCAAGATCAAATCTCATGATGTCTGCGATTTACTTATTAAAAAAACTTACAATAAAAGGGGATATATGGAAGAGAGGAAACAAATACAGCAACATGCTGATAAATGTTGATGCTTTGACTCTCTATTTTTGTTGTACTCTGGATCTTTTTGTTTGAAATTTTCTTTAAAAGTGATTATCACCCAGTAAGACCAGGCAAGAACTGAGGAGAAATAGGGGAGCAAGGCTGGAAGCTGGACCAGAGCCTGAGCTGGGGTCCAGGATGCTGCGTGGCAAGGGGACTGCTGACCAAGCAGGTTACCGATACAACGAAGGCTGAGCCTGGCCACGGCCCCTGGGGAGCATGTGAAGGGGTGTTTCTGCCCAAAAGGCAGTGCTATACAGAGAAATACTAACATTCCGGGCAGAAGTTCCCACTGGAAATTAGGGCAAAGCTGGTCTCAACAGACCAGCTCACTGGAGGCAGGAAGATAATGTGGCCAAGCTTAATATAAGGTTTCATCCTTTTTTGATTATTTCAGGATAAAATAAAATTAACAAATAATGTATGTGTTCAATTTCTAATTGAAGCAAGTTACAATTGTTTCTGGCATTTATTCAATGAGAGAAAAAATTATGATTGCTATTCCTTATAATAACTTCTTATACATTAAAAGACATAATGAATTTACTTCTCAACCTTCTATTCAGATTCAAAAATTAGAATTCCATTAGCCTTTTCTTACGTTTTGCCCCCCAATCCCTTCATTATTTTTCTTCTTTCCAAGTCTCAAGATGTAAATTTTAATTACAGAGCACGTCTAAATACCATATAAATGTCAGTAAATCTTAAAGGAAAGGTACAGGGACTGAACGAAGAACAAGAATTCCGCATAGTAATAGGAGTCAAAGGAGTCAGGTGGACAGATGGTTTATGGAATTGGCTTGTCACTAAAGATAGCATCTCAAATAACACTGGCATTTTTAACAAAGGGAAACTGTCATTAGGGAGAGTATAATGCTATGTCCTGCATCCAGAGGTAGAAATGATCTTTCTTTTTTTTTTCTTTTTAAAATTAGAAGGCAGAAGTCTGAAGAAAAAGTGTTTGCTTGTGTGGAGTCCCTGTCAGGCTGAGCAGGGTTTGTCAACTGGATTTCATGTAGGGTCTACTCCTTCCAAATGGGGAATCCCTGCCTCCATCTCCAAGACAGGACTTTTTATCTTTCCATTGCCTCAAATCCAGAAACTTCTTTCTTCATGGAGTGTTTCCTTACCCATCTTGATCTCTTTTTCTCTGTCTCTTTTTCCACTTTAATGCAGTCTGAAGCCCAAGCAAGTAAAGCTTTCTTGAAATGTGTAAGCTGAGAGATACTGGGTTTTATAGATGGTTCTTACTTTTTTGCTTCATGGAAATGGAAAATTACGAATAAATTTCCTCTGCTTAAGAATGAGAAATCACATATAGAAGAGAAGAAAAATGGGGGAGGGGAACAAACATAATCTGTCCTAATTTTCTTTTGAATTGAAATATACACTATGTTCAGTATCTGTGGGTTTGTTCTTAGACAATAAACCAGGTGCAGTGCATTTATGCAACCAGTATGATGTGGCTTGACAAAAACAAACATTAGGAAAATGGACTTCCTCATTTTGGTATGTGTAATATTATACAGTAATTTTTAATTTTTATTTTAGTACCTGTACATGGTTGAAAAATTTAGATAGCCGCAAAGGCATATAGTAAACACAGATACATGCACAGAGCAGTCCCAAGACCCACTTTCCCAATATATTGAAAATTGTTTTTCAATATTTTATGCTATTACTTCTAGTATTTACTTCTAGTATTGCTTCTAATATTTACTTCCATAATTCTGAGCAGTATGCTTATTGGTTTATGTCTTGATTTTTTTTCAAATTAGAATATTGTGTGATGGCTTGCTACTCTGTAAGATGACGATTTAGTTCTTTCATGTTACACCCTGTTCCCATGTTCTTCTGCGTCCCCATCATCCCAACATACGTAATTAACAAATTTTAGTTACATCAGTGTTAACTCTGGTTTCGATTATTAGGACTATGAACGTGTTGTTCACTGAGGCACTTGGTATACTATGATTACATTTTTTGTGTAACATTTAATTTCTCCTGGAGTTAATAATTGGCTCTTTTTTCATTTGTTTTAGTTTTCTATGTATTTAGAAACTTCCAAAGATGAGAGAAAGCATGAACCTCACTGTGCCTCTGAGGGCACAGGTTTGGAAGCATCAACCACAGCTTGTTTCACTGGCTGAGAGCAGTTCTCCAGCTGGCAAGTATGTGGGGTCAGTGGGAACTGCTTTTAGGAGACAGGATTGTAGGTAGTATGTGGCTTAGCGCTAAAATGCCTTGGGATCTTAGTGAGATGCAGAAATAAGTAAAAAGGCCGCAGAAAAAGAAGGGTGATCAATGTTGCTTAGAGAAGTTGCATGTTAAAAATGAGAGACACTCTACTTGTAAGAAGCACCAGTTGTTGTATGAGAAATAATTTTCTCTAAATTCATGCCTAAGAAGCTAACTACGTACATCAAACTCTAAGAGAAAAGGGAAATAAGACTTTTTAAATATGTGGGATCTGGGGGCAAAAATGAAAGCTCATAGAGAATGGAATGTCTCCAATGCTCTGTCTGAAGATGAGGCAGTGTGTATTGATAGATTCCTCCCCCCCGGCCCCAGATGGGAGAAGCATGTATGACCATTTCCCTCTCAGTGTGAAGTTTCTTGGAAATGAGTTTCGCTCATAGATTGTGAGCTATAGACTTCTGTTCATAGACTGAATGGCATCCTGATCCCCTGAAGGCAAGACATTTTTCCCTTTATCTCATACTTCCTCTCTACCCTTCTTTCCAAGATCATACCGATCGTTGGCCTCGGTATACTTTCACAGATATGAGTAGTCTTGAGTTCTTGAACATACCTTTTTCCCTAGGACTTTGTCCATAGGGGCCAAGGATTTGTTTTATGTTTTATGGGTATTAGACCAGCGATGTGATAGCCTATATCCTGTTCAGTATGACTAGAAAAGAGATACACACAAATTTTAAAGTTGAAATAACAATTTAGGGGGTGCCAGTAGAAGACAGTACAAGATGCAGTGGCTGCTGAAGAAAGCCAGGTTAAGTGGCTATCCTCTGAGTTGAGCTAAAGACAAAAGTGATTTTGAACTTAAGATTTTTAATGCATAAGAAGGACATTCTCTCTAGGAATTTAATTCTCTTTGGCAACTTTATCTTTGGAGGGTGTGTATATTATTGATTTTCAGGGCACTGTAGCATTTGGAAATATTATTGATGTTGTCATTTGGGTATCACATATAACCTTGGAGAAGTTACAGTGGATAAAGTCACTGAACATAATTTGAAATAAGAAATAAAATTAAGTTGACTTTTTATATAGACAAAATAACTTTGAGTTAGTTAATGTTCTGTTCTGATCCATATTAAAGCATTTTTGGGGCAACCACTGAAGTGGCCATTTCATGAAGTTAGGAGAATGTACCAGGGCAATGGTGGAAGTGGGCATGGCATCATAAAGGATTGCTATGAGGGCCAGTCACACTCCTGGTGGACCAGAGGTTTGGCTGTAAAGTCTCCTGCTTATGATAAAACAAACATTTGTGGAATATTGATGGCATTGCATGACGCAACATTGTTGTTTTGGCCCAGAGACAAAGATATTTCAATTTTCCATCACAGCTGGGGAAATAGGAGAGTGTTAACGTCGTACTTCACACACTTGCCTGCTCCTCTCTTCAGGTAGAGGGTGAATAATCCAAATCTGTGCATTCATTGGGTCATGGATTTTTATTCATTGGTGTGGTATTTTGCTTTAAAACTAGGAAAATGGCACCATTCAGTCAAAAACGGTGGTTGATTTACCTTGTTCTTCTAGTCCCCTTAACAAAAGAGAAAGATAGAAGCTTTTCTGGAAGACCCCCTAAGTCTCCTCTTTCTCTACTCTTGTTTCTTAGCCTGTAATTGGTTGAGTAAATCAGACCAGCCCTGCCTACTTTTGATGTCTTCAGTTTGTGGTTGGGAAAAAATGTCAGTCTTGCCAAAAACCACTGTACTTTCGGAGAGAAATGAACACTTGACTGACCATAAGTAAACATGACATTTTGAGTCTAGTTAGCTATACTCTCCTTGTACTTATTCTCTATTACTTATAGGAAGATGAGTCTTACCATTTTTTCCCCAAAGCTTCCCAACCTGTTGAGTGACTACGAAGTAACTTGAGCTACTGCACTTGTAGCTAGCTGCCAAGCATGTGGCCACAGCCGTAGGCACCTTGGTAGGCCACGATGACAAGCATATGGCAAAGAGGGGCTCAGTCCTGTATTAGAATCATCTGGAGTATTTAAACAAATTATGATTCCTGGCCCTATTCCCCAGAGACTTGACTTAATTGGACTAAGTTGGGGTCTCAACATCAACGTTTTTATAAAACTCCAGGAGTTTCTAATATGCAGCCAGAGTTGAGACCTAAGTAAAATTAGAAGCTGAACAGCAAATACTCTTACTTCACCTGAAACAGGCAAAGAACAAGGGTTCTCAGTAATCCGAATGCTACTTTAATTTAGGCTCCCTTTTTCTTTTCCCATGTCTTCACACTAGTATCCTCAGGAAAGACGGGAAGAACTATCATTAATATTTTATATACTTCATATGTTTCAAGAGCTGTAAAGGGTATAGTCTCAGATGTTCAATCATCACCACAGTAGTTGTAGTTTTGAAGAATCAAAAGTCGAAGGCAGAATAATTTCCCCCAGGCCACACTGGTAAGTGGAAAAATAGGATTAAAACACTGGTCAGTTTGAATTACTCCATTATTTTATTTCAAACTTAGTTGGTAAATAGTTTTTAAATTTTTTATTTCAGGATTGTAGCTTCATTTAACTTTTTTCATATTTGCCCCTTTTTTAAGAAGATGAAAAGAGTAAAAATGCCTTTATTCCATTATTTTTTGTTATAAGTCAAGGGTACAATCTCACCTTGATTATTACCTCTAGTTCCCCAAATGCCAGAGGTGGTATAGTTTAGTGGTTAAAGGGGCATGGGTTTTGGAGCCAGACTGTGTTGGTTCAAATCTCAGCCCTGCTACCTGTGTAAATTTGAGAAATTTACTTTATGCCTCTATGCCTCAATTTTCCCATCTGAAAAGTGGGGATGGTATTTTTTTGCTTTGTTCTGAGGATTAAATATGCTAATATAGACTAAGTGTTCAGAACAGCATCATAATTAATCAAATGTCAGTTATTACCTTTGTGCTGATGAATAAATACATAAACTAGAGAAGATACTGTTGCTACAATGGTGCTTTACTAATATAATCTTCACTAGAGTAGAAGACACCATAAGACAAGTTGATTCTAGACCCTTAATGGATTAAGGATTTGGTCATTGAAAGACTTATAAGGAATTTGAAGGTTCTTGAGCATTTGCTGTAGGTCTGGCACTATACTAAGTGCTAACATTTTATTATCCACAACTCTAGGATTTCCCAATTGTATAGCTGAGGAAATGTTCTTGCACACTATACTATTTAAAAGATTTAGGGAAGAATCACTTATATAGCTTCTTTTCCACATTTGTTTAAGTGTTAATTTTAATTATACTGGATTGTTGGTTTTAGGTATTGCATACTAAAAATTTCCCACCAATCTACCTGTGCTTTCATCTTTTGCCCTACACCCTTTCATCATTTTCATCTGCTTAGGCAATGGCTGTTACTTCCTACTAGCCTAAATAAAGTTTTCTAGGCTAAATGTATTGCAAGCTACCCAAATATTTTTACTTTATGGTGGAACACAAACCAAACCTAGTTCGACTGCAGGTGTGAAAACTCGTGAGCCTTGGCAGAACTGACAAATTCTTCTTGCATGTAGAGTAAGCTGAATGTTTGGGATTGCATCTTGGGTAGGATTGTGGCTTAGGAAACTCGAAACCTGTACAGATGGCCATATGCTAATCCTTGGAGCTAGAGGCTTTGAAAGTCTCTACAGAACCTCTGTATGCCAGCTTCATGATTCCAATGGTTGTTTGCAAAATAAGTAGATAAGTGGCTAATATTCTATGCTAGTTACAAGTGCTATAGCTTATTTGATGTGTTGGTTTAAAAAGTAAATGTATGAGTTTGAAACTTGTCTCATAGAGTCTTGTGAATTCTCTCTGAGTATAGACCATTGTGAGAGAGAATATTTTAAATATATCTTGGCGAGAATCTTGGCGAGAATACCAATGTGTACCTGTGATTTGTAAAATTATTTTTCTTAATTTGCTTTGATGTAGCAATGTCATTACCTGGGTTGCTAGCTCTTAATTTACAATCAATTTTTATATCTTCTATCACTCATTATAGAAATATAAAATTATTCAAGTATGCTGAGTATTTCTTATTTATAAATTTATAAATAAGTGTTTAAGTAGATAAAATATCTGACCAACATGAGTTTACAGTTTAGATAACAAGACAATACACACAATATGGACAATATACAGGACAGTATAAATATTCAATGCCACAAATTTCAAAGATAAGACGTATGATCAAATAAGGCTTCAAGGAAAGCAATGGTTTGGAAGAAAAGGTTTTATTTGTTGAGCTTATTGTTACATGGGAATGAAATGGACAAAGGCATTGCTACAGGAATGTTAGGGATGATCACGAATAGTAAGAAGATAGGTCAGCTGGAGGAAAGTTTTGTGTTCTATTTCAGACACTTTTTAAGAAAAGCTTTTATAAATTTACTTGCCCTTCTGATGAAATCCTATTCAAAAACACAAAAGTCTTTTGGAGTTCCTTTTCTAATAATGTACTTCAAGAACATATCTTTTATCCTAACTTTTGTCACCGAACTTTTGTTTATAACACTCGTTAGTACTGACCTCTGGGACTATTCTTTTCTGTAGTGGTAGAAGGCTGAGAACTATATTTTCACTGGTCACTGTTTACCATCAATCTAGTTTTGTGTTTTTGTCACATTAATGATGCTGAAGAGCTCGTTCTTTATCCAACATGAGGCTGTTTACTGTCCTTTGCTGATCAACTTTGGTTCTCTTGTAGGAAGTCATATGTGGCATTTTTTTTTCTCTCGTTCTCCTCCTAATAACTGGGTGGAGGTGGCTAGATGACTGTAAGAAAACCTGAAAATAATCCTTAGAATTCTAAGGATGGGCCTACTTCTTGCTTTCTCAAAGTAATAGTAATAGAGACTTACTCAGTTCAGCCCTTCTTCTAGCCCAAAGCATCATTATGACATTACGGTGAAGGGAATGAATTCTGGAGCCAAATTGCCTTAGTTTGAATCCTGGCTCCACCATTTTCTAGCATTGTTGATGTGGTCAAAATATTTGGTTTCTCAGTACATCTGTACTTTTCTCTCTAAAATAAAGATGATAATATCTACTTTCTCGAATTGTTCTGAAAGATTCAAATAATTAATTCATGCCTTTTAAAAAGGGCACAAAGAACACAAATTGTTATGTAATTATAGTTCAGTTTACATATTTTTACTTTCTAATTTTTTTCTATCACTGAAAATTTACCACTATGCAGGATAAATAGAATTGCCACAACTTTAAGTGAACGTTGACAGGCTTTTACATATTTGCTGATTAAAAAAAATTCACCCTATTATATTCACCCCTTTATGGAATTGTGGTAGTTTTACATTGCTCTGAATAAACAACGGTGTCCTTATTTCCAGCTATTATCTAAAATGTATTCTACTAGTTACAATGACTTACTTTGCTGGGAGACTTTCAGGGTTCTTTCTACCTTGCTTCCCCATTTGCTAAGAGAGAAGGAAAAGCAAAGGATTTTCTCTCGTCTCTCTGACCCCTCCTTCATCTCCCCCCTTCTCTCACCCTGCCACACACAGACATATTGACACTGATTTATCTTCAGGAGAATATAATAAGAAAACATGAATAAGGACTTTTAGTCTTCCACATTTGAACTTTTGGACTTAACTTTAAACAAATTTGGCATATGTTAGCCATATGTTTAAATGTCAGCCAAGTAGTTAGATGTCTAATATTCAAACATAAGCTGCAAAGTTTAGAATTGCAGTAGAAAATTTCCTTCTTGTTCAGAGTAGGGCTCACACAGTGGAGTTTTATGTGGTATGATCTGAAGGGCACCAGACAGCCTTTTCTTTCTGTCCAAAGAATATCCACCTTTGCCCTCCTGTTCTCAGTGTCTCTTCCTTTACTAATTACTTATTGGGGAAAAATGGCAGACTTGCATCTAAAGCAAATTAGATAATTAGATTACTTTCTGTCCAGGGAGGATTGGGAAACATGAAAACATCCAGTATATTAGAGCACTTGAGGCAAGATTGGAGAGAGAGAGAAAAAAAGAGAGAGAAACCTGAATTAATCTTTGCCCAAATGATTCCCTTGCTTAAAGAGTTTCTGTTTTTACTTATTTCTAAAATTCTTTGCAGGCAGATTGGTAGAGCATAAGCCTCACTATGTTATCAGACAGGTAGGCAATTGATGGTTACCTTTTAGAATATGAAACCATCATGACTGCTAAGAATCAAACAAGATTAGCTATATCCAAAGACTATTCTAATGGAGGCAAGGACAGGAGTATTTCCCTTTGAGAAACGATCTAACATTTAATGTCCATGATATTAGAATGGAAAAAAGATTCACTTAATGGAAAATAGGGGTAGAGAAACTACTCATCGTTTAAGCTTAAATTATCCCTTTGTTTCTTCAAAGGTGATGCCATTTGTTTTTATCTTTTGTTGCCAATGAAGTGCAAGTATAGAAGGAAATTCACAAACTATCTGCAAACTTCTTGAGGGTCCAGTTCATAACCAGCTATGAGAGACAGACCCAACCAAACATCATTATTCAAAGTGTTTTATTTCCATATATTTTCACTTGTGTCAGTAACAATGGCAACAAACTGAACTTTTCCTTGTTTCAATTTATCCTTTGGAAAGCATTTGTATTTTGGCATAACTTAATTTATAATGTATGCATTGGTCTTATCTCTAACCAGTGTTTTGGGGTCTTAGGATTTTTTTTTTAACTTTAAGCTAAGACTGTCCTGATTAGAAAGATACAGCAATATACTTTTTGAACCATTATGTCCACAAGCAAGTAAAAGAGCTTTTGAGTCATCTAGGTACATGTGATGCTTCAGTCACATGGAGAAATACTTTCACACACAGGTGACTTACTCCACTAGGGCTGGTTAAACCAAGGTGTCATAGGTTGGATTTGCTTTGGGGCTATGAGTTGTTTATGGAAGGAAAAAAGATAGACTATAAACACTGTAGGTTAAAAACTTAATTCAGTTGTGGATGTGGTAAAAAACACAAATAGCAAAACATGGGTCTTGAAGCTTGCCTGGCTAAGGTTCAAATCTTGCCTCTGCCATTAGTTGTTACGTACCTTTGAGCAAGTTACTTAAACTTGGAATGTCAGTTTCATTTCTTTACATACAGATATAAAAAATATTCCTCAAGGGCTAGTGTAACGAGGCAATAAACTAAAACGTGAAATGTAGGTGAGTTGTAGACCTTTAGTAAATAGTAGGTACTAACATTAAGGTTGTGGATTCCTAATTTTTTAAATCCACTTACTATCTACCACCATCGTGATGAGTCTACACAGCACTTACTTGTTTTTTATCCATGCACTTGATGAATTAGATTGCATTATTCTGAAAATTATAAAAGTAGACTCAAGCTACTTTTGTCAGCCTTCTTTTTTGTAAATTGTGCTGTACTGTCAATATAAGGATACTTAATATTCAAGTGGAATTCTCCAAAACACTTTGCTCTGTAAGACATTCATTGGGGGCATTGTCCCATGGACCTTTTGGCTCTTCTAATAGTTTATCTTATTTTAACTTAATAAGTTGGCTGATATTTCTGTTAAAATCTTTCTTTAATGGCTGTTGGTTTCCTCAATTCACAAGATGTCCCAGGACATTACTACTCTATTGGAAAAAAAGATTTAAGCATCAATTAGAGCATATAAATGTAAATAATGTACATTTTTGTAGGGTTTACCATTTGCATTTACTTTAGAAATATTTACTGTAAGAACAAAGCAAGGAAAAGCCAGAGATGGGAGCAGTACCTCAATAATTCCACTCTCTATTTTCACATGGATTCTGGAATCACCACTGCCTCATGTCCTCTCAAAATTATTCAATGCATTCATCAGAATTGGAATTAATATGGATAAGAATCTTCATTAAAATAAAATTGACTAAAATAACTTAAGTGCTAAAATAGTTCTACAAATTCAGTTTCGATCTGAATGAGCCGAGTTTGGGGGCTCATTTATTAAAACATCTTTAGGTTGGTGTGGGGCGTGTCTCTGGCATTTTAGGGACGTAAATTGATATTCTAACTAAAGTTGAAAGCTAAATGGAAGTAGCTGCCATAATGGACTGTCTGTCTTCTGTGAGCTATAGGTTTAAACCACCACATATTTTCTAACTTTAAATAATTAAAAAAATACATTATTATTCCTGTTTAGAGAATTTATATTTGTATTTATTGCACATATGGAACAAATTTTAAATGAGTGAGAATAGGACTGATCTAGTCTAATCCTGGTTTTACCTCCATTTTCTTGGAAAAAAATTTTCTTTTCTGATTCATTTTGGGTCAACTGCTTTACCTCAGGGATTTAAATTCTTGATCTTTAGGCTTTTTATATTAAAGGCTTTTAGATTTGCTATTTCCCTTGGCAACCAGCTTTAATTGCACAAATAAGAGTTCTTTCTGTGATCATAAACTAAAAAGGCTGTTTGTAGTTTGCTTTTTAAAATATTCCCTCTCATCTAAGATCTCTCATGTTCTTTCATGTTAAAAAAGCAGAAATTAGTCATTGCTGTACAGGATGTCCCTCTAATTTGAAGTTCTAAGTATATCTTTTTTTCCCTGTGAGGTGGTTTTTGTTACTTGACTCAGTGACAAATTGTAACATTTATATACTGTCTCACTGATTATAAATCACTTACATATTCTCATTTGGACTTTATAATAAGCCTATGAAATAGTAGAATCACTTATTGAACCTCTGGCATGTAGTAAGTTCTTAAATATTGACTGAATGAAATGTAGATATTACTGGATTATTTTTTTAAATAGGTATTCAAAACTAAGAAGTGAAAATAATTTTGTAGGTCACTAGGTAGAATTTGGACTCATTTTCAACTTTTTTTAGATATCAGGGCAGGGTTCTTTCTACCATATGATACCACACGGATGATATTTGTGGCTTCAGGTTTTGTTATTATTGTTAAGGTACAACTTACATAGAGTGAAATGTCAATGAATTCTCTCAATTTTCTCTATATTAATACTACTTTATTAAGAGAGTGGAATATTTTCACTGGGTTGCCTCACCCCATCTCTTTTCCCTTCTCTCAGCACTTGAAAAAAGTGTCATTCCATTGTCTTCTGGTCTTCTTTGTTTTGATGATAATCCATCTGGGATTAACATCATTGTTTTCTTGCATGTAATATTTTTATCTGGTTGTTTTCAATATTTTCTATTTATTCTTTATTCTCAGCAGTAGGTCAATAATGTGCCTACTTGGGGTTTTCTTTCTATTTGTCCTGTTTGGAGTTTATTGAGATTCTTGGATTTCTATGTTATTGTTCTTCATAAAATTTGGGAACTTTTCAGCCTTTATGTTTTCAAATGTGTTTTCTTCCCCCACACTCTTTTCTCCTAGGATTTGAGTTACGTGTATATTAGACCATTTTCTATTGTCTCCCAGGTCACTGAGGCTCTATATTTTAATCCTGTATTTTAGATTTCTATTGTTCTATCTTCAAATTTACTAACCTTTTCCTTGATTTTCTTCAGTCTGTTTTTATGCTCATTGAGTGACTATTTCTTTTCAAAGTTGTCAATATCAATTCTAGAATTTTTTCTGGTTCTTTATCTTATTTTTAAAAATGTCTTCCTTTTTTTTTTGCCTGCTAAAAGTTCATTTTTGGTCTGAATGGATTAACAATTTTTTCTTTAAAGCCTAGACCATTTTTATAATAGATGTTTTAAAGTCATGGTCTGCTATTTGCAATATCTTGTTTCATTTGTTTTACGTGACTTTATTTTCCCTGGTGATTGGTCACATTTTCTTGCTCATTTGCCTGTCCAGTAATGTTTGATTGTATATTGCACATTCTGGATACTATGTAGTTATATCTGGATTTTATCACCCTTCATATTGTTAGGGCAGGAAATTAATTTACTAGTAGATCAGCTCCATCTTTTAGAAGTTTGTTTTTAAGCTTTTTAAGAGTGCTTCTAGAGTTTGCACTATATGTTTTCAGCAAGGTTTCTCCATTCTGGCTGGTCAGAATTTCTATGTCTCTGTATAGCTCTAGAAACTCCACTCAGTTTATATTTCCCAGCATCCCTAGCACCTCTGCTCTGGAAGATTTCACTTATCTTTGTTCTTTGTCCCTTTCTCCCTTTCTCCCTTCTTTCCTTCCCTCTCTCCCTCCCTCCTTTCCTCCCTCCCTCCCTCCTTCCTTCCTTCTATAGCATTCTTCTCTCTGGTAGCTTGCCTTACAAATTCCACCCAACGTGGCAATATCAAAGTCTGTTACGAGGTTATTGAGACCCATGGAACCTCCTTGAGGTTTCCTCTCCCTGTACTTCAGTCAGGAAAGTGCCCTAGTCAAAGAATTAAGATCATTGTTGGGCTTATCTCATGTATTTTTCTCTCTGAGGAATTCTCCTCTCTAAGGAATCTCAAGCCTATGGCTCTATCATCTGGAAATAGATTCCTTCTATATTTTGTTCCATTTTACAAATCATACAAATCTTACTTTCTACTCATCTTTTCTCTGTCTTGCATAACTTAAATAAGCTTAAACTTCTAGGAGAATTTTCTTGCTTCCCTAGACCAGTGGTTCTCAAAGTATAGGTCTTAGACAAGTAGTATCAACATTATTTGGAGACTTGTTAGAAATAAAAATGTAATGGCCTCATCCAAGACATGCTAAATCAAAAACTGTGGGTTTGGGGACAATCTACACATATCTACATTTTTTTCTTTTTTTTAAGCAAGCTGCGGGGATTCTGGTGTGCCGTGAAGTTTAGCTACTACCCTGTCATGTGTCTTCCTATATGTCTCCATATACCATCCTTAATTCTAATTATTTGATTGATTGCTTAGCTTCCTCCTTAAGTTCTGTGAAAATAAGAAATATGTCTCATATTTATCTGATTTCCAAAGTGATGTTTGATACAAAGTGAATTCTTGTGCTATATTTGGGTCACATGCTTTGCCTCCATTTCTTAGCATGATTCTTTTTCCTTATATTCCAGAGGGCCTATATTTTCTCCCAAGACTATTGGGAGAATATTCAATATTTTCTCTTCAAGACTATTTTGAACACGGAAGCAATTTTTTTTTTTAAATGACTTTAGATGGTTGCATTTCATGAGATTTTTCACACTTTTTCCTTCACAGAGGAAAAAAAAATTGACTAAGATATCTGATAATTTCTTTATGGAGTAAAGCTATTTCACGAAGCATTATCTTTGTAGTTTTAAATTTGATTACTCCTTTTAGGTTGAAGTACACAGGAGGAAAACCTCCCTTTCAAAGAAATGCTGCCTTCAAGTGTTTTAGCAGTTGCAGTTAGACCAGGCCCTGGTGGAAAAAAGATGGCTTCAGGATATAGTTGTTTTCCTGTCCTGGAAGTAGGGTCATAATATCATAGTGTCTCAGGGACCAAGAAAGTAAGGAACTTCTGCTCAGTGTAATTGAAAGCACATTCAGCTAAAGATTGGGTGGTAAAGTTCTAGGTCTATTTCAGGAACTAAGCTAAATTACTGTGGGGAAGTTACAGAACCTTTTAAACCTCAGTTGCATTATCTGTAAAATAAACACGATGTTTTGGATCTCTCCTATGTGAAAACTGTTTTCTAGCACCTTCCTTATCTCTTCTGGATCCTCAGTTTCTTCTTCTCGACTGGAATATTCCTAAGAGCCTACAGATTTTCCAATATTTCTTATTTTTTTCATCTCTCTCTCTCTCTCTGTCTCTCTCTCTCTTTAACCTTGTATCTCCCTACCACTCCAAGAAGTAGCTTACCATTCAGTTAAAAAAATCGTTGTTCTACTGGGTGTTCCATTAAAAATGATTTAAAAGAGGAAGGAATGGGAGACTTTGAATCTATAGCATAAATCTTGTCATGAATCCTAATAAATCCTAAACTTGTCCTAAGTTGTATATTGAGTATCCTTTTGATTACCTTATGGCCTCATTTCATACACTGCTATGGCATTTATCCGTTCTCAACTTTAATACCAAAAAGGATACATATACATTTAAAAAAATGTAGTATATATTTAGATGTCATTAGAAAGTGGGAAGTTTACTGCTTTTTTTCTTTCTTTATAATTAAAAATATTTTAAAATTACAGTTGACATACAATATTATATTAGTTTCAGGTGTACAGTTTACTGGTTTTTCTGTGTGGACTGTCTGCATGTACAAATCTACCTTTCATCTTTTGTCTTTTCTAAATCTAATCAGAAGCTTTTCTTTAATCGGTGGACACATTGTCATACAAGCTTGCTTCTAATATCAGCAGATTCAGAAACATAGCTTAGGATCCTTGTTTATGCTTTATAATTTTTAATTTTATAATTAAATTATATGTATAATTTAATGCTTTATAATTTATATATATAACATATATAATTGCATAAAATTATATGTATAATATATATAAACATATGTAATATAATGCTTTATAATTTATAATTTTATGCTTTATAATTTAATATATGCCAATTTATTGCTTTGCTAGAAATAACCACAGTGGACAATATTTTGTTAAATGTTTACCATTGTTATAGGCATCCTAAGTATCATTTTCTTAATAGCAAACATTGAAAATGTTAACAGCAAATGCTTGTTTATGCCTCAGTTTTTTTTCTTATATGAAATCTAAGCTGTATGAATAAAATGAGAACTTTTACTTTCTCAGGCAAATCTGTTTTCAGTATGGCCACAGAGAAATTGGTTACCATGACTGCAAGATTAGTTGCCCATTCATTCACTTATTAAATTACTGTCTAACAATAGTCATTCCTACTTCCTGGCCCAGGGACATGATTTGACCTTTCATTTGAATTGCTAAATAAAATTATAAATTCATGTATTCATTGTCCTATTTGAGAAGACTTTTTTGTGTGCTTCCTTGCTTGTCAAAGTTAATTTTGGAAGGGTTGATTGTAGTCTATCTGAGCTCTCAAGGGTGGAGTCATAGGTTTATTGGTATCACAAGGAACCATAAAGATAATTGACTGACTATAATGGAAAATGACGTTTCTTTCCTATGAAAATTATAACATGTTGATGAATGTCTGATGTTGACATTACTACTACTCATGTATGGGATTTTGCATATTTCTTGAAATGAATTCAATCAAATCATCTAGTAATAACCAGATTCATTCTACTTATTGTTAAAAGAAACCCTCACAAATGAAGTTTGAAATAAAATTGTATTAGCTATTTATTTTGGCTCTGATGGTCAAAATCTTCACATTAAAAACAATGCTTTTAGAAATAAGAAACATACACAATATTTTCCACATTGTTTTGATTACTTAATACTTCTACTCTCCTAATACTCTATAGAATCCTGTGAGGTAAAGAAAGGTATTGAAAACTCTGAGCCTCTGGGGGAAGATGTAAAATTAATTCATTAAAATGAAGTATAATGCATTATAATTCTTATAAACACAGAAAGAATAATCGATTGAAATGATTGAAAGAGTTGATTTGGGTGATATTGGTACCAAAAGAAGTCAGGAATACTTGATATGTTTGCCTTCATTTAATTTAAGACTTTTCTGCGTATATTAGTCTCCCCTTTTGTAAAATGCCTGTGTAACACTGTCATTAGAACCATCTGAAGACTTGAAAAGAAAATGATGAATGAGTAAATGCAATGCTAAATATTACTGCTAACCACAAATATTTATAAACTAGTGCTAGTTTAATGTGTGTATACCAGAGCATACTAGCTCAAAGATTAAGTTGTGGAATCATCCAGCCATTATGAACTTCAGGAATGTCACGTATCCTTTCTGGTCTCAGTTTCCTACGTTATAAACCAAGGATATTAGAGTAGATGGTATCTACTAGAATCTAGATTCTAGATTCTTTCTGGTATGTAATCTTCTACTTTGAGTTTCATAGAAAAGGTGTCTATTATCTTTCTTGTCACAATATTGATCATATGAGTTTACATAGGTCTTCATGAAATTTCAAAAACATTTGACAAATATGCTAAATATGTTAGACTTCAAATCTAGCTTAGGAAAGGCCTAATTCTATTTTCAACAACAATGACAAACTTTTCAAACCAGAATGGTAACATCTACCAACACTGAAAGTGAGATTGTCATTTTTCTGTTGAATTTAATTATAGATATAAAATATAACTAAGAGCCCAATTCTGCTTGGAGCTGGTGACTATTGTAGTGGAACTTATCGAAAAAAGGAAACAAACTATCCTAACCCCCCACTAGTGATGTCTAGCCCTTAAATACAAATGCTTCATTATCTTAAAGTATAAAATGCTTCTCACTCTTGCCCTTATCCAGTGCCCTTCTGTTATTTATCTACTCTGGCATGTTAACTTTTTTATTTGACTAATGAGTAAATTGAGATTGAAATAGGAATGTACAGGGATTTGTGTTTAGGTAGTATGAATAAAAAATGGCTAGCAGTTTGTACTGTTTTTTACTATTTCAAGAAGGCAGTGTTTATCTTCTCTGCAATGTTTAGGAATAAAACAGCTTTCCGTCAAACACAAACATACATGTGTGACCTTAAAATAAGGTGGTTAGGACATGGGAAGAGTCTGTGGGTGTTGTGTAGTCTTCTGTTTTTATCCAAACCCAAATGGATCTATAGCTAGATCGCTCAGGAAAACTACAGAAGAAATTGATGTCTCCTTGACTCCCGAGATGTACAATCCTAATGACTGTAGAGAAATAACAGTGTTATGTCCTTTCTTCCATACACTTATAATCCTCACTATTTCTATCACAGTTTCCTGTAATTAGTAGGATCCTTGCAATCCTCTTACTTTATGAAGAAGTATAATTTACAATGTATAACTAAATGAAAGGAGTATTTAGCAGGATTTGAGGACAAAATTTCTGTCACAGGGTTTAAAAAAAAGATTGATTGGAGCAAATTTCTAAAGCATCTGACAGTTTAATTAATCCCAAAGGCGTTCTGCTATAAACAACTTATACTAGATTTATGGTTTTGTTAGCCAGTGTAGACATATGTGTCTATATCATTTCATGAATAACTACAGTAAGTCCTCACCTAGCATCGTCGATAGGCTCTTTGACTTTAAGTGAAATGATGTATAACGAAACCAATTTACCATAGGCTAATTGATATAAACAAGAGGTAAGTTCCTCTGGCATCTCATCGATGTTTTAATGAAATGACATTGAACAAAATTATGTTATTTGAGTACCTGCTGTAATTATATTTAACAATGACAAATTTCTATGCCAAACCAGCTTTGCCTATATGTATGTATTACTTGCTCCCAATCTGTACAGTATGACAGATGGCCTGCCATTTTCGTTCTGCGTGTTTTTTTGCATGATCTTTCTTGAAACATTTGCCCTTTTTTCATCCCCTAAACAGCCACAGTGAGCTGGCTTTTTTGCTCAGCTTTCAAGATGCAGTTCCAGTGTTCATTCTCTGCCCCAAAGCTTTGAGTCCCTCTCACACCCATCTTGCTGTGTGGATCAGGTCCTATATCTACAATTACCTCTATCAGTACACAACATTACAACATCAGTATCAATAAAATGCTATAATTTGTCTTTTTCCTCCAGTAGACTCTGAACTCTGAGGGCAGAACTTTGTCTCATTCATCTTTGTATCAAGTGTAGCCAACAGAACACATAGGAAGAGGTCCAGAGTTGTGGTCCTAAACTTTCTCTTAGGGTTGTGCCTCAAATATCAGCTTCGTTGAAGCTATGGAATTATTGAAATAGTATTGAGCTAAGCATTTCTGTTATTATTTTGTAGAACATTGAGAGCAATTTACCTAACATCTGTGGAAATTCCTTGTTTTCCCCCAAATTCTTCCCCAAGACGTACTTACCAGTTCACACGCTCTGTAAAGACAAAGGCAGAGTCTGATGCATCTGTGTAGACTTTGCAGTGCTCTGGACACAGCTGATAAATATTTTCTTGAGTAATTGTTTATCACTCATGTCAGATTGAAAGTCCTATTAGTATCTTAAGTACAATTTTTCTGCCCCCCATCAACTAGATTTTGAGGATGCCCTTTTTGTGCTTATAAGAGTTGAATATTTTATTATAAACACCTAGCACAAATATATCCCTTAGAGAATATTTATTTGTTTACAGAGAAAAGAAAACCTTGCTCAGGGTTGGAAACTGGAATGCCTGAGCACGGTGGCAAGCAGGAAGATAAAGCAACAAATAAGACAGTTTTCTCTGCAAAAGAAGGGGTAAGAGTGAGGTGAGAGGAGTCAGACGACTGGAAGGCTGGGGCCTGTGAAGAATAATGTCAGAGAGAAGCCATGTAGATTTAGGTGCAGGAAAATCCTTTCTAAGACTAGAATCTTGCTTCAGTATAGAACCCCTTTCCGTCACCCACAAATCTTCAGTTGAAACTGACTGCATTCATGAATAATTTGGGTGAGTGTTTTATATTTTGCTTTACTTTGATCTTTAGAATTTGAAAAAGATTGTGTTGCACATTGAGACCCAAAAATCAAGGACAAGTGAGATCAGGTATCAGGAGATAGACGTGGCCACAAGAACAATACACAGTCACTTTGGGATGAGCTGTAGACGTCCCTAGGCTATGGGAATTCTGAAATATTTTATCTGGATCTGATAGCAGGGAGGGTCTCAGTTAATAACTTGATAGCAGTGGCATTTACTAAGTATCACTTTACAATTATTGTTAATTGTAGTTTCTTATTTTCTTGGTATAGTTGAGCTTCTCAGGATGGAATCATATCTTATACATTTTTTGGTTTTTCTTCTCCCATCTCTAAAACACAGGCAAGTGACTTATAGGGTGAAGTTTACAATTGGTCAGTTTGAATGAAGGAAATGAATACATTAATACATTTAAGTTATTTCCTCACATTTTACAGCCAATAAATGATCAGATTCACTCTGATTTCAAAGTACATTGTTAAAAATTGGGTGCAGGAAGGGAACCTACTAAATGTGTTGTCGGTAATATAGATTGTGGAAAACAATTAGACCAGTAGTTTTTCAGATTTTAGCATGCTTCAGAATTAGCTAGAGGGTTTATTAAAACAGATTCTGAGGGCTCCACACAGAGTTTCTGATTCAGTAGATCTGGGGTGGGGCCTAAGACTTTTGCATTTCTCACAAGTTCCCAGGAGACACTGGTGCAGCTGACCTGCAAACCACACTCCGGGAACCGCTGATCCAGGTGATATATTAAAACAGAGTGTTCTTCACAGAAAGCGTCGCAGGAACACTTTGTTCTTGAAATGCGTAAAATATCCTTCACTGCCTGTTAGCATCACAAAGCAGAAGGTCCTCATATTGTACATCCTGAGCTCTGCCACCCACTCAGTGTGACCTTAGGTAAACCACAAAATCTGTTTGTACTTAAGCTTTTTCTTATGAGGGGGTGCACGGTAACTTTCATATTCCCTCAGCTCTTCCCACTTTTTCTAGGATGAAAGCTGTCTGACGACAGAATTGAAAGTACTTACGTCTTTTATGAAGAACTAAGAATTAACTAAGCTCTAGTGATTCAGTAACATTTTCTCCCAGAAACTTTTGTTATAATAGTCTATCATCAGCCAGACCCTGGAAAAGTAACACACTAATATTGAGTATAACTAAAACCAGAAATTGACCTTGATCAATCTTGTATGCCTTTTCTAGTATGAGGATATTGGATGTGCCTGATTTAGAGTAGGGTGTAGTCTCCTTGCACATCATGTGAGGGCAGGCTGCAAGGGGAATGGAGCAGCTGGCTTCTCTGTCTGTACCCCAGGAACGCCTCAGCTCTTGGGAGCTGTGCCTATTAGTTCAGATAGAACAGCCATCTAGCATGAATGAAATAACTTTCCCCTTCCCCAAGGTCTTGAAGCAAAAACATTTCAAACTCAGTATCTTTTTTCTGTGATAAAACAAAATTCATGTTTTAAACTCAGCCACGTGGGATAAAGATATTTTATTGTAGTCTTTTCTCAAAAAGATTCAAATTCTCTAGAGTCAGATGCCTTTTGGGGGCTCTGTATATGCAGAAGTTGGTTTGTGAATTTACAATAATCCCATAATCTGAAGGCATAAGCAAGGCCTAGTGATTAATTTTGAATTTCTCTGGATGGTGATATGTAGGCATTTTAGCTGATTGTGAGCATTTCAAGTTTATTTTCTCACCCTGAGTCTAGATGCTTGTTGATTTGTTTCTTAATGGTTGACATTGATTCATAGTGTCTGGAGAAAATTGATTCTATTTCTCTTTCTATCATTTGGTGTGGGACAGAGCTTTGAAAGGAGTTGAGTCCCAAGTTTGGCCTCCTATGTCTGTGGAGTTCTCAGGCCTTGCATAGGAACTCGTGCAGCATCAGGGAGTCACGCTGATGTTGAACAGCTCTAATATTGAGGTTTCTGCTCTACATTTTTGTAAGTTCTTTGCATTGGACTGACATGTGGATTCTGGCAGGCAGGAGGAAATGACATGGACAGTAACAGAGAGCAACATTTTAATGAAAATCACGGGACTCTTAGAGCAATCATATACTTTTAGACACAAATTACCTTTCCTTGATATCATGACAAAAGTGTATTTATGAGTAGGATGACCGTAGATGCCATCTTACCTGGGGTAATCTTGGTTTACACCTATGTGTGTGTGTGTGTATGTGCGTGTTTATTTGTATTTTCTTGACAAACTTATTCATAATACTGTCTTTTGCTCCAAAGAGCTTCAGTTTGGATGGGAAACGTGGTCAACTTATTTATTAGCAGTGCCAACCATATTCAAACAACCACATTTTTGTATGTAAATTAAATTAGTTATAAACATTTTCTGATTACTTTTATGCTTATAGTTTCTAAAACACTGGGACAGCAACACATAATCAGCAGATAATCAGCCTCTGATTCAAAGAGGGTCCCCAAGAGACACTCTAATGGTATAATGGCCATGAAACACAAGATGTGGCATCTAGGAGACCAGTCCAATTAGGGATGACTGGAAATTTATGACCGATTGTTTGTATGTATGGAAAAAAAATGACTTAACATTACACTAACTACATTTTGAATTATTAATATTGCTGTCTGCAGTGCTGAGTTATTCAGGAAAGAGGGAGGAATTGTTATGGGTGATATTTATAGGTAAGAGGGGCCATTACGTAAGGAAGAGCAAAAAGTTTCTCAATGAAAGGGGTCTTCCCTCTGCAGTTCATTATTTGTTAATGTTTATTTTTATCTACTTCTGTTCATTATCTACTTAAGCCATAGGTACTACCTCCCAGTATCAATAAATGTCATAATTTTGTCATAAAAATGATATTTTGACAAGCGCTTTTCTGGTTTCGAGTACATGAAATAGTTAGCACCAACTTTGTTTGTACTGTCTTAAGCCCTTTATTTTATAAAGAAATAATTGAAAGTTCAGTAAAGAAACACAAAACCATTACACAAACGGAGACTCACAATAAATAGGATATGTTATGATGGTGCAGAGGGTATGACTTGTGAAATTTTAAAGGCATTTAAGTAGGGACAACTAGAATGTGCTTGCTATTTGGGCCTTCAAATGACGTACACAAAGCCTGTGCTCAGTGTTTATGTGCCAAATGTCAACCTGAGGAGCACTCATGCCAAATGCTCAAACTGTTGCCATATTTGCACTGCAATTAAACAACTGGCCCAATAACAAACCTCCTTTTTATTTATGAGTCTGTTTATCAGAGGCAGGGGCCATTTTACTCTGCACGGAATGAAGTTGCTTTCTGGAAATTCTGGGCGTAGGAACAGAGAAGGAAGAAGAGACTGAAGAAACTAATGCTCAGAGAACATGAGAAGAAATTGTGATGAATGTAACTGGCATTAAATATCACCATTTTGAAAAATCCAAAAAGCTATCAATTATATAATTATCTTTCTTCAGGCTAAATATTTAATTGGAAAGCAAGTAAGTACATTCTGGCAATTTTTAAAAGCTCCTTTTCCCTCGGAAAGATATTAAAACATTGAGGGGCATGGAACTATGGGAATCTTTGCCTTCCACGTTCCTGGCAGGATGACAGTAGCTAAACTTGACCAGGCAAAGAATTTGGCAACAGCAGAATGGTAGCCTCTGGCCTCCTTACCCTTTCTTCTCAGAAGTAGTAATTTTTCTTTTTCCATTTACCCAGGCCAGGTTAGCAAGTAGCACTTTTCATACATACAATTGTCATAAAAAGCTACTGAAATACTGTGTTCCTGAAGCATTCAAGAGATACTCACTGAGGAAAGGATTCCTATTTGTAGAATTTTAGGCAAGAAGGGGAACTAGAAAATATTCATTTTCTCATTGAAGGAAGCAAGCTTTCCTTGCTGTGAAATTCAACGTAGGAAAATTTGAGTTAGTGTAAATGATATTAGAACAGCCATAGAAGTCTATTACTAAAGCCTTTTATTTTGTCTGAACTCTCGAGGAAAGGTGAGAGTATAATGAAGGAAACAGAGAGCCGGAAAAGTTTCATGGACTAAAGCTCACCCAGATGGGAGCAAAGTCAGAACTCAGACTGGGCTCTCAACTCTTACACTTGCATGCTCTTCTCTATGTAAGTACCTTCCATAGCTCAGATATATACAAATTGTCAGTATAAGTATTTTCATAGAAACTAGATAAGGCTGGTTTCCAACTGTTTGAAAAGCTAATGTGACCCTACGTGATACTCAAATGAACATTTTGTGAATACACCTAAATGATTGGAGATGATTCTTCTCCATTTGTTAAAATTCTGTTAATATATAAAGAACGAGCTCTGTATTCTCTCCAAACAGAATTGATCTAAATGAAAACAAAACAAACACGAACCTGGTACATAAACCTGTCCAGACTAATTAAATCTATCTGTGGGGAATGAGCAAGAGCTTGTTACTGGGAGGGCATGATTTGTTAGGGCTGCCATAACACAGACTGGAAGCTTAAACAACAGGAATTTATTTTTGTACAGTTCTGGAGGCTCGAGGTCTGCGATCAAGCTGTCTTCAGGCTTGATTTCTCCTGAGGTTTCTCTCCTTGGCTTGCAGATGGCTGCCTTGCTATATTCTCACACGGTCATCCTTCTCTCTGTGTTGCCTGTCTCCTAATCTCCTCTTCTTACAAGGACATCAGTCATATTGGATTAGCCTCCCCTCCCCAATGACTTCAGTTTACCTTAACTCCCCTTTTAAAGGCTCTGCTTCTAAACAGAGTCACATTTTGAGGTATTGGGGTTAAGACTTCAACACATGAATTTGTGTGTGTGTGTGGGGGGGGGGGGGCACAATTCAGCTCCTAACAGCAAATCTGGGTTAGAAGTGCTACTTCAGGGGATCCCTAGGCTGCTCAAAGGCACTGCACATTTGGGAATGCTGGGAACAAACTTCATGTAATTCATAATTGTGCTAATAACAGGCTGAGTCTTGAAGGCAGTCTCTGTTAGAAGTCAAGAGCTCAAAGCCATGAAGCAGTAAGGGATGCTGGAAATGTATAGGATTTGCCAACAGCAAAGGCAGCTCTTTTGACTGGCAGTTATATGAACTTAGGTGAGTAATTTAACCATTTTTACTTTTCTTATCTGAAAAACAAGGATGGCATCTATCTCATAGGTTAGTTTTATAGACTAACTATGATAATATTTGAAGTGATTAATATAGGGACAGATAGCAGTACCCAAATATTAGTAACAATAGGAATCCAGCCCTCCTTCTGCTACTTATTACTGCATACCTGTATTCCTTTTCAATGGCTGCTGTAATAAATTACCAAAAACTTAGGGACCTAAAACAGCACTCATTGATTAGTTCTGAAGGTCAGAAGTCTAACATGCTTCTCATTGGGATCAAATCCCGTGTCAGTGGGCTGCATTCCTTTCTGGAGGTGCTAAGGGAGAATATATTTCCTTGTCCTTTCCAGCTGCTAGAGGCTGCTTGCATTTCTTGGCTCTTGGTTCCCTTCCTCCGTATGCAAAGGCAGCAATGGTGGGTCTAGTCAATATCTCCCTGACCTTGTCTTTGTTGTGGTCACATCTCTTTCTCTGACTCTAGCCAGGGAAGTCTCTGCTTGTAAGGACCCACATGATTAGATTGGACCCATCGGGACAATCCAGGATAATTTCCCTATCTCAATGTTTTCTGCTTAATTGCATTTGCCAGGTCCCTTTTGCCACATAAGGTGACACATACACAGGTTCACAATAACGAAGGTCATTATTCTGCCTACCACAGTATGCTTGGACACATTTTCTCGAAACCAATTCTTTCACAATAAAATGGAGATGTTACTGTCACTGCCCTTACCTTGAGTGGTTTGTTGTAAAACTTTAATACATGATATTAAACATGATGCTGAGATTAATGCCATATTCTAAGATTCCTGAAAGTCACACTTATTGAGCTGGTTCTAAGATAAACTAATGATATATTCTGGAAGTACACATACATTTTTGTCTTGGTATGTTTCTCTTCCCCAACAGGCATGTAGAGGCCAGTGCTGCTCAGTGCATGGGAAGTGAGGAGATATCCAATACATACCAGACTTTATTATATATTCACGCAATATGAGACAGCACTTCAGAATTTGGGTTTCACAGTGAAATGTATCAGAGTTTAATCTTTGCTTTGCTATTATTTACTATCTAAGTGACTTTGGGAAATTGTTACCTTATATATACCTTCATTTTCATCTGTGACACGGTGGCAATATCTAATTTATAGATTTGATTTGGGGATTAAAGAAAATATTGCATGAAATGCATGTATCACAATGTCTAGCATACATAAAGCACTCAATATTTAAGTTTTGTTATATTTTGTCTTCAGCTTTCCAAATGGCTTATGTGAAGAAAATGGGAAAGGGGAATAATTTAGATTGTTAATAACTAGTGAAAATGAGTTTTTCCTTTCCTTTGTGAAGACCCAAAGGTATTTATAGGAAGCAAACATGGTGAGCAAATTAAAAATGTAGTTTCCAGGTGTTTCCCCTTTCCTCCCCATCAAAGATGGTTTCAGCTTTCTTTTTCTTTATTATCAGTTTCTTTCTCTGTATTGCCCATCAAAATAAAGGTCTGTCACCTTTAGATTTGTTCTGAGCTTTTAATAATGCAGAATCTGGGGAAATGAAAGGAGAAAGGGTGGAGAGTTATTATTATTTTTTTTTTTGGGGGGGGGAGGATTTGAGCAAAAATGTGCCAGAGGAACTATACTAGGAGTAAAAGAAGAAAGGGGATTTTAAAAAGTATTATCATGAACTATGTATTCACTTTAAAATATTAAGAAATACAATTAAGAAGTGATTACTTTGAAATTAAGTTTTAGTTATGAACCTATCCATTTGCTATGCAGCAAATTATGATAGGCTAGGTTCACAATATAGCAGATATTGAGAGAGATTGAGAGGGAGGGAGAGAGGAAAAAAAGACAGCGTGAAAGAGACACTGAAAGAAAAAGTGGATTTGAATAGGGAAAGGGAGGGAGTTGTAAGAGAAACTGCTTCTTTCAGACTTCTGACGGTTTGAACCCTGTAATATAAGTTGGTTGTATCCATACTCAACTACTCAGAGTTCACGTTCAGGTCATATTTTAAGCAAAGCAAGACCACAGATCAATTTGCTAACCTCAGATTTTAAAAAGTCTAAACAACCACGTTATTTTGGGTCCCACGGAAACAAATAACTGACTTTACTAACCGGACATTTTTAAGCTGGTGGCTTTGGCTCCGTAGTCACAACTAGAACCAGGGATCAAAACCAAGCCTTGATTGTGACTCTGGATGCAGACATGTCAAAAAAAAAGTGACATTTTCATCTTGGACAAAGATCACAGATTATATGCTCCCAAATTTTAACTTTTGGCTTTGTCACTGGGCTATAATTCTAGTTCTGATATATTGCTCCTTCCCCTGCCTCCTGTTCTGGAAACAAGGGCAATTTTCATTGAGAGATTAAATATATCCGGGTAGCTGATGTCAGGTGTCTCTTATTTATGGATCAGATGCTGGATGCTAGTGTGTTTTTTTTTTAAGTTCCTAACTGCATCCTTCGGCGCTCATTAATATAAAAGGTGGAAGTTGTAGTAACTAAAGATCAGGAGAACTACAATTCTTATTTCAATTTAATACAACTACTGCAAATGATACCAAGGTTTTAGAAGACTCTGTCCTTGGGGCTATTGAAACAAACATCAAAACAAGGCATGACTCCTATAATTAAAAGAATGATGCTCTGGTTCATGAGACTGACAAAAACATACATCATCACAATGCAAGTTAAAAAGTGATCATTATAAGCAAGTAATGTGAGAAAACAAAGAAGGAAGAGTAGAAAGGTCAGTGAAAGTTTCACTGAAAAGGTGATATTTAAGCTGACTCTTTAATATTAAGTAGTATTTATTTTTAATACTGTATATAGTTCATCTTTCTTATCCTAAAACTTATGCGTGGGCAGGTTACTTGGCAGTGCTCCATAATCTAGTAAGAGACAACACTAGCATTTTATTAGTCTTTTTTATGAATAGTTCTTACATTTTACGTATCTCATGGTTGAGATTTATCTGTATAATTTATATTCCATTTATCTTTTTTAAAAAGGTCATAAGCATGCTCCCATGTATTTTAAAATTTTGTCAATAATATTACAATGTCTATATAAGATATATTTGCCTATACTATAATTTTAAACAAATTCTTTGTAACTGGATATAATTTTTGTTTGCTTGTTTTTTATTGTTGAGATGAAACTTAACAGTGCCATTAATATCTTTGATATTATGTCTTTTAAAAATTTCCTTAAAATAGTTTTCTAGAAATGGACTCTTGAGTATAAACACTTTAAGGTATAAAGAGACAGATATAGAAATAGTGTTCCAGGTACAGGTAGCAGCATAATCACAGGCAGGTTATTTCACCAGTTGTGAAAATAACTGTGGAAAAATAAATTTCATCTAGACAGAGTATTGTGAATGTAGAGATGATTTTTCACATAGATTCTATGTGAATATAGAATATAGAATATAACAAAAATAAAGCAGACGTCTGCAAGAATATTTAAAATTATAAACAACATTGTATTTCCCTGAATATAGTATTTTACAAAGATAAGATGTCTCAGAACTGGAGAAAGAGGAAATTTACAGCTAGTCTAGGTGGGCAGAGAGATGAGAATTATAAGTAAAAAGTGATTTTAAGATGGGATGGGGAATCTGCTAGTTGTATAACTTTCTCATGGAGAGAATCCAGATAGCTAAACACAGAGTATGCAGAGGCTCTGATTCAAAAATCACAAAAAGAAAGAGTTAACAATGAGGTCACTGGACAAATAAAATTCACACAGAGAATCTAAAAAGGATCTTATTTTTCTAAGGATGAAATAATGGGAATAAAAGAGGAGAAATGCAAGACTACCCAGGAATGGGCCTTGAGGTAGTTCTTTTGGTGAGAACAGAGGCATCACAGGAATAACCTTGGGAAGAATTTCTAGGATCTTCTAAAGGGAGCTGAGGTTGACTGCTGGTGACATAAAACTACTTCAGATCTTACAGAGGTATCTCTTCTCAGGTCAGGAAATACCAGTGTGCTCCAATCCATTCACAAGGAATGGAGAGTTGAGAATCCCTACCTACCAGTTGGTGATGACCATAATTGGAGAAAAACACAAGGGCAGGCTATATTCTTTAGCCAGAAACGATCCTTTTTTACCTGTGGGTGACAGTAGCAAAGAGAAACACATCTACCAGCACACTAGCAGTTTCACATAGAGCTCCATTTTGTCTGCTTCAATGGTTTAGAAACAAAACAAACAAACAAAAAAAAACCCACCCCATTCTGTCTAGGTTCCCATTCTCCTAGAACTAGAGCCACTCTTTCTTAGAGGGAAATTACAATATATTATCTAGGTGGAGCTGGTCTCTCCAGCCAGAAGGGTTGACAGCAAACATGGTCTTGAGCAATCACAGTACCCAACCTATTGACCACAGTGAATCGTTTAAGGGTGGATCTAATGCCCACATCAGGACACTCAAGGTCTATAGGCTTTTTCCCAGCAGAAAATTTCACTAAATCTCTCTCTTTTCCCTGGGCTGACTAGTCGCTGTTTTTTTCTGTTTTGTGGATGGAGAGACAGAATCCTATTGTACTTTAATTCCATGGATCCATCCATGCCTAAAGCCCTTATCCTTGACCTTCCCGATCATGCTTATGCCAGGTTGCATAGTTTCTGTCAGCTTTGACTGAAAATGTACAGTACTGGCTAATACAGGTCATGTATTTCTTATGTGCCAAAGAAATGAGTTTGTTAAAAAAAAAAGGCAATTTTTATTTGGAAGATTCTATATTGAAAGGAGAAAGTAAAATACATAGTATTCTCTCTTGAGCCATTAGATTTTGAGTTCCTCAGAAGCCCCATGATAGAAGAACATGCCTCAGACAAGTTCAGGGACCCTGAGTAATGAAAACAAGACTAGATGGTCAAATACCCTTATGAGTATTTATTAAGTTCACAAAAATCAGACAAATTAAACCTTGAGTAAACAAAATATTATTGATTTTTAAAGTAAGCTTTAGTGAGGATGAGGAAGGAGCCCCAGGGAAGTGGCAGCAACAAGCGGACCTACAACACAAAGAGAACAGGGAGGAAACTAGGCTTCAAGGCAAACAATATGCTCCCCATTACACCACTGAAAAGAAGAAGAGATTAGGAGAGCTGCTCAACCCATACTATGAACCTCCCCAGTGGAAGAGTAGCCATTTTGAGAGAAAAGAACATGAATGACAATTTTCTTGATGGTGAAACTTTGAAAATGGATTGACTTTAAATGGGAAGAATTTCTTACCTAGAATACAACTTTGACTAGTGGGATAAAGCCCTTTGAGGAGGATGTGAATTTGGGATATGAGGGAAAAAAAATCTCTCCCCCCAAACTGGATCTAAAAGGGCAGGCAGTAAAAGGACTGGCTGAACTGGACCAGCTCCTTAACTGGTCCAGTGAAAAATCAGCTGAATTTCCAGATTTCACTTCCATGACATCAGCTGAATTTCCAGATTTCTATGAACCTGAGGAACAGATGAGCCTATGCCAAGCAGCAGAAAATGAAAAGGACAGGGTTGGCCAGGGAGTTCTGACAGATGAAGATGAAAAAGAACTTGAAAACTTGGCTGTGAGGGATTTGGAACTAAAGAAAATAGCTGAAAGTTCTGTGGTGACCAAAGGGTCATTGGAGCAAAGGTCAGTATTAAGAAGGAGCCTTCACATTATCTATTTCCCACCACTTCACTGAAAGACACCATTTATTTACCCAAAGGAAGAGAGTAGAATTTATCATTCGTTAAGTGTTTGACACGATTGGAATTGTCTTTAATTTTTGCCAGAATGTTCTTGAAAATAAAAATAGCATGACTTGTAACATATTGTTTCTAGCAAAATAGACATTTAAACATACTTATAACCCTGACTATGCTACCATTCTTGAAAAAAAAAAAGTCTCAATTTAAAATAATAAAAGATTCACCTGAGGAAAAAAATAAAGTGAGCTTTGGCGTAATTAATATCTTATAATTAATTTCTATATGCTATTCTTTGCTTACTAAAATGTGTATCTCTCCTCTACATTTTCAATAAAGTGGTTGTAAATTTGTTTTGCTTTGTTGCATCCTAAGAGATGTTAAGTCTTAATAAGTTGCCATAGGGAATTGAGTGCTCAGCTGTGTCAGGATAGCCTGGGGATTCTTACAGTCCCCCAAGCTATGTAGAGATGGGATATGCTGCCTTCCTATTAGTGTACTCCTAGTAGATTTTGACCAAGATGGTCCCAGAAGAAAGGGATATTTACTTATGGGTTCAGATTTTTCCCCTCATGATTGACTCTTGACTCTTTAAGATAGAACATGATTTGCAACATGGAAGTGACATCTGGGGGTTGGCAGTACAGTGTAGCTTAGTTTTAGGCTAACCAGAATTCAGATGCAACAGTGTGGTTTGTGGGCCCAGTGATTACAGTTGGTGAGAAGAGTTCCAATCTGCTTTAGTTGCTCATGATGGTTGATGGTCATGATCAGACCATTTATCAGCATCCTACATTTGTCCGGCATAATTTCTGTTCCCCACTCTGACTTGTGATTTTAATGGATTGTCTCTAGCCAAGATGGTGGCTGGAGACAGGATGTTGATTCATTGTTATTAATTTCGACTGTGAAGACAACCACAGCAGCGTATCTCCTGTTTTTTTTTTTTCATTGTCCCTGAGAAACCTGGATGGGTAGATAGTGCTTTGCCTGCTTTGTTCTCACATATCCTTTGATTGTATTTCTTGTCTCCCGTAAAAGTTTTCATTTGGTGCTCTGGTTGACTGGGTGCATAATATTTACTATTAACGAGGAATTAGAGTAATGAAGCTAAGCTAGCAAACTGGAGACCCACTTTTTTGCAAAAAAATCAATATGGATGTGAAATACCCTAATTTTCCTTAGAAAAATAGTTTGGAAAATGTTGCATAGATAATTAAATCTCAGTTCACCTATTTCTATTGTTTTTCCAAGGTCCAATAGAATAGGTTGGCTAGAAAAATTAGCAAAGCGAATTTTAAAATTCAAGTTGCAATTTATTTGGCTTAAGGATAAAAGCAGATAAATGGAAGCTGATGTCCCTTCTTATAAGAGGAACGGAGAAGACTAGCACATTGCTAATTTGGTTGTGGTTGCTGAGTTTATTATATGTTTATACCGCTGACTTAAGGACTTCATACAGAGAAAATGTAGCAACAGACAAGCGTTGCTCTTTAATCTACAAAATATGCCCTGTTTTTAGCTTGGCACTAAAAATGAGCAGGTGGCATCACTTGATGTAGTAGATGAAGTCTGGAAAACGTGTTCGCAAATTGAATTATTAAAAAACACATATTGAATTTTCTGGAGGTGGACAATTTTTAAGGGGAATTCTGCAATGATTTTTTTTCTTTAAGGTAAAGCTAACAATTCTTTTTATAAATTTAATCCTAATATTTCAATTGTAAAACAGTATAGTATATCAGGGACCAGGAGAATGTAACCTAGCCATCCAGGGACCTGTGTTCCAACTCCATTGCTATTTCATTACTTTGCCATAGAATTGAGAGGGTTGTGGTAAGTGATTTCTAAGAACACATTCACATCTAAAATTAAGGATTCTAATTTCAGTTTTTTTAGTGAATGGATTTGTTCAAGTAAAGGAGAATTTAGACTCGAAAGATGTGGAAATATTCTACAGCTACATTGTCCAACACAGCAGTCGCTAACCACATGTAGCTATTGGGCTCTGGAAATATGTTTGATCCAAATTGAGATGCACAGGAAGTGTTAAGCACACATCAGATTTCAAAAACTGAGTAAAAAAAATTATTAGATATCCCATGAATTAATAATTTTTATATTGACTATGTGTTGCAATGGTAGTATCTTAGATATATTGGATTAAATAAAACATATTAAATGAGTTCTGTATGTTTCTTTTTTACTTTAAATGTAAACCTTTTTAATTTCAAAAACTAAAATTCAGGCAATTAATAATACTCTAATAAATTTAAAATAGAAAAATGTTAACTTCCATATATGGCTCACATTATGTTTTTCTTGGGCAGCTGTACTCAAATGAGAGCATATGCTACAAAGGAACCCTCCTGAAGAGCAAAGAACTCTCCATCACTGGTGTTGTTCAAGGTAAGCCTTGACGATGTAGGAGGAATTCTTTGAAGGTAAGATGAAAACATTATTTCCTAAAATACAGTTCACAGAGCACTAGTTGTGAGGTGCATCACCACAGCCAATGTGTAGGCGACATTGTGCTACTACACCCCCCTTACTGATGAACAACATTTCATTAGCACAGCGAAGTTCAAAGAAGCCATGCAGCAATGAAGCCTGCTTTTCTGGCATTAATCCACTGCTTCCCAAATTCATTTGAAACAGAATTCCCCCTGCTACACACACACACTTTTTTTAAACGATAACTAGGAGCACTCTAGAGACTCAAAAAGTTGCTTTAGGAAGTGTTGGTGGATTAGACACTCACCAAGTCCCTTTTGTCTGTTTTGTAGTTATAGGCACTTTATAGGAACTCATCTCCTATAAACTGTACTTGCTTCTGAGTATGTGTGTTTCTTTTCTAATAATTCTTTCCTCTAGTTTACATAAAATATGTTCTTTCACTTTTCTAGGCTATTTGAAATATCTCCGGTCACATGTGTTTGTGTTATCAATCATCCTCTTAAAATTTCTTAATTTGCTCCACTCCCCAAAAAAGGTATATAGTCAAAGATTCAAGGGATGGAGGTGGGGAACACTAGCATGTGTGGAAGAGATAAAGAAGGAGAGGTGAGAGGATGCTGAAAATATATTTGTCCTTTTTGAAATGTGCTATGAAAAGTGCTATGTTATGGGTTAAACAGGTTATTGGGGACTAGCTGGAAAACCAAAATATGATTTACAACTTTGCTTTCCAGCAAAATTATATTCAGCATTCCAAAAAGCCAATTTACAAGCAAATATTAGGAACATAAATCCTAGTTGGACGCTAGCAGTATATAGATTGACCCAGAAGCTCAGGAAACAGAAGTAATCAATATCCTGCATCTGTTTCAGTGTCTTAGCTTGCTTTTCGCAATAAGCCCTTTGCTTCCCCAAGCAGCGAGAAGATGAAGAGGATGATAGAACAGAAGATTTTATGACAATGTTTATACTTGCAGAATCTCACAAATCACAAAAGAACATCAAGAAAGCATCATCAAGCACTTCCCTAGGTTACTAAAGAGTGAGGTTTTTATTCTCTAAAATACTCTTTCATAGAATAAACCAAATTATTTTCTTCTCTCATAAAACACGTAAGGAGTAGACTGACACACACACACGCTTCTAAATTCAAAAAGCCCAAGCATTCATTCATGGTTCCTCAGGAAAAATAAAAGGGTTTGGATTCACAAGAGAATAGAATGACACATTCGCTTGCAATGGCTCGCCACTGATTGGAGGTGCTTCAGCCAGGGAGTCTGAAATGGTACAGGAGCATGGAGAATTTAAGTGAAACCATTATTTTAAAACAAAAGATTGATACTTTATTAGGAGTAGAAAAGATGCAAATTATAAACCTATTCTGAGACGTCGAACATTTGTTTTGAATAGATGTCAGGATGGTTTTCTTTAATTTGCCCTCCTTGCTGAATTCCCAAATGACCAATGTTTCTTTTTCTAATCAGAATTTTTGAGGTATAATGTACATACAATAAATAAACCAACTTTAATTTTACAAATTGACAAGTTTTAGAAAATGCATATAGTCATATAACTACCACAATAATCACGATACAGGGTATTTTCACTCCCTCATGCCCTCTGTGGTCTATTCCCACCTGTTAACCTTCAGATTCTGGTGACTACAGCTCTGCTTTTACTATTGTTTTCCTTTTCTAGAATTTTGTATAGATGCAATGTTATCATATGTAGTGTCTTGTGTCTGGCTTCTTCTGCTTAGCATAATGCTTTGAGAATCATCCAATAATTTGCATTTTTTATTGCTTAGTAATATTTCATGGTGAAGATACACCATAATTTATTCATTCACCTATTGATGGAAAGTTGAGTCGCCAGTTTTTTGGCAATTATGCATAAAGCTACCATCAATGTTAGCAGACAGGTCTTTATGTGAACATGGATTTTCATTTGTCTTGGGACATATTTAGGAACAGGGTTGCTGAGTTGTATATGTTTAACTTTATAATTAACTGAAAGACCGTTTTACAAAATGACTGTATCATTTTTCATTTCCAGTGGACATGTATGAGAGTTCCTGGATATAGACAACCTCACTGACCTTTGTATTGTCTGTCTTTATAAATTTTAGCCATTATATTGGGTGTGTACTGGTAACACATTGTCATTTTAATGTGCATTTCTTTAATGTCTTTAACATTGTCTTTAATGTCTTTGACATTCTTTACCATTGAACATCTTTTCATGTAATTATTTGTATGTCTGCTTTGGTGAATTATCTACTCGAAACTTTTGCCCAGTATTATAACCATATTTTTTATCTTGTTAAGTTCTAATAGTTCTATATATCTTTTGGATATGCATTCTTGATGAGTTATATATTTTCCACATATGTGTCTCCCAGTCTTGCATGCTGTGGCATTTTCTTAGCTTTTTAAAATGAAAAATTTGTAAATTTTGCTTTTATTTGTGCCTGTTGCATTCTAAGAGATCCTTGCCAACTCAAGGTCACAAAGATTTGCTCCCTTAAGATTGTTTTCTTATGGAAGTTTTATAGTTTTAGTTCTTATATTTAGGTCAATGATCCATTTAGAATTAATTTTTGTATATGATGCGAAGTATGGGTTGATGATTATCTGTTTTGCAGATGGATATGAAATTGTTCCAGCATTATTTGTTGAAAAGAATATTCTTTTCCCTTTGAATTTTCTTGGTGCTTTCATCAAAAATCCATCAACCATATAAGTGAGGTTTTGTCTGTGGCCTTTATATTCTGTTCCATAGATCTATATGTCTATTTTTACACTAACAACATGCTATATTGATTAGTGTAACTTTATAATAAACATTTAAAATCAGGTAGGTGTAATATAAAAATAGAACCATATATATAGGGATACAGAAATTGCTAAATGGAGCATTTCAAACCTATAAAGAAAATATATTTATATTGTTTTTTTTGTTGTTGTTGTATTTATTTATTTATTTATTTATTTATTTTTCCCTCAGTATCTTCCAATAGGTTATTAACTTAGGACAACTAAATTTAACATTACTATGATTGAATTTGACCCAATGAACTGGCTACTTTCTTATTATCCTCAACGTGGGCATAGGCTGTTTTAATAAGTAAGCTTGGTTGGTATTATACATACTTAGAACCCAAGATGTTGTGTTTGTTTATGTACGTGTAAGTATTACACATACTATTTAAAAGGGAGGTCCCGAATTATGGGCTCCTTCTCTCAGTGCTCTGAGGCATATGAGTACAAACACAATACATAGAAATAAAATTTTTTGAATCTTAAAAGAAAAGGAAAGCAACCAGAAACAGCAAACATTGGTAGTGGTAGCGCGGTGATAACCCATCATTATTATTCAAGAACACACAGGTTTCCATCATTAAAATACTGTTTAAAAAACAACTGTTTATAACCTTCCTATGTGGAGAAGCCAGGAGCGTGAAAGGAATAACTAATTTGTATTTGTACAATCTCCTGTTCTTCTGTAATTACCAGTTGGGACTTAAGCCAGTGGTTCTATGGTGTTTTAACAGGTCTGGATTTGTATGCATATGTCTGGGGAAGTTGCTGGTGTTGGTGACTGTAAATTTTACTTCCTTAGTGTTTGACCCAAGATGGCACCCAGGTAGTCATTATGTCTCTTTAGGAGCTTTCTCTTAATAGGAACTGGCTGAGCTTCATCCCCAAGTATAGGTAAGAAAATAAATGAGATTGTGATTCTAGAAGATGGGACCATTTGAAAAACAATCTTAATCTGCTTTCATTTTCCCTACCCTGTCTAAATGGACATTACTGAAAGTCAATCACAGCTAAGTTACTACTTGGTCCTTTAATACGTAATTACCTAAATTTAGTGCAGTTTTATGAATTTTTGCCTTTTTTTTTCTTACCTCCAAACCCCTTATTCTTTTTCTTTCTTTTAATTCCTTCCCTCTGTTATCTCTTCCAGTTTTTCTTGAAGAATGGTATATGTGGCTCTCTAACCTACTTTGAATTGTTACACTTAGCAACACCTTTTGTGTCTCCATATCTTGATTTCATTCTAGTCCTTTGACCTAGAATGTTTTCACCATCTTTCTCTCCTGAATAACTTGTATATATTTTTCAAGGTTCAGCTCAGACACAATGAAATGGACTAACTTGTGTCAAGTTATATGTCTGACTTATATAAATACTTGTTAATATCTGAATGAAAGCATCAGTGAAGCAAGTCTTTCCTAAATGTTCTCCTTTCTGTGTCTGCATCCCCACAGCTCAAGAACAAGAGCCACATCTCAGCCTATTAATATTCTACAGGTATCAGTATGGGCTCCAGGGTCTGACTTTGCCTTTCTGGGTTAAATCCTGGCTCTCTCCATTAAAAGGCTGTGCAAACTCATTTTTTCTTGTGGCTCAATACCTTCATCCCTACAATGTAATCATAATACCATCTCTTGCATAAGGTTATTGTGAGGATTAGATGAGATAATACATCAAGTGCCTAAAACAGCACCTAAGCACTCCAAAATAGTAGCTGTTATTATAAAAGGGAGCTTATTTTTTTTTTATATCATGTTCACTGATTCATCAACTCTGCATTCCAATTGTCCCGTCAAGTCTCTCCTAAAATTACAAACATTTCATGTTATCACAAGAAAGACCACCCTAATGTCAGAGAATGTGAAAATTATGCTTTTTTATTATAGTCACATAAAATAGTTACACCAAGTTGTCCAAATGCATTGGTGAATTAAAGCCTCCAACTCTTACAAATTTTTATACATATATTTATGTATTTATAAATACACACATATGTAAAAGATATATATTTTCTTCTAAAATAAAGTGCCTAAGTCTTGATATATGGGGGATAATAAAGAAAAAAGAATCATAAAGTTTTATTAGTTATAGACTATATTTTCACAATATAAGAATCTATTTTATACACATTTATTCAGGTATAGTGAACTTTAATCACCTATTCTTTTCTGAATTCTAAGTGATTTCCAAAATATTAGAAGAAGTCATGTAACCAATTTAATGAATCAGAGGTTAATTTTTCTTACTGTGTCTGGCATAGAGCCTTGGCTCCCCAACAGAAGGATAGTTAAGTTTCATCCTAATTTTCCTTTCTTTTGGTCTGTTGTCTTTCTGCTAAGATGATAAGCAGAGAGAGAAATGAATCAGACATCTCTGACGATATACTCTGTTAGCATTCAATAAAGTCAGGGTTTGGTGAAAAGATTCCTAAGGTCTTTACATCACTCTGGGCTTGGTGAGAAAGAGGCTAGCAAGAACTGAATTGAAGGGCACTGCTGCCCCGATTATAATTAAATCTTGTTGGAGCTATGGAAGAAGAATTAGGGTGCTATGATCAATTGATCATTGAGAGAACCAATTGAAATGGAACTCTCTTACAGAATGGAAAACCTTGTGAAAACATGTTTAAGAACTAAATAAAGGTTAAAGAAAAACTAGATAATTTAAGATAGCTCAGAAAAAATCCTTGCTTCAAATAGAAACTAGGACTCCAATATTTCAGTTATTTTTTCTGTGTTTTTACTGTATTTTCTATTATTTTAGACTTTTAAGGCAATCATTTGTAGTCTTTCACAAGAAATAGAATTTTAAAATGCCTTTGAAAAAAGCGTCAACCTACTGAAGCAAGGTGAAGATGCTTAAAAATAGCTTAATATGAACCCAGACATTTCAGAATCTCTGGTGATTACATGTTCAAACTGCAATAAAGTGTATCTTATTGAAGCAGGAAAAGGAGTAATTGTCAGCACTGAAATTGCATAAAACACTCTGTAACTTGTCAACATACAGGCGGCTGGGAACAAGAGGAAGCCCAGACATTTCCCAGAGTCAGAACAAAGAATGGAGTATTTTATTTTGGAGGATATAAAAGGGAAAAAGGGCAAGAAAGTGTTTCCAATTACCCGACCCACCTCAGCAGGGCCTTCACAAGAATGGAGCTGCCTAACTACTGATTTTGGTGAGCATCTTGTTAATGGCTTGCTTGACGTGTGTGGTGGAGCTGCGTCGCCTCGTCTTGCCCTGGACCATCCTCCGGCGACGAACCTCTCGACAAAGCTCATAGAATATTTCGGTGATGTTCCCTTCTCCGGTGCAGGCAGAACACTCATAAAAAGCACATGCCATCTCTGTGGCCAGCTTCTCCCCTTCTTCGGTACTAACCTGTCTGGAGTGGTCCAAGTCAGCTTTGTTTCCCACCAAGATGAGAGTCACATTCTTGGGCTTTTTGATCTCATCCAGGATGGTCTTCAGTGGCAGCACTTCCTCAAAACTTCCGCGGTCAGTAATGTCATAGACCAGCACGAAGCCTTCCCCCCACCGCACATGTCCTTCCCTCTGAATGGTGTCTTCCTGTTGGCAAGAAAACAAGGGCAGTCGGGAGACTTGGCAGTAGTCACAATATATAGATGCTGCTAATGCTGATAGTGGTCCCTTAATTACCATTCCTTATATTCAGTGTCATTCAAACTTCTCCATAATCTGCTTGTACAGCTTATCGCCTCAATCACCATGGAATGGAAGCGTTACTTACTCAGCGCAAGCTATTTCAGGGAACTAAACATTTTCTAACTGCATAGACCTTGACTTTCAGCTTTTAACTTTTTCTTGCCACACCCTGAGATCTTGAATCACAGGGACTGTAAAGAAATGATCATCTTCGTTGAGTACATTGCCTCTGAGTCTTTGCCTCACAATGAAATAATTAGCAAACAGGTAACAGACAAGTAGACCTTACTGCACCTTTTAGAGATCAGAATTACAGGCACAGTTTAGTGAAATGGTTTTGATTTTTTGGTTTTGTTTTGTTTTAATTTCCTCTCTTTTCAGATTATAGACCATCAGCCACTAGGAGCAGAAAAACAGTAGAAAATTATATAGAGAATCAAAATCAAAACCAGGGCCTTTTGGTTTTTCCCCTCTATCTCGATATTCCAAAACTATGGTACAGTACCAATAATGACAGGAACTCATTTGAAGTAATTTTCAAAGGGAGTGGTTATGCCTTCCTAGGAAGGTAGCATTTGTGATTAGAAAATGCATTGCTTCATGGGCTCAAATGACTTCTGTAGGCATGTATGTGTTTCTCTGATTCTCTGTAGAATCGGTTCTGGGTAGAAGATGAGAGCATATATAGGAAAGAGGTGGTGATGAGAAAGAAAAGTGTATAATTAGTTATGAGAACATTTCTTGGATTAAATACTCGAATTCAAGTCTTCTTGGGGTCATAGGTCACTGAAAAGCACCATGGAATCCTTCAGTTTCCTAATTCTCATTCCTAGTGGCCATTCCTATCCTTGGGAACTAAACCTATCTATGAAGATGTTTGTAATCTCAGGACTGATTGAACTTAAAACAAATTTATATTAGTTTCCTTTTAATAAATTGTTATTGTTCAATGATATCGCTCCAAATTTCAATAGGCTGTGGTAAGGTCTGGAAAGAATATTACAGGAGAGATTCCTAAAATAAAATATTCTGAAAAAAGATACTGAGGTCCTATAAGTTTGGAATATAATATATACTAAACCCCGTAAGGATTAACCTTATACATAAGCATGTTAAAGGCTCTGAGAACTTTCCCAGTAAAGATACCTGCTCAGTTTTATCAGAGCATTTCAAAACATTTTTAAACATGAAAATCTACGAATATCTTGCAATCTCCAAAAATACAGGTGGGCAATTGTAATCTAGATGATATCATGTGAATGTTATGGTATTTTCACAACTTTCTTGAAGTACTGGGTAATTCACATAAAGATGCACATATGAGATGTTGCAAATATGTTAACGTATCAATACTTAGATGATTAAAGAGAAAAGTCTTTAGGCATCATGATTAATTGTAGGAAAGTGTCTTTTGTTCACATTATGCATGTCTCATTTTTATTTGATTCAGAAAATATTCTAGCTGCACTTCTTATTCACCTGACCAGCAGTGTCTAGTATCTCCATGGTGACAACTTCGTCATCGATAGATGCTTGGTGTCGGTAAGTTGATTCTGAGGGAATGAGCAAAACAAAAAAAGATAAAAAGATAAATAAGTGCATGGTTTGATTTGATCCTTAGAGTTACAAATTAGTCACAGGAGTATGCCTGACTTTGTAGCATAAGGGAATGTGCACAGTAGGAAGGAAAGGATAGATTTGTAAAAATGTGCCATCTTTGTATTCTTAGAGCTCCTGGAAGGAACAGGTTCTAATATGAGAGCTGTAGACTTTCAGGGTATAGAATGGGATAGTCTCTTTGCTCATTTTATTCTCCTATGAATCCAGCTTCTTGGTGGGCTCTTCCTTCTAAAATGAGACTTCCACATCCCAAAATAAGAAAATAATTCCCACCGAATTCATTCTACCGTCATATTCCTAAAAAACCCATTTCTGGAAATCACTGTTAATTCCCGTTCTTGAGAAGATGACACATAAGCAGGAGTTGCTAATTTCTTTCCAGACCGCAACCCTGGAAATGTAACACACATTGGAAGGAGGTGGATGGCTATCCATGTAAAAAACTGACCATGTAAAGCTACAAGAAACACTCGTGGCAGTAGAAAGTGGTTGGACCCCAGTGCTTGGGTTTGGTGAGAAAAGTAGAGGAGGGCTGGACGGCATGGAGGAGAGATGGAACAAAGCAGAGTTCTTTTGCCCATGTTGCCTCTTCAAGGTAGAAAAATGATGATAGCTCAGTACCATCTGGAGACTGGCAGATAAATATCAGAATGGCCCCCAAGCTCTTCTGGGGTGAGAAGTTAGCAGATGCAACATGATTGGATGGCTCTGAGTGTGCCCCTCACCACAACAAATAGAAACCAGAGGTTAAAATAAAGACCAACTGGTGCTGCTCTACGTGAAAACTAGAGCAGGTGAAATAAAAAACACAACAATTGATTGACCGAGTTGATGAAGGTCAGGTTGAGGAACTCTCCCAGAAGGTATCAGTAAATAACAAGAAGGAAAATGTAAAAGTAAAATATAAGAGATATAGATAAAAGAAGTAGACATATTATCTCTTATGAAATGAGTCTCATAGAGAGAATAAGATAAAGGAGTGAAAACATTTGAAATTGTAATAACAGAATTTCCCAGGATAAGAGGCACTGAAAAATTTCAGATCAAAAGGACTAACAGGACAGGACACATGACGGTAAAAGTCCTGTATCTCAACCCATTACAGCAAAATGTAAGGATATCAATGGCAAAAGAGGAAAATTTAAGAGGATCTAGAGGGAAAAAACACCTCACCTTAAACAAAAGGACATGACTCAGATTAACACTGGACTTCTCACCAGCAAAACTGAACTGAAGATCCCAAAGGAGAGAAGCAAAGCAATAAAACTGTATCGAAAGTAATCCATAATTACAATTCTAGATAATACCAATACATCATGGAGGAACTGGGGGAAGAGACCAGAGGCAGGTTTTAATGTACTTACCTTATTCCGGAAGATGACATGATAGAAAGAATAGAATAAAGAGAGCTAATCATTCAACCCAACAAATTAGAAGAGGAAAACAGAATACATCCAAGCAGGTATGAGGACAGAAGTAAAGGAGAAACAAAGCAGAAAAATTAGATAGGGTTAACAAAACCAATACATGGTGCTTGAAAAGATTAAACTAAAGGTGGGGAAGAGGTAAAAATCTGGCAATACGAACTAGCAAATTAAGAGAAAAGGTGCGGTCAAACAAAATTTAGCACAAAAAGAGGAAATAATTACATATTCTGATGAAATAAAAATAAAATATTATGAACTATATACCAACAAATTTCAAGCTCTCATAAATTCTAGGAGAAAAAATGCACAGATTGGAGCAATAAGAAATAGAACACTTAACTAGATCATAGCCAGTAAATAAATTTAAACACTAATTGTAGATCTCTCATAATCATAAAAAGCAACTACATCCAATTGACTTTATAGGAGATCTCTAGTAAACATTAAACAAGTTCTAGAAAATAGAAAAAGGATAGCTACCTAATTCCTTTTATGGGACATTATGCTGACTCAAGAAGTATACAACAGTAATAAGAGAAAAAAAAAAAAGAAAGTTGTAGGCTTGTTTCATTCTTAAATATAGATTCAAAAATTCTAAATAAAATATTATCCAGTTGAATCCTAGAGCTATTATAAGAAAAGTATATCATGATCAAGTAGAGTTTATTTCAGGAATGCAAAGAGTGTTTAAAGTCTATCAATGCAATTTAACACATTAAAAGACTAAAGGGGAAAAAAATCACATGATTACCTCTACTGGTAGATCTACAGCAAGATAAAATTTATATAAATTTAAAATATATGCATATACAAAAAACCACTTTTCAAAAATATATGCTCGTATATTAGCTAGCACATGCTGCTTACCATTTGAACAAGATTGTTCTAAATGTTACTCATATTAACTCATTTTATTCTCACAAATATCTCATGAAGTACGTATTACCATTAGCTCCATTTTACATGAGGAAACTGAGGCACAATAGCATTAAATAACTTGCTGAAAGTCACACACTGGTAAGTGGTAGAGTTGAGATTGGAACCCAGAAAGACTGACTTTAGGAATTTTGGCTTTTAATGATTATGGTAAGTATCAAACACATTACATTATATGCCTATGGGAAAGAGGGCTATGGTATCAGAATAGGGGATGTGGGGAAAAGAAAATGAAATTAATGCTTCACATACACATGACATGGTACCAGGAACAGAGCAGCATGATTAACTTAAGCATTAACTCAATTATTTGCACCTAAACTACCCAAATCAGTAAGAAATTTCTCTCCCATCAAGGTAGCCACTAAGCCAGTGCTTATTTTATTTTTTCCTACCTAGCTCATGTTTCTGACTTTCATTTCTTTATCTCATCAGCTATTTTACCATTCTTTTCTGACCACAGTTTCATGTACTTTGCTGTAAATATAATCTACTCAAAATACTAATTGCAGAAAGGAGGCTTAACTAAGTAGCATGACCTAGCCTTCTACCCGTCATCAGCACTGTATAATGGTCATTGCTACAGGCATGACACATTGCTGAAGCATTTTATGAAAATGAAAATTAAAAAATGAGATTCTGTTCAATATATTTTAATAAGTGTAATTTACATTATTGTCTTTATCCTAAATTATGTAATCCATACATGGTGTGTCCAATGTTTCTCAATTCTAGAACAGTCTATCTCTATGTTAAATGGGAGATTATTGTTGTGAGTGATTTAATGCTCTAAAATACCATTTACAGCAACGACTCATCTACAAGTATTCTCTCATCATTTATTTTCTTTTTCATCTTCAGAGTTCCAGCTTGAGGAGGAGAGGCCCAGAAGGCAGCACACATGCTGGAATCCATGCCCTTTTCGTTTCTCACTCCACTGTTCTACAATGACCTTTGTGCTGCCTTCCCTTTTAAAAGGACTGGCATCAGCTCTGGAGCCTGGAAAACAGAGTTCTGGGCTCTATTCCATCTCTTTGCACCAAACGTCTGACAGACAGGGACATTTCTCTCTATTGCTTCCATGATAAATAGGATATGTATTTCAACCACAGAAGACCGCAGTGGGGGAAATAGAATACAATGGAAATTGTATGAAGTTGTGTGATTCTTTGGCTATTTGTTAACTGAAACGAAAACGATGAAATGCAGGAAATGAGAGAATGTCTGCCACAGACATAGCCGCGGGTGGCAGCAGTAATTTCATCCAAGCTAAGTCCTGGTTTCATGCCATTTTGAGCATTTTTTTCTTTGAGTTTCTTCTCTCCCTCCTTAGGAACCCCTGACTACATATAAAAAAGTGGAAGTGTTACCTACAGAGGTAAAATGTTGTACATTCATATGCTATCTTTTCTAAAGATAATTCTAAAAATTGTAGTAAGTACCTCTTGGAACTAAACTCTGCTATTAATTTTAAAACATTAGAGAAAACATGCATGTGTTGGGAGGGTAGAAACACTTTTCATTTTGCTTGTCCTAACAGAAAATAGTCATTTTGAGTCTTTTTTTAATGAAGGGTAGGGGTATGATTATTTAAGAGGTACTTCTAAGTGAACCAAAATATTATATATTGTAAGACCAATATTAGCGTCAAGTTGGCATTAGGCATATTGAAAATTATACCTGAATTTCACTGTATATGAGAACAACATAATTTTAAATCCACATTCAATAACATTTTTATAAACAGAAGTATATTTTGAATATTCTAAGAGAAGTTGATGCTCAAAGGGATGTTGTTTATGGTTAATCCTCTCACCAGTTTAGCTTTTTTTTCTTCCAAATTTTAACATATTAATATGGACATTTGGTCAATACAGTAACAACAGCAGTTAGTAATGTTGATTTGTGCTAGAGTGGAAATTGTACTGACTTGAGTTCTATTGCTGGTTTAACCACAAACTCGCCACATAATCATGGATAAACTTACTTTATTGGACTTGTTTTCATATTTGTCAAATAACGAGCTCAAAGTTCTTTGCTGTGCCAACATTAAATAATTCTTTGAGTTGGTTAAACACTTTTGCTTCAGTATCTGGTTGAGAGAGTTTTTTCTGGGTGTGTCCCTTCCTTTGTCTGAGCCTTTCCAAGCAGAGGGAACTGTATACAATGCAGGTGGGAAGAACCAGACACCATGATCCATTTAAACACAGAGTAGGGTGCCTGCTATGTGGCAGGTGCTGAAATGTAGTCTCTTTCTTTCTGAATGCCCCCAACACACACACACACACACACACACACACACACACACAATTGAATAAGATCTAAGTTTTTGTCTGTATTCTCGACCATGATCAGTATTTTCAGAGGGTAAATACGACTCTCAGAGAGATTCATTTCTCTTCTGGGATCTAATCAGAACATGGAACTTGTTCTGCAACCAGAACATTGCTGCCACCACCATTAAGAGGTTTGCCTGTTTACATGGTCTAAGTCCCAAATCTTACAGGCTGCAGTGGTGATTTTCAAATGCCATTCATAGACCAGCTCTGGCCTCTGACAAAGATTTCACTGACAACGATTTCACAGTGAAATGAAACAACTTTAAGGAAAACTAAAATTGTTCAATGTAAATGATTGAACATTTTTCTTAGATGATATCCTTCAAAACTCTTGAATGTTAAAAACATTTCAATCTCTTAGGAAATACAAGTGCCTGTAGAGTGAATACATTTAGTTCTTCCTTACTCTCTGCCCCTTGCTTAAATCCCTAATTGTAATCCTGTGATATTACCTCTCCATAAAACACACACACACACACACACACACACACATGCGTGCGCACGCACAAATACCAAAACAGAAGCAAAAAAAAAATTAAAAAAATTGGGTCCTGAAATCTACAAGTTTGGGAATCACTTGCTGCTATAGTAGCAAACATTTCCTTCATAGAATTATTTCAAGCAGTAAATATTCCAATTTTGTTACTATGCTAAATGGTATTTATGGCCTTCAGGTTTTCATGGACCAATAATTCTGTTGCAGGTTAAAAAAACTGCCCCATGTTTCTAATGAAGGCACTGAATTCAGAATTCAAGACTACTTTTTGCAAATATTCAACTTTGTTTTTTAATATAGGTTTCCCTTTTGGTGGTGGATTTGAAACTCTATGGTAGTATGAAGTCCAGGAAATTCTGACTACTCTTGGATTAAATAGGTTGGGAACTGCTGTAGGCTAGAACATCAGTGATTTCTAGCACACGCGAGCATACACACAAACACACATGAATCCAGTTTTTATCGTGAGTTAATGAAACCCTCACCTGGGAGTGAGTCATATATCTGACATTTCTGAAGTCTGATCAACACTCTTGTTGCTTAGCAGCTGAAATCCTTTTTGAGCGGTACAATACAAGGTCACACAGTAAAGTTTCATTATTCTTAGTGAAGGAAGCCTGCATTACAGATAACTGATGCAGGCAGAGTCTTATTAATAGCAGTTGCTTTTTTACAATGAATAAAACAAAATGGAAAATGGTTCACCTAAGACACTGTATACATTAGTTATTGGAACATATTTAGAGAGAGTTCAAAATTTTTATGAAATCATTTTTTATAAGCTTCATCTTTCATTGAAATGTACTGGTATAACAAAAATAAAATTAGTATTTTTCCACTGAACTCCCATAAATCATTAAGAGTCTCAGGAACTTTGTAAAGCTTTTATAAATAATAGAAAATATAAGAGGAGAGTAAGTATTTACTTAGGTGGAATAAACAATAGATAATGAATTTTTTTAAACCAAATATATTTTTACATCTAAATATATCATTTAAGATTAGAGTGTGGCTATATTAAAAACATATTCAAAATTATTGATGTTGAAAAACAATTTACTTAGAAGCAAAAACAGAGAAGTAAAGATTAATAGGTGTAGAGACACGCTGTTCTCTTAGATTAAAAGATTGGGTATCATAAAGATGTGAATCTTCTCAAAGTAATTTATAGTTCTAAAGCAATTCTAATAAAAATTATGTCATGTTATGATAGAGTTTTCAAAATTGACCTGGAAGAATAAACTGGAGATAGTAGCCAAGATGATTTTGTAAAAAGGTAAAGGAGGAAGGCTTTCTCTACTGGGTATCCATGTATTCTGAAGAGCATACTATGAGTATTATTAAAAGAGTATGGTACTGGTGTAGGATATGAAAAGGAAATCTAGAACTGCATCCTAGTGTAAACGAGCCAGTGTATAGTCGGCCCTTTGTACCTGCAGTTTCTGCATCCACAGACTCAATCAACTGCAGATCAAATATACGTGAAAAAAATGTTAACGTTGGTGCCGACTTGTACTATGAAGTATAGTAGTATGAGTCTGTGCTACTGTACATGCACAGATTTTTTTCTTGTCATTATTCCCTAAACAATACATTATGACAACTATTTACATAGCATTTACATTGTGTTAGGTATTAGAAGTAATGTAGAGATGATTTAAAGTATAGGGGAGGGCGTGCGTAAGTTATATGCAAGTACTGTGTCATTTTATAAAAGAGAACCAATCCTCGTGGAAACCTAGGGAGGACTGTAGAAAAGGCAGTATTGGAAATAGTGGGGGCTATGTAATAAATAATAGGAGGATAATTGGTCAACTGTTTGGAAAAAATGTTGGGTCTTCACTTTATACTTCTTGCTAAAATAAGTTCCAGATAGATTAAAAAGTTAAGAATCAAACAAATAATAAAATCACGCTGTTTCCGTCTCTGTTCAGTTTTCCTTCAGAGTACTTATCACTATTTGACATATATTTATTGTTTATTGACTCTTCCATCTTTACTAGATTGTAAGCTCAAAAAAAAAAGCTATGGCTTTCTCTTTCTGCCTATAGATTTATCCTGAGCACCTAGAAGAATCTGACACATAGGAGTCATTTAACAAATATCTGTTGAATGAATAAGTAAAAGCAATGAAAGGAGGAACAAGGGAAAATAAAAAGTTCCCTTTAAACTAAACATAAGTAACAAAACAAACAAACAAACAAGAAAAAAAACAACATCCAGGAATAATCTTTGCCAATTTCACCATTCTAAGTGAGGCCAGATGGGGGACACCGTGCCTCATAGTGAAATGATGTGTCTTTCTCTCTTCCTCTGGATTTCAAAGTAATTGCCCTTTATGAAACCAACTGGGGTCCTGAAGCATAAACAAATACTCAAAGGCTTCATGCAGAGTAAAATCTGAAGCTCAATTTAGATTTTTAGTGTTATTTTGAAGATGATAACTAAATATATATCTAATACATGCTCTGTTTTGGACTATGAACAATACATGTAATAAACACTTCATACATCAACCTTATTGCTACTTTCAAGATGCACAGATATCTATTTTCTGCTTCTTCTTTTGTATTTTTAAACAGGCTTAAATCAGATTCACCAGAGAGAAGAGGGGAAGAAACACAGTTTATATATACATTTTCCCAAAATCATTATTTACAAGTTTAATTTTAATGATATACTCTCCTCAGCATGCTATTCTATCCCACATCAAACTAGTCATGCCCACTGTATCCTCGTTCTCCCATTAGAGTGATACTACATTTCCTAACAGAAGAGCATTAGGTGGTACCCACTTTCTTCTTGTCTCTGGTTGGACCTGATTTCTTCATCTCCACATTAAAATCCTTCCAGGTTCTGAGCACAGACATCATGCAACATGTCTAGCTTCCCAGAGAAATACTTTGCATGATTCAACAAAGCACTTTCAAAACATCTGCAAGGTGCTTAAAAATGTTGCAACAGAAAATGTCATTCTTTCTTATGGGGCATAAACTTTGGAAAGGAGGAGAAAACAAAATTTGACTTACCGAGGGTGGGATCATATTCCCAGATGAAACGTTTCGTCAGAAATCTCACTACAAGAGCTGTGGAAAAAAAGAGAAACATTTAAAACAAACTTGTTAATTTTCTCATAGTCCTTATACCTATAAGGAAAGACAAATTGCCCATAAAACTATATGTGTGTTATATTTCTTTTGCATATAAACCCAAAACATTTATTTATGATTATAAAAATACCTTTTCAATTTTATATTGTGGCCTAAAAAGTGGGGTAGGTTTATTGTGCATTGATCAACAGTTTAGACCTCTTTCTTTAGTCACATGGTTAAAAACAAATTTTAAAAAATCACAGTGTGAAAATACTCACATATAAAATTTTTAGCAAAACAATGAATTCAGACATGAAACATCACAAAATAGGTGTCTAAGTTTGAATTTTGATAATGATTGATAAAGTTGACTTACAAATGTGGTAATTTTTGCTGTAATGAAAAGACCACTAGATGGTTATTCATACTACAAAAAACACTCCACATTAAGGATTTTATTAGTAACTCATTAAAACTCATCAAAAGTAGTGCTGATAAAATACTTAAAGTCAGGTTCAGGATCTGGAACTGTGCTAAGGACTTTACATGATCTCAGCCCTCACTTCATCTCTAAGTGGCAGGTACAAGGATTGGTTCCATTTTTCAGATAAGGAAATTGAGGCTCTGAGGGGTTATATTATTTAACTGAGCTCACCTGGCTAGTTAGTGGCTGAATCAGGATTTGAACCCAAGCAGTCTGTTTCCAAAGCCTGTAATTTATCCATTACCCTAAACCAAATTCAAGGCCTAGGCCATCTGGATAACATTTAACTAGAAGATGGGTCGGAGAAAGAGAAGTGCTGAGATTGATGGACTCTATTGTCCTTAAAAATGGATTGGAAACATGATGAACATTTTTTTATACTGTGTTATGGTTGAAAAACAGTGGTTTTAATATTAAAAACATTTTTTTTGGAGGGGAGTATCATAGATACTTTAAAAATGGAATGAAAGCTTTGGATCCTTTCCCTGGAACAATAGATGTACACAGAGTGGCATATAACTTCAGCAGGCTCATGAGCCCTCTGAAGACCTGGGATGGCCTTCCTGGGATCTCATCGACCCTAACCAAAGACTCAATGTCTGTTATATTTTATAGCTTACAAAATATTTATCATTAGGGTATTTTTAGTTTTACAGAAATACCTTGTATACAGAAGTCTAAAGATACTCCTTGAAGAAATAAGACTAGTTAGTTGAAAGTTACTGTCAGTCTCTCCCTGTGTTAGAATCAACTGGAGGTCTATACCCCCTACCACAGTGTCTTATATGAGAGATCACAGTGCAAATTGCAACCAGAACCTCATAAAACAGACCACAAGTATATGTGGCTTGGCTGGAGACTAAAAGTAGAGATGTTCTTTCTAATTACAGAGTGTAAGGCTGGATTTGAGCCAAAGTTTTTGCAGTGCCTAAAGTAGCAGGCCACTGACCTTACAATACTTCCCACAGTGAGCGAGCACACTGTGTTTTTATCTTCAATTTTCAGTCTGTCACTGTTCACTCTCTAGAGACTGAGTCTTTTTTTTTTTTGCATGTAAGAAATAGTAAGCACCAGACAGCAGTAAACTTAACTGCAATATTGAAAGAGTTTCATCTTTTCTCAGAATAGGAGTTTTAACTCTACAGATTGCAACCTTCATTTATCTGGCATCTTCAAGCAATGCACTATTAAAATTAACAACATTTTTTACATAACTATAGTTGGAAGTACCCCGATTGCAAGACCATTTAAACTTTAATCATTTCTCAAAGAAATCTTTCTAAGATGCACTAGACACTCCATCGTCATTCACAACTGAGCATATACCGAACATAATTCAAATCATTTTTAAGTGTCTAGATCCTAGTTTAAGAACCTTGATCAATGCCCCGTGCAGTTATGTGGCAGTACTTTTAGAAGTTGTAGTGTGGTTAAGGTAAAACAACTCTAGAGTGTTAGGGCTTTTAAGTATTTTCAGTTTTTGAATGTGTATATTAATATATTTTTCATGTACACACAAATAAAATACCTCTCTCAAATATCATGGCTTTCTCTTTTTTGCCACAGTCACTGAGATGTTCTCTAATAATCTATCTGTACATCTACTTCGGTACTTTTATTATTCTGAAGACTGATAAGCCATGTTAATAATGCTACCATGTTTGATTTTTGTCTAATACTGGAGTAAATTAGCTCTAGGGTTTGGTTCTAAGGAACTTGCTCGTTAATATAAGCATGATTCTGGTACACCTTTGAGACATAATGTTCATTGTTGATAAGTGTTCTCTGCTGACTTGTGGGTTACTGGCTCCGTTTTAGAAAGCCTCCTTCCAGTGGGGTAGTGGTGCTGGCTTAATCCATGAAATTTGTATAAACATTTTCGATGTTCTTTTTTAAGAGACACACATCATTATTTGGTGGTTGTTTTAACAACTGAATCCCACATTTGTTTAAAAATTCAATCTACTTCAAATGCAATAAAAAACATCAAAAACCATTTTGAAAAACTGACATGTGATATGTTCATTCTTTGAAACTGTTGTTTTCATCTCTCTCTGTCAGATTATCCATGGAAAAGACAAATGCATTTTCTATTTTTAAGTTTCCAATCATATTTTAATGTAAATTATTAGTCTAAGGAATGAAAGTAATTTTCATTGTGTGGAAAGTAATTTTCATCTGTGGACGTGATAATCTGTTAAAGGCTCTATTGTTATTTAAATCGTGTATGAGATGCTTAGGTGACATTCACCATTTACTGAGGCAATTATAGAACTTCAATATTATTTAGCACCCAATTTTATTATAATTTCTTTATGGCATACAGTTTTCATCACTACCACTCTCATCCCATGCTTTTACTTGTTAATGATAGTACAATCGCTTCCTCAGTGGTGTCCCTTCAACTGCACCCCGAAACCCTTTAAACCCCTCTCTTCTCAGCTGCCAATGACTTTGTTAAAACTTAAACTAACTCATGGTACATCCTCCCTGCTCTCTTCTCATTGGATAAATATTTATTGAGCACCTACTCTGTGCTAGTTCTGTTCTAGGTGTTTCGACTAATCCAGTAAACAATTCATATTAAGATCCCTGACCTTACAGATTTTATATTCAATAGAAGGAGACAGATAAAAAATAAAAATAATAAATTACATAGTAGACTGGAAGTGATGAGTGCTATGGCATAAAAGAAGTGGAGCAGGGAAAGGGGGATTCAGCATTGGGGGGATGAAGACCTTGAATTGTTATTTAAGAGGGTGACCAGGGTAATCCTTACTGAGAAGGCAATAAATGAAAGAGATGAGGGAAACTATCTGGGGAAATAGTGTTCCAACAAAAGGGAACAGCTATTGCAAAGGCCGTAAGGCAGGAATACATGTTTGATACGCTTCAGGAACATCAAGCTGGCCAGTGTGGCTAAAGCAGAATGAGTAATAGCAGTGTAGTATGAGATGAGATCATTTTGCTGCCAGGTTCCCAGTCAGGCCTTCCATAAATATACGATTACTACTACTACCACCACCACCACTAGTAATAATAATAGTAATAATAAAAACAACTGAAACACCTATATATTATCATTACGATTATTATTATAATTATTTTACTCGATTCCTTTTTTAGAATGTATATTCCATGAGGACATGAAATTTCTTTCATTCATCACTGTTTTCTAGTGTCTAGAAGAGTAGCTATTGGCACAGGGTAGGTTGAGTGCTGTGTGGGTGGAGCCATGTTGGGGGTAGGTGGTGAGGTTCTTCAGAGCCTAGACTCTGAAGGAGCTTATATACCACACTGAGGATGTGCATTTTATGCTGAAGTCTATGGGCACACAGGGGTTCTGAGTAAGGGGATGGCTCCATTTGATCTGTTTACCTATAAAAATTGTTTATTGGTTAGATGTAGAGAGTGAGGGAGAGGGATTAGTCAATATGGAATAAAGGTCTGGGTGTAGTACTATTCTCACAGGCAGAATATAGTGGGGAAATGAGTCAAAAACAAGTGAGGCTGGACTTGAACCTGTCGAACATCAGATATTAATGAAAATGTCCAGGTATAGAAATACTATCCATCTATCCATTCATCCATCCATCCATCCTCTATCTTTTCATTCATCTACCCATCTATCATACATTCAATATATATTTATTGAATATCTATCATGTCCCAGGCACTGCTTGAACTGTCCCATTGGCAGCTGATATAACAACTTGAAGACGAAGGAAGTGATCATTGCTCAAGTGACACTTTCTAGTGATTGGTAAGTGCACTGTGCATGGTTAAGATGTCCCTTGTGGATAGTTCACAGTAAGAGCAAAGGACTTGGCTTAGAACTCTATTTTCATACTCATGATGATCTCTATTGCTTTCTAAGTCCTCCTCCACCTCAACTCCTCCAACTTTCTAGCTGAACTAAGAAAATTAACAGATCAGCCATGGGAGAAGATTTGTTCATATAGCCGCAGTTTCTGAAGTAGACCCATCCCCCACCCTCAACCTCAACTGTACCCTTGTATTCTTGTGACAGTCAAAATAAATTGGTATAAAAAACCCTCAAGCCCCATAAAACAGAAATTTAGCAATTTAATGGAAATGTAAAATTAATGCAATGTAAAAGTGAACATTTTATAATGCCAGAAGTTAAAATAAGAAGTAAATTAGTTCCAGATGGGGGTCTAGGGATTGCTTTTAAATTATTGTGTTTGTTTAAGCCAGAAAATATTGACTTATCCTGTATTCTGACAAAAATATCACCTTGAGAAAGAGTTACAGAATAAATGTCACTGTTCTGTACAAAAAATTTTCTAAAGATAAATGGTATAATTTCCAATAATTATTAGGAAAGCATTCATGTCTCTGAAAAGTTAACCTGGTAGTCTAGCTTCAGTGCATTTCCAGTCCTGAAAATTGACTTATTTTGTTATGGAATGGTAAGGTAAGAGTTAATCTGATAGTGGCAACTGTGTTTTATAATGACAGATGAGAATGCAAAAAATAGCAGGACCATAATTTAAAATCCCTAACATGTTTGATAGGGAGTAGAGGTATGGGAATGCTTATAAAGAATGTAAAATCAAGAAAAAAATTATTTTAAATTAAAAAGTTAACTTGTATGGTTGAATAACAGTAAGTCTTCTGGAGTTAAACTGAAAGTAGAGACAAGAAGAATTAAGTTTAGAATATGGTAATCAACACATTTGGTTTTGTCTTTTCATTTGTATCTTGAAGGTTAATAAATCAAAAGCTATGGATTCTGTGTCCAAGAATTCAAACCAGTTTTATATAAGTGGAAAACTATTCATTTTAATTATGAGTGATGCTTAAGAAATAAATTACTAACTTTGTCAAACTAGAAGTTTAAATTTAATAATTTACAATTTTTTATTTTTTATTAAAAATATTTTTAAACAAGGCATCATATTTAAATATAATTATTTCTATTAAGTATTTTTCTAAACTTTCAAGGGATTTGGATACTAAATTTGGATTTTTAACTTTTTTCTGGAAGAGAAAACACATGTGTTAATGTCTGAATTTTTTTCCCTATGCTTTTATTACTATAGCACTTAAGAAATTGGCAACTGAAAATATTTGGATTTTTGGGGGGCATAAAAGTGAGTCAGACAAAGATGCCAAAAAACATACAATGGAGAAAAGACAGCCTCTTCAACAAATGGTGCTGGGAGAATTGGAAAGCCACATGAAAAAGAGTGAAACTAGACTGCTGTCTGTCACATGTACCAAAATTAAGTCAAAATGGATCAAAGACCTAAACATAAGATCTGAAACAATAGAATGCATAGAAGAAAACATAGGTACTAAACTTATGGACATTGGATTCAAAGAGCGTTTTATGAATTTGACTTCAAAGGCAAAGGAAGTAACAGCTGAGATAAATGAATGGGACTATATCAAACTAAAAAGCTTCTGTACAGCAAAAGAAACCATCAGCAAAATAAAGAGGCAAACAACTGAATGGGAGAAGAATTTTACAAACAACCCCTCCGATAAGGGGCTAATATCCAAAATATATAAGGAACTCATACAACTCAACAACAACAAAACAACAAACAATCCAATTAAAAAATGGGCAGAAGGCCTGAATAGGCATTTCTCCAAAGAAGACATACAAATGGTCAATAGAAATATGAAGAAATGTTCAACATCACTAATCATCAGAGAAATGCAAATAAAAACTACAATGAGATATCACCTCACACAAGTTAGAATAGCTATCATCAACAAAACAAATAATAAGTGTTGGAGAGGCTGTGGAGAAAAAGGAACCCTCATACACTATTGGTAGGAATATAGATTGGTGAAGCCACTATGGAAGGCAATGTGGAGGTTCCTCAAAAAATTGGGAATAGAATTACCATATGACCCAGCAAACCCTCTCCTGGGTATCTACCCAAAAATCTGAAAACATTTATACATAATGACAAGTGTGCTCCAATGTTCATTGCAGTTTTATTTACAGTGGCCAAGACATGGAAACAACCCAAATGTCCTTCAATAGATGATTGGATAAAGAAGTTGTGGTATATAAACACAATGGAATACTATTCTGCCATAAGAAACGATGAAATAGTGCCATTTGTAACAACATGGATGGATCTTGAGATTATTATGCTGAGTGAAATAAGTCAGACAGAAAAAGTCGAGAACCATATGATTTCACTGATATGTGGTATATAAAACTGAAAACAACAAAAGAACAAGACAAACAAATGAAGAAACAAAAACTCATAGACACAGACAATAGTTTAGTGGTTACCAGAGAGTAAGGGGCTGGTGGTGGTAGTAGATGAGGGTAAAGGGGATCCAATATATGGTGATGGAAAGAGAACTGATTCTGGGTGGTAAGCGCACAATTTGACATATAGATGATGTATTACAGAATTGTACATCTAAAATCTATATAACTTTATTAACAATTGTCACCCCAATAAACTTTAATTAAAAAATAAAAAAAGTGAGTCAAAGTGACTAAGTACCCCAGAGAAGCAGAGGAATATCTTATATAGCCCTACTACATGCCTTCTTTACTAAAGAACCAAGGATCTTACAAGTTACTCTGCTTACACATACCCTCTGCTCCAGACTCATTTTGCTTCCTACCTATATGGGCACATATAGGCTTAATAGGCTATGCCTATGACTCTAGTCTGGGGGGTGTAAGGGGTTACCCATAACAATATGATATCTCCATTTGTAGCCCCATAACTGTCCCTACTGCTATCTTCATAATCCTATTAAACCAAAAACAACAAAAAAACCCATAGAGACTTGAAAAGTCATTGTGTGTATGGAGAACCAGAGCCTGACAAAATAAGGATGTAAGTGAGAGGAACTGTGGGAGATTGGGTTGGAAAAGTTATGAAGAGCTTATAAACCAAGCTAAGGAATTTATAATTAGGCTTAAAATAATGAGAAGCCATTAGAGTATTATAAACACAAAGATGACATGATCATCTTTTTGCTTTATAAAGTTCACTGCTATATCAATGCCAAGATGAACTGGAGGATTACAGGTAAGGCTGAAGGCAGTACGAGCTATTAAGGAGCTATTCCAAAACTACAGAAAGCAAAAAAAAAAAAAGGGAAGACAGAATGGTTCCTCCTTCACTTTTATCCATTAGTAAATGTGTCGAGTCACAATTTGAATTATGCAGTATGTGGTCTATTCAGTCTGACTTCTGTCACTTAGCATGTGCATTTAAGTTTCTTCCATGTCGTATTCTGGCTTGAGAGCTTATTTCTATTTATTACTGAATATTCCAATGCATGGGTATATGACAGTTTGTTTATCTAGTCACCAATTAAAGAACATCTTCATTACTCCCCATTTTTGGCAATTATGTTTTGGCTATAAACATTCACCGGAAGGTATTTATGCAGACATAAGTTATCAGACTGGCTGGGTAAATATTTAGAAGCACAATTGCTGGATTATGGTCAGATTATGTTTAGCTTTATAAGAAACTGCCAAACTGTTTCCCAAAGTGCCTGTACCATTTTTCATTCCCACCAGAAATGAGTGAATTTTTGTTGTTTCACATCCTTGTCAGCAATTTCACAGTGTCAGTTTGTTTTGATTTTGGGGGGGCGGATTTTTGCCATTCTAATAGCTGCATATTGTTATGTTGTTGTTTTCTTGCAATTCTCTAATGACAAATGATGTTGGGAATATTTTCATATGATTATTTGCCATCCATATGTCTTCTTTGGAGAGCTGTCTATTCAGATCTTTAAAACATAGACTTCATTTTTTTAGAGTAGTTTTAAGTACACAGCAAAATGGAGCAGAAAGTACAGGGAATTCCCATATACCCCCTACTCCAACACTGCACCGCCGCCTTCGCTATACTAAAGTGGTACGTTTGTGATAATTGATGAACCTATATTAACACATCATTGTTACCCAAATTCCATGTTTACATTAGGTTCACTTTTGGGGTTGTACATTTTATGGGTTTTGCAAGTGAATAGTGACATATAATCACCATTATGTTATCATACAGAGTAGCTTCACCACTTTAAAATCTTGTCCTATTCATCCCTCCGTCCCTCACAACTCCTGGCAACCAATAATATTGTCTCCATAGTTTTTCCTTTTTCTAGAATGTCATACAGTTGGAATCATATAGTATGTAGCCTTTCCAGTTGGCATTATCCACTTAGTAATATGCATTTAAAGTTCCTCCATGTCTTTTCATGGCTTGACAGATCATTTCTTTTTAGTGCTGAATAATATTCCATTGTTTGGATATGACAGTTTATTCATCCATTCACCTACAACTTCTTAGTTGCTTCCAAGTTTTGTCAATTATGAATAAAGCTGCTATAAACATTCATATTCAGGTTTATGTGTGGATATATATATATATATATATATATATATATATATATATATATATATATATAACTCCTTTGGGTAAATATCAAGGTATCAAGGAGCACAACTGCTGGGTTGTATGGTAAGAGTATATTTAGTTTTGAAAGAAACTGTCAAACTGTTTCCAAAGTGGCTGTACAGTTTTGCGTTCCCACCAGCAATGAATGAGAATTCACATCTTCACCAACATTTAGTGTCAGTGTTTTGATTTTGGCGGTTCTAATAGGTGTGTAGTGGTATCTCACTCTTTTTGTTTTCAATCCTGTGATGTGGAGCATCTTTTTATGTAGTTATTTGGCATCTGTATATCTTCTCTGGTGAGGTGTCTGATCAGATCTTTTGCCCATTTTTAATCAGATTGTTTGTTTTCTTCAGTTTGTGTTTTAAGGTTCTTTGCATATTCTAGATGACAGTCCTTTATTAAAATGTCTTTTGCAAATATTTTCTCCTAGTCTGTCACTTGTCTTCTCACTGTGGCCTGGCAGTGTCGTTAACAAAGAAAACTTTAATTTTAAAGAGGTTCAGTTTGTTAATTATTTCTTTCATGGATCATGCCTTTGGTGTTGTACTAAAAAGCCATTGCCATCCCCAAGATCTCCTAGATGTTCTCCTTTGTTATCCTCTAGGAGTTTTATAGTTTTGCATTTTACATTTAAGTCTATGATTCATTTTGAGTTAATTTTTGTGAAGCGTATAAGCTCGGTATCTAGATTCTTTTCTTTTTTCTTTTCTTTTTCTTTGCTTGTGGATGTCCAGTTGTTTCAGCACCATTTGTTGAAAAGAATGTTTGCTCCATTGTATTGCCTTTACTCCTTTGTTAAAGATAGTTGACATTATTCGTGTGGATCTATTTTTGGGTTCTCTACTCCATTCCATTGACCTATTTATCTATTCTTTCACAAATACTGCACTTTCTTGATTACTGTGGCTTATAGTAAATCTTGAAGTCAGGTAGTGTCAGTCCTCCAACTTTGTTTTTCTCTTTCAATATTGTGTTAGCCACTCTGGGTCTTTTGCTTCTTCATATAGGCTTTAGAATCAGTTTGTCTATATCCACAAAGTAACCTGCTTGGATTTTGATTGCAATTTCATTAAAGCTAGAGATTAAGTTGGAAAGAGTGTCATCTTGACAATACTGAGAATTCCTATCCATGAATGTGGAATTTATTTAGTTCTCTTTGATTTATTTTTATCAGAATTTTGTCGTTTTCCTCATATACCTATTTTGTTAGATTTGTACCTTAGTATTTCTTTTTGGGGTACTAATGAAAATGACACAGTGTTTTTAGTTTAATTGTTCATTGTTGGTATATAGAACAGTGATTGACTTTTGTATACTAATCTTGTATCCTGTAACTTTGCTATAATCACTTATTCAATCCAGGAGCTTTCTTTAGTCTATTCTTTCATATTCTTTCAAATGTTTTCACCCTAATTGACACAAGCATATTCGCTTGCTTGCAGTTTCTCTAAGAGTAAATTATCAGACAAAACCAAAATCTAAAAGACAGAATTTTATGTTTCCATGCAGCTCACTGGAATATTTTATAAAAAGATTTAACTTTATACTTCATCTGTTTTATTCCCTTTGTTCTGAAATAAATTAATTTTAAAAGCTAACCAAACCATTGTCATGTTCATTTATTTCCTATATACATGATCCCAATACGGATGTATGATTGATAAGGCCAATGTGGTGTGATTTAAATGTCAACAATAGATTATTGGTGGTGATTTATTAATTAGTTTCTTTTTCTATTTTGCTTTTCTGGCATTTTCTCTGGATAATAATATTTTAGGTCTTAAGGGGAGAGAAGAGGAGAAATAAAAAATGTAATACCAGTCTCTCTCATTAGATAAAATTGAACCTTCTAAAAAATCACAGGCATATCTTTGTACACACTTTCTGAAACTCTATCATCTGTTATGTTCTCTTTTTGAAATAAGTGGCACAGATTTTGATGCATGTATTGGCAAAAGCACACAACTTAACCAGCTCTCTTCTAGCTATTCCAAACTCATTCATTCTTCACAGTGTGGGGTATAAAAGCAATCTGCACCATAGCGGGGAGTACATTTGGATACAGAAAGAATACAGTGACCTCACAAAACCCTTAGTTCAAAAACAAGGGATATGGCTCTATGATCTTCTTTGGCACATGCTCTTCTGGTGGAGGGGGGCAGGGTGGAGGATGGATGGTATATTAAAGTGGTAGGTCATGTTGGTAGCTACTAACCAAATTCATTTACCCTGTATATATACTGGGCTTGTGCTTAAGCCCACTAAAAAAGAATTCAACAGTAATTAATGATTTCTTTCATAGACTATCTGAGAACAATCACAGAAAAGATAAATTAATTATATAAATATACATTACATATATGTATATACACGTATACATACACACACACACACATATATATATATATAGTGAGTTTTAGAGTTTGAGACAAATGCTCATAGGTTTAACCCATTTCATTCATTCATGCAACAAGTCTTTACTAACAATTATAATGTGCATAACACTGAGCTGGTTGCTGAGTAACAGTACTACCCCTGAGTTTTCATTCATTCATTCATTCAATATTTATTGAGCAACTATAAAGCACCAAGTTCTCTTAGAGAGGTAAACAAACAGACCAAAGTTTCATCCCTGAAGCTTTATGGTCTTTAGATTCCTATACAGGAAGAAAAATGTCAAATCAAAAAACAAGTAAATAAATAATGTGTTATATGGTGATAAGTGCAATGGAGAAATGTGAAGCAGAGAAAAGAAAGAGGAATGGAAGGATTGGAATGGTACACTATTTTAAGAACAGTGATCAAGGAAGTCTTCACTTGTAAGATATCATCTTGGTCGAGACCCATAGTGGGTAATGGAGTGAGCCATCTAAATATCAGGGGAAAGAACGTTCCAGGCAGAAGGAAGAGCAAATGCAAAAGCCCTGAGGCAGAAAGACACTTGCCATGTTTAAATAAAAGGAGGCAGCCATTGTGGCTGGAGTAGAGAGAACAAAGGAAAGAGTGGAGCGAGGTGAAGGGTGGGGAGGAGGTCATGCAGAGCCACAGAGATGAGTGTAAGGATGGTGACTGGAGGCAGAGCAACACCAGACCATCATGAGGAAAGAAGTGAGACAATCTGATTGCTGTGTGGAAATAGACTATGGGGGTAGCGCAAGGGAAGAAGTAGGGAGGACAATTAGGAGGTTATTGTGATAACTGAGATCATGGCAGTCCAAGCAACAGTGGAGGTGGTGGGAAGTAGATTGGCTTCTGGACTGGCTATGTAGTGTGAGAAGAAAAGAGTGAAGAATGACTCCAAGGTTCATGGCCTAAAAAATTCGATGACGTGCAATTTCCTGGGATGAGGAAAGACTGGGTAGAGAAGATTTTAGAAGAAAGATCAGGAGTCAATGTTGAACAAGATAAGTTTGTGATATCTTTTAGACATGTCAGGAAGATACTACGAGGCAGTGGGGTATAAGAGTCTGGAACTGAGGGCAGAGATCCAGGCTAGAGACATAAATTTATAAATGTCAGTATACAGATGGTATTTAAAGACCCAAGACCGAATGAGGTCACCTGGAGATGTATGAACCTAGGAACATCCTGAATTCTGGGGCACCTGTCACTTTTAGCAGTTGGGTTGATGAGATAAAAATCAGGGAAGGTGACTGGGAAAGTGAAGTAGGAGAAAAGCTAGGAGCATTTAGAATTCCAGAAGCTATGAAAAAAATGGTTTTCGGGAAGAAAGGACTGATCAACTGCTTCAAATGTTGCAAATAATTAAGAGGAGGACTGAGAATTGAATTTAGCTGTGTGAAATCATTGACAGTGGACTAGTGTAGATGACAGTGTAATTAGAGTGGGCTCAAGGATTGTGGGGAAGAGGAAATGGAGAAGTATGTCTACGCTTTTAAGCGATCATCAGAAGGTTCTAAATCACATAACAATGCATGGTGATGTACCCACCTTAAATATGTACTAGTCATCATTTTGTTTGAAGACACTATTGTGAATCACGCACATTTAGTGATACGGATATTCAGCAACTATTTAGTAGTGTAACAAATACAATTTAAATGTGCAATGTTATAGAAACAAGACTAAAACAAAATGACAGAAAGCTATAAAATGAGAGTGGAGGATAATGTGGTAAAGCATTTACTGAAGTGACTTTTTTTTTTAAGTAGGAAATTTCTTGGATTTTTCTGCCATTTTCTTTTACCTTTAAATCAGACCTTGACCTCCACTCCCCCCAAAGGAAGGTAAACCAGAGCACAAATACAAAGAGAAACCAGATATTTATTCCTGGATTTTAGCATCCCAAAGGCCAAGATCTTGGCATTAACAATGAGATTATAACCAGAACCATCTCCCTACTCCCAACCCCTAAACACCCCAATCCTCAGATGTCAGATAAATACTCTTTCTGGACTAGGAAGAGAGAGAAGAGAGAAAAGCAAGTGAGAGAAATTTTGATGTGGACCTATATGCCCTCCCTCCTAGGGGGAGGCAGTGATGTGGGTTTGGAGAAGAAGAAAGGGGCAAAGGAATCCCTACTTAGCTTTTGGACATTTAGAACACAGGGGACCCTCTCCCTACACAGCTTGTCTTGCCCTGAGATCCCCCACAGAATCCCCCATGGCTAAGGAGGAACAGCTAATGGTATGACCAGGCAGATAAATCTCAAATAGGGCCACAGAGCCCCTGGCCAAATAGGACCCAGGGCACATCCAAATACTGGCTCTATGACTCAGAAAGTGCCACAGATGTGCCTTCAAGAGCCAGTGGGCTTGAGCATATCCTACAGTCTGATGGGATTTCAACAGCAGATGCACTCAAGTTCATCAGCCGATGGAAGCACAGGGGAAAGGCCACCTGAATATCAATGTTAGCAGACACCTGCAGAGACAAGCGATGAAGAACTTCCAGTGCTTGGTGTAAGCCCATGTATGTTATACCTCACACCAGAGGGTAAAGAGATGGCAGCAAACCCCTGAAGTGGCTGAACTGACCATTATTAGTCCCCTAAGAAACACCTCAAGTTTCAGACTGAACTTACATCATCACATGGACTATTTTAAGTTTCATGTCAAAGCACAGAATAAGACTGAGATCAAAACTAGGTGTTTCAGAGAAATTTACGAGCCACATGAGACCACAATTGCATAAAAATGTGTTTACAAGCGCTTTGGGGGAAACTGGGAAATTTATAGGGAAATATAAATAATACAATGTATTTGAAATGATAAAGGACTGGATTTGGATCCCAGCTATGTTACTTTCCCTCAAATTTCAAGCAGGGTAATTATGCTTTCTAATCTCTAGTGTCCTTACTTATAAGAACAAGACAAGTAAATATACCTTACAAGACTGTTGTGATTATCAAATGCCGTAATATATGTAAAAGTGTTTTGTAAACTCTAAATATTTCAAAATAAAAGGTAAAGGAACTGACACCAGGTACTACAATGTACCAGCCTCCTTTCATGATGGTAAATTTATGTGTATTTTATATATTAATAATATTTTTATATTTAATGTATACTATATAGTAACTATAATGTTATATATTATATTATATTACATTATATTATATTTATTATATTATAAAACCCAGGAATATAACTAATAAATATAATATATAACATAACATCATAACATAACATAATATAATATACTGCTATTATCTTGGGATAATTTTTAATGCACCTTTCATTCTCAAGAGAATTGTGTTTTGGATGATAAATTACATGGTCACCCTCTATATATTTTCCATACAATATCCTTGCAAGGTAAAGTAGGTATTTTTATTTTATTTTCCTAGGTGAGGTACCTAAAGCTTAAATGACTTCAGTAATTCACTGATGCTCTCTCACAGCTAGGTACGCTGCTTTATCAGAAATCAAATCTAGGTCCACTACCACGAAAGGTTTATCTGTTCTGTCGACTGTACCACAATAGAAAGTACAATATTACTCTTTTGATTAGCATTAGAATTATGTGTGTATAAAATGAAGCACTTTCTCTGAAGCGCAGAGCATGGGGCCCATTTAGACTGACAGCAACGAATCAAGAGCAGAGTGAAGGCTAATCCTCGCATTCCTGAGCAGGCGGCCTCCCAAATCCTGTTTACCTTCCATGACTTGGCATTTGCATTGGATTGGCAAGCAGGACAAAAGCATGCAGATGAGCTTTAAGCAAATCAACTTAGAAATGTTAAATTAATAATCCCTCTCTTCAGTTTTATTTTTATTTGTGTTTTATTCAAATATTCTTAAAAGAAAAATCCATATCTCCTTAAAATCTGCCTTTTTCTTGGCATTCTAAAGCTTTTAATTGTGTCCAGTTTATAAATCTAATTTAGTGAAATCTGAAAAAACAAAACAGAAAAAAAGGCTATGTTTGCTTCAGTTAAGCCTGGGGATCTCATTTTAACTAAATGAATTCACTATCCCCTGGTAAACACTGGATGAAAGTTATAATTATACTGGTGACCAGAAAGACTTTCTGGCTTTGGTTTACAGAATTACATGACCTTAAGTTAATCTTATATATCAAAAAGATTAAAACTTTGGTCTGAAAATGAACATTATTCCTATTGTAAAATTTTGCTTTAAGCAAAAAAAGCATTTCACAACATTCTTTAAGTAAAACTGGGTTTTTTACAAGCCAAATGAGATATATATTTGAGGGAATGGTCTTTAGTTAATTCAGGCTGAACTAAGCTGAATAAAGATGGAAGAAAAGTGGAATCACAACTGTAATTATGTAGAAATATTTATTATATATAGTGAAGGCGTAAGTTAGCTTCCTCTGATACTGATAAAAGATGTGGAAACTGAAACTTTGTTTTAAAATATATGTACACATAGACCCTTTATCTGAAATGATGCCCCCTGATCCAAAACACCTCTATTAAAATGTGATGAACTACTTAGGAACACTCAACTAAATAAGATTACCCTAGAATGATTAAATGAAGACAAGAGTTGAATATATTAGAAGGTAGATTGTGAGCAATGTATGCACTGAGATGCTGAACAAGAAAGGAGAAACCACTGAACTGTTTTCTGCTTGGGAAAATGTATGTTTATAAAACTGGGGCTAATCCTTCTACAACTTCTATAGGATCAAACATGTGTCTCAGGGATCGAACAGCATGACTATGAGTCTTGATGTAGAATAGTAATAAAACATGTGAAATTTAATATGTAAAGTACATCTGATTCCCTAAGAACAACATGGAGGAGTGTCCGGATCTGGGATCTGCCCTCACGGAGAGAGCGGTTAGGTAGATCCAAGACAACACTGTAGAAGTTGAAAGCAGACAGACATACAGCCCAGGAAGTGAGCCCAGTATATTCTTAGATAAAATGAACTGAGAGAAAAGAAGCCAGTGGGAGAAGTTTCTTTTGAAGACAAGTTCATAGGTACATTGAAAACAAATTATAAGTGAATTGTAGGTAATAAAGTTAAAGGATACCGAGAAGTCTAGGCAGACTGGCCTTCATGGGGACTTTGGGAATTTCCAAAAGGACCACTGCAAACGCTAACTGGAATAAAACAAGAGGGGATAAATAAAGAATGCAGAGCTGGGGAGGAGGTGTAAAAAAGTGACCTAAAAAACAAACAGCAAATGGAAGAAATGCCTGTAATGGCATGGAAGAATGTGGAGCTGAGTGCTGCAAGAATCAAACTTAAAGGCACTGCAAAAATATTTCCATTCATCGCAGCACAAGACACTTTGTTTGTAAGGAATAGTCTACATGTATCAATTACTAGGAATAAGTTTTAGGTGAGATGACTTGATAAATCAGCCACCGATGCCAAGGGTAGAGGCACTGAGGGGACATGAAGGGAATTAGAGGAGGTCACTTTTATTAAACCACTTATTCCATAAGCATTTAGAAATTTTAAAAAGTACTCAGATATTCCATCTCCAATATCAACGTGTCTATTTAGCACTGAAATTTTGGTCTCTACATGAACATCAATCCTTTGGACATGGATCCCATTAAATTCATTAGCAGTCCTTTAACTGTCAATGTTGTCTCATAGTGACTGAGAAAAACAGGGCTTTTTTTTGTGTTTTCTTAAAATCAAGAAAAATTTCACCTGTTTTTTTTTTTCTTCTATTACTTCATCTCTGTCTTCCCTTATATAAGCTGAATTCTGATGAATTTGTAGCATTTAAAAAATATATTAAAATGTGTCATTATACTTAAAGCAAAGAATACGTATCCATATCTACTATGTAAAAGGGAAACACCATGCATGGCCCTGTTGGCCAGGAAGGGGGATGAACTACAGAAGCAGAAGCCAGAACTCATCCTCTGTCTTCGCAGTTCCAATGGGAAGGCGGACGTTCACAAACAACAATAGAACAGGGCATGATATGACCAGTGTTATACATTCAAGGGGCAGAGCATTACTCATTAGTAGAATACGGGAGATTTAACTCTAATGGAGGGAATTCCAACTTTAGTAATTTATCCCCAAATATCTACCGGACAAATGCAGAAAGGTACACATACCCGATGATTCCTATGTCAGTATTTAGGTTATCTGTACTGAACAATTAACCATCTGCTTGATTGTGCCAACCTGCCAATCACTCTGATACTGGATTTGGAGGAAATAGAAAATAAAATATTTAGAAGAAATATGTATAAATGATATCTGGGGCCAGCCTGCAGACTCTCGCTATGGCATTAGAATCCTTCCTTCCTGATACACTGTTCCTAAGAGCTGCTACTGACTGAGGCCACTGCGAGGAGTGCCTTTCGTCACCAGGACGCAGGCACTCCTCCTTCTCACACCATGGCCTTGGTTCTGTGAAAGGGCTCCGCACCTGCTAGGAACAAGAAGGAAGGTAGGGTGGGTGGAGATCTGAGGTTTCTCACTTTTGCTTCTTTCACAACAGCACCTCTAGTTATCATTTTGCACTTCAGAGTAAGATTTCTTTGGGGCAATGGATTTGCTTCTAAGAAGTTAAAAACTGCTAAGACTTTCTAATGTGGGCCCTTTCTGTCTTTCTATAATCTCCCTAATTGATAAGGAGAAGATCCCCAATCTTAAACAGCTTATCCTGTGTATATACACACAGGTCATGGGTGACTATAAAATAATGACTATATAATACACTTCCAAGCAAACAGCAAGCAAACTACTCTATTCATGAACCACTTCATCAGAAATACCACATCCTTAGTTTTGATTTTATCCATTTAAATTTAAATTTCATGACATTTCATTCATAGTATAGTATTTATGTTTTAAATGAATCATTTCTACTGTGTACGTAAATTTAAACTCAAGTGCTTTGCAGGAGCAAATAATTATTAACTGATTTTTATTTTTAAAATCCAAAAATTATTCAGATCAAACTATGCCTTTTGTTCTAATGTGTTCTAAAAATAAAAAGTGACCTGTAATTCTCTTATATAGGTTAAAAGTTAACTCTCTGCAGAGTATAAACTGATACAACCATTTTGGGAAATTACATGGCAAAATCTACTAAAGCTAAAAATATGCTTTCCCTGTGACCCAGAAATTCTGTTTTTATATTTAGCCAATGGAAGGGCATGATATACACATATTCACCAAAAGTCACATACAAACATTATCATAGCAGCGATATTTATAATAGTCCCAAACTGGAAATCTCACAAATGTCCAAGAGTAGAATGGATACATAGTGATATGCCAATTAGTAGAATACTATATACGAAGATTGGACAATTAAGTTTGCGAACTCATCCTAGAAAAAGTGCTACATACCTCATTGCTGAATATCACTACAGTCACCTTTGACATACTCCCCCTGGGAAGCTGTGCACCGATGCCAGAGCCTAGTCCACCCTTCGAAGCAATTTTGGAACTTTTTTTTCCAGAATGGCTACCAGAGCTGTCATCATATTACCCTTGATGTCCTGAATGTCATCAAAATGTCTTCCTTTCAATATTTCTTTATCTTCATGTAAAGAAAGAAATCATTGGGGGCCAGATCAGGTGAGTAGGGAGGGTGTTCCAATACAGTTATTTGTTTACTGGCTAAAAACTCCCTCATAAACAGTGCCGTGTGAGCTGGTGCATTGTCGTGATGTCAAAAGCCATGTCAAAAGCCATGAATTATTGGCGAAAAGTTCAGGTCGTCTAACTTTTTCACACAGCCTTTTCAGCACTTCCAAATAGTAAACGTGGTTACTTGTTTGCCCAGTTGGTACAAATTCATAATGAATAATCCCTCTGATATCAAAAAAGTTTAGCAACATTGTTGCAACAAGTTCGCAAACTTAATTGTCACACCTCGTAGTAACAAAAATGAACAACTTGGATAAATCTTACAAATATAAAATCTAGTGAAAGAACTTAGACACTGAAAAAGGTAATACTGTATACATCCATGTCTGTAGAGTTCAAAACCAGGCAAACCAATGTATGCATTGAGAGTGAACTCAGTGGTTACCGTTGGCGGCATTAGCAGCTGGATGCAGGCATGAGGGGACTTTTGAGGATCTGGACAGTCACAGTGATGATTTCTCACGTGCTTTTCTTATGTGGAAATTTGCACAGCTTCAAACTTATGATGTGTGTATTTTTCTGTATATATTTTATGCTTCAATAAAAATGAAATAAAGAAACAAACTAATAGTTAACCCTCCACATTGAAAAGGAGATGGTGAATTTGAGCTTTATAGCCAGTCCAAAATGAGCCAGGATTTACATGCTAAGGGGTAACTTGCCATGTGACTTGCACAAGTCACTGAGGCTCACTGTTTAATTTTCCTTATTTGAAACAGGGACAAAAATATCTAACTCATAGGATTTTATAAGGGTTAAATGCCATAATGGAGATGAAGAACTAGTATAATGTCTAATATGTCATCATAATATATTAATAATAACAGCTAACATTTACAGAGTGCGCCTCATGTTCCCAGCTCTGTTCTAGGGACTTAATTTTCTCCTTAAAACGCTGTGGGGCAGGGCCTTTATTTGACAAAGGAGGACACTGTAGCACAGACTTTAAATTACTCATCCAAGATCACACAGCGATTGGGGGAAGAGTCAGAATTCAAATACAATCAGGCTACATACTTAACCACTGTATTATCTTATGTAATAAGGACCTAATGAATGGTAGTTATTACTATTACAAGAACAAATGCTGGAAGAGACGTGGGAGGTTATAGGGAAGAATTGAGTGTGGGCTAAATTGCTTTTCTGCAGGAGGTAAATGGCAACTCGAGGGATAGGCTTTGAAATTCTGTGCTGAATAAATGGCTGCTATTATTATTATTATTATGCAATTGCTGTGCCTAATTTGAGACAGAAAATGGAAGTACATAAATGCAATATTATCATCACACTTTATAAATAGAGAAAACAGTTGCGTGGAAGGTAAGTGACTTGCTCACTCTCAGTCCAATTAGAGCCTGCTCCCTTAAAATATTTTCCAGGAAAGCAGTCTACCTTGTGAGACTATATTTAAAATAAGTCTTGGCTTTGGGGGAACTATGGGTGATTTTTCCCCCCTCTGTATTTCCAACATTTTCTATAATGAACATGTTTTATTTCACAGTGGAAAACCAACTTTAAAAATAAAATCAAGTGAAAACAAAAATCAATCTCTGTAAGGCAATAAGAACCATATGTCTTTTAAATGGAAAACACGCTTATTTCTCCTTTGTTTCTTGGAAGCAGCTTGTCAGACACACAATCCACAGCTTTGAACCATTTACATAAACACACCCCAGCCAAGCGTTTGCACGCAACAGTTAAATTGCGCCCAAACTGGCAAATGAATGACTTTGAAGAGTAATGGTAAAAACTGATATTCACTTCAGTTGCATTTACCTTAGATATTTAAACCATAAACAAGTGAGTTCGGTTTTAGACTGTAGCGTCCCAAGCCACTTTGAAGGCAAACCTTACTAATTCTGAGATGGGGGGAAAATACTAAGTGGTAGCAAAAGATACATATCTCTCAGGTGAAACGGAATGTCCAGGAATTGAGAGGTGCAAGAAAATTGCTACTAGCCACCAGAGGGCGCTACCAGTATATACAAAACTCAGGGAAAGTTGAACACCCCCTTTACCCGCCATTTCTAAGCGAGAAAGCTACTGTGATGAAGTCAAGAGAATTCCACTTTCACTGTGCTTGCTTTTTTTAAGTCAGGTAAGTTTTTCCTCGTTATGAAGGGATCCATATGTTACACTTACTGTTGTGACTGCCTTAAATTGGTTTAACCATTTGATTATAAAAATGTTATTTTACAATACATGTTGAGTGTTTCCCATGTACTAAGTACTGAGCTTGTCACCACGATGGTATAAATTAATAACAAGACCACCTTCTTGCCTGTATGTTGGATATAAATAAAAGGCTCTGACCTAACTACAAGGCACATGAAATTACCTGGGAACTATAAGACATAGAAGGTTGATGCTATTTTGTTTTGCACTGATAGCTACTATTGGTCAGTGATGAGAATATTGGCCACAGTCATTGTGGAAAGCCACTGTGGAAGTCCCAGAAGGATGTGCCACTAGAATAGGCAGAAAGGAAAGCAGAAACCAGCATTAGCAAAGTCACAGAAGTAAAAATTTCATTACTAAGGAAAACAATGCCTCTCATTTAATATTTCTGGCTGTCCTATACCGATTTAGAAAACTTCTAAATATACCCATTCACCTGCTTGAGAGACCGAGTAATATTTCTGTCACGTCTACGGTAATAGGTAGGTTTTACATATTTTCTGCAGCTGTTGTCGTTAGTGGTGTTTTTTTTTCTCGAACAGAATAGACCCAGAAGCAAGGGACTGTGTCTCCACCTCTGACAAGGTGAGACAGAGGTCGTCACCTTGTCCTGCCTGATCCTTGGTGCATGAGTGGTATGGGTTTGCTCTAAGACAGAGAACACATGGCACCGTCCCATTTGTATCACTCCTAGTTGCCCTAGGAGTGAAGCGGACAACTTGAACTGAGGAAACTGATCCAGCTGGAAGGTCTCCCTGTGGTTTTCCATGGACTAGGGATAGAACTTTGCTATGAACAAATAAATTTTTTAAAGTTAATTTTCGCGTAGTATTTGAAATTTAATAGAACTTTTTTGATTGGAACCAGATCTAGCACACATGTTCTTAGGTATTAAAGCCTAATATAATTACATTATTATTTGGGGAAAAAGATTATTTTGTCATAATAACTTTCCTTCAAAAATAATACTGCTTTTTTACTTACGTTGAACGCTCTACTATTTTTAATGTGATGCTACTCAGGAAAATGTTGTTTTCTTGTTAAATTAATATGTGCAGACAAGCAGTTACTCACTACACAGCAACAGGACCTCCTCATAAGTCATCCCTCCTAATATTTATGGTCTAAGAATGAGCTAGTTTGGGTGAGTCACATATTTACACTTAGCCCAAAGATTAAGAAAAGAATTAACACCACAATTTCCCTTAAGTAATGGAAAAAATGTACTTGTTACACATTTGTTTTCTGGGTCAGTGTTTTTCCAGCCATTCCACAGAGCCCTACTGTCACCCAAGGTTTCTTTAGCATTTCTCGAAAGAAAGAATGGAGGAAGTTGTGACAGGTGTTTATTTTAAACTTGATAACAATTGTCTGCCACTTTAAGAGAACACAGCTAACCACTGTGAAGGTTACTGTTCTGGAAAGTGAAAAATATGAACCAGTGGTATAGACTTTGAATGTCTGAAACAAATGAAACTGAATTAAATTTCCCAAATAACAGAGCCCCAGACAAGCACTTTCCTTACAAAAGAAATCCTTTACCTCAATCTTTAGATATGTGCTTATCCAGCATAAAAGGGAAAGGGTCTAGTGTTTATAAATGAAGGAGAAGCAATGAAATTCAGAAAAATGCTAATAAGGTCTATGAGGAAATAACAGAGAACCATGGTCCCTGGAAAATGTAGGAACGGTTGAAAAGCATTTATAATTCACAGAAAAAGAATATTCATGGTACATTATTTTTGGCATCGTATCATCTAAATAAGACACATAGAATAAATAAATTCACTGAAGGCAAATTAGGTGATTTACATAAATTTCACCAATAGTTACAAATCATCCTCTCTGGTGATTTTTCAAGATAGATATGGTAATGGATTAAATTGATACTGATATTGAAGTGTTAACCCTCAGTAACTATGACTGTGGCCTTATTTGGAAAGAGGGTCTTTGCAGATGAGCAAGTTAAGGTGAGGTCATTAGGATGGTTCCTAATCTAATATGACTACGTCCTTATAAAAAGGGGAAATTCGGACACAGAGACGGGCATGTACAGACAAAAGATGATGTGAAGACACAGGCAGAACACGTCATCAAGCCAAGAAATTCTTGACACTCCCAGAAGCTAGGAGAGAGCCTGGAATAGATTCTCCCTCTCTGCCCTCAGAGGAAACCAATGTGCTGCTGACACCTTGACTTCAGACTTCCAGCCTCCAGAGCTGTCAGACAATAAACGTCTGTTGTTTGAGGCATCCCATTTTGTGGCATTTTGTTATGGCAGCTGCAGAAAACAAAGACAGATATGTATTCCTGATACCTGTCTTTTGCCTCCCATTTAGCCACTAAGTGTCCCTGGCAATCAACGGAGCACAGAAGTTGTGTCCAGATTGCTCTCAGGTTCGACCTCCTGATCTGGTTCTGGACCACCTCACATTGTCATCCACATTAAGCACGTTCCTTTTAAAATCTGCCAGACCAACACAGTCAGGAGGGCAAATCTGTTCTAAACACTCACATATTGCATTGTGAAGCCAAACAAAGTCAAGCTTGGTTATTGCTCCTCACGAAAGAAGAAGCGGCCCCATTCGTCAGAAAGAACCAAGGGTTGATTGCAGTTCGTTTCCTTCCAGGTATATTTGGCCAAGTAGCTAGAGTAGGTTGATTAATGAGAATTTGCAAAATGTAAACATCACTGGAATTACAAGAAGTGACCATGGACATCCACTGATGGCCAAAGAACATAGCAAGTCTTCTGGTGCTTTCATTATGTGACAGCTCATTGGACCCCTGCCCAACAGAACAATCAATGTAGGCTAAAACTTGCTTCAGTCACTCTCAGCAATCATGTTTATAAACATTACCTCTGTGTATTATTTAGGTAAGATAAAGACTTAAAAACTATCATGCAAACAGAATTTTTAAAATTATAATTTTTAAAATATGTTAAACTTCAGAATGGACCTATCCTGATATTTAATGAAGGAGCTTTAGAGAAGTTAATTTAAATGGGATTATAGTACCACACGTTCTCATTTTTTGAAATGTAAGTTACACACGCTTAGGCATTTAAACACTGATACCACACGGTGTTGATCCTTGCTCCACAAGGAGACTTGGAAAAGAAATCTAATAGTAAAAGGTGTGATCAACAAATATGTTGAATGTTTAAATTAAAAAAAAATTTATTACAGTAAAAGACACATTACCATTAATCCCCCTTGAAATATTCCCCCTCACTTTGAACACACTTATCCCATCCTTCTTGCCACTTTCTGAAGCAGCTCTGGAAGTCCTCTTTTGTGAGTGTCTTTAGTTGTGCTGTCACAGCTGCCTCAATGTCCTCAATCAATTCAAAATGTTTACCTTTCAAGGTCATTTTGACTTTGGGGAAGAGCCAGTGCCATATCTAGTGAATAAGGTGGATGAGGAAAAACCATAATGTGTTTTTATTTGACAGAAATTGCCGCGCCGGAAGGGATGTGGGACACAGAGCCTTTCCATTGTGATCAAAAGATACAGTGAATGCTGCTGCCAAGTACCATGCAACAGAAAGGTGGGGAATCTTCTATATGGGAAGCGGCACGTCGAACCTTAGTAACAGTCTGTGACAAGTTTCAACTTGTTAGGTGCAGTCGGGTATGAGCTACGGTTGACAGAAGGTGTGTTTGAAAGTGTGACATACACCATCCTCCATCATGACAAGGCTCTGTGTCACACATCATTTCTGGTACGGCAATTTATGTCAAATAAAAACGTTACAGTGTGTCCTCATCCACTTTATTCATCGGATCTGGTACCACGTGATTTCTGGCTCTTCCCCAAAGTCAAAAAGATTCAGGATATTTAGGCAGCCACCCCAGCACAACTAAAGACACGCACAAAAGAGGACTTCCAGAATTGCTTCAGAAAGTAGCAAGAATGAAGGGATAAGTGTATTTGAAATACACTTTTAAATACTTCAAATAGGGGAAGTATTTTGAGGGGGATTAATGGCAATGTGTCTTTTACTGTAATAAATTTTTTAAATTTAAACATTCACTGTATTGTTTGATCATGCCTCGTATATGTATAAAATGATTGGCTATGATGAGAATCTCAGCTCAGAGATATTCAGACTGGGGAAAAAAAACAAACCCAACAAGAAAACCTAGATGAAGTATACAAAGCAAGCAATTAAAAATAAAGGGGAAAGGGCAGGCATAGTGTTAGAATATATAAAGTAATCTAACACCACTAAGTTTTTTCATCTTTCATTTTTCAGTAAGGATCTGTGATGCATTGTGACTATCAGAAAAATATGCACACACCTGGTGCCACCTGTGTAGGTGTGACCAGAATCTGCCTGTTGGAAAATAAAGGATTAAAAAAAAGAAATCAGAGAAAATGACACATAAAAGGACAACTTAAGTTTCCAGCAAAGCAAATATATAGCTAAGTTGATCAACCCTCCAGCAAAGTCCTCCTGGGCTGTGTTTTCACAAGAAAATGAGGGTGGAGAGAATCACAAAAGTCTTGGCTGCAGTCCACCCCTGTGGCCTGCTAACACAGGCCCAACTCCCCAGAGCACTGGGGTCGCACTGGAGTTGCTGCCAGAGAGCTGCTTTCATTAAAATTGAGTGGGGAGGAGAACAGGCAGTGGGGTTGGGCAGAGTAACTGCCCAACCTTCTGGGACCTGGAAGAGGTTGGGGCTGGGTGGGGGAGGGTAGCTTCCCTCTTCTGACTGAAAAGTGCTAGGTTGGAAGCCCTAGTAGTACCTAATAGTTATCTCATTCTAGCAGTTAGAGCCTTTCTCCATTCCTGGGGTCAATGCAACACCCCCACGGGACACTGAAAGCAGCCAGTTGTTAAACTAGGGTATTTCCTACTAGGCTGTGATGGGTTCATGCTACAGAGCAGAATTCTTAACCATTTTTGTGCCATATAGCGTTTTGGCATAACCTGTAAACCAATGACCTCAGAATAATATTTGAAAACATATAACATGAGAAACATATAATTACACATAAAACTAGCTAAGTTGAAATAGCACTGTTAAAATATTTAAAAATGCTGGTATACTGTTACAAAAGTTTGTTAAAAACCAAATTTGTGACATAGCAATTGCATGATTCTTTCTTACCATGTTAAATAAGATCTAGTCACAAGTTTAATAATTACCTAAAAGTTATAATTTCAAATTAATTATGAGCATAAATGACATTTTGAAATGCCAGCAACAACTGATATGATTGAAAAATCTGTGATTTCTATTGGTGAGAATGTCCTAGGTGTGACTTTCAATACTGTGATTTGTACTACATTCATCATGGGAGGCAGTGCTAAATTTCATTTACATAAAATGTAAAGGCTAGTGAAAGAGAAGATGAAATGTGTTCCCATCCAAGTTCACAGCCCCCTGAAATCTGTCTAAAGATTCCTTGGTGAGTCTGGACTGCATGTTAAGAACTCTCCCGTAGAGGTTCACCTGTCCTGAAACAGCAATTTGCCACAAATACCACATCAGTTTTTAGCCATTGTGCTATAATTACCAACTTCAAAAGAGTTAATGTTTATCTTTCGATGATTCAGAAGTCAATTCAAAAGCTGTCAGTATGCCAAGAGGTAACACTGTACCAAATACTATTGTAGGTTGGACGAGGCTTGTTAATGAAATTTCTGGGTTCAGAAAACCTGTAATAATTGTTGGTATTTTCTTTCTAAACCAGAATATGCAACAAATTATGCGCGAGTGTGGAATCGCATCACCACTGCACCATGAGTCCTCAGGAGAAAGAAATAAGACTGAGGTGATCGATATAGTTAATAAAACAGGATAAAGTTTCATGAGACTCTGATGTCAGGCAAAATTTTGTTCAAATTTCAACCCTGCCACTCACATTTGGCAAGTCAAGTCACTTTACTTCTCTAAACTTTAGTTCTATGATCTGTCAGATGGGGATAAAAATAGTGCCCATCTCAGAAATACTAAGGGAATAAAAGATAATGCATAATAAAATGCTAACCCTTTGCCTGTCATAAAGTATCCGTTGTCTATTGTGAAATAAGAAAATGAGGACAGGATACAGATCTGTCAGTCATCTCTCAGCCTGTCTTCTCTTTCAGCTTCTTTTCCTCAATCTTCTCTAGATTCTTCCCTTTAGTGGATAGGCTCTGTTTTTCATTCTGGACTCTAGGTGTCTTCAGTACAAGAAGGCAGGAAAAGAATAGGAAAGGCTGCTTAGATTGCATGGAAGGCAGATGCTCAATCATAGCAGAATAGCTGAAAACTATTTGTAGTCAGCAGATAAGAGTGTAGGTCTGGTATCAGCTCTAAAATATTTTGTAATTTGGGGAAATATTTTACAATCTAGCCACCCCCAGTTTTGCTTTGCCAAAATGTCATGAGGGACGTGCAAGAAGCTTGAGAACTAGCGAGTAATTTGTCAGATGAATTCCCACCAGTTGGAGCTGACTTGAAGGATGTAATTTATGGTCATTCTTGGGAAACAGCCATATTCCTGTTTCATGAAAATATTGTGCTAAAGCTGATCAACTGCTTCCTGTCCCTACATGGTATGGCTAAACTTACCATTTCTCCTTTTTTTTTTTTTTTTTTTGTTCTCACCTTATACTTAAAAATGCAAAAAACAAAAGCAAAACAAAACCAAAAAATTAAAACAGAACTCTAGCTCCAAAACACACAAAGGCACAAAGACAACGGATGACTAGGAAGTGAAAGCTTTGGCTGCTTATTTCGGGAAGCTGAGCTTTTCTTTCTTATCCTAGTGAAATGCAAATTATTGGGGAAATTTTGCTTTCCAGTATTTTTTTGGTCACTTTTTTGGAATGTAGTGTCAAACAGAAAAAACTATGAAAATAGAATAAAGAACTCTCATATGCTCTTTATCCAGATGCACCCATTATTAACATTTTGTCCCATTTGTTTTATCATTCTCTTTCTGTATATTATTTTTTTCACATTTATATAGATATATATTTTTCTCACATTTTTCTGTAATATTAGAGAGTAAGTTGGAGACATTGTGCATCCTTACCTCTAAATATCTCAATATGTATTTTTAATAGTAAAAATATTTTGTAATATAATAACAGTACAATGATCAATATCAGAAAATTTGACATCTTTAGGGAATAATGTTTCTTACAAGCTGAGGCATGCTTGAATATTCAGGTCTATCCAGTATAAAGCAATTACCACACAGCAAAACCTCCATGTGTGGACTGTATCCCAAGGGAAACCTCAGAGTTGATGAAAGTGCATTTTTGGAGCCCGTTCATTTTCTCTTTAAGCACTCTCCTATCTCTGGGGTGAAGTAGTTGCTGAAAGCCCTGCCACAGAGCACAGACCTTCTCTCCATATGCTCTGAATTTCCCTTCCACTTTCTTCCTATGTATGTTTTGCCGGTTCAGGAGCTACCCAGACTCCCTTCACTTAGTGTGAATGACCTATGTACTCAGTTGCTTCTTCTAGAAGTACATGCATTTTAGGCCGAGATTATAGAGATTCATTCCTTCTTTCTTTCATTCACTCAATAGATATTTATGTAGCACCCATTCTGTATCAGGCCTTGTATTAGGAATTTGGACTCCAGCCATGCCTAAGAGACACAGTCTCTATTTGCATGTAGTTAGAGTCTGGTGACAGAGACAAATAAGTAACCAATCAATAATGTTAATAACAATCAATAATAACAAACAATATTGTCGAGCGCTTACTAATTTCCAGGCACTGTTCTAAGTGTTTTACATTAAAAACAAAACAAAACAAAAAAAACCTCAAAAAATTCTTATTATTTCTATTTCACGAGTTTGAAAATTAAGTCTTGTGATGCTTAAGTAACTTTCACACAGTTACTATGTGGCAGGGGCAGAATTTAAACCCAGTCTGGTTCTGGTATCTATTCTCTGGGAAGAAAAGTAGAGGAAATTGTAGAAACATAGTCTAATCCACACATGGGGTAGAAATAAAAAGCTTTCCTAAGAAAGTGCTGTCTAAGCTGAGCCTTGAAAAATGAGAAACCGCCTTAATCAAAATGAGTCTCCTATGAATATGTCAGTTTTCTTACACAAGTCAAAGGTAGGAGAATGGGAAGAGAAATGTTTGAGGGCAGAAGAACCCAAATCTCATTGTTGAAAAGGCTGCCTTCTTTGGTTATGTGCAAAGTAGACCAAAGTCCATACAGGGCACTGCCACCAGGAGAAAGCATGGGATGAATCAATCAGAATAAAGAAAAAAAATCAGATCAAGTCTTCCAATGTATCAAATTCATACTCCAGATCAGAGAGGTGGGAGAGCTTGGGGATATTAATATTAACCACATAAATGAAAATCAAAAACCTCATGAGTCTTTTCTCCCATTCTTAGAGCCAAGTGCTAGAGCACTGCTTCTAGAGCAAAGGGATAATGAGGCATCTGGTTAATACTGGGGTGGGAGAAGCGAGGAGAGAAGGTTTTTCTTTCTCTGCTCATGAAGATTTCTTTTATTCTCAAGGAAGGAAAATAAAGCATGAAGAATAAAAATAATCATGACCAAATGTACTGCACAGTTATAACATTATATTTCTGGGCTCTTAGAGATTATCTAGTCCAACTCTTTTCTTTTGCACATTGTGAAAATGGACCCAGAAAAAAGACAGTCTTGCTTCTGGTCACACAGGTAATGACTGGCATAGTGAGGAATGGAACCCTGGCCTCCTTACAACATAACATCTGCCCTTGGAAGCCTATACTATATGTTTGTATTGTGAACAGTTTAAATTACTACTATCTGCAATAGCTTTACAGCGAGTTAGTCACATGAAGCCTAAGTTTTTGCTAAGACTTTTGACGCTTTGCTGAAGCGATGCAAGTATTATTTGCTCTTGAGTCCTTGGCTGTGTTAGTGAGGATCCCTGGCTTCGTGATGACATGGCATTCTGCCTTTTGTTGAAGTATGACAGATGCAGGTGGAAATCACATGCACTTTTCTCTTGCTGTGAGCCAACAATGCCGGATGCAGTACGCAAACCTGAGCAGACACACTCTCTGCCAGGTGGCCTGACAAAATGAGAAAGGAATAACATACTAGGAAAAGTGGATGACTCAGTCTGGAGGGAAGAAGAAGGGATGAAAATTAACATTTATAATTTAATTTTGTGGCCCATAGAGCCATTTTTCCTAGATTATATCTCAAACAGTATCAGTTAATTTTAAGATGAAAATACAGATTTGAGACAAAAGGGACAATGATTCAAAAGAACTAAAATTCAACATGGATGTGAAGAATTGGGCTAGAAAGGGGAAATGTTTCTAGTAGACAATAGGTCATAAATCTGGAATAGAGGCAAGGAAGTAATTTAATAGTCAGATGGTCTCTGACACAATTCCAGATCTGTTCAGTGGGAGTGTATCATAGGGTCCAGGCAGGAAAACAGAAACCACTCTAGGTCTTTCAAACAGAGGACTTTTAATAGAAGAAAAGTGGGAGAACTGAGAAGCTAGTGAGGAGATGGGGAGGCAACCGCAGAAAGCTATAATCACAACTAGCACTGAAGGGACAAAAGGAGGAAGTTGGTAACCAAAGAATCTGGAACCTCCCAGAAGGAGCTGAGGTCAGTGGAGACTGCCTTGTGGGAGATGGAATCACTGAAGGAGAGGAATTTTTGAGGTAATTAGAACTCTAGAAGAGATAACAGTTGCTGCAGGAGACACCACAGGAAACAGAGAGAGAAAGAGGGAGAAATACTGTGGTTCCGACTCCTTCCCATCCTTCCATCTTCTGACACACGTTGGCCAAACATACTAGGAAGGCAAAGGCCAAGGGGGCCAAGGAAGTGTAGTTACCTTTGAAACAGAGAAGAGCAGAGAAAGGTTGGGAATGAACCAAAAATCACTCAGGTAGTTGACCAGCACACACCACCGATAATGAGGCCGGACCCCAGGAGATCCTGCTCCACTGATCTCTGAGCCAACCCTGACTGAAGCAAGCTTCACATCAGCACTTGCATTCCCAGGGAGCCTAGATTGGTTCATCCTCCTCTCTTGTGCTTCTGAAGTCAGCTCCAAACTTTATTTGCCAAACATTAGCGTTTCCCTAAACAACCAAAGTGTTTGGGCCAACATAAAGTTAACCTCCAGCTCACTACAAAAGCCTACTCTGAACCTGCTGGACTTTTCTAAGACCCTGACAGCCTCAGTAGTTCTTATTCATTCTTTCTTCTAAAGGATATGAGCAAGGCCTGAACCTTCAACTTTGGATCAGGCTGCTGATCCAAAATGGATTAATCATCTGGCGCCTCAGTACAGCCATCTATGAGATGTCCTTAATTACTACCAGTGAGTGTCCCCACTCACCAGATTGGACCTCCTTGATGTGGTCAACAGGAATTTCTCATGAGGCACCATGTCTTCATCTGTAGACTATCAGTTTGGGGAAACAGAACCACGAGTTATTTCCTTGCACTGGGATCACCCCTGGGACACTAAGCAACCACGTTGAGTTTTCCTCTTTAATTTCCCTCACTAATTTGCTGCCTATGAGATATGTGAATGAGCAGAAAATAGTGAGAGGTGTATGAAAATAAGATAGAAATACAACCAAATTTCCTTTGGAAACTGGACTTTTGCCCCCGGAGAGAATCCAAAAAAGGGTGTTAATTGAAAGTTTTCCAGTGAAGTGCTCTCTTCACCAAAATGGGAGAGCAAATTGTACATAATCCTGTTGGCACTGAGGATTATGCTCTCTCTTCAAGGCTTCAAACCACTTCTCTAGAGCAGATCGCAAGCTAAATGAAGAGGGGGCATGAAGTGTACCAAAACCCAAATGGCTTCTGTGGACACAGATGCTCGGCCATTTTTCCTTCTCCGTCCTCTTGCTGAGTCCTGGCAGCATTAGTCATAGCAGGGCGGCAGCCACTGGAAGACTGCAAATTACGGACTTCTGCCTCTGCATGTAAACTGTCACATTACAACTAAGGAGACGAGATCCGAACCCCATATACCAACCACTTCTTCTAGCCAACAATCTTTTAACTTCTGCCAAGACTTTTTTCATGAAAATAAAGTTGCTTGGGCTCCAAAAATAACATCTGTTGCTCAGAGTAACATTTTCAAACAACATAATAAACTGTACTTCCTGAAAATATACAGTCTTTGCTTCCCTAAGGGACCTCACGGAATGGATGATGTGGGATTCTTGGCTTCCTTCCTTCATGCCTGCCCTTGGGCAAATTATCTTGTTGTCATAGGTGATGGTAAGAATTACTAGAGGTACAAGATACCTCCACTTACAGGACGCAGTGACTGGAGTGGCTTTAAATTACAGCCCTCCCCAGATGTGCTGGGCAGGCTTTCATGAGCAGAATGCATTTGTAAAACTGGGGTCATGAGGCCCTGGAGTTGGTACTAGGGAGATCTAAGAAGGTTAAAAAATAATACTAGCAATAACCATAAGATTTCCAGCATGGTACATTTTTAGGGTCCCCTGAAACTCTGCTCAGGGATCACTTAACCCCTCACTCCAAACCCCCAGGATTACTCTGCAATTTGCTCATTTTAGAACCTTACCCTCTCCACCCTCGGTCTCAATCTTTTAGATAGAAGGATAAAGAAAGGAGGTGCTTGCACAACAGTCTGCTCCATGACTGCAATGAGCTCCCCCAATCATCTCCTAAGGGTAGGTCAGTAGTTATAAGAGAAGTGGAAAAGGACGCATAGGTGGTGTGGTGTCATTACCACTACTGGAGACCCGTCAATACACTCATTTCAGTATGTACAGGGTGAAGGAGGACTTAGCTCCATGAGAACCCATCATTTCTAATTTGGGCAAGAATTCCAAAAACAATTCTGTTGTTATCAACCTCTTAAAAGCATGAGACATTGCTCTGCTGTCATCCTGGGCAGGGATGTGTGGTGGAGGCAGTGAAGGAGAGTGGCTGCCAAGGGCAGAGGAGCAAGAGAACGTAGCTAGTGATCCCAAGGATGCTTATGGTCCAAAAGATATTGAAAGGAATATCCACTCTCATGGGCTTGCAAGGAGAATCATATTCATGCAATTCATCCAATTTAATCTAATTCCTTGATTCTATGGAGGTGTGACGCAAAGAGGATGGGAGAAATACGAATTTCAGCCTTGACTTTTCCATTTAACTTTGGAATTCTGGTAAAGTCATAGCCTCTCTGGGCTTCATCTTCCATATCATCATGACGATGATGATGATACTCACATTCCTTAATAAAGAGGTTACTTGAAAATCAAGTGAACACACAAAATTATAAAAGATATAGCACTTCACAGGTATTATCATTATTAATATTACTATTACTCAGAATGCTTTAATCAACCACGATACTGCCTGACAAAGGACTGGACCAGGTGGCTTTTAAGTACTCTCCTGACCCTAAGATTCTATTATCCTAAATGTCATGCTCTCTCTCATCACTTAAGGTCAAAACACCAATGAGAATATAATGTTTCACAAGCAAGACAAGTCTTATTAAGAGGACAATGCATAAACAAGCCTTGGATATCCCGTCTGCTAAGTGCGTGCCAAGAGGATGATTTTCTTACCTAGTAAAGGGCATGTGTAAAGATTCCAGAGGTATAGTCTGACTTTACTTTTCCAACTGGGCCCAGCTGGAGGCCCAAGCACACCAGAATTTTCCAGAGACAAGACCCAGCCTGGGTTGAATGTGACTCTCTGTCTACTTGCAGTGGGATGAGCCCAGCTTCTAGACTGGCTCTCCCTGTTTGTTCTATAGTGAAATCAGAAGGGAATTTAGGATCTGTGTTGGAAGAACCCCATCGCACACCTAGCTCAATGTCTGACTCGTTTAGAGCAGTGATTTTCAAAGTTCAGAATCACCTCGAGGGCTTGTAATGCACAGATTGCTGAACCCCAGCTTCAGAGTTTCTGACTAGGTAGGGTTGGTATGGGGCCTGAGAACTTGCATTTCCAAGATGCTGCTGCTGCTGGGGGTCTGAAGACCACATGTTGAGAATCATTGTTCTGGAGGAGACATCACATATGCTGGTATTTAAAATAATCCTGTAATCCTGTAAATGTGCCTCAAAAACGGTCTTGTGAGTTGGTTCTGATGGAAGCTGCATAGAAACAGGTGCTTTTAAAAGAAGGTTGACGGGTATAAACTTTAAAAATAGATAACCTAGTTATATACGTTACATTTAAGCAAATATTCTTTTTTCATAGAAGATCCTACTTTTAAAATTTTTATAAAGGCACAAATCATTTGATATTTTGTTTGTTTGTTTTATCTTTTCCCCCTCTCTAGCTATAAAAGTAAAGTTTTAATTGATTCTTTTCCCAAATCAAGGCAAAAGGCTTTCAGATTGGCAACATGGATTCCAATTTGTCCTTTGAAACTTGAATAATAATTAGAAATTATGCCCCGCAAGAAGGTAGGGTCAATTTTAGACCTCAGTTTTCCCCTACATTATACTTGCAAGTCTGGTTTATGATTGCTTCTCATCTAATTAACCAATTAAACTCTTAGGCTTTTTGTTGTCACACTCAGAGCTCCAAGGCTCCACTTTAATAGAACATTCCATCATAATAAAATCTGTACAATTCCCTACTTTCCTAATAAGATTACATGTCACGAGATTTATGTGCTGTCTTCAGGTTTAATATTAATGACATGGAGGCATCTTCTGTAGCTTCAATCATCCACCACAAACCAGGAGTGAGGTGTAATCACGATCCAGCCACTGCCCTCACACACTCTGCTTGACTTGTTAGCAACAGAGCAACCCAGCAAGTGAGGGCATCCTATTCTGAGTCTGCAGACTCAGCCTCCATTCAACTTTAATGCTCATGATTCCAGAACCTCCAGGAAGCCCTTGACTTTTTCAATAGTAAAATGGAGCCAACAATCTGTGCCTGGACTACTTCAGAAGGTTGTATTGATGTTCAAAATAAGGAAGAAAGATTGGTGAGAGGTCTTTGGAAACTTGAGTGTTAAGAATGGCAAGTCTCCTTCTTTTGGTATCGTGTTATGGGCAAAGCATATTCTCGCTGATGGACTGTTAGTTCACCCTGGTCTGTGCTCACAGGCTGTGCTTCTGCTTCCAGTGAGTGGTGTCTCAAACGTGTGCTACTGGTTCCTACTTGGAGACCGATGAGAGATGATGGCTCCACACCCACTCACCACCACATAACATTTTTCTGCTGCGGTATAGGTAATAAAGGTGCTTCCAAATACATGATCTCTCTCAAGTTTTAAATACCTGTACACTTAATACTATTTTCCCCAATTTATAGGTGAGAAAACAAAGATACAGATTCTTATTGTCTTCCCAAGTTCATAGTAAGGAGCAGAACCCAGCCCTGCCAAAAAGTCCATGGTCTTTCTATCCCTAAGATGCTTCTCTTTTGGGAAACTAAATTTAAATAAACAGACAATTAGGTAGGTAGATAGGCAGGTAGGTAGATAGATGATGGATGGATGGACAGACAGACAGCCAAACAAAAGATGTGTTCTGCTGATACACTAAAGGTGTCTTTTTTATATGAGAATATTATTTTTAATGACTTTTGAGGAGGAAAGTTCTGATTTACAAATCAAAGGCAGGGAAATAAAACAAGATAATGGGCATTCTCTCGTTTGCCAGTGAAATGAGCCATAAACCCAAACAAACCTACAGGGTTTGAAGTGGTGAGGTTTAAATGGTTTCAGCTCATAACAGGTTCTGCAAGAGGCAATGCATAAAGATAGATCTGTAGCGTTCCTTGTAGCTATAAAGGGTTCCCTCTCAAATGTGTAGAGTAATTTAGTTTTATATATTCTTAGCCAGGCATTCACATGACATCAATCCCTGGCCCATACTAAACTTCCCTTTCACTGATTAACCCACACTTTATAGAGAGCAGGAGGTGGGAACATTAACAGAAGCCAGACACCACATAAGCAATGAAAGGGGGGGCACATATCTACACATCATCCACTTAAAAGTGTGTGTGTGTGTGTGTGTGTGTGTGTGTGTGTGTGTGTAATCTACAATGCAGGAATTCTGGGGAGATCAGAAGATAAGACCCAGCTTGCAAAGTGTTTTATATTTTTAATTGTTGTAAACCCCACCAAATTTAAAGTAAGTTAGAAATACATATATAGAAATGGCACTCATAACTGAATTCAACTACTCATATGGCTTAGGATCACTTTACTATACAGATAAAATTTTATTTAAATAAAATTAATGCTCTAAATTATTTACAAATAGATATTAAAAGAGTGAACCCTAATGTAAACTATAGACTTGGATGACAATGATGTGTCACTGTAGGTTGACTGATAGCAAAAAAAATGTACCACTCTGGTGTGGGAAGTTGATAGTGAGGGAAGAGGCAGAGGGCAGGAATTTACATGAGAACTCTCTGTACTTTCCACTCACTTTATCTCTGAACCTAAAACTGTTCTAAAAATAAAATATTCATATTTTTTTAATGGCACACTTTTTGGAACTGTAGTTTTCAGAATCATTGCTATCAAGTGCATTTTATAAACAAGCAGGGATCAATCGCTTCCAATCTCTGAAACAATATGTTGGTTTGGAGGCTAGACTCTAGTTTAATTTATGGTCACTGACCTTTGTTCTAGACGAACATGTTTTTTAGAACATATGATGGACAGCCACCTTATTAGGAAGTCTGAGGAATTCTGCAGTTTAAGGCACTTTGGGTCAAAATCTCAGCTACATGTATTAATAATTATTCTCTTTGATTTGTTTTTGGGGAAGTATCTTAATTTCTCCCTCTTTTTTGCTGGATATTGAGTTCTCACTTGACAATCTTTTTCTTTCAGCACTTTGGATATGTCTTCCCATTACCTTCTGGTCTCTAAGATTTCTGAGAATTCAGTTGTTACTCATAATGAGGCTTCACTGCATATGACGGATAATTTTTCTTTTGCTCCTTTCTAGATTCTCTGTCTTTTGAAGGTGTTACTGTGATAAATATAGGTGTGGATCTCCTTGAGTTTATCCTAATGAAATTATTTTTTATCTTCCTGGATATTTAGATTAATGGGTGTTTTTTTTTAAAAATCAAATTTGGGGAGTTTTTGGCCATTGTTTTGTAAAATAATCTTTCTGATTATTTCTTCTACTTTGAGATCCCCATTATACATATGTTGGAATTCTTAATGGTATCCCACAGTTCTCTAAGGTTCTGTTTTTCTTCCTTATTTTCATACTGGATAATCTCAATTGACTTATATTCAAGTTCACTGATTGTTTCTTCTGCCAGCCAGCTAAAATGTGCTGTTGGGCCTTGCTTGTGAATTTTTCATTTTAGTTCTCATAACTTTTAAACCAGAATTTCTATTTGGTTCTTTATTTATATTCCTGTCTCTTTTTTGATATATTCTATTTGGTAACTTTCATTGTCATACTTCCTTTTACTTGTTTTGACAGAATTTCCTTTAGTTCTTTGAACAAATTTAATAAGCTGATTTAAAGTCTTTGTCTAGTAAGTCCAAGATCTGGGATTCCTTCAGGGACAGTTTCTATTGACTGCTTGTTTTCCTGTGTATGGATGATACATTATTATTCTTTTGTGTGTCTCATAATTTTTGTTGAAATTGAACATTTTAAATAATATAACATGGAAACTTTGGAAATTAGATCACACCCTCCCAACTGAGGTTTTGTGGTTGCTGTATTATTTTCTTGTTGTTGCAGCTGCTGTCTGTTTGTTTTGTAGCTTTCCTGGACCAATCCTGTAAAGTTTGTGTTCTTTTTAGTGTGTAACTGCTCAAGTGTCTGTTCAGTTAACTTATTAATCAGCTAACGATTAGTCAAAGATTTCTTTAAATGTCTTGAAAAAATACGTGTTCCACCTTTTACTTAATTTAATTTAATTTCCAAAATTTCATACATTATAAGTGAGTCTTCATCATTAGTTTCACCTACTTTATTTCAGTGATTACATATTTTAGTTCAAAATTTATGAATGTATGACATGTGGCAGAAACCTAAATTTTTCTACTTCTTTTCAGCCCCTTCTTCATATCACATAGTTCCTCATATTACATAGAAGATTCAGCTTCCTAAGTGACCCTCCTTTCTATTTCCCTTATTTCGGTTATGCCTTTCTTATCATTGGTACCCAGAACAGAACACAATATTCCTATGCAATCAGACCTTTGCAGAACATAGCAGGGCTTTTTCATTTTCCTTGTTATAGGTTTTATGCTTATATTGTCGTTGTTCAATATGCACATCTGCTTGAGTATGTGAACCTAATATCAGCTTGAAGTAGGACACTGGATAAAATTGTAAAACAGATGCTGAATAGGTTAGTTTTTCGCTCTTAGAGATAAGGTACTTGGTTACATTGGAATTTGAAAATGGGTAGAATGCTAGTCTGATGAAACACATCTTTACAACTGCCTGCTATGATGCCTGTAAGTTCTTTATAAAACAATGCAAAGAAAACAAATCCATCCATCTTTCATGATTTTAAGGATCTAATTTAAAATACCAGAGTACACAAAATTTTAGTTGGTATTTTATTTTCTTATTCCTTAAATATATTTTAATATTTTTTTAAACTAGAATGATGTAAGATTTCTTGTTCCATTTGGAAATGCATTACCTTATAGCACCTTTCTAATATTTGCTCGTTCAATAAAAGAACGCACTCCCATTAATTAGCCGTACACACACACACACACACACACACACACACACACACACACCTTAAAAAAACAAGAATTAAGAAGGGTAAACAAATTTACTTGGCCACAAAACCTGTCTGATATTTTATTAAAATGTTATCATAATGTGCGAAAACCATTGACCTCATTGAAAATTTCCCCACTCAATTTTTCTATATCTAAATGATATACAAGTGTGCAAATCCTTTGTTTACTTCCAAATAAATTTAAGAATATATTTTGGCATGATAGTTTCTAATTTCTTAAAAACTTTAAAACTCATACAGAAAAATTCTCACTCTATCATTTACCTGACTAACTTATGAGTTTCTTCTGAAATTCATACCATTGCTTAGTACTAGAACAACTCAAGGTATATTTCTTTCTGATAAGTTCGATGGCTCCATGTTTGAACAGGAAAAGCAGTAAAAATAATCACAGTATAATTTGAAAATCGAAGACACCTAATCTGTCAGCTTAAAGGGAAACATTTGTTATCAACCTCTATTTTATAAACACCTAGGCTACATCTAAAACACTACAGCAAAGACAGAAAAAGTTTTTTGAATGATAGAGCCTGTGAAGGACATGAGGAATGAAAAATTTAGACCAAAATGAGAGACTAAAATTGTCACCTCTCTGACCCCATCTCTTTCTTTTTCATCTTGCATCACCTATTAAATGACTTTTGCTCCTTATAACCATGACATTACACTTACTATTTGTGGTACTAACCAGAAGCACAGAGCACATGGAACAAAGGGAGTTGAAAGCCTAAATTTAGACATTTAAATGCTACAATCTCCAAATAGCTCCTTCTTAGCTTTTTCCCCAAAAAGGTTGAAACCCTTCCCTACATGGCTGAAGGAACACATTTCATATTATTATTGCTGAAATGCAGCAGGAAAGGGGAAAGATAATTGCTGTAAAGGAGGAACACTCTGCAATTCTCTCATTTTGACCATGTATAAAGAAGAACGTGATTCTGTAATGAAATAAGTTTAAGAGTAGCTCTAAGCTCTCTAGAACGGGCTAACTATATTCTTCTTATTCATTTCAACCATTCTTCTGACTGAAATGTGCTACCTTTCCACCCCACTAAGAATGATATCATTATGTTTTCTGCAACGTTTACTATTATATATTTCTTCGAGTCTCTAGCAAAAATATGAATACTGGGACCTTGGCACTACTGAATGGACTTCATCTATGCTCTGCAAAATTAAAGTCTCAGAAATGATCGATATACTGTCAAAGAAGGCACCTAAGAGAATATCCGTTTTTTTCTTTTCATTAATTTTATAGACCATTGTTTTATTTGGGGAGAGAATACCCTTTGAATTCATGGAGTCCTAGATTTGAATTCCAGGTTCTTCTCTTACTGACTATGTGACCTTATGCAAGTTACTTATTATGTTTGAGCCTCAATGTCTTCATCTGCAAAAGGTGGATAATGAAACCTGTTGTGAGAGCCACATCATAAACATAAATTAAATGACTGTATTGAAAGGAAAGTTTGACTTCTACAAACCTCCAAGACATTCATCTAGGACACGTGCACAGCATTAGTCTCCAAGTTCCCGGGTTTACATGGAGATTCTGTGAAGGGATCATCCCGTTAGAAATGTAGGGTGGGGGTGGGGGTGGGAGAATCTGCTTCCCTAGAGAGTTTCCTTCTATCAGCACAAACCTGTTTTCTGGAGTTAAAGCTGTGTTAAAAATCAGCTATAAATCAGCTATAACTCTTTTATCTCAGTTCCATGAAGGGAGTAACTACAGTAGGAGTTTTAATTAATTACTAAGAGTTCGTGTTGAAATTATAACTTACTATCTTCTGTGGCTGATGTGTTGCCTAAAACAATTGCTTCCCCTAGTTAAACAAAGATTTTGGACTTCAGAAATGTAGAAGTTAAAGAAAGAAAGGAAAGGAAGTGGTGGAACAAGAGAAAATGTGTGTTTAAGTAGGGGTGGGGAAGAGCGGGGGTAGGAATGTGTATGTATGTGTGTGGGGGGGTCAGGAGTGAGGGTGTCTATGCTTCTTAGCTATCCTGGGACCAAGTTAAAGCCCTCTATTGTCCTTTAGTTAATACAATTGCTTCTAAAGACAGCAGTGATTTTCTTCTTACGTGATCGGTCGTAACTTTTTGCAATCTCAAAGGCAGTTTGCAACAAAAGGTCTCAAAAGCCAATGCAGTTTGGAGAAAGTCTGAAAGCTGGGGCTCTGCACTGCTTTTATGTGTCTAAATTGAACTGTAGAACCGCATTAAGATCTCTGCCATCAGTCACTGTTCAAGGCCAGGATGAGCGTTCCATACCTGCTCGAAAGCAATCTCCTGCCCACAGTGCTGCAATGAAATGTGCAGATTTTCTGAATTTCCACCAAAAATTTTTTGAAATATCTGGCTTATTCCCCTGAATGTATTAGCTTCCATATTTAGGTTGCATCTTTCTCCAAAAAATTGTTAGGAAACATTTGCTTGCTGCTATGTAACATCCAAAAATATCAAGGCATTAAGAGACGTGTGAGAAAATGCCTACGGGTTTTCTTATTCCAATTGCCATCCCTGCAAGCCACAACAGAGTGATTCACGGCTTTTCCCCGAGAAAATTACCAATGAAAAGAGAAAGCAACATGAGACACTGCGGGCTATAGTGTGGGCAGCTCCAGTTATAGTCCTGCTTGAGTGCAGCTTATTCCCTAGCACAGCGGGAGCTTCCAAACATCATGTCTGGACGGTGCATGAAGTGCATGGAATAGTACTTCACAAGCTTGACCACAGATCACCAGGGACAGTGGCCAGGCCAAAGTTGTAATAAAAAGCAGGTGGGTTGAGCTTAGTAGTTTTCAGAAGAAGGAGGAAGAAGAGACGTGAAATTCACATATGTGAATCTGTCTGAGGAGGTTTCCAGGGAAGGAAAATGAAAGAAAAAAAAGATAGGATAACAGTATTCCTTACCTAGGACTTGACCTTTTTCCTAAACTGGAAAGTCAAGAAATAGAATGTAATGCCGTCCTTTCAAACTGAGAGAAATATTACTCTACAAGCCATTGAGACCTTGGAATTCTTCTGCAGAGGGCTGACAAGGAAGTGTACAACATTTTGAATTATAAAGTAAAATAAAAAGTAAAGATGTAGCCCTATTTCCAATGTGAAATGAACCCACACGGGACATCTACTGTGGGCCCCGGGAGCCCCTGCCCTGGGCCATTCTGTTGCCCAGAAGCCTTCTTCAAACCGGTCCTTATCCTGGAGGGAGCGGAGGGAGAGCTGGGGGCTTTGTGCTTGAGCTACCGCCTATGGCTCTGGCATAAGGGGGAGCCCTGTCTCTCTGCACAGGCCCGGCAGCCAAGCTTCCTGCAAGCAGTAGCTCCGAAGACTGTGGCCAAGAATGTTCAAATGCAAAACCCCACACCCTTCAGGCAAATCCCATTAATCATCCACAGCACCCTCTAACCGGAGGCGCAGGCTTTGAGACTGAAGTCACACGGGCTGAAGTCAGTAGGGATGATGTGGAGCCTCGTGTCTGCTAAGCACTAGGTGATGCTGACCCTCCATCCATCCATCCTTTGCACTGCTGATAAAGAAATCTCTGAGGTGGATCTGTCAGCCTCACTCCTAGGACAGAAACCTCTCACTCTACTCCATGGGGATGTATCTTCCCATTCTGATGTGGTAAGGGGTGAGAGGAGGGGCTCCCAGCTCTATGAGTGGAAAGCAGAATTTTCCAGTATTCTTCATCGAAACTGGGGAATAGGACCACACAGCTAGGTTGCTTCTGGTTGTTAGGCAGACCATGATATATAAAGATATTTCATATGTTCTCAGTCTCAATTCTTCTAACATGTATAAATGATTAATAGTGACAATTTTATTGCATCCAGACATTCGCTTTTTCCACTGATTTCCTTTTTCTTGGGAAACATCTTTTAGCCAGGAAGAAACCAAACATAAACATCAATAGCTTTTAAAATCTGGTTTTGGTTCACCTTCTGCATATGAGACTCTGGTTTCATTTAGAAGACATTATAGCAGTTCAAATAAAGCCTCCACCCTCCCAGGACAGAGGAGGCCCTGAACGAGTCCCATAATGACTGAGTCATGTGGATTTAACCCAGGAACCCAACAGCCAACAAGCTAGTCATCTTCCTTCTGAAAAATCTTAATAATCCAAACAATATGTGAAATATTGAGCTAGAACACTTTTATGAAATTCCACATCCAATTCAAAAGCTGGCAGGGAATTGTTTCCTTGTTTGTGTTCACAGACACCCCATTCATCAAGATTGCTAATAGCGGGGCTTTGCAGACTTAGAGAGTGAGCAGTGAGTTATTGTCAGGAGACAGTATAGGGTATTGGCAGCCAGGGCTGTGAGGTTTCAAACGCTGGCTGTGCCACTTACTTAACCTCTTCTCTTCAAGTTCCCCCACTGTAAGCAGGAATAATGTTAGCTATTGCATAGGGTTAACAAATTAATTCATATATGTACAATGTTTAGAACAATTGCTGGCGTATCAGAAGATTTTATTATTTTGTTATTATGTCTGGGTGAACCTTCTCTCCATCCCACATTGGAAGAAAGGAAATGATGAAAGTCTGCTGCAGTGGCCCTCTACGTTTATGTCAGTGAAGAGAGAGTGGAGAGTGGAGAAAAGGTCATAGGTGATGTCACACATACAGGCAGGTGGAAAATGCCCTGTGTGGCCAAATGGCTTTGCTATTCACAGGGTAAACTCTGGAAGAATGTCATTATGGCCACTTACAGAGCCATCTGGAAATCCAGTTATTTTCTCTTTCATACTTTGAAGAATTAAATTACAGTTCACGACACAATTTTATCTCAGAAGAAGAAAACAACTGACAGGTTAAGCTTGGAAAGGGTCTCCTGGCTTCTTGCTAAAAGAATTATCCATCCACATCAGGTAATTCTTCCCGGGTCTTAAACATAACAGGACTGAAGGATAACTTATGGGCTAATAAGAGTTTCAGGGTTTAAAAATAATCAAATATTGACTCATAGATATAAGATCACATCATAAAGTACATGTCTTCTTTTCTCCTCATCTCAAGTCTTTAAAAACATATATATAATTCTAGGAGAGACAAGCCAATTGCTAAATTGCAAACTATATTCTTACTACATATACATGTTGATTCCAAAATGACATCAACAAATTATTGATATAACAATTCATGTTCACATTCTGACTTAACAATAATGATGTTTCACTTCCTGATGACCTCAAATTATTTTACAGACATTATCTCATTAAGAAAGAATTAATGGGAGATTCCTGTCCAAACATTATGAAAAAGCAGGATGGAAGATGTGTGGAATAGAAGACCTAAATTGCGATGAATGTAAAAATAATAACTTGATATATAATAATAATACAATATTATGTGATAATACATAACATAATAATAACTCATTGTCTATCATTTAATGGTTTAGAAAATGTCCGTTCAGTCACAATAGCCTTTAAATTTTAACATAAACCTATGAGACAGACAGAACATATAATTATGATCAAGAAAGTACTAGAGTATTAAAATTGAGTAATCAACGTGGTTTAGAATTTTGAAAAGTAAATGCCAAATAAAAATAATTTTGTCTATAAATGTAAATGTGTAATGGAATACTCATTCTACACCATTTTGAAACTCAAAACTTTGTGTCTTCTTCCTAAAAGATATACTGATAAAGACTTTTTTTGGTCAGCCAAAAAATAGAGGAATCTATAGATTTTTAGGGAGAGGAAAAAAATCAGTGAAGGCATGAAATAATGGTATTTGATCCAAATGTCTAGTTCAGGTGCATAATTTCTAACTCAGGAAGAATGTTTTCCCTGATGCTATGTAAAGTTTTATGCCTACAGCATGTTTATTTTACAATCTGTCATTCTGAGATGTCAAAGAATTAGAAAGCTATTCGAATATTTTCTTCTCTTTAAATAACTGGCCTTCATGCACTGTTTTAGGAAAAATATTTTATTGTCGTTTATCCTAAATTCATAAAAAAGCATTGCTCTTACATAGGCCCAGGAATAGTGTGGAAAGCAAAGGCTTATGCTGATTAAGCCTAAACTAACACATTTCAGGGTTAGCCTGACATGAATCCAGCTGGGAACAATGCCCCATTTTATCAAAACTATGGTTCTCTTCGTCTTCTATGAAGAGTATAATGAGGAGACTGTAAGCAAACACTTAGTATGTCTGATTGCCTATCAAATTTCTGTAGGAAGCCTAGGAGCTTCTAAAAGTAAAATCTGTGATGTGAATTTATGGAACCCACTCTACATCGCTGTCACTCTGCGGCTTCTGCAACCAACAGACACACATGTCAAACCCAGTGCCACTGATGGGTCAGAACGCAAGGGTGAGCACAAAAAGGAGAAGGGAAGAAATGGGGGGCTCACTTACCACCTATCAGTCTGTTCCTCATCCCTATCAGTTGTCTCCAAAGGGGTTTAGGAAGCAAACAAACTTCTGTTTCTATTAATTTGAATCTCAAATTTAAAAAATTTCTACATTGTATAGTTTTTTTAATAATGTGAATAATATATTAGTACAGTAGTGACAGGTAGTTAATCCAAATGGGCCTAGTCCAAACAAAAGGAAAAGATGTTCCTTTGTATATAGGACTCATTGTACAGGGAAGAAGGTCTTATTTATCTTCAAATAGATGTCATTGGCTTTTTGAAACTTCTGGCTTCCTTCTAAAAAAAAAGGAAAGAAAGAAAAAGAAAGAAAGAAAGAAAGAAAAGAAAGAAAGAAAGAAAGAAAGAAAGAAAGAAAGAAAGAAAGAAAGAAAGGTGACCTACAAACATTTTTTCCTCAAGAAGATACAATAAACCAGAATGTCTGAAATTTTTTAATCCAGTAAACCTTCTTCCCCATGCATGCTACGTGATCATATGGACCTAATTTATCAGGAATGCACCAAGATTCAAATCGTTATTACAAGCTGTAAACCTGGGAACAGAGTGTGTTTGAACTGATGAATTTAATAGCATCTAACGACAGCAAATCATAATGACAGAGGGTGTGTCACAAAAGCAGTCAGAGGCGAATTGTGAAAAATGCGTAGCACCAAGTCACTTTGGGGGCGACTATGTGATTTTCCTGTACTTCTTACTGCTTAAGAGGCCCAACCTTCAGGAGTTCTTTCAGAATGTGAACTGAGGTACTTACAAAGTCCCTCTTAGATGGAATGATTTGAAATACCACACACACAAAAAAAAGTGTGGGGGCAGGAACAAAGAAAGACATTCTGTTTTAGATGTAATTTCATTTTCCCTCAACCTAATATAACACCTGATGGAAAGTGACAGAAAAGCAGCTCCAGTAATTTGTCAAACACAAACTAAGCACTGCACAAACAGTCTCCATGTGATTTCCCCAACATTTACTTCATTCCTAAGCAGACAAGGTCCCACCCTTTTTCTGATGGCTATCTTTATATAATATTCAGTTCCCCCAAATAGTTAGATCTCATGTTGATTGCCATAATTGCCAGAATATACATAAGCTGAACCCAAATTCTGTAATGTTTCAACAACTAGACTATAGAACACAAAATATTTAGTTTCTTTGCTCCTGAAATATGGTCCCTCTTCCTAAAATAGTGTTCTTGAGCAACCAAAACCTCAAACACATTCCCTAAAAAGGAACAGTATGAGCTGGGATGAAATTCTTTGACCTGCAGCTTGATATTCTAAGACCTTCATTATCTCTCCGTATTCAAAAAGTGTCTCTTCCATCTTTTTTGTAGGGAGGGAAAAAGCTTATGGTAATGAAGTTACCTCTATTTGCCTGATTATGTTTCCCTCTATATAATCTGGCCCTGGAGGATTCAACTGGAGGCTGACCCCACATATAGGAATTCATGCTTGCAAGAGAAAATAGTTAGAAAGCACTGTTTCCAGAGAAGCTGCTAAAATTTCAGAAATGGAGTTAAAGGAAGGATTTAATCTTGGTGACTTGATCTTGGGCTTAAAGAACACAAACATACTAAAATAATCTCTGCTGATAACTTTTTAATGGAAACTAAGATTCATTGAACAATTTACAGAAACTTTCAAATACATGTGTAATTTTATATTTACAGCTCTGTAGAGTAGATGTCCGTTATTCCCATTTTACTGGAAATAAAACCGAGTCTCAATGTTTAACTAGCTAGTCAAAGGCCATGGAACTATATAATCCCAGAGCACAATAATCCCAGTACATTTTCTTTTACTCCACACAATACCGCTTTTACAAATTTAGTTCTTTTAAATTAACAACTTTAGTGAAATGCCTGCTTAGAATATTGCGGTGAATACAGACTCTAGGGTCTCAGCAACCAGTCACAACTTTGCGTACACCTCCCCTCACACCCCTTTTTGAGTGTGGAATCTGTGACTGGCTTCTAACCAACAGAACATGGCAAAGGTGATGGGGTATCACTCTCCAAATTATGTTATCTAATACAAGACTGGAAATGAGAAAGATTCCCTTGATGGCTTTGAAGAAGTAAGCTGCCATGTTGTGAGAAGGCCACATGGCAATGAACAGTAGGCACCTCTAGAGCTGAGAGACGTCCCTGGCTGACAGTCAGCAAGAAAATGGGGACGTCAGGCATACAAGTGTAAAGAAAGAAATTCTGTCAAAATCCTAAATGAGCTTGGAAGCAGATTTTTCCCTAGTCAAGCCTCTGGATGAGAATGTACTCCAGCCAACACTTAGACTGAGACACTTTTCAAGGAACCTACGTAAGATGCTCCTGGACTCCAGCCCATGAAAACTGTGAGATAATAAGTGGGTGTTGTGTTAAGTCACTAAATGTGTGGTAATATGTTATGCAGCAATAGAAAATGAATGCAAATACCAGCTATCTTTATAATAGATGAGTCTTAGGCACACGGGGCACAAGGTACTACATTAAACATCTGTGAAGATTAAAGAGTTAAACTGTTTCTTCTATGGCCATGCTCTTCTGAACAATTAGAAGTCAATCTGCTTAATGACACACATCTGTGCCAATCTATAAGCAACATCCTTTCCACCCCCTCAAGGAATGCTGATGAAAGATGAGCTTTTAAAAGTTTCTCTCTATGGCATGCCAGTGTTCCAGAAGCAATCAGCAGCATATTGGCATTGCACGTTTCAACATGAATCCATAGGCTCTAAAGCAGGGGTGTCCAAACTTTTTTCAACGTTTTTCACCAAGGGCCATATGCGGTAAAATACACAAATAGCCGGGCTACTCACTCGAGGTGAAGTACGTATTGCCTCACCTGGTTTATTTAAGTAAACTAAATATGTTTTTGGAATTTGCTGCGGGCCAATTAACAATGGATCATGGGCCGCAGTTGGCCCGCGGGCCGCAGTTTGGACACCCCTGCTCTAAAGCTTGGTTGGAAATTACATTTTTTTTTTTTTTACTTCCAAGATGGTAAGGCCAGTCAGAGTTAAAAATGGTCTTTCTCCTCATCTCCTCTATTCTTTCACCCATTGTCCCCAAATATGCAATAAACATTCTCTCACTTCTTGGAGTGCAGGGTGTCTTGATCCTCATGGATTCTTCCCTTTCCCATATGATGCTGTGCAATTCTGCACTGACATCAACAGTTGAGTTCAGAGCAACAGTGTGGGGGAATGCCTAGCAGTCTTTGTGTGCTGAACGGACCAATGTCTGCAGGGGAGAATCATTTGCTTGCTTTGATGATAAGATACCTGAATGGACCATTGGCAGCAAAAGGCCTCAGCACTCTAGTTCCCTCCCTGGAACAGCATTTCCTGCCACAATAGTTTCAGACTTGTCTTACCGCTCTAAGAACATAATATATTAGTTTGACAGCAAAAATGAGCATACCGTGAAAACCCAGTAATAACAAAGACTCATTCCCTGAAGCTACAAATTAGTTGCTCCTGGCTGTTTTAAAGACTTGTGCTGATTAAAATTCAGTATTTGGAAAAAACATTGCTATTTGCTTTCATTCTCAGCTAAGATGAGGGAGTCAGGCAATGAGTGAAAGTTTCGGTTACGCAATTAGAAAACAGATTTTTAAGACTCTATTGTGGGCAAGGAACTAAACCAGGTTCTGGGCTGGGCAATGGCTCTCAACCTTGGCTTCTCACTGAAATCACTAGGGAAACTTTAAAAAATGTCGATGCCTGGTCTAGGATATTGCCTATAATTGTTTAAAAGCTTCCAGGTAATTCCAATATGCAACCACAGGCTGAGAGTCAGTGGACACAGGAAACAATATGGATATGGAAGATCCTCAGGAAGTTTGCAATTGAATTCAATTGAATGAATTAAATTTGAACTCTCAATAAGCAACCAAAACACTGTTCTTTGAGAGGCTAATGGCATCTGACCATCCTCTTTCCATCTTCCAAGTTTCTTTTCTCTGACTACCAGCTCATCTCTACCATTGGAGGACTAGCTCTCAGTGTCTTCCTCTCCTTTCTGACTCCTGATAGTGTTCTGGGCAAACTCCAAACTTTCTGTGAAGGAGCTATTAAAAGAACTCATTTGTTCAGTCATTCAAAAAAGTGTTTATTGAGCACCTACTCTGTTCTCGGTATTGTGCTAGGCACTGGGATACAAAACAAAAGGATTTAGTTCCTGACCTAACAACTAGAATCTAACGGGAAAAAATAGCTGGGACTTCAAACTATTAGCATGATTTTTACCCTTACAAGGTAGGTACAAAGTTCAGAAGGAAAGTTACCTAAGGAGTACTAGGTCTGGTTAAGTAAGTTGAAGAACGCTTCACAGGTAGAAGCTGAGCTAAGCCTTGAAGGATAAACATTACTTGGACAAGTAAACTGTCAAAAGGGATAGCTTCTTGTGGTTAGAATGAAAAATATGTACAAAACAATTGATTCATGAAAGAGAATTGTTAGTGATGGACCATATACTGTGGAAGAGAAATGAGGTGTGGAGAAGTATCATGCTAAACACCTTAATGAGACCACAGGTCATCCATATCGGGTTCTTAGGCAGTGCCCACCTTATCGGCATACTTCATTAGTGTTTCCCTATTGAAACTTCATGGCAAACATACAGACTAGGTGTAATTATTCCCATTTACAAATAAGAGAACTGAGGCTCAGTGAGGTCAACAGTGTTCCTCCAGCTTTGGAGGCAGGGGGGCCAGTTCTTACCGAGGGCTGACTCCAGAGCTCAAGGATTGCCTGTTCCACTACACTGCTTCCCTTGAAGGAGAAAATGAAATACCAAGGCAGGTGACAAATTTATAACTGTGTAAAAACCTGGCCTCAAGAGGAACTGTTTAGCCACTTCTCATTGTTTTCTCCTTCGGAGTTACTGAATTAATGCTCTCTCCCCATCAAGATACCCTCTCACATATTGTTCTTGGGGTGACCTACACATCAGGATTTTCACATCTTCCCCAACTAATTCTAATGTGCACCCAAAGGCTAAGAATCAATGGACAGGAGATGCAAAAATGGGTAGGGAAGCTCCTTGGGGACCTTGTAATTCAATTCCGTGACCATCTGCTCCTAGAACTCCTCACTCCCCCAGATCTCCTGGGATCACAGTACCATCCACTAGGGGACAATGCCTCATTTAGTGGTAAGAAATCTCTCTAACGCGTGAAAGCAATGGCATCATTTGTAAACAATAATAGGATATCTTAAAGGAAAATGCTGAGGGCTGACTCTTGGAGAAACATGATGATTTTAAAATACCTTTCTGTATTATCAGGGTGTGGTAATTATGTAATTCCTTGACAACATCAAGAAGTGAAATTGCTTTTTCTTTTTCCTGTTCAGCTTTTATAGTAACCCATATTGTCTGGATGTTTGCCGGACCATTCGCTCAAGCCAAAGATTTACATTTATGGGAAAAAATTTTTTTAAAGTGATGCACATTTGCTTTTCAGCCAAGACCACCATCTTCCAGTAATTCGTCAAAATGACCAACACAAAGGGAAAGAGGAAAGGCACCTGCTGTATATTCTCTAGGCCTTTTAGAAAACATGGAGTTGTTCCTTTGGCCACATACATGCAGATCTACAAGAAAGGTGATATTGTACACATCAAAGGAATGGGCCCTGTATAAAAAGGAATGCCCCGCAAATGCCACTATGGAAGGGGCTATAATGTTACCCACAATGCAATGGGCATTATTGTAAACAAACAAGTTAAGGGAGAGATTCTTGCCAAGAGAACTAACGTACGTATTGAGCATATTAAGCACACTAAGAGCCAAGATAGCTTCCTGAAACGGGTGAAAGAAAATGATCAAAAAACGAAGGAAGTCAAAGAGAAAGGTACCTGGGTTTGTAGCCTGCCTCACCCAGAGAAGACACTTGTGAGAACCAATGAAAAGGAGCCTGAGCTCCCTATGAATTCTTGGCATGAAAAGTGTAAAACAAAACCAAAAAAAAACCCCAAAAAACAAAAAAAAGCCACCTTTGTACTGCAAAAAGTATTTCTCTTAATTGAGTAGAAGTGTGGTGTCCTCTCCCCCAAAGAAATATTTATTTAAAGAAAAAAATAAAATAAAATAAAAGCAATGCACATTTAATTCTTAAATTTTAAATCTTCAAGAGGAAGAGGTTAAAATGAATATAAAATAAATGATTCATCTGATATGGTTATTTAGAGAATCTGGCTTTGAGTCAGAGAGATGGGGAAGAAGAAAGGGAGCAGAAGTAGGAGCAAAGGAGAGGGGAAGGAAGAAGAGAAGGAGGATGAGGGGGAAACTGCTTGATTCAGAAGGAGAAGAACAAGAAATAAAAAGGAGGAAAGGTTAGAAAGCTGCTTCTTCACAGCCATATGGCATAAGTGCCAAAGAACAGGCCCTGCTATTACTGAAAACAAGCAGCCAAAGTAGAGGACCATGCAGAAAACAACAAAGTATTTAATTATATAGTGATAGTTGCAGTGCTGGGGATTTCCCCGAGATTAATGGAGCAGCTGGGAATAGTCGATGGCCCTGGGGACAGCCCAAATGATCCCAGTCAATGAATAATCCTCAGGAAAAGCCTCTTGCTAACTTTGCTATTAAGCAGAAAATGGAAGAGGACATGGGTGCTTGTTTTGTTTTCTTCTTTTTCTTCCTATTAAAAAAAAATTAACAGAGGGGGTAGATTGGTTTCAAGTAAGATTCCCACAGAGATAATTAGATGTCTAGCTCATCTCTCACTATTCAAATCTCTTAACTGGATAAATCTCTTCCCTTACCCTAAGATAAACTGGGAGTTATGACTAAGATAATTTTGAAGGAGGTGGGAATGGAAGAAGAATAGACTTTATAAAAATTGACCTTTCTAGAGGTAATATAACCAGCATTCAAGTCAACAAGTAGGATTAAGGCGCAATGATGAAACCTAAGTAAAAGACACTACTTTTTTTGAAGAGCAAAGCTTACAATGTACCTGAGAATAAATGCAGTATTTAGCACAACCAAATGCTAAATATTAACATATTAATACAAAATTTAAATGTGATTTGACTGGCAGCCAGAAAGTTCTTTAGCACTATTATTAATTTGCTCATATTTCAGTGACCAGCCATAACTGTTAGCCCTTAAGTTTAAGAACAAATGTGAATTAAGGCCATACATATTTACCCCTTCTTGGTCATTTGGCTGTTTTTAATTGCAAAGCTATATACGTTAAGATCTTTTTTTTTTAAATTGTACTAGGAGAATTACATTGAAGTAAGACTTTACTATAATATCATGTGGCTACATATTGTTTTCCTCTGCATTACTAGGGAATAATCCAATATTGGAGGTGCAAAGAAACAAATACCAAAGGACCTAGAAAATTTCTTCCCATGAGAGCAAATAAGAGAGAACACCTTGCTGGGTTATAGAGAATACCCAGAGCAAGAATGGTCTCTTAAACAGGCAGCAGTCTTATTTTAAGGATGTAGAACAGATATCCGGAGAGATGGATTACTTACTTGCCACAGGTCATAAGGCTAATTAGTGGCAAAGTCAAGCCCATAACTTCTGTCCCTTACCCCCACCCAATTCAATATTCATGTATTCCCACCAGTGTGTTCTTTTTTCTCACATGGCCAGCTTTAATGCCTCCTTGATGAAAAGATGTTTATCTTTCATGCTGTAATAGAATATGCTTTGACAAAGGGTAAGAAAGCACACTCTGCTCAAAGTTCCAAGCTTGGTTAACCACTATTACATGGAGAATGTCACAGTGTCCCTACAGATATATTCAAGTTACACAAACACATATCCAAAGATTTCTAATCTATTAACATTCTTCTTTGATCATCATGCATGAAGAAATGCCCAGAAAAGCGGCAGTGTAACTTTTGTCAATGAAAAGGGGATGGTCTTTGGAATCCAGTTTTGCTCCAACACTAGCTCCTATCCTGAGCATGTCATTTATCTTTTCTCAACTTTGGCTTCACCAATAAATTGACATATATTTTACACACTCAGTGTGAAGATAAAAATGAGATAACACTTAAATTGTATTTAGCACATAATGGGTGGACGCAATTTGTGCTAATGCTAATATCACATTAAAATTGTAATAAGATTTTATATGCTCTTCTTTAAAAGGGCTTTTCCAGCCAAAATCAAAAGTTTTAGAGAAAAATAAATGTTCTACTTGAGAGGAGGAGGAATCCATTATTGCTTCCACAGCTTTTCATTCTCCATTGGCAGGAGTTAAGAGAACACCCCAACCCCGCACCCCCACCCCATGCCCTCTAAAGAGAGAGATCCCTTGATCTCTTGACATCAGTCAGCAAAGGAAGCCATGGGATCCCACATTGTACTTCCTCCCAACATGTCAAATAGAAATTTCTGTGATGATAGAAATATTTCATATTTGCACCGTCCTAGCTGGATTACTGAAATAGCCTCATAACTTGTCTCTCTGTTCCTATCCTTGTTTTCAATCCCTCCTCCTCAAACACAAACCATATTCCACTCTTAGCATAGAAATTAGAGTAGTACTATTAAAACATAAGCCATATCATGTCATTCTTTTGCTTAAAATATTCCAATAGCTTTCATTCTAGTAAAAGTCAAAGTCTTACAGTGATCCATAAGAACCTATATGGTTTCACCACCCCCAAGAATGCCTCTGACCTCTTTCCCTTACTCCATTCCACTCCAGTCTATTCCTCTTCTCTTCAATTACACTGGACTTCTTCCTTGGTGTCCTTGCATATATAGGATTTTTGCACTTGCTGGTCCCTTTGCTTGGAACACCCTTTATTCAGATAACCACATGATGCACTCCCTCACTTTCTTCCGATGTTTACTTAAATGCAATCTTCTCATTGAAATCTTCTCTGACCTCTGTTTAAAATAGCAGCCCTCAATACTGGTTCTATTCCCATTTTTTCCCCTATTATAGCTATCATCATTTGACATAATATACATTGTAGATATTTGTTTTCTTATTATAACTCTTCCCTTTAGAATGCAAATTCTATTGTTTTTAACTATTTTGTTCATTACTATATTCCTAGAGCGTTGGATTGAAGCTAGCATATTGTAGGTGGTAAACAAACATTGGTTGAATAAATACTTCTATAGCTAGAGAATTATAAAGAAAGAGCTTCTAGGAAAGGAACTTGCATGACCTTCACTAAAAGTGAGGGCTCAGAAGTAGAGAGCATGGTGAACCCCATCCTCAAAACTTCCCAGAAAAGTCAGAAAGCCACAGCCTCCTAATTAGCACATATTTCAGCAAGAATACAAAATATCAAGAAACTGTGTGATTTTTTAGACTATGAACATCCCAAATATGCTATTTTCATAATCATCGATCTATTTCCTAGTAGCATTCTAAAATGTTACTTTTCTTAGTAAAACAGGGAGGAGTTGAGGATACACTATATAGAGTCCATTTTAGGGATGAGATTAGGGGGGCTTCAAAGAACTGTAAGAATTAAAGCAGATGGTGATAGCTTAAATAAAGCCTGAAAGCACCTTATGTCCACCAGACCCACTGTAAGGGACTCAGAACACAGGAAGCCTGCTTGGGTCTACAGTAGGTCCTCAGGGCTTAAACAGTAGGAAGACCTTTGGGCGCTCCAACACCTTAAAGCAAATGTCATTGGTAATGGGTTATGGCCACATCATAGTTCTATGTTTGTCCAAAGATGGTAAGATATTCCTTAATTTGTAAGTTAACCCAGTTCTGGTACTAGAGCCAAAGAGAGTTTTTAATACTTGTAATATCCAAGTTGAACAGCTGAAAACTTAAGGATAGATAAAAGCAAGAAGAAAGATCCCTGGTTTAAGACCCTAATAATGGACAGAGCTAAAGACAGGAAATTCAAAAGAGGGAATGAAGGCATCTGGAACAAGTGTATTCATTTTCTGTGGTTGCATAACACATCGCGACACTTTACTGGCTCAAAACACCCTTATTATCTCATAGTTTCTTGGGTCTGAAGTCTAACTACGCTGCTCAGGGTCTCACTGAAGTCAAGTTGTCAGTTGAGACTGTGGTCTCATCAGAAGCTTGATTTGGGAAAGGTCAACTTTCAAGCCTCTTCAGGTCGTAGGTAGAATTCAGCTCCTTATAGATGTAGAAGTAAGGTTCTTTTCTTTTTCTTTTTGGCTGGCTGCTTTTTGGCTGGTTGTTTTCTCAGCTCCTAGAAGTTACCCATAATTCCTTGCCATGTAGCCCTCTTACAACATGGCACCTTATTTCTTCAAAGTCAGCAAGGGGGTCTCTCTCACTCCAGCCTGCTAAGAAAGACCTTCATATAATGTAACTTAATCACAGAAGTGACATCCCATCATTCTTGACATTTTCTATTGGTTAGAAGCAAGTTACAGTTTCTGCCTGAACTCAAGGGGCAGGGACATGACTCATCACGGGTCCTGTTAGTGTGTGCCTGTCTCACCCACGTAAGCATCATCACAGATCTCAAAATAATCATATTGAGTCACAGTCCATTGCCATACATGATAGTATGGATCTATGTGCAGACTAAGAAATGACTTACAGATTCTAGATGTGGAAATGAATATTCTAAACAGTATATCTTCCCTCTCCTTCACCACCCTCATACAATCAAAGCAGTAACTTCTATTGATTATACCTTCTTAAAACCTCTTAAATCCGTCCATTTTCTCTTTAAAGCACTCACCATTGTGTCAAGGCCATTGCCATCCCTTGCTGGGGACTCCTGCAATTAGTCTGCTAATTGGTCTTTCTACCCCTCTGCTTCTGCCCCACCCCCCTGTATAAACTATTCCTCACACAGAAGCCAGGGAAATTTTTTAAAAATATAAATCTGATAACATCACTCCATGATTAGAGCTCTTTACTAGCAACCCCTCAAGTTTAGGCAAAGTTATAAACTTCTTAACATGACTTTATTTCTGCTCACCTTTCTAGCTCTCCTTGACCTCCGTGATCCAGCCAAGCTAACTGTTTATTGGATTTTCAAAAGTTCTATGTTTTCTCCTGCCTCCACTCTTGCTATGCTGTTTCTTCTGCCTGAAACACATCACGATTGCCCCACCGTCCACCCCGCACCCACTCTCCCCCAGCCAATCCGGACTTGGCTAATTCATATTCATCTTCAGCTTTGTGATCTCTGATGCCCCCAACCTAAGTTAAGTGTTGCTTCTGTGTTTTCCCATAGAACCGTACACTACCTTTATTCTGGCCCTTACTGCTTTGGTAGGATTTGTGTGCCTTGTTAGCTGCTAAATCCCTGAGACAGTGATTCAATCTAGTGGCTGCTGAGTATTTATTGAATGAATAAATGCCAAGTTTTATTATAAGCCGCTATCTTGCCACTGTCCCAGATACCTTACACACCGTTCATTTTCCAGAATTGCAAAGTGTGGAGAGATAACTATCACCCATCCAATAACTTTTTATTTTGAGATAATTTTAGACTGACAAGAGTTGTAAACATAGTACAGAGCATTCTGTATACCCTTCACTCACATTCATGTGCTGTTAACATCTTGCATAACCATCGTGCAATGTAAGGAACTAAGAAATTAATATTGGCACAATACTATTAACTAAACTACAGATTGTATTCGGATTTCACCAGTTTTTCTGTTAATGTCCTCCCCCCATCCCCTTCCAGGATATAATCCAGGATCCCATGTTGTATTTGGCTATCATGTCTCCTAGTCTCCTCCAATCTGTGACAGGTTCTTAGTTTCTCCTTGTCTTTCTAGACCTTGACCATTTCAAGCAACATTTCAGACACTATATTTTTTGTAGAATGTCCCTTAATTTGGGTTTTTCTGCTTTTCATGCGTGATTAGACTGAGGTTACGCACTACTGGAAAGAATGCCAGTGGCTAAGTGCCCTCCTCAGTGCCTCGCATCACCATGTCGATACACCTCTTTCTTAGTGATGCTGACCTCCACTCTTTGAAAGTGGTATCTGCCAGGCTAATTACAACGGGAAAAATTATTTTTCTTCCCGTTGTAATTAATAAGTGTTTATTTTAAGGAGAGATACTTTGAGATTATGCAAATATCCTGTTTCTGCTCAAACTTTTACCCACTAACTCCATCAATGGTTGTCTGCAGCAATTATGACTGTGATTGTTCTAAAGTTCTATTTCCCTCATTCATTCTGCATTTACTAACTGGAATTGTTTTATAAGGAAACTTGTCATTTCTTCCTCTTTTATTTATTTATTCAGTTACTTGTTTACATCAGTACGGACTCAAGGATGTCCATTTTATCCTTTGGGTTATAATCAATACAATTATTGGATATATGTTGTTTGGTTTGCTCACATTGTTCCATCTCTGGCTATTAGCAGCCCCTCGGGTTGATAGACATGCCTCTTATTTTTCAGCACTTCCTTAATTTCTGGCACCACAAGATGTTTCATGCTCATTTTTCATTTGCCTGCCCCAGCCCTGGAATTGACCATTTAGTTAAGAATTCTGGTTGGACAATTATACCTGCCTCTCTGAACACTGTGATAGTCTTAACTCTATGCCCATTCCCATGCTCCCCACACTGGAGTCCTCTCTTCTGCTTCCCTCAAATTAAGACATAATGACAGTATTAGAAACCTCTATGGGTTCATGACATAATAGTGGACATATGACAATACAATATGGCAGAAAGAGTACTGAATTTAGAGCTGGGAGACAATCCTGATTATCTGGCATTTGGACTCTGGGTCTGGTTTGGATAGAAAAGATACTACTGTGTTTCCTCGAAAATAAGAACTAGCTGGACAATCAGCTCTCATGCATCTTTTGGAGCAAAAATTAATATAAGACTCATCTTATTTTACTACTCTTGTTTTCAGGGAAACAGGGTATAAGTAAGAGAATTACAAATATCATTGCAAACAAGAGAAATCTGCCTAAGAACACTTGGCTGTTAGTTCCCCTGCATGCATTTTCATGTTCCCAAATTTCAATGGGAGGCAAATGATTCAGGTTATTATACTATAAAAAGATTTGCTTCCTTTTTATCCTCTACTTTCCCATCCCTCCCCCCACAAGGATTTGAATGTGAGATTTCACTTTGCCAGGAGGAAGAAAAAGTAAGTACCTTTACAAGAACAATCAAAACAATGACTCACAAACTCGGTGCAAGGATTTAAGATGATTTCCCTGTTTTGAGAACCTTCAGGGGATTATGCTAAATCATATGCTGAAGGGTGAAAAGGAGAGAGTATGCAGCTGGAGGACATCTACACTTTCTTGACACACATTCACAGGAGCCAGGCTGGACTCTAAATAACAAACAGTGACTTCCTCCAACAGCACATTCCAGGCCTGCTGTTAGGGAACAAAGGCAAAGACATGAAGTGTGATCACAATTGATCATTCAGCAGTCACTAGAAACTGATCTCCTGACACTCTTCTCCTACTCTCTCACATATTCTGCGGCTCGCCAGTTCCCAAAATATTTAAGTTCTTCCCTTAGAACCTATGATTTTGAACATAGGTTTTATTAGACTGAATGTTTTTCATTAAAAAGAAAAAGAAAAGCCAGATGTCCTGAAAAAAGTTGCTGTTCAGTGAAATCTGTACTAGGAACGCTTCGCTCTTTTACTAGCATTCCATTACCTCAGATTCACACACTATATATACAGTCTTGGTGTTGTTTCAAAGCCTGGAGCCCATCTCTTCCAGGAATGCTTAACATGATGTCCAGTGCACAGATGCCAAGAAAGATGTTCTCTTTTGCCTTATTGGTTAATAGCAGTTCTGTTGACAATAGCAGGATCTCTTGCTATGTCCACTTTTCACCCTCTGGCTGCTGTAGGATATGTGTTGTTTGACCACTGAGAACTTGATGAAATCCATAGAGAAACTCTTACTGGTGGTGTTAGATTCTCCAAATACGATTTCTACAGCCATCTCAATATCCACTATCTCTGCAAGACCAATTTCTGGGGTGCCAGGGGGCATATGATAACTTATATCAAGGATTCACCCTTCACATCCATCAGAAATGGAGAGTTTTTGTTTTGTTTTGTTTTGTCTTGAAAATATCTATGTGTATTATCTTCCAGCACACACTTTGTGGAAAAGTTCAGTGTACTAGCCAGAAAGCTAGAGAGTTTATCAAATGAATGTTTGCAAAGGGACTTGCGTAAAGCGCTTCTGAACATCATGATAGTCATGGCTAGTGAACAAATCACTGCTAAAATGGAAAGATTCTACGTAGCCATCTAGATATGCTGGCAGAATTGAGGAGATTCCCACAATGCCTCTGGGAGCGTTGCTTTGGGTAAGGTCCAGTAGGACTGAGGATGAGCCTAAGGTGGCAGAAATAGTATGTGGTGCAAACTTCATAGGACCACCTCCCCTCCCCTTCCTGCCTCCTACACAGGTAGCATTGCCTTGAATGCCACGGTTGCCTAATTAGGAAATAAAGAGTTGGATCAACAGTGAGAGGTCATTGTTAATCTCTCAGTCTTCTCTGCCCACCCATTTTCTTCCTGCTAACTAGGTGGCCTTCACCATGTTCCACGAATAATCATGTATCCTGGTTCTGTAAACACCCATAAAAAATCTCCACTTACTTTGTTAATGCACAGCAAGCTTGGCTGTGATTTTGTTTTGTTTTGTTTTTCCCCTGTTGGTTTGGTTAATTACCTAAGTCCATTAGCATTGATTTGTCTTAAATTGAACTGAGGTAAAAAAAAAAAAAAAATCAGTTCAGGAAGGTGGGAGGAAAAGAGTGCTGGCTGCCATATGGCACCAACTGAGGCAAGCAGGTACCTAGAAGTTGCATCACTAATGATAAATATACTGTGAATATCTCATCCTCCTCCCCAGACGGCTCACAGCTTCAGTTGTCATCCTACGCTCCTGTCCCTGAATCATGGTTTAAATCGGATGTATGACAAACTTAAGGGGAAGAGCCACTCAAGCAGATGGCTTTCTATTTTGTGTATCTTGCAACACTATACAAGCTGAATGGACCAGCATGTGGGAGGGACATAGCCAGCCATCCCAATGCTCATTGGGCTACATACAGGTCTCACCCAGAAAGACATCCCCAAAGCAGATTGTGTGACCTCTGCCTACGTGATGATCATGATCCAATAACTTCCCTTCTCCTTTCATGACATTAAAATCTGGAAAAGTTTCGGCACACCCTCCACAAGTTTACATGACTGAGCCCTCTCCAGTCAACAATTTGTTGAACAGGATTCATCTTAAGTCAAATGAGAAAGCAGCCCGGTAGTAGAGATATGTGGGAATGAGCATGTCGCCCATCCCAGTGAAATGGTGTGGGTGCACAGCTTTTATTTATTTATGGGGGGAAAAAAAGAACATTTGTTTTACCTAGGCACAGCTTTTCTGACTGAAGAGATGACCCTGGGTCCTTGGACAGAGATAACTAATATTACCAGGTCAGTATCAGGCTGGCAGAAACATGCTAGAAAGTGACACCTTGTCTTATTGTTTTCCCCTGAAGAAGTATTTCTCAAGCAGATGCGATCCCAAGCATGGGCTTCATATTAGCGACTGTGTTCAAGTTTAAAGTCCTGGTGTAAAGGTCAATTGGGATTCCTCTGCTTCTAAGACTGTGGACCTCGCACCAAAAATATGCGAACAGTTGACTTAAGTAAATGCATGAATGCAGGAAAAGCTTTTGATCACTGGTGAACATTTAGTTTACACTGAAAACAAAACCCATGCCACTTCTCTGAGGTGAGAAATTGTGTTTAAAGACCTTTAGAAGTGTCAATTACTATCTGTAATTCATTCAGAGAAAGGTATTTTATACATAATTATACTAGAGAGGAAAGACTATTCTTAAGCATTCAAAGTACAGTTTATATTTTATAAATACTGTGTAATCCTTAATTGCTGCCACTGAAACGAAACAGTCCTAGGTGAGAATGAGAGGAGAAATGAGAAAGGCCAAAAATGAGGGAGAATGGTTCTAATCATAAAACAATCAAACCTCCTCACCTTTGGCATCTCCAGGGACCACAGGCCTCTTCAATCACAGATCAAGGGCTTCAATCTCATGTATAAAACAATCACTAACACGAAGCATTTATTGGTTGTCAGGCAGTGTTCTAAGTACGTTCATAGATTATTCCACATAATACTTACAATGACAGCTGAGGCAGTCTTTTACTTTCTAAATATTTACTGAGCGCCTAAAATGTATCAAACGCTAGTCTGGATGCTGGGGCTACTGCACTGATCAAAACACATAAAAATGTCTGCATTCTGTAGGTTACGTTCTAGTGTATCCAGGAAGCACTATAGCAGCATTTGAATCCAAGAATTCTGGCTACTGGGCTACAAAGTTGTTATAGTTATTAGCAGGTATCACGAAATGCAGTCTCTTCTAGATATTAATGAGAATCTCATGAATTACAAACAGTTAAATGTGAAACAATTGGGAGACATTTGTGTTTTTTGGTTGCTACCTGAGTGCTGCGATTGAGTTATTAATCTTGTTTGGTACAGTATGAGCAGGGCCAGAAACTGGAAAGAGGTAGGATTGGAGTTAGAACAGCTGGGTTCAAGTACTGGCTTTGCTATTTATTGCAATGTATGCTTTGGGCAAGTTGTTAAACCTCTCTGAGCCTCAATTTCTTTATTTGTAAGAGAAAAATTATAATAAGACCTAATTTATTGTGTCAAGGTGAGCTATTTACATAAGATACGATAAATAAAATACTTTGCAAAGTGCCTAGTGTTATAAACTATTTTTATTACTTCCTGTGTATGGGCCATCAAACCTAGAGAACAGAATATCAGAAGCTAATTTAAGTTACCTTAGGAATGTGAGGCCTCTGCTTTATAAATTCCTGACTACGCAGATTGAAGCAGAACAGACGTCTGTAGCCACCTATCTTCAGTGTGTGCGTGCACAGGTTAGACAGTGCAGAGAGAAAGAAGAGCAGACTGCTCTGTACTGCCTAGGGGCACCAATTAGCCTGTCGCAGATACTACGCTCCCTTCATCAACGAGCCTGAGTCTTTCACCCTGTGTCGCCAGCTTTGCTTCCTTTAGGTCTGTCCCCTCAGAATGGCCAGGTGAGCCAAGGACCACAGAAAGCAAAGATGCCTAAAGATCGCACACTACTTTGTCCACGAGGATGTCACTTGGCCTGGCTGCTCCACATCTGGTGCCTCCGTTCTCGTTAGTTCACAAAATCTGGCTTTGTTTTCTTTGATCTCCATTTTCCTATCCTCTCTCTTAGTGAGAATGTGTCTGTCCACTGACAAGTCCGTATGGTTTGATCTACTGTTAGTAGCCTCCTCTCCTACGTGCATGGTTCTCAAAGGCACCTTCTTTGCCCAAAGAGGTGCAGGATTCAAGTCCACTCCGGCCACGTCTGACTCAAGGGATCACTCAGTGTGACCAACTAGACTTGGAAACTGACTAGCTATGACTCTTCAGGATGTGGGTTATCCCCATTCATTTGGTCTTCCCCAAGTCTGATTTGGACTCCATTCCTGAGTTTTCACAGGCTATTTTGAAATTCATGGGAAGAGGGAAAAAATGTATGCATAGATTCAGAGACCTTATTCTGTGAAAGAGCATATTGATTCTCAGCAGTCTCTTACTATATGAAATCAAAGCTTCTGGGAGCTACACTCAATTTTCATGCATAAGAATCCAAATTATCACAAATCTGGTGCCCTAAAACAACACAAGTTTACCACTAACACGTCTGTAGGTAAGAAGTCTGACACAGGTCGTCAGGGCCTCTTGGGAGGCTCTAGAGGAGAATCCATTTTCCTGCCTCTTCCACCTTCAAGAATCCACTCACGATTCCTGGTTAATGTTTCCTCCTGTATCCTCAAAGCTAACAAAATTACATCTCTGTGACCATTCCTTCTTGTCGCATCTCCCTCTGACCTCAGACTCTGACCTCCCCTGGAAAGGTCCTTTACTGTTAGGGAATGAGGTGGTTAGGTTGGGCTCACCTGGATAATCTAGGAAAATCTCCCGTCTCAAGGTTCCTACCTTCAATGAAACCTGCAAAGTCTCTTTTGTCATGTAAGGTAACATATTCACAGGTTCTGGAGATTAGCACATGAACATATTTGGAGCAGTTTATTCTGCCCCTCCCATTCCTCTCTCTGGCTACCAAAGGGGATTCCACATGCAAATACACTCATGCCAACCTAAGGTCCTCAGTATTCTCAACCCATGACAGAATCTACTCAAAGTGCAAAATCTCTCTAGACCTCCTCAGCTCAAAACTCCTGAATCTCATTATCTACCTTACCTAAATCAGGTATGAGTAAAGTCTTGGGTGGCAACATAAGGTAGGATTATTCCACTGCAAATGTTTAGAAATAATGCAACTGCTGTTGCTTCCATAGTGAACACATTTTAACCAAATGTTTCCTTTTGGTGATGGCATTCTGAGGCATGTTTTATTGAAAAGACCCTAAGTGCTTTTTTTTTTTTTTCTGCCTGCCCCAACATTATCTACTAGGTCCCATTTCAATCTTCTCATTCTCACTGCAATTCTCGACTCTTAGTCACATGTTTTTCTTATATTCCTATATTCTAGATTAGTGTTTGCCACATATGGAGAAAAAGCTAAACGTGAGTCTATACAGAAACTAACTAGTAAGCCCATTAATATCACAACATTTTCCACAGGTTTAAACTACAGAAGACACTACTATTCATAGTTGGCATAGGTTCTGATTTTCTGGAGTAGCACTCAGCCAGCATGCACACATGCACGCACGTACATTCATCGAATAACAGTGGAGATTTGAAAAGTATCTAATTTAATCCAATGGCTTGTCCCATATCTTTAAAATGTGAGCTTGAGAAATTCAATTTGTTTCTCCTTTTATCTTCATAGAAAAAGCATTCCAAAATGAACTCGATATTTCCTGGCAATTTCTTTCTTTTTGTTTGCATTTGTGCCTCAATAAAATGAAAGCCTTTCACTGTAATAAAATTACTTTACAGTAAATTTTGGGTCATTCAAACCCAGACATGTTAGAAATAAAACCTACCAATAGTGTGAATGACACTGGAACTCGGCACAAGGTGTACAGGACCTACAACAAACTTGGCTGAGCAGACAGACAACGGTATTTTGTAGACTATAATGAATATACTGTAAGTGACCAGGTAAGATAAAAGTGTTTACTTACTAACTATGGCAATGCTACATTGCATAAATTATAGATTATTTAAAACTCTTATTTCATGATACCTTCAATTAAACACTTTTACAAAGGCTCATGTTTCCTCGTGATGGTTGGTTTGAGGGATTTCTTAATTTGTATGGAACAAAAACCTTTTTACTGAATCTGAAAAAATGACATGAAAAAAGTACATGTAAAGTTTCCATTTTGCCATAAAGTCTGTTTATGACAATTATTTGTCTAAAATGGCACCACTATAATGTAATTTTGAATATTGAATTATGGAATCAAAAGCAGTCATCAACTAAGATGACAGTGGCCCCTTGCATTTATGAGAAGTATCGTAGGCTTTAACAATATTTATTGACCTAGAAGTCTCCAGCAATAATTAATCATGAATTATTCATGGCAGATAAAAGATCTCTACTTATCTGATGGGATCCAATCCTACCCAATCTGCTCTCATAACATGTTTGAAGCCTTCTGGCATTTTGCCCTATGTAGAAGCCTGATTCTTTGGTTCACCAGAACATCTTGTATTTCAGTAAAGAAAAAAACACCCTCCTATTGTAATAAATAATGAAGGAAATTTCTGTAATCCAATATTTTTAACACATATCATCATTTAAAATTTTTGACTTGACTATATATTTTCCTAAATGTTGACATGCTAAGATGTTCCTATTTTTAAAAGCTTCTGAGTTTTGCTTTTGGGCCTCTTCCAGGTCAAATTATCAATGTATTCTCCCTTTCCGCTGAGGATGTTTAACACACTTCACATTTTTCACATATTAAATGTTAAGTTCTTCCATCTTTCTTTATAATTCCCAGCCTCCTCCCTTACAACCTCCTTCACATACTACTGGGACTCAAATGCCAAATAAGAGTTTTTAGAATGAAATCATAGGCGGAATTTGGAATAGAAATATTATTTTAAAACTGAATTGAATAAAAGTGTAATATGAGGCTATAAGATCTCTTCGTAGTTTAATTGCAGTTTCCTCTGGCTCCTCACTTTTCTCTAGTAATGGTTCGAGTGAAGTAAAGTACTTTTCATAGTTACTGATTAAGCTAAATGAGTGTCCCTAAGTAACAAGAAAGAGAAGACAAGAGAGGGAGAGGGGAAGAAAACATTTGTTGAGCACCTACAGTTGTGCATGGGATTTTGTTAGAAATTTTCTGAGTACTGTGGATAAAAACACAGACACCAGAGGCAAACTGCCTGGGTTTCAACCCTAGCTCTGCCAGAATCCCATCACTACCTGTCAGACTCTGGGCAAGTTACTTCCTTCCTCCTCTGGACCTCAACTACTCATCTGTAAAGAAGGGATAATAATACAGCCAGATTTATTGGTTGTGATGATTATATGAATTCGTACGTGTCAAGTCCTGTAAGAGTTGTTGGCTTACAGTCAATGATATAAGCATTAGCTATTTATTTTGATTGCTGGTCATATTATACATCATTTGGTTTTGGTGCACAAAAGCCCTAGTGTAAGCTGGCTATTATCATCTGCATTCTACTGAAGAGGAAGCTGTAGTGCACTGAAGTTAAGTGAGCTGGCCATGCACACAGTTAATTAAATGGTCTGTCAGACTGGACTCCAAACCCACGCAACCTGCCACCGAAGGAAAATGAGGACTGATGAGCTAACTCTGGGAAGCTTTAAAAGGGCCTTTGCTGTGAATGAATCAGCAAGATCCTGAAAGCTCGCCTCCCGTCCTAACCATCATTTACTTCTTATTCCTCGCTTTTGTCACTTTGTTGTCCTTTCTCCCATTCTAATTCCAACAGTAATGACAGATGTGAATTGGTATGAAGAAAATGTCAGAATTTTGAAAGATAAAAAATAAGAGGGAAAGTTGTTCTGCTTCTCACCATAACAATCCCACTGAACTTACAGTATGTTAGTTTCACTGTCTTTTTCAAGGCCTCCCCAAATATTTCCCACTGCTTTGTCTTCCTCTCATCAATTCCTATAGCCTTTAAGGCCTGAACGACTGCTAGAACATTGTCTGATGTACGATCTAAAATGCTAAATTGCACATACCTCAACATAGAAATTACCAATAATGAGTAGCTTATTAGATTTCAGCTTTTGAAAACTCGTGATAAGCTCTATCCTTCCTTGAAGACTCGCCTTCTGTATCCCTCCCCCAAATATCTTTTCAAATGGGCCCTGGGCCTGAATTGAATAACAAATGAATCATTCTGAGATCTGCAGCTTAGTTGCATTCGTGCCATATAATTGTCGTTGTGTCCATGTGAATTTCCTGGTTTTGATAATGTATTGTGATTATGTAAGATGTTGTCATTGGGGGAAGCTAGGTGAAGGGTATGAAAGGACTCTCTGTACTGTTCTCACAACTCTGACAATTTTAAAAAAATATTTCAAGATAAAAATTCGTAAAAATCAACCATTCTACTGGAACAAAAACTATCACTACCTAATTTCTAAGTCATACATGCCTGACAAAATATTATAAGGTCCCTGAAAACAAGAACAATCATATAGATCTCTGGACTTCTCCCACAAATATCGACATTGTGTTGGGCCTTTGATGGGAGGATGGAGACGGTGGAAGAGTTGGGAACATGCGGGGCATTTCATAATTAGTGAAATTTGTAAATTAATAAGTGGGAGACATAACAACTAATGGGTTAAATTTGGGGACTCAAGGATTTAAATGCATAGTGACTGTGTTCCTGATTTCACCTCTTTTGGAACACTGCTAGAAAAACAGATTCAAGATATAAAATATTTGAATGGAAAAATAGTCCCAGGCATTGGAACAGATAACCATTACTCATGCTACCATGTGTAGCTGAATCTTCCTTTAAAACATCTAACTCAACATGTATTGCCAAATGACTAGGAGGCTGGCTCAGCTGTTAGGCTCAGTCATAATGTATGGGGTTTACAATGAAAAAAGAAGTGAAACACTTTTCAGATGGGTACATAGTCACAATATTTTATTCTTACTTGTTTTATTTTGACTTCACCTCTTCAACTACTGCCCAATGGCATACAACAAAAGAGAACATTTAAAAATACTTTTTAAAAGAAAGGGAAATGCATCTTTGAGAGAAAGATGTTATCTTTCTACCCCAAACAGTGGAAACTTATGAACTTTTCTTAATATTGCAGTTCTGTCTACACACCATTGCATAAGTTTTATAGATGACACTGTCAAAGAGCAATTTAAAATCATGTTTTCCAAATGTTGGAGAAAGAACAACTATCCTAGTTTAATTTGGTTCTACGTTCGCCTTAACTGGCCAGAGCTTGATGTTATTAAGCTGAAGGTTATGGGTGCAGTTCCTATGTGGGTTACTTAGCTTCTCTCAGTAGAAAATTTGGTACAATGGTCTTGGACTATATGTTTAACCTTCAGACACTTAACACTGCTGTTTAGCCCAACTCACCCTCACTATTGCCAAATAGCTCAAAGTATCATCTTAAAACCAGTGCTGAGCATGTCACAGTTGTTGAGGCTTACACCTTTTTTTTTTTGTTTTAAACAAAACTTACCCTACTATGATGTGAATGAAAAATTCTAGTCTTATGGAACCACAGAAAAGCCTCCCATTTGCTCTGCCCCACAGAATTAGTTTTGGCTCATTTAGCCTACTCCCACAAGAATCTTAGCTTCATGGAGGTAGAGAGCTTGTCTGTTTTGTTTTCCACTCATCGCCAATACCCATGACCGTGCCTAGTACTCAATGTCTATTACATGAGGCTCACAAAAAGTTATATGTTTTTCAAAGCCAAAACCACTTAATTTCCAGTGGAAATTGAGTAGTTAGCAGACTTAACACAAGGGTTCCCAAAATGTGGTTCATCAGCATCGTCTAGGAACTTGTTAGAAATACAAATTCTCTGGTCCTTGTACAGGCCCACAGAATCAGAACCTCTGGGGATCAGGTCCTGACAGATACAGTTTAACAAGCCTTCCATGTGATTCTGAGGCAGGCAAAAAGTTGGATATCTAACAGTATAAACCAGTGAAGAAAACCCTTTCCTGCACTCAGCTCTGATTTGCAGCAACAGTTCCAAATCACATAAATTCAGCCACTTTAATACAGAAGTGTACATACATGTCTTGCAATGAGTCTCTGGAAAATGACTTTCGGAACACAATAGATATTCGGACCAACAAACGCTGACCACTATTATACACTTTATATAGCAATGTACCTTGAGCCCTAAGACAAGAATCTGAGACAGCAACAACAAATGTTAAATAAAATATTAAACAAGGGATTATAACTGCGAGCCTTCCTCCCGGATGACCCTTTTCATGGAAAATCTAAACAGAACGTGTTTAATGAACATGGAAGTAATGTGATAGGATGTGACTGACCCCACACCAAGAGCCAAAGACCCTTGTTTTTCTTTACTAACTTTTTATTATGCAAAAAAACTCACTGGAATTCTTCATCATTTCAGTGAGCTAAATAATACCAACGTGGAATATTCTATGATTCAATAAGAGCATTAAGGGCCTGTCATTTTCCCAAACTCACATATTTCTAGATGACAGGAAGTAGGGAAGGGACCTGTGCTGGATCCAAGAGGCTCCTGACAGGCCAAAAGGATAGAGGAAATCTAAGAGGCTGAAAATAAACTTCTGCACGTGGGTTAAACATACACATATTCCGGTACAAATTTGGGAAGATTTGACTCAGCAACAGCACATATTTTTTTAAAAAAAGACTTGATTTGCAGTAAACTCCCCAGCAGCCAACACTGCATCATCCACTGTCACCCTGAAAGCAACAGTGACCTTAGGTTGTCTTAGCAGAAGCACAGCCTCCAATAGCCAAACCACAGTTGTGCGCTAACCTGGTCTGTTCCCACATCGGAAATGTCTGCATTCATTTCCACACCCCATACTGGAGTGGGGTGTGGAAATAAATGCAGACATTTCTGGAGTGCATGAGCAGAATGAACAGAAGGGATGCTGCTGTGACTAGAAACCATGGTCTCTGCAGGGCAAATTAAGTGACTATGGTTAACTAGACTATGGAAGCAGAAACTCAGGCATGGGTTGAGGCATGTTAGTTAGCTAGCTTCAAATATGTTAAGGGCTGTCATAAAAAAGAGAAATTTAAAGTGCTCTATGTAACTCTAAGGGGTTAAACTTAAAGTCAACGAGTAGAAACTAATGAACAGCTTTTGGTTCCAACGAAGGTAAAGCAACAAACAGAAAGAGTTGTTGCAATGGTTTTATGAGCCAATTTGGCTGGGCTATAGTACCCAGTTATTTAATCACACATTAATGTAGGGGTTACTGTGAAGGTAAAGGTATTTTGTAAATGTGGTTAACATCTACAATCAGTTGACATTAAGTAAAGGAGATTAGCCTTAATAATGTGGGTGGAACTCATCCAATTACTGGAAGGCCTTTAGTACAAAAACTGAAGTTTCCCAGAGTGAAAGAAATTCTGCCGTAAGATTGCAACATTAACTCCTGCCTAAGTTTCCAGTCTGCCAGCCAGCTCTACAGATTTCGGTCTTGCCAGCCCAGATAGATAGGTAGATGGGTACCGTGTTTCCCCCAAAATAAGACCTATCTGGACAATCAGCTCTAATGAGTCTTTTGGAGCAAAAATTAATATAAGACCCAGTCTAATATAATATAATATAATATAATATAATATAATATAATATAATATAATATCCAGGTCTTATATTAATTTTTGCTCCAAAAGAAGCATTAGAGCTGATTGTCCAGCTAGGTCTTATTTTCGGGGAAACATGGTAGCTAGGTAGGTAGGTAGGTAGGTAGGTAGATAGATGATAGATGATAGATAGATAGATAGATAGATAGATAGATAGATAGATAGAACACGTGTGTGTCCTATTGATTCTGTTTCCCTGGAGGACTGTGACTCATACAGGGATGGATCTATTCCAGTCAAGGTGAGTTCCTGTCACTGCAGATATTCAGGTGCAGGCCAGGAAACTACTTTGGTTATAATAGGGAGTCCATTTAAAATATATGCCTCTTAATGAAATTATAGCGCATGTATAGGCCACATAGTCTAACAAAGTATTTATTTTATTGAGGACCCAGTCTGTGTCAAATACTGTGTGAGGCTCCAGAGATCTAACAGGACATAGTATATCATATTCTTTTTTGATTACAACAAGAAATGGATTCTTAAGCAGAAAATGATTCAGCCGCCACTGCTCTGCCTTTTTGGAATGTACGTGAATTCTGTACCACGTGCAAACTATTCTAGAACATCACGTTGGTGCTCAACAGATACTTGTCCAATGAATAATTAAGAACATATTTTAAGATGATAGGGAAATAAATATACAGATACGTGTATTATTTGAGAAATTTTTCTATTGAAAATATCTAAGTGTTTAAATTATTATTTTTTTAAATAAAGGTAAGATTCAATTATTAAAAAATTGTGTAACATGTCATACTTCCTTCTCCAATAAGGCAGAAGACTAAATTATTTTTCTCAACTCACCTCCCCTCTTACCTACTGATCTTAAAAAAAAAAAAAAAAAAAAAGAAAAGAAAAGAAAAAACCCAACTCAATAGCTATTCATTTCCCATGTTTGAAAGGGCACATTACAAAGCATAGACACAAAAACCTCCGTGAAGTCTGCAATGTGATGTACTTGGGGGAGGAACGCTACCAGCAACTGCTGGACTGAGCGTGTCGCTCTGGCCTTCAGCAATGCACAGCCAGAGAACCCCCCACACTGCTTTTCCAAACAGACATATTAAGGAACACAAGGGAAAACTGCATGGATTTCAATAACAAGAACATCATAGTATTAAGACCACATTTGTATCACTCTTGTAATTTTTCAAAGTACCTTCAAAGCCTATCCTATCAGCACCAGTGTAAATAAATGAATAAATAAACAAGCAAATGAGTGTATCATTTGGCAGATGAATACAAAGAGTCCTGATTGGGATGAGGCTTAAGTTTTAACCCCAAATCTTCCAGTCAGTACAATGGGTACATTTTTTAAATGGTCCCATCATATTGACAGGACATCGTATAGCATATTCTTTTTGATTACAACAAGTAATGGTTTCTTAAGCAGAAAATGATTCAGCAGCTTCCTTACACTTGATCCAAACCTATAAGAAATGGAATACTACATTGCAGGAGCTCTTTCTTATATGTACAGGTTGCTGAGACTCTTAGCTGTTGAATAGCAACATACCAAGTACTGCTAAGAAACTGTTTATTTATTGATTACGGGAAATTTTTTTTATAAAAACAACATTCATCAGTTTTATAAGGTTCAAATAAAATTCTAATTCTCATTTCCTAATGTAAGGTGTTTGAAAGAATGTGGAAAAGAATGGAATGATACAAAGTGAAAACATTTAGGAGTAGAGTTGCAAGCACCTTCACAGTCACAAACCAAGACTCCAGACTTGGCTGTGACATGACGACGCTGGTAAGGATTTCTCTTATATATGTGTGTGTATATTAGCTTAACATATTTGCTAATTCCATGCTGAAATTACCTGCTTCAGATTGCCTTTTCTTTATCATATAACTACTTTCATTTTTAATGGGATGGAAGGAATTATGGCTGTTTTTCTGAAACCACATCAATTTTCAAAGGCAGCTGTAGCAACAGAGATGCGTTTGTACTGGAATTTTGGCTTCAAGGCCAGTACCACCTTGAAAATTTGGCTGATTTCCCCAAACCCATAAGTTGGAGAAATACCAGGAATAAAAAGGGGAATTACAAGGATGATTTACAATTTGCTTTCTTCTCTCAATGTTAGTCCTTGTCAGTTGCCAAGAAAACAAGTCAAAATCAAAATGGAACTGAATGACAACTGATAACTACAGGAAAATATTTCAATGAATAAATTAGTCATCAGTTAACAATAAAGGGCAACTGAATTTTAATAATATATTCCAATAGAAAAAAGCAGAGACAGAGATATGTTATTTTGGCTTTGAAAATAGTTTGTGATTTTGTTTTGTTTTATTTTCCAGTATTGTTTCCTCACTAATTATATTTTTCTTGAGAACAGCCTAAGAATTGTTCATTGCCAACCTACAAAATGTTTATCCACCAATGAACAACTGATTTTGATGATTTTAATTTTTTCTTTTCCTTCCTTTCCTTTTCTTTTCCTAAGCCCACATAAGCACCATTCCTCCCCTTTGATTTGCTTCCTGGGCATGCAAGAAAGGTCAGTGTAACTTAGGCTTTGCACTGAGGTCTGACTTTTACACATGTCGATAGGTATATACCTGTAATTGGAAAATTCTCTTTTATTCTTTTTGGGGTGGAAGAAACAATGAAAATCAACTCACCTATGCTGTTTGTCTATTTTTGTTTTTCTATTTTTACAGGTTAAGAAAGGTATAAACGCTCGAAAGCCACAGGTAACCATATCACCATACTTTATGACAACAGAATGGCTAGTTTTCTAGCCCCATCCAAACTTGTTTCAATGCCACCTTCCTCCTTCGGCCCAATCTTTTAGAAAATAATTATCCCTCTAACCATCAACTATACAAGGAACTAAAGGACCTCATTTCTGGCAATCCTTCAATTTCAACAAGCACCTAGGAAAGGCTTCTTCATAAACATACAGACACACACACACACACACACACACATTTTCAGGAGCTGTGGAAATTCTGCCCCCACCTGAAATACAGTCTGCCCCTTTTCTTACCTAGACAGTTTATTATTTGTTTTTAATTTAGCATTAGGATCATATAATCTTAGAACAAGGATGACCAAGCACTTGATTGGACCATAGGCAGTAAAAGCACAGGGACTGCTGCCAGTTCTCACATGCAGGTGAGGCTGTTTCCTGGGCTTGTGGTCCCCAAACTGGACTTGAAGCCCAGGTGTTACTGAAACTACAGACCAACTTGCACCTTTTCCTGAAGAGTGCATTTTAGTCCCTGGTTTGGGGGAAAATAGTTTTTATATTCAAACAAACACAGATATATTATGCATTGACATTAAATTTTGCATACATTTTATATAATTAATAAAGGATGCAAAATAACTACACGATTGTAATGAGATGCTTACATGCCCCAATTACCTTAGATCTTTCTCCTCTTCTTTTAGAAGTCCCTTGAAAACAATGTCCAAGAAGTATCATACTACACCACTAAGTTTAAGTGAAGGGAACAAACTGGTTTATAGCTACTTAAGTAGCGGAAAAATTCTAAAATACAAAGCTTAGTTTTATAACGTAAGGAAACTAATTTATCTAAGAGGTTATTGATATTGTTTTTATTTAATATATATGAGAATATATGAGATCTCATAAACATACCCCAGCCATAAAATACACGTATATGTTAAAGCAGCATTTGATGTTCATTGGAAAAGTCATATTGAAAATCAAAATTGTCCCTGTTTTATTTGAAAATAAGATGAAATCCTTTTAAAACCTTTTTATAAGAGAGAGAGAGAGAGAGAGAGGAAGCGAGTGAGCAGGTAAGGACAAAAAAGGAAGGAAAAGGTAAATCACTTCTCTTTGTGTGAAGGGAAAAAGTATCACGACTTGTTTGTGTTTGGCACCTAATTTCTAGCTAGGCAATCTGAATCTATGAACTTAAGCCTTCATGGATGACTGCATCAATTGGCTTTTGAATTAGAGGATAGCATTACTCAATTAACTTTGAGAAAGGCTAGCCCTTTCAAGAAATATATTTCACTATGGCACACAATATTTCAGTTCTAAAATGACAATGTCAATTGTGAAACTAAATTTAAAATTTCAGTTGTTTTTCTCTCAGCCCCTCCTACACTCACTATAAATCTTAATAATATGAATACAGGAAGCATTTAAATAAATGTGGTGTGCGTTCTAGGTTTTATTGCAGGTTTTATTGCTTTAATTACTTGGAGCCTATCAAAGAGTAGCTGACACACACAAGTAAGGAAATCTACGTCCTACATGCCATGTGATTAGGACTTTCTCTTAGTCAGCGAAGGGAAGTGTTTGCCGTGCTGGGGCAAGAGAAGATGGAATGGGCTGGGAAACGGTTGTTCTGTGCTTTGCAGCAGCATACCCACCAGACCAAACCAGAAAGTTCCCTAAGCCAACAAGCAAGCTAAGTGTAAGACGGAATTGCAAGGTAAAATTAGACAGAAGGAAAAAGAATCTTCCCAATACAAAAGACCATCTAAATTCTGCCATGTGTGTGCTCAGGCACGCACACGGTCACACGCCCACATACACACACACGCCTCACATGTTTTATCAGTGTTTCTTAGTAATAGACACATTACTCAATTTTGCCTGCAATGCCACTTCTGTGGTCAACCCATCAAACAAAAAGTGCTGGTTAACGTTAAATTCTGTTTTAAATATAGAGGAACTATCTATTACCTGGGCTTAGGAAGCTGTCTACTACTTACCAGAAGCACTTTAAATTTAAGGGTGTTAATTTACTGATGCCACTAACATATTTCTGGCTGTTTTCCAAGATTTTCAAGATATAAGCCACGAAAAGTTTTATGATCATTAGTGGTCAAGTTGTAATTGACATTAACCAGATGATTTAAGAGAGAAAAACAGAGAAAGTGTGTGTGTGTGTGTGTGTGTGTGTGTGTGTGTGTGTATTTTGGGTGTGCTGAGTAGCAAGAGAATTTTTGTCTTATAAACTTTCTGAATTTTACTAAAAACCAAAACACCCATGTGAATGTAAATATATATTTGATTAATAACTTATAAATAAATAACTTATCAGTTAAAATGAGCATAAGTCAAAAAAATTATAACATAATCTAATTCTGAAGCACATACTATGTACCAGGTGCTGTTCTAGTAAACTTGCATGCAATGACTTATTCAATCCTAACAACAACTCTTTGAGACGGGCACTATTATGTCCTTCTTATGGTTGAAGAAATGAGAAGTTAAATAACTTGCCAAATTCACACAGCTAATAAGTGTAGATTTGGGAGTCAAATCAAACAGCTTATTCTTTCAACTCTAGGCTCTACTGCTTTCTGTTAGCAAATGGACAATATAGTCTTATCTACCCCAAATTCCAATTTGGTATTGAGTGTGGACAAAGTGGATGAGTCAGGTAAGACTTAAGACCTCTAATGCAATTCACATGGACCCAAGTTAAATCAGAGACACTCGGCTTCTGTCACTCCAAGATCTCAATCTGGCTTCCCGAGGAATACTTTGAATGCTGGGTATTTGGAGAGAAACAGATTAAGTCCGTGCAAAGATCATGTCCATTTTGGGGGAGGCGTATAAGTAAGCGAGGAGTTGCAGTTACATTCCAGCAGGTTTAATTTCTTGCAGACTTAAAAAAACAAAAGTTACTAATATGATTTATCTGTGCAATAAGTGTACGTGTGGTACAATGACTAGGCAGAGACATCATATATCCACATTAACAAACAATTAGAATAAACATGAATTCAGTCTTGCTACAGTCTGGTTTCAAAGTTGATAGATATGAAGTACTCTGTGGTTGTCTTTACTGAACTATGGGGACAGGTCTCAGAATTGTCTGTCTCCCATGGGTAAATCAAACTGGTAGTCAGACTTTTAAATGTGAGGTGTGGTTACAAGGTCTCAGGAGAATAGTCTAATGTTGAAATAGGAAAACACGATCTGTGTATACATGACGGACAAAAGGCAATTGTTTAAAGGCGTGTAATCTGTCATTGTCATTTCACCTAAATGAAAATAAATACAAATGGTAGGATGGATAAAAGGTAGTTAGAAAAATCAGTCCAAAGAATTCCAAGTCTGTATGAATCAAGACTCAGAATTTTAGAGTTAGCAAGGACCTTAGTGAACAAGTTCAGCTTTTGCATTTTACATAAAATAAAACCAAGGTCAGCAGAATTTGTACTCGTGGGCAGGTGTTCTTTTCAGCCCCAGGGAGAGCATATGGAGTAAGGAGACAAGAGGACGGTATGTAGATCCTTGGGAGTCCCAGGGTTTGAGAGGTAGTCTCATGGAGAGGAACCCATGAAGGTTGCTGGTGAGGGACAATGGGGAGGAAGCAGGAAAGCAAAGAAGTGGGATGTCCTTGGATCCTGGGAAGGAAGGAATTGTAGAATAAGTGGTTGTGTTGAACGGTAACAAGAGGCCTAAGACCAGAACTTGGAAAAGTTCATTATGTTTGTTGGTTATTGATCAGTGATGACCTTCACAAAAGCAGTTTTTGTAACATGATTGCAATGGAAGATTTTAAGCAATGAATGGGAGGTTAAAAATAAAAAGTTAAGACAGTAAGGGTAGAGCCTCCATTCAATATGCTTGGAAAAAAGGAAAAAGATGGAGCAGTGGACAAAGAAATGCTTAAGGAAAACTGGTCAGTAAAGAATGAGAAGAAGTATTGAAACAATAATTGAAACAATTTGGGGGAAGACAAAGGAAACTGGGGACAAAGCTCATGCTGATGGGTCAACCTTGACAGAAAGTACACAGTTTGCCCTGAGAGAGTATAGACGGGAGAGATGGATATACACACAGCAAAGTGGTTCTCTCAATTGAATTTTTAACTTTTCAAACCATGTGGAATTTGTTGTGGTAAATGATTTGAGGTTAAAAATGCCCTTCCCTTATTGCCTATGGTAAGTTTTGAATGAATGAATAAATGAATAATAAACAGTCAGCTCCAGGCCTAGAGCCTTCACTCACGAAAGACGTAGATGAGCCCATGTTGGCAGCCCAGGCCTTCCCACACACTCCCTCCCGTGCCTTCATCCTGCACTCACTGGAACAGTTTCCTCATTCTCCAGATCCTTCCACCAGCTACAGAAATTAGGTTCTCACGCTATCAGGAAACACTGAGGAGATTAATGGGGAGGAGTTTAACTATCTTCAATCTCTTGTAGGCTGGCAGTATCTTAGCCTTGCCGACTATTTTCTTTGCTTGGCTTCTGCTAGAGGCAAGAGCCAGCAGCAAGCAGAAGAAAAGGGTGATGGCAGAAAAAAGCACTCTTGACAGAATTGAAAGAAAAAAGAGAGAAAGATTTAGAATAGAAAAGATTTACTGCTGCAATTAAAGCAGAGAGCAGGTCAGGAAAGAGAGGTTGATCACAGAATTAAAATCTGCTCATGTGAGTTCATTGAAGAGTATGTGGATTACCTGTTGTATGGGGTGATCCCACAGGCTTCCCTCTGCACACACACACACACACACCTACTAGATAGCTGTTTGAGTCATTTCCTAAGAACCAAAAGCTCCACGTGCAAAGTCAATTACAGGCCTCTCCTCCGGTAAGAGATTAAGGCCCCATTATCTGAAAAGCCATGCTGCCCTGACATTTCAGCAATATCGACTTTAGTATTCTTTAATTTTGAGATATACTTTTCAAATTGGATTAGATACATCTTCACTTCCACCATTTCACCCTTAATTTTAAAGGTCTGCAATCCTTTCCTTAGGTGGGGAATAAAAAAGGCTTTTTTACTTAGCGAGAATTACAAATGTGAGCCAGATTTTGATCATTAAATTCACCCCAGAGGCCCTGGCAATAGTTGTGTAGCTCGGTCAGTCAGTTTTCACCAGTCCTTCCCAATTTTAGAAGTGTTGGACAATAATGCAATTCTGTTTCTTGTAAAGATATATTCATTCAACAGGTATTTACTAAACACCCGACGCATGCTTGATCTTAACTGGTTGCTGAGACTATCAAGATGAATGAGATATAAAATTGGCCCTTTAGGATCTCATATATAGAAAAAAAGAGCAAATATATTTTTAATTTCCGTAATCTGATTTCTTTGGAGGTTTGTTTAATATCTTTCCTTAGAATACAAAGATCTATGATGTATCCATTGCCTTGTATATATCAACAGAGATACTTTATCATAAATAAGCAAGAATACATAAAACTTGGTTATGCCAAATAAAAGCTCTACATAAAGAGAAAGAAACTTCATCTAAAAGAACAACACATGAGAATATGAGAAATGTCAACCACCCTTCTGCCCAATCCCAGGAGGCAGTAACAAACACACACACACACACACACGCACACACACACTCAAACAACCATAACACAACTTACCTGACTTGCCCACGCCTGCTCTTCCAAATATTGCCAGTTTGACCTCTGCACTTTTAGCCATGCTGGATGTTAGAAGACAATTCACTATTGTTCAAATTAAAGAGCTGAGAAAATTGTTTTGGTTCCGGCCTTTGGGTTCACCATATCATTGTAAATCTGCAATCCTAAAACAAAGGAAATTTGGCAATTCATAGGTGTCTGGAAAAGGAATTAATATTTATTAAGCATCTTCTGTATGCCAGCCATCATTCAACTTTACCAACATTTTCCATTTTGATCTTCTCTACAATTCTGTGAGACGGCTATTAGTAATTTATTGCAAACTGTTCAGCTAATTAAATGACAGATCCAGGACTTGAACTTAGATCTGTTTTGATTCTAAAACATATTTTCACATACCATAGCATTTTCTAAAGTACTTCCTGAAAGAGATTTTTTATGAAAGCATTGTTTTTGGTCAGTAATTGATAAATATTTGAAGTATATGAATACATGTATTTACCCTGTGTCTGTAAACATCCGATATACAAACATGTGATGGGGAATCACATTTGGAATTCTTTATTTCCCTTTGGGCTGAATAACATACATCATATTAGTTAACCCCAATGCAATACAATTGAATTTGTATTTCAAGGTTTAAATTTGATCTCAGTTCACATTACATCACATGATCAATTCATGTGACAGATATGCACAACCCAGCAATTGATATATAATATCTAGATCATTGTGTTTTTCTGGGCACAATGCCCTGGTACACAAAAGATAAATGATTCCTTTTTTGTGACAACCCCAAACAAATTAGTTTATTGGATTTTCCTAACATTTTCAGAAATTATATACAGTGTAAACACATTTTATATAGGTGGGTGTTTTAGGATTGACACCAACATGGAGATGTACAGCTGGAAGGAGGCTTGGGGTCAACCAAGGAAATCCTCCAGCTGTCGCAGGAATCCTTCCTTATGATCAGACAACCATCCAACAAGCATCCTGTGTCTAATTTACCACTTTCCGGTATAGAGGAGGGAGGGGGAAGCATTAAGTCAGCTTTTTCTTTTCTTTCACTCAGAACCCTTCAAGTTAGCCTAGCTGCTCTGAGGACCCTTTGCCCCAGCCCAGGCTCTACTTTCTAGGCAAATAAGGGCTGGCATCTTCCGTTGTTCCTCACAGGATGTGTGGTCTTGTTTATGGTTTTTGACCTTCACCTTCCTTCTTCACCATATGTAACTCTCTACACTGGCACTTGCCATTTTAATCACTCTAAAAACACGGCACCCACTGCATTCACCACTTGGGGTTTGAGCTGACAAAATGACCCAGCCAAAGTTCACTGAGGTTTTCTCTATTCTTTATCTGGGCACTGTGGTTATATTACAGCATGACCACTCATATGAAGGCTCACATCCTCCACGTGAACTGCAGACCCCCCTTTCTGAACTTCTGCAATCAGTGTTTTAAACCTAAGTACAAGACTTCACTTTTATCCTTATTAAACTTAATCATATCAATCTTCATTTCATCCATTTTTCCAGACTGTAAAGATAATTTTGAGACACAAATCTGTTATCTTAACATGTAAACTGCTCCTGCCATCATTTTGTCATCTACAAATTTTCAAAAACAGCATCTCGAGTGAAGGATAAAAGTAAAAATCCTTCTGAAAAAGTATTTCTACAAAGACATTAACACATAATTGTTTTCTTCATTATGCATCTAAGCCACCAATCTGTACCTAAGAAATTTTGTATTTGCTGATTTCTAAAGTGCCAGACCATCCTCTGAAAGATGTAAAGGTCAACATTAACATTAGCTATTGTTTACTTCATCCCCAATAATGAAAAAAGCTTCTTAGTAATCATTAATAGTACAAAACCCAGAAGCTGTAACATCTGTAATATGTCCAATCCCACATTTTGGCTAAAGATAAAAGGACTTTCTTATTTGTCATTTTAGATGCATTTAGTAAGAAAAGGCTTCTATGTTTAGTGCTTCATCACCGAAGCTTCACAGAAACATAATATATGGAGATATATTAACTATACAAATTCTAAATAATAACGGCAAGCATTTCTTTGAAACATTATCCATGAAAGTGTCTGGAGAGTGTATAAACAACAATTTGTTGTTTCATGCAAAACTGTCTATTCCCATGCACATAAAATCTAAGTAATTATCTGATTGATGCTTCGTGAAAGTAGCATCAAAAGTGATTTTAAAAACAAAAACACATTTGTTAGGTCAAATATTTCAGTGACTCCCAAATGGCCTCAGGCATAGGAATTTCACATAAGAAAGTGAAATTGTTTGGGTTTTTTTTTTCATTTATAATCTAATAAAGATAAAGTTGGTTATTGTCATTCTTATGTCATGCTTAGAAAGATTACTTAGAGGAATATACAAACTGACTTACATCCTTCAACATTTTATTTCTCACATGAAAATGTGAAAAAGATTAAAAAAAAGATAGATGTGCAAATTTTTTAATAAGTGACCTGTTGCCAAATTTCTGATCCTCAAAATAATTCATAAACCAAGGCCTTCCATAACATGGATCTTTAAAAAATACATTTGGTTTAATTTTGTTGTGCAGAAATATTCTGTCTAGAAGTTGCCATTCACTTTGTATGTGGACAATGCTTTATTGGCACAAAAACTTCTGAGTCCCTGTCACTCCTACAGCTAAAATCACACCGAGATATTTAAATGGTGATTTATTTTTTTCTAAACACAAAGGAACTAAAAGAACACTTAGAAACAAGAAAAAAAAAGAAGTTAGTCTCCAAATCTTATGTTATTATTAATGCATTAATTGATTCATTCCACATTTATGCCAAGTGCATACAAACAAAGTGGCTACCTTCCAGGACTTTATAATGTGTTAGATCTGTGACATTTAGGTCACTACTAGTAACCTGGTTTTTAAATTTTATTTAAAGAAAGGTTTTATTCATAACAAATCATTCCAAAGACTGTACTTATCAAGGACCATGCTTTCCACTTCCTCTTGGGGGGAAAAAAAAAAGCAAGCATCTTTATAAGGTAATAGTTTTGTTTTTGTTTTTTAACTTCTGTATTTATCATTAAAGTGAAGTGCAGCTGTTTAGGGAAGCAAAGAATCTAGTCTGGTCGTGGGAATGAGATTCTCTCCCGGCCGCTCCTTCTTTAGCTCTGAAATCAAGTTTTCCTGGTCTCATTACCAGAAATTCTCCCTCATCTTACAATGCACCACCCACAGCGACGCGGATAATTGTTCAAGACTCCTGGCTATGACGTTGCTCCCAAAGCAACAGGTATCCTGGAATGATAAACAAGCCCACTGAGGACTGACTACAGGTCACTTGCTCTCAACCTAGAGGACAAATGCAGCCTAAGTCAAAAGGGCATTCTCGGTTTCAGCTCCGAGGGAGCTGTCAAACTCTGGGCGCCAGCACTTACGTCTCCCTCTCAACGAACCTCAAAGCCAACCTGGAGGGATCCAGTGACCAAGAAGACCAACCCAGAAGCCAAGGGTTCAGAGGCACAGAAGGCTCTACAGAAAGTCGTCCCGAAAGAGCCACCTGGGCACGTGCGTGACACTCACCTGTTCACACTCTCCAGGCCCAGGAGAGCCGCGGTTTCCTGCAAGTTCAGAATCGGTCCCTGGGACCGCGAAACCCTCCCACGCTGCACAGCCCAGGGTGCAGGTTGCGTTTCCTGCTGCGATCGCGGGTGGGAGCGGCGGCAGCAGCTGCAAGTATGGGCGGACGGACAGGGGTGTCCTCCCTCGCGCTCGCTCCCACTAGCGGCGGAGGGACTGCGGCAGGGCGCGAGCTTAGCCCGGCGGAAGCCGCGGCGCTCCGCTGCCAGGATGCTGCAGTGCGGCGCTTCGGCGACCCCTACTGGGGCCAGGAGCCCGCTCTTCCCGCCGAACTGCCTCCCACCGGAGAACGTGGAATATCCTCCTCTGTGCTGCACCCAAGTCCCTTTTCCCTTGCTCAGTTCCCCGCCTCTGGGTTCTCACCCAAGGACCTCTTTCCTCAGTTAAAATGTTGCGTGTGAAAGCATCACTACGTAGTATTTTCTATTCCCGACTTCAAATGAGCTTCACAACATCCCTTTGAGGTACATTTAATTATCTCCATGATCACCAAGAGGAAACTGAAAGAGGATAAATAACTTGTCCAAGGCTAGTATCTTGTTGGAATGAAGACTAGGCCGGATTGGAAACAGAGATGCTAGAAGGGTCATAAATACTGCATTCAATTGAAATTTATAGTTATATATTTGAGAAAATTCCAAAAGCTTCACGTCCTCCTTATAAGATCAGCATTATAATATTTGAATCAAAGTCATACTCCCATGCTCAAAACTTTACAAAGATGGTTAATATTCGTTATATGTTAGACCTGCTTTCACCTCTCATCTCATTTTATATGTACACCCTCCCGTGAGGTAAGCACTAGTATTGTAATTACTAGCCTTTCACAGATGAAGAGGTGAGTTTCCAAGAAGTTAAACGATTTACCAAAGACTATCAAAAGAGCAGAAACACCTAGGCTGTCTTTTTCTCTTAAGAAGCTGGATGTTCTTACCAAGATACCAGGTGGCCTCTAATATTGAGCAAACAGGGGCCTAAGGCTAAGTGAACAACATGCTATGTGTCCTTGGTAGAAGAGACGTAACCAGGGAGGCAGTTTCCAGGGCCAGTGCTGACCTGGAGATACACCACAGCCACTAGTTTGGTCCAGGCTGAATGGAATAGCTAGATGTGTGGCAGATGTTGGAATTGCCTAGCTGTCCGGGAATTGTCCTGCTAATTCTTTGAGAAAGCTCAAATTTTATCCTGTATGACTTTCCAGATCACTAAGCTATCTCCCTCCCCCCACGACACACACCTGAATCAGATGGCCCGATTCTATGTCTCAGAGCACCCTGTTATCTACCATTGTGCCTGCATTGTGCTTATGTTTAGTTCCCAGTCTTCTCCACTAAAACTGAATCACCTGAACATAGGGATATATAGTGTGTATCTCTGTATTTCCAGCCTCTACCATCGTGCCTGACACATAGTGGGTATTCAAAAAATAGTAGAATGAAGAGAAAGAACAAATTGTGACCGCGGAAGTTTGACTTTTCTACATGCTGCATTGGGGATACAATAACCAGTAAGAAGTTGAACATATGGGTCTGAAGTTCAGAAAAGAAACCTGGAAAAGAGATTTCATGTCTCAGCATGCAGGAAGTCTTTGAAGCCGAGTATATTAAAAGAATTGCCCAGGATGTTTATGTAGAATTTTATAGAAATCCAATTACATAGAATTTTGTGGCATTAAGATGTTCAGGTCTCACATGTTACCTTCTTTCCCTAACAACTCATGTATGCATGGAAAGATTTAACACAAAATATCTATGAATAGATAGATAGATATGTAGATAGATATAGATAGATAGATATATACATATATATATCTCCTATTTACAGAGACTTAAGCTGAAATTCTGACTTTGCCATGCTTATCTAATTAGAATTATTGAAGAAAGCTCAAGCCAGTCCCCTTTTGTAGCAGTTCTTTGGAACCTTGTCTATAGAACCTGTTTCTCTCCATTTTCCTTCTGAGCCCATCTAGCCCAGCACTCCTCTCTCTACTAGGGAAGTATTTGCATTGACAGCCTGCAGTTCCTCATGGGTATACCAAGGGAGATGAGTAACTATATTGGAGCCTGATACCCAGTGCTATAGCTTCAGTACGTGTCCTACATTCAATGGTAGTATTTCCTTTGTCTCTGAAGCAGCAAAAAGCAACCACTCTCCCTTATACTGCCTACTGCATGGATCGGTAAGAAGCACAGAGAACATTTTGCACTTAGCGCTTCACAATATCTGCTCACTTGGCAGGAATTCCCCTGGCGAGAGGTCTTGTCGTCCTCCAGTCTCTTAGCCTGGCGTTAGGCTTAAGCTAAAGCTTCTAACACAAACTTGTAGATGAAGAGTCAGTACAACCCTAGAACATTAAAAACTAGAATTGTGTGTGTATCTGTAGTTATTAATCATGTTCACTGTAAATAATTCAAGTAGTAGAAAAAATGCAAAGAAGTAGAAAATCAGCCCCCAAATCAGTATTCAGAAATAACCTTTTTTTCCCCAGAAATAACCATTGTTATCATGAGAGAACAATCATTCCAGAATCTGTAGAACATAGAAGAATCGATAGATATATTAAATGGTATATGGCTATGCTAAGTGCTATGATACCATTTTAAGTAAATAAATGCTATTTTAAATTTAAAAATACACTTAATTAAGCAGAAGATAAAGAAATCAAAGTGAACCTTAAAAGATGACTGAACTTTGCAGCTGCTAATGATTATGTGAAGACTTTAGGTGTTTATTTACTTTATGAGGTATTTTACCCTAAAGATTCCTCTACAGTTAAATTTATTACATAAACTCAGATCTGAATACATTATGTTTAACCATATATTTGTTTATATTTACATGGTTTTATATATATATATATGTGTGTGTATATATATATATATATATGCACATAAATATATTCATATGGTTTGTATTTAGCCATATATTTGTTTTAGTCAATATCACTTGACTTCTTACTATTTAAAAAGAAATTACGTCTCATCTTATGCCTCTCACTCCCCCTTCCTTCCTCCTATACTTTTACTTCTGTATTATTTATTCTTCATCAAGATTTATAATATTTACATTTGTTTTGTAGTTCGAATTCCCAGTGGTCTAAACTTAGTTCTATATTTAAGTGGGATAAATTCATTTAATTATTTTACTGTAGTTTTTCTATTACTGATTCTTTATTTTGATTAATCCCTTTATTTCTTCATTAGGTAATATTTCATGGTCTTATAGGTGCTGTATTGTATAACTGAGAATACTCATCTCTTCTTTTCCTTGTTGTTTTTAATTTATTTTGTCTTTATCTTACTTTTGCTTACTATGAGTCCTCCTTTTTCCTACATAGTTTGTATTTATTATATTGGTTATTTTCTAATCAGATATATTTTCAGTCATGCATAATAAGTGAATTCTACTTGACTCTGCTCCTACCTTACTGAGACCTGTTTGTTTTGTCTATGAAGCAAGGATTTGAGGGCTGAGCATTTTGCTCTGTGTATCTCCTGAGATGAGAAGATAAAGCAAAGAGGAGAGATCATCTGAGTCTCTGTGTGGCCTCTGTTAAAGGTTACATGATCTGCTTTTCTCTGAGGTTTTATTAAAGACCCTGTGCCAGGATCTAGTGTAGAAAGTCAGGATCAGACAACATTTCCAAAGAAAAGATTCTCTCAGGCTTGAGATGGCTCCCCCCATTCATTCTTGGAACCCTAAGCCATTTTCATTATAACTACTTCCTCTGTTCCCTCTTGCTGCCACAAAAGGATAAAGATAGTTGCTCAGTTTATTTCACTCCAAATTTGGAGGTATTCATTACTGGTGAGAAAGAATACTCAGGATTTGATGACTCATTAATTCTGCTTCTAGAAGACACAGCAGTCTATACCATGATCTTTTATTTGTTTAGAAGTTTCATTTTGAAGTTTTATGGCAAGAAATCGTACTCCTTTCCTTGTTTTGTAGCTGCTAATGATTATGTTTTGACTTGAGGTGTGTGTGTGCTGCTGTTATTGTTTAGTTAGTTCAATATTAGGAAAGGAGAAGTCTGATTTGGACCATGATTGGACTGTCCCTCTGACAGGGAACAACTATTAAAGCTAACTAAAATATACAAAATAGCTGTTTGGAAGTCTTGGAAAAAAACCAAGGCAGGGCTGTAATCCCTGACAGAGGGAATGCACTTGAGTTTAGTCCCACATTCACCCATGTTTTCTCCTTGGGGACATTTTAAGAGCCCTGGTCTATGAAAGTTGAGCCTGCACAGCAGTAAGAGACTCAAGTTCAGGGCTACTAATGCAACTGGGTTCAGAAAGTTAAAGTATCCCAGAGGCTATCCACAGAGACATCTCCAGATATTTGCCTAGAAATGCCCCTAGGACCTTGGCTATTTCTTGGGTTGCACATTGCCTGATGAGTCTCTGGGAGACCTAGTAAAAGAGCAGCTTCCTAGGATCTGAAAGATAAGTGGAGATTCCAGAGATCTCTGAGTCCTGGGAAGACAATGGACTTGAGCCTAGCCAGGGTTCAGAGAAGTTTGTGAACAGCCTGGACGTTCAAATGAGACCTCAGAAAAATCTTATTCTAGGAGTGAGGACCATGTATTTTAAGAATATGAGTAAGGGCTATTATCAAGGAATAACTTGAATCTGAAATACACCCTATCCCCCAAACAAAGACTAAAATGAAGCCTTGACAGGAACAAGTTAATCCATGGGTAAATTAATGCCTGCCAAAACAAAACTCAACACTCCTGAAAAAAGATAACATAATCCAAAGTCACTATAACTATCACCTATAATGTCAAGCATACTATATTAGTTAGATTGGGCTGCCATAAATGACTGGGTAACTTAAATGACAGATTTATTTTTTACAGTTCTGGAAGCTGAGAATTCCAAGATCAAGGTTCTGGCAAGTTAGGTTTTATTCTGAGGACTCTTTTTGGCTTGCAGGCAGCTGCCATTTTGCTGGGTGCTCACATGCCCTCTTATTTGTATATTCGGAGAGATAAAGCAAACTGTCTGGTATCTCTTTTTATGAAGACACTAATCCTATCAGATTAGGGCCCCACCCTTACAGCCTCATTTAACCTGAGCTACTTATGTAAAGGTCCTATCTCCCAGTACAATCACATTAGGGGTTAGGGCTTCAACATGAATTTTGGAAGGATACTAATATTCCATCCATAACACATAGAATAAAAATTACTAGACAGGAAAGAAACATGAAAAACAACAACAACAACAATAAAGAGATAAAAGTCAATAGAAATAGACTAACAGATGATATAGACATTGCAGTAAGTAGAGAAGGACTTCAAAATTTCTAGGATTATTGTGTGAAGACAATAGAGGAAATTTAGACAAAAGTAGATAAAATGCTACATATTTATTACATTTTTATCCATTTGAGTATTTCAACAGAGAAATAGACCTATGAAAATCATCCAAAAAACTTTAGAACTATATAATGTAAAAACTCATTTAATGGGTTTAACAGAAGATGAAAAGATCAGAAGACAGGATTATGGAATGCAAAGATATGCCATTAGAAAACATCCAAAATAAACTACAGAGGGAAAAAATGAAAAGAGCTAAACAGCACAAAAAATGAAGAACATGGTCAAAAAGTCTAACACACATGCATTTGGAGTTCTAGAAAGAAAGGAAACAAATGAGATAGAAGCAATAGGTGAAGAGATAATGGCTGAAAAAATTGCAAATCTGATGAAAGACAGTAATCCTCTAATTCAAGAAGCTCTTTGAATGCCAAGCAAGATAAATAAAAAGAAAATGACACCTAGGCACATGACGGTCAACTTACCAGAAACCAGAGTACAGAAATCATATTTAGGACAGCCAGGAAAACAAAGAGACACACTATTTTTAAGGAAAAAAAAAACAATAAAAATGAGTAATAACCTCTCAATGCAAACTACCAAAGACATAAGTCAATGGAATAACATGTTTAAAGTGCCAAACTAGAATTCTGTATTTACTGAAATAAATCATTCTCAGATAAACAGAATTTGAGAGCACTTATTGACAGAACAATAAAAAAAAGGAAAGTTATTTAAGATGGAAATAAAAGAATTTAAGTAGTGATCAGCAACTTCAGATAAGGTAAATATATGGGTAAAAATAAATGAATATTGACTATTAAAATACACAAGCATTAAAAAAAATCCACAAGCATTAAAGTGTCTTATGAAGTAAAATAATATCCAGAAGTAAAATATATGACAATAGGAGACAAGGTGGGAAAGCATAAAGTTTCTTCCATAGTTTGGGCTGTGGCAAAATTACTAATTTAAGATACACTAATAATTTAAAAATGCATTTGCCATTTCTAGGAAAACACTAAAAGGATCCCAAAATATAATAATAGAGAAGATTAAATGAAATAAAAATCATTAATAAAAATGAAGGCAAAGAAAGAGGAATAAAGAAACTGATGGCACAAATTGACAGCAAATAATAAAGATAGTAGATTTAAATTCTAACTATATCAGTAATTACATTAAATGTAAATGTACTAAAAGCACTAATTAAATGACAAAATGTACCCAATTAAATGATACAAATATATATATGTGTGTATATATATATGTGTGTGTGTGTGTGTGTGTGTGTGTGTGTGTTTGTGTGTATTTTACAGAAACACACCTTAAATATAAAGACACAGATAGACTGGGAGTAAAAAATGGAAAATGTTATGCCATGAAAACAGTAATCAAAAGGAAAGGGCAGTTCTGCAATTGAGCTTTCCCCCGTACCACTACATACGTGAGAGTCAGCCTAAAACCCATGTCCTCAATCATTATGCTCTAGTACTTTTATAATGTTGCTGAGTTCATCTCCTTTTGTAAGATTTCCTTGATGTGGCCAAGGTTGATTTCCTCCATTCTCTCTTCCATTCTCAGTTCCCTAGCTTGTGTTGTTCTGGGCATGACAACAAAAATACTAGGAATGAGGATGCTTAGAGGAAAGTAAGCTATGGCCAAAATTCTGTATCACTTTTGCATAGGTTCCTCAGTCTAAATCACCCTCCCTGCCATGATGGGCAGGATTATTGTAATGATATCCCCCTTTATTAGGAAATGGAAAATGCAGTGAATGACCATATGTGGCTACAAAAGCAAATTTCTAGTTGAGCAGATTTTTGAACCATAATCCCTGAACCAAATTTAGCTCTCAGCAGTCCATCTCTATTTAAACTATTTTTTGAGACCAGGAGATTAAATTGTCCTAATAAAATGGAAAATTTTCTTGAATTCTTTCACTTTTGTCTTTACTTATTTCTGAGTGGGCAGTAGAACAGTTTTAAGATTATTTGTGTGTATGCAGGTTAATAGTGAAAGAAAAACTGAGAGACAGAGAGACAGAGAGAGATTATCTGTTCACAGTGAATGTACTTTAGTAGCTACAATAGTTATATATGCTGGACTTGAAGAAATTATTAAATTCAAATGAAATAGCAGAAGATTTTATTGGATATTAATACTGCTCAGATGATATAAGATGATCTTTAACTAATAAACAGGCAGGAAACTAGAAACACATTCTCAAAATTCTGACAATTTGAGGCACCCTGAAATAACATTTTAATAATGAAAACTGGCCTACCATAGTCAATGTAAAAAGCTAAATTAAGAAAGTCCCCGGGTTTTCCACTTTTTCACTTTACCTTGATACAGAAAAACAATTCTGAACTGGAACATTTTTAAAACCTCACAAAATAGAATGAAATAACCAGACATGTGGTCTGTGGTTAAGAAAAGGTTAAGAAACCATATGCACTGCGGTCATTTTCCTAGCTGTTCTGTTTTATATTGGGTTGAAAGAAGAAACTATTCTTAAATGAAATAATAATTTTATGAATATAGTTGATATTATGGCCATGGACTAGAATGAGAAAATAGTGAAATAGGAAAATGAGTGAGTAGGGGTTCAAGGCTAAAAATATTTCACCAGCTACTAGAAATTTTAAAATTTAATAACAGCCACCACCTGATTAAGATAAACAGCTAACTTAGGGAAAACTATAGAAGGTTTTCTATAGAAAAATATTACAACTTTATTCACCATTTATCCACAGCTTAATGTAGTGCCTGGCACTGAAATGGAACTCAATTCATTTTCATTATTGTTGATCAAAATAAATAGAACAAAGAAAGTATATGTATAATCTATGGATAATTAAGCATATGATAAATATATAGTAATTTCTGGTTTAATGTATTTTATCTGATTAGCTGTCCTTGGCTAAGTGTCTCCAAAATTCCAACTAAAATAAGACAGTCATAAAAATGAAAGCTCACACCAACACCAAAATCTAAAGCCAACAGCAAAATAAAACCAACCACTTAACAGTTTAGGATGTATCCTTTCATCCTTTTTTAACATAGTCACATATGAATACACATACATCAAAATATACATTTTAAAAAAAAATTTTACCTACTGGATCCTAATCTACAAATTGTTGTTTTTTTTCCCACTGTTTTAGAGATCTTTTCAGGTCTTACCTATGCATGTGCCTCACTGATTGCAACCTTGTCATGGTTTTAAGGAACTATGTACTAAGCACAAATTATTTAGTTTATTTAACCATCTAAACAATATATTTTAAAATTAGAACTATTACCCATCATCTTTTAAAAATGCAATAAATCCATGTATACTGACATAAAAATATTTCCAACACAAAACAAGATGCAATATATAAAATACGGTATCCTTTGTGTAAAAAACAACAATCTATGTTAATTGCTATATGGACATATACACATATACACATGACTTCATAGAAAATATAGGAAGGATATAAAGCAAAAACATGAAAGCAGTTACCCCTGGGAGACATCTAAGGTTGGTGCTGGTAAATAAAAAGGTGTTAAGCTTATCTGTAATATTTTAGTTTGTTTTATTTAGTTTACCATATCATGAAGATATATGTGCTAGTTAGAAAATAAAAATTACATTTTTATTTAAAAAATAAAGAAAATATGAGCTCTAAAGTTGATACATGTATTCTGGAGATAGTTGGAAAAGCTTGTCAAGGAAAATTGGTCCATCTGCAGCAAAATCATCAGTGTAAAAATGAATAAATGGTTGGATTTTGCAGAGTCTTATCTCTTACACGAACGCTGCCAAGATGCCTCATACACTTTTCTCTGGTGGTTGTGAATAACATTGTAACCAGCTTGCTCATGAAGGGTGATGATGGGAAGGCATGAAAGTAAATTGAAAGAAGCTGTCATTCATGTCAGACTCTGGGACTGGGAGCGAGAGCCATGCTGTCAGTCCTGCTGGTCCACGGCATATTAGTGCTACCCCGGGGTTGACTGCACAAAGGGCTCACTTTTGTAAAAGCCTGATTCCGGTGCAGTCATCTTTAGTTTTCTACATTTCACACATAACTTGCCTTTCCCCCTTTTTTCCTGTTAGCTAGGAAGGTACTATCAGGAGGTAGTATTGCTGGAGCCTATTGGAAAGCAAACCCCCACATTTACAATTTACTTTTTCATATGCACAGAGCTCAGCGTTTCAGAGGTGAGCAAAACAGACCAACGAGTTATTTCTAAGTGTTTACCAGAAACATTGGAAGAAAGCAATTTTTTTCACATTTTAGTACCTTAAAGATCTGTAATGAAAGTGAACTTTTAATTGTACAAGAACTGAGAATTCTTTAGTTCCGATACAAAGAAGTGATTGTCAGCTAAGAATGGAACAGTAATAACTTAATACTGGCAGAAGAATCTGGATTATGTAATAAATTGGGAACCAAGGAAGGAGAGCTGGTTCTCCTGGCCAAGCTGCCACTAAAACTTGAACTAGTTCCCTAGCAGGAATAAATTGGAAAGTAATGTCAGAAGACTATTGTGTAATATATGCAAATGTATGTGATTATTCATAAATTTACAACATAAGTCATTCTCAGATTACGTATTTTTGTTTTCATCATAAAGTCTCAAGTTAAAGAACCTCCTTAGAAGATCTAGACTAGGTAAAATCCCACTAGCCCTTTTGTTAAATTCCTGCAAATCAAGTAAACAGATCTCTCATCAAAACTATTTTTTAAAAAATGTTTAAACATTAAAAAAAAAAAGTTTGTGTGATTTTGCATCCTATACTCTGATGAATGCACAGCAAGAGAGGCAAATTGTGTGTTCAGAGGCTTTCTAGTGTGCGGATCCCGGCTGGTAGATGAGAAGAGGCGGGCATATCTGAGAAGCCCTTGTATTATAGCACGTATCTATTCTTACAGCATTCGACAGAAAGCTAGGGAAACATTCACCTAATGTGAACTGATTTGCCAGCCCAACCAGAGAACCTTGGCAGAGATTAGGGTTGCGTAGAGTGGGTAGGACAAAACAAGGTGAAAATATGCAGATATTGAGGCCTGGGGAGTTGTCAAATCAAAGGGGGACAGAGAGGCACATTTTATTAAAGTCAAAATACAGAAGCAAGAATCTGTGACCCAGAGATAAGCAAAAGTAAAAGCTGGTAGGCGCTAAATACTCTGTTTGACAGTTGTTTATTTTTGGAATCCTCTTTTCCACTTCCTCCCAGATGCCCAAGTCCACGTGTTCTCAACTACAATATAACTTGAGTCCGTTCTCTGAGTAGAACACCTGCGTGGCTCATTGCCATTTGTCCTCCTTTCCTCACTTATACCTCTATCAAATGTACCTGTCTGATGTCTCAATTTCTTATCTCCTGGCTCAGTGACAGAGCATTTTGATAAATTAATTCCTGCCAGGTGTTAATTGGGACAATAGCGTCATGCATAAGATGTGGAACAGCGTAAGCTGGAATCTAGGCTTTGCCACTTAGCTGTCTGTCTGGGCTATAGGTTGTTATGCCTGTTAAATGAGGACAATAATACTTGTTTTATAAGATTCTTGTGAGGATTGCATTAGATAAGTTATGAAATGGATTTCTGGATGTTGATCAAAATTCAATTATTTCTTGGAGGGAGAGAAGCTGAAGCTAACAATTAAAGTTGCTAAAGTTTTCTGTGGCGACATCAGTGGGGCCGATTCCTTCTGTTCTAGGAAGAACTACTTAAGAAGTCTTTTGGATTATAAGGCGTTGATTTAGGGAAAAGAATTTAAAGGGAGGAGTTAGTTTGTTTATTGTAAGTTTGCTTATTTTTACTTGCCAAGAGGCTGAGTTTTAGTTACTCTCATAGGGATCATAAAGTTTGTCTCCCCTACAGATCTCTTTGCCTCCATGAATTTAAAATAGAGGTAAATGGAGCCTTCAGGGGAGAACGGCATTATGAATTAGACCTCATTTCTTTTGCAGTTCAAAGTTACTGATCCTGACTGATGAACGTGGGTGAGCTCAAAGAGGCCACTAGCTGTAAAGGCAAGGAAGGATCACCAGGCTCTTGAGAGAAAAAACCATGAGGAATGGGAACATCTGGACTGACCGCCTGAACGCAAAACTGGTTGTGAGACAGAGGCACTGCTTAGGCACCGTGTGTACAAAATTCCAATGGATTGGGAACTGGGCAAGAATTGAGAAATCTCGGTTGATTAAGGCACCGTTCCGAACCTTGAGAAGCTGGCAGTAGGCGGGCAAAGCCGTGGAATTGGCAGGGATGGTTAGAGCTGGCTTTACATTAGTCAATATTCCACGGGCAGAATTTGAATGTAAACTGGAAGCCATTTCTCCTCATCTAGCTCTTTACAGACCATAGAGAAGTTGGGACTATTTCCCAACCCAGGTTCTTCTAGGAAAGAGAAGAGAGCAAGAGTCTTAGTTCACTTTGGTGAATTATCTATGACGTTGATCATTTGCGTCAGGTATATGGTGCATGTAATAGAAGCTGAATACCACTCAAATGTTTATAAAGGTAAAAAAAAGCAATAATAAAAGTGGGAGGCAATGAGATTGGGATGTTATCAAAATTACTCTAGTTATCAGTTTAGGAAGTGGCCTCTAAGAGTAGCATTATCTTTAGACTTTACAATAAAACATGGTCTAATTCTCAGACTTCAGTTCTCAGAATTGATTGAATTCAGCTGACTCACATTACTTGAAACTTATAAAATATAGACACACATACGTTGGGCTGACTATTAAATTTTAATGGTGCACATCAATTTCTTGTGACCAGAAAGTTTGAGTTCCCCATTTAGGTCACTCTCTTTCTTGTGTATCTAGAGAGCAAAATAATATTCACTAGGATTCCAAATAATATAAAATTGGCACAAGGGAACATTTCATCTGGAGTAGACCATGGCACATTATACTTCATTCTTTTTCATTTTTAGTTATGTTTTTATGTTATTTTCTTATTAAATTGAGAAATATGTACCAGTTGTGTTTATGCAGTAGGAGAGATTTCTTTGTATATTTAAAATGCACCATATACCCAGAAAAGAGAACCCAGCCCTTTCTTTTTTTTTTATCTTTACTCTCTTCTGTTCTCTTTCCCTGGAGAGGATATGATAAATTTGATTAGGCAGTTTGCTATTAAGTTACAATCAAATTCTATCCCCAGTTCAGAGGTAAAATACTTTTCAAAATCCTCTCATCATCCAATTATAGACAATCTATTGGTTTCTTCTCACATCTATTATTTACTATTGCCAATTTCACTACTGTAACTCACAAAAGGCAAATTTATTTCCCACATTCTCAAGCTTTCCATGGGACAGCTCAGTGCTGCTTGCAATACGTATGAGCCTTGTTACGGTCACTCCATGACATAAAGGCTGGGATATCAACTTTAGTATTGTTCTTCTGTGGGAATTATTTCACTAAGCATCTTTTCTTACGAGGAAGCATTACAACATAAGATTGACTTATATAAAAAAAATATTGGAACATATGAAATAATCAAATCTATAAGCAGTATGAGAGTTGTGTATACTGAAGATACAGTGTTTAGAGTACCCATCTTTCTCCCTGTGCCGGGGTCAGGGATTCTGGTGCTGCTGGCCCCTGTTCAAAGTTTCAGCCTAGCACGGTGCCTAAAAAAAAAAAAAAGACTACAGGCCCAAAATTGAGTCACTTATGCTAAGCCCCACATCACCAAACTGAGATTTAAAGCCTAATTTAATTACAATTTCAGCCTCCCCCAGGAATGCACTCTTAAACTAGTCAATCTGGCATTACTTGGTCAGTACTAGTTAGGTAATAATCTGCCTGAGAGACCCCTGCCATCTCCTAAAGGAAGTTGACTTTGCCACAACCCATCCCCTTTTTGCTAGTATAACTTCCTTGTTCCTGCTCCCTTCTGCCTATGAAAGCCTTCCATTTCATACAGCTCCTCAGAACTCCTTTCTATTTGCTAGATGGGCGGGTGTCTGATTCATGAACCTTTGAATAAAGCCAATAAGTTCTTTAAATTTTACTCTGTTGAATTTTGTTTTTTAACAGCAGTTTTCAAGAAACTTTTGAAATTTGACTTCCGTCATTATCCATTATCTTGAAACATTCCGTAAGAAATGACCTTTAGTCTTAGGAGACTAGGGTGTTCCTTTTTCCATGAAGCTTTCATAGTTATGAGGAGGGAGATTTTCCATTGTCCTCTCCATTGCTGTGGTAAGGGAGGCTATTCAGGGATGTAAAATTCTCTAGCAACTTTGGTGGAATAAAAAGAGTTTGGGATTTGAGTGCTTCCTGGAAGACATTGCCCATTACTAATCTAAATCTTCACCTAATAATGAAATGACCTTCATTTTAGAGCTACTTATTAGTTATGGAAGTATCCTGAGGTTTACCCTATACGGATGAAAACCATTACAAGGTTTTGCTTTTAATATGTTGTGACAATACACTTAAGTTTCTTTTAGTTCAGGAAATAGTTTATTTATGAACATAACGAGGATTTATTAACAGCAAGAACAGAATACGGAACTATTTAATTTTGAGTTTTCATCTCTGCATTAAATAAACTTCATAAAGTTTTTAACAGTTGTTTCTACATTTTGATATAAAACAGCAGGCTTAAAATCTAAAACACAGATAACAGATTAAAAGAATTGCTTGTTTCTTTTAACCACAGACACATTCTTGCTCCAGGATAAGAAAAATCTTAGGATAGATGAACTGATACACATCCTTGAATTAATACATGTAACTTAACAGGGAAGCAGATAAGCAGTATCCTTATTTTAAAGTTAAGGAATGCCTCTTGTGCCCAGCATCTCAGGGGCAGCAAGTCGGGAGATGAGCTCCTATAAAGTTGTCACTGAGACACATTATTTTTATTATAATACAACAAACTTCCAGGTGATTAATATCCTCAGACTGTAACAACCAGATTATCAACCTCGTATTGCCAATATGAGAAAAAACAATAGGCTCTGACATTCAGATAGCACTTTACTGATGTTGCAATTTCTTTCACTCTACCGTTAGCTTTATTTTAGAAATAAAGAAGGTGAGACTCAAGAGTATCTTGTCTAAATATACAAAGTTAGTAATGCTAAAAAAAGAAAGCAACAGGCCAAAATGGAGTCACTTTTGCTAAGCTACATCACCAAGCTAAAACTTAATAACTAACTTCATAGGAGCTTCAGCCTCTCCCAGGAGTGGAATTTTAAACTAATCAGTCTGGAATTCCCTGATTGGGGACTAGTGAGGTAATTTGCCGGATAAAACCCCTGGCATTCCTTTGCCCCCAAAGATGACCTGGTCTAAAAATAATCCTTTCTTTTCTTTTGCTAACAACTCCCCTACCACACCCTTCTGCCTATAAAAACCTTCCATTTTGTACAACCCCTCAAAGTCTCTTCTAGTTGCAAAATGGGATGTTTCCTGATTCATGAATGACTTAATAAAACCAATTAGATCTTCAAATTTTGTTCTTTAATAGTAATTATTGGATACTACTTAGCTATATTTTCTTAAATATGGAATATGGATTTGGCTTTGCAAAATACTATATGTTTGACCATGTCATCTTTTACTTCTAGGTTATCTATATCATTTATGTATTTAACAAATATTGAGGGCCTGATATATCCAAAGTACTGGGCTAGATTCTTAGGAGACTTCAGGAAATAATTCAAAGTTCATCTCCTAAAGAATTTTACAGTATGTTGGGGGAAGACAGTTACTGAACATGTTTCCATTCTTCCAAAACACTTTCAAGGAGTTTTCTTCACACTTGCACCCTGGTTAGTCACAGAGATTGTCTGTATCTTTCCACCTTCCTTTGGTGCACCACAACCTATTGGTAGACCCAGATTCATTGGATATTAGGATGGTAACTTCTGGAAGAACAAAGTCATCAGCTACTTGTAAACAGGGCTGTGGTGTTCAGGGTTCCAGGGATTGAAATCAAGTGTCCCAGAGGTTCAGTGAAATGGAAAGTCTCTGAAGCTGAGTTCCAATGCAGAGGCCTAGAGAAGGGGACATGAGCAAGAATACAAAGGTGGAATTGCCCAAGATAGGACAGGGAGGAGGAGTATGTCATTGGGACCAAATTCAGCATATGCAGGGGCAGAGTCCATAGAGTACATTCCATAGAGAAGGGTGAAGGGTTGCCAAGAAAGGGTCAGAAGCAAAAGCCGTGGTGAATCTCACAAGGACAGTTGTAGCTGGCTGACAGTTGTTGCCTTTAATGGGATAACTCAAGGATTCCCTTGAGAGCTTTCTCTGGGCCTGTTGATTCTAGTCTAAAAGAGGAGAGTATTTCCTAATCTCCGGAATGCAATTAGTCAAATGAGACACCTCTTTATAATTCCAGTTGGGAGTAAGAGAAATGAATCTTATTTTCCTTAGCATAAAAAGTTCCTTCTAGGTAAAGACTCACTTTTGTTGGATGAATATTTTAATAATATAATTAAATAAAAGCTGAGACTCTCAAAAGGCAAGTTGAGTAACAATGTATTGCTGATAAATTGCCTTTTATGGAGGGCAGGTCCAATTACCCTGAGTAGTTCTTTAAGTGAGGTCATGTAAGTTTTAGGTGGAATCTGAATTTGTTGGGCCACTAGTGAATAATTCAGAAATTTATAGGAAAAACATCAAGAAAGAAAGACTATTGACTAGTATACCTATTATACCTATTGGCTAAAGAATCACTCTTGGAGAAAGAACGTCTAATGGAGATTATTAATAAATTGATTGCTATGAGGTATGCAATGTAAATTCACTCCTTTGTTTCTTCAATTAAAATCTGCATTGCTCCTTAATGCTTCTCTGAAGTGCACTCAACTTTGGAGCACCTGATCAAGTATTGTGTCCTTATTAAAGCCGGTACAGGAAAAACTATGTATTATTCATATGGAGAGCCATAGGGTTATAATATAAATAATAGATGCTACTTAGCACTAATATGCCTTAATGCTTTCCTTATGTTATTTTATTGAATTTAATTTTTACCCCAATGATATGCTTTAGTATGTAGTTACAGTTCTAATTGCTTTGAATTGATAGGTATTACTACTTCTTATCTCCCATTGGCAAAACTTAGTTCCATGGTAACACTAGGTCTAACAGGAGCTGGGAAATGCAGTCTCTGACTAGACAGCTTCTTTCCAGAAATGACTTTGTACTTTGAAAGACAGAGCACACATTGGATAGAGAGCCAGTCATACTGGCCACATCATCTAGGTAGATAGCAGATCTATTCTTATAGTATCTCTATTATTATTATACCTCTAATACATAGGTGAGAAACTACAGTTTAGAGAAATTAAATAACTTCCTTAATGTCACACAAATAGAAGCAGAAGAGCTTGCTCCATGCCAGATATTTTCCTAGGTGCTTAATCCACCTGATTTTATTTAAACATAAGGCAAAGACTCTGTAAGTGAAATGAGTTAGATAAAATAAAGTTAAGCTGAGCCCTAATTAATAGAATGAAAAGACAGCAGAAGTCATTAAAAGGAATAAATCACCTCTTTATGCACTGATAAAGAATGAACTCCAAGATATGTCGTTGAATGAAAAGAAAGAGCAAAATGACACAATTTGTATATTTTACTGTCTTTATGCACGTGTACAAGATTACTCACACAGGCATAGACCATTTCTGGAAGGGGGATACACAAGCTACTGTTACAGTGGTCTCTTCTGGGGCAGGGTGCTGACGGCTTGGAGAAGTACTTACCTTTCATTATATACCCATCTATACATTTCGAGTATTTTAATTTGCACATGTAATTACTTGTAAACATATAAAAACTTAAATAAAACTACAAAAAGTGACCAGTAGATCCCATAGCCCTTTGAGAATTGCTGCTCTACCTACACTCTTGGCTGTTTGTAGCCTGTGAGTGTGGTATCCCTGACTCCCTGTGACTTGACACTGGAGTGACTCCTAGCAACCATAGGGGACACTGACCCTGGTTCCGTTGCTAATAAACAACACTGTGACATGGTTCTGCTTCCTCATTTTCTGGCAACTGAACCATCCAGGTGGACTAAGCACTGACCAGAACCCCCTCCAATATGCTGCTTGTGCCTGGATCTTCTCTTGCGAGACGAAAAGTCGAGCCACGCTTTCTGGATGACTGGCTCCAGTGCAGCACATGTGTACAGAATCTGCAGAAGTAAACTGAGCTGTCCCACTGGCAAATGAGTGGCTTGAGAACAAAGGATAATGACGTTTTAAATGTGAATTCCTACGATGAAGTTTAAAGAAAACAGGAATCACTTTTTTTTTTTCTGTTCACATTTATCAGAGCAAGCCATTAGTGATTTTTATTAACTAATCTATCTAGTTAGATCTATCTAGTTAGATCCAGCTTCACTGTGGCCAGGACTGATTATCACAAACATGAAAGCAGGTGCAAACAACTTAAAAATAGCCTTGAATGAAAATAATTACTACGTTATATGATTAAGAAGGCATATCTTTCTGCCAGAAAACCCCTTTTCTACTTGGCAAAGTTCTTATTACCACTGCTCAGAAAAAGAGTTGATATAGTTAAAATTTCTAGGTTCCAAGGTATAAAGTTGTTTACCAGAGTTTAGAAAATAGCAAAAAAATTATATTTTAGTCCAAAATAACTTCACAGACAATTGTTGTTCCAGTAATGTATAAAATATCATTCAAGTCCTTTTGTCTTACTTTTGAGTCTTTATAAAATTATTTTAGGGAAAGACTAAAACTAAACAAATCTAAAAATTAATTCTTAACCCTAACAGCTAAACCTCCCTTTAAAATTATATACACAATTGTTGTCTCCACCAGAAGTTAAAATAATTTGAACTACAAAGTCAAAACAAAATTTACAATTAAAAGCTTTTTAGAGCATAGATTATATTAGGATAAGTTATAGCACATTCCTTACCTAAAACATGATGCCTTGTTTGGAAAGCAGGTGGAGAAATATTAACTTGACTTTCCATACATTCTCAAATTTTCATGCTATTTGGGGGATGGTACTGAGGATGAAAAAGGGGCACTGTAATAAATCTAAACGAAGGTAAGTAACCTCACAGGGTGAGCTGATCATAAATTCCTAACCAGGCAGGTCATGGTGGGTAGCCATTCCCCAGGCCTATAGCTTCTTTAGAAAAAGGTTTATCTTTGCCTTAAGCAAGCCCTATCCATTCTTTCTGTGCATCTAGGTTAACACAAAGCCTCTTTTTCAGACCTCTCAGAGGTTTAACCACACTCAAGAGAGCACATAATCTTGTTAACTGTCCTGTAATCCAATCCCCATCTTGGTTTCTCCCACCTTCATGTAATCTTCCTTACATTTCCTCCTTAATTTAAGATGCATAAAAGAAACTGCAAACAGTCATTCTGGGAAGCGATTTTTTTCAGTCTGTTGAAATCTTGCTTATAGGTGTAACCTCTGTTTGGCTCAAATAAACGAATAAATTCGTATAAAATTTTTCTACAGGTTTGGATGCTCTTAAATCAACAATACATTATTACATATGTTTTTAATTCATTTATATATTTACTCATGCCAAATATTTTTAAGATTACTCCTTTGAAATGTATTTGAACAGTAAAAATGTCAGTGTACAATATGATTATTCTGCTTCAGCCTAGAAATGGATGTCTCAGCTCAAATGTCAACTTCTTAAAACCAAATAAAAGAATCAGCTATTATGTTCTAGTATTTAGATATGAGACTAAAAATGAATACTGGCTGCTTTCCCAATTTTTTTTTTTTTTTTTGGTAGATTGGTAGATTGATGGGTTTTCTGTTTTTATTTTAATTTTTGCATTCTTATTTAAATTCTCCTTCTTGCCCCACAAAACTTTAAAACTAAAATATGCTCACTAGTACTTTCCATTGGTTAGACTTTGTTATTGATCAAATTAACTAAAAGCAATTTATTTAAAAGGTCATTTTATGATATTTGGTTCACCAATGCTTTTAATCCTATTATAAATTATAGTACATCCCAACATTGACTAGTGTATTTACATCTGTCAAGGAACAACAGCAAAAGCAAACTTCATCTCTGGTAGAGAAAAATCTAGATAGGAACTCTACCTTTTACTCCTTAAAATAATGTGATATTATCTATTTTTCCTCTCGTCTCTGTCTTCATCCCCTCCCAAACCCCTCTGCAGTTTCCTCCTCAACCTTACTCCTGAATATTGGTGCTCCTTAGAGCGTTAGATGGGCCCCTCATTTTCTCTGTCTCTCTTTCTAAATTTTCTCAGGCAGTCCTAGTTTAAATGCTATCTCTGTGCAGATGATGCCTGCGTCTACATAAACTATGAGAACTGTAAAGTTCCCCAGCCCCAGAGGCTGAGAACAACACAATTCTTTGCAAGGACCTCCATAGCCTAGAGAAGAGACTAAATCACTTGGGGAAGTCATGCTGGGGGACTGTAAAACCAGCACTACTAGCATTAGCCCATTGCCTGCCTTCAGAATCTACAAAGGAAGGCAGTAGATCCATGGGAATTTGCAGCAGCCAGTAGTATAGGGTTTCTTTGGAGGAAATTGTCACTATGCTAGAGATTTCCTTCATGTTCTCCACTCAGCCATTAGGGTTGGTGGGTACTCCCCTCTTATCTGTGGGAACCATTTAGTGAAAAAACTAACTAAACATTTAGCTGAACAACTTTTGAAACACATAAGGACTAGTATTAGACTCCCTCCAAGGACACATAAAGAGCTCTAGAGATAGAGAAAAGAAGGTGGCAGTGGGATGGATTGCAAACTCTCAAACTCGGGGTAAAGATGTATGTTTTCCAGCTGTCAAATGTGCACTTCATGAGCCGTCCTGAAACAGGCCCTTCTCAGGAAGACTCCTTGCCAGGAATGAAGTGACTCCTGCAGGAATTGGCTCGGTGGATAGCTGCTGTTCACTTCCACCCTCCCCAGAGGGCACCGATGCTGCATTTCAGTCATACCAGTTATTTCTCATCTATGACTAAAGCTCCTTGGAGTCCTGCAGAGGCCCAGAACAATCATAATCATTGAAGGCAGACCCTACTGTAAGGCTCAGAGTCTGAATATGGGACAGATAGGAGGGAGCAGGGATTTCACATTGGATGAGTATCTGGAACTTTAATAGCTTGGAAAATACAATGAATTTTTATGTAGCCTGATACTAATCTGGGGAAAAAAATATACATATACATATGAGATTTCTCCATTCAAGTGGAGGGAAAGAACAATTTAACAGAAAGGAGTTAAAAAGACAGGTTAAGGAAACTGTATAAACTGCTTCCTACTTTTATCTAACTGGGTGCAGATCCTTCCAAATAATGGTTTGCACTTTTATGATACACCTAGAGGTGAAGACTTTAGAGGTGATACACCTAGAAGCTCTAGATTTTAATGTTTAGCTGAATACTTGACATCTACATTTAGGTGTTTTGTAGACATCTCTGTCTTAGCAGGTCCCAAACTTGACTGTAGCCCTTCAACATTGATGAAATTCTTCCTCCAGCCTTTCGCATCTTCTTACCAGGCTTTATTATCATCCATCCCCTCTCCCAAGCCAAAAAAGCCAAGAGGGATTCTTTCCTCTTCCCACCATAAAAATCTAATATTTTAGCAAGTCCTGTCGATTCTATCTGCAAAGTACATCCTCATGGTACCCGTAACTACTGTTAGAAGCCTTGTCTGGGGCACAATTACCCTTCACACAGATCATTCTAAAATAGTGCCCTAACTGGCCTCTCCACATCTATGGTGGCCCTTTCTTAATCTTTCAACGTAGCAGCCACAGTGATTAATTATGTAACCATTTTATTAACGCGTCTCAACGCTTACGGTGTAAACACAAACAGGTTTTTCCTTTCCCAATAGTTGCTAAGCCACTGTTTCCTGCTAGGTTGCATTTTCCCGGGCAATATCTCAGCCTAATTCCCTAAGTTTTCAGTCACATGTTATCACTTTGTCTCATTCAGCTTCTAAGACTCCATGCTATTTATTGGAATGCTTTCACCTGTACCCAGTGCAGCTGTCCTCCCCACCCCACCAGCCCACGTGGCATTTGCAGTTCCCCATGGTTCTGAGTGGAGGGAGGGCCTCTGGCTTTTCTTGACTCTGTCCTCTCTGGATCTGGGTAAGGACAAGAGACGAGGGTGGCAGAGTGCTCTCCTTTGTGACTGCCTCTGCAAGACCATCTCCTTGTTCGCTTGGTAGCTAATGTTCTAGCTCATTGTCCATGCCGTGCAGGGCACAGGTGCTAGCACTCTCCTGGACGCTGACAGTCCCCTGTCACAGTCAGCCATATCTCCTGGCTGTCACCCGGCTGCAGCAGCCCCACTGCATGTCCTTATGGCACACACGCCCAACGTTCCACACCAACCCCCTGACAAGCCTACAGTCCCATGTTTTCTCCAAAACTCTGGCACCTCTACACGGAACTGTGAGATCCAAGTTCCTCACATCTCAGAAACTGAGAACCTAGAGTGGGGTGAAGGCTCTCAACATGCACTTCCCTCTAAATCATGATACCCCTTATTTCCAGCACAGGGCTACTCCAACACTGGGGAAGTTTCCATTTATCCAAGTCCAGGTGCTCTTCCTGCACCTGCTTCCTCTCCCCCAATACATTCAGAAGCTTGTGGATAAAGGAGAAGGAAAAGAAAATAGAGGTTATGTGATAACCACATCGCTGGGTTCCAAGAATCTCTGAAATCAGTAATAACCATGGTCTTCCTAGGACTTACATAAATTAACGCCTTTCCAACTGAAATCAGTTTAGTTAAGTTTCCAACATTTACAAACCAGAAAATAGTGACTACTACTGCATATAAAGCACAGGGATTTATAAAAATGCAAACAGAGTCAAAAACCAAGTACAAGAGCAAACTCAGCAGGGGCACATCCTATTCTAATATGTGTCTTTCTGGGGGCTGTGAGTTATTGCTTGTCTGTCAGCTTCATTTTGTTTGTTTTAATTTATATTTGAGTGGTACAGTGCTACTAAAAGCATGGTCCGTGGCAGAATCAGTGCAGAAATTGAGAGTAAGCACTTAAAATTGAGAGCAATTTGGTATCACCATAACATCTAGGCATATAATTAGTGAACTCAACCGGCTGAAAAAGGAAGAGGCTGGTTTCGGTGTTTTCTTTATATTTCATTTTTCTGGTAATTCATTCTTATTGTTTTTTCAAAAGTAGAAGTCTGTGTTGGTGTGGGAAAGAGGTGGGGGAGGGAGGGAAGAAGGAGGGACAGAAGATGGGGAGAGGAGTGAGGGGGAGGGGTGGGGAAGGGAGTAAGAAAGAGAAAGAAAGCTGTCTCTTTACCACAAACAATTTAAGAATCACTGTGCTAGTACATTATTATATATTCTCTGTAAATGGCCTGAAATCCCTTATATAAAGTGGTAGAGGATAAAATAAGCATATAAGCACTCAACTCCACAATTTGGATTCTCTGAGCTGATAATGTGTCTCCTTCCCACTGATGTTCTCTTTCCCACACCATCCAACTATATGCACCTACTCTTTTCCCACCTACCTGGCCAATTTCCTCATCACCATACTGCCAACCACTGTAGGTTTCTTCAATTGTGTTGCTTGAAATGCTATTTTAACTAAAATGAACATATACTGTGGTTCTTAAATAAAAATGCTCTTGTGTCCCAGAATGGATCATGATCTCAAAAATTTTTATGACCGATTGACTTGTACCTAAATTTCTTTACAGTTCATAGTAAAATTGCATCCCCACCTTCTTATGCCGAACATTTCCCAGATTATATAAGACCTCTTTCTTTAAAGCATTATTTAGAAAGATTAGTGAATCAGCTTGCAATAGGAAAAACAAATATTAAGAGAAACAAGGAATAAAATGTTTACATAGTGACGTTACACATTTTTCTGAGCACGAGCTGGTGGGAACGCTCCTTGTCATTAAAAAACAAAGATAAGCAAGTTAAAATCAGTCAGGTTTATCTCAGTTTGATTGTAGTGGTTCAATACACAGGAATAAGAAAATGCTTTGTTCGAGATCAACTGAAGGATTGCCTCCCTCAACCGCATTTGGCTTTTGGTCAATGTTAGTTTGGAGTTAGTTTTCTCTTCCACATGAAGAAAGTATGCAATTTGTCTGTCTACAAGCAAATAAAACAAGATCCAGACACATTTGGGTCCTTATATTTGGATTTCTCATCCACTTGGTTGAAGATTTGATTAAAACCAAAGCATAGAAAAATAGAGAAGGTATTTAGAATTCTACAAATTAAGAATTTGTTTTTTATTATTCATTTTAGTGTTCAGAAATATATTACAGTAAAACTATGACTACTTAGTACAGTTGAAAGATTCTAGAAATCAGGGAAGATAGAGATAGACAGCAGTGCGACAGGGAGGACACGAGCAAAGAGAGATTGTGTGTGTGTGTGTGTGTGTGTGTGTGTGTGTGTGTGTAGCAAAAGAAAGAGGAGGAAGAGAAGTGAGATGACAAAAAGGAAGGCTACAGAGAGACAACTCACAGCAGCATTTTTTTTTCCCAAAAGATTCAGAGAGGTTAGAATATTCTTTACCTCCTCCTTCTCTAATTTTGTAACATTTTTCATTTTCTCTATTTCCCCTTTGGCTGTTATCATTTATCACCTGAAAATGCATTGCAAAAGGAAGAAATGCAAGTGAGCTTTCCAACTCACGCTTCTATAGCACAGCATTCTAGGATTTCAGTAGCAAGTAACTGGACACAAAAATTCTCTGTGACCGTCCCATTCCCTCTCCCATGCTCACATTCTATCTCCTTGGAATCCTTCTTTTGCTTCTCCCCATGCCCCACAACCTCAAAAAAAAAATAAAAAAATAAAGACACTTAAAAGGGAGCCATAGTAAAGTTATTGTGAGGGGATTAACAAAAATACACAGCCTTTGAGTCAAATATTATTGCCATAGAAAGCTCAGAACTAATCTATAGGATATTCCTTTCATCTCATAATCTCACCAAGCATTCCTAGAAAATCTAATATACTGGATTCACAATGTTCATCCTCGCTCTACCATGCAGTTTATGGCAGTTTATTTTGCCCTGCCTCCAAGCAGATAGTTTGTAATCAAACTGGTAGATTGTAGAAACTGTATGAACCCAATCAATCTTGTGCTTTAGAAAAGCCTACACTCATCAAAGACATATCCTTCCAGAATGTGGAGGGGAGAAGGATCTTTGTAAGAAGAGAGCAAGAGTGAGAAGAAAGAACCCAGTGTCTCCCAAGATAGAAAGAGGATGGAGCCCAGTAAGCAAGAGGAATGGGAATGCGCTGCTTTCTGGTGGTGCCCTGGGGTTGTCGTCACTAGCAGTACCTGCCACGACCCCATGCTGCAGCCTGTAAAGGAGCATCAGGGCTCTGGACTTCAAAGGACCAAGACGGCTGATAAACAATGGGCATCTGAGCGGGAACCAGTGTGGATGCCATACTGGATCCAGTGTGGATCCCAGTGTGGATCTCAAATATCTGCTTTGCATAAAACCCCAGGACCTCTGCACAATCCTGGAGGACTATTTAGGATGTAGTGAGAGAGGCTGGTGGCCTAGGAGCTTAGAATTAGAACTTAAATTAATCAAGCAAAGAACAAATTTAACAGTTCTTGCCCAGGAAACTCACACTCCCTCTACAAAGACTGTGAATATAAAGAGCTACACATAGAAAACAACACGTAATCATAGGATGTATGTTTACATATGTATAGGTGATTATAGAATCCACATATACATGATATTTGTGAATTGCATATGGACATTGACATTCTTTCAAGCAAACATCTGTCTCCCTTTTAAGTGTCATGAACATCACTAGTGGTCAGGAATTCTTCCCGAACCTGTGTGCTTGCAGACTTCTAATACCCACCCTCCTCCAGCTATTTAGAAGATGAGGAGAGCTCTTTGATTTCAGCTCTCTGACCCCACTCATAGTGCATTTCTACTGAAATATTTCTACCGTGGTTCTCTGAGGTAGACTACAAGCCTCTATAACGTTGTGAGGTCCAATTACTCATATCTTAGCACCTGGGAACCCATAGGGTTGTGGCAGGGCCTCATGTATTTCTCTCCAATTCTTTATGGGGATAATTCTATTTATTTTTCAATACCGTTATCATTTATCATTTTAAAACATTTTCCCAGTATCACTGAGCCCTTCATTCCAGGAATATATATATGGCTTCTCTCTGTGCTGGAGTACAGCAACATAAAAACCTAGCCAGCAATTTCACTTGGTGGTCTGATGGACTCTCATAAATGCCTTGTTTGTAACATAAGGACATAAATGCATATTTACACATATCTCTGGAAAACATCCCATCCATATCTGATGGCCATTAATTTGGACTTAACTAGTTTCCTGTAAAAATAAATTGCATGGGGCCACGGAAGAATATTATGTGTTTGAATAACTTCCTCTCCCAGCTATAAACATTACATTAAATTTATGTGCTAGTTATGACAATAATGGCCCTTTGGATGATTCTACACTACAAGCATCAACTGAAATGACGTCCCCAGCTGTCATTGAGAAAATAAAAAGGATCTCAGTTTGAGGAGTAAATATGTGATTCTAGTGATTATGTGTGAATTGTGATTATATCCTTCAATAAAGAAAACATGCTGGGATTTACAACTCTCCTCTGAGAATCAATCAATGAATTAACACGTATTGAACATGCACAGGGTTCCTGGAGCTGAACAAACAAATTACTTCATCAACTTGTGAAACATCAGCTAGTGGACTAAGATGTACAATGAGCCCAGCTGCGCATGGCCTCAAGCAGAACCATTAAGCAGGTGGGATTTATTGTCACCATGGATGGCATATGTGCTGTGCGTTCTAGAACAGTTTGGCCTAGAAGTCTGAACTGGATTCTGTTTCCAGCTCTGTCACCTGCAAGCTGCATAATAATGTTCAAGACACTTCACCCTCCTAAGATTTAATTTCCTAATTGTGAAATGGAAAATCATTTCCCTGTCTTATGCAGAGTTTCAACGGAAACAAGAAATGAGAAATTACTTTGAAGATTGTTAAATACTCTATAACCACAAAACATTATTTCTCTGCTTCATTTTTTTTCCCCCAAGACTTCCACAAGGCGTTGTTTGTTCTCATGATCTCTATTTCCTCTCTTCCCTTTTCTTCTAAATCCTCTCTCCAATGACCTCCATATTGCTAACTCAAAACAATGGTCAATTCTCAGCATAATTAACCTACCAGCAGCAATGGATACTATGCACAGACCATCTTCCTTGAAACTCTTTCTTCATTTGGCTTCCAGAACATACATACATTCTTGTTTTTGTCCCTAAAGCACTGGTCATATTTTCTCTGGTGGGTCTACTTCTTCTCCCTAATTTTTATACTTAGAGCACCCAAGGGCTTAAGTTCTTAGACTTTTTCTCTTTTCTACATCTGTTCTCTTCTTTGCACACTCATCAGTTTCATGACTTTAAATGTTACCTCTATTCTGATTATTCCCACAGCAGTTCAGACCTCCCTTACAGACTCTAGACTTTTATATTCTACTTATAGCTTTACTGGGATAGCTTATATGTTTTTTCATTAAAATGTAGTCAAAAACTAATTGCTCATCTTCATTACATCTACTCTACCCACAATCTTCTCTATCTCATTTAGTGGCAACTCTGTCTTTCAGCTTGCACCAGACAAAATTCTAGTCATTCTTGACATTTTTCTCCTATGCACCATTGCCATCTCTTCTCTTCCAGACTCCACAGCAAATGCTGTTGGCACTGCCTTCAAACTCTATCTACTGATAATCCCTTCCATCGCCATCAATCTGGTATAAACCACCACCATCTCCCTCCCTAAATTGTTTCCCTAGCCTCCTAACCACTCCCTCTGACCCTGCAGTTTACTCTCAATAAAGCAGTCAGAGCAATCTCTTTAAAATGTACCTCAGATCATGTCACTCCTTTATCAAAACCCTCCAATGGCTCTTCATCTAGATAGGGTAAAATCTAAGACCCTTACAATAAACTACAAGGCCTTACAAGATCTAACACACACACACCCACACACACACACACTCACCTTGGGATACAGCAATACCAAAACATACACACATTCATTTCTTTAAAGAGCAAATTTTCTAATGTGTAGATACTGAATTTAAAAAAGCGATTACCAAACATATTAAGTGATATATTAAAAAAATAAAACACGAAAGAGGGAATCAGGAGTAAGGTAGTTTGCAATTTATAAAGAGTTAGGGAATGTCACACTGAGAAAATGAAATTTGAGTAAGTACTTGAAATAGCTGAAGTGAGTCATGTCTATATCGGGAAATAGTATCCGAAGCAATGAGAACAATGCCTGGCAGAAAATGGGCAGACAGTGAATTTTTAAATGAAATTTAAATGAATGAATAAATAAATGAGTTTTGTTATTACTGAATCTCTGTATAAAATTAACCCTAATAATTTCCCAATCTATGACAAAAAGGCATTTTAAGATAAATGACTCACTCCTATCGTAGATGATTTTACACCAATCGGAAAGTAGTTTGATTATTGGTGCCTAGACTTATTTATTAAGCTGAATTCAGCTGGCATATCAGTTTGGAATAACTGGAGGACTCAGACAAAGGAAAAATCCATGAACATATGCTAGGTCTTTTCCACGGCCCTCTGCTGAGAGGAAGATTAAGGGAAAGAGAAGAAATGGGAGCAAACTCCCCTGCTTAGTGGTGCTGTCATTTAGGAGGTGACTGGTTGTGTCTGGGATCAAGCACAAATCATCACCCACTTCTCTGAAATCTTCTCTCCTGTGAAGCAAAAGATCTAAGCATCTGGGGCAGGTAGACAACCCTTTCATCCCTGGCACAGGAAGAGATTCTTGCATTCTTATATAATTGATTTAACATGGTCATGTTTCAAAAGGCAAAAGCTACATTTCTAGGAATCTTTTATGCCAGTTTGCTTTTCATGAAAATTATTCTTTGGAGCTCCATGGATACATTTTTAAATTTCGGTCTTAACCTTCCTCTCAAAGCAAGAAATCAGACAAAGATTTGCTGGTGAACTACCCGTAGAGTCATGGAGCACATTCTCCCTCACAGCCCTCAGAAGGAACCCACCCACCCTTGCTGATTCTTGATTTCAGACTTTTAGCCTCCAAACCACGAGACAATCAATTTGTCTTTCAGTCATCCAGTTTGTGGAACTTTGTCACAGCAGTCCTAGCAAACTAATATATGGTCAACAAACCAAAGAAAACCTGATCAAACTAATAATTAGAAAAATTAAAATAGTAATGATCTATTGCTACACACCAATGAGACTGGCAATAGTGCAACACTACCAATTAATGGTGAGAATGTAGAACAATAGGAACTATCATACAGTATGCTGACAAACACTTTCAAACAGTTTGGACCAACAACTTGATATCATCTAGTAAAGTTAAATGTATCCGTAAGTCCTTAATCCAGCAATTCCACTCTTAAGTATATAATATTTTAGTTAATCAATGCATCTAATGATTTCTATACACTAGGTTTTACATAAATAGAGTGTGTAATAAGAAGCAAAATGAGAAACAAAGTAGACATAGGCAAATAAACAGGTCAGGGTATATTCATACAATGGAACACCTTGCAACAATGAAAAGAAATGGACAAAAGTGGCATAAAAACCTCAGGGATGACATAGATAGATGCCTGATCACTGCACTGTACACCTGAAGCTGAAGCTGAACAATAATGAATGTTAACTACAATTTTATATATATATGTAGTTACAAGAAGTGGAGTACAGCATTAGGAATAGAGACAGTGGAAATGTAATGGCTGTGTGCGATGTCAGAGGGGTAGTGGATGGGGGAGGAGGGTTGTCACTGTGTGAGGGATATAAATGATAAATGTCTAACTATTACATTATTTTGTGTACCTGAAACTAATAAAAAAATGTGAAAGAAAAAAAAAGAGTTAGTGACAAGAAAATAAACAAACAAACAAAAAACATGGATGACTATTCCAAACAGAAATTTTAAATGTGATAGGTATGGTTACCCAGGGGCTTGCTTTATAATTATTTATTAAACTGAATGTACACATTATGTGTTTTCTGTATTTAATGACATTTTACAATAAAAATACCTAATTTTGGGGGGGTTTTGGGGGTTTCACTCAATGGCTTCAATCTTTAGTCAGAAATGAGTCACGTGGCCACCCCTAGTTGAGTCTGAGAGGGTAAAATAAAACAACAGTGACAACAATGTGATTTTGTTTAAGGAGAAAGAAGAAAACAGGTATTTGGGAAGGAGTTAGCAGTGTCTGCTACACGTGTGCTATCCATCATTTGAAATACTAGAGTGCCATTATAGTTTTAAAGTTATATATTTTTCTTCATATAACAATGTGCATAAATGAAAGCCAACTATTTCATCTGGTGGTAAACCAAATATAAAGCTCGGTTCCAAAACTTGAAGTAGAAATTTGCTACGTTGAACTTACTGAGAATTAATATGTCAGTGGTAAACTTGATTCATTTCTAAAGGCGCTTCAAGAGAAAATATGCCTACTTTAACACTAATCCTTGGGAGACAGATGCAGCTGATCCCTCTTTGTGGATTTAGCTTTTTCCCCAACTTGGCATAGCACTCTGGAGCATGGCAGGCCCTGAAGTATTTCCTGACTCTGCTGAAATCCTGAAGCTATAACGGGCTTATACTTTTCAGGATTTGTCATTGAGCTTTCATCCCTTGTCTACTCTTTCTCTAAGTCCCAGAGGTTTTTTGGTGATTCATCTTCAGTGGGTTATTTCAGCCAACAGTTATCCTCAGTCCTCTTCCCCTAGTATCATTCTGTCTAAGGATGACTTCATGGGAATGGAGAAAGACAAAGAGAAAGTCTGCTGCCTGGGGCTCCTTGGAAAACTGCTTTCTTGATACAATGGGACCTTCTCCTTGTATGGGGTATGGTAGAGATGCTGGCAGTTGTAGCTTTCCACTCTGAAGCCAGAAGCATGAGGACTAAAGCAAACACCACAGATTGTGGAGCAAAAATCTGGACCAAACCCTGGTCCTACCAGCAAGACTGCATTAGCTTGGGACCACCTACCTCTGGTTTCCTGACATCGCATACCTTCAATTGCAGTGGCTACCCCCCTAAAATCAAGTATTTCCAAAATATTGGCTCTCAAAAATTATTTTTCACTCTGTCTAGAAGGAGAGAAACAGAAACCATGATTGTAGGGCTCCATCTAGAACCTATGTCATATAAATCGCTGACCAACAGTCATTTGAGATTTAACTTAAAATCAGTAATATATCAGATAAAAGATGATAATTTCAAAAGCAATTTTGAAATAAACTCTTACTGAACAATAAAATTCTAATGTCTCACATATTTTTTAAAAAGCAGGCGAAACACTAGAACTAAACAAAAATGCTAACAATGAAGAGGCCTTCCGATGCCAAAGAAATAACACTGGTTTGGGAGCAGATGTTTCTGAAATTCATTTCTGATTTTATGTTTCACCTTAAGAAAGTTACTTAACATTTTAGTCTCAGTTACCTCAGATGTTTAATTAGTTAATAATACCTTCTGTAAAATATATTTTTTTAATACATGAAAACAGCAATTCCAGTTCTGGTGCATGGTACTTATTCTAAAAATAGTAGCTATCATAGAAGTCCATAAAATAAAGTCATTTTCTAAGGTCACTAGTTATGTGTGCTAGAGGTTATTGATTTCTCTTCCATAAAATAAGTGGATCAGATAAAATGACTCCCTGAATCTTATAACTACATAAGACACAGGTTGCCCCCATCAGAAACACACATCACATACAATGGAACTTCAGAGGAAGAGAATGACCCCTGGGTACTAGCTCAGCTCTGTCCTTGTCCAGCTAATTGACCTTGGTCAAGTCAACAGAGGAACCTCAGCATTCCTTCTATGTAAAACTATGGCATCGAGTGACTATGATCTCTGACAGTGTCTGATACTTTGGGTTCAGATAAAATTCTCTGATTCATTTGGTCATGGTGGGCAAATAGACAATATGAAAATGAAAGCAGAGGTGAGTTGAAAAGAAGAGGAATTCATCTGACTGTCACTATATTCCATAACCTAAGAGCTAAGACTGTATGTCTGGCACAATTTTGATCAAAGACTCAAAACTGCATATCTTGACTCCAGTGTCTGGTGTCAGGAACTCAGTGTGAGACAAAGGTACTTTCTTGCTATAAGACAAAAAGGAAGTTTCAGGCTGGTGTCAATGAAATGAGTCTAAAGTGGGAGTGAGCGAGACACATAAATTATGAAAGTGAAAAGACATGTAACCCTAGCCCAAGAAAGAGGTTCTGAATTCCATCACATAATAATTACAAAAAATGGATTTTAAATCCGAGAACTTGAAAATCCCCTTTGAATTTAGGGGACTGATTACTTGGGGGAAGGCACTGGGTTGCAATCAAATAAATGTAAGTAACTAATTTCAGAGGAAAAGACAGAATATTAGAAAGCTTCTGTTCACGTGACAATCAAAAAATGTGACAATGCAAAAGAGCCCACACCAACACGGCTGGCTTAGTCCTATTAGGAGAGAATCATTATGACAGTCTGTGTGTGGTCTGGGTCTCAAGCTATTTGAAGTGCTTACAAGAATTTGATCTACATTTGTAAATCTGATTCATTTTATTTATAAGTTCAGTGCTTAGTAAGATGTTGTTAGATCTGTATTTGGGTGATTCTAATAAAATCTGTATGCTTAGGAAATTTAACAGTCAAGATAATCCAGATGTATTAGAATTGTCGTAGTTTAACATGTCCAAGGCAATTTGATTAGTTAATGATGTTAGATGTTTGAAAAAAATTTTGATTTGATATGTCAAATTCAAAAAAGCATTTTTCCCAATTACTACGCATTAAATATAAAATAATATCTATAATGCAAACTTAAAGTCTTAAGAAAATTTAATTTTGAAATGCTAAGTTTAATCAAAGAAATATTGATGAAAACCGAAGCATTTGCTGGAATTCCTGTTCTTGCACAAAATCGCCCCCTGTATTACTCCCTTCAGTATTTTTCTTCCTCTAGTTCAAGCTAAGTCGGGCAAAGACCCACAGAAGAGACAAATGAATCTCATTCTAAGTAGTAGGTAATCACAAATCTCTGAAAAGGTTTTATGCGTATGTCAATGCCTGCATTTGTAGTGCCACCTACTGTTAGAGAGGGATAATAACATTTTCAGAAGTCAAGCCAGAGTGAGGGCATGAAACCCATTTCAATGACGCTCTTCCCGATATTTAAGTGCTTAAGGCCTGAAATTTAAAGAAATCATGGTGGTGCCTAAAGTTTTCTTTTCTTCCCTGATAGTGTTCTGGAATTTTGTGTTTCCTTTTTCATATTCCCATAGCACATTCATTCGTATTACTGGGCATATATCTTAGTTTTGGGGATTAGAAAAATTTCTGTCTTCGTAGAGCTTGTGTTCTAGGGGAATTTTTGTTTCTGTCATCGTATTTATTACAGTTGGTTCATACTGGAATCATTTATACATGTCCACCTCTCCTACTGCCTGTGAGCTTTGCTTCCTCCAAAGTGCTTCATTACTAAAAGGCTTTGCATAGAGTCAGTGTTCAAAATGCCTGTGGAATTACATAGATGTGCAAAAAACAATGTTAAGCATAGTTTGTGAATCAATTAATTTTATAGTTTTAACGAGCTGCTTTTCTCTTTGGAGCTCTGATCAACAATTATTCTTTTCTAGGCTGGAAATCACCCTGTTGCATACGTTCTGATTACATTAAGATACAATATAATGGAATTTCTCTTCCTTTGTATGACATGCTTTGTATGAATAATGATATGCTCATAAAAGGCAAGTCTATGATTTTTAAAAACAATTTGTTATTAAGTTAACTTTCCTGCTGTATAGTAGTCCTTAATTTATCAAATGTAATGCATCAGATGAGAAAAAGTATTCAAGTGCTAGGTTTATCAAACATCATCTTCCACAAACATTATGTTCTACTTTTCATAAATGCCATTTAAGAACCTCAAGCTTGTGTACAACCAATTAAAAGAAATTATAATGTTCTTTAAAGGATAACACTGAATGACCTGGGGTAGGAATAAAGAGACAGCAGAAACTTTAACTTGATCCTAATAGTCCTGATACCATATCTTCCATTTTAAGAAACCTCACTAGTCTTAAAAACATAAAAAAAAAAAAACCACACAAAAAAAACCTCTCAGTGGTTTTAGATTCACAATGAAGAAGCTGGCCTGTATAAATTTCATGTATTTGAAACTCATGCGAGTATAAAATGGGATAACACTTTATTGGGTTTTTTGGCTCCCAAAATAATGTCTGCATCCTAACCCCTGGAATCTGTGAAGATGTTATATTACATGGCAAAGGGGAAATAAGATTGTTTATCAACTGACCTTAAAACAGGGAGAATATCCTGGTTTATGCAGGTGGGCCCAATGTAATCACAATTATCCTTAATAGTGAAAAGAGAGAATCAGAAAAGAGAACCAGAGAAATGGGAGCATGAGAGGGACTCAACATGACTCTGCTGGTTTGAAGATGGAGGATGAGGGCTCGGAGTCCAGGAGTGAGGAAAGCTTCCAAATCCTGGAAAAGACAATAAAACAGATTCTCCCCAAGAGCCGTTAGACATGAACACAGCCCTGCCCATACCTTGATTTTAGTCCAGTGAGACCCATGTCAGACTTCTAATCTAGAGAACTGCAAAATAATCAGACTATATTGTTTTATGCCACTAAGTCTGTGGTAATTTGTTATAGCAGCAGTACAAAACTAATACATAGTGAGATCCTGCCAGCAAAGAATAATGTACACTTTGTTTTAAGAACATTCCATTCAATGTCAATTTTGTCTATACTGCTATTAGACTAAGGCTGCAATACTCAAGGTACCGCTATCAAATCCAGACATTTGATAACAATACCTGGAAGAGTTCATTAATGTGGGACTTGATAGCATAAAAATAGTGATATCCTGAGAAAGGTTGAAAAAGATCAAATCCCTGCTATGAAAGAAAAACAGTTATATTCATTTTTTAGGTACACACACACGTGCATGTTTTATCTCAAACTGTCACTACAGATATCTACCTTAACTCTCCTACTGCTGCGAGCTTTATTTCCTCCAAAATGCTTCATTACTGAAAGACTTTGCATAGAGTCAGAGTTCAAAAAAAATGCATGTAGAATTAAATAAGTGTGCAAAAAAGCATGTTGAGCGTATATATATATATATATATATATATATATATATATATATATATATATATATATATAAAATTTATTTTAAAACCTCACTATATGTAGTGAGGTTTTAAAATAAATTGTTCACTCCTGATAAATCAGAAATGAGTAAAAATATCATGTAGCAGAGAGAAGATCTTGGTTAGTTACTCACCAACCTGCATTTGTTTTTTTTCCCCTTTGCTTTCTAAGTGAGATTTTATTTTCTCCAGGTTTCCCAGGTGTTCTCATCTGGTCTGTGCTGCAATACCATTTTTCTTATATCAGAACCTTTATCACAATTTGTAAAAGATTCTCAGTATGTAAAATTTTAATTGCTTCAAGACTTTGTCATCAATAGCTCTATAAGGCTTTGCTTCCTCCAATAGGCTCTGGAAAATGCGAATTTCTTGCTTTGCCTATTATCTCAGAATGACTGTTTTTTCATCTCTCTCGGTGCTTTAGCTCTGTGCTGAGTTCTGATCTCTGTGCTTGAGTCCTGTTTCCATGTGAACTCATGATGAAGTTGGGAGAACCACGTTACATCCTTTAAAATAATGCCCTGTCAAGATCGTGACCTATTTTTATCTGACTTGGAATTTTTGCATGTCCACCCCAAATGCACAGGGTCTTAAGCTATCCCTTTATATACAAAGCCTCTTCCTCTGCTTCAGCACTTGAAATGCCTACCTAGGCTCTGATTAACAAATAAGGTTAGATTACAGTCACCAGTATTAATGTGTATGTTATGGATGGTGAGGGAAGGGTTTTCAGACTTGTCAATTGTCCTGTGCATTCAAAGAAGGGGGACATTAGGTTTGCCATGCTGTTCACCAACTCAGGAGTAGGAAAAGATATGGAAATCTAGCTCTCTTTTAGGAGCTCTCACTTCTCTGGCAGAAGGAAGAGTGATGGTAATTGCAGCAGTCTATATCCCTCTAAAATTGTTCCGTGTGCTTGCCTTAACTGAGCTTACCATGGACATCTGTCCCTCTTCTATCTCTGTCATCTTTTGGTTGATCAGTTTCTTCACTCTAGAAGAATGACTTTAAATGTAATAATGTGAAAGTGTGGGACATTTGGTACTACTCAAATCAATGTTTTAAATTTTAAAATTTTTATTCAATATATGCTGAATTTCCAACAACCGAGAAGTTTTCTGCTGGCCTTTGGGGAAATAAGGATGAATTAGACAAGATCCTTGGCATGTTTACAGTCTCGTAAGGGAAACAAACATTGAACTAGATAAAATTCTAATAATAATCAATTCAATCAGTGCTACCATGGAAGTATGTGTTAGCCAGAACCAATATTACTGGGAGATACAAGGAGGTTGAGTTACCGTGTATATGGATCCAAGTGCTGGTCTGATATTGTCAAGATTCTCTTCACCTCTTACTTTTCTTTTTCTTTTCTTTTCTTTTTGTTTCTTTTTTTCTGCATTGACCTTATTTTCAGGCAAGCTTTCTTTTCATGGTAGCAAGATGACTACCAATAGCTCCATCTTCTCAGCAAACATAATAGAAAAAAAGAGTACCTCTATACAAAGTATGTCATTCCAAGTCCCAGGATTAGTTCTGGTGGCCCTGATTTAGGATAACGCCTCATCTACAAACCAGGCACTGTATTCAGGGGAACATGAGACCCTTATTGGGCAGCCTGGTTCACATATTCCTGTGGTCATGGGTAGAGTCAGCTCCATTATAAACACCACAAGGACCTAGAGAGAAGTCACTGGGGAGAGCCACTGATAGAGTGTTATTGTCATTCTTTGCCCTGTGAGGAGAAGATAGGACCCGCCTTCCCTCACCTCATCACAAGTCAGTGAGAAAACTTACTGCAGAGAATGGAGGTCATGAAAAGTTCCTAGTTGCAGACATTTTAGGCTTACTTTTGTCTGATACCAGAGTGGAACTTAATGAGAGAGTTCTTGAGAAAAATTGGCAGGTATCCCCTTGAGCATAGGTGAACAAAGAGAGTGGTGCCTGTCTCTTGCCTAGAGAAGCCTGAAGGCAGGAGGTTGATGGACTCTGTGACGACAGGTAAGTGTGAGAGGGAACAACAGATAGTCGAACTGCACTTCAACCATTGTCAAGGCAAGGAGGCCATATTGTCCCAAGGACCAATGAGATATCTTGGAAGACAAATAGGACCCCAGTCAAAAATGCATCCTGCTAGAATGAGACAATAACATAGAGAAGCTGAGGGGGTCCTACTAGGGCCTGAGCACCTGCAGAGGGTGCATCACCTCAGTCAGAATCCTCAGAGATTAGTTCAGTTGGAATTGTGCCTGAGGAGTGCAGAACATTAAAAAAATTCATCGAAACCCACACCAAAAGGCAACCCTTAGACCTATGAAACACAGAGGGCACTTTCAGCTGAATTACACGAGTTGCATTTTTCTGAAAACACACCATCCGCTTTTCCTACTACTCCAAGGAGCCAGAAGCAAAAGAGAAAATGGAGAAGAAGGAGTGAAAGAGCCAGGACAAATTATGAGAAAAGTAATGCATTTAACACTACCCCAGGCAGGTGCATAGATTGCACACAAAGGTGACTGGTCAGGTGGCCCCAGCAATGGCTGAAATCCAGCCAACCCTCCTCCTGACCCATCTTGACTGGGGGCAGCCTCAAAAAGGTCACCTTTGAAAATTCACCGTAAGGTGATTTTTGTGCTAGGAGTGACCCCAATCATACCCCCTTCTCCACTGTGGGTCCCCAAGCCGTGAGACAGGGCTGAGCTGGGAGAAGGAATAAAGCTTTGAACTGAAGGTGAGATTACAGTTTTATTTAGCTTTGACTGGGCATGTTCACACTTGAAAAATAACTATGTTCATATCATACCTAAGAGTGACTGGAAAACTGTGGAACCACCCAAGATAGCATTAAGGAATAGGGAAGAGAGAGATAAGACACAGCAAATCTGAAGGTGGTGGTTGGAATAAAAATAGAAAGCGATTTTTAGGTTGTGCATTTAAAGTTCAGCTCATTCACTATACTGGTTACTTGTAGGCATTATGGTCTCTTTACATCATTGCTAGATTCATAAATTTGTATAAATTATATATTCATCATTGGGCACACACCAGGGGAAAATAATTTTTTTATTTTTTTTTAAACTAAGAAAAGAGGCCCAGGAGGGAATGTGTATCAATGTGTATTGTGAATTGGGCAAACGTCCTCTTTATTCCCTTTAATTCTCACAACAATCCACAGGTATTGTCTTACAGTGGAGGAAACTGAAGATCCTACATGGTGAGTGACTTGGCCAAGGTCAAAGCAATAGGAAATGGTAGAGAGAGGATTCAAATATAGTCCTATTGTGACCAAAAGGTCCTTCAATTTCTAATACTCCTTCCTGTGAAAATCATAGCAATTGTAAGACGGGCCCCACCTAAATCTCCATGCACATTTAGCACTTAGGTTGGAGAACACATGTTGGTTCTTCAAACCTTAGTCAGCCTGGAATTACCACACAGCCTTGACCTAGGTCAACATGAACTACACTTGAAGGGGGTTTTGTGTAGTCTGGTTTCTAATCCAAACTGCTGAAGAGTAGGGAAGGTGCTTGCTTATGGAACCATAAATCAATGAACTTCGTGACAGTTAACCTGTAATATGGAAATAGCAAATTTCTTCCATATATGTGGACAAAACTTTTTTTTTTTTAAGTTAGATTCATGTATTCAAATTCCATCCTCATTGCTGGGGAATGTGTCCCTTTACCTGTGTATGCATTTCCCTTTTGATCCTTTGGAAGAGTTCTTTTTTGATATTTAATAAAGGATTCTCCAACATCCTCTTTATTTGTCTCCTGACAGTTATGTGATGTTTTCTAAGAGATAGAAGTTAGATTTCTTCAGAGAACGTTTTCAACTTCTACTCCAAACATTCTGTCTAATTTCTTCTAGTAATTGGGCACTAGAATATTTTTCTCTATTACTGAATTAAATAATATTTTCTGGTTTCTTCTTCAATTAGTTTAGTTCTTTGCTAATTTATATCAATCATTTAGGCCATGTTTAGTGAGAATTACAGAACATTAGAAAAAAAAGAGAAACTTAGGAATCTTGTAGACTCTCTCATTTAATAGATGAGAAAACAGGGCATTCAACTTCTATGTCCCATTTTACGTAGCTAATAAGTGATACTGCCTGCAATGCTGTGCCAAGAACGCTGCTGAAATCATTTGCAGACATTGCTGAAGAGGGTGCCATGACTTAACAGAATATCTGCCATGAATGTGGTATATGGTGTAACAAAGACTAGTTATATAGTCACTACACCATGCAGTGCTGTCTAAGGCAGTGCTTTCCAGATCTTTACGGGCAGACAGATGATAAAATGCCTAGTCTGATTCAGTAGGCCTGCGGTGGGTCTTACGCATCTGCCTTAATCTGGAGACAAGTGGTCAGCAGACTCCTTTCTGCGTGCCAAGCCCAACCCAATGCTTGTTACTGTAAATAATATTTTTTTGGGGGGAATACAGTTCACATCCATTTGATTACATATGACCTATGGCTGCCTTCAAACTACAACAGCAGAGTGGAGTAGCTGTGGCAGAGACCATATGGCCTGCAAAGCCTAAAATATTTACTATCTTGCCTTTTATGGAAAAAAAAAGTTGTCAATCCCTGTCCTAAGGCATTGGATGTCAACCTTGGTTACAGTTAAAATCACCTGGAGAACTTTTAAAACTCCGAATGTCCAAACCACGTTCCAGGCCAAATAATTCAGAATTTCAGGGGTAGGACTAGGCATTTTTTAAAAAATCATTTCAAAGGAAACCTCTAGAAAGTTGAGAACTACTGTTCTAGAGCAAGAGTTCTCATATATTGATGAGCACAAGAATCATCTGACCTAACTTGAAAATGTGGACCCCAGAGAGTCAGGTCCAACAGGTCTGGCCTGGGGTCAGGAATCCACACACACGAGTGCTCCTGACACAGATATAGCAAAGTGTACCTTTCTAATGTCATAGAAACTCTTTCTTGAAAATCCTGTATCAACTCAGGTATTTACAGAATTATGAGTCCGAAGAGTGAGTCATTCATATTAGGTACAACCAGTACAAGCAACTGGACTTCTTACTAAGAAAAATGATCCTGCCCATCAAATATGTGTCATTGGCAACCTGATTTTCCTGTCCTTTGAGGTCATTACTGCTACACATTAGAGAAGAAAAAAGACTACACTTTACCCAGAACAATTCCCCATCTCTATTATTGCGTTTAAGAACTTGCTTTTATCAGTGTGGAAAAGAGACATGACTAACTGTTACTAAACCATTTGAATCATCTAGAAGGATTTTGATTCCTCTGACCAGTTTAGGGTTGTTTTAAAAAATTAGCCAGATACATAGCTCATATTCACTCAATTGCTGTATTAAAAAAAATAACAATAATGCAATTTCTAGGGTATGAACAAAGTGAACCAAATCTGTAATTAAATTATAATAAATGTATGCTAGACCCACTGCATTTGCAGGAAACCTGGTCACTGTACACTCTGTCTACTGACGGGCATGTCAAATCAGTGGTTCCTGCGTCCTCATTGTTTTCTACATTTATAGGGGTGTGTGGCAGTGGCTTTCGGTGAAAAGTTCCTCCTGTTTTTTTTGAGCCTTACTAGGACAAACAAGGATGTTAAAGCAGCAGGGAGAGACCCATTAAGACTGGTTTTCACATCAGTTGAGATCCAAGAGTATAGTTTCATTTAGGTCTTCCACAGTCTCATTGCAGAATCACCAACTCATCACTTATTTATCTTTTGTTTACCCTCCTTCTGTTAAAGATTTGTTAGGATCCTGGTTTATATTTGTTTTTAGAAATGTTTCAAGTGAGAGTACAACCAGACAAAGGGAGGTGAAGGAAAACACACGTGAGAAATTCATTGCCTGCTTTGGTTTCCTAAGATTCAAAGGAACCAAAATATCTCAAATGTTTGTGGGGGGAAAAAAGAGCAAGCCTACCATACACCTTCAAAATTCATTTGATTACATGCATTGAGGATCTAATCTTCCACAGGAGAAACATATTTTTGGAAAGACTAAAATCTTTTTTTTTCCCCAGAAGAGACGCTGAGCCTCAGAAGGTGGAGCTGGAAGGACATAGGCTAGTCTGTCCTGCATTGTGGTGAAGAATGATTCTAAAGTAGGCAATTTATGTCAACTTGCTGTTTGTTGTTCCCCACTCCGGGTTTTAGAATTTAGAAAAATCAACAACTGTCCTTTTGTCCACAAGATGGCAGGATTTCAGCACATTCCTGCAGATAGAGGGCCTCCTCTCCCTATCAAGGTTAATAGATAGTAATTTCTGCACGATTCTCTCCTCCCAAGATATTTCACACTTTCATAAATGAAATACAAATATGGCTCAAGGACTTATGTTTTATAGTTTTAAAATGTCAAGAGTCAGCCATGCATGTAATATAGTTGGCATCCACAAATGGAAAGCTATGGGAAAGTCTCTGGTTTTATTTATTAATGGGTCTCTCAGCTCTCTCATTGGATGAGGTCTGGTGAAACACTTGCATGCTGTTCTCCTTTCCTAAGACTTTCTCAAAAGAGCAAGTGATGCTGCCACTGTGGACACACAACTTTTGCAGCTCCCACAGGACAACCTGGGGACAAAGGAAGGGAGGCAAACTTTGATGGTAGAGATAAAGGAAAAGGTTGTGGGAGAGAGGAGGGTGTTCACACTTGGAGGGAATGAAGGGTAAGCAAAGAAGTGGGTCCAGCTTGGCAGAAAACCATGAACATTGATACAGCTCTAACACATTTATCCACTTATTTATCCACCTAATATTTATTCAAAACTTTTGATTTACTAAGCAGTGTGATATTCCCCAGGAATGGATAGATGAACAAGGCATGGTTCTACCCTCAAAGAATTAGTCCATTAGACTGTACCTTGTAATGATAGAGAAAAATAAAATTTTCATACGACACCCAGACTAAAACAAAACACAACAAAGTACGGAACAATTGGGAAACAAATTGGCCAAATTGCAGGTAGGTGAAGAATAAAGAGGGCAGCAGGCAAGGATTAATGACAAAGAAGAAAAGGGGACTGAGATAAAATAAAAGACTAGAAAATGAAGTCACCCTGGATAGTTGGAAATTTAACATTTGTAAGCCAGTTGGGACCCCGTATGAGGAGAACACTGAGACTGGAATAAAAAACAAAAACAGAATATAACCACAACAAAAGAGACATTTGGGTTTTGACAGAGACTCCAGGACTGGCTAGCTGTGTGACCCTTCTGCAATCAGTCAAATTTTTCTAAGCCCCAACATCTCATCCTCACAATGGAGCTTGCAGTGACTAGCTCCGGAAGTGCATAAGAATATCAGAGGGGAAGATATAAGTGAGTGTGCCTGGCATACAATTGTTGATCACAGAACTTTAGGTGTACTTCTGTCAAATGCCTTCTAAAAGTTAGCAGGACATATTAGGAAGGCCAGAGACCCTGTGCTCGGCACCGAAAGCAGACACTTGTTCACCTCAGGCCCCTAGTGCTTCCTAAGGGTAATACTGACATCCTGGGCTCAGCAATTCTTAGAAAGACAGAAGCATTTTGTTTGCGTGTTTTACCAACATAACATGAATACACACTCCTTGTGATAGGTAGATAAGAAGAACTACAGGGAGTGAAAGAGTTTAAACTGTGAAGCCTCTTTACTCCATGATCCCAGGCCCCCTTTCCACCAGTAACCACATGGCAGTCTGAGGTGTGTTCTTCCAACTTTTGGGCTGTGTGTGTGTGTATCCCTATACATATATTTCTCCATATATCTGTACGTATAACTCAAATGCTGGCTGTCTCCAAGTAAAGACCCTGTCTCTTCACCTTTCCAACCTGGAAGCTGAACACAGCCTTTTTCTACAGTCTACACAAAAGAAATTCTACAAATAATTCAGGATTACCGTGCTTCCCTGAAAATAAGACCAAACCAGAAAACAAGCCCTAGCATGATTTTTCAGGAGGACACCCCCTGAACATAAGCCCTAATGAGTCTTTTGGAGCAAAACTTGATATAAGTTCTGGTCTTATTTTCGGGGAAACACTATATGATGTGAATTAATCAGCTAAGGTTTTAGAGGCCTTCAGTTGCTTAGAATAGAGTTGCTATATAAATAACATAAATTATATTAGCTATAAAAGTAATATGGTGAAAGTTATATTTCTTATAGAGCTAATAATGAAAATGTCTAATACTTCATCAGCATTTTTCTATGTACCAAGAACTATTTCTAGCCATTTGTATGCATAGTAGCAATAACCTACCATGACGTGGTTATTCCCATTTTATGGATGATCATTCTGAGGCATAGGAAATTAAGTAAATTGCTCAAGGTAACATAGCCAATAAGTGAAATTGCCAAATTGCAATGAGGCTGGCTGTATGCCTGTGCTGTTAATCACCAAACTCTATATCATTATGTCCAACAGGAAATACTCCATGCAGACTAGGTTGTCAGGGACCCAAACTGGCTGTCATTGACCAAATGTACTAAACATTCTTACTCCCAGTAGAGCTCCATATGATCCTGGCGTGGAGTTCTCTGTGCTGTGCTAAATTAGGCAGCCGGGTCAAAAGGAGATATGTAGCATCTATTAAGAACAAAGTGAGGCTAAGTGAATTAAGTCAGACAGAGAAAGACAAATACCATATGACTTCACTTATATGTGGAATCTAAAGAACAAGATAAATTAACAAACAAAACAGAAACAAACTGATAGAAACAGAGAACAAACTGATGGTCTCCAGATAGGAGGGGAGTTGGGGGAATGGGTGAGAAAGGTGAAGGAATTAAGAAGTACAAATTACCAGCTACAAAAATAGTCACAGGGATGCAAAGTACAACATAGGGAATATAGTCATAATCCCATATAGTCATAGGGAATAATATCATAATAATTATGTATGGGGTCAGATAGGTACTAGACTTATTGGGTGATCCTTTGTAAATTATATAAATGTTTAATCACTATGTTACACCTGTAACTAATATAATATTGTATGTCAACTGTAAATGAAAAAAATTTTTAATTAAAAAGTAAAAGAACAAAGTGGGGAAAGGTCTGCTAAGCAAGACTTGGCGTGGAGGGAAAAGTGGTGGGGGGAGGGGAGAAGAAGCTAAAAGGAGGAGAATGAGTGAATACAGAAGGGTACTGCCAGGCACCAGGCCCAGCTGAGAGAGCCTCTGAGGTGAGCATGCCAAACCTCAGCAGTTCCAAGCTTAGTGCCCAGAATAGCTGCAAGGAGGCATGCTGCCAGTGAGTCACTTATTACAGCCAGAACTGGGAGCACTTAATCAGATGCATCCGGTTTGTGTTCACAAGATATGAGGTGGAACTATGTGGTCAACTGCAATGAATTGGCATGGCGTGAAGTGGGCCAGCCTTTGCCAGAAGCCGGGTCTCTTGTAAGTTGAAACCTAATCTTTCTCTCCTCTGCCTGTCTGCCACACATGCAATTGGTTCTGCACCTTTTATCCCTAAATCATAGACTCTCTAAGAGGATATATTTCTTTCTTGTGTCAGTGAACAGAGATTTAGAGTATAAGCTAGCAGGACCGCCTCCATGGAGCACTCAGGCAAGGGACCCATCAGACAACGCCAGTCCCCTGCTTATGGCATGTTACATTACAGCACTGCTAAAGTCATCTGATGACATCAGACCCAGGGAGGCTGGCACGGAAAACAGGGTACCAGTATGGAGAGGGTCAAGATGACCCTGAGAACTTATAAGCTTCCTTTTCTGCCAGTAATTCCCACAAATGATGTGTTGTCATTGTTGCCAGTTGGCTTCAAGATCTGCCTGGACTATAACCATTGACATTGGCTACGTCAATGAACTTTGGGTGTTTACTGTTGTCTTGAGTAGTTTTTTCTCCTGAGTAAGATTATGTGGCAGATGCTCTTGGTGTCCCCTCCAGATTCTCCTTACCAAGACAATGTTCCTATCTTCCAGTTTCTGTGACTGGTTGCTTTCTTCTCCAGAGGATGGCCACCACACCAGGAGATGCCTGGGAAATTATGCTGTCCCCCCCCCCCCCCACCGCCAAGTATACTAAGGTCAATGATAGACTCAAGTGGGATTACAACAGCTCAGCTCCTTTCCTCTGAGCAGGGCAGCTTTTCTGTTGGGTCTATACACCTAAATTACTTGTGGGAATAGTCTGAAGCTAATATTCTCTTAAAATCATGCTTTTGCTTTGCTTCTTCTCCTGCCCTATCCTGTTTCCCTTGTTTCCTTATAGGGTTTTCTTGAAAGCGTCCATCAGTAAGTCACCTATACAAAAATTCCTGCCTCAGGCTCTGCTTCCTGGGAACCCAGCCTAAAACAACATGTAGGATCTTTGTCAACAGAGATCATAAGTTATACACATGGTACTATAAGCAATATTATGCAATGTTTCTCAATCCTCAGCTATTCACAAATCAAATACTATGTATTATTGTTTCATAGGTATATATTACTTACACAACTATGTACCTAATAGTTGTTTTAGATAGTTTTCATACCGTTTTAAAAAAGAACAACAAAAAATAAAACTGATTTCTTGGTCAAAATGGCTGAGTAGATAAATGCTGTGGCTTAATCTGTCATGACCACATCAAAATCAAAATTACAACTAAACTACAAACCAATCATCATTGAGAATCACCTGAAATCTTGCTGAACCAAAGCCTTACAACTAAGGACATATAAAAGCCACCTTGAAACTGGTAGGAGGGGCAGAGATGCGGAATGGGATGGTCCCACACTCACGTATGACCATTAAAAATTGGGAGGGATATCTCAGCTGTGGAGATACCCCCTAGAGGAGCGAGGGGTTCCAGCCCCTCTCCAGCCCATGGTTCCAGTGCTGAGGAGAGAAGTCCCTGTCATGAGGGAGACCCTGCTCGCTGCGCCATGTGTCGTGCGGGGTGTCAGGCGGGGTCTGTGCTCCCGCTCCCCACATAAGAACGCAGGACATGGTGAGTCCAAAAAGGAACACCCACGGAGCCATAGATAGGGGAGTCATACCACTATAGTCTCACTGGCGGCTGGGTTGGAAGCACAGGGGGCAGGAGTCCCACTATCCGCAACCCGCCATCCACTTGTCTCTGCCAAACAATCTCACTTGCTAGCAATCCGCTTCTCTGCAATCTGCAATCCACACTCCACCACTTGCTAGCTCAGCCACCATCTTCTTGCTAGCCCCCATTTTCTGCTAGCATAGCCATGGCAGTTATATTAGTGGCCAATGGCTCACTGGTTACAGCTGATGGCCATCCAATCACAGTTGATGGCCATTTACTACCCGAGCCAGCACTTTTCCACGTGAGGGCGACAGCCTGGAAACTGCACTCCTGGCTCTGTCCTCACAGTCCCCATAATTTCTGGTTGTGAAAACCAGAGGAGATTGTGGTTGAGTGGGACAGAGGGCAGCTGGAGTCCCAGGCGCTCCTGCGGAAGGGTCAGCACACGGACTTACTCACTTTAAGCTCCAGTGCTGGTGCAGCAGCTTGCAAGGCGAAAGGGACACAAAGGAAGAGCTGAGTTGTCTGCTTCAGAGTGAGGGCTGGAGGGGCAGCTTTCTCAGGGAGGGAGGAGCTGGTGGAGGTCATTCTTTCTTTGTTGAGCCCTCCCCTTCTGTGCATGCAGACACAGGTGGCTGCATTATCTGAGTCTCCATCAACCTGGCTAATGCCTTTTATTCACCTGACCCTGATGATTCTGAGGCCACACCCCATCCAACTTTCAGGCTCATCTAAGCTGCTACCAGTGGCTTTTTCATACAAACTGCCTGCCTTGGCTCATGCTGCAGATTCTCCTAAAGTACCCTTAAAAGTTCAAAACATGCAAACAAGCAGCATTTGGCTTCAGTGTGTCCCGTACTTCTGGCTGAGCAGCCCTAAGCCTAGCACTAGCGGCAGCTGGCCTTGGTTCACAGCTTGGCCTCTCAAGGCACCTTCAAGCAAAGTGCAGGTGGTGGCCATCTGCAGATTGCTTTATGGCTCATACCAAGTGGCCCTGGGCAGGGCACTGGCTGTGGTTGAACTTGGCCTGCAGTAGGTCCCCTCCCAGGTGGCCCTGGGACTGGCATGCCCAGTGGTCAGCTTCAAACCAAGCTGGAGCATCACCTGGCTGCCTTCAAGGATGATATACCCAAAGGGAACAGTGGGCAGGCACCAGAGCCCTGCTACAACAAATCATGCTCTATAAGGTCAGTCCCTCCACAACTGTAGTCAGGCCAGTCCTCACAGCCAATCAGCCCAAGGGTCAATCCCTGCCACTGATGTGCAAACAGCAACCAAGGCTCAACTACATAATAGGAGGACACACACAACTCACACAGGGGCAAACCTGGAGCACCCAGCTCTAGTGACCAGGGAGACTGTGCCATTGGGCCCCACAGGACACCTACTACATAAGGCCACTCTATTGAGACTAGGAGACACAGTAGCTCTACCTAATATAGAGAAACAAAAACAGGGAGGCAGCCAAAATAGGGAAACAAAGAAACATGTCCCAAATAAAAGAACAGAACAAAGCTCTAGAAAAAGCACTAAACAAAATGGAGAAAAGCAACCTACCACACACAGAGTTCAAAACACTGGTGATAAGGATGATCAATGATCTCAGTGAGAACTTCAACAAAGAAACACGAAACATAAAAATGGAGATAAAAAACATTAAAAAGAACCAGTCAGAAATAAGAATACAGTAACTGAAATGAAGAATATATTACAGGAAATCAACAGTAGATTCGATGAAGCAGAGGATCAAATCACTGATTTAGAAAATAAGTTAGCAGAAAATACCGAATTAGAACAGAAAAAAGGAAAATAAAAAGAAAAAAGTAAGAACAGGTGGCCTTTGGGACAACATCAAATGTACCAACATTTACATTATAGGGGTAACAGAAGGAGAAGAGAGAAAGAGCAAGGAATTGTAAACCTATTTAAAGAAATAATGACAGAAAAATTCCTTAACATGGTGAAGAAAATGGATATTCAAGCCCAGGAAGCACAGAGAGTCCCAAAAAAGATGAACCCAAAGAGGCCTACACCAAGACACATCACAATTAAAATGCCAACGATTAAAGACAAAGAAAGAATCTTAAAAGCAGCAAGAAAAAAGCAATTAGTTACCTACAAGGGAGCTTCCATAAAACTGTCTGCTTATTTCTTAACAGAAACTTTGCAGGTCACAAGGGATTGGCAGGAAATACTTACAGTGATGAAAAGCAAGGACCTGAAACCAAGATTACTCTACCCAGCAAAGCCATTATTTAGAATCAAAGGACAGATAAAGAACTTCCCAGACAAGAAGAAGCTAAAGGAGTTCATCGTCACCAAACCACTATTACAAGGAATGTTAGAGGGCCTTCTTTAAGATGAAAAAAAAAATCTGAATAATAAAATGGCAATAAATGTAAACAGATTAAAGGCTCCAATCAATAAATGGGGATGAATGGATAAGAAAACAAGACGCTTACATATGCTACTTACAAGAAACTCACTTCAGATCAAAAGACACATAGACTGGAAGTAAAGAGATGAGAAAAGTTATTTCATAAAAATGGCAACAAACAAAAATGCTGGGGTCACAATACTTATGCAGACAAAATAGACTTTAAAACAAAGCCTATAATGAGACAAAAAAGGACCTAGTAATTCCACTTCTAGGTATTCATGTGAAGAAACCCAAAATACTACTTTGAGGGGACGTGTTTATCCATATGTTCATTACAGCTTTATTTACAATAGGCAAGATAGGAGGGCACCTGGGTGTCCCTGAATGGATGAATGGATAAAGAAGAGGTGGTACATATATACAATGGGAGATTACTCAGCCATTAGAAAGAATGAAATCTTGCCATCTGTAACAACATAGATGGACCTAGAGGGTATTGTGCTGAGTGTAGTAAGTCAGACAGTGAAAGACAAATGTCATATGAAGTCACTTATAAGTGGAATCTAAAGAACAAAACAAACAAACAAAACAGAAACAATTCATAGATACAGAGAATATTTTGATGGTTGCCAGATGGGAGAGGGTTTCGGGTTGGTAAAAACGGGGAAAGGATTAAGAAATTGGTTGTCACACAGTAGTCATGGGGATGTATAGCATAAAGAATATAGTCAATAATATTGTAATAACTATGTGTGGTGTCAGATAGGTATTAGATTTGTTGGGTGATAGATGGGAGGGGGATTGGGGACAGGGTGAAAAGGGTGAAGGAATTAAGAAATACAAATTAGAAGTTACAAAAATAGTCAATGGGATGTTAAGTAAAGCATAGATAATATAATAAATAATATGATAACTATGTATAGTGCCAGGTGGGTACTAGACTAGTTAGGGGGATCACTTCTTAAATTATATAAATGTCTAACTGCTGTGCTGTATACCTGATGTCGTGTACAGCATAGGTAATATAGTCAATAATATTGTGATAGCATGGTACGGTGTCAGATGGTTGCTGGATTTATCATGGTGATCACTTTCTTAGGTATATAAATGTCGAATAACTATGGTGTATACCTGAAACTAATATAACATTGTATGCTAGCTATATTAAATTAAAAAAAAAAAAAAAAGAGAAAGCAAAAAGATAAAAAAACAAACCTTGCCCTTTAAAATATTTCTGAAACCATGAGTTTGAGGTGCTAATTAAAATTTTAATACACAGTAAAATATATGTGTTCATTTTAATATCGTTCCATCAACCTCCAGGTGTCATATGCACATGGGTCACATCTTTAAAAACATGATAAAATGAACAGTATGTTTCTGTCTGATTTGTAAACCCTGTTTTCATTGCTGTATAGTACTAGTGCAGAGCTGTGCTCATATTGGACATAGAATAAATTCTTGTTGATTTCTTAAAATTCAATAAATATTTTCTTATTTCATCTTAGCCTCTGATCTTGCCAATAGTCCTAAGGGAGACTCTCATGAGTTGGAGTAAACAGAGGAAAGGAAGTCTCTATTTTTAATAAGCAGAATTAATTAAAAAATCTTTTGGTATCTGCATTCTATCTTTAATATTTGGATTTCTCTGGGATTACCTGACAACATGTTCCTGTCACATAGAAACATCTCACTTAATGATTTTTTTTTTTTTTTTTGCTTTTTTACATCCATATTTAAAACATTTTTTTTTTCAGTTACGGTTGACATTCACTATTATTTTATATTAGTTTCAGGTGTACAGTACAATTGTTAGACATTTATACAATTTACCCAGTGATCTTCCTGACTAGTCTAGTATCCACTTGGCACTATACATAGTTGTTACAACATTATTGATTATATTCCCTGTGCTGTACTTCATGTCCCCATGATTATTTTGTAACTACTAATTTGTATTTCTTAATCCCTTCACCTTTTTCTCACCCAGCTCCCTAATGCCCCTCCCCTCTGGCAACCATGAGTTTGTTCTCTGTATCTATGAGTCAGTTTCCATTTTGTTTGTTCATTTACTTTGCTCACTTAATGATTAAATTGAGGTTTACTTGTAAGGAAAGGAGGGCTTCTAGAAACTTGAAACGCTTATTGCGAGGATGATCATCTGACATCATGAAGCTCAGACACTTTTCGCAGAGGAAGAAGAGGCCTCAGTGGCCGTCTGCTCAGGTTACTGGACAGCCTAGTGCAGACTCTTGAGATCACACACCCTTTTCCTCTAGGCTGTGGCAATGCAATCACAATGCATGCTTGGAGACATGATCCTCACAGACGGAGGCTGATGTCAAGGACATAATCTTCAAAGAGAGGCATGCACTATGGACCACTTACCAGGGGTGTGGGAGACCAAAGACATGCAGATAACACAGGATCTGAGATGGTGGGTCTTCCTCCTGCTTTCTTCCATCTTGACTACATTGACTTTGGTTTTTCTGATGGTTCCTTTGAGAAACACAGAGTATTTCAATGTGGAAGGTGATGAGCCAATTTTCAACAATATATGTTAGGGTCAGAGTTTTGAATCTCATCACCAGCATAGTGGTCTTTCTCCACCATTCATCCTTCACACATTCCCTCTGAAAAAAATTTAGTATTGAGAGGATAGAAGCCTGAGGTCCACTACACCTTGAAAAGCAAGCTTTATACACTTGCAAAGATTACCAAAATCATACATGTCGAAACAACTGATGGGACAAATTTAAAATTGCAGATTGAGAAAAAGTAGCATCTATAGGTCAAGGGAATGAGGTGCAGCCTAGGTAAAAGAGTTCCTACTTAACTGAATCTTCAAATTCTTTCCAAAATAAAAGCCTATTTAAAAAATACACTACTTGACATTTTTGTCTATCAGTGCATGCCTTATTGAAATGGTAAGTTCTGCTGACAGCCAAACTTGCTTCATCAATATATCAATTAATATCTTTGGCTGTGGATTTTCCTGGTGCACAAAAATATATCATCTTGGTCTTACCCTGATTTTTCATCTTGAATTAGGAATGAATTTTCTTTTATAAGGGATTCATTTTTATTTCCAGTAGTTACAAAAGCTTAACATTTTCAGTATGATCCCTTTATCTGTTCATTTCCAGAAATGTCCTCATATTAAGGTTTCAGTCCTGGGTGGATTTTTTTTTTTTTTTTTTTTGCAAGCTCCTAATTGTGGCAGCAGTGCTGTGAGTGGTCTGTCTTTGCTTCCCTCACTCAACAGTTATGGCCTTGGGAATCTAATTCTCTCCTTTCTTGTAGTCGGCTAATTTAGCCAAGTAAATGCCATACCCAAAAGCCAATCCAGTCCTCTCTGGGTTGTGGAACGTGGATTAAAATACCAGAACTTTTAATTATGTATTTTAAAATTTAAAAATAGGAAATGAAGCTTTACTAACATGTTCCATAAAGATAGATATAGGTGCCCTAATATACTCTGTAAGACAGGCACAGGTCACAGGTCACATGGCCCAGAGGGAAGGGTAGTTTTAAGTACAGAGGAGGTGATAGTAATGACTTCGTGCCAGACACTTCATGCCATCCTCTAAAAAAGAACTTGGCCTAAACATAATACCAATAATTCATAGGTAAACATTAAAAATTTGCAGATGCTTCTGTTCTTTGTTTGAGGTCTTTATCAAGCATATCAAGAGGCAGAAACAAAGAGGATGTAATCAGGTATTATGCAAAGGAAACCAAAATAATTCAAAATTATCCAGGCTATTGGAATCTTACATGAAGTATGTTTTCTGCCTTGAACTGTTAGCTAATGATAATGTGGAACCATCACACATTAGTAAGACATTTAGAATTTAAGCATCTAGAAAATGCAGACAAACCTTTATGAGTTTTTCCACTGATGTTTCAAACCTCATGAAACCCAATTTGCTAAGCTTTTCAGTGAGAACAGGTGACTCTCAGTAATATGCTACCATAAGATATGTTTCCCAAAATAAATAAACTTAATCTGTTCCTTCAAGGTAAAGGTGAGATTTTAACAAAGAGTGAGAACCTACCTGCTTTTAAAAAGAATTTGTCATGCAGAGCACATTGTGAGAACTGCTATCTGCTAATGTTTGCATCACTGTGTTTTTGTTATTGAAAATGGTGTGTCATCTGTGAAAACCCTATCTGCACACTTAAAAATATGACCACAGATTTATTTAAACTGCTCCCAATATTTCCGAATAAACAGATTTGATGGATTTTGAGTTTGTTAAAAAATATAAAAATGCAACATTTTTCTGCTTATTTTGATGAACAATGAATTGACATCTGGGAAGATAGAAATATGATAGCTGCATTTAAACAAAACAGTTTTGTGCAGTTGATGGATAGAATAGAAAAAATCAATGTCATAATATAATAAACATGGAAAACTATGTACTTCATTCATTTGTATCTATATATTTGAGGGGATCTTTTTCAGATGTGACAGCCATTCAAATCAATTTTCAAAATAAACTGTATTTGGGAACTTCCACTTCTCCCAAAGAGTAAGTAATAGTAACCAGATTGACCCTCCAGCCTCAAATTATGTTTTAAAATAGACATAATAAATAAAACAATGGTTTTCATAACACTGGAATTCAGGCATAAAGAACAGTGATTCATGACAAATGGGAAATAAGGTAAGCCTGTGACGACCCCAGCTTGCTTCCTGCCTTAAGAGAGTTTCCTGGCAGCTCAAGTGGGAGAAAGCTAGATGGAGTCAAGTGACCTTGAGTTGAGAAAACCAGCTGAGAGTCTGGGGAGACCAGAGTGGTTACAGTTTGTAGAACAGTAGCAGAGAAAGGAGAGCTCAAAGCAAGGGGACCTCAAATATTTCAGAGCACATATCCATAGATGATCAACATTATCAGTGCATTCATGTGCGGAAACTACCCACTTCTGGGAAAAACCACCTGAAAGGACTAAAAAAATCAATAGTCAATAGTCACACAGGGTTGGCGATAGTCCACAACGCTCCCCAAACCCTGTCAATTCCCAACTGATAAAAGTACTAGGAGCATCTATTGTTTCAATATAGCTTTGGTGGGGAGCAGAGTGTAATTCTGACTGTCTAACTTGCCTGTCTGGCTGGTGCAGAAAACAGGTTCTGAGAGAATGGCAGGGAATTATTGCAGACTTAATCAGGAGGTGACGCTAATTACAGCTGTGCTAGAATGTAGCATTGGCTCCTAATATGCAGCTATTCTGCATATGGAAATGCTGTTTCTGTCTGCAGGGCTTCCACCCAATAACCAATTTTAGATTTAAAAAACCTTATTCACTGCTTTGATATCCTATCCAACATCACATCCAACGGGATACATTTATTGCCTAGGAAATGCAGCAATGAACTATTCCTACAATTCAGTGGTGTTTTATGTATCCATCACGCAGAAACACCAAGCACTAGAATTGCCTCTTCACTCATTATGGCACCAGCTGGCAGACAGCCCCTTAGATGTTGGGATGCTGTCTAATGGAATATGGTATATGTCTTCAACCAATCAAAAAACAATTTATGGAGCTGTTTCTACAAATTCATCAGGGACAGAGGTTATGCAGTTTCAACAAGCAAGCTGTCCCTTCCCCAAGATTGGCTACTGGCTGCCACCCCACTGCTGAGTGCCCAACCTGCCCACTGTATACGGTCAATGCTGAATCCTTCACATGGCACCAGTGTGCACATTTTGAACTTGCTACCTGGTGGCAGGTTGATCACATTGGAACTCCCATCCTGTCAGGCATGAGAACAATACTTTGTTCTCCGAATTGGTTTCTTTTCCTTAGGTCCAAATGTTATCTATCTTTTTTATATATCATATATATTAATTTCTCTTTATATCATTTCCAACATAGTCTCTATTCTCTGAAGGATGAGAGTTTTCTATGATGCTTAGGTGAAGCAAGAAAGAATGTGTTTGGCTCCCTTTGGTGCTTGAAAAGGTTACCTCCTCATTGGAGATCAAGCTGAAAATTGATCCATTTCAGTTGTGTAGTTCCATGCCATGCCTTGTGTACTCTTATTATCTAGCTTCCTAACAGCAGTAGTTCAGAAATTATTTTATTCTATGTTCCTTATACGGTAGCCATAAAAGTAACTTGAAAAGAGTAGCAGGCAGAACTATTTTAAGAAAATAATGGATAAAGATCTAAAATTAAGACCATTTTTAGCATTAAAGTTGTAGTGATTGCTATTACTTAATTGAACTGTGAAATGCCCTCACTAAGTTCAGTTCCACTTGGCCTTTTCTTGTAATAAACAACTATTTGTCATGTAGTCACAGAACAGATTATAGTAAATATTTGGCACATACAGGCACACATAGTAGTGGGAGATGTTTCACTGAAATATTGAAGGTGATATATTCTGTAGGGTCCTGATGAATGCTTTCTGGATTTTTAAAATGATGGCTGGGCACAGTCATGGGTGAAAAAAAGTCACCTGTGATCACTCTGTTATGCCACCTGCTTTTAACCACTACGAACCATACCAGTATTTTTTTTAGGAAACTGAGGTGGTGGGGGCTACAGCCAAAGAGTACACAGGGAGCTGGAGGAAGGCCTTGTAGTGGGACACCAGCTCTTTTCCCCTCTGTGGGGGGAGAAAGGGAAGGTATCACCTGACTACAGGCTTGGGTAACTGGCAGAGGCTCTGAAACTAATAAAACCTAAGCTTCAAGACCCCTTCCAAAACTCTGGGGTGGGTCCTATTAACATGTTGTCATGGTCACATGTTCTTACAAATTTTGCAAAAGTAAGATTTTAAAATTTAATCAGTTACAACAACTGTCTGTTTCCACTCTGATTTCCTCTCCGTCATACAATCTACTCATCATCTCGCATGGCTTGGGAGTAACCTCAGGTATATTTGAAATCTGGCTGAGGGATATTTGAGCTGGAGAGGCATTTAGTTTGGATTCAGGAACATATTTATGTAGGTCACAGTCCCTTCCATGACATCGAAAGCCATGGTCGGTATATACGGCCTGACACTTACGTTCGCAAACTTGTTGCAATGATGTTGTAGCCTTTTTGGATGTAAGAGGAATTATTCATTATGAATTTGTACTAACTGGACAGTTAACCAAGTTTACTATTTGGAAGTGCTAAAAAGGCTGAATGAAAAAGTTAGCTGACCTGAACTTTTCACCAACAATTCATGGCTCTTGCATTACGACAATGCACCAGCTCACACGGCACTGTCTGTGAGGGAGTGTTTAGCCAGTAAACAAATAACTGTATTGGAACACCCTCCTGATCTGCCCCCAAAGTCTTCTTTCTTTACCTGAAGATAAAGTAAATATTGAAAGGAAGACATTTTGATGACATTCAGGACATTAAGTGTAATATGATGACAGCTCTGATGGCTATTCCAGAAAAAGAGTTACAAAATTGCTTTGAAGGGTGGACTAGGCACTGGCATCAGTGCATAGCTTCCCAAGGGGAGTATTTTGAAGGTGACCATAGTGATACTCAGCAATGAGGTATCTAGCACTTTCTCTAGGGTGAGTTTGTGAACATAATTGTCAGACCTCATAGGAATGGCTTCCAGATATCTTCAGTACCTTGTTAAAATGAATGTTATATCCTGTCAAAAATGTTTTTAAAATGTGGCTTACACAATTATAAACAGATCATACATTTTTTCTTTTTTGATGGGGATTAAGCAAAATGGAATTAGAATTTCTGTTATTTTTAGGGTCCAAACGAAACCACACTCATAAGGTAAATATGTATGGGAAATAAATGTTTTATGCATGCCAAATACTAATAACAAAATATAAATTTTGATCAGCCATGCTGAATTATATTTCTATTCTTCAATTGAAAATGATATTGCAATATTATTTTCAAATAAAGAGGCTACCAGAATATGCACTAAAACTGTAGAAAAAAATTGTAAATGCATGGCAGATTAAAGTGTACAATTTTTTCTGGATTTTTATAATGTTTCTGCCAATTATTAACTTAAAATTTTGTAATTTGTTGTGATTTCTTTTTCTCATTCTAAATAAATATTTACTTTTACACTTAACATTGTATTTTCAGTTTTTATTCTTTTTCTTTAAAAAAGTTCCCCAAATCATATGAGCTTTGAGGCCTTGGATCTACCTCTGGGCTCTGACGTTGCTTAGCATCAGTTGACCGGATCATTTCTTCCTCACCAACACACACTGCCAGGCTGTCATCAAATAAAGGGCCTAATGGTCATTCTACTTTGTTCTATTGTGAAGGCGACTTGGGAATTTGATTTTAGTTACTTCTAGTGGCCAGAAATACAATTGCTCAGATTCAAGTTTCCATGACCCACAATATTATCAAGCTTTAGGGTATGACACATCACCTACAAATGAAACTGAGTCCATTTCAACAACCTGACTAAATGATGTAGAAGGATTTTTAAATATTTATTTTTAAAGAAAACTTGGCGACATTACACTTGTTTCTAAACTATATACATGCTTTCACTTCTCAGCACCAATTTTATGGAATGTTTTGTTAATTATCTAGAAACATTACTTCACATAAAATATATAGATGATGAGGGGTAGTAGATTGTGGGGAGGGTCATCACTTTGTGAGGGGTATAAATGTCCATTTATTACATTGTTTTGTACACCTGAGACTAATTAAAATAAAAAAAAATAAAAATAAATAAATATATGTCAAAGTACTTTAAATTTTCTCTGATGCGATTTGAGGCTGGATAATAAATGAATAACTCTCTCTCTTTGTGATGGAATAAATTATCATGCTCTGAGATTTAGAACATCAGAAAGGACAAATGACAAAACACACACACACACACACACACACACACACACACACACACAAAGAATGTCCTAGAGAAAAAAATCTGTGCTTGCTTGAATAAGAAATATAAAAATGTTTGATTCCTGTAAGTTTTGAAATCAAATCATGTATAGATTTGGGTGTGTTTGTGTGAAAGGAAACAATTAAGATGCATTTCTTGTATTCCTATCATCCTTATCTCTGTTAACTACGATAGGTTAATGGAGACATCTTCCCAGCTCCATTATTTTGATACAGATGTCACTAACTTCTCTCAGACATATTTTTAATTGCTGTTAGTTTCTAATGAAATTCATGATCCTGAGGGAAAGTAAACTCAATGAAGGATCTTTCTAGCTTATTGCAGACTACACAGTGCATATGTCTGATACTGACATAATTAATATTATTAAATAGACAGAAATTTATTCCAAGGGACCAACAAATTAAATGTATTAGATATTATACAGAATAACATATATTTTCTAAACTATCACCATCCCAATGTAATATTTTGCAGCAATGTTTTCTTTTTTTTTTAAACACGGACAGAGACTACATTATTCACAACTCAAAAATTTATAGTCATTGTTATACTTGTATTTTGTTATAGCTTCTGAAATGTAATTGGCCAACTAAGATAATGGCATTGTTCTTAGTAATATGGAGCTAGTTTGAGGGACCTTTTTCTAGATTGTTTGTTATGATAAAAATAATATATGACTAAATTTTAATATCTATTTCAAATGCATTCATTGTGTTACCAATTATCCCAAATATTTCTATGTCTTTGTAAGTAATTCATCCATTCATTCTAAAATTAATATGTAATGTTACAAATCTTTTTTTAAATTGGTGGCCTTTTTGTATATTACTATTTCCGTGTTTCCCCGAAAATAAGACCTAGCCGGACAATCAGCTCTAATGCGTCTTTTGGAGCAAAAATCAATATAAGACCCAGTCTTATATTATGTTAGATAAGACCGGGTCTTATAGCAAAATAAGACCGGGTATTACATAATTTTTGCTCCAAAAGATGCATTAGAGCCGATTGTCCGGCTAGGTCTTATTTTCGGGAAACACGTTTTGTGTAAATTTTTTATGTGTTATAAAGCTAATGGGCTCATTAAACATATTTTCAATGCAAATTTTTTCAGCATTATAAAAGTATGCAGAATGAATGTGAAAACTTACTTGTATATCCAGTCTGTGTATTATACTGCCCTCTTCAGAAATCAATACGCCTGGCAAGTTTTCATATCTGTTACATATGTGTATGTTTTTGTACATGGGTGGGATTATATCATATATGCTGTTTTACAGCTTGCTCTTTTCCTTAACAATATGTTGGAAATCTTTACATTTAGGTATATTTAACAGCACATCATTCTTTTCAACAATTTAGTAATATGAGATATTCTAAGTATTTGATCGGTTCCCTGGGATGGAACTTGGGTTGCTTTCCATATGGGTTTTTTCTGTGGGGGTCAAAAAGTAACTTTCCTCCCACCTTTCTAAATTCTTTTGGCTGGGCTGATAATCAAATTAGCATGTTAAAGATTAACAGGAGGAAATGTCCAAAATTTCGTATGGATGTACATGTGGGGTGCCATAAAATATGAGACCTAAAGATGCATTGGGCGGTTGAGGTTTCTATGCCATTCTGGAGTTAAGGAGAAAAGGTGGGTGAAGGTTTGGGACTTTAAAGGGCAGGAAGGCAATTCACATGGAGATGAAAAAGCAAATGTTTGGTAAATGTTTGCTGGGCCACCTTTAACAATGGGACACAGAGAGAGGACTTTGAACAAATGGGCCATGCTAGGTTCTTCTCTATCAGGTACTAGTTTGTATTAAAATGTAGTTGTCTGTGATATATCTTCCCTCCTGGAGTAGGTCCTCTGTCTAAATCCTTTTTAAGCAGGTAAAGGGGGGAGGGTCAAAGTTTCTTTCTGAGTCTTTTGTTTCTTAAATGCAACCCGGTTAAAATAGTCAATATCCCAAAGAGGCATATTTTGGGTGGCAGACTCTATTCCCCTTTACTTTCCATAATTGACTATTATAAGCAACACTGCTGAGACCATTTATTTCCATCCATCTTGTGTATATGTAGAAGATCTTTAGGACAGATTCATAAATGTAAATTAGCTGAGGTAAAGAGTATGAATGTTTCATATTTTAATTCCTCCAAAATGATCCCCACGTTTACATTGTAACCAATAGTTTATAAGAGGTTTTTTTACATCCTTAGAAACTCTGGATAATGTCATTTAAATTAATGAGACACATAATATATACTTAATACACACACTATAATTAGCATGCTCTTGATCACCAATGAGGTGGAACAGCTTTTTTTTTCAACATTTACCTCACCTTGCAGTTATCGTCTTAAAAATGACTATACGTAACTCTGAGATTTTACATTTAAGCAAATGAAAACAAGGATTCTTAGTATTAAGGATAGGCCAGTATATTTAGTTTAGGATGGAGAACCCAATAATGTTTGATATGGATCAGTGGAGACCTACAAGAATTAGTAGCTTCAAGAGTAAAGCAGTGAGGTTCCCAGGACATCTTTTAGCTATTCAAGGTCATTGCCAAAGGACCCCATGATTCCAATATTTAATTGTCTTCCTAAACTCAAACTAACTCTTTTGACTTTATACAATCTTTGGATGTCTTAGTAATGAGTTTTTTAAAAATCATTTTTATAACACAGTTTCTGAACATGAAATTTTGCTAATATTGCTGTGGTTACAAAACAGAATAGATGCATGCGTGTTTCATTTTTGTGTACTTTCAAGTCTCTAAAAATAGTTTTCACACTTGCTTTCTGATAAAAAATCCAAATGAGAGTTTTTCAAAACATACAGAGTAGAAAAATAATAAAAATGAATAATGTTTATAACCACAGGACCTAGCCAGAAATACTTGATACATAGACACTTAATAAATACCTATTGGATAAAAGAATAAATGAACTGAGTGGGAGATTTTTGTCTACTGAAGGATTAGCTAATGATAAAATAAATACAAAGCCAAATAAGACTGAAGACATTATTGACAAAGTGTTTAATAAAGCATATATACATATAAAAAGTTTTGTTTTGGTCCATATTATATGTACATATTCAGATTGCTCTCCATTAAGTTAGATTATGATATTTATAAATTGATTATACTATCATATAGATATTAAAAAGATTATACTATCATAAATAAATGTTAAAGAGAAGCTCTCCACAAACTTATGTACAGGTAGAAAGCTTGTCTTAAAGAAGGATTTTTTGTTTTTAGAGAGCCTATTGCTGCTTTCTGCAAAGCCAGAAGATGAAACTCAGATTAAATCTCAGTCCCTAGATTTCTTCCCTTCTGTATGTACACTCTCCCTTGGTGATCTCAGACAATTTCAATTTTAAATACCATTTTATATACCTAAGACGCCTAAATGTATTACTTCAATGCAGACTGGAGTAACCTCACTTTCAGAATGATTTGTGTAATTCTTATTCAACATCTCTACTTAGGTGTCTAATAAAAATTCAAAATTAACATGTCCAAAAGTGAGTTCCTAATCATCTCTGAGAAGCTGGACCACCTCAGTCTTTCTTTTTCCAAAAGATGGCAAGGCCATCCTATCTGTCTAGGCCAAAAACCTGGGTGTCACCTTAATTTCTCTCTGTTACTCATTCTATCAAATTCATATATAATTCTTGTGCAAATCTTGTTTTCCTTCCTCCAATAACCTACCTAGACTCATCTTTCTCAGCATCCCCACTACACATTATTTCTTACCTGTGTTATCCAACAGCCTTCTAATTGGTGTTCCAAGAGCATGTTCCCAATACAGAAGCCAAGTGAACATGTAAGTTAGATAACATCACTCCTCTGCTCAAGACTTTCAACTGGTTTCCTATTGCTTGAGTTAAAAGCCAAAGTCCTTACACAACCTTTGATCTCAACAGTCCTCTGCAATCTTCTTTGAATATCCCCACTCTCATGTACTACCAATGTCCCCATACAACTTCCACCACTGGCCTCCTTGCTGTTTCATAAATACGTTAGGGACATCACTGCTTTCTAGGTTCTCTTCCTTCTGCTTAAATGTTCCTCTGGATTCTGAGCACTAGGACACACAGTAAATGCACAATAGATATTTGTCAAATAACTTAAAGAATTGTAATTTAAGATCCATGTTAATTGAATTTGCTTTATCAAAAGGACAGACATTTAAATTATTCATACAGTACCAGAACTTAAGAACATGATCAAAGATCAATGCGGTCCTATAAAAATGACACAGAAACAACATTGAAGAGGTTTATATAATCTAAAAGGCAACAATAAATACATCAAAAAGGATAATTATGCCAATTTATAATAAGATATTAAAAGGATAAAATCTGGACGACTTTTTGGAGATGAGTTATTAGATACAACACCAAAAGCACAATCCATGAAAGAAAAAATTTGTAAGTTGGACTTGATTAAAATTAAAAATTTCTGCTCTGTAAAACACACAATGAAGGGAATGAAGAGACAATCCACAGACCAGGAGAAAATAACTGCAAAACACATGTCTTATAAAGGACTTGTTTCCAAACTATACAAAATTTTTTTAAAACTCAGCAATAAGAAAGCAAACAACCCAAATTAAAAAATAAGCCAAAGACTTTAACAGACATCTCCAAAGAAGATACACAGATGGCAATTAAGCATATGAAAAGATGCTCAACATCTTATCTCATTAAGAATTGCAATTTAAGAGACAATGAGATACCACCACATACCTAATAGAATGGGGAAAATCCAAAACGCTAAAAATACCAAATGATGATGGTAAGGAGGTAGAGCAACAGAACTCTCATTCGTTGCTGGTGGGAATGTGCCACTTTAGAAGACAGTTTGGCAGTCTCTCATAAAGGTAAACATACTCTTACCTTATGATCCAGCAATCATACTTACATACTTTCAACTCCAATTGGGTTGAAAACTTATGTTCACACAAAGACCTTCACATGAGTGTTTGGAGCAGCTTTATTCCTCTCTGAATGACTGTGAGAAAAGGGTTTGACTGGGTTTGGGGAGCTGAGGGATGGGATTGGACTGTGACTGCAGGACATGGATTTCCAGGAGACATGAACTAAGTGTGTAGAAGTGAAGCAGCAATGGAGGGAAAACCAAGCAGACAAACAAAATGAGTGAGAGACAGTGTGAAGGTTATGAGCAGGTATAAGACAACTTGAAATCTCAACAGAGCAAGTAGATTCTAGAGGTGTGAGGAGGGATCTGGAGAGTTTCTCTTGGTGCCAACATGTGGCCAGCATGCTGTCTATGGCATGGCTCTTGGGTGTTAGTAAGTTGTTAAGGGCTCAGAGAAGTTTCGAGCATGCCCTTAACCTCACAAATCTTATCTTTCTTCTGTATTCACTAACTTCCTTTCCAAATATGCCAGTCATTTAAATTCTACGTTTACTAGAACATTCAATCCCTTGATCTTATTTTCCAATCAAATTTACTGAGAAGTGCACTCAGACCAGTTTTTCCAAAGGATTCAGTTCTGATCATGTCACTCCTCTGTTTCAAATAGTTCAGTAGACCCAGTTCCCCTACCTGGGCCTTTGAAGATGATCTCCTAGTCTAAATATACCTTTCCAATTTTCAGATCATGGTCTAAAGTGGTTTGGCAGGTGCTCTTTTATTTCTTGCAGATGAGCAGGAACCAAGGCTTCTTCCATCTTGCGGTTCTTCACTTCTGTAGGTACTTAGAGTCTTCTCTATTTAGGATGAGAAAAAGACAGTGAGGATTGTACATGGAGGTTTTTATGGACCAGGCCTGGAAATAGGCATCTCTTCTGTCACATTCCCTGGTCCGACTCAGACTTATCTCAACACTTAACTGCAAGAGAAACTGGGAAATGGAACATAGTTGTGTGCTCCCAGGAAAAAAGAAACAGATGTAGCTATTGAACAAAGGACTTTCTGCACATCAATCTTATTACCCCAACTCTTTAACTGTACTCTTATTTTAGGACACCCACTGGGCTTTCCAGATTCCAGGATTCCAATCCTGTGCTTGCAGAGTTTACATTTTAATGAGGGAGACATTCATTAAGCAAATAGTGATAAAAAGAATCAGAAATAAAAATACTAGATGGGCTATGAAACCTTAAACTATGGGGTTAGGGTGAGGAAATGAAGTTTGAGCAGAGATCAGATTAAAGAGAGAAGAGCATTCCAGGCAGAGAGAACAGCACATGTCTGAGTGTCAGGAGGAAGCATGGTATGCATGACTTTTAGAAGTCCAGAGAGCAAAGGAGATGGAGGTGTGACAAGAGACTTGAGATTCAGATAAAGGGCTGATGGCCTTATTGGCCACACTGATGTTTTCATCAATATCCCAGAAGTATTTGGAAGCCATTGGTTGGATTTATATAAGAGAGTCAGAGCGATCAGACTTAAGTTTCAAAACCTGGTGCCAAATGGCTGCAGATAGAAATATTTTTCTGTTGTGCTTCAGGGTGAAATAGAGTGAGCTGAAGAGGCTACAGGTAGACTTTTACAATTGGGAAGGTGTTGCAATTGTTCAAGCAAAAAATAATGGTAATTTGAACTGGGATAGAGGTAGTTGGAATACAGAGAAGTGAATTGATATAAGAAATATTTCAGAGGTAAAATGACAGGATATTGAATCAAATTGGATATGATGTCATTGGAGGTAAAGAAAAAAAGGAATCAAAGATGACTCCCTGTTTTCTGGCTTGTGCATATGGTTTGGTGTTGGTATCATTTATGAAGATAGGAAATTATGGGGCAATTATTGCAAATTCAGTTCCAAACCTTTAAATTTTGAGTTGTTTTAAACATTCGAACAATATGGGTCTACATGGATCAAAAGACTGCTCTGTGAAGTCTGCTTATATAGCCCTGTGGATCGTCTGCATAGGTAGGGATTGAAGACATGGCCATAGATTAGACTGGCTAAGGTAAGAACACAGAGGAAAATAGGAGCATTTTGGATTAAGCATTGAAAATTTCAACTTTAAATGCACAGGAAAGGGAAAATGATGAGCAACAGAGATATCAAAAGAACAGCCAGAAATGTTGAAGAAAAACCATGGATGTGCATGTTTATGGAGGCAGAGATGAGAGTCAGGAAGGAGGGAGTAGCCAACATAGTATATATGCTCCCAAGAGATTCCCTGTGACCTTAGTGAGAGCCATGCTGGTGAGATGATGGGAGTAGCAGCTAGACCAGAGTGTTTTGAAGAGGTAGATAATGAAAAAGAATGGAGACAGAGAGTATACACAACACTTTGGAAAATATTGCTGCAAAGGCCCAGTGATGGGGGGTAACAGATGGGGAGAAAGATAAGGGAGCAGCCAAGGACATGGATGGTTCAGTGAAGGTTTTCTTTCCTTCAATTATAAAGATATGAACATGGTTCAAAAACCAAGGGATGGAATACATTAAAAGGGAGAGGTTAAAAATAGGGGGGCAGAGAAAGCTGAAAGAAATAGGCTCTAGAAAATAGGTGGTACAATTAGTCTTAGATGGTTAGTGAGAGAGAGCTTCTTGTTTTTAGTAAGAAAGATGGGAACAGATATGAGTGGGGCTATGAGCGAGGGAAGATAAAAAAGTTGTCACTTAATGGCCTCTGTGTCCTTTGCAAATTAGAAGGTGAAGCCAAAGCACTGAAGGGATCTGCAGGCAAAGGTTTGGAGGTTTGAGCTGAGTAGAAAAGGTTGGAAATGACCCTTATTAGCATAAAATAGGGAGTTATCAGAGAAAGACCAGAGGCTTAATATATATTGATCCCTGATTGGATTTCATTCAAATCATCCTGTATACATATGTTAAATGCTTGCCATTATAATTTCTCTGCATTATCAAATTACCAAACAGAACAGATGGAATCTCCACATTCAACTTCCTCTCCCAAATTGTTCTTCTTACAGATATCCACACTATACAAGCATTTTTAGAAATGTACAGCTTCCCAGTTACGCATTTTTTTCATGACCCTTAATGAGGAGGATGTTCTTTCCTTGGTCACTGGAATTTCTTCCAGAATACTCATGTCTTCTTCAAAATGTTTCCTCTAGATTCTTCTGCTAAGACAGGTAGCGGCACCAATCTGTCAGTGGATCCCCTGCCCCTCTTCAGACTGTAGACATCTTCACCCCTGTGCTCACAGAGTTGAGAATATTATTAACTCTGTAATTTTTTGCATGAATATTGATTTGGTGTGATTGATTGGAAGTAAAATTGTCAATGCAAAGTTATTATGCCTATTTGTAAAACTCTTACCAGTCAAAGCAATGCATTTTCAAAATATGTGATTAATGTTTTCATAGTTCCTACATAGCACATGAAATCACCATGACCGATTCCATAATTATACATTTGAAACCACTTTTTAAAAGATATATATGTAGACTTTATGTGTAACACACAGTGGACAGAAAATGTTGCATTACATCTTTAATTTGAAGGGAAGTAAAGAAGGCAGGCTCGGCAGGCACCATTTCCATTTAGCAAACGACATGTCTTGCTTTATTGATACATTATATATAGGTTCCAGTCATGTTTTTTGCCAGGCTAAAGTGAATCCTTCCCATGCAGAATCTTAATGCTTTAAATTATAATCAGTCAAGAAATCTAGTTATGAAGAAAAGCTAGGTGAGTGAACGATCACAATGTCTGGAATGGCTCAGAAAAAAAATATTATAAAAGCCAATTAGGCAATGCATCACATATAAACAAAATATGAGATAAACCTGCATAACTTAAGGCTACTGAATGTCTTTAATTTTTTACATTTGTATGGAAATTAACAACACACATTAATCCTAGGATATACCTGAAAGAGGGAATAGTATTGAAAATTGGCTATCTGCCTTCCTAATTTAGGGTCATTCATTTTACAGCTTGCAGTTGGTGTCCAGTGACAAACACCTGCTGAAGTTCTTTTATCCCTTTGAGCAGATGATTTTGTGTCATAAAACCTATGCCCTGTAATATAATATTCTTATTTGATTTTCCTTAAAACTTTGTAAGAATTGTTGTTGTTTTTTTAAATAGATCCCTTAGTAGGAATTTTTTAGGAAGAAAAAAGAGGCAATGGGAAAAGAGTCTCCAAAAGCAAAAATGACCTTCTACAGTGAATCTCACTGTTTCTCAAAAATGGCAAAAATGCTATGTGCTGGCAGTTGAAACATGCTATTCACCTGAGGGCCGTTTGTCAATTATTCCCATTTTGAAAGACACAGAATTTATGAATTGTGAACATACCTTTTAAGTGAGAACCCAATGTTCATCAAGAGAAAAACAAAAACAAATGCTCCAATGAACTGAAAATGAAAATGCTGCCTGGTTATCTGATTTTCGTAATCTATTACACATCATCTACAGCTCATATGTGATAATAACTGTCATATGTGAGTTATGGATGACAAACTGCATGGCAGTCACTGGGCTTTTCAAGTGGAATATAGTCTGGAGACCGATGGCTTGGGTTTTTATCTGCGCTCCATAGAAAGTGAATTATTTGTCGTTGAGCAACCCTGATAAATACAACTCTCTAGTAACGGAACTGCTGACAGCCTCGTAGGCGATTTCAGTCATGGAAGCCAGGGCTAAACACATCGAACTGCATTAGAGTTGGTCCCTGGGGTACAGAATGGAGCCTCATGGGCAAGAGCACTGCAAGGATTCCATCTGACTCCTCATTAAACCTCTCAGAGGGATCAGGTCTCCTGCTTGCTGCCAGTATTGCTTCTCTTTCCATAGAAAAGATAGGTGCGAAGGAACTACACAGGCATAGGTACAGTTTTAGATGTTTAGGAAAAGGCTGCTTTTCCTAACAAAAACAAAGCCTCCTACAGATTTAAAAAAGATCTTCCAGTCTCCTGATCATTAAAAAACCTTATTATTATTTCCAAAGGAAATAGAGAGCTTTATTTCAGTTTGTGAGAATTCACTTTTGAACGCCTGTCTTAGGGCATGTAAAAGACCCTGTTTTTTTCTGCATTTATCTTTTCTCCGTGAGAACAAGCATTATGGGGAAAATAGTTGGTGATAATAATCTCAGCCTCTTTCTGACAGTATTGTTGGAGTAACGAAATCAGAACAAACATTTTGAAGCGATTGGTGAAGCATACATTACTATTTGCATTATATGTCGCCCATGGCCATTCTTGTTGATTTGGAATCTTGACAATAGCATAAGATTTACCATACTTTGGAATTATTGCATTGGAAAACCAGTCAATAGTTTCAAAGAAACACACAGCACACTCTGTAGATTGAAAACTCCATACTGCTGATGATACAGCATTCACATTCTTTTGGGAGTCTCTCCTAGGAAAATTCACAAGACTGTTATTGTTTTAAGTGCAATAAAACCAAAGGAACTATTTTTTCCAGCAACAGCTATGTGAAATACTTTATTCTGGAGAGAAAATTTTCTGTGATTATGAAATAATACCTTCAGTCTTCTGCCATCTAATCACAGTGTTACTTAATGAAGTATTAATAATGCTAATTACTAATACTTCACTGAGGAACGCTTTACTGCTTACTGTTCACTGTTATTGTTCCCTAAAAGTGGTCCACATGTTTATATGTTCAAGGGCATAAATAGCTAAACAAATTTTGATATAAGTGATGGATAAAAATATAGAAAGATGACATAGCAAAATATAATTATATAAAAATATGCATCACTGTGAAAGTTCTTTTGGAATTCACAAGGTGAATGTATGATCAGCGGAATTGCTTTCTAATGTCCTACATATATCAGTTAAGCTTAGATCCATGCATCTACACACATGCAAGTCACAGAAAAACATGAATATCTTCATGTATGTCTGTAATCCACAACATGGGCACCACCTACTTTAAAATCAAATTCTATTCAAAAGAGGAATTATTGGCAACTAGTATGTATGATTTTGCCACTGGTCTAAACATATCTTTAGTTCCAGACATTAGATGACTTTAGTGCCACTTTTGGGAGTGGGTGGGAATAGAATGCTGCTTTCAGGAGCTTCAACATAAAAGGAAAATATGTTAAACCAAAGCCCCTACAAGTTCAGTCCCAAGGATAAAATTTTCAGATAGCCTATGCGTCGGACCCAGAGGGAGGGAGAAGCAAATCATATTTTCCTAAAAGAAAGAGAAGGTCCAAGCCAACAAAGAGTGGGTATACATACACTAAAGTGAGCATATGAGGAAAGAGGAGGTGACAACAAAAGAAGCTTTTAAAAGAAGACAGCAAAGGCACTATTCTCACATAAATTCAGACCGTTATTCTATATTTATACACATGAGGATTCAGTACACGTATCTACTCATGTAAATATATCCAACCTAAACCTTTCTCAGACACACATATACATAGGAACCAAGTGATTAGTGTTTGGTCACTGCTCATCTAGCATAAGGGTGAATAAACATAGCTCTGAGTCCCTTTCTATGCCACTACTCCCCAACTGTGTGACTGAGACAAAGTTGTAGCCTAAACTCCTATATTTGTGACCAACGTCACCGTGCCTGTCTCCTAGTGCCCAGGCACGTCCCCAAGACAAACAGAAAGTCCCATTTTTGGCAAGGCACAGCAAGGATAATTTATACTATAGTATGGAATGGTTTATATTTGAATAGTGTACTCCATAGTTTATTTTGACAGGTATCTTTCAAAAATACACAAGGGGACATAACTAATTTGGGGATGCATAGCTTGGAAGTAGTTGCCTGAGCTTCTAAAAAGTTACATATTAGTTATTTATGAATAATTCACACTTGTTAAAAAGTAGATGAGTGAAGATGGACAAAAGGTACAAATGTCCAATTATACAATAAATGTAGAGGATGGTGACTATAGTTAGTAATAATGTATTAAATATTTGTAAGTTGCTAAGAGAGTAAATCTTAAAAGTTCTTATGACAAGAAAAATTTGTAACTATGTGTGGTGATGGGTATTAACTAGACTTACTATGGTGATCATTCCATGATATATGCAAATATTGAATCATTGTGTTGTACACCTGAAACTAATATATTATATGTCAATTATATCTCAATTAAAAAAAATAGTACAGAAAGGTCCCATTTACCCATTACCTAGTTCGTGAAGTATCAAAACCAGGAAACTGACATTGGCACAGTTCACAGACCTGATTCTGATTTCACCTGTTTTACATGTACTCATTTGTGTGTGTGTGTGTGTGTGTGTGTGTGTGTACACGTGTGTGCGCTTCTGTGCAATCTACCTCTTGGTAGATTTTTTAAATTACTACCACAATCAAGATACAGAACTGTTTCATCACCACAAAGAGCCCTAACATTACTGCTTTTTAATTACACACCCTCCTTGTCCCCTCCCCCACTCATACATTACTGGTGGGAATGTAAAATGACATAACCACTCTGGAAAAGTTCTATAGTTTCTTTAACAAACAAACACTTTTTAAAGTATATCTGTTTAAAAACATATGTCATATGTTTTGATTTCCCCCCTCCCCATATTCCACTTCAGGTGACCTGAGACTTTGGTACCAAAGAGTAATCCTTGAAATTTACAAGAACTTCTGATTACAAATGGAAAATGTATATACTTGTTTTATTTCCTCCTTGGTGAGTATGGGATGAAGAGAATGAGTGTTTAAATGGGATGGAGAGAATGGAAGAGGGGAAGGTTCTCTCTCTCTCTCTCTCTCTCTCTCTCTCTCTCTCTTTCACACACACACACACACACACACACACACACACACACACACACACACAGGCACACCATGCACTCCATCACTACGGTTACAACCAATACTCCCTTCCAAGTGTTACTAGTCCTTTATAACCGCAATTGAGAGTAGATGTAGGAAAATTAAGAGGGGATTGGGATCTGATCCCCGTCTTGCTCAACAGGAATCAGGGAAACCCCACAGAACTCCTGAGTCCCTGAAACTGTGGAAAGGGTTGGGGCAGAGCCTGGAGAGGGGCTGTCCAGCGATAAGAGGCGGCGGGAGGACCCTGGTGGGAGGGCTGCGGGGCGGCTGTCACTTTATGAGTCCGCAGCCCGGAGGAGAATATCCCTGCTGCCAGAGGGCCCGGGCCGGCTGCGCGCAGGGTCCCCGCCTCTCGCTCACCACGTGGACCCCGCGCCTCCTCCGGCTGCAGCGGTGGCGGCGGCAGAGCCTCGCCCACTCCAATCCCCACCCTCTCCATCCTTAGCTGTTATAGAACAGCAGCGCCTGGCACGTTCCCGGAGGACCCCGGGCTCAAAACACGAAAGGGAGCAGGCGCCAGGGGACTGGAACGACAGCATGCGCCCGCTGGGAGCAGCCTCGGCGCCCAAGGTCTGAGGCTGCAGCCCCAGTTCGCCATTGTGAGCCGCCGCCCGGGGAGCCTTCGCACCACCGTCCCTCCGGGTCCAAGTCCGCGCCGCGATGGGGCACCTGCCCACGAGGACGCGCGGCGGCCACCGCCTCCTGCCTCTGCTCGGGCTCTTTGTGCTGCTCAAGGTAGGGAGTTCCCCGAACCCCACCGGGGCGTCCTGCCTGAGCCGTCTCTCCCGCGCCCTCCCTCTGCCTGGAGGGAACCACGCGCCCCGGGGAGCGATGGCCGGGCCGCCCGTAGCTCCGACCGTGCAGCCTGGCGCACGCTTTGTTGTCCTTGCGTGTGCGTGTTCCCCGCGGTCTTAAGGGATAGTGTGGAAGAATACGGAAGTTTGCTGCTTCCAGCTTTCACCCTTTGTGCTCTTTTACCGCCGCTGGTATCCACATCAGTGGGGACTTGTTGGATAATGCTTTCTTGGGCAAAAGGAGGTCACTTTTCCTTCTGGTCGGTACATACTGCACCCCAATGCTGCTTAACCTTTCCGTCCTCCCCCAACCGGGTGTGCGCCTGCTTTGTCTTAATTTACCTTCTGCTGGAATCATACACCGAGGGCTGAGCTCCCTGGCCGCCAATGGACTGATGGGGGTGGGTCGTGAGCATGGTTTTCTTTTAAAAAGGAGTGTCAGCTTGAGCTTAGAGAGGACTCCTCTCCCTTCTGAAGTCCTCGTCTTCAACCTGAGAATACCCTTTACAAAGTCTCTAGACTTTCCCTAATTTCACTACTATGTATTTACAGAGGATGCTACCTCTAAATTTCAATGGCAGAAAAATCTGTGTAATCAACTTTTTCGTGTCTTCTTTGGAATATCCTGCGTCAGGTTTTACTTTGAGGAAAAGGAAACGGAAAAGGAAAGGGGCTGCTTAAAAAAAAAAAAAAAAAAATCCTAGTTGGACAACTATACTGTTCATAAAAATTTTTAAAGAAATGTAAGCTGGATGTTTTATTGGAAAGTGGTGTGAACTTATGAGGTAATTGTCTACTGCTTGTGTCTTCAGTGGGTCCACTTTAGTTTTGTCATTAGTCCTTTCTTTGCATTCTCAGCAAAGCAAACTCAAGTGTCTACTGGTTATAGGGAGCTATTCTTTCAGCACCACAGTGATGGCATAATGATATTCTCAGCGACTGTAATAGAGATTTGTCTTGGTCCACATAATAGGTGTATTCCTGCACATTTGTAGATTACTGTCAATTTTGGTAAACTGCATCACATAGGAAATACATGATAAAGCTTGTCATTTAAATAAATAGTGTAATAGGACAAATAATTTTGTAAAGCAAATCATTACTCTTTATTTTATGTAAATGCAGTGTTTTATGTCACTTGAATATAAAGTATACCAGAGAAAGGGGGGAAATATACATATACTGAATACCCACTATGTGTCAGTCTTCCTTAGAAATGGATGAAACATTAATGGGTGCAAATGTTTTCTTATCAAAGACAAAACATTGCTTGCATGCACCATTAATTATGAATGCTTGACAAGGAGATTGTGAAACAGGACCAATAAATTAAGAACAGCGTCAATTTTATATATTCCATATTTTCAGGGAGAAACAGCAAGAGAGTGCATAAAGAAGAATCTAAATTGTATTTAATATATTTTTACATTTTTTCTTAAGTTATAAATAATAATTTTATTTAAAATCTGGTAAATAATAAGCTTGGTCATATGTTTTCATTCTGGAAGGTTGCTGCTTTTTTTAGCACACACCACAATGTATTAGACTTAAGTTTTCTATTAATTGTTCTATTTGTCAAATTCTGTCATGACTATTTGTACATGCAACACTTGTCATGAATCCAAAGTGACAAATTGAATCACTACACGTTTTACTAAGTAATAGCTAAGACATATATGTATGACATCTGATCCAAATCCAACCTTCGGCACAATTGCAGGGTTTTATTTGAATTCTTCTTAATGAGAATTCCAGAAAAGGTCATATAATGAGTTTGAGAGTTGGGGTAGAGTGCCGCAACTAAAATGTAAAAAATGTGATAAAAGTTCTAATTAAAACTTGATATCGGAATGAAAAAATACAGTCAGTGATGACATAATGGTATACTCAGTGACTGTAATAGAGGTTCATCTTGGTCACATAATGGGTGTATTCCTGCACACTTGCAGATTAGTGTCAGTTATGGTAAACTGCATCACATAGTAAATACATTGATAAAGCTTGTCATTTAAATATGTAGTGTAATAAGACAAATAACTACTCTGTATTTTATATAAATATAGTGTTTTATGTCACTTGAATAGAAAGTATGCCAGACGAAGAAAAAAACATATATATATATATCTATATATATATATATATATAGATAGATAGATAGATATAGATATAGATATCTATAGACATGTATGCTGAATACCTACTATGTGCCAGTCTTCCAGGTGTTTTACATGTGTTATTTCATTTAATCCTATTTTGATAAAGTTGACAAGAGATGTTCAAAGTGGAAAATTGGGTAAAGCATTTACATTTTGGCAATAGTACAGTACATGGTAAATTTGGTACATAGATAATCTCTTCATAATTTGGAGATACTTTTACATTCAAGGTCCTGAATAAGTGTCAGTAAAATAGATCTAACATGCAGTTGGTGATAAGAACATGAAAATAATCCCATTATTAAATACCAAATTGTCAATTGAATCTCAATGGTAAAATATAAAAAGGGCTATGTGTGCTGAGTCAGAAACAAACCATTCCCCCAACCCTCCAGAAATCTTTGTAGTTCTCATTATGTCAATTAATCTTTCACTACTCCATATGAATTATCTGCCATATAAGAATGAAAATCCGTAAAAGCCATAAAGTTAGAGAAACTCAAATATGAGGCTTGATTTATAGGTTTATGTTTTTCACAACTCAGAAACAAGTAGCTTGCTTTACATGGTGGGAAAGTCTGAAAATTTGAATCTGTTTGATTGGCTATAAGCAGTTTCATTGAGGTAGCCCCAGCGTGCCTGGCCATGGATGTCCTTGTGTAACATTCCTTATCCACAGCTTAGTGATGGGCTATGTCTGTCTTTCTCCACTTCCCTGTGTCTGGCTGTCCTTTTCTTTTTCTCTCTTGCCGCTTCCTTCTCTTTCTCTCTCCCTCTCTCTGTCACACACGTACACACAAGATGTTTCACTCTTCGTTGAGGGTTCATCCACATTCTACATTATACGATGTTGGCAGATGAACCATAATCTTTTAGTCTTTCTGAGCAGCATAGACCATCCTCCTAGCAATACAGTTTGCTCTCTGTCAAGTGACTCCTTTGATAAGTGTTGTTGCCAACATTTTAGAGAAATCGTTTTACATGTACATCCCCAGTATGTTGAGAAAGATTCACTGGGTTTCTACAGGGGACTGTTGATAATCTTTCCCACTGTGCACACCTATTTGTTTTTGTTCTTTGTTGTGTGAAATATTACTGTTGTATGAAAGAATAGAAAGTTCACATTATACCTTGGCCTCATTTTGGCTCATAAAAAAATACACAGCTATATACATAGGCAATTAAAAGCAATATGTGAGTTGTACTTTATTTTTAAATGTAGCATTATTTCTAGCATCTAAATATCCAACTAAAGGTATTTAAACTTATAAGCGCAGCGACTCCTGAGTCTCATAAATATAATTCTAACTTGAGTCTTGAAGGTGTGCGAAAGATCTTTGTTGTTGGATATAGTTGGTATACTTATATAAAATATTGTGATTGGCAGCAGTATAGCAAAATAGAAGGCTTAACAGCAATGACCACAGATATTTACTTTTGATTTTCTTCCTAAATTAATACGCATACCTTTCATTACATACTTCCAATGCTCTTGCCTTTTCAGAGGCATAGCCCCAATGCAATGATGAGCTTTACTGGAAAGCATGTAGTGTGTTCATTTAATTACTCCAAATATGTTGTAAATATTTGTGAAATAAAGGAATGTCTATTGTAATTTTTTTGTCTTCCACTGTACCTAGTGTGTGGCATTAGGCATGTAAGAGAAGCTTAATAAACAGGATTCAAATTTTTGGCATTATTGAAATAGTTTCTGACTGAGAAGTGTTAAATATTATAATATTGACTTGTGAACACATCTTTAAGGAAAATAGGAGAAAATTATTGTTATGTGAATTAAATTTTTACAATTACAATGCAATCAGTACACTAAAAAATGTTACCATTCCTTATGTTTATAACTTATTAAAATCATATTCAAAATACTGATATGTTATTTTTCCCCAAAAAGAAATAACTCCTAATTGCTCATTTATTCATCAGCATTACCTCAACTGCTATTTACTGTCATCAATGAAAAAGTAAAGTTGAAACACTAGGGGAAATAGCTTTCCTCACCTCTATATGTGACCTACAACTTCAGCCAATACCGAAATATGCAGGTAATGTTCTTGCTTCCTCTTCCATATTATCCCTCTTTTGTGACCACTATCAACCAGAACTGACAAAGATTTCTGCATTACTTTAATAGAAACCCCTCTAATTTTTTGCCAGAACTTTGCTCTTAAGAGATGAAACTTTTTCTACACCCTGGTTTTGTTTATATCTATGGTGGTATTTAATCCAAGGGCATAACCCGATGCCTTAAAGAACTCTTCTGTGGGGGCCTTAGAGACCCATTGGTATCCATTCTTTCGTTTAAATAAATATGTGAGAGACTTCTTTGTGCACTCTTGTCATTGATTGGAGGACCTGAAACAAGGTTAATATGGCACAAGTAGAATGAGCAAGAAGGCAAATGGGGCGGGATGAAACTGGAGACAGAACACAAGACTCTTGTCCTCTTCACTCCTGGTGCTATTGGCTCCAGCAGGTTCCATATTATTTCTACCAGCCACTCAGAAGAATATGTGAATAACTTTCTTAAACACCTCTCATGTAATCTGTGATCATTAATTACTCCTTATTAGTCAGCTTGGCCTTTGCAAGCTTCATCCTTAGTTTGTTTTGTTTTGTTTTTTTAACTCTGAACATGGTGCCTTCAAATTTATTTATATAAGTAGAACCATATCTTATTCCTTTGTCAAAAAAATCATCCTAAACTCATTCATTGAGAATCTAATTCTCCGGCGAAACATGTCTACTTTCCTTAGGCATTCTGGTTATCTAGAAAGCCAACTCCTTTTACTGCTGAAATCTATTAAAACCACTAAACAGCGGATGTTGAAAGAAGGTTGTAGAGATTTCATGATATGAAGGTTTTTCCTTTGCTTTTTTTCAGAAAATTGATGTGAAAGAGAGAAAAATGATATACACTTGGGAAAATATTTCAGAAACAGAGAATCAGAATTGTAACTTCTGTACTCTGAATGAGATTTGTGTTATAAATTATAAATATGTATGGACATTTCTGTAAGAAAATGAATATAGTAAAAATTAGGGTATCAAATGAACAAAGTTTCATGAAAACAAATGTATTGTTAGTTTCCTATTTATATGCCAATAAATGTATTTCCTCATCAAATACTCTTCGTTTATTTGGTTTTTCACTTTTCCTAAATAGAAATATTGTACAGTTCATTTTTCTAACAACACTGTTCCTATCATAAAGTGAATTAAAACCAAATGAAGCTGGTGATTTTTGTACTTTAGCAGCAAAGAGGAGGAGGGATACAATGTACAACATAGGGGCCTCAAATCAGAATTATATTTTTAATACTATTGTACATGTGATTTAAATGATGAATGTTTCCTTTTTTTTTTTTTTGCTATCATCTCATTTTAGTGTTCTTCAGATAACTGACAGTTTTGTTACTTTTGTCTCTTTCTGCCCACCTACTTTTTTTAAATAGATGATTTATGTGTGAGAAAATATCATGAGTCGACCTTAATCCTGTTCTTTCATTCTGATCCTCCCTATTGACCAAATGGAGTGCAGTGGAATTTTTGTCCCTGCTGCCTTTGTCTGTATTGCAGACCAACTATAGGCCTGTGTCCTGGTCCCCATTGTGATTCCCTCTTGGTTCCATCCATAGGAGTTTGTGATTAGCATATACAAACCAGCTGTTTAAACCTTGCACAGAATCTTCAGTGTCCTTTGTATATTTGGTCCTATCTAAGGTCTAGTTCCTAACTCCTTGCATCTTACTTTCTGAATCAGGATTCTACTCTGATTAATTCTAGCTTTCTTGCTTTTTGATACTTGTTTCAACTTCTAATTAATCTCTCTTTGCCTTATAATTTTCTTGAGCATTCTTTAAACTTTCTTGACTGACCAGATTTTCCCCAAAGCCATAATGGCCATATTGAGAAGTTACTTTTTTTCTTCAATACTATCTTTTGGATCCCAGGATAATGATTTATTGCCTAATTCCGTTCAATTGTCAAACGTTTATTGAGCTTCTATTGGGTGCCAGGAATTATACTAGATATTGTAGGTACAGAAATGTAATCAGTTGAATCCCTATAAATGACATAGTGGAAAAATAAATATAGAAAAAGAAAATGTCATTAAAATGGGGTCATGTTTGTTGTTATTGATGTTTTAATTGAGGAAAATTTGGGGTATTAGAGGAGAAACACTTAACTATATCTCATGGTTTGGGAAATGATTTCTTATGAGATGAGGTCTGAGCTGAGTCCTAAAACATAGATATGCGTTAGGTTTAAAAAATATGGACATACAGGCAGTAAAAACTGCATTAGCAAAGACCCACTGCTGTACAAACATAGCAGTTTTAAGAAAATACAAATGTATACTAAAGAAAATCAAGTGATAGAAGCCAGACCAGGGAGACTCACGCATGCTGTCCCAGAAAGTAGGGTCTTTATTCCCTGATGAAGAGGATTATTGAAGGACTTAATCAAGGCTCAATGGAGTAAGATTTGCATGTTAGATAGAGCCTTTGGCTAAAAAAAAAAAATAAAAAAAATAAAAAAAATTATCCCAAAGGTGGAGCAGGCCTGGAAGGATAACTGCTAGGAGCTTATTATAATGGTCCAATTAAGAGATGACAACTGTTGACACTAGGGTGATGGGAAAAGGAACTAAAGGAAGAGTGATAATGTTAAAAAAGCTAAATCGACAGGACTGATTAGATATGGGAAATAGGGGAGAGACGACTTGAAGGTAATTTCCAGGTAATAGACACCTTTGCCTGGGATATTGCAGTTTAAAGATAGTGTGTGTACTAGATTGTGTCCATTCCCCTCCAGATCAGCTTACTCCCTTCTCCACTCTCTTAATGCCAGAAAGCTTCCCTATAAAGACTGCTTCTTCAGGCTCCCTTGCCCTTTGGCCTGTAGTGAGTTTGACTAATAGGAGGCACTGGCAGAAGATTACTGGTAGGAGAGAGAAAGCAGAGCACTATTCCCTCAGTCTCCAACCAGGCTGGCCCCTGCTAAGCAGTGGCTTCATTTCCTCTTCCAATCCTGTAGCCCAGCCCCTCTTACAGGGACAAGTTTTGGTCAAGTTCTAGAAACAGTTTGCTCCCCTTGTCCCTTTAGGGTAATAGTTTCTCACTGCTATTTGTCCCTGGGTACTTTTCCATCCCTGCTCAGTACCATTATTCCTGCTGCACGCCTTTATCAATAGAACCATGATTAAACTCTCTAGGATTTCCACTGAGTGTCCTGCTGAGACCCTAAATGACATAGGACATGATGAGTTTAGTGGTGGACCTCTGGAATTTGAAGTGCCTAAAAACAAGTAGTTGAATATGATCTGCCGTCTACGAGACAGGCAAACCTAGAGATGTGAATGGGGGTGTCCCAGCAGAAGGCGAAGGAAAAAAGGCCAGGATGGGGCCTGAGGAGCACCCGCATTTAATAAGGAACCTAAGAAGATGAAGAAGGAAAGCCAGGGAGGAAGGAACAAGAGGAAAGCCGAATCAAAGAAACCCAGGGTCTAGGAAATTTCAAGTGGGGGAGATTGGCCAACAACATGAAATGCAACAGAGGGGTCCTATAAACTAAGGTCTGGAAGACATTTGTGGATTGGGAACTGGGTCGGCAGTTGGTCTCCGTGGAGCTTGAAAGGAGTAGCATGCTTCTGGGAGCTGAGGAGTAAAGAACTGGCTGCTTATTTGTTAAGAGCATAGGCATCAGGTCAGAGAGAGCTGATTTCAATCTCAGGTCTCGGCTGTGCCATTTACCAGCAGCAACATGTGGGGAATGTTATTTCACTTCTCTGGGGCCCCTTTGCTGATCTGTTGCATGTATTTCAGAGGATTATTATCAGTAATAAGTGAGATAGTAACCATAACGTATTTTAAACAGTGCCTAGAATGCAGTAAGCTCTCAATCAGTGTTACATGCAAAAATAAAAATAAAAAAAAGAAGGAAAGAAACAGGACAGTAAAAATTGCCAAAGCAAAATCAATAGGTAGAACAATGAAAATGTGTATATAGCTGCACCTTCTAAAATGAGGTCAGTGGACCTTAGAGACATGAAATGTTAGCAGATGTTATTACGTGAATGTGGGCAATAATTTGTTTAACTTTGTTTAAACTATTGCAGTGTTAATTCACTTTTTTTTTTTTTTTGTACCAGGTTTTCTCAGTGTTTAGTATGCAGTATGTCTTCCAAAAAGGAACTACAATGTATAGTATTTTCCAAGTTTGACTGGAGAATCCTTTTCCTAAAAGTGATTTATGGAAATAGTGAATACACTCCAAGAATCAATATCTATGCTTGTACACTGGATGCTTTTTATATTCTTTACCTCTTTCTTTTTTAAAATGAGAAATATAACCTTAGCGATAAGGAAAACATAGCGGCAAGATCAATTATAATTTAAATCTAAGAATCAGAAGAATTTGCATGAAGGAGAGCAAAAGCCATTCTCAACTTTCTTGTCAAGGACGGATGTTCAAGAAACTCTCTTAGAGGAAAAACAGTGTACATATTCTCCTTATTTTATGGATTGTGCTGACTCTGGGTTTGATAATTGTACACACAAAACATTTCTTTGGCTTTGAGTATTAAAAAGATGGGAAATTCATTTTAACACTTTTTCCCAATATGATTATCTTAATATATGACAAAAGAACAATATATTTTGTTCAGTATATTTCATTGAATCATAAAACTATACTTTTTGATCATCTAGTTTAAAACTTAAGCTGGTACTTAGACCTTGTCTATAATATTACTGCCAATTGGTCATAGATGATGAAATTACCATCAGCAGAGAGGTGGTTATTCTATGCTCAGACAACTGTTTTCCTACAGCTTTAATTTTGTTTGTTGATAAATCAGTATACACTCTAGAGCCAAAAATAGGGGACAAATTTTAATCCAATTATACACTCACATACATGGCTAAAGGAGATGCCTCCCTCCATGAATTGATGATAAGAAGTACATCTGGAGAGTATAAAAATAACATTAATAATCTGATTAATAAATTATTTGTCTTAAGTTTAATATTTTTTAATATCAAATCAAAGTTTCTGGAAAGTTCCAAGAACATATTTATATGATTCTCTTTCCATTTTTACATTGCTTCATCAGAATTAAGCTAATTGTCATACATCATCCTTTCTCTCAGATAAACCAGGAATTTCCTATTTACGTCAAGTTCGTGGTCCATAAAATAGACATTTGAGTAATGTTTCTGTGGGATTTCTATTTACGTTGATATTGTGTTGAAAACTAAAATGTAATCATAAAAATGGAAGTGTTCTTGCCAAATACCACAACATATAAGCATCATGTTTGCTATAAGTGCCTACACCATTTCCATAAGAAATATCTCGTTACTTGGATATAGTTAAAGTTCCTAGAATTTATTTAGGAAGAAAATTGGCTTCTAAAGGTTCTAAATGTTAAGTTGATTAATAAGGTGAATAATAAAAGGCCAAGGGAATTGTATTTTGTCTGTAATGTATTGTTCAACAGTGAGTTGTTTGGTCCTCCCTTAAAGGATTATAGAAAAACAAAAAACAAAAAACAGATTATTATGAAGTGCATTGATACAATAGAGTTATTTACCTTTAAATATAGTGATGTGATTTGGCCAAGTTTATTTTGTATCATCATGAGAGATTTCCTCTACAATTTCTCGTAACTAAATTATACATTTTAATTCGTCTCTCAGAAATGACCATAGGCCTCACTCAAAACGGTTAGATACTTGGGATTTGTAATACGGAAATTCTGGCATTGTCAAAACTGTGCTAAAATGATGGCAAGGACTTAGAATTAAGTACAATGGACTTTAATCTAGAAACTTAGTTTATAAGTTGTTTCTTTTAAATTAGCTAAAACTGTTAAATCTGCTAAAAATCAGCCACATTTGAGAGGGGCTCAGGGTGCTTCCTTTAATAGTTAACTGCTATTAGCTGTCTGCTGACTAGAAGCCTTACTGATAGTAAAAACAGTTGATTAACACATATTTTGTGTATCATACGTATTATAAAGTAAGCTAGAAAGAAGAAAATTTATAGTATTTATTTTAAAAAGTATGCGTATAAGTGGACCCATGTAGTTCAAACCCGTGTTGTTCAAGGGTCAATTGTATTTGCAATTAACAAAAGACAGCTGTACCTGTAAAGTCTTTTTTCTTCTGATTGATGCAATATCTTTTTATTTGTTTATTCTTTGAAGGCTAATTGGGGATCTAATGAGAATATTTCTATTGAAATTCTTACTGCTATGCTGTGGCCTTCAATTAGCATTTTTACTGTGTGGCCTCTTGTGGTTCTCAAGTAGGGAGTTCTTAATTTGAAACTTTTAAGTAAGTCTGAATCAGGAATGCATCATCATACACAAGTACTTTATAATCATGTATTTAGAATTAGAAAACTAATACATGGTCACGTGGAAAATGTATAAAATACAACAGACAGAAGAAGAAGTAGTCATTCCTACACACTCCATTCCAAAATAACTACCATCTGGGGATTTATCATTCCCAGTTTTTGTCTATGTCTGTGTATCTGACTGTGTATGTAAAAAGGAAATAAAAAACTGTCCCACTATTTTAACATGCTCTTTTCACTTAAATGTGTTATGATAATTTTTTCAAGACCTGAACATTTTCAGTTCTCTGCAATTTAGAACATTAAGCCATAGGTCTGTGGGTAAATTGTACCTAATTCCCAATTGTATTTGCATCAGTTAAGGACATGGATGATCATAGATACCGATCATGACCATGAGTGTGTTGGGGACCATCACCTGTATGTGTGCCTCCCATTACTGTGACTATTAGTTACATAGAAAAACTTAAAGTAAGCTGCAGAGAAGAAGATTTATAGTATTTATTTTAAAAATCCACACATGAAAGTGGACCCATGTAGTTCAAACCCAAGTTGTTCAAGGGTCAACTGTATTTTCAACTAACAAAAGACAGCTGTATCTTTAGTTTTTTGTTTTTTTTTCATTTGATTGATGCAAAACCTTTTAATTTATTTATTCTTTGAAGGCTAATTGGGAACCTAATGAGAATCTTCAGATGCTGTATTGACAGACATTTATTTCTTATTTCTCCACAGCTAAATACTTTGCAAAATAATAATAATAACAATACTAATACCCTCAATAATGTAGGTTCTGTAGTCAAAAAGATATAGGATTGAACTCTGGCTGTGCTCCTTGCTAGCTGTGTGGCATTTGGCAATATACTGACCTCTTCATAGGAGGCACAAATTACAGTGGCTGCAGATCACCATTCGTCCAGTGGCCAAGTCTGCCATCTTCTCTACCGCCTGCTATCCTTAGAGGAAATCTCCTGTTTTTTGATCCATGTGGTCTGAAAGGGGGATACCGTCCTCCTATTTGATCTCAATACCCCGGACAGAGTGATTAATTAGGATGAACTGTGACCCAAGCTAAGCGCATTTGGGGACTGCACCTCACTGACCACGGTCTTTGAGATTGGCATGAGATTTAAGACAGACCTATCAGAATCTATCCTTCCATTGTTTTCAAACTGGCAATAGTGGGGAAAAGTACACTCCTCTCCAGTTGTAGAGCTAAGACATGAGCTTGGAAGCTGTGCTCAACCGTAAAAATGACTCACAAGAAAACACAGAAAAGGAAAAGGTAGGGACAGTAGAGACTTTAGCAAGATTATCTTTCATTGCAAGAAGACTATCTCATTTCTCAGGCTCCCGAGACTCATTTCACAGGTACTCAGAAAGATTACAAAACAGCAATCCACCAAAATTCAATTCAATTCATAATAGCTGAGCAGGCATATTAGAGATGCTTGGAATCTTTAATCTGAATCAGAGTGATTATATAATTTATCATAACAACCAGAACACATCTGAGAGTGAAGAGATCATTATGCCAGGACAACAGACATAAATCAGCCTGTTCTAGAAAACACAGGACAGATGGTTACTCCATCCTGAATATGCTAGCAAACATGTTTGATGCAGTATGTAGTCACTAGTTCCTTATCCGTCTCTGAAAACCTCTGCTCCAAACAAGATGAATTAGCCATGGAACATGAATTGTAATTATCTTCATCAAAAACTAAAACTTGAGCAGGAATGTTCATATCAGCTTTGTTTATATTAGCCAAACACTGAAAACAATGAAAATTGTTTTCAGTAAGTGAATGGTTAAACTGGTACGTCTATACCATGTAGTACTACTTAGCAATGAAAAGGAATTACCTATTGATATACACAGCAACTTGAATGACCCTCAGGAAAATTATGCTGCATGAAAAAGGCCAATCACAAAAGGTTCCATACTGTGTGAATTATATAACAGACTTGAAAGAACAAAACTATGGAGATGGAGAACAAATTCTTGTTTGCAAAGGATTAGAAATTGGGTGGGGGTGTTGAGGACATGTACTCATACATGACTGTAAAAAGGGGTGGCGTGAGGGAGCTTTGCGATAATGGAACAGTTGTGTATCTTGATTTTGGTGATAGTTACATGAAGTTATACATGTATTAAAGTATATAGATCTAACATACACACACTCAAACGAGTACATATATAACTGGTGAAATCTGAATAAGTTCTATGGATTATACCAACGTTAATTTCATAGTTGGGATATTTTCTTGTTGAGATTCGCTACATATCAACATTTTGGGAGGAAAGGTGAAGAGTTAGTTCATGGGACCTTTCTATATGTTTCTTTGAAACTTTCTATAAATTTATAATTGTCTCAAAAAAGGTTTAAAAGTTTATTAAATTTATTTTATCTTGTTTTGTTATATTTTGTTTTGTGCCTGACACTCTCCTAAGTATTTTAACTGACTAGTTGACAGATACAGCCTCTTTTTTATGAGGACTCTGTCTGAAAGATAATTACACTTGCAGGGAAAGTAAGGCTATCTAAGCAAATGTGGAAGAATTCAGGAAAGTACACAAAATACACGAGGACCTCAATAAGACATTAGCTGCAAACTCAAGTGTATCATGAGGAAGGTTGTATATTGAACTATACTCTTATGAGATTTATCTACTGAGTTCTGGAAATGACTAAATGTTAAATCATTCCCATTCATAATTCCCACAATACCAATGTTAAAGAAAACATTTGAATGACTCTTTAGAGAATCAGTTTAAAAAGGAGTCATGGAAATTACCATTGTGGGAGGTAAGGACAAAATACTTTATTGATTGGTGAAGTAATGTAATTCTTTTATTCTCTTAGCAATTATTAAGTAACATATCTGGAAATAATGTAAATAAATTAGAATGAAATGGAATTTGTAAGACAAGCTGAAGAGGTTTGATTAAACAGGGGAGGTGAATGGATGATATATGAAGGTGAACAGATGTTTAAATATTTCAACCAGTCAGTCATCAAACATGTATTAAACCGCACATGCAAGGAAGGTACTGTGTTCATCATTTTTAAGAATATAAATCAAAGTTATGCCATCAAGAAGGCTGTAATATAAGGGAAAATAACATAAACATGTAACAAGTTAGAGGGCAGTATATGACTTCATACTGTAGGAGAAGCCTGAAGTAATAATGTATTAATTTGCAAATGAATGAGATTAGACAATGATACTCTGCTAAATGCTTTTGCTTTCAGATAAGGGAGGGAGTTCTTAGTCTTGAAGGAACCCTGGTTTCATGAAGGAGGACACATTTCAATCTGAATCTGGCCTGATCAGAGTTCAGATAAATGAACTAGGTTAAGAAAAACATTCTAGATTAGAGAAACAGAGGATCAAAAGTTGAAATATGAGAAAATACAAGTCATGTTTAAGAGGCTTGAATAACAGAAAGGATGGATTCAGGTCCTGAGGAGGATGAGGGATTGGAAATGAGGTGGAAAGGGTGGTTTTGCCCAGCCGTGAGCTTCTCTATTCATAACCTTCTGTTCAATAGTGCTACAAAGGCAAACATTAAAATGAGCTTTAGCTCAGCAGTGGTGTGCAGGAAAAAATTATCATACCTCGTTTTAGCTTTAATTGCTTTTATAATTTTGAATTTGCTGTTAAATGCAAATGCTTAATTGTAAGTACGTGTGCTCTGTCTTAATTAGATAAAATAATCCTCTGTTGCTTGGGTAGTTCAGTAAATTAGTCCCTAGATTTCAACTCCCCTGGATCATGTTGTTTATGCATGAATCTATATGCACTCTTAGAGATAAATGAAAAATAAATGAATTTTTTTCAGAGAAAAATTGTAACTGTCAGCATACTTTCAAATTTATATCCCCTGCATGTGACTACAAATTTCCGTGTCTATTACAGTAATTATAATTCACATATATATGCTCCCACACTTGTAGAATTTCTTCTACACTTTAATACTTTATTTAAAACTACAAGTTGAAATTATCTTTTGCTAGCCGAAACTAAACAGACGATCTAATCCTTTTATGTACATAAACATCCTACCAACTCAGCAATCAAGGTCCTATCAATAATGCCATATTTGTACATACAGTGTGTGTCTGAAAGGAAACAGCCAGTACAAGTATCTTAGACAGAAATCAGAAAATAAATTCCTCCAGACTTTACTGCCTTACTGGAGATGAAGGTGATGATACTGACGATCACTACCGTTTATTGAGTGGCTGCTGTTTATCAGGGACGGTCCCAGGGACTTTATCTACCGTGTTCCCCTGAAAATAAGACCTAACTGGAAAATAAGACCTAGCATGATTTTTCAGGAGGACATCGCCTGAACGCAAGCCCTAATGCGTCTTTTGGAGCAAAAATTAATATAAGACCCGGTCTTAATTTTCGGGGAAACACGGTACAGGATCTTATTCCATTTTTATATGCTTCTGTATATCATTATCACCATTTCAATAATGAGGAAACTGAGTTTGAGAGGCATGGAAGGAGTTAGGAATGAAGCCCTGGTCTGTTTGAACATAGAACCTGTGCACATATCCCATACTGTTTTGTGTGAAAACTCTGACATGGCTTTGATTTCCCATTCACTAACTCGCAACTTCTGTCTCTTCCTCTTCCTCTAGAAATATCCTGAGGCATAGGGAACTAAATCAGTTTTTAAGTCCTCAGGGGCGGGGGGGGGGGGGGTGTCTGTCACTTGGACAGAAATGGGGTATGGGTTACTCCTGGATTACAGTTGGTTCCTGCTCATCATAAATCTTTCTTGCAGGTTCTCCTTTCTGTCAGTCTGTCCATCACATAGTCCCAGACCAAAACCTGCTGTCAGAGGATTCCCATAAATCATGAGTGCCTGGTTTATACCTGTGTTTAACCTTCTTCATTTTAATGGCTCTGGGGCTCTAGCACTTTGTTAGATAATTGCATAGAGCTGAACATAATGTAATGTGCCGACACAGAGAACCTGTGCTTTCAATTTTTGTATGTCCAGAACTTTTGCACTCCATGACATGAGTACCCAGGAAGATTTTCCACCCTGGCTTTAAAGCCTGCTTTAGAAGGCTGGCAGGCTTTATGCGACATTTACACCTCCGAAGTGCCTTTCTCTCCATGAAAGATACCACCTGGACAAAAACAATTTTGACACTAATGTCTTCCTTTTGATTGCATTAGATTTGCAAATTAAACAGGTTAATGGTAGTGTTCTGTGTTCCTCTCAGCTCTTCTGTTTAATACTCTTCTCTGACAAAGTGTAAATAGAAGACATAATTAATTACTCATGACTTGCATATCAAGTTGGGGAAAGAACAACATCTTCAAGAAGCCCCTTATTACGTATCTAACTGTTCTGTGAAATTAGTTTTGTAAAGAAAAAGCATACCTGAAGATAAGAGTTTTATTTGTTTTCCCTTTCGTTTTATTTAATTTATTCTAGTATCTGCAAAGCGATGTGAAAGAACAACATTAACTGTTAGCACTATTCTAAGGAGCTTACTTCATTTGCCCAAGGGTATGTTATTTTTCCTTTAAAAAATTTTTCTGTTTGGTCATGAGATACTAAACTCTGTATATAAAAATTATAAAAATGATGATGCTTCTGCAGAAGGAAGTCCCCAGAATGCGACTATTACTGCTTTAGGACATGTCTTGCCAAGAACGTTATTAGCCAAGCGCACTATGCTGTACCATTCTCTCCATCAATTGACTCAGTCTTGAGCTGGGAAGTGCACTGCCATGACTGAAAAAATAGAAGAATTGTTCTGCTACTTTTTTTCTGCCTGATCTGTCTGGAGTTGATCTGAATGAAATGAAGTCTCTGCTTTAACTGGCGAGTTTAGCATTTCATATTTAGCTCTCAATCTGTTTCATGATAATTTTTGAAGGAACAGACAGCTCATCACAAAATGTGCTATTATTAAAGGTGTACTGCCTTTACAGATTTCTATCACTTCGAAGCAAAATGATGGCTGGGAAGAATTTTTGAATGAGCATATTTTCTAAGTTTTAAATAGATATTTAATAAAGTATAGTATATGCCCCAGGTTAGAGAAAACCAAGTATCTGATGACAAAAAGAAACCACTACAATGAAACAAGACAGCATAGAGGAAAGGCAACTTGCCCCCAATCACTTAGTCACCTTGCCTGTCTGTAAAAATGAGAATCATAGTCACTTCTATCTTACGGAATTACTGTGTAGTCTGTGAGATCATCTGTGAAAACACTCTGTAAACTATAAAGCACAATTTAAGTACATGATATTATCTTAGGAAAAATGATTGTATCCCCCTCTTTCCTTTGCTCCGATATACAGGTGTTTTCTTGTTCCACATGTATGTGTATCTATCCATGTGTGTAGTGTGTCATGGAGGGCTATAACTAATACTGCAGTAAATTCTCTCTTGTTTTTTTTTAAAAATAAAGTTTTCCATACCCAAGTTAAATTTGGGTCACTTAAAATCACAGCTTGATTGTGTGACTAGAATGACTTAATGTATAATATTTATAAAATATTTATATCTAATAGCAAAAGTACTTTCAGCTCAGCTTCATCTATTATATAGCAATCAGTTCATTCCTATAAAAATGATTTTCACCTAACTTCATACATATAATACTGACATAAATTCATACATTTATGTCTATGACCATTATCATCTTTCCTATGTTAGGTCAACCATAATTCATTCATTTTTTTAAAACTTTTTTTTTTTTTTAATTTCAGGTGTACAAAACAATGTAATATTTAGACATTTACAGCCCTCACAAAGTGATAACCCCTCCCCAATCTACTATCCCTCTGACATCGTATATAGCTGCTACAATTCCATTGACTCTATTCTCCCTATGCTGTACTCCACATCCTGTGACTATATAAATATATATATATACACATATATATATATACACACATGTATATATGTATACACATATATTATATATAATATAAATATAACACATATAATATATATATATATATATATATATATATATATATATTTATAATTGACATTCAATATTATTCAGCTTCAGCTTCGGGTGTACAAGTATGCGCTGTGATCAGGCATCTACACAGTCCATGAAGTGGTCTCCCTAATAAGACAAGTGCCCATCTGACACTCTACAAAATCTTTACATTAGTGATTATATTCCCCAAACTGTCTTTCATATCCCTGTGGCAATATTGTGACTACAATTTGTACTTTCTAATCCCTTTATCCTTCTCCCCATCCCTAGCCACCTTCCATCTAGCAACCATCAGTTTATTCAATGAACATTTCCTGAGCAAAAATTATGCCAAATACTGTGCTAATCATTCACTGATTCCTTTGGTTTCACTCATCTGTGGGTATAAACGAGTATGTATTTACAGTAATCACTCCATTTGTAGAGCAGTTGGCCCCATCAGTATGCACGAGGCATCAGCCTTCTTCCTGTAAAGTGCCCACTCAGGTATTTTTCAGAATGTCCAGTGGGGCATTTGTCATGGAACCCCTGTGTGCTACCTCTGCCCTTCCAGGCCCTACATTCCCCTGTTAGACATCTCCCCCACTGCACCAGATACTACCCCTGCCAACCCCAACACCTTCCCGGACGCACTCAAAATTTTCCCTCCACTTGATAACTAAGGCTTTCTTACTGGACCAAGATTCTATTTTGGTTTTCTTTTTTTGTTGTTATTGTTTTTTCCCTGGGAGCTTCTCAGTTATGAGCAAACGGATTTCTGGAATTCTTGTGCCACTAATTCTTCCAGCATGCCTGAATTCTATTCAGACAAAAGCTGGAATTTCCTTCCCTTATCCCCCATCACATTAACAGCAGCAAAAATTACTTATCTAATTAGATTTTCCTCTAATTTACCTTGTTCACTTTGTGGTGAAATTGAATAAATTGGTGGACAGTGAAATAATCTAATGTTTGATATATACAAGAAGATTAAAAAAACATGAAGACAACCTAACTAAAAAGAAAGAAAAAAAGCCTATATTAAATTCATACTGTTTTATAAACTTTATCAAAGTTTGACATCTTAATTGAATATGAAAATAGAAAGTCAAAAGTTTATTTGGGTTTGATACTGTACCCAAGGCATTTATTTCAAAAGTCCACAGTCATTGAGATATTACAAATGATTAAAACCTCTACTTATCTCAAAAGTATTTGCATTTTATATTAAATGTCCCAAGTAAGTAGCTGTTTTACGTAAATTCACAATTAACATTTAAAAATAAGCTTTATTGATTTATGAACATATCCTAAGTTGAGGAAGAATTTTTATTTGAGTCTATATAATCATTTTCATGTTCTAACTCAAATAGATGGTAAATATAAAAACCAGGTTTTATGTCTTGAAAAAAAGAAAATAGGAAGAAATTTGTGCCATTTCAAAATTCCTACTTTTGAACATTGTTAATGTTAAAAATCCCAGAATTATGGGGACATGGGAAATGTGTCATACAGTGAGTGTAATGCTTGCTGATTATATTATTTTCAGAATCATTGATGAACGTAATCCAAATGGTTTTAAAAATACATTTATTTGGAAATTTAAATTCAAAGAACAGATTATCTTCAAGTAATAAAATGTATTTCATAAACATGGCACTTTTTAGAGCATGATTTTTCAAAGGAATCATTCAGGATAGCCAAATTCTACCAGACCCAGACCTCCTCCACAAGTCTTATAAAACTTGGATGTATGCAAGTAAATCTATGAAAATAATATCAACTTATTCCTCCTAACTCAGTAACTTAAGATTAATAAAACACCTATTAAAAGAGGCAAAAGCAAATGTGGTATATACTATTGAAGTAGTTCCATGTTATAAATTAAAATTTTTATATATGATATTTCAGGTCATATAAATTTTATATAAAATTTCCTTAATAAACTTTTCAAAATTCTATCTGGAAAAAATGGGTTTTAAGTTTGTGATTTCATGGCTCTTTTCATATGCTGATCTCAGTTCAATATCAAGTCTCTCTCTTTTCACGAACCATCTGGGAAATTGACAAGTTGCATCTCACCAGATGGCCTCGCATACCAACCTCTCGCTTCCATGGCACCATACCTCCATGATAAATCCTGGAATGCTTTGATACAATGTTCTTACTTAGGAAGAATTCCACAGCGCATGGCATGAAAGGCCAGTTCATAATTATCCACTTCATTTCCCAAGGCTGAAATTGGATATGATTTCAACTGGGTGCTGAACTGTTTCAGGGCACAGAGGAATTAAGTGATTTCAGCTGTGTGCACCCACTAGCCTCCTGTCATCCCCTCCACAGTTTCTCGTCTTACTCCTTCTCTTCTCTCTATTCTGTGGTCTATATTTTCTATAGAGAGAGTCCTGTCTTCTTTCTTTCTCTTCATTGGCATATATATATATATATATATATATATATATATATATATATATATATATACATACATATATATGTGTATATATGTGTGTACATATATACACATATATATGTGTATATATATACATGCCAATGAAGATACATATATATAAAACTACACACATTTGAGCTCTGGGTGGGGATAACATCTTCCTAAATCTAGCATGCATCTTGATTATATCTTATAAAATAAATTGAATTGCCTATGTCAATTATTTTATAGAATAACTACGTATTTAAAAGTTACTACTGCCTATGAAGAGGCTCTTAGGCCTTATTTTTTGTCTTCATAGATATCAGGGGGGCACTGGAGAAGTCACGGGGGACAAGGACATGGAAAGAACTCTGTTTTTTACTGCTTAGAGATCAAATCTGACCTGAATATCTTCCCCCATTCCCTCCCCTCCTCCTCCCCTCTGAGCTCCTCTCATAAGTTTTATAAATCTCCCAGCCATTTAGTGCTAAAGAACAAAGTGTGAGTCAGAAACTGTCACAAATATGATCGCTCTCATTTCTTTGGTGCCTTGAGCATCTTTCTTTTAACATATTGGAGTTTAGCTTTTAAATTTTTGCTTTCGTTTCTCTTTCTTCACTTTCAGGCTTTAGTGCCTCTGTACTATAAACCACCCATATTGTTAAATCCTTAAATCCAATACAAAGCCTAATTGCTAGATTTTTCTTCTCATTTAGCAGTAGTTGACTATCACGGATGTGCTACCACTGTAAGAACAAACTGAATCACATAGAAATTTGCCTCCAGAAACTGTATTTCAAATTTCCTTTTTACTTAAGTTTTCAAAATGCTATCCTATGTATTATTTTATTTCTCCCATTGCACCCCCAACTTAGATATGATAACAGTGTAACCGCAGCATTTTTATATATGTGGAGACATACTTCTCATTCTCTCAGAGGTGGAGCCATCGGAAGTAATCCACAGCTTGTCAGAGACAGAAGGAGCTTGAGGGAACAATCTCTGCTCAACCCAATCTGATACTGATCCCAGACAAGTTTAATGCTTCCCTCAGGTGTGATTTTATAGACTAGAAGACTATCAGCCAATCTTTCCCAAGAATCCTGCATGTTCTATTTGTTGTGCAAGAGAAGAGAAATGAGATGATCAATGAAAGAGAAACCTCTTGATGTAGGAAGAATAGATTAGTTCCAGCATGGCGATGGGAGAACTGCCAGCTAATTCAGTTAGTCAATGGATAATGGAATTCAGCAGGATGTCATCTCATTTCCCTATATTAAACACATAAATGGCTTTCCATGATTCTTTGGATAAAATCCACGCTCCTTCATGGGCTTGGCATGCTTTCCTGATCTGGTTTATGACTACTTCTCTAGTATAATTTCTTTCCCTTTCCTCACTTTTTATGCTTTGGTCATTCTGAACTTTTCTTAGTTACTCAAACTTGATACTCATGCTCACCATCCTCCAATCCTTTGTATATGCCATTTTCTTTGCCTGGAAAATTCTTTTCTCCTACACTATCCCCTTAACATAACAAGTGTGTATTCATCCTCCAGGTCTCAGCTAAAATGACCCTTTATTCACAAACTCATTCCTGATTTTCTCTCCTCCCAAATGGAGAAAAGTGCGGAAGATTTTCCCTTCTCCCTAGAACGACTCCCAACTCCATCTCTAGTTGTTCATCTGGAAAAGCCTTGTTTATTTCTCAAGACATAACTTAAAATCTTGTCTCCTTTGAAACCATCCCAGACTCACTCCAAGTGTGGTAGAATCTCTCTTTAATACATCACTATAATTTGAAGATATGTCTATTATTGGTTTAATTACACAGTAATGGTATATTTGTCCATATATTCATATTCCACACCAGAATACAAATACAAGAACAAAATATTAACACCTTGAGAAAAGAGATTGTCTTAGAGCAAAGTATATCTTTATTATCTTTGTATCCCAAAACATGTTTTTTTTACCTGTTCATCCTACAGATGTAATTACTTTTTAATTATCTGTCTCCCAATTACTCTGTCAGCCACGTAAGGGAGGGACCATGTTTTATTTACCACTTTTTACCTACCACCTTTAACAAAGCTTGGCACATATAGACATTCACTTTTAGAATAAATTTATGAGTCCATATGAACTTCATACAAATGATAAATATTTCTGCAAGGAGTCATACGAAGGACAAAACAAGAGACTCCTGATGGCTTTACCTAGCTTTTAGTACTAATAATGTTTGTAATTTATGGTAAATCAGAGATCATAAAAAGATTCATTTGGTCTATTTGGTTAAAATTCATACGTATGATCCCGTGAGGGACAAAGATCTAGAAAACATAATATTTAGGATTCTTATAAAAAAGTTATGGCAAATAAAGCAGATAAGAATTTCAAATTACCTAATTTACCTATGGCCTTATAAAGCCAACTAATATACTCAAAAGACCTAAATACTTAATGTCACCTGCATACATTTATTTTGTCATTCAACCAGCACTATTTATTGATCACCTAAAATATGCTAGGCAGTATCATGGTTCCCCAAAGATGTCTACACCTTAACTTTGGAACCTATAAATATGTTACATTATATGACAAAGGAGACTTTGCAGATGTTCTTAAGATTGAAGACCTTACAATAGCAAGATTATCCTGGAATTTCCAATTGGGCTCAACTTAATTACATGAGTCCTTAAAACTGGGACCAAAAGGTAGAAGAATAGAGCAGGATGCAGTCAGAGACTCTGCCACTGATGGCTTTGAAAATGAAGGAAGGGGGCACAAGCCAAGTTATGCAGGCAGAGTCTATAATCTGACCGCCAGCAAGGAAATGGAAACTTCAATCCTATGTCTGCAAAGAAGTGAATTCTGCCAACATCCTGAATGAGCAAAGGTATTCTCTCCAAGAGCCTCCAGAAAGGAAGCCCTGCCACCAAGCCATGATTTTAGCCCAGTGAGATACATACCAGATTTCTCACCTATAGAACTGTAAGGTAATAATTGTGTGTTGTTTTAAAGTTTTAATGGCAGCAATAGAAAACTAATATAGCACTGGACTAAATTCTTGGGAAATAAAAATAATTAAGCATACTCTTAATTATAGTCTGTTATTCAAAGCACTCTAGAGGACCACAGAATAGTCTGGTCAGGAAAACACATTTATGGACAAATAAGGCCAGTACAGTGCAATTAAACCCATGATATAACTATGTTAAGTTTTTTACTTCAAAAACCAGTGATGGAATTAAGAAAGGAGTCAATTCTATTTGGAATGAGATTGGGGAAAGTTTCAGAGAAGAGAAAATTTTCAGAGGATAAATGCTAGTTGTCCAATTGGATAGCTGAATAAATGGATAGTGTGCAAGTTGGTAAAATGTTGGACTAAGAAGGGAGGCCAGGTGAGATGAGGTAAGTACATGGGTAAATGAGACAAGGACTTATTTATTATACAAAATATTTTTGGATGAGTAGTGTGGAAAGATTTTGCATTTTGGAAAGTGTACTCTAGCCATCCTATGTAGATTCGAGAATAGAGAAGACGAAAGGCTGCATTCAGGGAGAATGCTACAATATTCTTACTAAGACATGATGAAGTCTCTGCTTCACAATAGCTATCATTTATGAGAACTTGTTATGTGTTAGCAACTATAACAACACTTTACAGGTATAAACTAACTTACTCCCTATTAATCAGCCTTGTGAAGTACATGTCATCTCCAAGTCACAGATTAAGAAACAAAAGCTTAAACAAATGCCCCCTCCAAAAAGATATATCCCCCAAGGAGGTAACAAAAATGGGACTCAAACGCAGTTGTCAGTGGGATTAAAACCTGCACTCAAATCTCTCTCCATGGCAGGAGCAGTGGACCAAAATAAGAGGGTAGAATGAGTAAATTGAATAGGTGAAATCAGCCGGGCTCATACTGATTAGATGTGGTAACAAGGAACAGAGAGAAGTTAGGGTTTACTACCAGTTTTCTGACTTGAATTACTAGATTAAAGATGGTGCTATTAGATAAAGAGGCTGCAGTAGAAATTTTCTGCGTCAGGGGCAGGGTGAGATACAAGTTAAGTTTTAAACAAATTCTAAGGGTGAACAGGATATCCAAGTAATGATGTCCGGAAGCCAGTTACATGTGAATGTGGAGTGTAGAACTAGGACATAGATTGAAGATGAGGACTTGAAAATCATCTACCTATAGGCAACTTGCATTGACTAGAATATTTCCTATAAAAATCTTGGAGAAACCTGTTTCTAGGGGATAGTGTATGAGACTGTGCTCAGAGAGAAATTTTCATCTGAGGCTGGAAGATGGCTCAGCTTAACATCAGTGTGCTGAATTCCAGACTGGGGCTGCACGTAGAATGGCAGATGACCAAGGGGCCTCAGATCCTACCCGAGTCCTGTCTGATGGGGCCAGAGCCCAGCTGCCATGGCAGGCCCTCTGTGCCATGCAGCTCTGTTGCATTGACAGCCAAAGAGAATGTAAGAAGCACAGTTGCTTTAGGTAACTTTGTAACCCCTTAATAAACATATTGACTTCCCACCCCACCCCCCAGTTAGCTGGGTATCAGTCAGTTAGCAGACTGACAGCTCAGCCAAGGGAACAGTGAAGAACAGTTTTGCAAAGAATTGTTAAACCTGGCTGAGTTTGCTAGTGGAACATGAGAAAAATGTAGGGCAAATACTGTTCCATGCTCCCTGACCAAAATATTTTAAATAAAATCATTACCATTAAATATTCTGGTATATTTCTTGAAACTCTCTGATTACTTTCTTAGAGGGAGAAGCATCCACTAACTGCAAAAGACTACCTCTGTTGTACCAGACACACAAGAAGAGATTTTCACCATTGCAGAGCTATTTATACACAGCCAGCTTATGTCCTCAGTTCACATACGCACACAACCCCCATTGATATCAGTGGAAGCTCCAGGCATGTGGCTGAGAACAGAATTTGGCCCACTGAGCTGCAAGGCTTGGCATTCTTTTGCTCACTCTGACAACCAGAACTGGATCCCTTAGCATATGAGCTTTTAGAGAAGAGTTCTTGGTTTCTTTTTTCTTTTTATCTCATTATCTTGGCTTTGAAATACAAAATGGAAACTTGAGGAATTGCTGGTTGCAATGGGTTCCTCGCACTCAATAAACTACATGAGGGATTTGGAGACACTAAGACCTTCCAAGTCTCTGGATTCAACAACTTGACAAAATAGTTTCATGTAAGTGCTGTAGCTCCCAGGGTACAGGCTAACAGTTTGGCTTCACAGTCACCCTGGAAATATAAATAAACAACTTTGAACCCATCAAATTCTCAAGTCGAACATTTAATTTACACATGACGTATTCCAGTAAATATTTGAAGCTTGTCATGAATATGTACCTTATATTCTTATCATAGGAATTGCTCCTTCTCTAGTCCAGGTGATTCTGGTGTCTCCAAGAGTCCTGACTCCATTATAGGGTCACATGTCAGGCTGGGCAATCAAGGTATCCAATCCTTTGGGCACAAAAATTGGTCCAGAGTTGGGCATATGAGCCAAGGAAAGATAATCAGTGTGCACTATTTCAAAGAGTACAGGGACACAGGGAAATGGAGACATGAGACATCAGGAGATGAAAAGCTACAAAACTTTTAGTTCTTTGGGAACAGTTTCCTACCATGCAGAGAAAACGTGAGAAAAAATACTGAAGCCAACAGAGAGGAAAGTAAAGATATTAAAGAAAAAGCATTTTTTGATGATATCGTTTAAGTACCTGGGTCTAGTCACGTCTTACTGGATTTCCCCAATATGAAAGAAAATAAATCCCCTTTATTCTTAAGCTTGTTTGAGTTGAGCTTCTATAATTTGTAACCTATAGAGATTTAACAAATGTATTTTTTTCACCCCATGTAAACCCTCATATTCCACTAGTTCTATACATACTGAAACTTTTCTAAATAAATAACTTCATGGGAAACATGGCATCTGCAAATTATTGTAGATGATCTGCACACTAAAAGGGAATAAAAAGCATGCAGTGGCTTCACATCTCTGCTGTACGGGGAAAGAGGCAGCCCCTATTTGTGGATGCCTTTGAGGAAGCACCCCATTGTCTTGGCTCTCGGCTCCTGCCCAGTGAGCACCCCGATGGGGTCTGAGCCCAGCACGTAGCCCTGATAATGGATCCAACAATAGGGAGAGTGTGTTACAGGGCTCCTTCCACTTGACCAGCTACCATCACTACATCAGTTCTCCATAATTATTTGAGAAAGTTAGGAACTGTTCATAGTTGGTAGCTACAGACGCCACTATTTTCAGAGAAATTCAGGCCAAGGATGGAGAGTAGGGGATGGGGTTTTCAGAAGGGTGAAAAACCCAGAGGGAATGGTGGGGTTTTTACCATTGTGAAGGTGTACTACTCAGATCATCCTAAAGATAGAGGAAATGTGATTTAGCCTTGATACGCATGAATTGGAAGAAGAGCTTATCTAAACAGGTTTAGTTACTTTCATTTAGCATAGCAATGAATGCACATAGAAACTTAATCGTTTCTCTGTGCAATAGATTCCATCAGTCATCCAGAAAATACATTGTTAGGAATGAATGTTGTCTGCTTCCTAAGGAATTTGATTGTTGAAGAAATTGTTTGCATTCAGTCTGGTCTGATTTCTAGCATCATTATCAATATGTGTTTTCTCACACACAATAGCTCATTTTCCAGATATTCACCTTAATGTGTTACGTGCCATTGAATTGACTCTGCCTCCTGGTGACTCTATGAATGAGTGATGTCCCCAGTGTTTGTCCTCAACAGTCCTGCTCAGTTCCTGCAGACTCATGCCGATGGCTTCTTTTATGGACTCAGTCCATCTCATAGTTGGTCTTCCTCTTTCCCTGCTGCCTTCTATGTTTCCCAGCATTATTTTCTTTCCAAAGAACCCTGCCTTCTCAGGATGTGCCCGAAGTAGAGGGCTTCAGTTTAATACTCCCATTCATATGCAGATTACAGTATCCATTAGACATAGAAGTCTGCTTGGCCCCCCCACACACACACCGTAAAACTAAAAACTGTTAAAGCTTAAGTAGTTTTACTCATCTAAGAGGATCATAAGCGTTTATGTGACTATAGGGGTAGTACGAAAGCTAAGTTTTCTTCCATTTTAAAGTGTGCATTTATTTATTACTTAATAATAAAAGGGGCCATTTAAAGAGGGCATGCTATATGATCTAATAAGCACCTTACACACATTATCTTGTTGAATACTCATAACAGCCCTATGAGAAAAGTAAATTGACCCCCATTTTGCAAACAAGAAAAACAAGCCTCCAAGATAAAAAGTAACAAAGCAAAGGGGATTGACTCCGAAGCCCATTCTCATAACTACGTAGTAAATTTCAGTACATTGTTATGTATATTAATGGAAATTTATAAAGAATCTCTAAAGACCAAAATTCTCTCTGCATGTAATTATAAGCACAGCCATTTCACTGTTCTACATATTTTCCCCAATACATTCTCCTTTAGTCTACATTGAGCTTTTCAATTCTATTATTTTTGAAATTCTTAGTAGTGAAAAAATTTAAGACAGGGAGGATGAAAGGAATGAGAACACAGATTAAAATGAATTTAGAAATGAAGGCAACTCTGACTCATGTTGGTGACATTTCTCTCTGCCTCCTTTTAACGCTGTCATCAGAGATGGGACGTTTTCAGGTTGGGTTGAGTGCCTGTTGCACAATTCTCAGTGCTTCACTCCCCACTCTCTTTTCCTACAAAGGACTGAAGATGGTGACCGGAAACAATCTTTGTCATCATTAGTCACAGATCCTTTGGGGTTTCATGTCATAAACTATAACTATGCTCTCCCTCTTCCACTGGTTTCCATGTTTATCACACAGTCTTAGGCAGATGACTCAGCTGCCAGTCTCCCTTTTCTGCCCAGTAACAGCACAGCTCTTAAAGGGCAATTTCAGTTCCCACTATTAAGAAAACACTTCCGGTGTGGACATACATTGCCTGAGAAGCGGCATTGCCCTCATATGCAGGACAAGGGATGTAGGAATTTATTTGTGATCTCTAACCTAGTACAACTGTGAAAACTAAATCATATTCTCTTCTTTCTCCTTATCTGAAATTAAACAAACAAACAAAGTGCTAGAAATATCTCCCGCCAGAGAACATTTTGGCCAGATCTTCTAAATCTGATAATCCTATGTCTTCATTAAAAGTTACCAGATACTTTAGTGTTTTTTTAGACTGAAGTGTTAGGATTAAAACTCCTTGCAAGTTTAAAATGAAGCTCTTCATGGCTATTTATATTATTATATAAAAGAAAAATAACCAAAAAAGTTCTTTTATTCCTTTGAGGAGGTAGCTCATATTTGCTAGCAAAGGAGAACTGCCATATAATTAACTGTGTCAAAATGTTTTCTTTGTTCACAGTTAATCTAACTGCAGCTGCTAGAAGGCAGAATGCATAAATATGACTGTGTACTTTTAATTACAGAAAATGACAGGCGTTAAGTTGTGACTGGAGCTTTTCCTGATATTGTTATAGGCAAAAATGTTGCTCAGAGACTCATTGAATTAATAAATAGCCTTTTGTGTTTTTTTGGTTTGGTTTCAAAATTCTATAGATATTAATAGTGACTAAAATAAAATTAAAATTCATAATTTTAAACAGCCAAATACAATTTAACTAAAATCAATGTAACTTTTATAGAGAAATCATGGCACACAATAGCCATCTTATATTGAACTTGATGCAAAATATTTCATGCATGTGCCTTTGTCTTGGAGAAAGAAATGTTCCACATGTGTGAATTTTCCAGAGACACCTTTAAGAATTAAATTATTTTTCCCAATTTTTCTCTCCATTCTATGCAAAGAAGTTACTCCCAATTTAAATTTTGATCCTAAGGGCTCAATAATGAAGAAAAAATATTTCATATTTGCTGATTTTTCTGTTTTTGATGCTGTAGAGTAATGCCCATAAATGGGAAGGTGGGTATTCCTGGGCCCTGGAGTTCATTCCCCTCTAAATGTTTCTGCCTATGAGATTAGGATTCACTAGAAATGAAGCAGCACTTAATTCTTGTGATATTGTTCTCTTCTACTTCCCCTTCTCTCTTCTACTTTTATTAACTGAATGGTGTAGCACATTGTTCCCTATGTGTCATATCAAACAAAGTGTTTTCTTTTCTTTGTAACCTGAGGAAGGTACTTAAAACCTCTCTGAAAATCAGTTCACTCTTCTAAAAGGATGAAATAGGGTAATCCACGTTTAAATCTTAAATATAGTGTTTGCTACAAAATAATATTTTTCCCTTTTTTGTTTCATTCCTCTATTATTATTTTTATTATCCCTTTTATTTTATTCTTATATACACAGATATATATATATATATATATATATATATACACAGATATATGAATAAAAGAAAAGGGATAATTTTAAATAAATAAATAAATAAATATATATATATATATATATATATATATATATATATATATATCCCTTTTCCCGTACAATGTTAGACAGGTAGAAGGTGTGGTTTTAGTTAGAGAGGTTTCAGGAGTCATGGTCAAGCCTGTAGATAAGAGATGTTTCCAGCTTCCTTGTTGCCCTCATTCTACTGTTTATCCCTCTAGTCACTGTGGGGGTGGCCGTCACCTTGGTGACAGCAGTTTTGCTCAGCACATGTGGTGTGAACACTGACCTACTGCAGAGTATAACCAGGTCCTGCTGTCCCACGTAATTCACTGTAAGCAGACAGCCTATTGTCTTTGTTCTCTGAGCAGCTTTGCTGCTGAAATACACTAATAATAGAACATGTTAGTAGAAATTGTGCCTCTCCATCTCTAATTACTGCGTGCCACCAGTGTATTCTGACTGCTACTGTCAACAGCTGATGGCTCTGGGTGATTGTTTCAGACTGTGCTCAGGGGAGCTCTACTCATCTTGCCTTCACTCCCCTGAATGATGTCTGCAGTAACTTGACTGATTCATTTCAATACGCTGAATGGTTTAAACGAAATGGAAATGAGCATTAAGAAAATATTTTCAAATCAGCCGATGTTCATTGTGGATTGACTCTGTATAAAGGGAAATGGGACCATCATAGAAATTAAGACCATTTATCCATACTTGAGTCCAATTTGCCTGATCTTGGTCAAGATGATTATTCAACTCCATCCCTACTCTTAGCTATTCTCCAAGTCTCCAAACATTTCAGACAAGACGCAACCATGATCTGGCTTCCTTCATACTGCAGTCAACTCTGCCCAGTCTGATCTTAGATAATCTCTAATCCAGTTTCCAAGTTGCATAAATGAAAGAAACTTAACATTAAATGAATTGTTCAAGTTCTCACAGCAATTAAAGCAAAGACAGTGCAAAAACCCGTTTCCCCTCGTTGATCTAGTTTGCTTTCTGCCTTTATTGTCTCTATCTTTTACCTGTTAATTCATGTCACAGATGTTGCTGACAAAATGTGTACAGAAGCTGTTGGTGGCAGGTACAAATCCTAGGTCAACATGAAAGTTTGTCACTGCCAGAACGGCTGTGCAGTTTTAATTACACCTGCTAAACAATTTTATGCTCAGTTTACATGAATCTCCCAAAAGGCCCTTGGCGTCTTTACATCACTTTCATTTACTCTCTCCTGATATATTTTATGGAGTGAGACAAAAATGATCATGCACAATTTACATATTTGTGCAGTCAAAGTTGAATTTTAGGTGCTTCCAGATTTCGGTTGAATTCTATAATATAGAACCTCAGGTGAATCTGGGCTATCCTCCAAAGTAAGTCTGATACAAATGAGATGCAAGAAGATCACGTATTTTCTGGAAGATCCAGCCTGCTATTTCTGAAAGAAAGAGTACATTACCTCAGAGACCACTAGAGGCAAATTGTATTTTAATGGGTAGATTTGGGTGGGAAGTTAACAAACATTTATAATAATATTGATTCTCATTCATGTATAACATAGATGTATCTATCCATTTATTCAGGCAGCGTTCTTTCAGGCCCTTATTGTCTTATTAATTTTCAATGCCTTTGTTAGATTTGTTCTCGGATACCCAAAGTTTTGATTGCTATTGTGAATAGATCTATTTTCCATCACGTTGTTCTAATTTGTTTTCGTTGACCTACTGGAACAGAGTTGTTTTTTATGTTGATCCTGTGTCCAGCATCACTGTAGAACTCTCTCATTTGCTCAAAGAGTTTGTCTTTCCACATCCTCACCTACTCTTGCACAGAAGTTTGCTTCAGCTACATTGACCTTAAATAGTTCCTAGAACTCTCCAAGCATTTTCCTTACTCAGAGCCTTTGTTCTTCCTGTCTCCTGTGTCTCAGATGTTCTCCAACTCTTCAAGTGGTGAGCTCTTTTTTCTTTATCTTTCAAGACTCCGTTTAAAAATCAATATATTCAAAGTGGTTGTTCCTGACCACACAGTCAAAAGTGGGCTTTCCCTCTACTTCACTTTTCTAAAATCCCCAGCATCACATTTATATCCTGCATACAATGGCTCACAAGCCAGAACTATTTTATTTACTTATCTATTTACACTAAAATATGAGTTTCATCAGGGAAGGAACTTACCAAGGTGGCTCACTGTTCTCTGTTCTGAACCTGGACTAGTGTCTGACAAATAGTAGGGGCTCAGAAAATAGAAGAAGACAGGAAGAGTGATCTGAGCCTAGTGACTAAAGATCTCTGGTTATAGCATAGAATATATATTTTCAAAGCATATAGTGATACACTTTGTATCCATTGTTAAAGAACACAAATAATATATAATCATAATGAATATCCATGACAAAGAATAATTGCAAAAGGTTCTGTTCCAAGTATTGTCTCAAAGTAGTATGCAGAAACACCAAAAATCAACGTTATTAGCCTCCAGAATTTAAACAGTTTATAATCTATTTAGTCATATACATATATTTTAATCAACAACATATAGTTATATGTTAAAAACATATGCCGATATATAACAATATATAAGTATTCAGTATATAGATCTGGAATAACTTGCTTCAGAAACTCAGAATAGCAGAAGAATGGGATTTATTTGGTCAACGTTCATTAACAAAGTATTCTGTTAATGAACCCTGTATCTGCCACAGAAAAAACAAATTATTCTGATCAGTCAAATAAATGAATTGAGTATCCAGCATTGTTAGTTATGTGGTTAAAAATGTAAAAATAGTTAAAAATGTAAAAAAAAAAAAGTCCTAGAAATTTTGTCACCATGTAGATGCTATGTTGTGTTGTAATATACTATTTTGCCCCTAGTGTTCAACACTAAATCAAACTTCTGTGTGGAGAATAACTCCCTCTTCATTATCCCTACACTACTCATATCATGCTCCTCTGGAACATAACCTATAAGCACAAACTGCCCGTGGACCCCATTTATGGGGACATTTCCATGTGTGTTATTATTACTGGAACACACATTGCTATTGCATCCCATTCCCCAAGTTTCTGAAGCATCCCTGAAAATCTCTGAGGACTCCAGAATCACGAGAATCTGTGAAAGCCACCAGCAACTTCTGAGGAAACAATGCAAAATGAAGTGTAACCCTGGTTGGACAGTAAATAAGGTACTGGATGTTTAGTTTATATGCATAATTTTTGGCCATATGTATCAGACCTAGATGCCAGGTTTTGTACAGTAGTATTCTAGTTTAATTTTAATTTACAAATGCAATATAATTTCAGTATTAAAAGTTAATCTATCCTTAAATGTTTCTAAATATATTTTATCTAATATTTGTTTATGTTAGATTTACTCTGAATATGTTAGAGAGCAAACAATACATCGGAAATACCTGATATTTACAGAGTATTTTCTCAGGTTAATGTATCTTATTACCACATGTCCTTTCTTCTGTGATATAGCTTATAAAGTTTTAGAGTTCACTAGGAAATGAATTGGGAACTAGGAACTAAGTCTAGTAAAATAGGAACCAATATGCCAGAAGGAATGATCTAATCTAGAAGTGGCTTAAACTATAATATAAATTCCAGTTCCCCCCAAAAATGAAATTTTGACATTCATGCTCAACAGGTATTAATAAATTATATGAAACTTTTAAAAATGTGAATTTTTAAGTGTTCTCATTTTTATAGACTAATACGTACAGAACTTTCTAGTTCCAAATTGGAAAAGCTAAACCTAGTTACCAAAATGTTTTCAGTTGACACATTTTTTTAAAATCGTATGTTTTTAATTATTATTTGAGCTTTTAAAGGTTAATTATTCAAACTAAGCTTGGAATACCTTGCTAAATGTAATTGGAATGAAACTTAGAAAAAGGAATAGGCTATAAATTCAAGATGGCAGAAATTTAATTTCTATGCCGACCTTGAATATGTCCAGGGAGGAAAACAGGCTCTTAACAAAATAAAACAGAGCTTAGTTTCTTTATGGGATGAAGTTTGAAATTAATATGGAATAAAAGTAAATATTTAGAAGATTAATTCTTTGAGCTTCCTCAGTATCTTACTTTTGCAAGACTTTGAAACTATCTTCTCCAGGGAGAAAAGAAAGTAATTACCTCTCCTCCATGTGGTGTTTAATCATGCTCTATTTTTCAAAGAACAGCTGTGCAACACTGGCTGGGCTACAAATTAAACACACCTCCTTCAACTTGCCTAGATTTAAAACATAATGAATATGTTGGGTGACAGAATCTTTATTCAAAAAGATTTTAACGGGCTACAGCTATAGGCTGAAAACAAGATGAAAGTTACTGAGGATAAATGTAAGATCTTAGACTTGGGTCCAAGAAACCAAGTGAGCAAACAGAGTGGGGAAGATATGACTTAATAGCAGCAGAGTAGTAGAGTGAATTAAAAACCACAAAATTTAAAAAGTCTATTTGACAGGAAGCTAAATATGAGTCAGTGGTTTGATTTGATTAACAACAACAAAAAAAGAATGTGAATTCATACTATTAGGTTGGTGCAAAAGTAATTGCAGTTTAAAAGTTTCAAAATAATTGCAAAAACTGCAATTATTTTTGCACCAACCTAATATTTAAGCAAAAGCCATCATATTCAAGACCTAACATAGGTTGACACACAAAAATTAATTGCAAAGGACTTAAAGTTCTTTGTAAACAAATGCCATCACTATTAATTTAAAATTTCTTCAAACAGAGATCGAAGGATCTGAATGACATAATATTCAGTTTACTAGTTTTACTAAAACTCCAAGTGTTCCTCTTATGACAGAATTTTTAAACTCGTAGATACCTGGTAGCATCAGAACATTGTGCATATTAAAATATTAGCATATACCCATACATAAATTAGTAAAACAAGGTTCAGCTAAAATGAGATTATGTTGTAGAATTACGTTTAACTTAGGCCACACTTGTTAAATCTATATTACTTTCAGAATTCTGGCAAACACTGACAACTTACCGCTGTACAATACAGAAGGAAAAATATGATCTACCTAAAAATCACAAGAGGATCTGGAATATGACATATAAGACATTTTTGAGGCTTCACTCCAGAGCATAAAGATTGCAAAATGACACATGTGCCAGGAGATAAAATAAACCTCAAAGCCTGTGTAAAAGACAGAGGTCATTAGGACCTTTGTGAATATTCAATATTGAAGAATCGGTACATTTCCCAGGTGGAAAAAGTGTTTTCTTGGCTTCTCTCTCTACAAATAAATCACCATAGTAGAAACAGAGGACTGTTAGGTGGGTTTTCTGGAAATATTTACCATAATTGATTTCTGTGGGTTCCTAAATGCTTTAGTCCAAAACCTCACTTATAATCTTTCTGTCTATTTCATTGTAATTGCAGAGTTTTCTGTTACTATATAGTGATGGGTCAAAACAGTGTTGTCACAAAGAACACTTGTGTTAGAAGGAAAGAAGCACATTCAACACACCAGCCCAGCAACCTTCATTCTAGGTTCTTGACTAATTAAACGTAGAGGGGAGTTATCTTTGTTTGACAGGGAAGGAGTTGGGATGCTGGATACCTGCCCAAAAACTTTCCCTGAATTTTTGCAGTCTCTGTACATATTTGGCTGGATAAAGAAAAGACTGAATAACTTTGCTCTGCAATCCAATGGTACATATTGATGTTGCTGAGCCATACGCTGGAATTCTAGAATCACTGGTCCCATTAATTGGACAATACGAACATGTTCTAGTCTGAGTTTTTAATAGGTCAATTGCTAAATCTCTTGACTTCTGTATTTTGACCTATTCTTTATATTTTCTCCTTCTGACCTTGACTCATTTTCCTTTTCACATTTAAGCTTTGCCTCCATTCTGCATCACTTCTCCAGCTCTGACCATTTGCTTCTATTTTTGCCAAGAATTCTGAATCTAATTTTGACTATATTTTTCTACACTGGACACATCCCCTTACCATTCAGTGGCAGTCTGGAAGAACCCTAGATTCTGGTTGTCCTGGTCTCTTCTCCTTCTTCCATCCCTTCTCCCCTTCTCCCAACCTGGCCAATCCACACGATCATTCAATTTATGTAAGTGAGCTTCAAACAAAAATATAGAAAACTTTGTTTTTAAAAATTAAAAACAATCCAGACTATTGAATATTACTGTCTGAAATGTGTTCAGGTCTTTGGAATTCAAAAATTTGCTTATTTCCACATGTTTTTTCTTTTGCTTAAGTGGAAGGGAATGTTTTTAAAATAACTGAAAAACTATTTATATATGTATCTTCTGAAAAAAGCAAGACTTTACCTTCGGTTAATGGAAACACATGGAAATTGTGTTTTCTCTAAATAATACATTTTCATTAAAAGGAAAGACAGTTTAAGGAAAATTCATTAAGCTAAACTAGATTCAACACAAAATAGCTTCAAGTAGGTGAGCAAATCCCCGGATGGTGAGATTCACTTCACGCTCATCCTATGAGCCCCAGTTCCCCTCCACACGAGGCACATACACCTTCTCCACTTGCTAACTAGTGCTTTCCAAGCTCCATGGCCGCTACAGGAAGTGAAAAGCCCTCCCTGTGGAAAATGGCAAGCTCTGATCTTGATTCCAAATCCTGCTTTTGGCTATTGGTATGTCATGCTGTGACTCCTAATTTTTGTCCTTTGGCTAAAGAAATGTAAAGATTTCAGCATAGAGTCTGAGTTTGAGACAAAGTTGAAAGAAGGGTAAGAAAAGAAACATGCTTCCCAGGGTAAGATTTAAGAGGAATTAGATTTTGCTTTTATATTTGTTGCCAATTAATATTGTATTTTATGAGAGTTTGATTTTGCAGAATTCTTTAAACTGTGAGCTCCTTTAAAAGACATTTTGGTCACCAAATTCTCCACAAAACTTCTGTGTGTCGAGTATTTGTGATATACCAATATGGGTATATATTTCTAATGAATCACTTATTTTATTTTCTTTAAGAGGAAGAACAGTGTAATTGTACAGATTGAAATGTAGCCAAATAGTAAAGCTAGGTACTTGAAAGTAAAATACCACGCAAGAACTTGCTTACATTAAAAAGCTGAGGGTAAACGGGATCAAATATATGGTAATGGAAGGAGAACTGACTCTGGGTGGTGAACACACAATGTGATATATAGATGATGTATTACAGAATTGTACACCTGAAATCTATGTAATTTTACTAACCATTGTCATCCCAATAAACTATAATTAAAAGAACAAAAACTGTTGGGGATGTGGGATGGGCATGAAGATACATAGGACTCTCCCTACTGGCTTGTGAATTGAACCCATCACTAAAGGTAAGCTAGATATTCATTTTGAAATGTAATGAAAATACTCAGTTTTCTTCTGTAATTTAACCTGAGAAATAACTAGACTTAGCAGTGCCAAGACTTTTCACAGGTAGTGCTGCCGGGGATTATTTTGTACTGGATGCAGACTAAAACTGGTGCAGGAGGTGGACCATCTATGTGTCAGTTGATTAATTAGAGTTGGTTCTGAGTCATTTAATGACATGACTGTCACAAGGGCAAGTTGGAGTGTAAGTTTACAGGACAGGCAATAATTAGTGTTTCCAGATGTTTTACATGGAATCTTCTTACAATACATGGAATAATTAAAATAGAAACAATTACAGTAACTGCAAGAAGCTGTTACCGTAGTCAGATCTGTATCTAAAATGCTAAATAATGGAAGCGAAGGGCTTTTGTAGAAATGTAGTTATGAAGTCATGAAGTTGACTTCAGGCTTTGCTGTCTCAGACATTAATGCTAGCATGATGATGGCAAATTGTCCTGTGAGAGGAACACAATAGAACAGGAGGGGAAACTAATTTGACTGTGCTGAGATTGGAATCACAACTGAGGCCCCTGAGAACAAATCTTCATCAGTGGTTTTATATTGTTTTATACTGAAGGATATCTTGGAGAGGAAGATCTTAGGAGTAGTGGAAATTGAGAAATTTCTACAGCTTTCCAAAGTCTATTTTGAATCTATTCTCAATTTCAGTAGTACTTTTCCTCTTTTTTCCCCATCACTCTGCTGCTTCTCTAGTGTAACATATTATCAAACTGTTCTAGCTTTTTATTGAGGGCAATGTTTATCTATTGTAAGTTGACGAAACAGGAATGGTGAAATAATATAGGTAAAGTAGTATTTATTTAAAGTGTAATTATTAAGCACCTATTATTCACAAATTATTTTGTATAACATCGTGACTGGCATTTAATCAACAGTCAATAAATGTTGATTTATTCTTCTTATACTTACTACCATGGATAAATTTTGTCAGAGACAAAGATGGTAGAAAACATAAGAAAAATGATTATAAACAAATGCGGTATAAAATTCTGAGAGAGAGAAATTCTTAATCTGTGTTCCAGAGAGATCTTAGAGATTCTGGTTTATGAACACATTTTTTAAAGTGTGTTTTTGTACTCACATGCGCATACGTGGTGGTGAGAATCCATAATGTTCATCATAGTTTTTCAAAGATTCTACCACCTCCAAAATGCAAAGAACAGTTGATTAAAGAAAATGAATGAAAATACCGAATAAGTTAGAAAAAAATGCTGCTTGGTACAGACTTCTGTTAATAAGTGTGCTTTGAAAATATTTAAACACGGAATATTTATTGCCTAGTTAGAGAACGGCACAGAAGAATTCCAAGGCAAGTGTAATATCCATAGGAAGGACATTTTTTTCCCTCTAATAGAAACTGGGTTATTAAAATATTGGGAAGTAAGGTAAAAAGAAGAGTCACTGAAGGGACTTGGAACTTCTGGGTTGTCAGAGTGAGAACTTCCATAAATACACTCCTCCAGAAGAAGCAATGAAAACGCAGGAAAAAAAAATATCCAAATCAACTTCTTCAGAGCTCTAGAAATTACCAAAGACTTGTGACAATCTAAAGAATGTTTATTCAAGAAAAACTGCTGAACCTCAGTAAGAACAAGGTTTATAGCTAATAGAACTGCACACATCCTCCACTCCTCACTTCTCAAGTAGCCTTGAAAACCAACAGCCTTGGAGCCATGGACAGGGCAGACCAAGTTTTGAGCTCCTCAGATAGTCTCATCACAAGAGCATTATCATTGTTTGATTTGTCTCAAAGTTTATGTGTATGTGTGTGTATGTGTGTCCACGTGCGTTATTTTGAACTATATGACTGCCGATTTGCATGTCAAAAACAAATTTCACAAATCTGCATATATTAGATTTCACAAATCCACTATATATTATGAGTTTTCCATATAAAGGTAAAAAAAACACCTTTTCTCTAAAGATTCTCTTTTGTCCCATAGCGAGTAGCCTATATAATAATAACTTTTTTTCAGGATGTAGAACCCCCACACAAGGTTATATAGCTTAGCTCTGCTCACGATAATGATGCTCAGTACATAACTGGCTTTGTCAGACACTCGCCTGTCTCCCCATCTTCCTCCCTAACAGACAAGGATCTAAGACCAAAGGCTCTTAGTTTTCCAGAAACTGCTTGTATAAATAGCTATGCCTTCCTTGCCTTATAATTTGGGTTACCAAGTATTAGTAACTCCTGATATTAGATTCACCTAAGATGAGACTGTCTTGAAATGTCCATTAGAAAGCTTTTCTATTTTCAAATTCTAGAGCCCATGAAAACTTTTGTAAGCCAAATCTGACTCCAAGTTAAAATAACATGAGCAACCTAAAGAAAAATTATTCCGTGTATACACATATACCAAGGAAAACACTGCTTTCATCATGCTACCCCACTGCTCAAACATTTAAAAAAAATCTTCGTTGCTTACATGATCCAATCTAGATTCCTTTATCCAGTGCTCAGATTCTTCTTAAACCTGCCTCCAGTTATCATGTCCAATCTTACACCCCAGTAACTTAAGCATCTAGCGCATGGCCATCCGTTACCACCTCCAAATTAATTTGATCCTTAGCCTCCTCCAGTAAAAGATGTTACTGCCCACAGGAAAACGTCCAAACTCCTTAACATGTTGTTTAAAAAGTTGGGGAGAACACCTCCCTTACCCCACAGAAGTCCTAATTTCCCACACGTTCACTTGCTCCAGCCTCCCATGCTGTTTCTCATGCTATTCCTGTGCCTATAAGGTGTCACCTGGCGATACCTACTCTTCCTCTTTAAATGTTATTTCCTTAGTGAATCCCTCTCTGCCATCCTTGTCAGAGTTTGATGCTTTTTCATTTATGCTCCCCTAATACTTTATTCATATCTCTGCCTGCGTCTCCTATTTGACTATAAATTCACTTTTGGCAGGGGTCATGCCATCTGAGTATGCCAGTATCTAGAACATAACCTGGTACTCTATATCTCTGCTGAATGAATGAACGGACTAACAAACAAATGAATAAAAGGCCAATAATGCAAGTTATTTAAATAAAGGAAATAAATGCTGGAACATAAATATTTTATTGCATAACAAACTGGAAAAATCTTAAGCAGTGGTTTGCAAACTCAAATGCGTATCTCCCTGATAATACCAATCTTTGAAGAATAGTTTCCGTGTTACTCTTGCTATCCCAAAATTCAACGGGTTTTCCTAGTTCTTCCAGAGACTACAGCTGTAGACGTACAGCTGTTTATTCCCCTGATCTCACAGTCTGATTTATGTGAATTGCGGTGCTCTCTAAAGAGAGCAAAAAGAGATCCACTTAGCTGCAAACAGTGCTCATTATAGAACAACCTCCAGCCAGACCAATGCAGAGGGCCTCAGGGAATGCTGAAAGAGAGAGTCAATTTTTTTCCTTGCAAGCACAGAATATTTTTTTTTAACTACCAAAAGCAAAGTGCATTCAATAGTATTAAAAAAAACAACAACATGCAGGTTTGTCTTCTTGGTGGAAGTATGATTAATTTCCACATTGTGAGGAAACAATATATGAATACCCCAGAAAATTTTAATTTTTAAAACAAATTGAAGGAAAACTTATGTGAATTCAAGAATAAATATTACATATAAATTTTCTACACTCCTTTTGAATAATATAGAAGAGATATCCACCCACCCACCCACTCGCAGTTTTTTTGTAAAATTCAGTGCTTTAATTAAAAAGGCATTGAAGCTTTTTTCTTCCCATACTTTAAACTTCTCAGAAATTATAAGATTTGAAAGACTGTTGGTAATAGCCAGAGTCCTGCCATTAACAAATGTCAAAAGAATTATGAAACACCTAAAATGATAAGGTACTTGTGTCTGAACTGAATAACTCTTTAATTGGAAAAAGTTCGTGTTTAGTATTCAACCTTAAGAGGTGATTAATAGATACATCATGTGCTTTTCTTAGTAGGATAGATAACAACGTGTCTAATTTTAATGTAAATGTAGTGGAAATTTTTATGTTACTCTAAAATGCTCTATCTGATTAGTTTCAGAGGAATTAAAAAGTGTTTTTTTTTATCAGTGAGCATATCCATAAAGTGTTAACAGTAAAGTTCCTAAAAAACTTTTATTCTCTGAAATTGTTGCCATAATTGACTGAAAGTTTTTCATGTTTAAAAAGACATATCATATCCTTTCAAAGAAATGAAATCCAAAAGAGGTGTTCATTCTTTTCTCCATCCTAGAAAAACATCAACTCTCGTTTGACCTCTTTCCTTGCTCTCACTGACTGATCATAAAAAAGGCCTATCTATTTTCTGCCTTTTTAAAGAAAGATCTATTTTGACAGTTTTTCCCCCCTCCAGGGAACCTTTAAATAACCAGGTTAACAAGAATCACAGAGTGAATGGTACAGTGAATGTGAAAGTGAAGAATGACTTTTAGAACAACTTTTTCTCTAGTTTCACATTCAGGGAACTCAGTTTATTAATGAAGAAATTTGGTCTACCCATGTTCCCCAACTATTGTTGTCTCATTTAGTAAATTGCTGTTATCTATTTAGTATGATAAACTCATTCTTTTGCACAGCATTGACTATTATCCAATTCCATTCTTTCACCTTAAATCCATGCTTGCAATGCCAAACACTTTCTGGGAGAATTCTATATTCAGTTCTACAATCTGAGATTAAACTGTTAATCTCCCCAATCCAACAAGTAGCTCCCCTGGCAACATTTCCTATTTTCCATTGACACAGCCAGTTGGTTATCCAGGTTCAGGAAACTGACAGAACCCAGCTGCTCCTTCATTTCATGTTTCTAGAGTCTCCAAATACAATTTTTCTCCAAAAACTTTTTGAAGTCTTGTTTTAATCTAGGTTGCCCCCCAAAACAGAGCTGGAGATCAAGGCCTGTATAAAGGTAGTTTATTTTATTTGGAAATATAACCAGAGAACAAGCATGAGGGGCCATGGTTTTGAATATGGAAAGAAGAAAACACAATTTGAAAACATGTTATTCAACTTATCAGGGGGATCACTTCATAAATTTTATACATGCCTAACTACTGCGCTGTACACCTGAAACTAATACAAAATAATATTGAATGTCAACTCTAACTAAAAATAAATGTGTAGTCACAGGATATAAAGTACAGCATAGCGAGTATAGTTAACGGTATTGTAATAGCTATGTATCGTATCAGGTGGGTAGTAGACTTGTTTGGGTTACCACTTTGTGAGTTGTAAAAATGTCTTATCATTATGTTGTTTTGTGGACCTGAAACTGATAAAAAAAAAAAAAGAAAAAGAAAGACAAAGAAAAAGAAAAGAAAGAAAATGCATTATTGGTAAGCTGCCACAAAAGAAACCATTGTTCAGTCTCACAAGCTCTTCTAGGAGGCCTTATAAAATATGTCTTGGGAGCAATAGGGGAAGCATCCATACATTGCTCTCCATCCCTATTACTTAAGGTTGGAACTTAAGCAATGCATTTCTGGGTGTGAATACATTAGGACCAAATATGGTCTTATGAGTATCCCACACCATTGTGCCAAGAAGTCCCATGGCAGGAAGTAAGAGTTACATAGTCTAGACTGAAACTGAGGTACCATATGGCTAAACCAGGGTAAAACTTGTTGAAACATTTCATTGAACTAGTCCGTACAACAGTAGTTGAACTAAGAGATGGGCTGTGAGGATTTGAAGGGGCCAATACAGCCCATCACTTAACCACTCCAATCTACCATCCTCTCTGTTAAGTACAACCTGTCACAGAGTCCTCTTCAAAGTCATGATCAACATTAACCTGTGAAAAGGCTTAACTCTAGGAGTTATTGGAACAAACTCCAGTCTTCGCTCTTGCAGCCAGTACCAAGGTCATAATTGATATTTATCATCTCTCTTCTTTACTATTCATTCTATTCATTTCCCTCACCCTTAGCCAATTCGCTGGCTGGCTTAGTTTTCATGTCTGCTGAGATGACCCTGATTTTCACACCTGAGAAATCTGAGCCCTTAGTTGCCTTTCCTTTTGGGGGCAACATTTATTATAATTTCCCATTCCTATTATGCTTTGGCACAGAAACACAAATATTTATCCCTCATGAATGCTGTGGTTCCATACACACTCCTCCCTGTCCCCATATGTAGCACAACCCCAGCACTCGTAGAAATTAGAGTCAATTACTTCTACCAGTATAGTAATTCCTCACCTTGGCTGCTACAATGATATGGCAGTGCAGATGACCAAATGGTAGCTGTTATTTCAAGTTAAAGTTGAATACAGTAAGTAGTTTCACTCTGTCTTCTGGTAAAAAAAAATAAAATAAAATAAAAAATCCTTTTCCCAAAATCAAGGTCACCAATCCTGCAGAAACTATGTTTGTGGAGATGAGAAAGAAGCACTAATTCCACAAAGAGTCCCTGAAAAGGATGATAAGACGAACCAATTCTACTGTTACTCCATGGGTCTGGAACCCACGTATGCTAGCTACTGGAGACAGCGCCACATATCAGCCATCGATTTAGTGCATATACCACATCCTACAGGACAGTGCACCAACCCAAAGGGCTTATACCTAACATGTGTCTTCATGGGGCCTCTGACCATTCAGTTATTCTGCTCCTAGATGATGAGATATCTGATAAGACAAGTAGGCTGTGTGTTTATGTGCCCATTCTTCAATCACCTATATCATAAAACCGAGATAAGACTGTGAGAAACCATGAACATATGTATCAGATGTTGGGTAAGCCCCAGGATGATGATGATGTTAGTGGTGGCCCTAGAGGCAGAGAAAGCAAATACATGTGCAGAGAAGGTATCAATTCTGAAAGGATGAATTTCTGCTCCTCTAAGGGGATTGAGTCTAATAAAATCAATCTACTATCAAGTGTCTGACTGGTCCTTGAAGGATGATGTCATAACGTGGGCTCAATCATGTTCTCTGCTCCTGACTAGTTGGCGATAGCTAGATGAACTTTAGATAAAGGGAGCTCTGCCAGTGAGCCTACGTAGCTATATCTGGGCCACTGTGGTCACTCGGCTCATGGTCCCATTCTGCTGGCACTGGAGTTGCCACAGAAAGGGTAGCTGACACCACAGGACAAAGCTTCTTATCTATTTGGTTACTGAGTGCCTCGTTGGAGGTAAATGCTCCATGGTGGGTATTAACATGAGACACAAACAAATGAACACTTTGTGCCCACTCCCATCATCCAGTCTCACGCACCATCCTAAGATTTCATTGTCTCTTATCTTCTAATTGTCTTCCTTCTGAATCCTGACAATTAGCCAAACCATTCACTCTGCCGAGGAGCCCAAATGCAGGCCACTTATCCTTCCATGGAAAGTAAACTTCCGAATGTTATCTTTGAAGATCTACTCCCCTCACCATGTCCCTTAGAGCCATCCCTAAATGAGCCTAGAGTGTAACAATTATTCAGTAAATCTAACATGAAACAAATCACACCAAGTTATCTGTGAGTCAGACCTCAACTGTCTCCTTTCTCATTTAGTTATAGGGAAGCCCATGATGTGTGGTACCACCTAGATGATTTAGGCATTTAGCCACCTGGTTATGTAATTGTTTTTTTGTTTTTTGTTTTTTTTATAACTAATCACTTCAATTTATTTCAGGGCATAATACATAATGTGCTTTTTAGACCCATCGATGATACTGAGTTATAACCCTGTTTAAATATCCATAGGGTGTTTTATTTTTGCAATGATAATTTCTAAAAATCATACAACCAGATAGATTAATAATACACATATCAAAATTCGATTAAAAATTTAGTCATGGCTCTCAGTCACTCTGTCCTGGCATTAAAGATGTTATAGATACACAGAATACCAGCAAGTATCCCAACATTTACAGACATAGATGTTATCAAAGTTCTTTCTCTGATTTTAGCAAAGAGAAACCATTAAAATTTTACTTTATACTACTGACATGATTTAACTTTGGTACATGGTATTACTATTCCTCCTACTGTAGCAAGTACTAGTTTTCTCAAGGCCTTTTCCCCAACTTTTCTGGAAGTAAAATACATTATTTCCAACCTTTAAATTAAAATTTTATCCTCATAAATATGCATATATATACCAGGTTTGTATATTCACATATATCCTTTCCAATTTCAGGCTAAGCAAAGACATGCATTTAGCACTATATTAACACTATTAAAGCAAAAGACAATCCAAGTTAGTGTCAAGAGAAAATGTGACCTTCCATGCAGTGTTTGATATAGAAACTACTGATTTTGACACATTTTATCCAAATACTAGTTTGATCAAACATGGTCCAACAACATTTAAATAATAAATCCAAAAGAAATGGATGTTAATGATTGGTCTTCAAACATTATAGCCAACGATGCCACTTTCCTATGATCTCACCAACATAAAACCACATCCACACGTCAGTGGCCACCAAACCTATTCAGCAGAGCTTCCCTGTAAGCTATTTGAAGCTTCCAGTTTGAGCACTACTGACTACTTTTTCAAGATCTGAATCACTGTAGGGAATCTCAGTAGGGATTATAGGGACCAGCTCAACCTTGGCATAGTGCCAAAATGTGACCAGTGAAGGCTTTGAATAAGTCACAATAGCCTGGGCCTTCTCTGTGAGGTTATGGACAAACTGGGCCATGGTTCTAGGATGGAAAGTCTGTGGCCTCAAACGGACAGCTGAATCTTATTTGGATCTTTTCAGGCCCAATCCTGAATGATACATTCATAATAAATTGCTTCTCTTTTTACCCAAGCTTATGACTCCATGGATTAGATAAGATACAGTTCTAGCCCCATAGTCAATTGGTAATTCAAGATTGGGCATTAGGCCTCTACTAGAAACCAGTATCATATGGAAATTATTTTTTTCCAAATGGTGCAAAATTCTCTGCTACAGAAGGAATGGACTTGCTGTACTACCCTGGGGTTTTTGCTGTGAGTCTCCTCCTGAGATTTGCCCTTTGGCATATAGGCATCTTATTAGCATGCCTAGACTGCTGGCCACTTCCTGCTAGTCACGTGAAATGACCATTTAGGTCACTAATATTGTGATATGTTTTAGAACATAAAAATAATCGAGGTCTTTGCAGACTACATATGACAGAGAACAGGAGATTTAATATGGTTCTGAGGCAAGACAACAGATGTATATTGTGGTCTTTCCCACGTAAAAGTGATCGTTTTGATTTATCTTACTGAGGAGGATTGAGGAGAACACATTCACCAGATCAGTAGTAGCTACATATCAAGCATAAGAGACTGAGTTAACCTGTTCCAAAAAAGATACCACCTCCAACATGTGGTAATTAGGATTACCACTTGCTTAAGTTTGGATCGCTCACTGTCATATGCCCTGAGCGATCTGGTTCATTCAAAGGTCAGACAAATTAATTAAATAGAATTATAAAGAATCTCCACTTCTGCAAGTCTTAACTTTTTAATGGGGGTGTTAATGTCTGAAATTCTTTGGACATGAAGTTCAATTTCTGATTGCTATCTTTGCAGGAGGTGGCGAGGAGGTATGCCATTTCAGTAGCTTTCTGTGGCCTTTCCTATCGCAATGGCTGGAACTCCCTAATCAGGTAGCCAATGTGCAGGGGGGTTGGGGGCCCAAGGTGAAAAAAGTGAAGGGATTGAGAAGTACAAATTGGTAGCTATAAAATAGACATGGGGATGTAAAGTAAAGCATAGGGAATATAGTCAATAATTATGTATAGTGCAAGGTGGGCACTAGACTAGTCAGGGGGATCACTTCATAAATTATATAAATGTCTAACCATATGCTGTACACCTGAAATTACTATAAAAAATATTGAATGTCAATTGTAATTGAAAAATTGAAAAGGGGGGAAAAAGTTGAAGGGGAATAAGAGGTTCAAATTTCCAAGTATAAAACAAATAAGTTTTGGGGATGTAATATACAGCATAGGAAATATAGTCAATAATATTGTGAAAACATGGTACGGTGTCAGATGGTTGTTGGACTTATCATGGTGATCACTTCTTTAGGTATATAAATGTTGAATAACTATGGTGTACCCCTGAAACTAATATAATATTGTTATGTTAGTTATATTTTAATAAAAATCTTAAAACATAATTAAATTTTTAAAAATGGAGGCAAAGGAAAAACATGCAGTTAAAGAGACATGGAAAGAGGGATCAAAAAGAAGGATAAAGCGAGAGCAATAGTCATAAGTCTAGGGAAGAAAATATTTTAAGGAGAGAGAAGTGATCATCAATGTGAAATATTGCTGAGAATAACAATGGAATTAATAATTAAATGAGGCCAATAGATATAAAGATAGGAAGACATTATTATACTTTGCTTGAACAATTGCAGTAGAAGAGCAGGGGCATATGTCAGATTGCAGGGGTTTGAGAAATGTAGGGAAACTGAGGAGACTTAGGCAATGGATTTAAACTATTTTAATAAATTGGCACTTGGAAAGACAAAGAGTAAAAGGATGATGGCTTGAAGGGGAAGAAGGAGCAGAGCTGGGTGGTGGCTGTTATTGTTTATGATTGGGGCAGGATGAATGAGTTTTAGTCAGATGACAGAGAAAAATCAAAGATATAAGAGAGTGAAAAAATACTCGTCTGTCTCCATAAAAGCCTTCATGCTTCCAATTCTAGTGTGAATAATAAAAAGTCTTTCCATATTCCCCTCTTGGAATTGAATCTTTAGTCTCTTATATTGGCTCATTTTATGACCAACATCTTAATTTTATTTTCTTATTGCCTGTAGCTTAGTGTAATAAGATTTACAAAACTATTAAATGTTAGACTGCAGCATGCGAGAAGGAAGGCATATTTCCACAATTACCTTGCCTAAATTGTAGCTGTCCACATTTGAATTACTAGTGCTTTTTAAGAGATAACAGCCTATTTCATTTCATTGTCTCTCAATATATGACAGCACTGCAGAATTAAAGATCACACACGCTGATGATGAAAGCCATAGGATGGGAAAATGGGATATTCTGGTGTGGCTGAAAAGATTGATTAAGCAATGAACCAAGGCAAGTACATAGTTGTTTCAAAGTAACCAGGCCTTTGGGACTACTTCAGGTTATAAACAGAAGCAGGTGTCTAATTCCTCTTGAGTCTTTTTTACCTTTGAGAACACAGAACACTAATGTGTGTGTATGTAGTATACCATTTCTAGAAGGTCCTATATGCTATAGAAGTTTTTTTATTTCTTTCTACAACTAGGATGCCTCTTTGGATGTGTTCCCATAGAAATGTATCTGAATACATGATGTGGGATGTACACATGTGTATGTGAATTTGCACATAAATTATACAGATTTATATATGTAAATGTATATATTTGGGTATATATATTTGTATTTTTGCATGTACAAATTAAGTTTAACCATAGGTGCTGGACTTACTTGAATCACACTTGTGTCTTCAATTGCGATTTTAAAATGCAGGAAAATAATTTAGTTAGGCATGAATGATTAATTTTGAGAATAACAGATATCCTTAGTAATAGTATAGCCTTAAATGTTACTGAATTACTATATTTTTAAATTGGAGTTACTGGAAAGAAATTGCTTTGAGTCAATGCTTTTTATATAGCTAAGAACTAACTATAAAAATTTACATCCAAAATATGATCTTTAGCATGATGTAATAATAATGTATGATTAAGAAAATATCAAAAGGAAACCCTTCATTGAACAAAGAATCCAGAAACAAAAATTCATAGAGTCAGATCAGGTATGTAGTGTCTCATTCCATTATGTTTTTCATCTGACATAGGCTCACCCTTCAACATGGGATGAGCGTTTATGGTTCTGTAGAAGAAGAAAATAAAATGGAAGTCAAGGGAGCATTTTTATTAGATCATTTACTCCTCTTAAAATGGCCCTTTGAGCATTTACAATAAAACAGATTTAATCTTTTGTTTCCCATGAGAAGTCTAACAAAAGAAAATAGAGTTGTAGAAGGACCCACACAATGTAGACAGTGTTTTTAGAAACTACTCTCCTAGCAAGTGGCTGAGTTTTATTACTGATATATTTAAGGCAATTTTGGGGAATTTTGCCATTTTTGGAGCTGGGCATTAGCATGAGTTATTGGATATTTTTCTCTTTGTTTATAATACATCACTAAATTCGAAGCCATACAACTGCCCTCGATAGAAAGGTATGGTGATGCACTGAAATAGTATAATATTTTAGTCATTAGCCTACTGTCAAAATTTATTAACACAAAGATTACATTTCTTTCTAATTAGACTTGCTTTCTTTAGCCATCAAGATTGAAGCAACTGATAATATTTATATCTCTAACAACTGTGTTTTATTTATACAAAAGAACAGAAATAAGCTTTCATTAAGCAACAACTATGTGCCAATCACTGTGAAATATGTTTTCACATGTGTTGTTTACTCCTTGCTTTAACACTGAGAGATTAATACAATTATCCGCATATTAGAGATGATACAATAAAGAAGTTAGATTCTATGCCTGATCTTGCCGATTGAATAGCCCCACCTTGGGCTGACAGACAGAATGAGGATTTACTTCAGTTAGATTATTTTGAATTGTCCTCAGTTATCCAGTGTTCTTCAAAATAGCCACATTTCAATGAACTTGGATTTCATGAGCTCATTTCACCTCTAAGTGAGAATATGAATATGCACAACTTTCAATGCCATCCCTTGAGAAGGCCAAATGGTACTTTATTAAACATCTATGTGCAATCGACTGTTTTAGGAGCTAGGAACGCAACAGAAACCGTCCAAGCCCTGAAGGATCTTGCAGTCTATTGGGTTGTAGGAAGGAAGAGGGGGAGGTGCCGATGATACACAAGAAAGATCTGAATGCTAATTGACCAATATAACCAAAAACATACCCATTTAAGAACTTAAATCCTTTTAACATAGGCCTGTGGAAGTTGGGAATATGCATTATTAACTCTGTTTTTTAGTTACCCTGAAGAAGTAAGAGTAAAAGGAATAAACCACAAATCAAAACCAATGTCCAATAAAAATGGCAGCATGGGGGCAAGGCAAGAATTAACTGACGCTCTCAACACAGTTTTACTCCCATCTCTACTGGGAAGAGAAATATTTGTATGAGAGAGGTAAAGAGAAATCTAAAGTGGTCACAGTGGGACCGCTGGAAGTGGATGGCGACACTTTAAGTACTAAAAATATCACTAGTATCACATTAAATAGACTGCTTATTGTATGGGTGAAATCAGTTGTTCACAGAAACACAGCATTGTTCACATGTTCAGAAACAGTTTCTTAATAATTCCCACCCCGCCCCTTTCTCTGGCCTACTATTTTAAACTATGGTTTTTGGCACCCTGAAGCTGTGTCTTCTTCCCATGTGCAGTTTTACTTTCTCTTATTATTTTTGTTCTTTTATCCTCTAGGTACAGTGGAAAAAACTGACAGAGATGTGTTCTAATTCTAGGTGTGCTATTTATATACTAGATATATCTATATTTCTTCAGAAAAATAACTCTCTGAATGTTGGTTTCTTAGATACTTCATCTTTAGTATAAGAACAATAATACCTATCACACAGAGTTGGGAGAATTACATGAAATTTAAGTTGCTTGGCACGTTAAGTAGGCATTTAGTAAATTTAGTTAAATCCCTAGAATATCTCTTCTGTTTCAATACCAATATGAATGTAATCTTTTATAGAACTATAACTATGTTCCTGATTCAAAGTAAGTCCTCACTAAATACTTGTGGATTGAATGTTCTCATTTCATATTTCAAATATTTTCAATATAATATGCTTAATGAAAGTAACTATGGACAACTTAGCAGTTACCATGCTTTAGGCACATCAAATTATTGTACTACTAGTGTGTTAATTCAAGATGGAAACCCAGTCTTCTTAGAATTTTCCTTTTTTTTTCTATAGAGTTTGTCTCAAACCTAGAAACGCTTTCTAACCATTAGAGATGCTACACAATGGAATAGATTGGTTGGTTCAGAGGTAAGCTCCAAATAGCTGCAAATGTTAACAAGGAGGCATCCATCAAGAAAGTGGTAGAGATTTCTAAATTAGTTGGAAATTGTCTAAGATGATTTCCAAGGTCTCTTCTCTCTCAATGATCTCATAATTCTATACAGTATATAGTGCTTCATTTAGAAGCAAATAAGAAAAAGGAACCTTGATTTCCCATTGCACAGGGACATTTTAAGCATTATTCCACCCCTAAGTCTCTTTATAGGTAATACTAATATCTAACAATAATATTCTGAGTTCTTCACAGGCATGAACTCATTTAATTAAGTTAGAACAATTCTATAAGCTAGGTACTATCAGTATCCCTATTTTACACGTGTGGAATCTAAGGCACAGAAGAGTTAAGTAACTTGCCTAAGGCCAAGTATGTGATGGAGCTGAAACTCCAACCCAGGCAGTCCAGCTCGACATCCTGTAATTCAGTACAAGTGCCTCACACAACACAATCCTGTTTCTCATAGATCCAGTTTATTCCATTAAACTAGAAGCTTCCTGGAGGCACAGACCATAGCTATTTATTCTCACCATTGAATCTGTGGTAACTAACACATAATAGCTAACCTGCAAATGATTTGAAGATTAATTTGGTCCCTATTTTTGATGTCTTTTAAAAGGTATATCATAGAAAAGAGTGTCACTTAGGTTTTATACCAAGATTATTATTTACCTGATTAGAGGTAAGAAGTGGTTCAGAAATGCTTGTTTATAGATACTTAGTACCAAAAGACCTTTAAGATGACATTACACAAGTGTATAAAACATGGTTTAAATTAGAAGTAGGTAAGAATGAAAAGCAAAACCAAGGGCAGCAACATACCACAGAGACAGGTTAATAGAAACATACATGCTAGTCTATACAAGTACTTCAAATGGGTCACACATTTTTTCTAAGCTTTTCCATAGTCACAGAGTAAGGGAAATTGATCAGTTGTGATTTCTACCAGTCCTTAAAATATAAAAAAGAACAGTGTTAAGGAGAAGCAAACTTATTCTTAGTATCAAACTAGGAAGAAATCTCTTCCAAAGATCTTCAAAAGAGACCTTCATGGTAAGGAAATGAACAATGTCTTCCATAACATTCTGTGTGCGTCTTGTCTATAGTGCTTCTTAATGTGAGACGAAAGCATCAACCCAGTCTCGTTAGGAGGCAGGGAGCTGTGCAGACAGCAGGTTCTCCCTGTGATTAGTCAGTTCTTATTGTTATGCATTAGAAGGTTGAGGCAATTGCTAAGCTCCAAATCATCGTGTTTGATTCTGACTTATAAGCAACAATAAATGGAAACAACACCCTGCATAAACTCCTATTTTTTCATCTTCCCAGTCTATTCTCCTCACAGCAACCTGAGTGTAACTTTGAATCCCTTCACACACCATCTCCCTGTTTTCCCGGACTGAAGCCTACAATCCTTAACCAGACCCCAGGGCCCCAGCGGTTTGACCTGCCACATCTTATATCTCTGTGCCTATCATGCCCACCCTTAGTCTACATCACGGTCATTTCTTCTTCATGCCAGCGTCATTCCCATGTCAGTGGCTCTGCACATGCCATTCAATTTGCCTGGGACATGCTCTCCTTTCCCACGCTGCCATCTCTGACCCGTTAATTCCCACTTCTCAAAAATCACTCTCTAATACAGATGTGGCCTCTAGTCCCCTTAGGTGGACAGAGCGCCTTGTAGCATCGCAGGCTGTCATCACACTTGATACATTTCCATTGTGGAAAGTATCAATATTTTAATTAACTCATTCAATTTCTTCTTCATTTGTTCAACAGATGTTTATAGATCAGCATCTGCTTTGCACCGGGAACTGTTCTAACCCTAAGATACAGTCATGAAGAAGATGTACAAAAATCCCTGCCCTCCTGCAGTTTTCACTTTAGCAGTGCAAAGTGTCTTCACTGAAATACAAACACCCTGTCATCAGTGACTGTTTTTTTGTTGTGCTCACAGATGTGTCTCCTGCACCTAACACAATGTGTTAGACATCGTTTGTGTCAGAATAGCCTGGGTAATGACAGAGAGACAAACAACCCGGAAAGTTTAGTGGTTTAAGGCAATGCAGGTTTATTTTTTGATCATTCTGTGTGACTGGGGTCTCTTCCATCACAGTCATATAGCTCAGTAGAACAGCCACCATCTCAAATATTGCTGGTCATTATGAGAGAGGGAGGGAGGTAAGGAGGGGGAGAGAGAGAGAGAGAGAAAGAGAGAGAAAGAGAGAGTTTAATACTTGAGGAAATGACTGAATCATAACAAAGAGTAACTGTGATATGGGTGAAAGCCATGTCTCTTTCTCTGTGCGAATTTACTGTGATATATATGTGTTTGTATGATGTGTGTGGTATGTATAGATTAGGCTAATGATAAAATTACTTTGCATTGCTTCTGCTCACATCATCTACTCATAGCTTGATTAAATTCAACCAGGGATGACAAAATTGCTGTGCACAAAATATAAAACAGATATCCAACAGGCAAACAACTGAGAATTCATTATATATTAAAAATTGATTCTTCAAATGAACCAAAAAATATTTCATAGGTTAGATTTCATTAGACTAGTTCACACTTCCTTTTTTTTTGCACTGCTTTGCAAATCAGATTTACACACATTCTGCAAAGCTGATTGAAAAGCAAAACCTATTGCACATTTTGTTCTCCTTGCCAACTATCATTTTGTATTTTGCCTGAACATTCAATTTTCTGTATTTAATTAAAAATTAGTTAAACTCTATTAGAGTATAAATTGTATCTCATATTTCATTGAATCCTAACTATGGGTTATGCTTCTTAAACACAGAAAAGGTCTAGCATTTTATTTCAACATGAAGTGGAAGAATTGTCAGGATCATTTTGGTGCCCAGATGGGGATTTGGTATTTGTTCGACTGAATTCGATCTTTAATTTAGGACATGAAAGGAGCTTTGGGGGCTTAAATTAGAAGGTTTCGCCACAGCAGTAAGAAAATCCAATACGAATGCCTCCTTGAGGTGTAAGAGTTTTGTGAAATTTGTTTGCCCCAGCTTACTGGGATTTTCAACTACAAATTCTGAGACTTCTGAGCCCCTCTCTGAAGGAACTGTCCACGGTACTATGCCTTAGAGCAGGGCTTCCCACCTGGAGTCTGGACATACTCTTGGGAGACAGAGAGTTTTCTATGTAAATTGTTAAACGTTTTGTTCCTGTTTGATAACAATTCAAATGCATATAAACAAATATAGATATACATACAAAATATTCTAGATAATCAAGATGATAAACGCTGATATTTCTTTTTCATCTGACTTTTTTTAAAAAGTTTTTTTTATTGTGGTAAGAACACAACATGAGATCTATCCTCTTACAACACATTATTTTTGACTACAGGAACAGTGTTGTACAGCCGATCTCTAGAGCTTATTTATTTTCCTTAACTGAAACTTTATGCCTGTTGATTAATAACACCCCATGTCACTCTTCCCATTGCCCTTGGTAAATACCACTTCAGTCTTTGATTTTATGAATCTATTTTAGATTTCCCCTCTAAGTGGAATCATGTAGTACTTGCCTTTCTGTGTCTGGCTTATTTCACTTAGCACAATGTGCTCAAAATTCATTCATGTTTTTGCATATTGCAGAATTTCCTTTTTGAAGGCTGAGTAGTAGTCCATTGTATGCACATGACATATTTTCTTTATCTATTCAGCTGTTGATGGCCATTTAGGTGACTTCCACATCTTAGCTATCGTGAATATGGGAGTACGAATTTCTCTTATCCTGATGTCTGTTATTTCACTGTCACCAAGCAGTACTAGTTTAGTAACTCTAACTATTGATGTAGAGGATGAAAGAAAATAGTTATGGGATAAGAAAATAGTGGGTTCAAACCAAGCAAGACATGAAAGTTGAGCTAAGTGAAGGATAGTTTCAAAATACCTAAAATAAGAATTGATGTTAATATAAGTATGTATCCCTAAAAAGAACTTGCCCTGTCACACTCAGTACTAAATACATACAGCAAGTGCAATGTAGTGTCAGCAAAGATGATCTTCCAAATGAAACCAATATCAATGTTGACAATTTAAATCTGACTAGTTTTGTAGTTTTATTTCTATTTGATTGCTAAATTTTTATTTTGTATTCTTTACGTACAGTAAACATTTGCTTTCTTATTCATTTAAGAGTTTCTATCTGACTTTACACTAAGAATAACATCCAAACCCTTTACCATGATCAGTAAGGCCCTGAATGACCTAGCCTCTTTCCGCCTGGCCCCTTCCCATCTTGCCACACTACCCTTGGTCCACTATGTTCCACTGGTGTTTCTGACAGTTCTTAAAGCACATTCAACTCTCTCTTAACTCAGTGCACTCACACTTGGTGTGTCTTCTGCCTGGAGATGTTTTCAGACTCTAAACAAAGCTAGTTACTTCTCTTCTCTGCAGTTTTAGGTTAATATACATTTTTTTGAGTGGCTTTCCCTGACCTCCCTTTCACCTCTACCATTATTATCTATCAGAGTCCCCTATTCATTTCCTTCATGGAACTTAGCTCAATTTATAACTCTGTATTTTATTTACTTAATTATTGCCTGACTCCCTTAAACACCAACACACACACACACACACACACACACACACACACACACACCCTCTCCAGAATGTAAGGTCCATGATTATAATGATCCCATCTTCTTAGTCTTCATTTTATCCCCATTTTGAAAGAGTGCCTGGTACATGCAATAAATAGTATTTGATTGAATAACAAAATGCATCCCCGACTAAGTCTCCAGTACTATCTTTCTAAAAGTCTTTTCTAATTTCGTAAGTGAAAGGCAGCATGTTATTGTTTTAATTTGCCTCTGATTAGTCATTGGCATGGGACATTTTTAAATGGTTATTGGCCATCAGTATTTTTGTTAGTGAATTTTATATACTTTGTCCACTTTTTCTACCGAGGAATCTTTTCATTTATTTGTGTGTTATTCATGTAATCAGAACATTGACTTCTTAACCATTTTGTGTATTTTTAAAATGTGGCTTTCAAAATTTTATGATTTTTTTGGTACCCAATATTTTCTTTTTATGACATGAAAGTTGTCAATGTTTTTCAGGTAAATGTTATTAATCATAATCCACAGGTGAATAATCTGAGACTAAGAGAAAGCAATTTACACACGACTCATGTTTAATAAGATCTATCTAACTCAAAATCCATATTTTTTTCCATTCTACATGTCAGCTCGACTTCTGTACATTTAGAGACACATTATATCTCAGTGTTTGGCAGCAATAGTTGGCTAAACATGTATTTCTGTGCATATGTTTGAGGGAATAAATAAGTCTTATTACTTTGTTGCCATATTCACATGAATATATCATGAATGACATCTGGTAAAAGGTCTAGGCATCCAGGGACTCTAAATTTTAGAGAGGCTGTCCTGATGTTTCTAATGGAAATTGCTCTTTTACTTGCATTAAGACTGTGTGGGCCAACTGGAACTTTATGTTTCTGAGCTTTGGGCCAACTTTTTAACCACCTCAGCCTGGTAACAGTAATATCCCATACTAATCAAAAACTCTAATTGATAGTCCTATGTATCTTTGGTAAATACAAATGGGAAAATGCATTATTTCCTAATTACCTACTAGGTAGACAAAAATATTTAATAATATAGAATCCATGAGGGAAGAAGAAAATCAATAGTATTCCCCTTGTTGGAAAAATTGGTAAACCATTATCCAAGATTATTCTCCTTTCACTATGCAGAGTATTGCACTTTAAGAAAAGGAAGGATTCCAAAGTGACTGTTTTTCATTTTCAATTTATTGAAAGTCAATTAATTATTATTATTCTAAATAATACATCCTGAACTTCAAGCTTTTTTTTCATACTAGCGGATGAGTTAATAACGAACTGCTCCATTCCCTCATGAATGATGGAACTCTATAGTCTTCCCAGTGGAGCAGAACTGAAGGAGCAAGACATGAGGTACAGTGAAAAAAAAAATTGAATAGGATATGAATATGATACTGACAATTATGGGATCAAGTGCAAATTCTAAATACCTCTGTATAGTTGCGAAAGGGAACTTCATTTCACATTAAGATATGAAAGTCATTAAATTTAATTTTTATTGGATAATTTAATTATTTTATTTTAATCTCTGGTTCAGCTGAGTTGTCTTTTGCCGACCATACATAAGAAGTTAGTGGTACTGTTGGGACCAGAATTCAAGGGTTCCTGAGTCCAATGTAATATTCATGTAACCATTACTCACTATTTCTAACTCAGGATGGTTTGATTTGTAATTATCACAGTTACATATACAGTCCATCTTCTGCTGGCCACTGGGTACACAGTCATTGTAATATGGACACTGTTCAAACAAACTGCACAACACATGAAAGGTTACATGCAGGGAAATGGTTTCTATAAGCCCAGAAAAGATAAAAAGCCATGAAACTTCAAATGAAATTCATGTTTCTGGCATAGCCAAATCAACCATGAATCCAGAAACTTCAGTTCAAGAGCATGCTTTGATCAGAATGAATTTTTTTCTTAGAGTCTTACATCTATTGTCCATCTTGAAAAATTTTCATTTTTGAAAGTAATTTAGATACTAATTTTTAATCTTCTTTTGATATCATAGTCCTTTTGTTTACTCACTTTCTGATTAGACTGTTTTATATGCATTTTTTTCTTTAGTGAACCTCCTAGGTTAAACAAAGGTAATAATGACATGGCCTTAGATTAAGTTTTGTTACGACTGTTTTCTCAAGGGTTTGAAATCAGGTCACTGTAAAAAATAGATGCTATCAATTCAAAGTGTCCTGATGTTATCATGCTTATAGAGAGTGCACAAAATGCCACATAAATGACGAGGCTGAGAAAGAATCAATATAATATTCTCTTTGCTTTCTCCTAGTTTACATTTGACAAAACAGGATAAGGACCAAAAATCAATCATATTACTAGAACAATTTTGTATCAACATAAAGTGACATAGTACAATATTTCACTTTTCTTGTCTTTTTTTTTCTAGTCACTAAAGTGGACTTAGAGATTACACAGTATTTTCCTGATTAAAATAGAAGCTAAATTAAGATGTGGAAAGTCAGTGGTTTTGATACATGAAGTATTTTACAGGAGGTGGTATAAGAAGGTAAAGGGGGTCAAATATATGGTGATGGAAGAAGAAATGACTCTGGGTGGTGAACACCTAAACCATTTTTACCTCATCTTTTTCTTTATTATGTTTGTTAAATATGAAAATTAGACCTATAGAATTTTTAAAAGAATGAGGGGAAAATGGAAACCAGAAAGGAAAAGCATATAGATGACCATTCCTTCAAATTTTTCTTTGATCTTTGTGAGAGTCTTGATACAATCTATTTATTTATCAGGTTCATTCACTTTGCCTTCCTAGCAATTTCAAAGTTGACTTCTCCTACAAGATGAGGACATTAAATTTTGAGAGAGAGCAGGCGCTGATAGGATGGGACGGAGCATTTGATGGAAAGGACTGACTTGATTTCCTTAAAAGCCCAGACTCTAGCTCAAGATTACTTTCTTAAGTATTCTGCTTTATCATTATTTAATTTCAGTCTCTAAGATTGAGATGCTATTTTTTCCAAGAAAAAGTACGTATTTCATATTAACCATATAAATATTTCCCTCCTTTGGATATGCCTGGATGCTTCTCTATGTGGGGGGATTTTTAATAATGTTAGTAATTACAGGTCTCTGCTAGAATCATTGCTATTCTTTTTTCATTATCTCAGATTAGAAAAAGAGAGATAAATCTCATCATGTTTACTTTAATACTCTGTGTAAGGCTGTCTTATAAAGTATCTCTCCCCAAATAAAATCAATGACATCCTGTATTTGATAAAATAACCAAGTATTGGAGAGTGGATCAGTCATGTGAGGTTTCATTCTTTCTTTAAGTCATCTTGAAAAAGTGTTTTTAGCCTTGATAGAAGTCAAATTTTCTATGTGGAGCCCCATAAACATTATCTCTGAGGTGTGAAAGTAAACAAAAATATGCTTTATTTTCCACTTTAAAAGTGATTTATCGCATTGTAATTTCTGTTAGCCCTAGGTTTGTTTGTTTGTTTATTTTTAACGATGAAATGACAATACTAATATCAATCTCCTTGGGTAGTTAAGAGAGTTAGATACTTGCAAAGAACTAAGTTTGGCATATAAGGATTCAATATGCCAAAGGCTCAGAGGTATTGCCAATTTACATAGACCCATGCAGTGTTGGTAACCTCTGCTGAGAAACGTGGGTTTATGCAGGAGTGTTCCCTGGCACTTAGAGTTAGGAAATAGAACAAACCAAGAGAGTATTTGCTTTAATTTGTCAATGCAACATTGATACTTCTTGTAAGTAGTTGACAAGGATGTAAAAGTGAAGTTGATTGTAGCAACAACCCACAGGCAGTATCCTTCCATGTGCTTATAAGAAGCTGTTCCTCTCCCTCTTAGTCCCAGAGTAGAGACCACTAGATTCAATAAGGTCAGGAAAATGTAGTAGAAGAGAGAGCCTCATGGCAATGAGGCCTGTCTGATTAAGGTAGACCAGTTACTAGTGAAAGGATAATGAAAAAAACAGAGAGAGACAGATAGGCATGGAAAGAAAGGGAAAGAAGATTTAGAAAGGTATGAAAAAGAAATATACGTTTGCATGAAAATGGCACAATTTGACATAAGAAGTATCAAATCAATAAACACAAACAGTGAACACACATAAGGAAAACAATTTCCTAAGTACAACAAGATCTTTGTTCCTTTTTAGATTGGAGAGCAAATGTTAATCAGATTGTCACAAAACAGTTAAACTCCATGACCATTTTTTTTCTTCACATAATTATATTGATAGGATTTTTATTGAATACATTACCATTGCAAATCAGTGTGTCTGGAGAAAGAACAAAGTATGCCAAGATTGATTGTCCTGAATTTGAATCAAGTATCTCTTATTCATTTTCTTAATGTGTAGTCATGGCAAATTACTCTTTCAGTATCCTAATGTAATAATGGGAACTTTTTTTCTTACTGATGGTTTAGAGTATTTTTAAACAACTGTGTGGTGTTTGACATTCAATGTGGTGACTCCTGTTGTGTTGGATTTGTATAGAAATTTTGGAATTTGGATTTAAATAATAATAACATTTAGCGCTTTGATTATTTAGCATTTGATTATTACTTGAGGGGCAGCAAGTAATATCTGCTGGGGTTTTGAGCTGAACTAGTGCTTTGATGGAAAACTAAAGAGCTGGAAGTACTATAAAGGGGACCTACTCTGGGGGTTGGGGGTTGTGGGTTGGGGGGGGCAAGGATGCATCTGGAAAAGGAAAGGAAGGAAGAAGTTCCGGGTATTGGGTACAGTGAGTACGAAGGACTTGCTGCTGGGATGTCCCTGAGACTCTGCAAAGTTTGCTGGTGTCTGAAGTGGGCTGGGGCTGGGGTGTGGGGTGTGGTGGGGGTGTTGGGGCAGGGCTTTGGGACCAAGAGGGCGGGACTGTTGTTCCTTACCATTGAGCTGGGTTTCTCAGCCACTAGAGGACCATCCTCTCTTGGAGGACATTTTTACATCAAGCAAGGATAACACTGAGAACTTGCCTTTTTATAACATCTACTTTCCGGGGAATCTGACACCCTCTGAAGTGTAAGGACCACCTTCTTTGTGGGCGAAGTCTTGAGGGGTGGAGTATCCCTGAACCCCAGGTCCAGGTTTTCCCCCGTTTGCCATCCAGCTTGGGGTATACATCGTAAGAACAAAGAACTAAGGCACGTAGATTCTGAATGGGGTGGGTTGGAGAAAGAAAATTGAATTACACATCTAAATTTTAGGGGGAAATGGCAAGAGTCTATATTAGAAACCAAATATATATAGTACCTGAAGACTTCCTTTGAACCAGTAGCTAAACAGCTAGGGTAGGTCTTGGGTGGGGCATGGAGGGGGGAGGAGTGGATAATGCAATGTTTTTGAAATAGTTAATAAGTAAGGTTTATAAATAACATTGCATTCTGAGAGATTCTTTAAGGTAAATATGCTTGCTTAGTTTCATTTCTAATGTAAACATCATCAATATCTATTCATTAATTAAACTGAGATAATATCATCAAAATATTACTGATATGTAGTATTTATTATGTACCATTTACTTCATATGAGTTTAGGTATTTTCTGTAAATATTCAAGGTATTTTCATGACCTAAACATGCAGAAGTGATTCTGTGTAAATCACTCCTTTGTAGCTCGTAAGGACACATATTTTTAGATCCTTTTTACCAAAGAAAAAAACGAAGTGAAAAAAACAAAAATCATGCTAGTAAAAACAAGTGGAAGTTCAATATCATCCTATATATTCTATATAAATTAAATTATATATACTTCTGCTAAAAATAGATTTCACTAATATTTTCCAGGTATAAATGCAAAGATAAATTTAAGTTATTTTATGTAAGAGTTATAGTCTATAAATGAGATTCAAATCTGCTTGTCATCAGTTAATGGAAATCCTGCTAATTGTTAAAGTATTATTGCATCCTACCCTGTTTCCCCAAAAATAAGACCTAGCCGGACAATCAGCTCTAATGCGTCTTTTGGAGCAAAAATTAATATAAGACCCGTATTATATTATACCCAGTGTTGTATTATCTAAGACCCAGTCTTATATTATATAAGACGCGGTTTTATATTATAGTAAAACAAGACTGGGTTTTATATTAATTTTTGCTCCAAAAGACGCATTAGAGCTGATTGTCTGGCTAGGTCTTATTTTCGGGGAAAGACGGTACTAGAAATGTAAGCCTTGTGATAGAGAATACTATAGTCAGGGGATTGGAATTTAGGATCATTCTTGATGAGGAAACCACAGGTTCCTTATTGAAGGAGTGATTTATTATTGACTTCATCTAACATAGTTCTTCATATTTGCCAATAAAATTAGAAAGATAGTAGTTTAAATCTTGGCACATACAAATTATGTGTCCCTGACAGCTAATTTTCCAAGCTGAGATCAGGATGCTAGCAATAAACTTCCTAAAGGAATTACATGGACAATTATGCAGTATTTTTGGTAATGAGGAAATGTTGGCTCCCTAAATTAAAGTCTGAGGAAGTAAACTGCTATGAGAAATATAAAGTTGATTATTATAAAAATGATATTTGAACTGTATCTTAAAGATAATGAATGCCCTTTAGGTCATTTCGCAATTTAAACAAATTAATTTAAAAAGTAAAAAGGATGTTTGGTAATTCAGAATGTATCTTTACTCCTAGAGTCAATTAAAGCAATTATTCCCACCATGTCCTAATTGGTATATTCAAATAACTACATATGGTCAAAGTTCATTATTTGCCTAATTTTATTTGGGGGGGTATTTTTTTCCATTGTTTATACACAAGTGTTGTTCATGTAAAAATGAAATAGAGAGTTATGTGTAGGTCTTTTTCCTGAAGCAAATTTGCTTCAGAGAATGCAGTCCTATTTTTAATTCTTTAAATAATCTACTTTCCTTACTTCTCCTGGGTGTATGCCTTACCTTTAGAAAGGGAACAGAAAAGGTGTGAATGCCTAGGGAGAAGTAGAAAGCAAAGTATTGAGGCTCTAGGATCTCCATGTCATCAGCCTTGACTATGTATTGATACAGAATGCTCTAATACAGCTCATACCATTCCCAAGTCTGAGCATGACACCTCAGCACATTCTACCCTGACCCCTGACCTAAGAGATTGGTGGACACATTTGATTTTTAAAATGGAGAGTCTAAAGGACAATACTAAATACTACCATGATATTTAAATTAGGCATGTGGGATACAATCTTCTTGGAATGTGATTCATGTTATTCCATTTTTTAAAAGACCTTAATCCTCACATATTCTATGATTTACCACAGACTCAGAAGATAAATTTTGGGTCATTTTACTTTATTTAACCTAGCCCTACCACAGTTTGTGGGAAAATAGGTTACATTGGCCAAGTGGTATGCCTCAGGCAGTCTAAAAACACTCTAAATACTTATCAGTGAGTAAGAAAAAAAGAGAGTCTCTGAGGGGGCGTGTTGGATGTTCTGCCAAGATCACTTAACCATGCTATTGTTTTCCTTACCAGGCTCCCTCCCAGAGCCCTATTCAGATCCACCTGTCAGCAAAATTACAAAATATCTTTGTGGTCACTCACACACAGTTGACACCATGAATATTTACTCTGGAAATGCCAATTTTTCTGGTGAAAATAGCATTTGAAATATGCCTTCCAATATTTTAAAGCACAAAGTGTTATTATTTCTTGCCCTAAAGGATACCGTTCTTTTTGAAAACCAATCTTTAGAAATTAGACGTTTTCCATGTTTTATAGGTTCTTAAACCAATGTACAATGTCAGCTACAACATTATATACATATTTTAAGACAAGACTCTTTTCTTATTAACAGTTCTATAATCTGCCTGTTTAAATGTTATAAAATAAGATATTTCACTGTGAGAAACTCTATCATGGGATCATTGGATGTCACCAAAAATGTTTTTTCTGTTTGTTAGGACATTTGTTTAGCTGTTGCTGCCTTTGGGATAAAGAAAACCCTTAATTATTAACATTCCTGTGACTTCTGTGTGGGTTTTTTTCTGTTCTTTTTTGTCATCGTATTAATAACTAGTTGAGTCATTAAAGGAAAGCAACAACATACAAACCTAAGTAATTGTTTTGGATAATGTTTTATTCTGTATCTCCTTACAAATGAGTATTTAATGATCTTTGCAGTCTCCTGAAAGTTCTACACTTTCAAGCGCTAGCTCTTAATTACTGGAAACAGTATTACATTTTATAAAACACCTCTAGTACTTATTGAAATAACAGGCAAATAGATGTCCTTGATAAAACTAATGATTGGGTGTGATTTTTATAGTAGATGACTATGAGCTTTGAATAAGAATATACTAATAGATTTTAAATCTCTTTTTGAGATTAAAATATTTTTTTAAATGTTTAAATGATTATCTAAAGTGGGAAGAATATTTCATTTGAGCAAATGATTCCATAGCTAAAAAAAACAAACCAAAAAAACACCAAGGTTTAAAACTACTGACTTGAGATCAAGTAACATGTTTAAGTGTCAACATGCTAAATAGATATTTCTGTTTATCTAATAAGTACAAAACATAAACTACAAAATAATTAGAAAGGAAACAACTGATCCTTACCTCATCTGCATTTGCACAGATATTTATTTAGTTCAATATTTACCAGACTTGGCTAATCATAAGACTCTCCGAGGTCCCTTGTTAAAACACTTGTTCCCAGAAGTAATTTAACATTTTGTGACATACATTTAGGAAATGTTGATTGGCTGTTGGTATTAGAGGTATACTCCTCAAACTTTAAATTCCATATGCATAATATTTATAAGATTTAGGAATCTTGTTAAAATGCAGATTTAGGTTCACTTATCACAAGGATACTACTGCACTGTTCCGCAGGCCACTCACTGAGTAGCGAAGCCCTTCCAGAAGTACGCACAGGGTCCCTCAGCCAGCAGGTCCTCACTAAATGCTTATTGCTCAATCGGAAGAGCTAGGCTCATGAGCATAAAACACCTCCTTTTCTTTCCCCCTTTATTCTCCTTTGCCCTGGCTCAGTTCTGCATAGAAACTATTTTATTTTACCCTAATAAATTGAGCACTTATGTTGGCTGTGTTGGAGGTGTTTGCCCTTTCTGTTGAGTATCCTGAGTCATAATGGTCTGATTCATACTTTTGACAGTACTTATTTTACATTTTAATTTATTTAGCTGCTTCAATCACACTCATAAATTACCTTTTAGAATGGTGTCTCTTCCTCACAATAACTGTGGCCAGGAACTCAGTTATCTGTATATGTGTGAGAGAAACAAAGTGGCCACTGACAATTTTTTTTTTAAAAAAAGCACAAAGAAGTTGAAAATGGATGTGATTATTTTTCTCTTGGAAAGGAAATGTAGTCATTTAGAAAAACTACCATTTAGAAAATGGTACAGTCATTTAGAAAAGTACCATTTCTGGATGTGTACTTGTTTTTGCATGCTAATTTGGTCTAAATCTACTCAATTATTGTTTAAGCCTATAATGTTACCATGGAGAGTGTGAGGCCAATACTGCCCATTAATTCCTTCAAGAAAAAGCTCAAAAGCTAACTCCACCAAGATGGTGTAGAAACTAGGAAGCTTTTTGTATATGAGAAGTTCTGATAAGCAGAGTGGTGAAGAGCTGGCCTAGCTAGGGTGGGGAGGCTAAGTAAGAACCCCGAGAGACAGAATACAGAGACAGCTGCTATGCATACTTCATAGGCAAACACTCAAATTTTCCTAGATTTTGGAAAATCCATAACCTAAATTGTTTTCTTTGCTGATACATCTAGCTGCCCAAAGGCAAATGCCCTAACAGACCTCTTTGCAATCTTCCAGCTAATCAGCAGCTTGCTCAAGAAAAGGTAAGCAAGATGTGCTATTTTACATTGTTCCCCAGCTTCTCTCTCTCTCTCTCTCTCTCTCTCTCTCTCTCTCTCTCTCTCTCTCTCTCTCTCTCCTTTCTCTTACATAAATCAGGGCTTTGATTGGGTGAAGTGAATGTATTATACACTTTACTGGTCATATAAGTAAAATAATTGCTAAGAATTAACTATATGTCTACTATTTGAAAAATGATATGTATTTAGTTTGAAGGCTACTTAAATATAATTATGATAGCAAGCCTCAAATATTGAAAGGCTGTCATGAAGAAGAGAGCAAACATTTCTTCTTTGCTACAGAAAACCAAAATTATATCAACAGTTAACAATCACAGAGAGAAAAATCTTTGTCTAATATGATAAAGAGTTTTCTTAAAGTCAGAATCCCAGTCAAGTCTCCTATTTAAATTCGGGGATTGTATAAGTCAGACATGGGACAAACACCACTTATCATATATTTTAATCCCTCATGTATTTGTCTGTCAGCCCCATAAGCAGTGGACCACTTGAGGCCAGAGACTATTTCTTATGTAGATTTGTATCTCCTGCACGTGTACAGTGTCCAGCTCATATTCAGGGAACACATTGGATTGAGCAGTACCAAAAGGCACCGATTAAGACTTTGAAACCTTTCCCAGTGCCATGTCCTTGTCATGATGTTGAATGAATGAACGAATCATGAGTCTCAAGCTTACTTAACGTTTCCCATATGCCATAGTTAATGGTCAAGCTAAATCTCGACTCCTCTCGGTTAATCCAGTTTCCCAGGATTTTTATCGATAGCCCTCTGGTAGGAAGTGAGCAGTTTCTTTAAATACTGGGTGTGATTTTTACCACTTCCTCTTTCCTTGGCAACAAACGTGCTCTTCTCTGTGATAAGTGGAGTTTTGCAGGTTTTTTCTGTAAGTTGTGAACAAGAACACTTGAGTTCCCTGGCTTTATCTTAATTATCTTTGGGAATTTGCCCTTGTGTCAGTGGTTGTCCAGAGATAAACAGTAATACAAAATCAATATTCCATATGAGGAGAAGTGGGAAAGTGGTTGGAAATATAAATTCTACATTAAGTTCCTGTCTGTACACATTTATACAGAGTGGAAGTATTTCAGAGTCTCATTCTTATTCACCTTAGTCCTATTTGTGCCTTCCCGAGAGGCACATGAATCTAGACTTCCACGCTTTGTGGAACTATGAGTATCTGAGTAACTTTCTGGTAAATGTCAGGGCCTTTATTCCTACACAGTCCATCAAAGGCAAAGGTACCCAGCACGAGGTAAAAAAAACAACAACAAACAAAAACACACAACTACATAATTAATGCTACCTGTGCAAATATAAGATATTAAGAAAGAAATGCATGAATTCAATGCATATGTTTTTAACATCCCTGAACAGAAGAATCTTAACTACAATAGTTAGATAGAGGAACTTTAATTCATGTCTTCATGAAAACAACAAAAGAATGTATGGAGAATGACTGAACCCAATTGGCTGTAAAGATGCGTACAATGAACTGTAAATACCACAAGCACCAAGCTGCACTATTCAATGTGACTCACTGTCTTGCAGAATTGGAGTCACTTGGAAGCTTGTTCAAAATGTCAAAACTAGGGCATGCCCCAGCCTTATTATTTCAGAGTCACATTCTTCACACGGTTCCCAGGAGATTTGTATGCATGTGATGGTTGAGAAGCTCCACTAAAGAGTACATAGTATGGATTGATTACACTCTAATTCCTTTTCACAAAGGAACTGATGGTAGCGTCCTAAGCAGTGTGATTAAAGGGATATGATCAGAGGACAGGATCACTGGTCTGTCCTAAATTCTCTTTTGTGACTGTGCTGCCCCCAAAGTCTACACAGAACTTGGATTTTTCAGAGCCTTTCATACTAAGACTTAGTCTTTCCTTAAGAATGCACTCAAATTACAGCCGTTGTGAACTGAGTCTACAGTTGGTAGCTCTCAACAGGGTGAGAATATAATCTAGAGCAATGAAATCCACAGTGAGTTGAGAAGACGGGCTGCCCATCCATAAATTGTTTCTTCCTAGTCTGCAGCCAGATAAGGACCTGGGTAGAATGTGAATGATAAGATAAGGAGCTTGTGCCAGAATGTAAATTACCTACATTACAAAGCACACTCTTCCTTTCAACTGCTATTTTGTTCTTAGTAAGACTTTCTCCATGAAGGCAGCCATGTGTCGATTTTCATTCAAGCACAAGTTCACAGCCGTCCTCGTGGACGAGAACTTTGAGTAGCACCGGCAAAGAGATTAAAGGCAGAGGGTCTCTCTACTTGCTATCATGTGAACATGCTTAATCATTCCAAGCTCTTCACGTTATGGCACAAACTAATTACTAATATAGATTGACTTCTCTGTAAATCCCATAATGTCCATTGTATTCAATGCTATCCAGATTCCCAGAACCTGGAACAGAGATGGGCTTCGATAAATGTCTGTTGAATGAATGAATTGCCTGGCTCAACTCCTGTTCTTGTTGTTGTTTTCTTTCTCGTGGCTTGGATTATGAGCTTCCTGAGGTATAGATAGGGTTAGTCATGCTTAAAGGGCCTTCAGCAGAAGTGATTGTAAGGACCTATCACACTACACACATACAAAAGTATCAAACATTGTAACAAAAGTAGAAAAATTGTGATACTTTTGAAAGCTTCAATAGTAAGATATTGCATGGCTGATTACATATTTTCTACAAGGTAAAATTTAGAGTGTTACAAATGCATATTAAATCAGTTAGACTTTCACGGTAAAGCACACAGAAGATCAAAATAGATGCAATTTTGAAAGAACAAAGGTGAATTGGGATCATAGACTGAATAAGCACAGATTAGTTATGATTTTTAGCAGGTGTTCACGTGTTCCTTGAGAAAAGCCTCCTTTCTCTTCATTCTCGCCAACAAGTTTATTTATCGTTTTAAGGCGCTGCAGTAATGCTGAGAGAGGGACTAAATGATGTGATCTCATTTTTCAGACTCAGGACTTTTGGAGAAAGGTCGATATAGTAGTAAAGCTGCCCATTAAAAAGAGCATCTATAAACTGTCGGACAAGAGTACATGCCAGAAGATGGAGCAACTCAGATGACTAGCTCTGTGACCTGGGCAAATCACTCTCTGTGCTTCTGTTTATTTTTTAAAGTGGAACAGTATTAACACCTACCCCATAGGATTGTCGAGAGTATATGACAAGAGTAGGACCATAGCTGCTTAATAAGAATTAAAAAAATAATAAAATTTGGCTAGTATTATTAACTAGTTACAAGAGAACAAAGAAATAATTGTGAAGCTTTCCATTTAAGAAAAAAAAAATGGTTCCACTTAAGATGCTTTCCCTGCCACAAAGTTGCTAAAAAAGCTTTGCAGCAATTCTAAAATAATTTACCCAGGGAGTAGAATTTGGATACTGCCAAATTGAGGATTTAAGATACTGTTCGATTGTAATTCATTCTCACCTCTGTCAAATGTGATTGCAAAGGGGGGGAGAAGACATTATCACTACATGAAATGATTTTACTTTTTACTTCTTTTTGGCTAATAGTTTTTCAGGGCATTTGAGGTAATCTTAAAAACTTACACAGGGACTCACTACATAAATATTAAGGGGATGGCTTGGTGCAAAGGCAGCTTTTTAATGAATGAAATAGAAAAAAAAAGCTTGACAAATAATTATAATAATTATTTCATTTATTATATAATTGCGTGCTTACTATGTGCCAAATGTTTTCAGAGTTATTTTTAATCTGAGAAAATGACCATGAAATAAGGTTTAGACTAAATATTTTTTTTTCCATTCCTCCAAATAGTAGAGTTCTCATTTTTTTTAGGAAGGAAATCAGGGCTTAGAGAGGTTAGAGAGATTGCCCAAACCACAACATTACTAAGTGACAGTTACTAAGTGACAGCGTGGGGATGTGGGCTCAGGTTTGGGGGCTCACGTCATCAGTGGCTAATTCCAACGTTCTTTGCATATTTCTCGGTCATGTAAATAATACAATATGTAAGAAATGTTTGCTATTGTATATGAAAGACTGGGTAATAAGATATTAAATATTTAAAAGAAGGTAAATATTTAGTGGAGAATCAAAGACCGCACCAAGCATGCCACTGTTTTAGCACAAGATATGGATTAAACATGTGAGATCTATGTCACATAATGAAAAGAACATGTCTACTCCATGTAATGAGATAATTACCATGTATCAATTTCTGTGCATTCCATCCCACATTCCGTCTCCCTAAAGTCTAAAGAGTTATGATCATACTGATATGTGAAGAGAATTTCTTACTTATTTGCTTACCTTATTAAGGGGAAGTGAGAAAGAAAATATGACATATTTGGGGAGAGAATCACGTTAGAAAAATTAAAGCAAAGACTAGGTGGAAGGAAGGGTCACCTGGTGGAAAGTGCTCCCAGTTGGGACAGAAGAGAGCAAGCTCCTGACCTACTTCCCTCTAACTGCTGTGAAACTTGCGTAAATCCTTTTTCTTTCCTGGGCCTCCTATTCCTCGTGGATAAAATAAGATGACTGCACTAGATGTTCTCCGAGGTTTCATAGACTTCTTATAATTTAATGAGGTTGTAAAATTAGCCCATTAGGTATCTTTAAATGGATGCTTTGCGAGGTGTTAAGATGGAAGAAATAAAATGGTAAAACATGAATTAGCTTGCTATCAGAAATATTTTCCATATTTAATTATAGCTTCTTTCTTGTAGAAATGCAAACTGAGGTGGGTTATAGTTAAATCAATATTAGACCAGCCTGTGAAAAAAAAAGCTAGAAATTACTAAGCACTTAAATATTTTTCTAAAATTAGATGTTATTCACCATTCTGTGTATAAACCCAATTTTACTACTTGCTTAAGACTTAAGATGAATGCAAACACGTTGATTCAAGTAACACAAGGATATATTTTCTCCATGGATGCAATGACATCTCAGGTTTATTTGGTTTTAGAGTTGCTTCTTTGCTTTCAACATCACATTGAAAAAGGCAAGAAATAGGACAATCATAAGTTCTCTTGAATTCTTTGCTTCTGTCTATCAATATCCTAATTACTTCTCTAACGCGTTTAGATGACCCAGAGTCAATGCCATGAATTCTGGTGATAAGAGATGAGGCCAGAGAGAAAACTTATTGTAGTTCCTACCTGTCTTTTTGGCTTTTACTTTTCCTCTAGCTGAGAATTTAAGGGCAAAAGTTAGAGAAAAGTGTGGCCATCAAAAGGGAATTCATTATTCTTTCAAAATATGACAGGCTAATGGGACAGACAAATCTACAAGGAGAAGTACCTCTGACTTCCAAGACAGCATTTCCGATTATCAGCATTTTTCCAGCACTTTAAGTTATAATTGAATATTCTCAAATAAATATTGCAAAAATATGAAATGTAGCATATATGTTATCTTTTCAGTGACATATATTCTTATTTACATACAGCACTTTCTATTTTAAATCTTGTATTTATAGAACTTCGAAATTCACACATTTGACAAGATAGTTTTTTTCTTAAGAGCCTTTTCCACTAGAGTATGAAGATGGAAAAAAATGACATCGATTGTTGAAAATATGTCATTTTTCTTTAACATTTAATATTTTTATATTATATGATTATGTTTTAAGTAAGAGTAAATCTGTTAAAGATAATGGAAACAACTTGTAATTTTTCCTGAAAATAAAAAGGAAGTATTTTTAAGTAAATATTCATTCATCATTTACAAAGATTTATTAATTCCCTATTATGTGTTGGTTCCAGAGACATAAACTCTGGGAAATAAAATGGCTTTGGTCCTGAAGGAGCATTTGGGAGACAGGCATGGAGAATAATAAAACAAATCAGAAGATGGTGATCAACCCATCGTTGTTATATAAACAAAAAAATAATGGGAACATGAAAGAGGGGACTTCATCTCTCCTGAGAAGCTAAGGAAGATATTCCAGAAGAGAAAATATCTGAGCTGAGTTTTGAGGGACACAGAGAACAGTCCCTGATGAAGAAACAGAAGCAGGACATTTCAGCCAGTGGAAATAGCAATAGATGTTAAGGAGGCATGCAGAATATTTAGGGAATGGTTGACAGGCCAAGGCAGCTCAAGTGTAATGGTGAGGGTGAGCTGGAGCTCCACTGGGCAGGCCATTCAGTGAGATGTTTGTTACCCCACAGGTCACCTGGTCTCATCTGGGAATATAAGACCTGGTCTTATTTTATTTTATTGTAATATTAAGACCCAGTATAATATAATATAATAAATATAATATAATAAATATAATATAATATAATATATAATACTGGGTCTTATATTAATTTTGTTCCAAAAAACGCATTAGAGCTGATTGTTCGGCTAGGTCTTATTTTCGGGGAAACAGGGTAGATAGGTGTCCCTGTCCTTCAGGCCTCAAGTACTTCCTTCCTGAGGCTGCAGTTATTTCAGTTCTTGTTTCCTAATGACCAGAGACTATGGTAAGATTGAACCACTTGGCTTTCATTTTCTTTGATTTATATCTTTTACCTGTTTTTCTCATAATTTGTTGCTATTTGCTTTTTGACTTGTAAGCTCTTTACAATTACCAATAGTTGTCCTTTGTCATTTTTATGTTTTGCTTGTGCTTTAACAGTATTTTGTTTGTTATTTTGTCTATGATTTCATCCTGTACACACACAAGCTTTATTTTTTTAAACTGTGGTTAGCAAACACTTATACTAGGTTACTCTAAAGTGCTTTAAAAATGTTAGCACATATACTCCTCATAACAACTCTAGGGGGAAGGTATTAATATCCCCAAATTACAAGGAAGGAAGGAAACTTAGCCATGCCACGAGAGGTTATGGAACTTGGCAGTCAGTGTGAATCCAGGATACACCCCAGAGCCTGTGCTGTGAGCCTATGTTAAGCTGCTTTCTTTAAAATTAGACCCTCTTCTCCTTTACTGTGCCCGTGTGTTATATCATTAAATAAGAACTTGTCCAACTGAGAGATTATAAAAATTACTTCCTAAGACATACTTATACTTTTATGGTTCTGTGACTTTCAGGTTTAAAACTTTAATCAATTTGTAATTCATACTTTTGCACAATTTGAATTAGAAATCTCCCTTTTCCCTCAAATGTTACAACATAATTTATAGTACTAGGTACGGTTACCCTCATGGATTTGAAACAATAAATTTATTCTAAAATAGATTTTCATATATACATTGGTTTCTTTATAGCTCCTTGATTTCACTTCATTGTTTAATTTGTTCATTCCTTCACAAATACCACATTGTTCTAATTACTGTAACTTTATAGCATTGATGCTGATAAATGTTAGAGTAAGTGTCTTCTTTTTACAAAATATTTGTCACTCTTATGCATTCACTCCTCCAAAAAAATATATAGAATCAGCTTCCGACGTTCTATAAATCTTTTTTGAGGGGGTACATTTTGACATGGGATAAAAGGTACTTATAAATTGATTTGAGGAAAACTGAAAACATCAAAATGATTATCTTTCCCATACTAGAATATGGTGTGTCTTTCCGTTTAGTAAAGCCTTTCTGATGCTTCACTCCATTTTTAATTTTCTTTTTAAAAGTTTTAAATTATATTTGCTAAGTTTATTTCTAAGCATTTTTCATTGCTTTCCACTTTTAATGAGATCTCAAATTCCATTAAAATTTCTAATTGGATCTTGCTGATATATAGAAAAACTATTAATATTCCATGTCTTTCTTGTATGTAATTGCCATATTAAAATCTTGTATTAGTTTTATAGTTTTTTAATTAGTTATCTTGGAATTTTTCTTAGTCTTACTCATGAAAATTGTTAGCTTTATCTCTTACACTGCAATATTTATACATTTTAATTATATTGTCTCATTTTGTATGTATGTATGCATAATGAAAATTATTGGTGATGATATTTTTAATTATCTATTTCCTGATTTTAATTGAAATTCTTCCAATGTTTCATCATTTAGAATGGTCTTACACAGAAGCTTGATTTTTATTCTGAGTAGTTTATTTCACCCACACATTCAAAAGACACTTTGGCTAGCAGAGGACTTTCGGTTCTCAATCCCTTGTCTCAACTTTCTAACATCTTTCCAAACATACTATCCTGTGTTTCAGAGGAGAAGTCTGATGCCAATCTGAGAGTCATTCCATTGTGGTAACTTGTTAGGGTTCTCCACTCTTTTCATAGATAGTTTCTAGAATTGTTTTCATCCTTGGAGTTCAAATATTTCATCTCAATTTCATCTAAATGTATATAGATTTGGAGTCAAGGTGGTTAGAAAATATCAGACACCCACTTAAATTAAATTTTAGATAAACAATGAATTAAAACTCTGTCTCAAATGTATTTTTATTTGCAAATCTGACAATATTTATGGTATACTTACAGTTTTTATTATTATCATTACTGTTTGGCACTTAGTGGGCTTCTTTGAACTAAAGGCCTTTTTCAGCTCAGAGAGATACTTTTAATATTTCTTGACACTTTGTACTAGGTCAGAAAACTAGTTCTTAAAACCATTCTGAATTTGAATATAGTGCTACCTTTATCCCCCAGAGAAGCTGTTCTTAATTTGGTGGTGTCTCAGGCTCTAAAATGCTTCCATAATAGACTAGGTCAAAAATGGTAGCGTGTTTTTTTTTTTGTTGTTGTTTTTGTTTTTTCCTCTCCTTTATTCTCTCTGTTCTTGTTTTCTGGAAGGACAGATATTGAAAATTCTGAATCTATTCTGCATTTCTCTTAATTTTTCTATTAAATTTATATGTTTTTATCTTGTATGTCTTATGTTTGGTAGCTTTCTTAGCCAAATCAATTTATTGTTTAGACCATTCATTAAAATTTTAAATGTTAACTATGATGGTTTTAATGTCTAAGAATTTTTTCTTGATGTCAGCTTATTCTTCTTTCATAGCAATTTGTTCTTGTTCTATGTCTTTTTAAATTCTTTTGTGTTGTTGCATTATTTTGGGTTCCTCTAAGATTAGTTCTGTTTGATTAGCTTTCTCCTTTAACATGAAGGTGTAGGTGATCCTAAAATTCCAGTGACACATTCATTATCCATTCTTATTTATATACATTCATGTATATGAATGAAGAATTGGGTTTATCCATATAGGTAACTATGGTAGCTTTTACCATAGTTGAGAAAAGAAGAAAACAATACTTTAGCCAGGAGTCTGCAAATACATTTAAGCATCAAGCATTGCTCACAGAAAACATAAAAAAGTATTACTCACACATATATACATGGGATTTCCCTCCCAATTTTTGTAAGTGCTATTATGATTAATAAAATACAATTTATGGTAGCCTTTTGATAAGCTGACCTAATTGGGTTTATTTCTCTCAATAACTTCTAAAATTTCAATCAGGTGAATGTCTGAGAATTCTTTGAAATTTAGAAGAGCTGTTAGTGAATGGGTGCAAAAATTTAGCTATAGGCATGTTCAGAATCTCAATACTAAATTATAGCAGTGAAAATGTGAAACAACCTAAATAAGCAAAAATAGACGTTTGATTAAATAAATTATAGTATATCTATGACTTTGTCTTTTTCAGTTACAAGAACTAGACACAGATGGCCAATTAAAAAAAAAAAAAAGGAGTTATTGCAAAGAAGCATTAGCAGCTGTACTACAGGACATATCCCTAGCTCTCATTCTATCTTCTCAAGGGTCTCCGTTGATATAGTTCCTGAAGATACCAGGGTCCCTAGTTTCTGTCCAACATAACTGACATAAGCAGAGAAGCTCTGATTAGTTTTATCAGTCACTATCATACTTGGAGCATCACCCATGATCATAACATATAGGCAGGAAGCTGATATGGGATAATAGACTTTCCCAACTATCAAAGGATAAGAGTAATGTAACTATCCAAAATAAGACAGAGCTTTCAAAATATGTGAAATAAGCCAATCAAATAATGACTCCAAAGGCATGGTTTTATATGACTTGGGATAGATTTACAAAATGCAATTTTAATCTACCTTGAAAACTAAAAGAAAATATAAAAATTTTTGTGTAAATGAACTGACGTGACATATGGGTCATGCAGTTTCACTTTGTTAGTATTTTGTCATTCTTTTAGAAAGAACTTATTTATTAATGTCAATCCCAATGCAACTTTGCACTGCATGGTATGTAAATCTGTTGTTCTTTTGGCATTTTGGCTAAGGTTGAGTGTAGTTTCTTAGTAAATGAATTAGCAAAGCATCTCTTTCTTCTTGGCAATCTCTCTGTGAAATTCCTTTTTACCTCTATCAATTTTTCTGTCCTCCATATTTCCCACTTCTATATCACCACTTTTTCTTCTCTATCCTGACTCAGAATTTCTGAGAAAGGTTGGTCTGGGGTAACCAGCCGGCCAAGGTTAGAAGACATAAGAATGCTCTAGTGAGAAGTGATGGTTCAGTACCATGGATTGCAGAGCACCTGCTTCCCAAAGTACTAACCCATATTCCCCCATATTTCAGTTGCTATATCATTGAAAGCATATTCTTATCAGCCAGTCATTGGCTCAGACTGTGATTTCCGACCAAAAAGTTCTAGTTGTATTACCTAGCGTGGCTTACCAGGCATTTAAAATGTAAGTCCCAATTTGTCTGTTATCACTACATGACAGCAGTCATAGCATACCGTGACAAATTACTCTAAATGATTTGAATGATTACCCTTAATGATTACCCTTAATGGATGTGCTTACTTCGGTCACAGATGATTAATAAACAGTTTTCAGACTGACATTGTTCCACAGACCACCCTTTGGGTGGTAACGACTGAGCTGCACAGGATTGCTTCTAGCATTGTGGGCTCTGTAAGGACAAACACTCAAAATTTTCAAGCACACAAAAGTGGAATACTATACAATCATTTTAAATGAATACAAGCACAGAATATTTACTGGTGTTCAGAGATATTTCCCATGTAGTATTCAGCATGTTAGAAAGTATGATCTCATTTTTATTAGAGAACGGTAACATGATGAAAGAGGAAGTATACCTGGTTACTTCTGGGTGATGGATTTAGGAAGGATATTTTTTCCTTTGTTGTTAATATTTTCTTATTTATATTTCCTAATTTGTGTACCATGATCATGTATTTCCTTTATTAAAATATTAGGACTTGTGGACATGGATTATTATTTTTAAATTAATCATTTAATATGTTTATATTTCAATTCAGGGTCTATCACTGTGTCTCTATAAGCTTTGATAAGTGGCTGGATTGGAACCCCCATAAATAAAGTACACAGCCTTAGAATATGATAAAATGTAGTTACCCAAGAAGCGTTTATTGTATAGACATAGAAAGGCTGATATTATTTCGTTTTTGTTTTCAAAGTATTTAGTTCCAAAGATGTATTTGCTTAAATATCAGCAATTTCATATGGCTTAACCTAATAGTAAATGGAGTTATATCTAAGTAATATTTCCTCTCCTCCTTTTCTAAGTAACACTTAATTATTTGTCCATAACAAATAGATAATCATTACTTTTCTCTATTTTACAAAATGTACATTGGCATCTCCATTTAAAAAAAAAAAAGTGCTTCACTAAATGAACCAGCTTGAACTGACATGAACAACAAGTTCGGAAAATCTCTGCTTGGTTTTTGCATTGCAAGTTACCTTCAATTAATTAATGCTTATCACCCTAGGGCAGGCCTTTGACATATCTGGAACAAAACTCAGTGAAATGTCAAAATGGGAGGGACAGAAACAGTTCAACTGAAACATATCAGCCAAATCCAATTTAGATGAATTTATTTTTTCTGGGACAGAGAGCACTTATGAAATTGATATTTGTAAAGTAGAATTTGTAGCATATTAATAAAAAGTACTAAATACGTAGGCTTTTAAAGTAGCAAATCACTTAGTACTCTAATGCCTCTTTAATATGGCATTAATCTGTTTAGAACAATGCATAAGAGCAGTACACATCCTCCACAGATTATTTTAGTGTTCTTCCATTAAAAATAATAATAATAATAATCCCAAACCTTTCCTTTATGCTTTTGTGCTTGCATTTAAAATTATGTATTTTATGTTGAGGTTTACATTTTACTAATACACTCACATCTGTGTAATGAAAATCTCCTGGTCAGAGTGAAGGGAATTATTAGAAAAAGCAGAATCAGGAAAATATACCTTTCAAAATCTTTTAGTTAGTCTCTTCTCCTGCCCACCAAAGAGATGGTGGGCCAAAGGGGCCCTCAAGGTACTCAAAGCAGCAGCTGCTGAAACAGCTAAAATAATGGGAGAATCAGACAGACCTCTCTTTTTTCCTTAGGGCCCAAGGACAAAGTAGGAAAAGACCCATCTCATTGCACCAATGATGAGTTTAAGGAAAGGACTCTCCTGTGTAAGGAAGCTTGAGAAGAGTAAGCCAAGTTGTACTTCCCCTTTGCTTTTTTCTTTTCTTTTCTTTTCTTTTCTTTTCTTTTCTTTTCTTTTCTTTTCTTTTCTTTTCTTTTCTTTTCTTTTTTTTTTTTATCACTAGATGACAAAAATGCAAACAAAAGCCAGAAGGAACACTTGCAAGGATCCTACATTACTCCTGCTTGGGGTAATTAACATGCCTCATTTGCACGCCCCCCTTCTCTGCATGTTGGCACACAGTTTGCCACCCAACCTCCAGTGACTCCTTTCCTATTTGCTTCTTGCACCCTACGTTCAGCGTATGAGTCATCCAGCCCCCAGCAGAGGGCTGCCTGGAAAGAATAAGATTTCAGTTAGAGAACCAGCCCCATGGATTGATGGTTGGTTCTTAGCACACGAGTGAAATAGGGTAACAGCAAATGTCATGGTTTTCTCTTTGTGAATGTGTTTCAGGAAAGAAAAGCAGTAAAAAGTATAAATGTCATAAAAGAATAAGTATTCAGCTCCAAAATTGTGCTTAAGTAAATCTGAAAAAAAAAAAAAAAAAAATCACAGCAGAGTTTATTGCTCAATCCCAGCCCATTTGCAGAGAATAAGAAGGCAAAGCAATGTGAGTGAAAAGCAAGATATCAAGCTCAGCAGGAATTTGCCACCTTATGTTTAGATGCTATTGCATTTATGATTAACTGTTTACCACCAGCTTTGACTGATCTCACTTGATCTCCATTAAGAAAGATGGAGAAGGTTTGGATGAGCAAGGGAGCACTGACACAAAATTATCTCTAGGAATAAAAAAGCACACTCCGTGATGAAGGAATTACTAAACATGAAGACGACTAATGCGTTTTTGGTAGAATTCCTGATGGATCCATTTAAAAGTTGATTCTTGAATATGCCACTAACCTATGCCTTATAACTATAATTTTCCACACCCACGCACACACACAAAAGATCTAAGAAGCAAAGTTTTGAGAGCTAAATTTGCCAGCTACATAAGTGGGTTGTATCTTATTGTCTTCAAACAAAAAGGACAATTACAGATATTTTGGATTGCTGGGTTTTTTGAAACTAATGATTCAGTATCTTATGTCAGGTTTTTTTCAATAGGAATGCCATTTATAAGAGAGAAATTATGGATTTCTTGTCAGTCTTGTCAGGAAATATTTATTTTATTCCAAGTATAATTCCAATTGAGCTGCCTTACAGGAACAAGTGAAAATTGTTTCCATTGTCATTAAGAATATCAGTTTTTAAAAATTACAGATTGTGTTTACTTGTGGTGATTATAAGAGAGTCCAAAATCTGCAGTAATACTATCGCAATGGAGAACTACTCTAAGACATATGATGTATAGCTCATGTCTTTAGCCTGTAAGATATTGAAATGCCAAACAATACATACATAGTATGTACTTCCCCTGCGTAGCACGTCACAACGTAACTTGGTTACAGCATCTGTTAAAAAAGATGTTTGTCTAATACTAGGAATTTTCCTTAGGAATCTTATCTAAAAGAATCCATCTGGGGTTATAGTTTTGCCTATTCTCTCCTCTGCTGCCTAGCAAAAGGGACTGATTGTGAAAGAAGGATGGTAAGGAATAAAGAATTGGCATTACCTGCCTGCACTTGTAGACAGCCTTGCACAACAGGTTCTCAGCAAACACTTGTTGGTTTCCTGTTAAGAATGTTCCAGTTCTTAGTCTGGTATTCAAGGCTCTTCTTCATTTGTTCTAACCTAGCTTTTTGCCTTGTGTCATGCTCTTTCTTCTTATGTACCATATGCTAGCACTGAAAAAAAAAATTTGAACTTATCTGATGGGTCTATACTTAATACTGTGTGCCTCTAACAAACTTTCACCAACCCAAAGGATCAGACTAAATTACTTGCAAGATCTCTTCTAATTTTAAATTTAATGACTTATTATTCAAGTACCACTTCCTATTTGAAAGTCTTTGATTCCCCTAGCTGAATATAATCTCTCTTGTTTAGTTCCCCTCTCTTCCTGTTTATGTCACATTCTATACGTTACAGATCTCTGTCCATGTCTTATGTTCCCTGCTGTATTTGCAAGTTCTCTGAGCAATGTTGCAATTTTTTGTACCTTGTGTCTCCTCCAGCCCCACAACAGTACCCTGCATTTGGGAAATTCCCTCTAATTACTGAACTGCAGCGAATTACTAGGCAACACCCTTGAAAATGCAGGAGTTTTATACTGTAGCTTATTTACCAGTTTTTCCTTCCCTGGGTATTGGAAATCCTTAGCCAGAAGAGCTTAGGGAAATGGCTCTTTCCTACCGTGTTTCCCCGAAAATAAGACCTAATCGGAAAATAAGCCCTAGCGTGATTTTTCAGGATGACATCCCCTGAACATAAGCCCTAATGCATCTTTTGGAACAAAAATTAATATAAGACCCGGTTTTATTTTCAGAGAAACACGGTAGTCTTAATTCAGATCCTCTCCTGCCTTTATCACCTCAGCCCTTCTTCCTATGTTGGCCATAATGATGTGACTGCCTTACAGAAACCTTGCTGTTATACCAAGTGCACAAGTTTTTTGACCATAATTGTTCGATAAACGTTTAGTTCTAAAAGTCCAAGATTTCTGCCTCTGCTACATGAATTAATCAGCTTGGTGCCCTTTCTGTCTGGATCTAAATCTGATTTGCAATCCATATAAACCCAGAAACGTACTGGTGCAACACTCGTTTCAGACTCTTTAATAAATATACCATTTCATGTGATAAGAGACAAAACATTTATCTGCCTGATATGGAAGTGGCTTCATGTACTCTCCAGACCAAGGGGGAGGAAGAGAATATTTAGATCCAAGCTTGAAAGAGTCACCCCACACAATTTTCAAATACACATTCCTCTAAATCTTTTAAACACCTACTACCGTGTTGCCCCCAAAGTAAGACCTAGCTGGACAATCAGCTCTAATGCGTCTTTTGGAGAAAAATTAATATAAGACCCAGTCTTATTTTAATATAATATAAAACGAGGTCTTATATAATGTAAGACCAGGTCAATATAATATAGTATAATATAATACCTAGTCTTATATTAATTTTTGCTCCAAAAGACGCATTAGAGCTAATTGTCTCACTAGGTCTTATTTTCAGGGAAACACTCTTATGTAATAGATGATTCCCATGCATATTATTACCATTTCTGAATAATTCTAAACAGAATGTTGACAAAAACTGAAGTTTAAAATATAAAATTGAGTAAAAAAAAAACTAGGCTCAAAATCTTTAATGGGTATACATAGGTCATAAAGCAAGTAATAGGATTTGAACTCAGGTACCTAAGCAAAGGCTGACACACAGGATGACATCCCAGGATGACACCCAGAGTGTCAGGAGATTTGTCAACTGTGGTGGCACTTGGCTAGTACTTCCCATGGTTCATTTAAAGCCTCATCTGTGTGTTGCTCTGGTGGGGGAAGCCACCCTCCTCAGAAGATAATGCTTCGCAATGGATTACCAGCAAATTACTTTGCCCGCTCTCTCACCTGTTTTGACACTCTATCTAGAGGGACTGACTTGCTCAGAATTGGCTTAGTCTATCCAGTTGATTAACTACTCGTCCCTGTAACCTGTGAGTAGAGCTTTGCAAAGCGAGGGCCTGGCTGCTCCAAGTGTCTTCTGTGGACCAGCAGTATTAGCACCACCTGGAAGCTAATTAGAAATGCAGAATGTTGGGCCCCTTCCCAGACCCCCCGAATTCAGGTCACCTGAGTTCATATGCCTTTTAAGTTGGAAAAGCCCTAATCTAAAGCACTGTATGCATTTAAGATACTTCTCTTATGATATAATAATTGTTTTAGTATGCTTGTGACTAAATGCAGTGAAAAACTCAATTCCTTGTTTTTTGTTTTTAATTTGTTTACTTTTTTAATCAGAAAATTTTAAACTCTGAAAGGAGTCTTCATTGCCTCTTGGAAAGCAATCACTTGTTTAAAACAATAACCTCACAACTCCCACCCTTCATGATTTGCCTTGTAACCTCTATAGCACACGCAGAAAGCTGACCTAAATAATATCTACTTATGTCAGAAAGAAAAAAAAAGATTAATTGATCTGGTAGGTTTGGGAAGGAAAACATTGTAATAGAGATATCACTGGAATGGGTTCAAGAAGACCTGCATTTATGACCCTCTAACCAGCCACACACCCTTACGCAGGCCCCTTCCCACTTCTGGGCCTTCGGTTTCTTCATATGCATTAAGGAGTTTGGACAATATAATCCCCAAGGCTCCTCCCCGTGCTGGGCACTTGTTGGGACACTACTAATACTTCCTCCCTAGATCTGTCATTGGCCCCCTGTCTCATTCACCACTGGAAAGTCCAGATAAGTCTTGCTTCAGTTACTGCTGTGGCCCTCTAATTGACCTCCGCTTCATTCCCCCAATCCAGCTCCGCTACCCCTAGTTTTTTTGCTCTCAAAAGAAAATCTAACCATGGCCATCATGTTTAGAACATGTCATCCCCAAGATAATGCCCAAACACCTCGACATGACCTTCCAGGCCCTTCCTGTTCCTTGAAGGTGCTGCGCTGCCCTCTGTCCTTGAACACACTGCTGCTCCCAGCTCTTCTTGCCTGAAACATCCCTCACACTCCAGCCTCTTTTCCAGCTGAGTCGTGCTCATCTTTCCAGCATCGTCTTCAGATGTTCTTGCTACAAGAGTACTTTGTGTTTCTTGTCATAGTATTAGATGCTTCCTACTGTTCCTGCTCATTTAGAATGAATCTTCCTGAGGGCTGAACCCATTCTCCCTTGCTCACAATCATGCTCTTGTAGCTAACACCGAGGAAGCACAGCAAGTTATTGTTTGAATGACTCCTCTTTGAATTGCTTCCCTTCTGGTTCCTACTTATTGATAATATTATAGTAATAGTAAGATAAATATTGTTTTAAGGATTAGGCATAATTATTCTAAAAACACCTAGAACAAACCCTGGCATATATGAGACATTTAACATATGCTAGTAACATTACTATTGTTATTAGTCTTTTCTCTCTTTAATTATAGCAGTTAGTATGGGCTTAATTATAATTACCTGATAACTAAAAATCTCTTTCTCACTTTGGATGCTAAAGGGAATACAGAAAGAAATAGACACATTAATAAACCAAAAATGCATCAGGTTAATGGTTATTTCTTATTCCAATGAAAGAGAATCATATTGCTATACATTAAATGTATGTAATTTATCATATTCTAAATTATTCAGCAACATATTTAGAAAATATTGTATTGAATTATCATAAACTGTTAAATTCTTCCAGTAAATGTTCTATGATTTGTTTCCTGAAGCTTAAGCTAATGGTAAAAGCTTGAGAGAAATTGTCATTTTGAAGAAAACAGATCCTGGATACTTATGACCTAAAAGGAAATCTGGCATGCATCTATTAATATTCTTAGAAATTACTTATAGGCTCAGTTTTTATTAATTCATAACTCCTCAAAGTTATGAATTGAAAGAGGTCCTAAAGTACAAACTCCCATCTAATATTTGAATCTCCATGGCACCATGTTAGCCAAGTGGATGGAAGGTCTCTGCATGGGCAGTTAGACGATTAAATCTCTATTAGTTTCCATAGCAACATATGATTTATTAATGGTTTATCTATGAGTCTTTAAGAATTCATTCTCTGCAAATCAGAAACAAATTCTAATATAATCACAGGGGTAAAAAAAGAAGATGGACAGTGCATAAGGAAACAATTAAGATAGTAATCAAAATATAGCTTGATTTTTTTCTCTGTCAGGTATTAAATAATAACACAGGTAGTCATGACCAGCAAAGATACAAAATGTCAGTCTCGTTCTGTCACTGTTTTATTGTTCACTATTGTTCTTATTCTCAATTTACAAAATTGTCATCATCTTCCATTCATTCTTTCTTTACTAGTCATTCCTCTTCGACTGATGGCTTTTCTCTCCCTTCTTACCTCCTTGCCTCTCTCCCTAATATCTCTCTTTGTTTGGCCAAGTATTCTTTTATGTCTATAATACAGTGATATGACTTTGCCCTCATAATCCAGGAATTGAGCAATAATAATGAATATTCTGACACATAAGAATAAGCTGAACAGACACAGTAAGATTATGTGGTTAAAGGCTCGATAAACGTAGGATACATGGATAGTTGGGTGGATGAGTGAATGTATGGATTTAAGTTTACAAATATTTATTAAGTTTCAAATAAAGTATTGTGTTAGTGTTTCTGACAGATAATAAAGGAGATCTGCTTCTCTGTCCTTACTGAGGTTAAAATCTACCCAGAAACCTCTATCTAGAGCTAACCAAACATGGCACAAAGCAGACCATGAGAAGCAATACAAAGACAGTTAAAAATGGAGGAAAACAAAAACGAGGTAGAGAAAAAAGGAAAAGGGAAATGTTATTCAGGAGGAGAAAAGAGAAATAGAGAAGTTAGCAAATGGAAAATTAATATTGATTATAAGTATTTCAGAGTATTCAAGATAGGAAAAGCATGTTTCAGAACTTAAAGCATATTGACATTGGTTTTAAAAAATCATATGGATTCCACACTCAGCCATTAGTTAAAGTACTACATGCTATGCCCTTTTAAGTTTTCATTACGAACTGAATAAAAGCTTCATAAGTAAAGATCACTTAACATAAACTGTAGATTATTGAAAATTGGAGTAAGGTACTTGTGACAGGCCACCAAGAACAGCTGCTGCCTTCAAGAATGGAAACTTTAAAATAATAGGCAAAGGTGTGAAAAGAGATGTAGACATTTCTTTAAAGAATCCTATGAAAAATTTTCACCATTGTGATTAGATTCTGTACCATCAAAACTTTCAAATGGTAAAAACCACTTTTTAAAATTATTTCAATGATGCAAACATTTCTATTTTTAACCTTTTAAAATATACCTTGTACAGGGCAATAAAAAATATTTAATGATGAAATGCCAATTAACAATAAATGCAGTAATGTCAAGTAAAACTAATGGTATTTCCTTACCAAATACCACAGCATGATTTATATATTAATAAATGCCATCCTTTCCCGAAGAATAGAATCCTTTCACTTGGTGCAGTAAATTGCATACTGTCTTTTTACAGCTGTTCCCCAAAACAAAGATATTTTTGAGCTTCATTTATAAAACATAAATATCAGATTGTTGCTTCAGCCTTCTGGTAATTCAAAATAGCATCAGTGCTGGCTGAACATATTACTCATACAGTGGAAAGTAAAAAATGGTGACAATTTAAAGTTAATATTGTTAAATGAAGATGAATATGCAAAATGTTAACTTCAAATGGTTTAAGTAGATGCTATAAATATTTAATGTGAGGAAAGCAGGATCTTGGTAAAAGTGAAGAGCCATTTAAAATTATTTACATCTCTTACTATAAGAGCAATCTGCCTGTTAACTAGGTCCATGCGATCCCGTATACAGTGACGTGTCTTGGGAGACATTTAGATAGAGGGCTGTGGAATTACCGGAAGAGACTGATTGTTTCTGGGGTGGTCATAAAGGCTTTTCAAAGAGGGTGGCATTTAATAGAGATGTTGTATCAGATAGGGTTGGATATTTGAGGTGGGCGAGGGGATATTTCAGTCAGAAAGAATACATAAATAGAACCACAGAGAAGAAAGCAGTGGGGCGTATGGAGTGGGCAATTTGACTACTTGGTGGGGTTCATGGTGTTCGCGACAGAGAAGCAGTGATGGATAAGTTGGGGATAGATTGTGGAGGGTTTTGTGTATCAAGCTAAAGAACCTGGTTTTTATTTGGTAACAAATAAGAATCTCAGTGACTTTTCCCCCAAATTGTAAACCCAGAACATTCACATGATCAGAACTGTGCTTTGCCTGAGCACCTTAGCTGTGCTAGGCAGCTGACAAACATTATCCAATATAGTCATCACAAAAGTATAGTTGAAAAAGTATTAACCCCATTTTATAGAAGAGAAACCTATCTCAGAAAGGCTATATAACTTGACTATGTTCAACAATTCAATAAGAAAAAAAAATTACCCTAAATTTTATGCCTTTTACTCTTCATAATCTTGTTTTCATAATCCTACTGTTTTACCAAGATCCTGTAACCTCATAATTCTGTTACTTTTCGTAATTCAGTATTTTGAAGAAGGGGTAAACAGGAGAGAATTCGACTAGTCTAGAAATGATTTTAATAAGGTAATGAAAACTAATATTTCAATTGAATTCTATTTCTAACTAGTTCAGGTAACAGCTAATCTGAGCTACAACTGTTCCTGAAGGACGCATATTGAAAACTTGCATGATTATTATTTTAGAATTTTATTATGATGTTGAGGGTTCATAGGCAAGCAAAAACTTAAATTTCTTTTATTGTCTATTAGGTTTCTCGTGATTTTCAGAAAGCTTTGCAATGCACCCAACAACGGCTTCCTTAGCCAGACTCATTAAGTATAATTTCCATCAAAATTAAGCACTTAGTATGTGCGAGGCATAAAATATGGCCAGTGTCTTTAATATATTTTTTTTTTGTTTCAACCTCAGAACAACCTTGTCAGGTAGGCATTCTTTTCCCATTTCATACATGAGGAAAGTTCAGAGAGGTCTCTCAGTGATGGCCTGTATGTGATGGAACTGATGTTAATATCCAGCTCTACTTGTCTTTAAGTCTCTATTCTTTCCACTATACCGGAATGCCCTGACACTTCCCATGTAATAAAGACGGATGATCTTAAAGTGACATTTATGCTTCATGGTTGCAAAGGAATAAAGAAAAAGATAGCCTGTGGCACAAAATGGAAGCGCAGCTCATGGCAGTTACAGAGCAGTGTAGCATCAATATTAATGCGTAGATTTGAAATCAGAGGGACCTGGATTTAACTATAGTGTCCACCACTGAAAAGCTATGTGACCTTAGGGGTGTTACTTAATTTTTCTGAGGCTCAGTTACTACTCTGTGAATGCAAATAACAGTAATATCTATTATAGATGGTTTTTAAGAGGGTTAATCAAAGTAATGCCTAAAACGTTCTTAACACAAAGTAGATACTTAACACGTTGCGTACGGATCACAAGAATCTTCACGAGGGATTTAAACCCTGCCATACGCAATGTGTTAATAAAAGCAAGTGCTATTAATAGTAGTAGTTGTATTGCCACACTATGGTATCTATTCAATTCCCAGGGCTCTGGCTAACCATCTTTGAGTCATTCTCTTCCAGATATTAGATCCAGACCTCTCTTGGATGCATATTCCTAGAGGTCCTGAATTTTGGATGCATATTCCTGATCACCTACTTGGCCTTCACATTTGTATATCCCACAGGCATCTCACAGTTGTTATGTAGCAAACTGAACTAATGATACACATAGCCCTTATTCCTACCCTGTTAATATCTGCTTACCTGCAGTCTTTTCTATATATATGATGATGATGATGATGATGATGATGATGATGATGATTAGTGTATATGTATATAAAATGAATACGGCAGCCAATCAAATCTCAATTCACTAAATTCTGAGGAATATGTCCTCTAACTGTCTCCTTACAGCATCCTGGTCCTAGCCACCGCCATCATTTCTTTTCTAGAATACATCCATCACACCTACTTCTGCCTATCCTTACCAACCAGCTCTGCATACTGTAACCAGAGGATTTTTCTGCCCCTTGAAACCTAAATGAAATAGGCTTTAAATCCCTTCCCATCGCCAGTGGAAGCTCAAATCCCCTTGGAATTTTTGTCAATTTGAGGGAGGTTTTAATTCTCACAATTTCCTCTTCCCTCAGGCTCCAGCTTCCATAAATACCACTTCTGTGCTCTAACACATGGATGTGCAACTCAGCCCCTTCACCAAATTCCCCAAGTGATCCACTCACACAAAGCACTTGCGGGTGTAGCAAACGTTAGTAAAGATTGGGATTTGGGGAGGGAGAGAAGCGTTTGCTACTCAAAATGCACTTTCAATGGAACATTAGGCATTTCCAGTTTTAAAATGCTCTTTGACCTCCTCACCATCTGGATATTTCCATTAGCTGATTGTCCCTTCTATCTCCCAGCATCACCACACCTTGCCGGCTCTTCTCTCCATGTTGTTTTCTAGCCCCTCCCCTCTTGTCTCTCCTGCTTACTTTCTGAAATAAAGCCGTTCTTTTCTTTGTAACTTGAATACTAACTTGGCTGTCTTTTTCTTTGCCTAGATTCCTCTGCTCACACCGTTAGCGTGTTCCCTTCTATTCCAAATGCTTCATCGTCATGTAGTTTTCATTAAAAGTTCCCCCCAATAGAAATTTGGGAGCCAGCAGTTACCATTATACATTTTTTTCTTCCATTACAGAATGCAAATCTAATTTTACTCCCCTGCTTAATAACCCATAAGTGGCTTCCCATTGCCTGTAGCAATAAGCCTCAACTTTTTTACAAGGATCTACAAGGTATCCCACGATTTAGTCTCCACTATTGGCCATGCTGGTGTTATTCTGATTTCTCCAATACATTATGCTTTCACCAGCTCTCAGGTTTTCATGTACATTCTTTTTCATAGATCCTCTTCTTTCTCCAACGCATCATCAGGCCAACTCTTACTGGAGCCTGTGTAGTCTCTTACTTCCTCTAGCTTGGATCCTCCTGCTAAGGCCCTCTTTCATCATCATGCACTTCTTTTTTATTTTATTTTATTTTTTAATTATTTTTTTTTTTCAGTTACAGTTGACATTCAATATTATTTTATATTCGTTTCAGGTGTATGGCATAATGGTTAGACATTTATATAATTTATGCAGTGATTTCCCCCAATTAGTCTAGTACCGACCTGGCACTACACATAGTTGTTGCAACATGATTGACTATTCTCTATATCATGCCCCTCTTAACAGCGCGTTTTCTACTTGTAATTATTTAAAACGTTATATTTCCTCTCTTTTGCTTAGACTACAAACACCAGGGACTAAATTATTTTCTTAACCAACATACCTTTAGCACCAAGAACACAGTAGGCACTCAATTTTTAAAAACTCCGTGAAGGTAGACATTAAGCAAAGCATGTGTGTTACTTCATCTCCCTTAACTTCTGGGCTTTAATTTATCTGGCATGGAGGGATCAGCCTCTAGGAAAATCACAAAATCTCAGTGACAGTGGACACAGAAACTATTTGTTTTAAACGTCTGACAGTGTTGATGATGTTTGCAACTCCTCAACAAGGGGAGTTAAAGGGCAGTGCTTACAAAAGGTCACAAGAGTCACACCTAAATATGCTATGAACTGCATGTTTAGTAAGGAGACTGCATTCTTTGTTAGCTATCACCAGAATTTAATTAACTGGTGTCACAGTTGGAGAGACACTTCATGCCTGTGGGGAAATTTGACGGAACTCATCCATTCTAAATAAATGATTAGCACCATCATCTTTCACAGTATCTTTCAATAAGTGGGGCAGCTACATTTTTACAAGCATCTTTCTGAGGTAAAACCACTTTAAAACTATAAATACTGGTAAGGATAGAAAAGAGGGACAGGGAATTAAAAATTCAGGCAAAATTATGTTTGTAAGTGCTTCATTTTATGAAAATAACACTTGTTTCATGGGCAGAATTAATCTGTCAGGAACCCCTATTTTTCATAACACATTAAGCCAGAAAAAATGTTGCATATTTTTAGAATTTGCCAGATCATTGAACTGCTGAGAACAAATGTATTTAGTGGCTTTCTGGATGGTGGACTCACCTCCTTCAAAGTCAGTCATCAGCCAGCCACAGCTTCACAGGCCCCTAAACTTCTCAGCACAGTAGGTCCTAGAAAGTGTTCCCATGGTAACCTTCAGTCAAATAGGTTAACTCAGCCTCTAATACACAGGCATAATAGAAAAAGAAATCCTGGCTGCTCTTGTTCATGATGCCACAAAAAGGGGTAATACTGATTATTGAGTAAATAGACTGAAAGTCAGAATGAACTGAAAAGTCAGAATAGACTGAAAGTCATATATGGCATTGAACCATGTATGAATCATGGTGTTAGTGATACACAAAAATATACAACTTCTAAAATTTACATGTCCCCCAAAAAATCAATGAGAAAACATAGATAATAAATTTTATAGTAACAATTAGCTATTGTTTTTGAAGGATCTACTAAATATCAGATATTGGGGTAGGTAATATACACATGTAATCTCATTTGTTCCCCACAAAAATCTAGTCATAATAGATTTTAGTATTTCCATAATTTACCTCAAGCAACTGAGCCTCAAGGATTCAAATGAAAGACTATCCCTTAAGTGGGATTTGAACCCAGGTTCCACTAGCTCTAAAATTTCTTTCTATCTCCAAAATTGTCTTTTGTGTGATAGCACATTGTATGAGCATCTATCAATCATGTCCTAGAAGAATAAGTCATGGTGTGTGCTGAGTAAGCGCACCATCAATTAAGTACAGATATGAAAGGTAGCATTTGGGAAATCATTTTGGCTCCAGGATCTTCTAGTATGGAGACTGTATTATAACAGTCATAAAATATGTAGCCCAAGAATTGCCTTGAGTGCCAGCTCCTCCATGTTATCATAGAGAAGCCTTGAGAAACATTCTTTGCACCTCAGTGTTTTCATCTGTGAACTGAGAAGATAATAGGATGTTTTGAGAATCAAATGGGAAAATGTATTTGAAAACACTGTATAAAACATAAAATATGATATATGGCTGATATTATTATCCTACATATCACATAAAATCTTGGCATATCTCATTAGCGTAACAGTTCCTTTTGAATTAAAAATGCCAGGTTGAATTCTTTCCTCCATCATATTCTCTTTAATCTCCAAAAATTAGGAATTCTGCAGAACTGCCACTCCAAGTCCACACTGGAGTTCAGGAAATAATTACTGAATTTACATATATATATATATATATATATATATATATATATATATAATACAATTACATTTTACACACATTCATATGGCAACTTGATAAGAAAACATCATTTGTATTTATTTTAAATTAGTACTTAATGGGTAGCAGAATTTTGTTATTTTATATTCTGGTTGGGCAGAGCAAATAGAGTAGGATTAGAAGGTGAAAGTCCTAAAACGAGCAATTTGATCAAAGAAAAGGCAGTGCAACAAATTTAAAGGTTGTAATCTGACAGGCTGTGGGCTGAGACTGGACTGTAAATGTGTTTTCTTTGGCCCATATAGCTTTATTTTGTTGTAATTGTGCTTTTTAATGATGCTGGTAGACAATGCAGTTACCCTCTCATTTTCCAACTATTCCATCATTCAATCCACTTACCCTTGACTGCTTCTCACCGTTATATTACCTGCTTGACATTTGAGTTGGGACCCTGTTACCAAATGATAGGCATAAGAGATGGAGGCTCCGTATAAGAAATCATAAAGACAGAAATGAATATATCTGAGCATGTCAAAAATGAAAGGCAGAGCTGGCGTGCATGTGAACTCAGGCAAGAAGAGAGAACTGGCATATTCTACCTGAAAAGATATATTTAGGACACATATAAACAAGTCTGGTATTACACAGCAGATTGCAAATACACCCATTGAGCAAGCATTTATCAAGAGCCTGTTGTAGGAGCTTCAGAGCAGTTCCTGGCAGCACATAAGAAGAACTGCATAAGTAAATGTTCTTTATTATGTTATCATCATCATCCTTACCATCATCACTGCTATTATGATTAACCAGACACAATTCTAGGAAAGACAAAGGCACATAAGACATGTCTTTCTCTTTACTCAGAAATAGTGTATTCCCAGAGTCCCACAAAGTTCCTGATACACAGTTGTTGCTCAAAACATATCTGAAGAACTACTAAATAAATAATGGAAAATTAGGGGAGGCTATTCCTAGCCTTTGAGAGCAACATCCAAATTCTGCTCTGAAAATTTTTGAAAGAGACTTGTGAATAATTCTAAGCAAATGTCAAGAGGAGCCATGCCCTGACAAGGCAGCTGCGGGACTCTGATCTTCCTGAAGGAACTAAAAGGAAAGGATATCTTGCTTGAAAAGGTTTCCTGGGAGCTGGACAGGAGGCTAAGTGGATGAATTACATAATGTCTACAGAGGCTCATGGCTGTAAGTGCTATGTAAGCACCGGACATCAGTCATATTCCTCTTTAAAAGAACTGAGCATCCCATTACTTCTCATGTGGTAACCTTAGCACAGCAGAATTTTCTAAGTGTTCCTTCTATAATGCCCTCTAATAAGTCTAATCATTGATTGAGTTGCCAGCTGGAGCCCTAATAATGTTCTGGAGACATATCACGCAGGCAGATTCGGTGCAGCCAGCACTTGCTCGAACCCTCATCACGTCTTAACTGAGCTGTTTCAACAGCCTTCTTACTGTCCTCTGACCTTAGCTGGGTCCAGTCAGCCAGTTCCTAACTCTGCTGGTCTTTCTACACTGTGATCTGTCTAATCATGTCACTTTTCTACATGAAAACAATTCATGATTTCTTTTGGCCTCAAAAATATCCAAATTCCTTGCACACCTTGGACAGGGCTATCAACCCTCTCCTCGGAGCATCCTCCCACTACGTAACCCCTCGAGAGGAGTATGGGGTATCTTCCCACTTCTCCAGATGACTTTTCTGACCTTTGTCCCCCTGGTCAATTCCTGAGCACCTTTCAAGCATGACTTCTACCCTGTAGCCTTCCCTCACACCCATCTGCAGAAGCAGAATCTATTGCTTCTTTCTCCCTATGTCTACAGCACTGAACAATTCTCTTGTACTGACCAGCACCTCTGGCTGCACATTTTGGAAGTACAGCTTAGAAAACTTAAACTGTAAACTGGGATTTATTCACTCATGTCCACACACTGCACAGTGACTGGGCCTTAGGATGATGGAGACCGCAGCCTCTCCCTCAAGCAGCTACCTTCATGGGGAAGAAATTGTATTAGGGTGGTGCAAAAGTAATTGCGGTTTAAAAGGTTAAAAATAATTGCAAAAACTGCAATTACTTTTGCACCAACCTAATAGATGCTGATTTATCTAGCTTTGCATCCATACCTACTTGAAACTAGAGAAGAAAGCTCCTTCCCACTAACTCCAGTTATAAAATTTCACGGCAAGTATTCTGGTTGTCAGGTTTGGTCTATAGCTGCATCCCTGTACTTGTATTCATGGGGAGGGGACTGGATACAGTGATTCACCCAGACTGAGTCACAGTACCTCCTGCTCTGACCTGGGAGTTGGGCAGATAGTTAGCAACCCCCATCAGGACCCCTTATTGGCTATATAGTGGGAAAGAAGCAGTGCTACAAAAGAAGAGGGTACAATCTTAGACGGGATTCCAGACAGGCACAAAAAACAGATATTAACAGGACAGTCTTTCAAAGTCCGTAACTAGTATAGTAACACTCAGATCGTGTTATAATTATGCGCTTGATGTGCCTCTCTCATTAGAACCTGAGTGCCTGCAGTCTGAGTACCGTGTCTTACTCATCTGCCTGTCTCCAACACCTAGCATGATGCCTGATGCCAAGTTGGCACTTAGCTAATGTTTGTTTGCTGTTGAATTAATAAATGGACAGCTCTCCAATGCTCTGTGAATAAAATATCCAGTGACATAATTACAGAATTTCATAGCCTTTTGAAGTTAGTTAAATGGATGTTTATAGAACCCCTATAATTAAAAGGTCATTGAGTGATTCAAGACTTAACCAAAACACAGTAACCTTTGTAATATAACTAATAGTTACGGAGTTCATACTATTAGCATTTTTAATAAAAGCCATTTATAAAATACAGGTAATTCCTGTAACTCATGGGATTTTTGCTTATGTCCCATGAGTTACAGGAATTACCCCTATTTATAAATTAAGATGAAGTTAAGAGGTCCCTGGGCTTCCCCAAGCTCTCACAGGTAACAATAAGCTGCAGAGAAGGAATAGAAACTCAGTCTCTGTCATGCCAAGTCTATTGCTGTGCTCTTAAGCAAATTATTTAACTTCTCTGAGTAAAATGGGGGAGAATAACACTTATTTCTGAAGATTCTTATAAGGAATTAAAGAAAAAACATAATTAAAATGCCCAGTGCAAAGCCTGGTCCAGATTAGGGAATCAATAGATAATAGTTGCTACATTTATCAGGGCTGGTGGAAGACTTCCCAGGATTTCTGACTAGTATGTATCTTCTTTGTCCCACACCCCAGGGACCTATCCTCAGTTTCTACTCTTCAGTTATGCCCACTTTTTCTCCAGTATGTTCTATTGCCTCCCGGACTGGCTATGAAACAGGTAACAGACTCCTGGGTTCCCCCTTCCTGGCTGCACTCAGGCCCCTTTCACTGCCTCAAGCAGCTTACCTATAGTTCAGGACAGAGAAATGCCAATAGTCATAAGGACCTGTGGATCCCAGACCTCGTTCTGACATCTATTAGCTGTGTGACATTTGCACCACTGTTCCATCAAGTGTGAAATGAGGGTGTTAGACCGGAGAAATTTCTATATTAAAGCTTGTTATGCAAAGGAAAGTTTAGTGAAAATATATTCACTGCAGAGTCAAGCAATACCCAGTCCCAGGAAAAAAAGAAAAGGTTTAAGTATTTTTCTATTCGCCAAGTAAATCAGTGTTGGCCTTGACTAAGTTTGTCAGATTCACTTCTGTTATTTTTAACTCTTCCTTCTTGCTCTACTTCTCAGCAGGGATTACATGCCTGCAGCGTACATTCAGAATTTTTTCCTTAATATGGATTCCAGGAAAAGCTGAAGCAAAGAGAACAGAGAAGAAATAGCATCCCGTAGATGACATTTCTTTTAGGCATACTGCCTGGATCTCATTTGGCCGGCTGCCTTCTCATTAGTCCCAGGGACTGAATCTGATTAGCGCACCCTGCTTTATTTTTGGCAACCTGGGAGCACCTGGGCCCGTGCTTATTTTCATGGCTGATACAATCATCCCCCAAGCTGTCATTAGATTTTGGAAGATTAGCCCCTTTCTCTGGAAGATTCACTATCTATGAAGTATCATGGCACGTTAGACATATATTTCTTAAACACTTAACAAAATAGAATCTATTTATTCTTCTTTTCATCATCACAAAAACTTTCAGATATTGGCTGCTAAAACATAGAGCAAAACATTCTTAATAATTGTGACTTTGATGTTTGTAAACTTATTGTTCTCTGAGTTAGTAAATCAGCTTCTATAATCACTAATGAATAAAAGCCAGATTTCAATGCTATTGGACATTCAGTGCTTAGTTTAGCCTCCCAGTTCCACCAGGACCACTGATAATAATAGTCATGTGCCACTGATCAACCAGGATATGTTCTGAGACATGTGTCATTGGGCAATTTTTTTGTTGTTCACACATCATAGAGTGCCCTCACACAAACCTAGGTGGCATAGCCTACTATACACCTAAGCTATATGGTGCAGCCTATTGCTCCGAGGCTGCAAGTCTGTACAGCATGATATTGTGCCAAAAACCATGAGATTAAATCAAGCGCAGGAGAAAATGGTGTATGAGGCTGCTGCTGGCATTGCATAGCATACAGTCTCACAGCAAACTTTCTTATAAGTAGAAAGAGTACACTCTAAAAGATAAAATGTGTAGTATAGTAAATACATAAACCAGTAACACAGTCATTTATTATCATTCTCATGTGCATACCCTGTTTCCCCGAAAATAAGACCTAGCCGGACAATCAGCTCAAATGCATCTTTTGGAGCAAAAATTAGTATAAAACTGGGTCATATATATTATATTATATATTATATTATGTTATATTATGTTATGTTATGTTACGTTATGTTACGTTACGTTACATTACATTATATTATATTATACCTGCTCTTACATTATAATAAAATAAGACCAGGTCTTATATTAATTTTTGCTCCAAAAGACGCGTTAGAGCTGATTGTCTGGCTAGGTCTTATTTTCGGGGAAACACGGTAATTGTATGTGCTATACTTTTATACGACTGGCAGTAAAGTAGATGTGTTTACACCAGTATCACGTCAAACACATGAGCAATGCGTTGCGGTTTTCCCAGCTCAATGGCTATGGCATCACCAGGTAACAGGAATTTTGCAGCTCCTTTATAGTCTTATGGGACCACCATTGCATACATGGTCTGTTGTTGACCAAAATGTCATCATGGAGTGCATGACTGTATAGAATGGGTCACATTTTATGTTTGATCCCAGAAGTACTGCTGGTTTATAAACTGGCCAGGAACCACCCTGGTATAATCTGAAACCAACGCGTGTACAAGGAGGGCAGGCAGAGAGGGAAAAAAGACAGAATATTCTAGATTGATAAGTGGCAAGTTTCATAAGCAAAGGGACTCACTTAGGTTTATGAAGCTTGTTTATGAAGCTTGTCTTAGGTGACACAAGACAAGCAGATCTCTGCACAGCCCATCAAATCTTAAAAGTGTATACAGAGGCCTTGACAGAGTTCAAGCACATACACAGGAGGCTTTCACTGGGGATCAGTCACACATGCCATCGACATGGTCTCAGCAGCATATTTCTAGCTCAAGGCCTGGACGTCGGGACAGCTTCTGGCAAGGGGAAAGGCAAGTGGAATGCACATTCCAAGGACAGAGGAGTGGGTGAGGAGCCTCCAGATGCCGGGGTCCAGCATGAGGGTCAACGATGGTCATATCCTCTCGATAACCACCCCCAACAAGTATAGAACTCAATATTAGAAACCTGCCCATGTGTCTGAGGATGAGACCATGTGGATAAAGGGACATTTTAAAAGCCAGCTCATACTGACTTATCCCACATTACAGAAATCTGTTAAAGATTACCCAGCTCACAAAACACCTGGCATATACCAGGCATTGGTCTTGGAGCTGGAGATAGAGCTAGAGACAAGACACAGTCCCTGCCCTTAGAGGACTTGGGTCTAGTGTGCTTAGAATATCATGAACACAATTAAGTCCATTAAATGTTAACATAGAATTAAACTTCTGTTAATGGTGAGATAATATTTAAAAATACTAGGACCTATACAACTAGATTTCTAAAAGAATTATATAATAAGAAAAACTATCTGTACATTTTTAGGCCTATATACGAAAGTCTGACAATTAAGTTTGCGAACTCATCCTAGGAAAAGTGCTACATATCTCACTGCTGAATATTACTATGGTCACCTTCGAAGTACTCCCTTTGGGAAGCTATACACCAATGCCAGAGCCTAGTTCACCCTTCAAAGCAATTTTGGAACTCTTCTTCAGAGCCATCAGAGCTGTTGTTGTATTACCCTTGATGTCCTGAATGTCATCAAAATGTCTTCGTTTCAATATTTATTTATCTTCGGTAAAGAAAGACGTCATTGGGGGCCAGATAAGGTGAGTAAGGGGGGTGTTCCAATACAGTTACTTGTTTACTGGCTAAAAACCCTCACAGACAGTGCCTTGTGAGCTGATGCATTGTCATGATGCAAGAGCCATGAATTGATAGGGAAAAGTTCAGGTCAGTTTCGTATTTTTCATGCAGCCTTTTCAGCAGTTCCAAATAGTAAACTTGATTAACTGTTTGTCCAGTTGGTACAAATTCATAATGAATAATCCCTTTGATATCAAAAAAGGTTAGCAACAGCATTGCAACAAGTTTGCAAACTGAATTGTCAGACCTCATAGTCTCTTTTAGGGTACTGATATGTATTGTAGGCTTGATTTGTCTGCTGGCAATATGTAAGGTACTAAAATCCATAAATAGATTAATTCTAAGAGGCAAAAGCTCACCTATAATTAATACAGTCAGTAATTCTTTTATTCATTTAACAAACACCAGTTGTATACTGTGAGTCAGACTCAGGATTAGCAAAATAAATCAAGAGGGGAAGACAAACAGACAGGTGGAAAAATAATGGAGCTCAATTTTGGTGTTTGTGTAGATCAGTGGGTAAGAGTCCAAACTAGATGTGTGACCCTAGGCAAGTGACTTAATCTTTCTGAGTCTCAGTCTCCTCAACTACAACCTGAGATTGAGAATACTACCTGTCTCATGGGGTTATTTGAATACTAAATGAGATGATTATGTTTATAGACTACTTGGCTTCGTTTCTGAGTCCTTACAAGTCCTTACCAAGTTTCAGCAATTATTCTGTCCCACTTTCTTAGAAGAGAAATCTGAGGCTCAGAGTCATGAAATTACTTGCCCAGCGTACTGCATACCCAGAAGATAAATTAAAAACAAAGCAGCACATGGTACAAAGTGTATGAGGTGTTTGATTCTGCCTGTGGAGTGTGGGCAGTTGAGAGGAAAACTTATTTAAACCAATTACACAAATGCTCTTTCAAATACTGTCCATGAACATTTATCTGGAGATTTGGAGCATAGTTTTTCATCTGTTAACAGCTCACTTTCCCTTGGATGGTACAGATGCTCAATCTCGTCCCTTCTTCAAAGAGCCTCTTAGCTTCTATTATTAAGGACTGGCTCACCATTAATGAGGACGATTATCACAGGTTTCTCAGTGCTGGTTTTGTGTGTGTGTGTGTGTGTGTGTGTGTGTGTGTGTGTGTGTGTTTCCAAAAATGGGAGGTGAGAAGTGAGAGAGGAAATAACTGCCTTGAAACATTCTTCTAGAATTCTCCTAGGACTATCACAACATTTCTTCCTCCAAAGTAAAATACAATGCTTCTTCAAACCATGTATCTTCTCCAGCATAGCTGAAACCAAGGACTTCTCTGGAAGTTGGATGCCAAGATACTTTTCATTCATTCATTATTTACTTATTTCCATGATGTTGATTTTGTGTTTATTACACCCATGAACTGGGAGCAACTCTTCAATGGAGAAGAATCTTGAAAGTAAAATCCTGAGAAAATCATTAGACATAAGCATTAATCTCTCTCTTTCTGCCTTTCCTTGTAAGCTATGTAACTCTATTTTACAAAGTAATGCTTACCACAAACATTAGCTTTGTAAAAATTATCTCAGTATAATTTTATTGTCAATAATCTGAATTTGACCTCCATTTCCTTTTTTTCTCTTTTCTTAAACAGAATGCTACAACATTCCATGTAACTGTTCAAGATGATAATAGCATCGTTGTCTCTTTAGAAGCTTCAGATGTCATGAGTCCATCATCTATGTATGTTGTGAAGATAACTGGTGAATCAAAAAATTACTTCTTCAAATTTGAGCAATTCAACAGTACTTTGCCTCCTCCTGTTATCTTTAAGGCCAGTTATCATGGCCTTTATTATATAATCACTCTTGTAGTGGTAAATGGACATGTGGTTACCAAGCCATCCAGATCAATCACTGTGTTAACAAGTAAGCATCATGTGTAATATGTCCTCTGTTTTCTTCTTTGGGTGTATTCTCGTGGGACTCTCACTGAAAGAGAGTCAACCCAGAATGGCAAGAACAATTGCCTTGAAGTGAAGTGACATAAATTCAAGTTCTGCTTCATATTAAGAATAAAGGTTCTTGCTGAAGTTTGATAGTGTTTTGTTAAACAAAAATTTGTTTTAAGCCAAAAAAGGTAAACCTCAATGAGATAGAATATCTTAAGACTGAATGACAATTTTAGATTCGTGATTTGACCATGCTGTGTAACTTAGTAATATGTCATAATTAAGCTATTTTTTCCATAACACATATTCTTATGTTAAGCAATTTGGTTTTTGAGACAATGAATTTATACTCATATTTAGTCTGTTCAAATTCAATTATACATTTTTATGAGGGAAAGAAAAGGTATAATTTATCAGTCACAACTCCTAATCTAACCCTCAAAATACCCTTCGCTTCCACTGCCCAATCGGGGGAAAAAAATCATTGGCCTTTTAACCTTCAGCAGCCCCAAAGAGTTAATGCTGATATAGGTATTTTTTAGGAGTGGTTTTAACTATATGTGATTTTCACTTTACTCTGACTTGAATACCTAATCTCAAAGTAAGAGGCAGTTCTCCTGTATATGTTGAGGTATGGAAGAAAAACTGTCATCTATACAATAGAGTTTATCATTAGAGCAATTTGATGGCTCAGCAAAGTCATTTTTGCTCACTGCTCATCAGTACAAATTTTCCAGAGGCTGCAATTTTTTAGAATATCAGCTGTATATGATCATTTTGGCAATAGTTAAGGAAAAGAACATAGTGATATTGTCTGTTGGGATAAAAGGAAAGAGAAACACCAAGAAAGCTCAAACTCAAAATCAAGCTAGAGGACATACTTTTAACATGTCTGTCAAAAATTAATTTCGGTTTCCCTTGGCAGACTCCCAGGCAGACTCCCACTGGTGATTCCTAAAAATTAGGACCAGCCCAGAGTTAAGACCTTCAAAGTTTATAGCTATAATGAACAAATCTAGGACCTAAATGATTCAAAGGAAGAACTTACCGGGTAAAATACTGTCTTAAACAAGTTCCAGAAAAGGGGAATTGCGAGTTAATAGATCCAGGCAGCAGATCTAGGTATATAATGCTTATTACACAACTCATTGAAATCAGAAGCTCTGCCTTACTCATAATTTTATAAGCATCTTAAATGAGTCTTGTGCTTAATAGGTGATCAATAAATATTAATTCAATTTAGTTGAGCAAGTAATAGGAGAAAGAGCCAGGAAAAAAAGACTAAGACACAAAGCAAAGTAGAACTGTAGTGAAGTGCTGACTCAGCATTTATTAGCATGCACTCAGCCACCGCTGATCAGACAAAGCTGGAGGAGTCAGCCCTTTAGCTAATGGTTCATGAAGACATTTGATAAGTAAGTAAATGATTAGAAGATTTCTAGAATATCTCATTGAAATTTTAGCACACATAGTGAGTTCCATTTTAAATATTTTGTATTTTCCTTTGTGATTTCTTTGACATGTGGGCTTGGAAGTGTGTTATTAAATGATCAAAAATTTGTCAATTTTGCTGAGATCTTTTTATTGATTTTTAGGCAAATGCTCTTGTGATCAGAGAACATACTTTGTGGGATTTCAATTACCTAAAAATTTTTGAGATTTGTTTTATGGTCCCAAATATGGTCTATCATGGTGTGTATGTTTTGAGCACTTGTTGGGTGAAATTCTAATAAATGTCAATTAGGTCAAGTTGATTGTTGAGTTTTCTGAACCCTTACTGATTTTCTATCTACTAGTTCTAACAGTGCTTGATAGAGGGGTGTGAAAGTCTCCACCTATGCCTCTGGACTTGTCTATTTCTCCTTTCACTTCTCTTAGTTTATGCTTTACGTATTTTGAAGCCCTGTTGTTATGTTGTAGGTGCAAACACCTTTTGGGTGAATATGTCTTCCTGATGAGCTGACCTTTTTATCATATGCAATGTCCCTCTTTATCCCAAACAATTTGGCATGTGCTGAAGTCTGTTTTGTCTGATATTAATATAGGCATTTTAGCTTTCTTTTATTAAGTATTGTCATGGTAGACTTGTTTCATTCTTTTACTTTCAACCTACTGATGTCTCTGTATGTAAATGGGTTTCTTTTGAACTGCACAGAGTTGGATCTTGCTTTGTTCCAATCTGAAAATCTCTGCCTTTTAACTGGAGTGTTTAGACCAGCACTAGACAATAAAAATTGAATGTTAATCACATATCAATAAAAAATTTTCTGATGGATGCATTAAAAAACTTTACGAAAAAAGTGAAATTAATTTTAATAACATTATTTAATCCATTGCATTCAAAATATTATTTCAATATATAATCAATATAAAAATAATACTTTTTTAGTTTTGAACATAAATTAATTAAAATTAAATGAAATTGGAAATTCAGTTTCTCAGTTATACTAGCTTCACTTTAAGTGGCTAGTAGCTACCAGTTTTGACAGTGTAAGTTTAGAGCTTTTATACTTGATGAAGTTATTTATATTGTTGAATTTCATTTAGATCTACCATACTGAGAGGCTGTTAGTGTGCAGGGGTGAGTCAATCTAGTCAATAATGGGACTGACCTTAAAGTGTTAGTCTCCTTCAGTTCATCACAGATTTCAATTCTTCCACAGGCAGGCTGCCAGCAGTGATAGAGGGTATTTCTCAGTGTTCTGCTTCTAGCTTCTGTGCTCAGCAAGCCCTGAACACCTGCTCCACAGAAGAGCTCCATGACTTTGCCCCTCCCCTAGCCATGGGCTACTGTTGTTTTTTACTAGTGCTAAGTTTTTGGTGTGGACAGGGGAGGTTCTTGGTCCAGCCTCAGGCTTGGGCAGACCTTGTAAACCTAAGTGGGGCAGTCTCAGCATTCCTACTCCTTGTTTTACACTGACAGCCAAAGTCCACCTTCAATCTGTGGTAGGTCTTGAGTTGGAGAGTTTTCTACCTCTTCACCAGTAGTAGCAGAACTCTGCTTTGTATCAGTGCACGATCAATGGGCCCAAGAGAGTTTCTGTAACTCTTCCAGGAACAGACGCCTTTCATTTTGACCCATCCCTCAGAAGGGGGGTATCTTCGCCTGAGAACTTGGAGGGAAAGATTTTTCTGGCCCTGTCCAAATGCCTAAGGTTTCTGTTTTGTATTCAAGAAAGAAAGGCGCAAGGAACTGAGTAAGGTTTCTCCCTGATCTCTTCGTGGCTGCCGATCTGCATGCCTGCTCCTCAGAGGGTGGCTCTCTGCCCTTGGTATTTATCATGAGCACTTGCTCAAGGCTCATGACAAGAGCTGGAGAGTGTGGACTTCACCTCTGTGTGGGACTTGCCATCGCGCTAAACCAGCGCTGTCCTAGAACTTTAGGATGATGGAATGTTCTATATCTGCATTGTCTAGTACAGTAGCCACTTATTTCTAATTTTATTGAATTTTGATTCACTCATTATAAATTTAATTTCAATAGCCACAAGTGGCTAGCAACTGACGCACTGGACAGAGAAGTTCTAAACCATCATTTAGAAACAAACTTGGCCTTATGAATTCGTTAAAATCTTAGGTGATTTCTTCTTTCCTGCTTTAACTATGCCCCCTTCTTCCTGCCATGCTCTGCTACTGGTAAAACAGTTAGTGTGTCCCTTCTGTCCTCAGAGGGGCTTGTCACTCTGGAATTTACTTCATTTTGTTGTCCTGTAATCTCTCCTCTCTGAAAGATGCAAGAAAAGTTATGGTCTGGTGGATTCTTTGGCTTTTTCTTCTTCTTGTGTGTTGGGGGTTGTATTGATTTGCCACTTCCTACATTCTAAGCAGAAGAGGAAATTTGCATTGATTTCTAGAAAGTAAAAATGAATTATGGTTTATCGTCTCTCCTCTTCATCCCATTTTTAAAGACTCAATTACATCATCTCAGATTTTGAAAGGGATAATAGGTTGAGAATAAAGAAACTGGGGATTATTGCACAAATATTTCTGTGACATCAGGCATGAGGTGACATTTTGGATTCAGCTTTCTCTTCAAAAAAGAGGGAATTAAAATACATGATGACTAAGATTACTTTTGAGCTCTAAAATTACCATTGTTTGTCAGTTAATGATGTACTTTTGCCATCTTTATTTTTCTAACAGGAAGCTTTTCTTTAAAATTTAGGAAACATTTGCAGTATCTACCCACAGAGTTGACACATTGCTCTTGAGAATATAAGGATACATTCGTTTCAGTCATTTATCGTGTGTTGGATCCTTGTTTTGATGGAATCAGCAATGACAAAGCAATTGAGCCTGGGGCTATCCTTTGATATTTCTCTATCGTTCTGAGTCCGGTGCTCTCAGAAACAGCTGAGAAATGATGGCAAAGAATAAATTCAGCACAAACAAGTTGTTTGGCCAGTTCAAAAGAACTTCATAACCCTTAGGCTCTGACATCTGATTAATATTTAATTGATTGAGAACCTTCAGTATATTGTGCATACTTTAGAGAGGAGTAGTTTCTCAGTAGATCAAATAATACATGAAAACAATTGCTTAGAAATTGGAAAGTATTCTTTACACACAGCTATCTCCTCTGTTAGTAAAGACCTGTTAGTAAATGTTGAAGAACACACATAGAGACACTCTACAAATACACTGTTCTACACAAATGCATCGATTACAAATAAAAATAATTCATGAATATTATTTACATTCCCTATGCCATGTCCTAGGTGCCAGAGAAATAAAGATAAATAAAAATACCCACACTCAATGATGGAATACTAAAGTGGAAAAGACAAATAAACAAGTCACTACAAAAATATGATAACTGCTATATGAGAATTATGAAAGAGTGCCTAGCCTTCTTTGGGAACAATGGAAGGAACCACAAGCAAAAAAAAAAAAAAAATCATTGATAAATTACTGAAAATTTGCCAAATTAATAAAGATTGGAAAGTGTTACAGTCAGAGTGAAAGGGAATCATGTTAAAAAAAGTGGAAAACTGCACAGCATGGCACATTTGTGAGCTGCAAGGAGTTAAGATTGCAGGCATTATGGTTCTCGAAAATAACAGGAAAGGTGACTAGAAATGTTGGGAAGAACCTTGAGTGCTTTACAACAGAGTTTAAACCTTAATCTATAAGTGATAAGGAATGATGTCAGGTCTTATACAAAGAAATGACATAAAATAATTTGATTGGGGGACATTTTCTTCTAGTAACAGAGCTACGAGCCATAGGCTCATGACTCTTGCATTGGAATAGACTAGTTACCAAGAAGATATTTTGAGTAGTGGTTCAAAGCACGAACTTTAGAGCCAAAGAAATCTAGAAACTGTAATGTAGCCTTTGGCAGATTATTACTTCCTTGAAATATTAGTTTTCTAATCTATAATCTAGTCTAAGTGTTAGAAAACATTTTCTGTAAAGGCCTCGAGCTCCTGCTCTGTATATAAGAAATATTTTATACCTTGTGGAGCATCCAGTCTATGTTGCAACTATTCAACTCTGCTCTGTTGCAGCACAAAAGCAGCCACAAACAATCACAAACAAACATGACCATGTTCTAATATAATTTTAAAGACACCAAAATTTGAATTCACATAATTTTCATGTGTAATAAAGTATTATTCTTCTGCTAATTATTGTCAATCATTTGAAAATACAAAAGCCATTCTTACCTCACAAGTCATACAAAAACAAGTGACAGGCCAGATTTGGCTTGCAGGCTGTAGTTTGCTTAATTTGGTATAGGGTGCTATAAAATAATGTAAATATTTTTTTAATGTAAAAAAAAGTTAAAAAAAACTCCTTAACAAAATGTATATCTCCATGTATGATCAATAAATATAAGCAATAGAAAATTACTCCAGTGGTTGGGAGCAAAGGAGCATCAAAACAGATTGGGCAGAGAAAAGTCAGTAAGCTTGAGGTGACCGGTTTAAGACTGATTCTGACAATAGTAAGAGTCTCAGGTAGTCTCTAGGCTTAGAAGTTTTGAGAAACAAGTAAGAAATTTAAGGTGAGATTGGAGGCAGGAAGAATAATTTAGAAAGCTGTCAAAATATTCCAGGAAAGAAATGATGGAGACTTGAACTAAAGTGGTGGGTGTGAGAGTAACCTGTCTTGGACTGAGCATGGCTGCTGCTGCCAGCTCACCTCAGTGACCTGCTTGGATATAGATGAGGAATCAAGTCAGGTCTCAAATCATCATCTAAATACAAGTCAGGAGCTCTGGCCTGGAACCCAGGATTGATCCCATTTTCCTATTCCTGCCATCAGAAGTGAGGGTCAGCACCCAGGTTTCTCTCCCTCAAAAGGACTATGTCAGAAGAGTCACATCAAAAGCAAAGGTTTCTGATCACTGACCCAATAGTATCTTCAGTTTTAACCCATCAAAACAGAGTGATCTTAGAAGGAAGCACCTCTTAGCACTGAGCAGTTGCTAATAAGTGCAGGGCTACTTCTGCTTGCTTTCCACAGATTTGCTTCACATTTGCTTTTGTTTCTTTATCTCCTGTCTAAAATTGTCATATCCAGAACTTTAAAAATCTTCCTATTCATGATCTATTGTGAATGGTTCAACAGTAATTAAGGAATATAAAATATTCTTCAATTTTAACACCCGTTTTCAGTGGAACACCTAATGAGAAAAAAATGATCATATAAAAATTTTTCACTAAAAGAAAAAATGGGAATTTAATATTAAGATTTCTGGTACAAATAATGCAGCAAATTTTGGCTTTGTCATACACTCTTTGTTATTACGACACAGCAAACAGAAAACCAGAAATATATTGTTAGGTGCAAAATAAACATGATAGCTATGGATCAGAAACAAAACAGAAACTCAAAGTGGGAAAGTGGGTTGAAGTCACGGTGCCTCTGAGCTCTACATCTGGAAAAAGAAAGTGCTGAGTCAGGGCCCTAGTCGAGTAAGAAGGATTGGAATGCTTCACACTAGATAGGGCACAGAGAGAGACTCTCTGCTTGGAGCAAATATTCTTCCCGTTTATGAAAGAAGCATATATGGAAACCTGGGGATTCAGGGAACACACATTCAAGCTTGCTGTCAAAGACCAAGCTCAGTAACCCTCAGGCTCAGGGAATGAATTTGTGATAGCCACTTTATCATCCACAATATCAAGAACCCCAACATAATGTTATGTGCTCTGGTGCTAGGGGGTTCTGATGAGCTGAAAAGAAGCAATGCTAAACTACCTCAAAGCAGCAAAGAATAAGCAAGAAATTAGGAGATAATACTATATAAAATTAACCGAGGGTCCATATTTCAAAATACATGAAGAAATCTATGCTAAGAAAAGATAGACATCAAAACAAAAGCTCTAACATTTCAGATTATGTTTTATATAGCAATCTAAAAAAAAAAAATCAATACTATGTTATAATGTGCACAGTGATAAATGTTAAAAAGGACCAAAAGATAAGGAAGCAAACATTTACAGAAGTAAAACAAACACATAAAATAAATGTAAATAAATTAAAATGTTTAGAAATAAAAAATATAATCATTTACATTAATTATTTTAATTGGGTAAAGTAGGTGAAATTAATTTAATTAATTAAATTTAAAGTTAACTAATTGATCTCAATAAACAAAATAAAATTTAAAAATAAAATCTCCTGAATGTAACAAAATAATAAAGTTAACTCACTGAAAAACTTCAGTTAAATGGAATAAATTTCATACTGATAACAGTTAAATAGAGTTAGTAAGTGAAAGATAATACTGTTCAATTGCCTCATAATTTAGTACAGTGAGACAGTTCACAAGTGTGGAGGTGAGAGATGCTCTAACTAAGAGGTTAAAAGTTCAAGAAAAAGAAAATGGGGAGAATGATGGACACAATATTCAAAGAGATGATTATGAGAATTTCCAAGACCTGAAGAATGGCATGAGTCCATAGATTGACAAAGTAGTCCCAGGACCTTGTAGGGCAATTCAAAAATAAAACCACACAACTAGATATGTGATGGTGAAATGGCAGATTATCAAGGACAAGCAAAAATAAATAAAAAGCTTAGAAGGTACCAAAGGGGGAAAAAGCATAGTACCTACAAAGGAATAACTACTAGACTGACAGACATTTTCTGTTCCACATTAATTGGAGAAGACAGTGGAACTCTATCTTCCAAGTACTGAAGGGAAATCTGTCCACATACAGTTTCATTCCCAGCTAAACTACAACCAGAAGAAAAATAAAACAAAGAAATTTTCTAGTATACAATGCCAGGAGAATTTAACACCCATATTCTAACTTAACTAAGAAGAAAGGTAAATCCGGAAGGAAGGTACTGGACACAGTAAAAAAAGTTACAATGAGAATGCGGTATATGATGAAGGTTGCGCAGCAAATTTGCAGGAAAATATGGGAAAAGAACCCAAGAAACAGGCAAAAGAATCAAACAATGTGATGAAAAGGAAAGATGAATGATTAAGACATATGTCAAAAGACAATCAACATCCTTCACGAACAAGAAAATAAAGCAAAGACAGAAGTTCACATGCGTCAGAGTAGAAAAAATTTAAAAAGCTGATATAAGCAAGTGTTGGAAAATAATATGGAAAAAGAGGAATTATCATATACTTTTGATAAATATGTAAATTGACATAAAGTTAGAACACATTTTGACAATATCTCTTACAGTTGAAGATGTGTTTACCCTACTATCCAGAATTTCCAATCTAAGGAAACATGTCCCAAAACATTTATTGCAGCATTATTTGCAAAAATGAATGATTGAAAAAACCAATCTAACAAAAGAATAGCACAAAATTGTAGTTTTTGTAGTTGTAAAATGAACACTAAAATAAAGTTTCCAGAGATGCTAGCGTGAAAATGGACAAATCTTGAAAGCAAAGTTAGGTGATAATAGTGAGCTGCAAAATGATATATATCTTGCTATTAACATATTTTAAAACATGTGAAATAACATTCCATATGGATATTGGACACATACAAATATAAAAGCAAAAAAAATATAGTCATACATGGAAAGATAAACATCAAATTAGAGTAATAATTTTCCTCTGGTTATGGTGGGAAGCAAATGGGATCTGGGTAAATTATATGGGGGAGCTTCAATTATGTCTGTAAAGCTTAATTTTTGAAAACCAAAAAAAGTAATAAAGATAAAAAATGAGTTATATTTTCTAACAAGTGCATTTCTCTGCCCAGTCTAGCCTGATATCCTAAGACAAGAAATAGAACTGTAATAGGGTGGCTGGCAGAGAAAGTAGTAATGAATTAAGTCAAGATTTAACCTTGTTATCGCTGAAAAACACATGAGTAATAACAGCTCTGGTTTATGGCACATCATTAATTTCTAAAATAATAATGAGGGAAGTAACTGGACAGTAAAATATTTTTAAAGACTGCATTTGAGTTCCATTGAAAACAGTAAATTTTGGATTAAATATGCTTCAGTAATGCCTGGGCTTGGACTTCAAAATTTACAGCTGACCTGGGTCACTATGCTGAAGCAGAGGAAAATATACGAAGCAAACATGTAAGTGGGCATTTAAAAAATTCTTTTTGTTTTAAATATAAGTAGCTTGCTGCAGTAAAACAAATCACAAAATAAAATATCTGTGCTCTAATCGTCATGTATCTCTTGAATTTCAAAGTTGGACTGTGGTTTTGACGCACAGGTTTCAGGTCTCCGGACATGAAACATTGAGTGGACGGACCTCTAAGCGCTTTGCTTATAGACAGATCCCTGGTGAGGATGTGAAACTGGACTGCAGCAATGGAAGAGTTAATGCTCTGTAGCTGCTTTTTGCTGTTAGCTTTTGTTTTGTTTCGTGTAGATCCAGAGTCAATAGTTGGATTTGGTAGACTCCTTAGGTTTGTAATTAGACTGGGTTGAAAGAAAGACCTTCAGTGGTTCAAAACTTCTTTGGGATTATTCAAAGAGAAATACTCAACCTTCAAGAGGTTGTTTGTTTGTGTGACACCTAAGTGAGTTCATTCTGTAACTGTTACCTTTAAGAAGACCAAAGATGGAGGCAAAAATAAAATAGAAATATTTTAACAGAATATAGCACATAGTCTACAGGGATATGACAATAATATATTGTACAATCTAAAGGCCTCCCTAACTTTTTATAGATGTTGGCTTGTTTTTTAAGAAAATTCTAGGGGAAAAACTCATAGTTTTAACATGCAGCTTCAATCTTTCCTGGATCTCCTCAATCAAAAGCAAAAGCAAACATAGGTTAAGATCCTAAGGAATAAAATAAGAGATATTTAGCTACATACTGAGACAAACTAGGTACTCGATAATTATTTGTGGAATGAATTAAGCCAAATTTTGGCTTCCTATGTTATTGAAACTGAAATTTTAAAAGTGTAAAATTTAAACTAAGGACATTGCGTTCATTTAGTCTATATATTATGTCCAAGAATCCTCTCTGTTCTAAAACTTTGAATAAAATATTTTTTTTCTGTAATACAACAGTTGACTCCAAACCAAATTATTTAAAATATTTTCTTGAACAAAATAAATGTAAGTAAAACTTATCCAATAGTTACTTTGAAAGGTGGGGGAGTTGTCATTTTACAAGACTTTCACTGAGGGATGGGATGTGGGGGAGATACAGACATACGTCAATCACAGTTTTTTAAAAATGAGTATTTAAAAAGTTTTGTGATGAATTAACAACTCAAGCAAAACAGAATTAAACATTCTGGAGAAAGACTAGCTTGATAAACACCATAAACTAATTCTCACAACATAAGATAGTTTGTAATCTTATACTCAATATAGAAAAATTAGCACTAAATTCACTCAAAGAAATAAACGATCACATAAACATTTATTCTTCGTCTAAGTCAAAATGTATTTTCTGTTACTAGTGTTATAAATATCAAATTTTATTGGCTTAGGGAAAAGAAAAACGAGTAGGAATCTGGAGATACAGACTCTGCCACATACTTGTTAAATTACCTTTGACAAGTAATTTCAAGTCTCTGAGTTATCATTATTTTTATCTGTTTTGTTTGGGTTTCCTAGATCTCAGGGTTGTTGCAAAAGGCAAATAAAAGAATAAATATGAAAATTATTTGAAAGGCAGAAAACACCATGTAAATGTACTTCAGTTACTACTAAGAACACTCAACTCATGAGTAGTAAGGAATTTAGTGCTCACAAATGATAAAAATACATTTAAAGTTCTGACAGGTGTAATCCTTGGTACTTCCAAGTATGGATAATGACCTTTCTTTCTTTTGCCCCATTTCCCCTTTCTTCATTTACTTTCTTTCTGCAGGACCTCTGCCTGTAACCAGTGTTTCAATACATGACTATAAACCTTCTCCTGAAACAGGAGTCCTGTTTGAAATTCATTATCCAGAAAAATATAATGTTTTCACAAGAGTAAACATAAGCTATTGGGAAGGTAAAGACTTCCGGACAATGTTATATAAAGGTAAGAGACGAAAGAAAGATTGACTAAACGATGCCTGACTTTTTACATGATTTTTGCCAAATGGTCTTCTCTCTTGCTCTAAAGAAATCTTATAATTCACTATTTTACCATAAATGAACCATTAAAAATAGTTATGGATTCATGGAAATCTTGTTATCAGGACCCTTAGAACTCTGGTTCATTAATTTAGAGTCAAGTACCATGCGTAAGTATAAAAAGTATTCAAATTATTGTCACTTACATGTTATTCTTGCCAAAGGTGCAGGAAATAAATTCAAACTTTTAGAAACACTCCACCTAGCCATTTCCTTCTGGATGTGTTACAAGAGCAATTCTAGAACTGGGAAGCTAGAGAGATGCCTTTCACAAAGTTTTATTTAGAGATGGTCCAAGATTTTCTCAAATGCAAAACACAATGCTTTCTGGTTCCTTTGTATACGTTTATCTTATGACCAGCTAAATGCATTAATATACAAAAATTGATTTCACTATTTTTACCGGTTTGATGGGGAACCTGTGAGGTAAAAAGAGCCCAGGGGAATTAATAATTTCTGAAGAACCAAGTCAGTTTCTCTGAGCAAACTGAGGTGGAGTGAGGGATCAGGGGGAAGGGTGGAAAGGAAGAGGGAGAGAAAGAGAGAGGGCATTCAGCTTCATTGGGAAGTGAATTGAAATGGAGGAACTGAAATACTCTGCGGACACAACACCCTGACATTGATGTGCAGGAGGCTCAGGTGATGGTGTCAAAGTTTACTAGTTGTAACTGGAAACATGTATGGTGTGAAGAATGCATACTGAAGCATACAGGGCATGGTATCCAGAAAAATGTCACTTCGACTTGTTACTTTTACGAATTCCTTTCTTCCATAGATTATTTTTCTTTCCTTTTCTTACTTATTTTTTTGTGTGACGCTGTTTAAAACATATGCAATGAATTTTACAGTTGTTTTTACTTTAAAACATTTAAATAAACATAAACATAGATTCCACAAATCATTGCATTCTTTATTTTCAATGAAAACATTATCTGCAAATTAATAAGTAGGTCTTTATTTGCTTATTGATCACATGCAAATACAAGTTTATGAGTGATTAAAAAGCAATCACTAGAACTTTTGTCGAGTTAAAAGCCACGAGTTTTAAAATAAGTACATTAATATGCTCTCTTTTATTTCAATTAATTTTTAAAATTATTTTTGGCTTTTAATTCAGTAAGTGGTACTTTCATTTCTTTCCCTCATTTTTTTTCTAACTTTGATTGGGTTTCTAAATTTGTTACTTTCTTTAATGTTTTCCAAATGAAATACAAATTTTTATCTCTTCTTTTTTTGAGCAGGTTCTGTCTGCCAACTGTCAAATAAATCATTCTACTTTTAAAATAGGCTAGTTTTTACAAGTGAGCCTAGTGAATGCATTTCTTGTAAAACTTATATTTTTTTCCAAATCATAAAGTAGCAAAATACCTTGGGTTTTTATCTTAAAGTAAATGGCTAACATAAACCTAATATATAGCATTTCTATATATGAACTTTTCCACTTAATACACCAAATGTTCCTATAATAAAAATTTAACTCCAACTTTATCCAATTCTTGTAGAAAAAGCCTTTCAAGACTAGAGTCTAGGGATCCAAATTTTCATCTCTAGCCTTATGCCATTTTTTAGTTACTGTCCATGCCAGCAGTTGAAGGAGATATTAATTTATGGCTATTTAATCATACTGTTTAGAACTCTTAGAAGTATGTGTTATTTAAAGACCAAAATTTTAATATAATTGATTTTTTCTCTTCTCAGATTTCTTTAAGGGAAAAACAGTATTTAATCACTGGCTGCCAGGAATATGTTATAGTAATATCACCTTTCAGCTGGTATCTGAGGCAACTTTTAATAAAAGTACTCTTGTGGAGTATAGTGGTGTCAGTCATGAACCCAAACAGCACAGAACTGGTAAGTCATCTGAAGAATAACATTTAGTGAAAAAAATAATTAAATTATATGTTGTTGCATAATACTTTTTATCGTTCTAAGAAAAATTCTATTACAGAGCTAAGAAAGAAAATAAATATACATTTTAATAATCCAAACAAATTTTCTATCAGTGTAAAAAGAACTGAAGAAAATATTTAGTAAGAAAAATCTAAAATATGTTAATGTAATCATAGGCTTATAATCTTTGAATAAAAAATACATGAGACTACAAAAAGTTAGAATTAAATAACTTAACTAGACAAATACCTGTTATTCCATGTGCCCACATAGCAGAAAAACAGATGGAAGAAGTTCTAGTACATATTATCAGGTTATTAAAGGAAAATATTGGGAATCATATATAAATAAAACTTGTAGTGCTAACTTTTAGTAGCATCACTAATATGAAGCACTATTGTAGGATGGATGAATGGATGGGATACATGGATGGGTGGATGGGTGGATGGATGGATGGATGGATAGATGGATGGATGGATGGATGGATGGATGGATGGATGGATGGATGGATGGAAGAACAGATGTGTAAAATATACACCTACTAAATATCCATTATCAATAACAACATAAGTGTCCAATATAATTACACAATATAATTGTCTGTGCCTAATGTGCCTAAGTACTCAGTAGAAATTCTGGAGAGGGCATTCAAATGAATATTGGAAATGGGTTATATTAGATCACTCCTGGGACCCTTCTAATTGAAATTCTAAGGTGTCATAATTCTCATTAATTAGGCCCAGACAAAAAAACTATGTAATTCACCTCATGTCAACATCTAAGATTCTATTTGTATTTTTCATTATTCAGTTCAAGTAAAGAAACATTAATTGAGCATTTTTACATGGGAGTTGTTCTAAGTACTGAGAAAGAGGGAGACAGAGACTGGTGAGACAGGTCCCCTGTCCTTAAAAATGATAGAAGTACTATACAAATGGCAATAATATAAGACAGAATATGGTAAATGTTAGAAAAGAGGATCAAAGTTATAGAATGACACAAATGAGGGAGAGATTAATTTTTATTAGAAGTTCATGGAAGAGGTGATATTTGAGATGCTATTTGAAGGATAGGTGGAAACTGTTATAGGTAGAGACCATGCAGTGTGCCTTCATAAATTTCTACCTCTAGAAAAGGATGCTTTTATAATGCATAGACTCATTTTGTGCGTATATGTTTCATTTTATACGCCATGGAGTAAAGCCATATTTCCAACATGTGTGTTAATGTTTCTAAAGACAACTCATATATGTGACACTCCTAAGTGCAGCTACGTCCCAGGTAGTACTTTTGTCTGGGTCACTATAAGTACACTATATGTAATTGCTTTTTTTTTTGTAAGAAAGATCCAGTGACAGATACTCAGTTGTTTTTTTTTTAAAGGAGATTGTGATAAGATGAAGAATATTTACATAACTCTGCCTTGAAAATTGTTAAATTACCACTTAAACAAGCGTAGTATCACAAGTTAATGTATATGAGGTGTGACTGGTGATATACTAATGTGTACATATTATGCACAAAATCTTAGATGTACATGTGCTTCAAACCACAATTGTTCTTGATGTAAATTAGAACATAGAAATATAGAAGTGAAACTAAATCCTATTTTGTAAATCTGCTTGTGCATTTGACTCAATAGATCAAGTAATCACGATAATAGAGTTAAAAATTACTGAAATTAAAATAAAATAAATATAAAATAAAATAAAAATTTTGTCTCTTACAGCCCCTTATCCACCTCGAAATATCTCAGTTCGCATTGTAAACTTGAACAAAAACAACTGGGAAGAACAGAGTGGCAGTTTCCCAGAGGAATCGTTCATGAAATCACAAGATACAATGGGAAAAGACAAACTCTTCCATTTTACAGATGAAACTCCTGAAATCCCCTCTGGCAACATTTCTTCTGGTTGGCCTGATATTAACAGCAGTGACTACGAAACTACATCCCCACCATATTGGTGGGACAGTGCATCTGCAACTCCTGAAAGTGAAGATGAATTTGTCAGTGTACTTCCCATTGGATACGAAAATAACAATACACTCAGTGAAACAGAGAAGTCGACATTAGGCTCTTTCTCTTTTTTCCCTGTGCAAATGATATTGAGTTGGTTACCACCAAAGCCACCCACTGCCTTTGATGGGTTCCATGTCCACATAGAAAGAGAAGGTAAAAGCAATAGCAAATCGGAGGAAATAAGAAATGATACAATCAAAGAAAAGGAAATTGAAACATTTTAAAATTTAAGTGTAGGAAGAAAGATGGATGGGAGACAGTTAATATCCAAAGAAAAGTGATAAAGGAAGAGAGGAATTGAATTAAGTATCCAATGGGAGCTGAGACTAGAAAAGAAAATGAACAGGTCAGAATCTGCAGGTTTGGGTAGTACATAAGTTGCAAGTACTGGCAACTGTATGCATTTCACTGCCCAATATTTCATATACCCCAAACTACTGAGGGAATCCTTATGTTTGGAAAGATTTCGAACTAAAGATCTAAGCATCACAAATTATAAAATATCCTGGAGAAATTTTCTGTTTTCATAAATTTGTGAAGCGTACAACAAAAGAATCTGCCTGACACAATGGCTATTTTCCCAAGAGTATCAAGCCTGTGTCTGGCTTATATAGCCATTCTTACTTATTTCCCTTAGGGTGTACTCTTCTGGAACCAGCACCACTCATATTTTTCAAAAGACAAATTGGTAGTAAAACAGAAAACACATCGCAACTGATATTTCCACTATAGCTACTTGTATTATTTGTTGTATTCATGTATCCAGCATCTGAGAGTCACTCTTTATATTTCAGCCCACTAATTTATAAAAAGCAAGGCCATGACAGTCAGTAAACTTAGGTGAATCATATCTGAATTGTTTGGTAGATTTTTATAGTTATTTGTTGTTTGTTTTGTTTTTACAATAACTCTTCATTTTAAACTTTCTAGTCTAGTAGTTTGGGTGGTAAACTTTGTCAAGTTGTCAAAATTCAAATGACCGCTTTATTTTCAAGGTAGGACATTAAGATCATGTAGTCTCATATATTATATATTGTTTACTCCTATTTTATTCAGTAGAATGAGATACAAAAGCTGTAGATTCCTCTATGCTAGATGATAGACCAGTAAATCATACCTAAATATTTACTTTTAAAAGTTCCGGAAGCAAACTATCAAGGAAAAAATATTATAAGTGTCAGAAAATATATCCAGAGGAATCATTTCTAACTAGAAATAATTCAATATATCTTAAGTTATTTGTTGAATGTTTAGTCATACCACAAAGAACTTAAAGGATATTTGTTGTTGCTTATTTTTTGTCCCTTATATCCAAATGAGAAATTCAACTATTGCTTTTTCCTCCAAGTATTCTACTTCTATTTTATGCATATAATTTTGTTGAATGACAGTGTGTAAGAATGCGCATATATACTCACCTTTGTTTTATGGATTTAGACACCATATTTTAGTTTGATTATTTAAAAGTATTGTGAAAATAAATTTGAACCCTTAGTCATTTTTCACTTATAGTACCTTTATAGGTATAATTGAATTTGATAAAAGAAAGGAGACAATATAAAAAGATACATTTTTCTATTAATTATCTTGTCTGTATTCAAAGCCTTTCTAGTTATCAATTCATATGTATTCTCTTTTTTATATATAATTTAGAAAACTTTACTGAATATCTGACAGTGGATGAAGAAGCACATGAATTTGTTGCAGAACTGAAGGAGCCTGGGAAATATAAGTTATCTGTGACAACCTTTAGTTCCTCGGGATCCTGTGAAACTCGAAAAAGTCAGTCAGCAAAATCACTCAGTTTTTATATCAGTAAGTACCAAAGAGACTATTTTGTACTTACAGGAGAGCTAGAACAATGGAACTAGTGAGATTAATGATGCTCAGGCTGCAATTATTCATCAAACCTTAGAGATCCTGAGAATTCTTCAAGGTCAGGAGAGTTCCAGATACATGAAATTTTGACAGCAGAGGAAATACGTTTATGTTTAATAGTCACAAACATATTCAGACATTTAACTTAAGGATTCTTTTATTATTATTGTGATAACTGCAGAGTTATTAAGCTGACCTTTCACACTAGTCCCCAAAACTCTCAAAGGACATGAACACACAGTTTGGGAAATACGACTTTTGCTTGAGGTTGTGGTGAAAATTGATATTGTTGAACTATGGGAAAGTTTCATTAGAGTATTGAGCTTACAGAGCTCAAAAGAAAGACAAAGATTGAAGCGTAGTAAGACCCAGGTAGTAACCATAAAATTGGTACAAGAAGACAAAGCTAGAGCATCCTCACAGCTCCAATGTCAAGACTTAAGGTGGTTTATATTGATTCCATAAAGAGTAATAACAGAGCAATAAGTAGCTTCTAAAAGCTGCTCAAATAGTGCATGTCTGTAACATTTTTAGCTAATCTGACTATGGTTACCAGAAGTTTAGAAGCCAAAAATCAATTACGTAGATTATCAGGAGTTAAATGTGCCTCTCATCAGCAGAAAGGAAAAAAAATGGAAGGTAATAGATAAAAATTTCTCTCAGAAAAGGATGACCACCTACTTCAAAGGCAAAATACCACCTTTCATCAAAGAGTTCACAAAAAGGTGGGCAGGAGAAAGATGAGGAGGGCAGAGGGTGCAGATCAGTTTACCTAGGAGTTTAAGAATGTTGAAAATGTCCCATGTAACAGTTTTACCAAAGAAACCACAAATACCACCGGTGATAAAAGGCCTGAAAAATCCATTAGGCATGCAGAAATATTCAAAAATGCCTTGTATGTCTTTCAACTGTGACCCGAGATCACTTGAGAATGACCACTTGAGAACAAAGTTTAGTATTCAGTTCTTCCTATGAGGCTAAAAATGTTTCATCAACTAAAAGATTTCCTTGTCTGCTCATACAGATCCACAGCAAGTATTAATGCCTTCCAGGAAAATGCCTTCAACTATTCTGGCCCCTTTCTCTAAGTTTCTACTGTTTCATAGCTCATAACACCAAACACACAGTTTATATATGTGTGGTATTTTTCTAGATTTATTTTATTTGTTATCTTGCTTCTCGTAGCAAATTATAAAATCCTAGCCTGGGGTTGTACTATTTGGGTACTTATTAATTCTGTTGTACATTCAACAAATATTTATTGAACTCCTGCTTGGATTTTGGAACCAGACATCCTATGTGTGAATCTCAGCTCTAGTTTCCCTATCTCTGCTTCAATTACCTCATCTAAAAGTGAGATTAATATTAGTACTTATCTCATAGGTTTGTTACGAAAATTAAAGGATTGAAATATATAAACACATATAGACTTAAAACTGGGCCTAGTGCATAACGAGTGCTGTATCTCTTTGCCATCACCATTATTATCATTTTTTATTGTTGATATTTCCTTTGCTCTATTTACAGTGAGCCTGAGATTGCCTTTCCCCATCAGAGCCACTTTCTCCTTTTCCTCTCCTGGGTTCCAACCTAGGAATACAGCTTTCCATTAAGGAACTCAGAAATGTTTTCTAAACAAATAAAAGGAAGTGGCACATTTGCATTGTGACAGGGAGTTTCTGTAGTAATAGTCACCTTAACATTTCTTGAGTCCTTGCTATGTGCCAGGCACTGTGCTAATAACCACTTTAGAAACTTAAAAGAAGAAAGCTAATGGCAGGTACTTCCATGGAGATATTTTATCATGAGGAACCGCCCCGTCTTCAAATTATCAGCCCAGTTTCAGCCAGCTTAATACAAGGCCTGTTGCCCATGTCTGGTCTAATATAGTCACACCTTATCTCTTTGATCTTTCTGATCTTTCTCATTTGGCTTGCCCCCCACCCCCATCCCCACAATTGTAGTAGAGGCTAATTTGAATTTCAAAGTAATTATTTCCAGAGACCAAAGATCCTAACGGCAAAGAAATTATAAATATTGATGAAATACCACACTGCCAGACCTACTCTGTTAAAAGAGAAGTAAATTCTCTATGGTGAAGAGTTTACCAGACTAATCTCAGATGCACGTAACAGTTGAAGTGGAGCTTCCACCTCTCAGTAGAACTGGTTTTGTTGCTGCTGCTATTGTTCAGGTGAATGGTGAGCGTTGCAATGGAGGATGCTAGCTAGGCCACTAGGCCAAGAATGTACAGCCTGCCGGTCTGGCTGCCAGTCTTACTGTGAAAATCTTTGTAAGGGCAAAGGAAAACAACATTCCTTTTAAAACTAGAATGCTTTATCACAACCAGCTCAGCATAAAACATCCCTTGTGTTCTCATTTGACATGTCCAGGCCCTTCAGGAGAGTGGATGGAAGAACTAACTGAGAAGCCCCAGCACGTGAGTGTCCATGTGTTAAGCCCAACCACAGCCTTGGCGTCCTGGACATCTTCCCAAGAGAACTACAATGGCACCATCGTGTCTGTGGTGTCACTCACCTGCCAGAAACAAAAGGAGAGCCAGAGGCTAGAAAAACAGTACTGCACTCAGGTAAAGGAAAGGAACCGCTGCCAGGCTCGCTCACTCACCAACTGCAGCCCAGCCTCATGGGCAATGCGAGGAGGCCATTGCGAGAAGCTGCGCTCGGGTCTCCAGGGTGCATTATAAGCAGTGATACCCAGAGTCCGAGAGGAGCTGGGAAATGAGTATGCATGGGTCTGTGGTTAGTCATCTTCCTTTCCCTCTGAGGATGGCCATCTTCCTTTCACTTTTACTCCTCATTCAATATAATTTACTGAGCACCTATGGTGTGCCAGGTACTAAGGTAGGTGTTGGGGAATCTAGATAATTTTTATATGTCCCACTCTTGCAGAGTTTACAGTTTAGTGAGAACATTGGAAAAACGGACATATAATTACTGCAGAGTATAAAATAAGGCCTAAGCTAAAAGTAAGTGATCGAGGGATCATATAAGTTCATAGAAAGGAGCTAGGCATGAGTAAATATGGACTGGGTCAAGAGCATTGAGAAACTGGTGAGAAAAACTTCCCGCAGGGGAGGTGACAACCAAGCAGAGGGTTTGAGGCAGTTTTTGTTTGTTTGTTTTATTTGGGGGTGGGGGGCAGAGCTCTTTTTCTTGTTATTTTAACTATAAAATGAATGCATGCTCACTGAAAAAATAATTCAAAAATTAAAAGTATGCATGGCTCACTAATCACAACTGAGGAGAGTTTTGAAACATGAATAGGAGTTAGCTAAGCACAAGAGAGTGTGAGAGGCAAGTGGAAACAGTGTGCAAATCAGTAGTTCTGGGCGTGGCTACCAGAATGTGTGCCAAAAGCCAGTCATCAGTCCTGAGTGAAACCACACAGTTTGGGCCCAAGAGTAGACCTTGTTCTCTGATGCCCTGAATGCCCACGGGAAGCCTGGAACCCAGTCCTATTTTCTGAAAACCTGGTTTTATTGTTTTGTTAGATCAAATTTACTGATTCTTGGTGTCTTAGAAACACAATATTCACTTCCCTAAAGGCAAAAACATTATCAATTCATGTGGAATACACTGGAAATATAATACTCAAAGAAGATGTTTGCTATATGAAACCTGTTTGGGATGTTTCCACTTATCCCACAAAAGTCAGGCATTTGCTGAAATTCAAAGAGTAAGAAATTTTAAAATGATAAAATGAATTCAGGAATCGTAGTCTTTGGAGCACTAGAAAGCCTTAGAGCGCTGAGATAAGCCCTTACTTGAAGATGGGCCACCCCTTGACTTGAATTAAATTACAGAGTAAATATGCTGAACCAATTAACAAGTAATCATGGCTCACTGTGTAGCTTATTAGCTTCCCTCCCTGAGCATACCAAAGATGACTGGCTTTCTACATTGACAGAAAAATGTTTCTCTTACAGAGTGTGACCTTGAACTTGACTGCTCAAAGGTACATTTCTTCCTTGCCCCATCCAATGTACAAATTACACATCTTTTGCATAGAAGCAAAAGGCTAAAGGTATAGATAGTATAAATTATAAATGAGCCAGAAAAGGTTGATCTAAGTGTACTTTGACAACACCTTCATGAAGTGCAAACATGAAACTGTTAAGGACTATAGGCAAGGAAGCCAATATTTAAAAAGAAGCATAGGAACTAAACCACTGTGCTAGGTGTTATCTCAATTACCACAAGAATGTTTTGGAGATTGTGTTATTATTATACCTCCATCATCCATTGCTTCACTACACACACACACACACACACACACACACACACAAACACACACACTCGTGTGTTCACACAGTATCAGATGAGGAGACATCAGTTCAAAAAGTCTCAAAAACTGGGAAGAGATCCGAGATGGTGCCATCTTTCCTGTGTTGAGCCCACCCCCCCGGCCAAATCGGAATCTGATTGGCCTGGTGAGCTCTGCTGCTCCACTCTGCTGACACTAAGACCCTGCCTCACCCGACTTGCATACCAAAGAAGGCTTTATCAGTGATTGAACCTTACAGGAGCCAATAGGTAGCAGCAGATCTTGGAGTGTACTGGTTTTTTGGGGAGCTACCCCAGATCTTCTACTGAGGACAGCCATCCTTGGTTCACAGCGTGGACTCTCCCACTTGCCTCCAAGTATAGCAAAGGAAGCAACCAACTGTGGTCTTTGGATCACTTTGTAGCTCCTACCAGGTACTCCCAGGCCAGTCACAGGGAGTGGCTGAGTTGGGCCTCCACCCAAAACTTGGGAGCCCCTCCCAAGAGGACCCAGAACCAATATACTTGGAGGCTGACTTCAGACCACAGCAGAGGACCAACCAATTAGCCCCATAAGCAGCATACACAAAGGATGGTCTCAATAGGCACCAGAGCCCATTAGGGCAAATCCAGCTCCATGGGCTAAGACCTCCGCACAGCAGCCCATAAGCTGTGGACGTAGCCAAACCTCATAGCCAGTCAGCTTGAGCGTCCATACCACCCACTGATACGCCAACAGCTGTCAAGGCTCAACTATAACAGGAAGGTACACACAATCCACACAAGGGACACTCCTGGAGCACCCAGCTCAGGAGACCAGAAAGACTGTGCCAGGGCTCACAGGACACCTATTACATAAGGCCACCTGCCCAAGACTGGGAGTCGTAGTAGATCTACCTAATACTTGAAAACAAACACGGGGAAGCAGCCAAAATGAGGAAACAAAGAAATACATCCCAAATGAAAGAACAGAAGAAAACTCCAGAAAAAGAACTAAACAAAATGGAGGCAAGCAATCCACCAGAGACAGAATTGAAAACAATGATAGAAGGATGCTCAAGGAACTTAGAACTTCAACAAAGAGAGAGCAAACATAAAAAAGATCAAAGAAACCATAAAAATAACCAATCAGAATTGAAGAATACGATAACTGAAACAAAAAGTACACTAGAATCACCAGCAGACTAGATGAAGCATAGGATCAAATCAGTGATTTGGAGGACAAGTTAGCATAAAACACCCTAATTAGAACAGAAAAAAAATCTTAAAAAAAAAAAAAGATAGTTTAAGAGACCTCTGGGAAAACATCAGGCGTAACAACATTCACAGTATAGGCATACCAGGAGAAGAAAGAAAGCAAGGGATTGAGAGTGTATTTGAAGAAATAATGACTGAAAACTTTCATAACCTGGTGAAGGAAATAGACATACAAGTTCAGGAAGCACAGTGAGTCCCAAACAAGGACCACACCGAGGCATATTATAATTAAAATGGCAAAGGTTAAAGACAGAGAGAATCCTAAAAGCAGCAAGAGAAAGGCAACTAGTAACTTATAACGGAGCCGCCACAAGATTGTCAACTGATTTCTCAATAAAAACTTTGCAGGCCAGAAGGGATTGGCACAGAATATTCAGTGTGATGAAAAACAAGGACCTACAACCAAGATTACTCTACCCAGCAAGTCTAACACTTAAAATTGAAGGACAGATAAAGAGCTTCCCACACAAGAAAAAGCTCAAGGAGTTCATCACCACCAAACCAGTATTACAAGGAATGTTACAGGGTTTTCGTTAAGACAGGAAAAAAAAAAAAAAGATCAAAATCAAAATTATGAATAAAATGGCAATAGCTACCTATGTATCAACAATTACTTTCAATGTAAATGGATTAAATGTTCTAGTCAAAAGACACAGGAGGAAACAAACAAACGAAAAAGACATAGGAGGGCTGAATGGATAAGAAAACAAAGCCCTTACTTATGTTGCCTACAAGAGACTTACTTCAGATTTGAAAAGACACAAAGATGGAAATTAAAAGGAAATTAAAGGGAAAATTTATTTCATGAAAATGGAAACAGGAAAAAAAAAATCTGGGGTTGCAATACTTATACCAGACAAAATTGACTTTAAAACAAAGGCTATAAGAAGGAACTATGAAGGACCCAGTAATCCCGCTTCAGGGTATTTATCTGAAGAAACCCAAAACGCTTCTTCGAGGGGTTGTGTGCATCTATATGTTCATTGCAGCATTGTTTTCAATGGCCAAGATGTGGAGGAAGCCTGGATATCCAACAGGGAAGAATGGACAAAGAGGAGGTAGTACATATATACAATGGAATATTGCTTAGTCATGGAAGGGAATGGGTTCTTCCATGAATGGACCTGGGGCATATTGTGATGAGTGAAGTGTCAGACAGAGAAAGATTCAATGTGACTTCACTTGTGTGTAGAATCTAATGGACAAAATGAACAAACAAACAAAACAGAAACAAACTCATAGATACAGAGAACATTTTGATAGTTTCCAGATGGGAGGGGGGATTGGCGGTGTGGATATAAAACAGGGGGACAGGAGTAAGAAATACAAATTAGTTGTTACAAAGCAGTAATGGGGATGTAGGGTATAGCATAAGGAATATAGTCAATAACACTGTAATAATTATGTCTGGTGTCAGAAGGGTACTAGATTTGTTGGGGTGAGAGATGGAAGTGGTTGGGGCAGGGTGAAAAAGGTGAAGGCATTAAGTAGAAATTAGTAGTTACAAAATAGTCATGAAGATGTAAAGTAAAGCATAGGAATATTCAATGATATGGTAATAACTGTATAGTTCCAGGTGGGTACTAGACTAGTCAGGGGATCACTTCTTAAACTATTAATATATAAATGTCTAACCATATGCTGTGCACCTGAAATTAATATAAAATAATATTGAATGTCAAATGTAATTGAAAAATTAAAAAGGGGGAGAATATAAAGGGGAATAAGAGGTTCAAATTTTCAGGTATAAAACAAGTAAGTCATAGGAATGTAACATACAGCATAAGGGATATAGTCAATAAAATTGTAATAGCATAGTATGGTGTCAGATAGTTGCTGGACTTATCATGGTGATCACTTCCTTAGGTGTATAAATGTTGAATAACTATGGCATTCCCCTGACACTAATATAATATTATATGCTAGCTCTATTTTTAATAAAAATCTTTTAAAATATTTGGAGCAATGTTGATAATGTAACATCTATATGGTTCAATATCATGATAGTTATGTATATGCATATACATATATATATATGTATATACATATATATATATATATATATGTATATAAAGAGAGAGAGAGAGAGAGAGAGAGAGAGAGAGAGAGAGAAGCCTGGAAGATTGCCCACCAAAATGTTGCAAATAGTGGGAGGTGTATAATAAGACTTTCAATTTACTTCATTTACTCTTCTGTGTGAAAAATTTTTACAATGAGCAAATCTTAGTTTTATCACTTAAAAATGTATTTTAAGGAAATAAAACAGTACTGCTTAGTTGTGTGTAACATACATGTAGTTGGGCATAGTTTGTTTTTTTAGGAAATGCTCTCAGTTGAGTATATCTCGTTGACTAGCTTTGTCTAGATGGCTTGTAGCAGAATTAAATTCTAAAACATGGACAAGAAACCCTGATATAAAAGAGTATAAATAGGAAAGGAAAGGTAGAAATGCTAACTTATTAATTCAGTTTAATCTTATTTTGGTCAAGTAAATGGAAAAGAAATTTTGATATGCTGTTCCCCCTACTTATGTGTAGAGCAAGTTGTACCAATTCAAATTATGCAATTTTTATTGTGTAGAATCTGTTTCTGGTATTGGAAAGGTTTTAAATCATATCATATCACCAGTAGTATGTCTTCTTAAAATTGAGATGAGACTAAAAAAAATACTATATTATAGTATAGTCAAGCTGTCAACAGTATTATTTGCCACTGATTCATTCTCCTTCCTGCAGCAATTTTACAATGTTATGTACCCTAGAAGCCAAAAAGTTGATGAGTAGTAGGAGTTAGCTTTACTTATACTACAGTTTAAGCATATTTACAACTCTATGAGGTACATAATAGTATTGTCTATGGTTTATCAATAAGGAAACCAAGGTAAGAATTATTTTTAAAATTACAAGTTATCAATAAATTCCCATGCTTATAAGGGGTAGAGTTAAGATTTGATCTCAGACAGTCTGAATAGAGAACAGGTGTTTTTTCCACTAAGGCAGCCTGTCTTAATATTAGAAGCACTAAAGGTTAAAGCAGCATACTTCCTAGCCTGTTAGTTGAATCATCAATCCTTGTACACACCAACATTCTACTTTAAGGGATATATTTTATTCATGTATCTGCTCTCACTATTTTTCTCTTTATGGTATTTGCTACATAACCAAAAGTTCAATAAAGGACAGTAAAGATGAGCTCATCTAAGTGAGAACTGTTCTCTACATCATTCTTTCATGGGTCATAATAGCCTTGCAAAGTGCTTACTGCTGTATCTCGATGCTCAGCCCTGTAACTGGCTTGTAATGTGGATTAGAGGTCACAACGCTAGGCTTCTAGTCCCAACACTGAATCTAAATATGGGACCATGACCGTCTTTGGCTTTACTCTCTTCATCTATTAAATGAGAGATTTGGACTAGATGATCTCTGAAGTCATTTCCATCTCTATAATTAGATACTATATGCTTCTAAGTGACGAGGGACTGAAGACATTCCTGCACTGATCTTTGTATGCAATCAGCTGACACTACAATTTAGTATGTCAGACTATCCTTATGGTATTGCTGATTTGATTACGGTTAGAAGCTGATGTGTCTCTAGTGTACATAGTTACAATTGACATTGATGGGTATAAAGTAGTTCATGGGTTTTATTAAATCCAGCCATAGAATTAGAATGTGCTGTTAACATTCAGTATTCACAGAACCTATAAATCATCAAAATTTTGAAATCTGACCTTCCCCAACATGAGTAAAGGTTTTTGGATTTCGAAGTCATCTATGGTTCCACAGAATCTCTGAATTCAATTTTAGCCTTGAAAGCCCAGCTCTAAATGAATCTTATTGGGTGTTTGATTTAAAGGTGAACTCAAGCAAATCTATTATTGAAAATCTGGTTCCTGGTGCCCAATACCAGGTTGTGATGTACCTAAGAAAAGGCCCTTTGATTGGACCACCTTCAGATCCCGTGACATTTGCCATTGGTAAGTTGCCAGCTACAAGAATAATAACTTTATTAAAATAATTGTTTGGGTAAAAAGGATCAAATATATGGTGATGGAAGGAGAACTGACTCTGGGTGGTAAACACACAACGTGATATACAGATGATGTAATACAGAATTGTACACTTGAAACTTATGTAACTTTACTAACAATTGTCACCCCAATAAACTTAAAAAAATTGTTTGGAGGGGTGCAATGTCCAAGCTCAAGTCATTATCATCATATATGAGTGACCCATACTTGTTCACCCAATAACCCGCCTTCAGAGTAATAAACTAGTATAATTGTATAGCTGGAGGACATACATAACATTTACTACTTAGGGGGAAAATATCAGAGGCAAATATGTTTAGTTTTCAATGATTGGATCAGAAGAGTGAAAACCCTAGTTAAGTAAAAGTTTGAAACCATTGCTAAGATATTAAACATTCCTTATTGACTTTCTTTTTTTACTCCCACCTCCCTTCTTCTTAGTTCCAACTGGAATAAAGGATTTAATGCTCTACCCCTTGGGTCCTACAGCAGTGGTTTTGAGCTGGACCAGACCTTACTTAGGAGTGTTCAGAAAATATGTGGTTGAAATGTTTTATTTCAACCCTACAACAATGACATCAGAGTGGACAACCTACTATGAAATAGCAGCGACTGTCTCCTTAACTGCATCAGTGGTAACCTTTTCTTAACCAGCTGTCACACTTTCCTGTGTAAACAGATATGCCTGTACTGTATGTACCAAATGTCAGTAAAATTATCTGTAAATTAGATCGCTTTGTAAATACACACAGGTAGCTTGCTACTTTCAAGGTTTGTTTGGTTGCTTTTGCTTTTAGGATTATTTTTAGTTTTGTTTTTTTAGAGAGAAAGAAGGAAAATTGCATGAAACTAGCTTTCACCCCTAATTGAGTTTATTTGTTAATTCACATTTTAGTAGCGCTATCAAGTGTTAATTGTTTCCTTCTGCTCTGGAAGAGAAAAACACGAGAGATTAGCTTTCATCATTTAATAATTAGTTGACACTGCTTACGTGTAATGATGACTGTTCTTGACATCTACAAATCAATTAAATACTTATAATGTCAGGCTACTAAAGAATGCATTTCAAAAGAGCAGGTAAAGACTCCTCTTTTTAAAGCTTGAATAATTTTTAAAGTGCAGTTACCTATAGGTCACACATGAAGTACACAATTGCCCTCTATGCTGTTGATGACACATGCTTATGGTCCAAGCTGGGAGAATACAGAGTTGTGAAAGGTCACTTGTTTTAGAAATAGGGAGATGTGTACACACAGTCACTTGCAAATAAGTACTGTTTTATTTTGCAGTATAACTTAGGACACTGAAAAGTGAAACCAATATTGAAGAAATATTTGGCTCTGTACCTTTGAATCAGTTTTTTTAAATTATGTTGTATTTTTGTATATCATTTTATTTCCACTTCATCTCATTCCAAAAGGAAGTTTTGTTGTTGTTTTATGGAAAATTTAAAAAGGCACAGAAAGGAAAATAAAAATTACTCATCAGTTTTTTTCATAGCTTAATAGAAGTAATTCTATTCCAAAAAATATGATTTTCCCCCTTAGTCTTTTGTCTCCTTGCTTTTTTTTAGAGAATAGCTAATCTGTTGCCCGCATGGTACTACAACTTTCGAGTGACCATGGTGACATGGGGAGACCCAGAATTGAGCTGTTGTGACAGTTCCACCATAAGCTTTATAACAGGTGAGTGGTGCATGGGAAATGGTTTCCTGAGGAGAGAACACTATTTTGCGGAGTTTCTGAAGGAATACATCTCCAGAAACTGCTAGTCCTTCACTCAGGACTGATGGAGCATCAAGGTCATGGAAGATAATAGGCTTGATTCTGAAAATTCATTATGTGTTTAAATGATAGCCTTTAAAAATTACAATATTTTTTTTTCTGAGTCACTGTCCTTGATTTATGTGCCCTGTTTTGAATTGATTAGAATAGAGATGTAGCAGGCAGAGCTTTCAGCTTAATGCTGCACTCAGCTGACTTTACCCATTTGATGATTATATTTGCTAGAGTGCCTCAATTTCCTTATTAATGAAGCCATTTTTAAAGTCACAGGCTGACTGCGGTATTGTCCACTGCAAGAGGTAAAACAGGCTTTGGAGACAGGTGGACCTGGGTTTGAATCATGGCCCTGCTGCATGCCACATGTAACCTTGAGCAAGTGAACTTCCGAAGCCTCGTTTTTTTTCGTGTGGAAAATGGGGATGATAATAGTATCTATTATCTGTTATTATCTATTATTACTTCTCAATTAAATGAGCTGCTTAGCAAAATACATGGCACAAAGTTTAAGTAACTTAAAAAACTGTTTGTGTTAGATTTCAGAGCCTTTAATTATGTAGTTCATCATGATACAGCAGAGATGGTCAGAGGTAGCAATGTAAAGGGGAAATTCATCAGAGACATTAACCCCAGTTGTTTGAACTAAGATTTTCCAAGAACTTTTCTTGGATTATGAGACTGTAATGAGAGTTGTACTGAGAAAAGAAAGGAGAAAAATAATTTTAAATGAAGAATAATTTTTGCAAATTTTTCTCACTGGACATCTAGCTTTGCTGTGTTGAAATTAATAAATTAAAAAACAATGGAAAGAAACTAATCATGTGAATTCTTACACAATCAACTTATACAGTTCATCACTTTTCCTTACCAGCTCCCTTAGTTCAAAAAAGGAGAAAATACCAATTATAAACAATCCCTGTGTTATGTTTTTGACTGTTTTAATAACCATATATTTAATTATAATTAAACCTCACTGTATCAATAATTCATACAGTTTAGCTTTATTGGGATTAACTCTCTGAGAATATTCTTTCCTTCTCAGGCAGAGCAGTGTCTTGATAAAGCCCAGACTTTGCATCTGAACACTTGATTGAGCAGACCTAGCTCTACTAATTTCTGGCTTTGAGCAAATTATCTTAATGATTCTGGTCTTCTATTTTCACAGCTGTAAAACTCAAAATATTTCCTACCAACTGGCTAATACAGCAAAACTAAGTGCGTTAGAATTCACTGCAGTAAGGCAGAACACAGCCCTGGCAGTCATTTCAGGGTCTTAGAAGGGGAACATTGGAAATGAAATAGTAACAGGATTTGGAGTTCTGGACTCAGGTGGTTTAGGTGTGTCTTTCAAATTTGGGAACTGATTGGGACTAGGCAAAAAGTGTGATATGACAGTTTAGGTGAACAAAGCAATTCCAGATATGTAAACTGTAGTTAATAAAGCAAGCTATATGCCTGAGTGAGCAGTCTGCTGCCTCCAATAAATTGAGTTTTGGTAATTTCTTACGTTTTCCTGGAACAAACTATTAAGTCATGCTGACACTGTTGGTCCACAGTCATATCTAAGCATATTGATACAGGTGGTCTCAGTTCTCACATTTATAAAATGGACATAATAGTACCCCACAGGGTAATGTGAGAATTAAATTATACAGTGTAAATCACCATTAAAACATAATGGTAGCTGAGCTTTATTTTTATACTTATTTTTAAAACTAGTTAAAATTTTAGCTTTCATTCTTTTACCTTTCTTCTCTCAATTCAATTTTAAAGCAAATAAGGATCTCATACTTTACTTTCCTATGCTTTTAATTGTGACCCAAATTGCCAAATTGTGTGGTATAAAAGGAAACAGGAACAAAATATTTGAATAAGGTGTGATTTATTACGACCTCAATTCTATTTTTGTTAGGTAAAGTCAAGTTCATAATTATACTGGTGAATCAGATAATGTTTAATAAGCAAGTAGTGACATCTTGTGGTCCTTCAGAAATATTCTGGATTTAAGAGTAACAACACGGAGTATAAGAATCTGAACACCTCATACCTATGAGGAGGAGATATATACTTCTGGGTTTCCAATTTTAAATATGTTTCGAGGAAACATATCCTCACTAGAATTAGAACACAAGAAAATAGCCTCTGAAGAAACATAAGCATAGGTACTTATATATATGTGAAGTGTGTAGGAATATATTAAGAAGCTATAAAGAAGCCAGGGTTATTATTCCATATTAGACTATTCTGAACTACAATGTGGATTTATGTTATTGTTGCTATTTCAAGATTAGTTATGTTATGAATGTTTATTTTGAATATATTAAAGAAAATAATTCTTTATGATTCATAGAAATTCTCCAAATATTTTACTTGAAATTATGCTATGTTATGGAACGGAACACTTGCCTGTCTTCAAACCACCATACACATGGAATTTTAATTCAGTGGTGTATTTGTTTCTTAAAATATTCAGAATTATCAGTTATTTTAAAAATAATCAACATATGCTTTCACAGCTCATATATTATAAATCTTGTGATGAGCTCTCCTCCCTAGTTGGGAAATTTTTTAAAGTTTAAATGTGTAAGAATATAAAATAATATCTTTAGTGTTAGAGATAATTTAGCATTGTAGCATCATAAAAAGTCTTTTCTTTTCCTCCCTTAATACTTGCTTCAGGAGCATTTATTAAGAGCCTACCTTCTGCAAAGCCCTAGACTAGACACTGTCAGTGATACTGCCTTGTTATTATATGGAAATTATGTTTATTTTCTGTCCCTCTACTCATCGATCCTACTGACCTTTATTCTCATAAACATCTTTGCTGCACCACAATGAAAAAGATTTACAGGACTCCAGTGTTTCCAGTACTTCTTTGAAACTAAGTTCACCAATACCTAATAATACTAATTTATTGTTGCAATAAGCATACCCAAACAAGTGAACATTTTAAGAATATTATAACTGTGAATTTTGTATAAAGACTTTGATATCCTCAGGTCAGATGGGGCTGTCTTGTGTCTGAGCCAAACAGGTGGGATCCCATGAAACAAGCTCCTTGTACCAACACTTTTCACTATGGTGCTAGAGACCCAGGAGTTCCCAGGACCATCATGTGGTGTGAATTTTAATTCTTTAACTCCATCTGGGATTTCATGTTCTATTGATAACTACTTTAATTATTAGTAGTCTCTTATAGTCAAGTGCTCCTCTTTCCTCCTTTATAGCCCCAGTTGCTCCAGAAATCACTTCTGTGGAATATTTCAACAGTCTGTTATACATCAGTTGGACATATGGAGATAACACAACTGACCTCTCCCATTCCAGAATGCTGCACTGGATGGTTTTTGCAGAAGGAAAGAAGAAAATTAAAAAGAGCGTATGTTTCTTTGAATCCCAGTGTTGGGCATCTGAATATGTATTTGCATAAACTATGGAAAACCATTAAGCAGACATTTATTGAGACATTAAACAAATATTTCTATATCAGTTGGCACTGTTTTAGGCTCCGGAGATAGGAGAGTGAACAAAAATGAAATTCCTTCTTTCATGGAGTTTACCTTTTAATCTTTACTAGTGAGCTGTAATAGTTGCAACTACTGACTTTTCCTGTATTTAAAGTTATAATTTGATCTTTTTTTCAGAATATTTTCAAGAAAAGCACAGTTATTAAATTTCAATAATTTCTCTGTATATTCCAAAATCCAAATATTTGGGTACATTGGGAATACTGATTACTTTTCTCCTGATTTATTAAGCTCTTTGACACTGTATTAGAATACAGACTAAATGACTGTAATATTTCTTTTAAAAAGATCATGGCTCAAAGAAAATCAAAGTTTATGTCTCTCTTATACTAGCCCAGGACTATCAGGGCACCTCTGCTGTAAGGGATAGTCTAGAGGTCCAGAACCGTTCGCTCTTGTTGCTCCAGCTGTCACTATATGTAGTCCTCATCTGCACAGGTGAACCTTCATTATTATTACATTAATATTCCAGCCTGCAGGAAGGGGAAAGAGAGGACATGGAAGCTCAGCACTTACGGGGTGTAAACAGAACTATAAGTTGCCCATGTGACTTCCTACTTACAATCCACTAGTCAGAATTGGGTCACATGGTCCCCTCTAGCAATAGGGGAGGCTGGGAAATACAGTAATTAGTTAAGAAGCCAGATATCTACAGATATGGCTAAGATTCTTCTGAGTGTCTTAGCTAAGGCTGAAAAACGTACCTATCAGGAGCAACCCAGCAATTGCCTTTTCTAACATGAGGAAAAATGTTAGAGTAATACCTATTCCAAACAAGGGAATTAACTGCAAAATATTTTGATATGCATTATGCACATTTAGAGCTACCTTGCATTTGGCTCAGTTGAGGAATTCATATCCTTTTCAGAGGAAATAACATATCCGGAAGGTTGTAACCATTGTAGATTGCAGCACAGAATAGAAGGTATGTCTGTGATAGCCCTATAGTTGTTTGGAATGGTATTCTAGTTCAAGTTCACTAGAAGTTTAAACCCTCGATTTTGATGATCTTGTAGGTAACACGCAATGTCATGACAGCAATTCTCAGCCTCCCTCCAGGAGATATCTACAATCTCTCAGTAACTGCTTGCACTGAAAGAGGGAGTAATACCTCCATGCTCCGCCTTGTCAAGCTAGGTAAGAAGGGTGTGTGTGTGTGTCTGTGTGTGTGTCTGTGTGTGTGTGTAATCATGCTGGGAGAACTAGTGTTTGTGTCTCTTGGTTTAGCATGGTCGTCTCAACTCAGTGAAATAACAGAAAAATGGCTCTCTCTCTTTTATACGTGCAAAATAGTTGTTTATACTACCAAAAGAGTACATTCAACTTTAAGTATAAGTTTCTGTGAGTGCAATGTTTACTGTTTTGGAAGACAGGAGTGTTCACCATTCAGAGTAAGTTTAGAGAAACCAAGGAGTCTCAAAATTGGAGAGATGGAAGGACCTTAGAGATTATCTACTGCAGTACACTCAACCCTATTAGATGCCATTCCCTTTTCATATAACTATTACATAATGGTCCCTTTAATATCTTCAATTAAAATCCATAGGCAAAATAACCCACATATTGATATTTTGAATTTGATATAATGTGCTAACTGTAATACAAACTCAAGATAAAAGACAAATAATTTATAATAAAATAATATGGATTCCCCATGTGTGTGTTCAGATACAACTCTTCTAAAAGTCATAATGAAATTGCCTAATGACTACACATTATTAAAGCAAATAAGTTTGAGTTTACAAGAAGTAAAACCATCAGTAGTTCTTCTATACAAGAAGTATAAAAATAAATGAAGGAATAAACAAACTCATGTTGATTAATTATAAATAACTGAGCAAGCATAGGTATAGATGAATCCTAGAATAAAACCTAGAATTAGAGTAATAACGGACGACACATTATTGGCATCTAATGAAAGCAAGAGGGAAATAGCCTTAATTAAAATAGAGATAACATGCCAAGAAGAATAATAGGCTGTGGATGAGGGAAAATAAGGAGAGTATGATATCCTTGAAAATAAGCTGAAATTTATGTATAGAATACTGTCAAAATAATTATATTATGAAATACAACTAGGAAGTGACTATGTAACACAAAACACATCTTCTACATTCAATAATCTACCATGTATTGAGGGATACATTTAGTTTCTGATAGTTCAAAGGGCCTCAAAGATGATATTCTATAATCAGCAGCAGGCAAAAGAAGATGGACGGGCAAAAAGTTGTGTGATGGACCCTTGAGGCAGTGGCAACACAAAAATAAATGCCTTTCAATTTGATATGTAATTTTCACAACAGAGATCTCATTTTTATATTTTAAAAATTAAAGCTATATGGAATGGCAATAAAAATACTTTCAAAACACTTCCTGCATCTTACATCACTGTTCCAGATATCTGTTAATTTATACTGTGTCTGACTCAGCTCATAAAAGTCAAATCATAAAAGTTACATCATTTATGGAGCCCACTGTGTGTTCGCCACCCGGGGTCGGTTCTCCTTCCATCACCATATATTTGATCACCCTTGCCCTCATCTACCACCCCCCACCCCCCCGTTACCCTCTGGTAACCAATAAACTATTGTCTGTGTCTATGAGTTTTTGTTTCTTATTTTTTTTCTTGTTCTTTTGTTGTTTCATGTTTGGTTTTGAGGTTTGGATTCAGGGTTCAGGTTCCCGTTTTGGGTCCATGTTTGTGTCGGTGTTCGGGTTCAGGTTTTGGGGTTCAGGGATTCCAACTTCGGGTTAAGGTATCAGCGTTTGGGTTTGGTTTCAGGGTTTTGTGTTTGGTTGGGGGATGCTGTTTGGGTATGAGGTTTATGGTATAGGGGTTCAGGGTTCGTGCTATGGGTGTGGGTTTTGGGGTTCGCTGTTCCATTTTGAGGTTTAATTTTTGGGTTTGTGGTTGTGTCCTGTTATGGGGTACAGGTCTTTGGTGTTCGGGGTACAGTTTTGGGGTTCGTGGTTCCTGGATCATGATTAGAGGTTTTGGTTTGGTTTTGGTGATCTTGTTCTGATTTGAGTTTCTGGGTACATGAATTTGGGGTTCACGGGTTCAGGGTTAGGGTATAGAGGTTTCGGTTTCAGGCTCTGTTTAGGGATTGTGTTTTGGCTCTTGTTTTGGGGTAACTGTTTTTCGGGGTTCAGGGTTCGGGTTTGGGGGTTCAGGGGTTCGTGGTTGAGGTTTATGGCTTTGTGTTTGGTGTTAGGGATTTGGTTTGGTTTCGTGTCTCTTGTTCTGGTTTGAGTTTCTGGGTACAAGATTTTGGGGTTTAGTGTACAGCGTTCGGGTTATAGTGTTTATGGTTTTGGGAATCGGTTTCAGGGTTCGTTTTTGTTGTTTGTGTTTGTGTTCGAGTTTTGGGTACTGATTTTCGGGTTTCAGGGGTTCCGGATTCAGTTTCGGTGTTTGGCCTTTAGGTTTGGGTTCAGGGTTCACATTTGGATTCAGGTTTTGGAGTACAGAATCCAGGGGCTTGGGGTTAGGGGTTCAGGTTTCGGGATTGTGTTTAAGTCTCTGGCTTTCAGGTTTTTTTGGGTTCGAAGTTCATAGGAAAGGGGTTAGGTTCGAGTTTTAGTTCGAGTTTTGTTCGAGTTTTTGTTCGAGTTCAGGTTCGAGTTCGGGTTCGAGTTCGGGTTCGAGTTCGAGTTTTAGTTCGAGTTTTGTTCTAGTTCGAGTTTTAGTTCGAGTTCGGGTTCGAGTTCGGGTTCGAGTTTTAGTTCGAGTTTTGTTCGAGTTTTTGTTCAAGTTTTTGTTCGAGTTCAGGTTCGAGATCGGGTTCGAGTTCGAGTTTTAGTTAGAGTTCGAGTTCGGGTTCGAGTTTTAGTTCGAGTTTTGTTCGAGTTTTTGTTCAAGTTCAGGTTCAAGTTCGGGTTCGAGTTTGGGTTTGAGTTCGAGTTTTAGTTTGGGTTCGAGTTCAGATTCGAGTTTTAGATTGAGTTTTGTTCGAGTTTTTGGTCGAGTTTTTGTTCGAGTTCAGGTTCGAGTTCGGGTTCGAATTTTGTTCGAGTTTTAGTTCGAGTTCGAGTTCGAGTTTTAGTTCGAGTTTTGTTCGAGTTTTTGTTCGAGTTCGGGTTCGAGTTTGAGTTTTAGTTCGAGTTTTGTTCGAGTTTTTGTTCGAGTTTGGGTTCGAGTTCGGGTTCGAGTTCAGGTTCGAGTTTTGTTCGAGTTTTTGTTTGAGTTCGGTTTCGAGTTCGAGTTCGAGTTCGGGTTCGAGTTCGAGTTTTGGTTCGAGTTTTTGTTCGAGTTCAGGTTCGAGTTCGGGTTCGAGTTTTTGTTCGAGTTTTTGTTCGAGTTCAGGTTCGAATTTGAGTTCGAGTTCGGGTTCGAGTTTGAGTTTTAGTTCGAGTTTTTGTTCGAGTTCGAGTTCGAGTTCGGGTTCGAGTTTTAGTTCGAGTTTTGTTCGAGTTTTAGTTCGAATTCGAGTTCGAGTTCGAGTTCGGGTTCGAGTTTTCGTTCGAGTTTTGTTCGAATTTTTGTTCGAGTTTTTGTTCGAGTTCAGGTTCGAGTTCGAGTTCGGTTTTGAGTTCGAGTTTTTGTTCGAGTTTTTGTTCGAGTTTTCGTTCGAGTTCACGTTTGAGTTCGGGTTCGAGTTCGGGTTCGAGTTCGACTTTTAGTTCGAGTTCAAGTTCGAGTTCGGGTTCGAGTTTTAGTTCGAGTTTTTGTTCGAATTCAGGTTCGAGTTCGGGTTCGGGTTCGAGTTCGGGTTCGAGTTCGAGTTCGGATTCGAGTTTTAGTTCTAGTTTTGTTCGAGTTTTTGTTCGAGTTCAGGTTCGAGTTCGGGTTCGAGTTTTAGTTCGAGTTTTGTTCGAGTTTTAGTTCGAGTTTTGTTCGAGTTTTTGTTTGAGTTCAGGTTCGAGTTTGGGTTCGAGTTTGAGTTTTAGTTAGAGTTCGAGTTTTACTTCGAGTTCGAGTTCGAGTTTTAGTTCGAGTTCGAGTTCGAGTTTTAGTTCGAGTTCGAGTTCGGGTTCGAGTTTTAGTTTTAGTTCGATTTCGAGTTTTAGTTCGAGTTCGAGTTTTAGTTCAAGTTCGAGCTCGGGTTCGAGTTTTAGTTCGAGTTCGAGTTCGAGTTTTTTTCGAGTTCGATTTCGAGTTTTTTTCGAGTTCGGGTTCGAGTTCGAGTTCGATTTTCAGTTCGAGTTCGGGTTCGAGTTTTTGTTCGAGTTTTTGTTCGAGTTCAGGTTCGAATTCGAGTTCGAGTTCGGGTTCGAGTTTTGTTCGAGTTTTAGTTCGAGTTCGAGTTCGGGTTCGAGTTTTCGTTCGAGTTTTGTTCGAATTTTTGTTCAAGTTTTTGTTCGAGTTCAGGTTCGAGTTCGAGTTCGGGTTCGAGTTCGAGTTTTAGTTCGAGTTTTGTTCGAGTTTTAGTTCGAGTTTTGTTCGAGTTTTTGTTCGAGTTCGAGTTCGGGTTCGAGTTTTAGTTCGAGTTTTGTTCGAGTTTTTGTTCGAGTTCAGGTTCGAGTTCGGGTTCGAGTTTTAGTTCGAGTTTTGTTCGAGTTTTAGTTCGAGTTCGAGTTCGAGTTTTAGTTCGAGTTTTGTTCGAGTTTTAGTTCGAGTTTTGTTCGAGTTTTTGTTCGAGTTCGGGTTCGAGTTTGGGTTCGAGTTTGAGTTTTAGTTAGAGTTCGAGTTTTACTTCAAGTTTGAGTTCGAGTTTTAGTTCGAATTCGAGTTCGAGTTTTAGTTCGAGTTCGGGTTCGAGTTTTAGTTTTAGTTCGAGTTCGAGTTTTAGTTCGAGTTCGAGTTTTAATTCAAGTTCGAGTTCGGGTTCGAGTTTTAGTTCGAGTTAGAGTTCGAGTTTTTTTCGAGTTCGGGTTCGAGTTCGAGTTCAATTTTCAGTTCGAGTTCGGGTTCGAGTTCAAGTTTTAGTTCGAGTTCGAATTCAAGTTTAGTTCGAGTTGGAGTTCGGGTTTGAGTTTTAGTTCGAGTTCGAGTTCGAGTTTTTGTTCGAGTTCGGGTTCGAGTTCGAGTTCGATTTTCAGTTCGAGTTCAGGTTCCAGTTCGAGTTTTAGTTCGAGTTCGAGTTCGAGTTCGGGTTCGAGTTTTGTTCGAGTCTTTGTTCAAGTTTTGTTCGAGTTCAGGTTCGAGTTCGAGTTCGAGTTTTAGTTCGAGTTCGAGTTCGGGTTCAGGTTCAAGTTTTAGTTCGAGTTCAAGTTCGAGTTTTTGTTCGAGTTCAGGTTCGAGTTCGAGTTCGGGTTCGGGTTCGAGATTTAGTTCGAGATCGAGTTAGGGGTCGGGGTTGGGGTCGGGGTCGGGGACAGGGACAGGGACGGAGACGTTTGGGGTCAAAAATTTAACCAAAATAAGTTTCACCTTTCAGAGAGATGAAAACATTTTCCTTCAGTAATAACTGAATTGCAATTATTCTTTTTCTTTCACAAAACTTTCATTCTAGTCCTTTTATGTTTCTTTACAGCATTCATTTGGCACAGTAGAAGTCAAATTAATTCCACTTTACAGAAAACTACAACTTCAGCACATAGATTTTCAGGGCTTGTTTGAATCAGAATGTTGTTGTTGAACCTAGGACCAAAACTGGTTGCACTAACTCTGAGTCAATTTCTCTGTGACAGAGGCCTCTTTGGAATGGCTCTATTTGCCATCAGGGAGGGCAAGATCTACATCTATGGAAAGATGTCAGACTGTCAATGAATCCAGTATAATATAAATTAATCCAAGATGGCATGTGCAAGGGTGGAGAGCTCTCAAGAAAGTTGCCAAGAATTTTCAATTATTATGTCATCATTAAACATCCACAAGATGACATGTACCAATAGTATTGCTGTTTTCAGGACTTTGAGCCAGTCATCCTATTACGAATTTTAGGTTGCCAAGAGTTTCATGATGCTATGATGGTATGTGATGTCAGCTCCCTTTGGCAGTCAATACAAATGTCAATCAAATATGCACTAAGACTTGTCATTTTACGAGGACTCATTGGTCTGCATGCAACTGTGGCTTCACCTAGCAAACAGGCATAACTTCTCATCTTTATAAATCTTCCTAAAAGTCCAGTCAAACTTAGAAGAATTTGATATGTTTATATTAGAGAATCACTTTTCCAATTTAAAAAAAGAAAGGAAAAGAAATAGGAATGAGAAAGTGTTAGAAATATCATAAAATAGCTCTAGGGTAATAGAATAGCCAGTCACTAATTCATTTACCAAATACAGAGGGTGTCAAAAAAATGTATACACATTTTAAGAATGGAAAAAACTGTATTAAAATTATGCTGATGGTAACCACTTTGAGCACCTCTTGTAATTGCAGAAGTCAAATGTGACTTGTATTCATCTTTTGTTATTGGTATATATTGAATATTACAATTTTAATACAGCTTTTTCCTTTCTTAAAATGTGTATACATTTTTTTTGGCACCCTCTGTATATACTGACAACCTTCTCTGCACTGCTCAGAGGCCAGACTACTTGTAGTAATGAATCCAAAGGCCACTTTCACTTGCTGTTCACAAGGAGCTTATGATCTAGTGAGGGAGGAGATGGTAATAAGTGTTGTAGAGCATGAAAACAGGATAGTGTGGTGCAGAGTGCTGTGGAGCAAAAGCTTTTTCTGAGGAGGCAATAAGGAGATATCTGAATAACAAGAAGCAGCCATGAAAAGGTTGGGACAGAGCATGCTCGGCAGAGGTCAGGTTATGCAGGATTTGCATGGCATGGGGTTGAGATTTTATTCTGAGTGCAATTTGAAGCCATTTAGAGAATTTAAAAGAAATAATCTGACTTAAATTTCAAATAATTTCTCTGGTTGCTCAAGAGAAAAGGGATTATTGGGTCAACGATGAAGGTAGAGTGACTAAGTCTAACTATTACATTGCTTTGTACACCTGAAACTAATTTTAAAAAATAAATTAAAAAAAAGGAAAAAGAAGAGAGTATTTGTCTTTAGCCTAAAAAACGGCATTCTAATTCAAACAAGTGCCATGGGAAATAATGGTAACTGACTAACGTGGAAGTAATGGGGATGGAGAAAAGTAGATAGAATTCAGGCACTATTTTGGAGGTTGTGTCCAGAGGATTTTCTGATGGGGTACAAAGAGGAAATGAGAGAAAGAGAAATTAAGAATGACTTCTGGGCTTTGCTCCTGGGCAACCAGGGTGGATGGTAGTACAATTCAACAAGGCTGAAAGACTAGTAAAACTAAAAGAGGAGTAAATTTGGGGAAGGATGAGAACCAAGGCTTCTTCTTTGGACATAAAAATATTGAGAAAACATACAAGTGCAATTGTCAAGAGATTATTGATGTAAGTCTATGGAGACCAGGGGAGAATTCTAGGCTGGGAATATAAATTTGGGGGTATCTGGATAAGATCATCAAGTAGTAAGTAGAAAGAGAGAAAAGAAAACCTGGGTCTAAACTAGAAGTACCACCCCAGTATTGAAAACCTGAGCAGAGGAGGAGGAGACAGCAAGAGAGACTGAGAATGAACAGCCAATGAGGTGAGAGGAAGCCAAAACACAGAATGTCTACACTAGCATTCTCCAACTTCAGCCTTATCCTGACCATGAATGTGGTCAGGCAAGTCCAAGATAAGTAATCAGATAATTTCTGAGTCCTGAGAGAGATTTGGAGATAATTTTGTGCAATGTCCTTATTTGAGCAAGCTGGAACGTAGAGGAATTTGACCCACTTTACTCATTGTTGAACCTGGGTGTAGAACAGGGATCCAGTTTTCTTTTTTTTTTTTTTTTTAATCCCTCTGTTGTGTATGTTGTTTTTGGATTTGGGGTGTATTTTTTTCTAAAAACTTTATTTTTCTGTTGACACATGTAGCATAGTAGGGAGGAGCCTCACATCCATTTGTGTGGTTTTCTGTTCCTGTTTTGGAATTTGAGTATTAATGACATTGACTTGATTTTCTTAATCTCAGTCACGAAAGTTTTTAAATAGATTAGAAATCTTTAAAATATAATTTGGCTATAGACAACAAAGAATTAAAATACTTTCAGATGTTAGGAATTTGAGGGGGGGGCATTAGAATCTGTTCTCTCATAATATTTCAGTGGATTACAAATAATTATATACATTTTGATGAAATATAATTTCCAACTTTATAAAAACCCAGCCATTACACATGGTCTCACTCCCAATTGAGAAAATTTGTTTATCCTTATGTTGAAATCATTGAGCTTACAGTTTGGGAAATAGTTACTTGGGTATATTCAGACTTTATTTTTGGTAAGAAGTGAGTTAAGTGTTGAGTCATAGCATACTAAAACCTAAAGTTCCTCTCCCTCCCTATCCACCCATACTGTTTTCTTGAATCCCCTTCTAGTAAAGTGACTAACATTTTATCCTCCCTACCGCCACCAAAAATAAAATAAAATAAGAAAGTGAATACATTTTGTCAATATAGCACAGAGTAAAGAAAGGAGGAAGGAAATGAGAAAGGAAAAAAAGCGTAATTTTTAAAAATTTTAAATATATATATATATATATATATATATATATATATATATATATATCTGCCACCAGTCAGAAAAAAACTAATGAAATAATTATATATCTGCCACCAGTCAGAAAGAAACTAATAAAATAATTAAAGTACTGTATTTTAAAAAAATTACTTCATTCTGTCAGTCAAGAAATATTTATTTAGCATTTACTATGTGCTACACACTAATCTACAAGCCAAGGATACAGAAATGAACAAAACTGACAAAAACTTCTACCCTTATTCTAATGGAGCGAAGAGACAATAAACATAAATATAGAATGTCAAATGCTGATAAGTGTTATTAAAAAATGAAGCAGGAAAGGAAGTGTTATGGGGGGTAGGGGTACAATTTTTGCAGTGGGGGATTGAATAAGCTTCACTATAAAAGTGATATTTCAGTCAAAACCTGAAGGAGGGGGCAGCTGGATGGCTCAGTTTGTTAGAGTGCGAGCTCTGAACAACAGGGCTGCCGGTTCAATTTCCACATGGGCCAGTGAGTTGCACCTCCTGCAACTAAAGATTGAAAACAGCAGCTGAACTTGGAGCTTAGTTGCGCCCTCCACAACTAGATTGAAGGACAATGACTTGGAGATAATGGGCCCTGGAGAAACACACTGTTCCCCAATATTCCCCAATAAACAAAATTTTTAAAAATCCCAAACATTAAAAAAAATAATAATAAATAAATAAAAACCGAAGGAGGGAGTGAGCCAAGCAGATAACTGGGAGGAGATTCTGTAGGCCGAGGGAACCACAGGTGCAAAGCTTCAGAAGCTGCAGTGTGCCTGGCAAGTTCCAAAAATGTCAGGAAGGCAGCGTGGCTGAAGTGGAGTGAACAAGGGGGAGAGTAATAGATAAGAACGCAGAGAGGTAACAAGGGAGCAGATCATATAAGATTTTTGAAAAGACATTCTAGCCCTGAGTAAGATGACACTTCATTGTTCATTGGATGGTTCAAGCAGCGGAGTCAGATGACCTGGCAAATTTCACAGGATCACGTTGGTGAGACTAGGCTATTCAGGGATGGGGTAAAAGCAGGAAACAAGTTAGATAAGATGGCCATACATCCGAGTTGTTCAAACACCAGTTTACACCCTGTTATCAATCAGTTAAAAGCTAGTCATCCTTTTTAGCAACCCCTTTCCCCCCCAAAGTATTATAATTTGGACATTTGATAAATTACATGGTCAGCTTAAAGTTAGGAGGCTACTGGATCTATCCAGATAAGAGATGATTCTCGCTTGTATCAAGGTGGTAGTCATGAGGATGACGAAAATTGTATTTTAAAGGTGGAACTGACAGAATCTGTTAATGAATTTAGATGCTATTTATGAATGAGTGAAAGAAGTCTAGGGAGATGCTAAGATCTGGGGCCTGAGCAATGGGAAGGCTAGAGGTGCTGTTTATCGATGGTAAAGGTTATAGCAGAGGCAGGTTTTGGGGAAAGATCAGAAGTTCAAGTTTGGATGTGTCATCATCGGAAGGTACCAATTAAACATTAAAGAGCAGATACTAAGCAGGCAGTAGGAGCTTGGACACTTTAGGATTAGAAATATAAATATGAAGGTAGTCAGGAGATAGACTTGAAGAGGTTACTGAGGAATGAATAAGGAAAAAAAGAATGCTATCCAAGGACTAAGCCCAGCAGCACTCCAACTGTAAGAAGTGGAAGTTCTGAGAGGGAACCAACAAAAGAGCCTGTGAAGGAATGGCCAGCGAAGTAAAAAGAGGCACAGAAAATGTGATGTATTGACAGCCAAACAAAGAAAGTTAAGTGAGTAGCCGTGATCAACTTGTCAAGACTGCTGATTAGTCAAGTAAGATGAGGAGTGAGAATTGACCACTGATCTTAGCAACCCAAAAGTCATTGGTGATTTGGGGAGGAGGCGTTTGGATGGAATGGTGAGGAAAAAAATGTATAATTGAAAGTTCAAGCTAGATTGAAGAGAAAAACTGAAGACAGCTGGAATAACAAAACTTTTGAGGAATGTTATTACAAAGAGGAGAGGAAATGAGCAGAAGCTGAAGGAAAGGATCCAAGAGTATTAATTTGTTTGGTTGGATTTTGTTTTGTTTTTCTTTCTTTTTTTTTCTTTTTCCTTTATGTGGATGGAAACAGCTTGTCAATGAGCTAATGAGAATGATTCAACAGAGCAGGAAAAATTGATGATGCAGAATAGTTATAGGTGAGACTTGTCAGAGTGATGTCTTTGACTGGGCCAGAGGAGATGGGACCCAGGGTGCCAGCGGAGAGGGTGGCCTGAGGCTGGGTAAATCTGTAGCGTGATGATGAATGATAGAGTATATGGGCATGAATGAGGGTAGGTGAGTAAGATGGAAGTGATGATGGGAGCTCGTGGAAGATTTTTCTATTTACTTGTTATAAACATGTGCATACTCCTTAGGTTTGCAGAGGATCGTAATTGCTGTGCTACTCCTCCTATTCAGACCTGCATGGCCAGCATCCCGATGCAAGTATTGGTTTCTCAGTTAGGCTGCCAGACGTGTCACCGTTCCATAGCTCCATTCCTGAACTTGAGGCTAACTGATACCTCCTCTCAATATACATCTCCCCCATTTCCCATTGCGGTCTTTCGAATTTCACTGCAATTTCCCAGCTGCCCACAGCCATGCCACACAACTTGAGCACTTCCTTAAAAGCATTTCTCCTGCCCACCATAAAGTGACTTGCATGTTTTGCAAGTTTCTTTTCAATATATTGGAAGAACTTGAATGATGGACTCACAGGGCAGTGGCTGTGATGTTTGGCATTGATTTAAATACACAAGCAAGTGCCCACTCTGGATAAGTTGATCTTCTGAGCAAAAGAACTTTTCAGGAGGCCTCATCATCCACAGTAATATGGAACTTAATAGTAAACACCCATATTTTTAGGGAGGAAGCCACGTGCAGGAAGGACTCTTAACCAGAGGTGCAGAGGCTTGGATCCCAGTTCTTAGTCTCACAGACAAATTATGTTACCTTAGAAAAGTGGCTCAGGTCCCTGGATTTCAGTTGTTTCATCTATAAAATGTGGGTCTGGACTAAATAATCTTTAAGTTTCCTTCAAGTTTTAGAATTTAGTTCATACTAAATTCAGAGTAAAGGCAACAAGATTAGTGATACAATAAAAGCAGTAATCATTTTGTAAGAATTGCACAGTATGTAACTCTTAACTAAATAAAAAAGCTAAGTAAATCACATATTCCTGGAACCAGAAAAAGGAGGAAGTTAGACATTTTGTTTTAAAACTAAGTTACATGAGAGCTTTTTCTGAAAAATTCTACTAATCTTTAGAAGTTACATGAGCTGGTAAAACCATAAACACACCCACTGACTCACATAGGGGATATTACATTCGCTATCATTAAGCCGTACAGAATTTATTTAAAGGAAATGACAGGCATTTCTAATTCCTGAAAAAACTTTGTTTTGTTTATGAATAAGGCCTAATTATAATTTAATGCTAAATATTTGCCTGAATTTTTTTTTTTATTTCCCAATTTTTTTTTAAATGGTATAATTACTTATTAAATTTATCCTTGAAAAGAATCTCCCAAAGTCAACAAGAGGATATTCCTAATAAACTTTAGGTCTAACAAAGGTTTCTTGCTCTTCAATATAAATTTGCCTCTTCTTAATTTCATTGCATATTAATATTAACTCATCCTCAATAATTTCTCTACTTTTTTTTTTCTTTCAAATAGTGCTTTTTTTTTTTTTTTTTGCAGATGGTGTTTTTAACCAAGCTGAACATAATTTATGCAGTTTACACTGCTTAAGTCACAGATGTTCTCTTTGGTCAAGTCGAATATGTTATATGGACTCTGTTTAAGGTAGAATTGCCTGAGTTGAGGAAAATAAAAACAGATTTTAAAGACATATAATATAGATGTTAAAGACCATCCTTTGTACACAAAGAGGATAGTAACAAATTGCTATCAATGAGGGTAAGGATTTAAAATAGATTTTGCCATGTCGATCAGTTTTTAAAGTGTTTTTCTTTTAAATTCCCCTTATTACCAATGTTAACACATTTATAAAACAACTTACCAAGTTTAGAGATATAAAATATAGGGTGAATGAATCTGCTTGGCCCTTATGGATATAATCTTGACCTCATTAACATCATTCTATTGGCAGCTAAACTAATGGGTCATATTAACATTAGAAATAAGGTAATAACTGTCAGAGAAAGATGAATTTTAGACAATAAATATATTCTATTCTGCTCCAAGGCTAAATATTCCACATGGCTCCCTTTGGAATTCCCTGGGAAAGGAAGAGATTTGCTGTCAGAGCAGAGACTAAGAATCAGATACTAGCTTGTACTTCATCCAAGGTCACCTTCTCTCTCCAGAGATACTGGGCAACAGCTTGAGCCCCTCCTAATCCAGTCTAAATTAAATGGCAGAGAGAGCTTTTCGGCTTTCCATTCTGCCCGTGCTCTGTGAGTGGTACTTGATTTCCTTATAAAATTAGCTGGGATTTCCAACTCATATAGGAGATGCATAGGAGAGGCATTGAATAGGAAAAAAGAGAAGAAAATAGAGAGGGCCGAAAAGTTGATTACAACACCAGCAATGTTAGAAAGCTTTTAGAGAGTATTTAAAAGCAAACACCCTATATCTATACCTCATTTTATAAAAATAGTCTATCTCTTTTACACGTACCCATAGGTTCTCACATCAAATATCATAGACTCTGAAATTATTTTAACCAAAAGGAAATCTGACATTATGAAGTAGAGGAATTTTGGAGAAGTTAAGATTTAAAATATGATATAGAGAGATAGAAAAATATATATTAGAAGATGTTCTATACCTAAGATCTACATGACTTTTTATGTTATATAAAGCATTTTATATACATTATCTTAAAGCTCATTTACTTTTTATAACATGAAGAAGGTCTTCCTATCCTTCCATATCCTTTATGAGCTAGACTGTATTTGATATTTTGAATAATAAGAGACTGTATTAGTTTGCTAGCATTTGCATAACAAAATATGACAGACTAGGCAGCCTAAACAACAAAAATTTATTTTCTCACAGTTTTAGAAGCTCAAACTTCACGTTCAAGATGTTGGAAGTTTGTTTTCTTAAGAGGTCTCTCTCTCTCTGGCTTTAGATGGCCTTTTTCTAGTTGTGTCCTCACATGATATTTTCTCTGTACCTGTTCATCTATGGTGCCTCTTTGCCCAAATAGCCTCTTCTTATAAGGACACCAGTCATATTAGATTAGGGCCCACCCTAACAGCCTCATTTTAACTTAATCACCTCTTGAAAGGCCTTATCTCCAGGTACCATCATATTTTGAGATACTGGGGCTTAGGGCTTCAACATGTGAACTTTGGGGAACACAGGTAAGGAAGACAGAGACCATTATAAAAATTTTTCTGTGTCATTGTATCCCCTATCATATGAAACTACCTAAGCAATATTTAGCTATCACCTACATCCACATTCCCAAACAGACCAAAAGAAACTCCTATTCCAGTATACAAGTCATTTTCCTTGGAGCACTGAGAATACTTATAATTCAAAAACTGATGATTTTTATAAACATGATCACTATAAAAATGCAAAGACTATCAAAATTCAACCCCAGTGTGTCTAGTCTTGACTGAGGCTTGAATCTTAATATCTCTGATTAATGAATCTTGATTTATGTTTTAAATCTGTTAATAGATAAGATATAATGAGTTCCTACAGGTGGCTCATTCAAGGTGAAAACAATGTAATTTTTTTTATAAAATATGGCCCCTGTTCTTAAAGAATCTAGTAGGACTCCTAGAATCAGGACTTCACACACATAGATCAAATAGGAAATAGTAAGGGCAATAGAAGGTCAGAGAAGGCATGGGTCATCAAGAGACAGAGTCATCAGATAAGGCATCAAGACTTTATCTTGACCTTAGGATGATCAGAATAAAAGAAAGAGTACACTGAGGGGAAATACATGGGCTAAAAGGAGTATGCCAGAGAGATCCAAGATGACGGAGTAGATAAACCCTGTGCCTGTCCTTCCATGAAAACATTAAAATTACAATTAAATTATGGAACAATCAATCTGGATAACCATTTGAAGTCTAGCCAAATAGAAGTCTTATAACTAAAAATATAAAGAAGAAGCCACGTCAAGACTGGTTGGAGGGGCAGAGACACGGAAAGGGCCCCCAAACTCCATGTGGCAGTTGAGAATCAGAAGGGCTATCTCAACCCCGAAGAGCAAGGGGCGCCAGCCCCACACCAGGCTCCCCCACCTGGAGTACTGGTGCTGGGAAGAGGAGACCCCACGACATCTGGCTGTGAAAAGCAGTGGGGATTCCAACCATCCAGGTGAAATGGAAGTCTGTAGGAAACCCAAAAGTCCTCTTAAACAGCCTGCACACAGACTCATTCATTTACATGTACTCACCTAGGGCTCTAGTGGAGGAACGGTGACTCAGGGAGCTCTGGAGGCATATGGGAGGCAGACTGAGGTGAGAGACTTCTGGGCGAGGGCTAGAGGACAGTTGCCATTTTCCCTGTGAGGGGTTCTTCTTCTGTGCAGCTGGCAGATGTGTGCCACCATTCCTGTGTTGAGCCTCACCCACAGGACAAATCTGAATCTCACTGATCTGGTGAGCTCTGCTGGGATACCACCCTACCCAACTCACACAACACTGGAGGTACTTTCTCCTCCAGTAGCCAGCTCCACTCACATTGCACTCTTCCTTGACAAACTATCAAAGTTTGGTAGTCCTCAGGGTGTCCTAGCTTTCTGTGGAGCTACCCCAGGACAGGTACTGGTGGCAGATGTCCTCGGTTGGCAGCGTGGCCTCTCTCACATACCTCCAGGTATAGCACTGACAGGAAACAACTTTGGATCACTTTGTTGCTCCTACCAGGTAGTCCCTGGCTGGTCACAGGCAGTAGCGGACCTGGGCCTGCACTGAAGAGCCTCCCAAGAGTCCCCAGAACCACCATACTTGGAGGTTTGCTTCAGACCACAGCAGAGCACTGCCCAATTAGCCCCACAAGTGGCACATACAGAGGGTGGTCTCACAGGCACCAGAGCCCACTGGGGCAAATCTCACAGTGGGGTAAGCCTCCTACACAGCAGCCCATAAGCTGTGGATATGACCGAACCCCACAGCCACTCAGCAGGAGGGTGAATCCCACCCACTTATGTGCCAGTAGCAATCAAGTTTCCACTATAACCAGAGAGCACACACAACCCACACAAGGTTCACTCCTGGAGCACCCAGAGCAGGTGACCAGAAAGACTGTGCCAGGGCTCCACAGGCAACCTACTCATTAAGCCACTCTACTAAGACTGGGAAACAGAAGATCTATCTAATCCATAAAAACAAATGCAGAGAGGCAGCCAAAATGAGGAAACAAAGAAATGTGTCCCAAATAAAAGAATGGGCGAGAAATCCAGAAAAAGAACTAAGTGAAATGAAGAAAAGCAAACTACCAGAGACAGAATTCAAAACAATGGTTATAAGGATGCTCAAGGAACTTAGTGAGAACTTCAACAAAGAGATAGTGAGCATAAAAAAGGAAACAGAAACCATAAATAAAGAACCAGTCAAAAGTGAAGAATGCAATAACTGAAATGAAGAATGCTTTAGAAGGAATCACCAGCAGACTAAATCAAGCAGAGGAACAAATCAATGATTTGGAAAACAAGATAGCAGAAAAGATCTAATTGGAGAAGAAGAAGGAGGAGGAGGAGGAGGAGGAGGAGGAGGAGGAGGAGGAGGAGGAGGAGGAAGAAGAAGAAGAAGAAGAAGAAGAAGAAGAAGAAGAAGAAGAAGAAGAAGAAGAAGAAGAATCCAAAAAAATGAGGAGAGTTTAAGAGACCTCTGGGACAACATCAAGCATAACAACATTTGAATCACAGGGGTACCAGAAAGAGGAGAGAAAGCAAGGGATTAAGAACATATTTGAAGAAATAATGGCTGAAAGCTCTCCTAACCTGGTGAAGGAAACAGACATACAAGTCCAGGAAGCACAGGATGAACCAACATAGGATGAACCCAAACAGGCCACACCAAGATACATTATAATTAAAATGACAAAGATTAAAGACAAAGAGAGAATCCTAAAAGCAGTAAGAGAAAGGCAACTAGTAACTAATAAGGGAGCTCCAGTAATACTTTCAGCTGCTTTCTCAACAGAAACTTTGCAGGCCAGAAGGGATTGGCACAAAATATTCAATGTGATGAAAAGCAGGGACCTACAACCAAGATTACTCTACCCAGCAAGGCTACCATTTAAAATGAAAAGGACAGATAAAGAGCTTACCAGACAAGAAAAAGCTAAAGGAGTTCATCACCACCAAACCAGTATTACAAGGAATTTTACAGGGATTTCTTTAAGACAGAAAAAATCAAAATTATGAATAATAAAATAGCAATAACTACATATCTATCAACAATTACTTTCAACGTAAATGGATTAAATGCTCCAGTCAAAAACATAGGAGGGTTCAATAGATAAGAAAACAAAACCAAACCTTGGCACTTTTGGTTTCTATCAGAGGTTGTGTTTCCCTGGTTTGAGAACTGTTCATGTGTATAAAGTTTCTCCTTTTTCTCCACTCCTGTTGACATCAGACTGGTGGCAGCAATCTTTTGTTAACAGGAGTCATGAAACTGTAGGGAAATTTCATTTTGAAAAAGCTTCTAGGGGCAAAAGCACCTCGTTTTCTTTGTATAGCAAGGACTACGTACTTTTCCAGCCCCAGCTGGGAAGAAATAGGGATGCTAGGACTGGGACAGGACAAGGAAAAGTCTAAGGAGTACTGAGAATCTGCATTGTTACCTCCCAGATGCAGGGGGCAGGCTCTTGACACATCTCACTTAGTCCTTAAAGTAGTCCTGCCAGGCATATCCTGTTTATTGTCTATTTGAATGAATGGAGAACCAAGTTCAGCAACAATAATAGGCATTCAGACCTGACCCCTCTGACTCAGGGCCCATTCTTCCTACTATAGTCCCCCACCCAGTGCCAGAAAAACCTTGTAGAAGGGCATGGAGGTGTGAGGGGGGAATGGGAAGGGGCTAGAAGGGGGAAGAGGATAAAGGGTAAAGAAGAGAGGAAGAAGGAAGAGGGGGAAAGGGTAAACGGGGGTAGAAGGGGGAACTGAGAGGCTCTCTAGACCGACTGTGTGAGAAGTAGAGCTACCTTGCCCTGATTTCAAGGAGGCAGGCAGAAGGCGCTTCTTCCTGGGGTAAAGTGATGCCAGGCCCTGACTTGTGCGGGTGGGAGGGGACTTTGGTTCCTCTAAATGTCCTTCTTAAAGAAAAAGAAAAGAAAAGAAAATGAAACCTTTACACATACTGCCCACAAGAAATTCTCTTCAGATTAAAACACACACAGAGACAGAAAGTAAATGGATGGGAAAAATATTTCATAAAAATGCAAATACAAAACAAAAAAAATCTGGTGTAGCAGTACTTATACCAGACAAAATAGACTTTAAAACAAAGGCTATAAGAAGAGACTATGAAAGACCCAGTAACCCCACTTCAGGGTATTTATCTGAAGAAAATTCAAAACACTACTTCAAGGGGACATGTGCATCCATACGTTCATTGCAACATTGTTTACAATAGCCAAGATGTGGAGACAGCTTGGGTGTCCATCGACGGAAAAATGGATAAAGAGGAGGTGGTACATATATACAATGGAATATTGCTCGGCCATGGATTGGAATGGGTTCTTATCATCTGGGGTACCATAGATGGACCTGGAGGAAATTGTGTTGAATGAAGTGTCAGACAGAGAAAGACAGATGCAATGTGACTTCACTTATATTTGGAATCTAAGGAACACAATAAGCAAACAAAACAGAAACAAACTCATAGATACAGAGAACATTATAATGGTTGCCAGATGGGAGGGGTTTAGTGATGCGGGTGAAAAAAGGGGAAGGAATTAATAAGTACAAATTGGTTGTTACAAAGTAGTTATTGGGATGTAGGGTAGAGCATAAGGAATATAGTTAAAGATCAGCAATAACTATGTATGGTGCCAGGTGGGTATTAGACTAGTCAGGGGGATCAGATCGCTTCTTAAATTTATAAATGTCTAACCCCTATGCTGTACACCTGAAGCTAATATAAAATACTACTGAATATCAACTGTAATCGAAAGATTTAAAAGGGGGGAAAGATGAAGGGGAATAAAAGGTCCAAATTTCCAGGTATAAAACAAATAATTCATGGGGATGTAATATACAGCATAGGGAATATAGTCAATAATGCTGTGATAACATAGTATGGTGTCAGATTGTTACTGGACTTATCATGGTGATCATTTCTTTTGTTATATAAATGTTGAATAATTATGGTGTTCCCCTGAAACTTATGTAATATTGTATGTTAGCTATATTTTTAATAAAATTCTTTAAAAAATAAGTGTGTTCCTATGGCACATGTTAAGACATATTACTTCAGGCTACTTATACTAAAAATAATGCAAAATACTTGTTTATCTGAAATGCAAATTTAACTGGGCATCTGTATTTGATGTAAATTTTAAATTCTACCCAAGTTTTTGCTTTTAACAGAAATACAGGCAAGGAAAGACATGAAGTTCCATTGCAGATTTATAGGCCCTCAATTAAAGGAGACTATGTGGACTGCCCCCCACCCCCTCCAAAATAAGAATACAGTGAGAAGACTGGCTTTCCCAGGGGCAACATATCTGTGCAGGAGGAAAAGTGGTGATGCTAGATGGGTAGCATGTGGCCAGTGTAAGTACGATCTTTACAAAACTTGGCCTATTTGGACTTGACACAATAGGCATTGATCACAATAGATCATGGTACAGATAGAACATAACATGAGCAAAGTGGTGTTTTAAGACAAGTTAAGCCATCATTGGCAAATGAAGAAAAAGCCAGTTAGAGGCAGGGAACAGGAGTAAGGGACCATTGTAATGATGGATAAGTGTGATGACAAAACCCCGGACATGCAAGATAATAAAAAAAAGAGATAAAAGAAAGAGATGACAAGAATAATTAAAAGATGCTTCTGGAACTGAGAAGAGGAGAGCCTCAAAATTATTGGCTTAGACAACTGAAAGAATCGTGGTGCTCCTGAGAGAATCAGGAGTAGTTGGAAAGTAGAATTGATTTGTAGGAAGGTGAGGACTCCAGATTCCATTTGGACTATGTGGAGTTTGAGGTAATAGTAGGATATTTGAGTAAGCACAACTGATAGATGTTTAGAAATACATGTGTGAAAAGCTCAGATCTGGAGATTAGGATTTGAGCAATGTTCATATTGGATAATTAAACTAATATTATTTACCCATCAGAAAAAAATAAAGAGAGAAATGACCAGGGATTCTAATCATTGTCTAGCAAACTCTGAGAAGCAATTCAGTGGTGTGTATTTTTAAAAGAGATAGCCAGGCTCAGCCTAACAAATCCTTCATCTCTGCCCCAGACAACCTCACATTTTCTTCCAAAGATCCAAGTCCTGCCCAAGTCAGAATCACTGGAGCACTCATCTCTGACACGTAATCCTATTACCAGTGACAGTTATAAAGGATGTGGCAAATGGAAGTTAACCTCTGTGTTTCACCAAGAGTTTTCATCAGAAGGGAAGTGAGGCAATACAATGTCTGGAGGAGTCAACATTTCATTGGAAATGAAAAAGGGGTCCTGACATCTGTGTGAATTATGGTTGCCCAAGACTAATGGATCTCTTTGCTCCTTCAACTCGTCTGCCTAACCTTGTCAAGTTGCTTCTGGAAAGAAAAAAGCCTCTCCTTAGTTGACAAATTTAAGTTACCTGCGATAAATCACGTCAAGGATGAATCTGACATATTTCTTGGTTCTGGGCAGGGCCATGACGATGCTATTCTACAAAGATGGCCAAATCTTCCTACATAAAGATATACACCTGTCAAAGAAGTGAAATGGCCTCCAGGGCTTTTGCATGCAAGCACTTCTAAAAGCTAAGAACTGGAGACAGACTTGGGAGACTGGGGAAGAGAATAAAAAGAAATCCAAGTAACAAACAAACAGTATGAGTAGTTGCCTGACAACGCCATGCAGGTGGGCAGAGTATGCTGTTATGTGAACCAAACAGCAAGATATGACATGTCCAAAAAAGCAATGTCAAGGAGGTCTAACAGCAGGTAACAGGGACCCTGGTTTAATAACTTGGGTTCAGGCATAACACTGTGTGTACTGGAGGATGTCAAAGGAAAGGAACACCCCAAGGACAGAGGCACAGGGAGGTCATCAGCTGAGATTCAGGAGCAGGGGACAAGACAGCAGACCACTTCTTAGAACCAGAGAACAGGCATGGGTTTGGTCTCAAGCCAACAAGTTCAGTGACTCAACTACTGAACATGGACAGTATGGCTTCTTTGACTAATGGATTAATAACTTATTGATCAAGATAAAATGTCTAAAACAATAAGATGAAGAAATGGGTCCTCTAACATTTTATTAAACATCCAATCCACTTCCATCAACCTTTTTCTTAAAAAAAAAATCATATCATCTTTTTAACTTTACCCCTTTTAATTTTGACTATATTTTCAAGAAACCATTCCTAATGAAATTATTTTAAATTGTCTCCAGGGAGAGGAAGACAGGTTGTTGGAAAAGCACCAGACTCCATTAGAAGGGAGCACATCACTTTCATTTTTCTCATCCTTTTAATTACAGATTTATGTTTCTCACCCATAAACTTCTGTATTATCAGGGCAATGCTAACTGCAACATAGATGACATAAAAACTATTAATAGATTATGCCTATTAAAGCTGAAGTAGAAAACAGAAGTGCTCCAAAAAGAGAAGTGTGCAATAGAAGAGAGAAGGGGAGGAAAAAATGTTCTACCTTTCTAGTTAGATGACTGCCTTTGTGAAAGTACAGATTTCAAAAGTAATATAAAATCTTTATCCTGCTGTTTAATGAAAGGAGAGAGAATGTGTTAAATTGAATTTAGTTTTAAAAACTTTTTCTTTGCTCAGAACCAGCTCCTCCAAAGTCACTCTTTGCGGTGAATAAAACCCAGACTTCGGTGACTTTGCTGTGGGTGGAAGAGGGAGTAGCTGATTTCTTTGAAGTCTTCTGTCAACAAGTTGGCTCTAGTCAGGAAACAAAACTCCAGGTACTGTACATTTTGATATTTCTTTCTGAGTTCATTTTGATCAAGGTTAATTATCTGAGCAAAGTGAAAATCTCTTATTTCTTTGAACTATAGAAATGAAAACTCTTCATTTATGCTTTTGTGCTTTAGTGATAGACATTAACAATATGCTTAGAATAAGCCAAAAATATGTTATGAGAACCAACTTGCCAAATTGCTAAGTTTATTTTCATCTTTATATTTATCTTTTGTCCCTAATCCTTAGCCACTCCAGTTTATACTAAAGAATTAAAGTAGTTTGTTTTTCCTATTAGACATTAAATTAATTGAGAAGATGAAGACACTGTTATATACAACGTAATTTAACAAATATGAACCAATTGCCAGTTATGTGAAAGTCACTGTATACAAGAACACAAATAGTAGAATCAGTAATGGCCTTGAAAAATTTTTTTCATACAGTTGTGGATATTGCATTAGTCTAGAAATTATTAAAGTAAAACATAAGTGCCACAGGAGAGACCTGTATGGCTAAGATAATTTATAAAACTGTCTCTATCTAGTTAGTAGGAGGACAACTTTGTTTGGGGAAAATGAAGGCTGAGGTGACTATTAAAGGTTTAGAATCACAAATAGCAGATATGATGAAACTGAGTTGTCTGCCCGGTCAAAATGAATGGAAGGAAAGAGATGAACCAGTAGCTTTCAGGGTAACAAAGCGCAAGGGAAAAAAAAAAAAAGTTCACAATCAGATATGGAAGAAAAAGGGCAAGTTTGTGAGGGAATATCATGAAATACAGTGTATAGACTTGTGCTATGAACATGAGTCATTGATGCTTTTAAAATAATGAAGTTCATTGAGAAGAAAGAACGATAAGGATTGCTGAGAGTACAAATCTGTCCATACTGAGTGTTAAGATCATTTGCTTTATTCCTTTCCCCTTTTAACATTCCCTCTACTAACTTACCTCTTTTTGATCAATACGGAACAGCTGTTTGTTGTTGTTGTTGTTGTTGTTGTTCGTTTTGTTTTGTTTTTTCTGTTCTAAGAATCCTTTCTGAATATAATTGCTCTGCCAGTAGTGGATTTTCTTCTTTGCAACTGCAGTTTCATCTTCCTTTAAGAAAACAATGGTTAGGCAGCTACTTACTACAACTGCGTCCTGCCAGCAAAAGTCTTTCCTTAGAAGCATTCTTTTACAGAATAGTGAAAGAGATGGGAGTGGACAACCAATGCTGATGCCTCTCAGCTCTTTAGGCAGGGGTATTTCAGATCTTTAGTTTGAAAAAGTGTTTTGCTGGCTCATCTGTTTATATTGTACTTGTCACTACTTTTTACATTGTTGTACTTGTTGGCTCACAAAATTAACAATTGACTATTGGCTCACAAAATTAACAATTTGTTCTACATAGAATAGTTTAATATTAAATGTTTCTAAGAATGCAAAGTCCCTATGCCTTTGGTGGATATTATCTAAAACCTGAGAATGCAGACAAAAGGAGTAGTGTCCTTAATATACAAAGAACTACTACAAATAAAATAAAATAAAATAAAGGCCAACAACTCAAAACAAATATTTCATAGAAAATAAATACAAAAGTTTCTTAAACATATGAAAAGATGATCAATTTACTCATGGTGAAAGAAATGTAAAATAAGGTACAATTTACACTAATAAGATTGGAAAAGCTCAAAGAGTTAGAGTATTTTGTGTTAGAAGGAGTATGTGCAAACAGGCACTGTCAGACACTGATAGCAGGTGAATAACTACTTGGAAATGTCTACAGAGGACACTTTGTGAATAGCTTTCAAAATTAAAAATATACAACTTTTTAACTCAGCAATTCAACTGCTAGAAATATATACATATATATACACACATATATATACACACACAAGTTTATATATACACATACATATATTAAGTGTGTTTGCAGACATATATATATGTTTCCATAATTGTGAAACTGTGTTCACTGTAGCATTGTTTGTAACTTATTTTTTTCTCCTATCCTTTTTAGTCATTTATATTTTTTACTCTGTCCATATATTACCTACTCAACTATGAAAAACCTTTAAATCAAAATAGATGAAGATTACATAACAATTATTTCATTTTTTTTGCATCTCCAGGAACCGATTTCTGTGTCTTCTCATGTTGTGACCATCTCCAGCCTTCTTCCTGCCACTGCCTACAATTGTAGTGTCACCAGCTTTAGCCACGACAGCCCTAGCGTCCCTACATTTATAGCCGTCTCAACAATGGGTAATTACTTGCATTAGTGGAAGCTGATGTCTTTGAAAGTTATATCTTTCCAAATTTTCTTATGTTTCCTTTTTAAATATATACAATCTATCCTTTTAATGGAAACCATGTTTATTCTGTTGGAAAATTCCAAGCTTTGAGGTCAGCGAGCACTTAATTTCAATCCCAAATTGCACTTACCGACTGTGTGATTTAGGAGAAGATATTTGCTACCTCTGAACCTTTGTTTTTCTCTTCTGTAAAACTAGAATTATAATATGTACCTGCTGAGTTGTTTTGCGCCTTAGAAACAATGCTAGTCGTTATCATCAACTCATCATCTTCTTCACCCTTGTCAGTAGTAGTCACAGTATCGTAATCAACTCAGATTCATCTATTTCAGCCTTGGCCCTTAGCTGTCACTGATCAAGCCTTGGCAAGCCTCCATTGCTGCGTCAAAGCAGAAAAGTTTCCAATCAAGCACAAAGAATAAGTGGGGGAATTTAAAATTAATGAAAGATCTAGAATAATATTGTTTCTCTGAGGTATAGGTTTTACTCCCCTGTTTGTTAGAATCTGTTTCTGCAATCTGAGATCTTTTATGAAACTGCCTAAAATAACGCCATGCTTACTATCACATTACCTTTTACTGGGTTCATTTTGATATCTGTAACATTCGTCATATATTTAGCCACTATATCAACGATGAATAGCATGGACTTTTTTGTGTCTTGTTTTTTGTTTTTTCAATTTTTTTTTTCAGAAGAGAGTACAAAAATGGACCTGAAAAGAATATCAGTGGTCTTTCATTTCTTTATCCTTTTACATTTTACTAAGCATAATTCAACATTTATTATTCCTTGTCATCTCTACCGCAAGCCAGTGAAGCAGATGATATTATTAAACTTATTTGCAAAGTGAAGAAAATGAGGCCCAGAGAGACAGATACAATAGCCTCCCCAAATGGCAGGTGGTAGTCAAGTAAACTTAAACAAGCTCTTCTGACCATGAGTCTAATATTCTTGTCTACAGCCATACCACCCTGAATGCACCCGATCTCATCTAATGTTCTTTCCACTCAAGTACCGTGTCTATGAACTGGAGCCACGTTGTCCCAAATGGAAAGTGACAAATCCCAAAGGCTTAGGGACTGTATGTGCCAGCTAGTCCCATGATTTTATGATCAATATGGAGGATGATATCATTCTCCTTTTCTCCTCTGGTCCACTGCTAAGAGTTTTATAAAACAGTTTACATATAATGCCACCTTTAATGCTCTTCCATGAAGTAGGATGAACTAGGCAATGTGCAAGTGCCATAGCAAACGAATCATTATATAAAGTAATGAAAAGGGACACAACCCCTGTTCTTAAGGGCCCTGCAATTTATTAATGGGTTTAATCTCTTGAGTTGTACGGATGGAAAACCTCTCCACATATGGTTACAGATCATCAGAATGCCTGTTTCTAGTGATGTGTTAAGTGCTGCAGCAGATGGTCGCTTGCTAATGCCTTTTTCATATACATTACTAGTTGTGAACGAAATATACAGTTGTGCTTTCTGACTTTAAAGTCATGGGCATCAAATAAGAACTTGCCCCTCTCTAAGCTTCTGAACATATTGAAGAATGAAAATACACGACAATGACTTCTAGATTTTTTGTTTGTTTGTTTTCAAATTCATTTAAACGATGTCCCAGGAATTAGTCACAGTTTATAGTTTCCTTTTACAAGAACATCCCGAATGTCAGCCTTGAATACTGTTTCTCAATCTACTTTACTAACTTCTAGTTGACCAGGAAGAGGTCATTGTCATCTTAGAGAAACATCATTGTTGCTGCTTGTCATCCTCCTAAGTCCATTGCTCTCGAAATCAGATGGAGAACAATGAGTGGTTCTGTTAGTGTCCGTGTCATGGGAACTGTAATGAAAATGTGTGGCGTATCTGTTTAGTTACAGAGATGAACCCCAATGTGGTGGTCATCTCCGTGCTGGCGATCCTGAGCACGCTGCTGATTGGCCTGCTGCTCATTACCCTGGTCATTCTCAGGAAAAAGCATCTGCAGATGGCTAGGTAAGTGAAGTGTGGCTGATCCTTTCCCCACAGCCTTTAAAATATTCTTATTTATCATACATGTATGTGTTTGCAGATCTACATTGTACAGTAGTGAGTTTGATATCAGGTTTCAGTGTCTGTTTCTATTTTATGTGTTTCCTAAGATGATTTGAAATATTAGTTTAGAAAACACTATCACTGAAATGGTAAAGCAAAGGATTGCTGGCTTATATATAGTCAGGCCTCTTAACACAGGCATCCATTCCTGACATTTGGATACTTTCACACTTGTTCTGGAGTAAAAGAAAGATCTATGCCAGGGGTGTCCAAACTGTGGCCCATGGGCCAACTGTGGCCCGCAATCCATTGTTAATTGGCTTGCAGCAAATTCCAAAAATACATGTAGTTTACTTAAATAAACCAGGTGAGGCAATACGTACTTCACCTCGAGTGAGTGGCCCGGCTGTTTGTGTATTTTACCGCATATGGCCCTTGGTGAAAAACGTTGAAAAAAGTTTGGACACCCCTGATCTATGCCTACTCAGTATCGTTAATAAAAGGAGTTAAAATATATGGAGACCACAAGAAAGAAAGAAAAAAAATCCATGTCCTCATTAGTTCTGTTGAAGCTGTTTTATCAGAAAGGATTTGTAGAGTTTATGATTAGGTCTGTTAGAGGTTCTCCTATTAGTTTTGATGCTATGATCAGATTTGCAGGCAGTTTCATTTTTCTTGCAGTTAGAAAACCTTTTGATTTATGATTTTGGTGATTCCATACTCCTTTGACCACTGATGCATTTCTTACCAGAGCACATTGTCAAGAACTTTCTGTGGTCCATTATAAGATCAGAACAATCATCAAGTCTCTCAAAAAACTGTTGGCCTAGTTCAGTACTACTGGGTTTGGGAAATTTGGTTCGAATTTATATTTGCCCAGTGTTAGCCTGCTGCATTGTCAGTCAATATTCTGCCCTTTCTCAGAGTTCTGTCATTCACCTGTTCATAAATAAATGTATCCACCCAATAAGAATGTATATGATGTGTCTTATAGGGTATAAAGAAAAATCAGACGTCCAAGCTGTACACTGGGAACTCAGAACCTAGCTAGAGAGATGTATAGAAATCAATGTATTTAAAGGCACAAACTGACTTGTACCAGGAAGGAGATAAAAGTGAGATACCATGAAAGTAGAGAAAAGAAATCAGTTCTGAATATAAAAATCAGGCTCCTTAAATGTTGGCATTTGAACAAATCTTAGAGGATATGGAGGGAAGTGGTACTGCCTTATGGCTACAGTATAAAGCTCTGAAATTACCCTCCTCGGAGTCAAATCCTAATTTACAACCTAGGTGACCTTGTGCAGTTTACTGAAACTTCCTCCATTCATTTAACAGATATTACTGGATGCCTGTTCTGTGCAAGACTCCTTCAGGTGCTTGGGATATCACAGTATATAAAACATCATACAGCTTGTATTCTAGTGGAAAAGATAGACAATAAATAATAAAGATAAAAGTTAAAATATTGCACCATATGTTAGCAGATAGTACTAGAACAAAAAATAAATCCGAGTAAGGGAGGCTGGCAGTACCTGTATGGGGACTATGGAGAGAGAAGCTCTGGGAGGTGGTAGGTCTCACTGAAAGGGCGACTTTTGAGACAAGACTTGCCCATGAAGGGGTGAGCCATGCGTTATCTGGGGAAGTGTGTCCCCAGTAGAGAGCACAGCACAGCCAGTGCAAAGACCCCAAGGCAGGAGCGTGACTAGCATGGTCACAGAAGAGCAGGAAAGTTAAGTCACTAAAGCAGAGGAAATGAAGGGATTAGCAACAGGAGATGATGTCAGATCATGTAGGGTTTCATAAGCCCATGCAAGGACTTGCACTTTTAACTTTGAGTAAAATGAGCAGCCATTTCAGAGTTTGAACAGAAGATTAACAATATCTGACTTACATTTTAACATTTCCATTTTGACTTTTATGTGAAAAACAGTTTGTAATTAGGCAAGGACAAAAGCAGGCATATGAACTGGGGGAGGTGGTAAGAGATGGCAGTGGTTCAGTTTGGAGCAATAGCAATGGCAGTAGGGAGAAATGATCAGATTCCAGCTTTACTGTGAAAATAGAGGCCACGAGAGTGGCTAACAAATTGCATGTTGAATCGATATGAGTAAGAGTCAAGGATAACTCCAAGGTTTTTCAGCCCTAGCAACTTAAAAGATGGAATTGCCACCAACTAAAATAGGATTCCAGATGAAAGGGCTTCAGAGTTGGGAGAACATCAATACTTCAGTTTTGGAAATGTTAAGCTAGAGATGGCTGCAAGTGCAGGTGTGAGTAGGCAGTTGAACATGGAAGTCTGGTGTTTGGGAGAGAAGTCTGGGTTGAAGATATAAATTTGAGAATTATCAGCATACAAATAGTCTTAAAGCTGTAGATTAGATGAAATCTAGGAAGTGTAAATTAAGAGATAGGGCCCTGGATTAAGCACCAGAACAATCTAGTACTAAAATTTTCATGGAAAATAAAAAAGATAGTGGCTAAAGAGAGATCCAGTGGAATGGAAGGAAACTAAGACTGAGGTAGCCTGGAAGCCAGGGAAAGAATGGATATCAAGATGATGATAAGAGCCCCTGCATTAGTGGAGAGTGGGGAGCAATAATTCAGTAATAGCATAATACTCGACTCAGAGGAAGTTGTGCCTTAAATGTTGGCTCATAGTAGTATTAGTGTGTGGGGTGTAGTAATACACTAATGGAAGTAGTGGTGTTCATGAGGGTGTTTTTGCAGGTGCGTTCTCTGTGGTGCATACAGCAAAATATTTAGGAGGAGTGATTCAGCTTCAACCAGCTGGTCCTTAGAACAGAGATTCTCAACATTTTTTATGCCATTATCTTTTCTCTCTAGTAGTCTGACGAAACCTGTGGCTCTCTTTCAAGAATAATGCTTTCTTTTCAAGGGCATAAAATAAAATACATAGGATTGAAAATGGAACTAATTATGTTAAAACATGGTCATCAAAGTATTTAAAAACCAAATGCATTATATGCTTTTTGATTACTACATTAGCTAACAATAATTAGTAGGGTGTCTGATAACTCTCATATTTCGCCATAGGGATGAATATGAACAACATTTCAATGCCTGCAACAAGTCTATTATTGAAAAATATCTGCAATTTCTGTTGTTAGCAAATTTCACCAGTACTGATGATATTATGACTTCTTGTCTACTTTAATAATTGAAGGAACTGCTCAATTTCAGTGAGAAGTTGTGAAAATAAAGATGAACTTTTTCCCATATGTGTTCATAGAGCACTAGATTCTATCCTTGGACCCCAGAGTAGAGAGTAAAATAAATCCCTCTAATTTAAATTTAAATAAATTCCTATATGTTATAGGAAATCAACATAGGAAAATTAATTGATGTGTAACTTAAATACAATAGGCTATAATAATATATTAGTTAATTTTTCAAATGAAGAAAACTATTCTTAGAACATCTAATAACAACTGGCAGATAATTGAAGTAATTAGCACATTGTGCCAATCCTGTCAAAATCTGTTTCAATTTCATATAGAGGAAAAAATGAAATTTATGAGCCCCAGTGAGCTATGTTGTTTATGCATGATATTAGGCAAGAGGTGGAGAAGGCATGAGAATATGTTCACCTTTTTCCTTCACTTCTTTAACAGTATTTTCTAATGACAGGTTAATAAGCAATCTTCTGGATAAGAAGCTCTTATCAAAAGCCAATCTTTTTCAATATGTATCATTCTTTTATTCTCATCTCAAGTGATGAATAATATGGGCATCCCAACATGAGGGAAAAATTTTGGAGCAAGAAAACAGTCCAGCTTGATCCATAATAATTATAGACAGGAAATCAATATGCTATAAAAACAGAACCCTACAAAGAATATTTGTTAAAAATGGAAAACCCTCGGTTTATCTAGGAGAGTTTCTACACCTTACTTTGTAAAAAAATATTATACCCCAAACAGTTCAAAGATTTATTTAGGATCATAAGTGCCCTTCAGAAAGGACTGTGAACCGAAACCTTTTAGACTCAAATAACTTGATACAGGGATGTGTGACCTCGTGAATAATTGTTTTGTTTTGCTTTATTTTCATATTTTGCATAGTATGTGCAAGAGGAACATGTGGAACTTATTTCAGTGTTTTTAAAAATCTAATGTTGTGATGTTAAGCCAGTAAAGACTATTACATCAAAGTAAAAGAGTGCTCCATCAAGTAGTAACCTTGATTTTTCGGTTCCTTTCAAACAGGGAATGTGGAGCAGGAACTTTTGTCAATTTTGCATCCTTAGAGAGGGATGGAAAGCTTCCATACAACTGGTGAGTATTCTTTTGGAGCAAGCCTCTATACATCTTAGCTATGCTGAGTGTGCTTCAAATGTTATTTTACTATCTTTGGGTGGGGGGGTTGTCTGATTATCCTTTCATAATTTCTCTGGCAGTGGGCTTTTGAAGATTAGATCTTCACAGAGTGCATTCGTATATATTAGTTTAATACAATTATGAGGTAGAGAACATGTTGTATAATCTGTTCTGTATTTACTACATTAAACAAAGGACTAAATCATCAGTTATTCAAATAGCCTGTAACTGTGCCAATGAAGGCTTAAATGCAGGTATCATACTGAACAAGTAAGTGGTGGCTGAGACACCAGGAGAGCATTGAAGCAGCATTACACAGAACAGCATCTCTACTTAGAACTCACATTTCAGTACCTGGGGATATGAGCCACCACTTCTGTTCAAAAGGCAAGTAGAAGTTTGTAGCCCAGTGCCCACAACTCTTATACTCAGGGGTAAATAAATATCAAGGAAACCCAAGAAAGTCCCCTAAGAAAACATGGCTGGAGCATTAAGGACCTGGAGGGAGGAGGTATTTTGAGAATTAAAAAAGCATTGTCAGGAGATTAAATTAGGTGATACATGAAAATTAACAATACATCAAAATCAATACCCAACAAAACTGCTAATTAAGTAACCATTTAATATGAAACCAGCACTGCTTACATGATTTAGTTTGGCTTTTTGGCAAGCAACCACGTAAAGCACATTTAAATATATACCTTTCATATTAATCCTTGGTAAGTAATCTTTTTTTTTTTTTTTTTTCTGTTTTCCTAATCCCCCAAAATGGTTAATCTTAAAAAAAAAAAATAGATATCTGAGACTGGAAATTTTACTCTACAGAATCAATGGGAGGGAGAGCTTTATTTAAAATATAAATTCTACTTCCCTAAGTGGGCATCTAAATTGATGCTCACTCTAGTTGAAATAGGATTATTTTTAACAGGACAATAAGTTGTGCTACTTTTAATTTTAACCTGAATATAATTTTGCTGTTAAAATACAAGTAATCTGACTGTGAAGAAAGAGAAACCCATAAACCCTTGATAGTGAAAAAATTAGGAAATATTTCTAGGTTTGTTCAAATATATTAGCACTTTTTCCAAGACTAGTACACTGATGTTTGTTTCTTGTCTGGCCCACCCTTATAAAAGGCCTAGTCACAAAGTCGTGATGAGTGACCCATGTAGGAAATAATTCATTTATACTTGTGACTTGGGAAAGCTGTGTATTGACCAACTACACCAGTCACAACTTATATAAATATGGAAGACCAGTTATGAAAGAACTGAAACAAAAGAGAATTCACTTCAGGCCTTTTCTATAAAATCAAGAAAATTCTCCTGCAGCTCTTGGCAAAGACAGTTTTGTCAGCATCAGCATTTTCTGGCTGAGAATGGGTGTCTCAGTAGAGATTTGTCATAACTGAAATGACAAGAGATAGCATTTTTCCTCCTAATTCTCAGAATGACTATAGATGCAGCCATGGGATGTTTTTAAATCTGCATTAATGAATGTTCTATTTTACAAGCGGTTTGTATGTCTGAAATTGGTTTCAAACCATGCATTTTAAGTCAACAGTCTGAATTAGAATTAAAGTGAAACTTAAGTAATTTTTTTTCCACTCATCTAAATATTGGTATTATAGACTAGGCAGTTGATGAGCTACTTTTCTTGAGTGAATGTTACCCAAGTGTCATATCATAACTCTGTTTTAAGGGTTATTTTTTAGAAATGATGTATAAGTCAAAATAAAATTAATGTAGAAAGTCACAGTAGTGCAGCTTTATATGATATGAATGTGTCCCAAAAACTTAGAATTTTCACCGGAATCAGTATATACTATATTTCCCTGAAAATAAGACCTAACTGGAAAATAAGCCCTAGTATGATTTTTCAGGATGACATCCCCTGAACATAAGCCCTAATGCATCTTTTGGAGCAAAAATCAATATAAGACCCGGTCTTATTTTCAGGGAAACATGGTATAAACTGGCCATTTATATTTCCTCCCACAAGCTATCAAATGATGTTATACAGGTTCCTTAAAATAAGCATTGCAAAGATAATACCTAAGAATAAGACTCGAGATAACTAATGAGGCACTTAAGAGCCTCATTTAGCTGAATGCAAATGTAATCACCTAATAGCAGACTAATTAACACAAAATAAGTTGAAAAAAATATATCTGATTACAATAAGGCTGTGTGTGAATAAAGCTGATTCTTGGCAATATTATAGCACTTAAGCCCTCGGGTTTAAATTTCACAGAATGGAATAATATGTGATTATAATTAAGGTGCTTATTTTAATTGATCCCAGTAAGTAATTTACTGATATCTGTTCACAGTTTATATTACTAACTCTTGCCACTTTTTCATCTTTACATCTGTTATCTATTAATGCTCACAGGCGTAGGAGTATATTTGCTTTCTTAACCCTGCTACCCTCATGTCTTTGGACTGATTATCTTTTGGCATTTTATATTAATCCTTGGTAAGTGATTGTTTTTAAATGTTTACCTAACACAAAGTCTTTAAAAATTAGCTTTCAGGAAGTAAACAAAACTGAAAAATTCTTTTAATTATTTTATGTGTTGGCAGCATCTAAAATTATTAATCATACATTGAAATGGATTAAAGCAGTTCATGGTACCAAGATGCTAACAATGTTTTCCAATTAAATTTTTGTCTTGGGATGTTCTTGGCATGCTTCTTTACTAGTCATTTGTTTCTCTTTGAGTCAATCCATTGGACCCTCGTCTTTATAAATGATGCTTTCCATTTTCCGTATCACCTCCATCTATTTGAGAGTTTCACTGCATTAAAAGAGTGAAACCCAGAGTACTATACCCTGTACTTGGGGCCTCCATGTTTTTATAATAATGCTAACCCAATGAATACAGAATAACTGACGATGTGCAAGCCTCTCTGTATAATTATATTATTTAATTGGCCTCAAAACTCTGCAGAGGGTATTATCACTCCATTTTCGAGATATGGAAATAGAGGCTTAAGGAGAGCAACTGTTTTAACATCATACTATATAAAAAATTTAGGTTCCAAACCTAAGTTTTTCTGAAACATACTCTTTCCACTATAAAGAGCAGCCTCCTTTAAATTTTTATTTTCTTGGCTTTTAAATCATTTTAATAATCAAATCTTGAAGAGTATTTTTTCCAATTTTTATAAATTATAATAATCATAATCTTGAATTCTGAGATGGAAGTGTCTAGAAGGACTATTTCTTAAAGCCATAAAAAAAAGTAGTGGTTTCCCAGAGAACTGACAAAAAAAATATTGTCCTTAAGTATTAGTCCATGGTGTTTAGGTACTAGATTATGTATAGACAGATCCAGAAATGTGGGCAACTTGAAAAGGACTCAGAAAATAGTTCATGGATTGGAAAAAATGGCCAATGAGACAGAAGAGGAAAAGATGAAAAGCAATCTGAAGAGTTATTTATCCAAAAACACAACTGATCAAATGTCTTTCAGCTCCTCTGAGGACAGAATAAATACAGTGGGCAAAGTTTAGGACTTGATGTTGCAATTGAAGAAATATAAAAAAGAATTTCCTCACAATCAAGATTATTATTACTAGAAATTGTATTTTCTTTTAAAAAGAGAGATTAGAGGAAAGCTTTTGAAACATGGTGGACACCAATGTGTAAATAATAAAGTCAGAGGAGTGTACTGGATGATGAGGACCCATTCGATGTTGTTTCAAGTTTGTTTTTAATAACAGTTTTCAGTATAGGGCTTCACCGTCATCAACACAATATTTTAAATATTTAACATCAGATGGTTTTCAGGTATAAGAAATGCTCACAAATTCCATTTTGTCCTTCAAAATATAAATTTACTTTTAACTCAACATTGGATCATCCTCCAATATTCTAACTATCATTAGAATACTTGTAACAAATACTCGTAATGTACCCTCCACAAATTTCAACAAAATAAAAAAAGATGCATATAATATTATACTCATTTCGCTGCTTAATTCTCTCACTGTCTCATTTTCCACCATTCAGTTTAAGCTTCTATCAGGTGGGCCTGTGCTTATTTGCATGTCTTTTTTAATAGGTCCCTCTGATGAACACGAGATCCAGTTTCAACAACCCCTTCAAGGTCCACTATTTATAGTATTAATCAAATAACATGAGACCCAAGTTAGAGGTAAAAAACAAACAAACAAACAAACAAAAACCTCTGGTAGTTTTTAGAACAGTCCTGAAACTGTAAATGATTATCTCCAGGTGAGAAAAAAAGGCAAAACAGAGCCCCATGCTTTCTGTCACTTTCAGTAAACCACACATATCCACCAATGAAAACATACTGAACATAATCTATGTTTTCAGCACTAGGTTTGTGCCATGACAGATATAAAAGAAGTACAATTCATGGTCCCTCTCCTTCAAGTTCAGCTCAGTACACACAAAGCCACTCGGATTTCCTATTTGCTACTTTTTATCGAATAACTCGGGGATATTTTCCCTTGCATTCATTTGCAAAATAATCATTTTTAACCCTCCTTTAGATGTGTTTGTCTTTATATTTCACCTACCCTGTTAACAACCGCCACAAATAATAGAGCCACCCACCCACCTCCTTCCTAACGCACTGCCCAGCTTCTCTAAACTGTCAACTTCTTGGAAAGATAGGCTCCTGTTGACTTTCTAAAATCCTCCTGATGCCTTTAGTGGTTCATGTGGAAATCAAGAGACTTTCCCTTTTGTTGTTGCTTGTATCTTCTCCTGGGATGGTAGCAGAATCGGTGTAGAGCACTAGTGCTCAACTGGCTTAGTCTAAGACTGTATTCTGCCAGGATTTCTGACTTGAATGATCTCAGACTCTATTTCCTGTTCAAGGAAAACCATCTTATTTGGACTAGCTCTATCTAGATTCAGTGTCACTATTCTCCTCCTTCTTACGAACATAATCACCCTCATGTTGTACTCAAGTATTCATCTGCCTATTTTAAATCCTCAGCAGTTGACATTTTAAGCATGAAGCAACACGTAGTTTAAAATGCACAACTTTACTCACGGTTATTACACATTCTATTCGGAGAATGACATAACGCTAAAGACCCTTTTAAAGATTTGGGGATGATTTCCATTTAGCTCATGAGAAAATAAGTAGTGCTTACAAAATTGGGGACATCTAGAGTTTTTTCGGGGAGGGGACACTGTTTTTTGTTTGTTTGTTTTAACCATCGTAAGTCCCATGTCTCTGCCATTGCTTCATATTCTTCTTTGCAATGAATTCCAATCTGGCTGGCTTTCTAAGAGTGTCATAACCCTGAAGAACTTATGAAGAATGTATCTTTACTTCTTGAAGTCATTTGGGTTTTGAGCCTTACCTAATATAAGTGAAAGGGAAAAACTAAAAGAAGTGCATGATATTATATCCATATATACTGTATGTCTGATGTATGTTATTTATCAGTTATTCAGAAAAGCTTTTGTAATGACAACATGATACCCTAAATATCACCCAAAATATTCACTGTCAAATGCACACACATACATTAGCTCTTTCCATAATGTGCTGAAGCTAAAGTTGTTAGCGAAGCCTTAACTTACATGTTTAAAAGTGAATTTTCCGATTTTAGTTTTAGAATTAGCACAGCAATTGAAAATATAGGAAATTCTATCAGTATTCCTGTGGAGTCTCATAACTCAGCCCTGTCATGGCCCACAGCCTTAGGATACAGGAACCTTTCGGGGTCTATAGGAATTCAGCAAAATGTCATCAGAACAATGAAAGTTGTACACAAATCATGAAGGCATACATTTATGACGATAAATACATGACAATAAGTCATATAAAATGTGTGGTAATATTTTATATTGTATTTAAAGTTCATGAGATTGAAAGAAAAAAAAGTGCCTCTCCTCCATAAATCAGATTTCTACACAGCTGTTGAATAGTAGCAGCTTAAGATTTCAGCACTGAATTTATTCTTTGTCACCCTCCCACATACATTCGTTTCTTCCCAGTTTCCCTTAAAGTCTGTTTTGGATAGGAAATGTTTCTTTTTTTCTCTTTTTAATTCACTCTCAATATCAAAACATGTTGGCAGCCTACTGACTTGACCAAAAACTGTTTGTTATCTATGTTAACATTCTGCTTTCATAAAGCACTGAAGTAACTGACTCCTGCTACACGAAGTAAATGTGGGACTCCAAAAGTTAACTAAATTGTCATTGCAAGAGCTGAGTACAAATTATTCAAGAGTCATGTCTTTAAGTTCCCAAATGTTTATATGCTACAGCTCTGTCCAATATCACAGTGTTGTGTTTTGTTTTGTTTTGAGGGGATGAGGGAGAGGCAAAGTAAAAACTGGAATATCTACTCCCTCTAATTCCCAAGTATGGAAGACAGTGAGAGGATGAGGGAGAAAAAAATAAGACAGAAACTATTGAATGGATTGTCTTTACTCAGAATTGGGAAGATATAAAAACTACCGGAAATCGGAAAAATGAAAACCAGAAACACGACTTGCCTTTATGGATAGTATTTCCCTACATTTTCTATCCTGCATTACTTCCTTTCCAGCCACAAGTCCCATTTCCCCAATGGGACCTCACAAGCCCAAGTCTAGCATCAAATTCTTAATTGAATCATTAAGTAATCATGAGGGTAACATAGCAAACATTGAACTGTTTCAATTCAATTAAATAAGCATTTCTTGGCCACCCACTATGAGTTCCATTATCTGTGCTCAGCTCTAAGGGAAAAGAATGGTCTTGCAGGGAGCGTGTGTGAACCTGACAGTCAGACAACCTGAGAAATACTCCACAAGTGCTATGAAAGCACAGAGGAAGTAGTGCTTCATTCTGCTAAAGGCTTTCTGGAACTTGAGGTATCCAAAACACTCATAATTTGCATTATAAATAGTTTGGCACATGAGAGTACCCAAATCACAACCAATTATTTACTATAGATTGTTTATTGTTTATATTTCCATCCATATTTAAATACCTTTGAAAATTACTTATGAAATTGTCACTCACACACAATCATGTTTCAATATGTGTTATTTATATAAAACAATATAATACAACAATAAAGTGTTTCAGCAGATATTATCTTAACATTAGCTAGCTTTCCTTACTTGTTGGTTGAAATTACCCTAAATACCCCCTTAAATTAACTGAAGCAGACCTTAGCATTACATGTATTTGTGCTTACAAACTAATAATGAATGAAGAACAAGCATGTAGTAGGTCCAGTTGTTCAAATTGCTTAAAAACTAGTTCAAAATTGAGTAAGAACAATGCCATAGTAGAATTATGTAAGATACAAGCAACATTGATAGCACAAATTCACATGCCCAACAAAAACGTCCAAAACAGTCAATTGAATCCTTACGAGACCAATATATCCATCCTCCCACCATTATTTCTCATTTTTATCCCTATTTTTTACTTCTTGTCTGTAGACACTGAAGTAGTCACGCAGTAGATACTTCTATATATTTACAAAATGCTTTAGCAACTTAATCACTAGTAGCAGGAAATTATATTTTCAGAATTCAGTTTTTGGTAAACATTAAATATAAAGGAAAGATATGTTCCTGCAATCTAATAGAGTTTAAAAAATGAATCTGAAATTATCATTTTCTTATTTAAGGAAAAGTAAACAAACCTGAGATATGTTTAATGAAAATTAAATAAAATTGAGGTGTCTGATGTAATTATTTAAAACTCTTCAACTTTAATCTATATGTTAATCAATTATTTTGCCCTGATAAACTTATTTTTTTTTTTTAATTCTCAGGAGTAAAAATGGTTTAAAGAAGAGAAAACTGACTAAGTAAGTTTTTTTTTTATTATTGAGCTATAATTGATATTTACCATTGTGTAAATTTTAAGGCATACAATGTGTTGACTTGATACATTTATATATTGCAATATGATTACCACCAAGCATTAGCTAACACCTCCATCACGTCACATAATTATCATTTTATTTTTGTGGTGAGCACATTTAAGAGCTAGTCTCTTAGCAACTTTGAAGTATATAAATACAGTAAGTTTTTCTTACTATTTTATTGTAAAATATTGTATTTAAAAATGTTCTCCATAATGATCTTACCTTTCCAAATCAAAAAGATTGCTTGTATTTAAGTAGAAGGGATGCTTAAGAAAGAGGCAGATGCATATTAAAAGAGTTAAGCTATTATGTGTTGGTGTGTTTACACACATGGATGGCAATGAGTACTAAGAAAGTGTATCACAGAAACTCGGAATAACATAAATGATCACCATGTGAAATCTGAGAAAAGCTGGCTTGTTCAAAATTATAAAAGTCTTGAAGAAGGAAGTCTGTTATTCGAAACTACAAAAAAATCTAATTTTTAGTTACATCAAAATTGTATAAAAATCTTTGCCAATTTTGTATTTCCAAGTTCTGTGCTTATTGCAAGGAAAGGCTTTTACTATATTAGATGTTATAATAAACCCTTTGAGAAATGCTGTCTCAGGAAATATTTATAGTAAATAGAAAAAGACAATTACTCTTGCTGTCCTGTATTCTCACTTATCTCCTGAACTGTTAAGTCATAAGAATTAAGATTCTAATGGGTGAAAATTAACTGTCAGTTGATTTCAAAAGTGTAATTATCACCACCATGTAGTTAAAACTCTACATATGAAGAGTGAACCATTCTTATAAATAGAGTTCATCCTTGATACTTGCCTAGGATAGAATATTGGTGAATTAATATGAGGCAATTAGGGGTTCCACCTAGATCTATGGCACCTATGCTAATGGGGGGCAAATCAAGTACATAATACAAAAGAAAAGTTGATGCAAAAATATTTCTATTTATCCTTGACAAATAGAAATTTATTATGACAGTTTTTGGTGTATGTGTATGGATAACAGAATAATATTTTTCCAAAATCTATTTCAAATCAGTACACATTCCACTGGCATATATCAAGTGATGTAGAGAGACAAGACCAGACTAAACGGAGAGAGGTATTCTCACCTGGAAAAAGTGATTTGACAGGAACAGAAAAACTTTATTGCCCAAAATTATTGGTTGGGTTATTAAGTGAGGTAGAGAGACTACAGCAAGTAAAGGATCGGTTCTGGGGGCTAAAAGAGGATACGCTATCGGGGCTTGTTCCTCCCAAGACCCAGGCAGAGAGAAAAAAGAAAAGCAGGATGTGGACAAAATTTGGGTGGGGCGCAGTGTGATGGAAACTGGCCACAAGCCAAAACCTCATGTCAAACAGCTTCCTCATTCCCTCCTCTCATTTTCTTTCTAATCCTGCCTCCTTCTCTAAAAGCCATTTTCTGAGGGGCTTACGCCCTTCCCCCCACCAACCTTTCCATTCACCTTCTCTTTCCTCTTTCCCCTCTAAATCTTTGTCCTACTGATCTCTGCTCTCTTGCAGCTTGCTTCTTCTCCTTCTTACCGTTCTCCTTCTCTCCCTGACATTCATACTTTTATTTCCTGGTTCTTCCCCTGTCTCCCTTTTTTCTCTTCTTTCTGCTTTTTCTTTTTTCTAGCCTATAAATATTTTCTCATTTGCTTTCCCTATGGATGCTCCCATTTTCCTGCTATTGAGATGAAAACTAGAATTATTAAATCTGGCTTTAAGGTCAATTCACTGCTCAAAGACAGCACCCAGTGAGTGCAGTTTTCATGGAGTTCATTCCAGGACGGGAGTCCCACATTTAGCCAATTTTTGGAAGGATGGCAAGTTTGAAGTGAGAAAGCTTTTAACCAGGAATCATCTTCCCTGGGTTCTGGCCATGGTTCTACGGCTCGGTAGCCACGTGATCTTGGACCACTCACCTAACTCTCTTAGCCTTGGCTCTCTTGTCTGGAGCATGACATTATGTTGGCCACGTGGACCCCAGCCATCAATGGAGCAAGATGACATATGCAAATATTTGTGATCGATAGTGTGTTTCTTCTGTCTCAAGGAAGTTTAATATACAGAGGGTGCCAAAAGATGTATACACATCTTAAGAAAGGAAAAAACGGTATTAAAATTGTTATATTCAATATATACCGATAACAAAAGATGAACACAAATCATGTTTGACTTCTGCAATCATAAGAGGTGCTTAAAGAGGTTACCATCAGCATAATTTTAATACAGTTTTTCAAATTGTATACATTTTATTGGCACCCTCTCTATACGGCTCTTTTAAATTACAATATATTAAGGACTGGTAACTTTAACCAAAAAGAAAGAAAGATAGAAAGAAAGAAAAAAGAAAGGGAGGGAGGGAGGGAGGGAGGGAGGGAGGGAGGGAGGGAGGGAGGGGGAAAAAAAATGCTAACCTTTAAGAAGTAAAACTTCTATTCTCTCCAAGAAAATTGCTCATGTTTGAGAAATTAAACAAGATATAACACTAACCAACAGAATTTTTTAAACATGCATTTCTTTGTGTCCAACAAAGCCCAGTTCAACTGGATGACTTTGACACCTACATCAAGGACATGGCCAAAGATTCTGACTATAAATTTTCTCTTCAATTTGAGGTGAGTAAATAAGTAGTTTCTGCCTTCTGGTGGATAGGGCATAGGAATCGGCAGGTTCATATCGGCGTCATTTCCCTGCTCATTGGACAGTGCTTGTGCTGTGGATGCATAACGAGCAGTTTGGTAATTGGGTTCAGGGGTGTCTAATCTGCTGGTACAGAGATAGGATGTCAACCCTTAGTTAGGTCAGGGCCTGGGTGGCACCAAGGAAGGAAAGGAGATGCAGGTACCGGGGTGAACACACGTAGTTATAGGAGAAGCCGTTGCTGGAAACCAAGGCGATCCAGTGTGCAGGGGAAAGCGAGCTGAGGAATGAAATCTGAAACAGAATTTTACTTTCAGGGGATTTTTTAGTGTGTTTTTCATGCCACTTAGGCTACAGCAAGGGTGGATGAAATGGACGGCTGTATCTTCTGGGTATATAAGTCTGAGGTAGGGCTCTTATAGCTATGGGACTCTCAGCATTCTACTTAATATTTCTTTGTGAGGTTTTTTTTTTTTTTTTTTTTTTTTTTTTTTAATTAGTTTTAGGTGCACAAGACAAAGCAAAATCTTTGTGAGGTTTTGTGTTCTTAGAGAAATTTGTGAAAGAGAGTTACATATGGTTGTGTAGAAGGAAACAATTGGCAACACCTGCTTTTTCTGAAGCACACATATTTTTTTGAGCCCAAGACCATGTGTCAGAGTAGATGGTTTTGGGTAAATCTAGGATCTCAGCAGTATGAGGAGTACAACTGGGCCTAGGTTTCCATCACACATATTTCGCAGCACATAACAGAGTCTGGATGGCTTCACATTCTTCAGATTTCTATATAGCGGCTCGTGATTCAGGGAAACCAAGGAAAAGGGACAAATAAAGTGATTTTTTTCTAAATATTTGGGAATTTTTCTAAAAACCCTCAAAGGTGCTCTTTCCTCTGAAACACCAGGTTGTATTGGTTGGTGCAGAAGTAATGCGGTTATTGCAATTTTTTAAAACCTTTTAAACCACAATTATTTTTGTACCAACCTAATAGAATGTAACTGCTGTCTCCTCATTACTCATATTCATTTCTTCTTTCTGCCCATCAGCCAAGGAAAGCTTTGGTCTGTAACAAACAGCAGGAATCCCGGTGTGGAAATTCTAACAGGGAATTTAAGGATGAGAAGAAACTTACACATATCAAATACAAAGCCCCTAACAACTACCTGTGTCATGAGAAATTCCACATAGAGCCTTGCTCAGTTACCCATTGCAGGCGGGTACATAAGGAATTATAGATGCTACACCAAATGCTTTATCTGAAAGAATAGACATTTGATTTGAATTGGAGATCTATGGTGAAGACGGCATTTCAGAAAAGTATATCAATGAAAGGAGAAAAATAAGCCAAAACTCAGGAAAAAAAAATTTACATAATTCTGATGATGGTGATGAAAATTGTGATGTTGGTGCACATTCAACCTCACTGAAGCCACAGACTCTTAATTGCTACAAGATTATATGACCTTGGTGGCACAACTAGGTCACTGCCCTGGCTGGGAGGATTAGGTGTACTGCCCAGTGTATGCCATGAAACCCCAGTGTAACTATTTCTGTGCTTCTAAATCGCATCATTATATATTTTTAAAAAATGCAATGAGTTATTTTCTGGTAAAAAAAAAATAAACAAGATATATGTCATATAATCTAAGAAAGGGATGAGTAGCTAAACCAGGAGAGGGGTAGGGCAGCAGCTGCATCACGAGAATGACTGGACCCAGGGCCACGACCCTTGCAGAAACCCCCTCTTTTTAGTTCTCATTTCTGCTTCTTACTCTGTCTTGGCCTTCTCTTTCTTTCTCTACAAACCAACCTCTGTCTCATAGTGGAAAGCATGACCACCACCAATCCCGGAGTGTCACATCCTATAGTTGCTCTCGTTCTTTTTCATAGTTTGAAAAATCACAGGGGAGGGTTCTGATTGGCTGGCCTGGGCCATGATGTCCACTCAAACTCAATTTTCAAAGAGAGAACACTGGGAGAACCAAACAATAAGTGATTATATCGTAGCTGCAGATGCTTCAAAAATGTGAAAAGTAGAGTCATAAATTTTATTTACTAAATGCTCAGTTTATAATATGCTGAGAGCGTTTATACATTCGATGTATAAATGAACACATCTAGGTTTATTTCATAGGATTTATAAAGGAGGTAGGAATGTACTATACTAGGAATCCAAAAACCTGGGTCCTCACTACCATTGTGTTACTAATTAAAATTGGAAAAAAAATCACAATTTCTCATCACCTCAGTTTGTTCATCTATACAGATTGAACTAACCCAGTAGTTTGTAACTGGGCCTGTACCAGGCAGTTCCCTAGGAGGGGTTTGGGGATATGTGGGAGTGTTTGGGGTTGTCATAATGACTTGGGAGTAAGCTACTAGTGTATTTAATGAGGACAGTGACAGGGATGTTAAATGTTCTGCAATAAGTGGAACAGTCCCACACAACAAAGAATTGTCCCAAGCCAATAGTATTCCATTGAGAAACAGTGGACTAACTATGGGACAAGGATACATCCAAGCTTTATAACTCATGTGTGTTAGTCAGGATTGCCCAGAGACACAGAATAAGAAATAATAGATACCCTGTTTCCCTGAAAATAAAACCTAGCTGGACCATCAGCTGTAATATGTCTTTTGGAGCAAAAAAATTAACATAAGATTCAGTATTATATTATATTATATTATATTATATTATATTATATTATATTATATTATATTATTATAAAGACCCAGTCTTACATAAGACCAGGTCTTATATTATAGGAAAATAAGACCTGGTCTTATATTAATTTTTGCTCCAAAAGACTCATTAGAGCTGATGGTCTGGCTACATCTTATTTTCAGGGAAACACGGTAGATAGATAGACAGACAGACAGACAGACAGACAGACAGATAGGTAGATGATAATTTGATTTAGAGAGAGATGGAGAGATTTATTTTAAGGAACTGGGTCACATGACTGTAGGAGATGGCGAGTCTGAAGTCTGCAGGGCAGGCTGAGGACCCAGGTAAGACTTGATGTTGCTGCTCAAGTCTGAAGGCAGTCTGGAAGCAGAATTCCTTCAGTCTTTTCTCTGACGGCCTTCAACTGACTGGATGGGGCCCACTGACGTTATGGAGGGTAATCTGCTTTCTCAAAATCTAATGATTTAAAAATGTTAATTGCTTCTAAAAAAATACCTACATGTAACATTAAGACTTGATGTTTGACCAAGCGACTTGGCACTATAGCCTAGCCAAGTTGACACATAAAGTTAACCATCACACCATGATTTGAATAAGTGTTTAATATTTTTATTTTATGGAGCTTTTTCATATATCTTTGTTCTTAGAACAATATTGGTCATATGTGATTTGCGAACCATTGATTTAGTTCAGCCTACCATTGTATGTAATTTATTTGGCGCCAAGTCCTGATAGTACATTCTTGTTGGGTTAAGAAAATACAAATTACTCTCCGGAAGTCTGTTTTATTTAAATCACAAGCTCAGATTGTTTATTTAGGACTAACATTTGCTCCAGCAGTGACCCACTGGTCTGACTCATTTCCTTTTTCATTTGACAGGTTCCCAGATATTATCAATCCCTAACCCTACCAGCCCCCACATCCTCAGGTTCAGTGTCAGGGTATCCTCATCTATTTACAAAGATGCATTGTACATCTTTGATACCTGATTTCAGGGTGTATGTCAGACCTTTCACATGGCAGCCCTCAAATTTTCCTTAAATTCATAATTAATTGAGGCTTAAGAAAAAAATATCTCTTCCTCTAATGGGAATCCAACAGAGTGTTAGTTAAGATGGCTGAATCAGCCGGTCTAGCTAAATTCAGCAGATGAACAGTTATTTGTTCTGTTTATATTAATGCTTAATACTTATATTCATTTTGATTTTGACATTGAAATATCACACCCATATTGAGAAATTACATCATTAATAAGCATTATGTAAATTAAAACTAATATCTGGATTTACATATATTACCAATACAGCTCTAAGTTATACATGAAGCTATACAAGTTGCTAATTTGCATTCACTGAAAAAATTCCCCTTTTATTTTGCATCCGTTTTTGCATCTACTAGAAAAACTGATTATCCTCACAAAAATATACATCTTTTTTTAAGGAAGTTTGGACACAGGGATTAGATTCAATTCCTCATTTCTTGTCTCCTGTGGGAAAGGTTTTGAAAAGCCAGATTTTAGAGCTTGAAATTTGAGAGCCCATGACATACACTGTTCATTCTGCCATTAATTTCTGTGCTTTGTGTTTGATCAGAAAGCTAGTGAAAGCCCTCACCATCTTTGTTGAGAAATATGTCTGCAAAGATGAAAACAAAACTATACTACTTGCCACATAGTTCACAAGAGGTGACCTCTGATTTCTGGTAATAGCTTCCATTTGCAGCTGTTTTTACTTGTTTTTCAGTCCATTTCACTGGAGACCTACCTGTAGTCCTTGTTGAAATAAGTCGTCTAGAACCCTCTCCACTGGTTCTCACACCAGGGGTCTTATGTTGTTCCCAGACCTGATTTTCTTTCCTCTCATTTCTAATTTCCTAGGTTTAGTCTCTGTTTCTAAGTGCCAGTACTAGTAATTGGTTCATTGATTGGAGTGTTGCCCTTAAATCTCATCCTAGAGCTATTCCTAAACTTTCTTGAGATTGACTTTCTTCTTAGTTATCTTTCTTCACCTGCCCAAGACTGCCATCACTACTGCACCCCATTTTTCTATTACAGTACTTATTAGGCTTGAATGTGTTCCCCCAAAAGTATGTTGACTCCCTAACCACTTGGTACCTCAGAATGTGACCTTATTTGGAAATAAGCTCACTTACAGATGTAATCAGTTAACGATGTGGTCATACTGAAGTAGGGTGGGCTCTTAATTCAATATGGCTGGTGTCCTTATGAAAAGGCAGCCATGTGAAGATAAAGAGACAAACAGGGAGACTGCCATATGATGACAAAGGGAGAGATTGGAGAGACACACCTGCAAGTGTAGGAATACCAAAAATTGCCAACAAACCAGATAGGAAGAAGCTTGAAATAAGCAAGGAAGGATTCCCACATAGGTTAGAGGATGTATCTCCCTGCTGACACATTAATTTTGAACTTCTAGCCTCAAGAAATGTGAGACAATACATTTCTGTTGTTTTAAGCCACCCAGTTTATGCTACTTGGTTATGGCAGAATGGTAAACTAATGAAGAACCTCACTAAACACCTGCTTATAAATCCTTTCTTCTCCCTTAGTGTTTACCTGAAACATAACCGGACATTGCCCAATTCCATTGGACTTTTATTTGCCATAGATGGAAACTCTTCTGTCAATGGCCCTGATCACATTGTTTCTACTCACTTGTTCTATAATCTAGTAATTTAGCTCCTCTGACTCTGATGTCCAACCTATGTCAAAGCAAACATTGAGCACTTGTCACTTCCTGACATTGAAGCTAGAATACAGCTTGTGCTCTTCTCAGAAGGTGATGGCACATGCTATGGACTGACGCTGTGCCCCCAAATGCATATGTTGAAGCCCCAGCTCCCAGCGTGATGGTATTTGGAGGTGGGGCCTTTGGGAGGCAGTTCAGTTTAGATAAGTTCATGAGAATGGGGCCCTCATGCTGGGATTAGTGCCCTTATACGAAGAACCACCAATGAGCATGCTCTCTCCTCCCCGGCCCCTCCACCAGCAGCACAGAAAGAAGAGGTCACATGAGTACACAGCAAGATGGTGGCCATCTACAAGCCAAGAGAAGCCTTAGAATGAAATCTTGCCAGCAACTTGTTCTTGGACTTCTCAACCTGCACAACTATGAGATATAAATTTCTGTTGTTTGAGCCACTCAGTGTATGGGACTTTGTTATGGCAGCCCTAGCAGATTACTACAGCATATGTTTGTGCTTTGCTTTTCAAGATCTTCATGCTTCAAACATAGCCACACGACATAGACTGCCAGTGGACCTTGGTGTTATTTTCCTAGGGCTGCCATAACAAATTACCACAGTCTTGGCGACTTTAAACAAGAGGTTTATTCTCTCACAATTTTAGAGGCCAGAAGTCCAAAATTAAAGTGTTAGCTGGGCCATGCTCCCTCCAAAGTCTCTAGGAAAGACTCCTGCTTTGCCTCTTCCAATTCTGGTGCTCCAGGCATTCTTTGGCCTGCAGCTGCATATCTCAGATCTACTTGTATGCCTCTATCTTAAATGACCCCTTCCTCTTCTATCTTTTATAAAAACACTCATTATTAGATTTAGGACCTACATGGATAACACAAAATGATCTCATCTCGTAATCCTTAACTTAATTACATCTGAATAAAATCCTTTTTCCAAATAAGGCCACATTCACAGGTTCTGGGTATTAGGATGTGGACATATCTTTTGGGGGACCACCATTCTTATGGATGACTACATGGCCTAGAAAAATAACACGATGATAAATTATATTAGAAACGAAACTGGCAAAAGAAAATTAAAAAACGATTTATGTTGGTTTCAGGCCATTCCCTCATATTTTGACATTCTGAAGATTTAAGCCTCTGGAGATTCCATATGGTTGGAAAGAAAATAACTGCAAAGCTACTGAACTGGAAACTCTGTATTCGACTTTCCAGTTAGTGACAGACTGAATTACAAAAGATTGCAAGGCATTTTGTATATACATGCAGTTCCTGCTTTGCTGCAATTCTGCTTTGGCAATTTGCATTTACAGTGTTCAGCCAATTAAATCCCTCTTATCAATTTAGGGCTTTTACAGCAGGGATGCAACACACAATTAAAGTTCTATCAGCTAGTCAGTTTCCATATGTACTCCAGCTCTCAGCCTCAATCTGTTTCCACCGTTTCTTTTTTTCTTATCTGAGGCCTTTTCCTGTGGCTTATCAGTCTGTCCTCAAAGCTGGGGACTTAGGGAGAGAGTTTTTGGTCTGTTAGTACAAATGGCAAAGGAAGGAGAAAATATGGAGCCAGGCAAAGCAAAGCAAACAAGGAATCATAACAGAAACATTTCACAACTGTTATCAAATGTTGAGTTTAATCACTCTATTTGATACTCACTACACACCAGTGAAGTATGGAGACATTACCAGCCCTATCTTACAAATAATTAAACTGATGTTAATGAGACTGGAACTGCTTTTCCAAGACCATACAATTTATAGGTGGCACACCAAAATAAGTCAGATGTTGTCACACACTATCTATAAAGGCACTCTCTAAAAGAGGTAGATTTCCAAAATATTTTAAGCAATGGAAGCATCATTTAAATATGCTTATAGCTGCCAAAAGGGACTAACATAAAAATGACACTAATTTGGTTCAAGTTGTTAAAACTAAGTTTCATTTCTTACAAGAACCATATAGTCAGTAGTTGAAAACCCTTTAAAATGGAAAAAAAAACAGTAATAAAGTAACAGCGGCACGTTTCTGTTTAAAGGCATTTGGCAAGCAAAGGTTTTGCCTAACGTGGAAAAACTTCTAATTTTGTGAATTGAGGATCAAAGTTCGCATAGTTTAGCCTTACAATTGGCTTCAATTTAGGCCAAAGAGCTTGAGATTTTGTGAGCTTGCAAAGCCAAGTGATGCAGAAGCAAAGGAAGAGTGCAATCTGAACAATTAATTGATGTCAGTTCATTCATGTTGACTGCAGGCTTGCACCCTCATGCCATCAAGCACACGCACTGAGCTACCAAGGAGCTTCTATGTGGAAGCAGCAGAAGTCCCAGGAACGAGACCTCTAAAGCATATGTTTTGCAAAGAGCCCTTGAATCAAGACACACAGGGCATGAAAGAGAGATCACTGTTCAATCTCTCATAACACAGTCAAATGTCTCTCCAACTCCCTTCAAAAGTCTTTCAGACTCTCAAAAAGTCTTCCCTCTGAGAAATATTCCTTCAGCTAATGATTCGGTGAAGTCATAATGGGGAGGAATTATGAAGAGTAAAACTTGTTTGCAATATTAATATCCTATATAAGTAAAATTTACAAGTGGTTTCTCTACTGCCTCATTTAATAGTCTTATAGAAAAGTGCATTCTATAGGTAACCCCACTTATAGGTGGTTATAATGCTGTTTACTAATATTTCCCTCAAATGCATCCAGGAATTTAACTAAAACTGTTGCATTTGTCGTGCACTGTACAATCCCAGGGAATTGTACCATTCACCTAGACCTCAGTGTGAAAAAAGCCCCCAGGGAAATCCATGTGGCCTGACTTCAACCTCTTGTTTCCTGTCATACACATGAGAGAGCAACTCTTTTCCAGTAACGTAAACTTGGTGAAGTATGATGATTGTCTGTTTATATAAAAATTTTCCTATCAGTGCATCTTCTGATGATAATAGGATGTTAAGTGTACTGATACCCGCAGGCAGGCAGATATCTGGATGTTCTTATTTTCACTGAAGGGTTTGCCTACCCACTATTGAGTCATGCTTATTTTTGAGGTTTCTTTGCCATATATTTAGTGACTGTCAATCCTATGTCTTGTTACATGGAAAATACTCCTGCTTTGCTCCTCACTCTCTCTTCTACTACCTTCTCTAAGGCTCATTGCCTGAAAGAGAAAGACCTACATGTCCTCATAGAATAGGAAATATTTATGCAAACTGCATACATTTCAGTTATCCTGTACCTCCAAAAATCTGAAATGGATTTTGGTTTTCCAATTTTACACACCCTGAATGTTATTACACAAATAGTGTTATACACCTTCTGCAAATGATCACTAAGCTATCCAAGGTATTAATGTATTATATTGGTCAGCTATGACTGCAATAATTCTATATAAGAAACAACCTCAAAATCTCAGTGACCTACGACCTTTATTTTTCTCACTTGTGGGTCTGTGGGGTAGCAGGGACAGTTCTGCTTCAGGCCATGGGTCAGGTCATGGCTGCCCCTGTGTCTCCTCATTTAGGGACTTGCAGCTTCTCTGCACATGTTCTTTTCATGGCAGATGGCAGAAGCACAAGAGGGCAAACTAAACCAAACAAGCATATTTAAAGCTTCTGATGGGACACGAGTTCCACCCAAGTTCATTGGCCAAAGCAAGTAGACAAGACTGGGAGGAAGCACACTCTAATGCAAAAGGGAGCACTGCAACATCATATGACAAGGGGGTAGGGGGTTATAATTCTATTACAGTTAGAACAATCCAATTTGAACGATAATCCAGTCCACACCGTGTACAGAAATCTCAAATCTATTCTCTGTCATTTACAGGAGTTGAAATTGATTGGACTGGATATTCCACACTTTGCTGCAGACCTACCACTGAACCGATGTAAAAATCGTTACACAAACATCCTACCATGTAAGATGGTCAATAGTGACAATCCGACTCATGTTTTTCAAAGGTTGAAGGACTGTTATTGCAAATTATTCAATTTCACCAATCTCTGGCCAGACCCGTTGTGGTCTGGACTCTACAATTGCATTGATTATATTTGTTCTTTGATGGCATTAGATTTTATCTTATGTAGGAAGATATAATTATTATGCTTTTAAATGAATTTTACAAGAACAGGAAACACTGACCATTTGGCCCATTGGACATCAAAAAGTCTTAACTAAATTAGGGATAAGATAATTTGTGTCCTCATACAATATTTTCAGTTAATTCATTGACATCAGAAGGAGGCAAATGGAAAAGAGGTGTAATGCATTAAAATATCTCTACTTTCTAACTTCTGGAAAGTTCTGTTGTTGCTTAGCATTCTGTAATAAAAGCAATATTTAAAGAAAATAATATAGATTACTAACAGGACAATTAAAATATATTTCAATATAGATTTAACTTTCTTCTCTGTCACACTCTACGGGGAGCTGAGAAAGAAAGGAAAAGTAGAAAGACGGCAGCTGAAAAAGCTCTAGGATGAGAACGTTTTCCTCAATAAGGTTTCTTGAGAAAATATTAATGATGATTAGTATTATCATTATAACACCTTACATTTGTGCACATTTCAGAATTGAATTTTCTTACTTGAAGTCTATTTACAAAAACACCCATGTAACTCCATCTTCTCTTCTGGGTTTCCCAGAGGTAGTGCATTCTCTAGATGTCCCTACGTGAAATGGAAATCATATATTTAGGCTCCATTCCATAGCCTTCCATACAATCTACCAGAATTTTAGTTTCTGTAAATATTTTGCACAATCTCCCCCAAAACCTGGACATAATATTTCCAAGGACGGGAGAGCTAGTGGGAGAAAATAGTGATTGGGAGATATTTATATATTTGTTTAAGCAAGAAAGTAAGATTGACATATGGCTAAAATATCTAGCTAAAATAAACTTTATCTACTCTATCACTGACAATTTTACTTGATATTCAGAAGAGAGGATCAAGACAATTCTTTCTTCCACTCTGATTTTTAATAATTTTTTTCTTATTCTTTACAGATGACTTTAGTCGAGTAAGATTAATCTCCATGAATGAAGAGGAAGGAGCAGACTACATCAATGCCAACTACATCCCTGTTAGTAAAAAAAATAGTAATAAAATAAAAAAAATTGGAAAACACGGACATTCAAATTCCAGCCCAGGCAGAGGAAGACAATTTGGACTATAGGAATGTGTCAAAGAGTTAAAAAGAGAGCCATCCGCCTACCAAACAACCAGTTTTCATTATTCTATTTTAGAATAAAGAAGGGGGGTAGGGAAAGAGAGCCCAGAGATTAGTCTTCATACTTCTTGTAAAGGACTAGTGAAAGTGAAAGTAGACAGTTATACTAAAGATCCTCTTTCTTGGATTTAAAGATTTAAATATTGTCAGCAACCAATCTCAAAGGGTTTTATCTGAGCACATGTGTTTTTAAAATACCGATAGAAGATAGTGGTTGTTATCATAAAAACAAACAAACAAACCAAAAAAATGGTGTGGGTGTGATTTTATAGGCTTCCCCAGAACCGTGCTTAAAATCACACAGACCTATATGGTTAGTTACTCTGATGGCCTTTTCCACCATCAGAGAAAAGGAGAATACATTACATAGGTTTGTGATCCTTTGCCAGGTTTATCATCAGTAAATTTTTGGTTTTTTCTTATTTGTGTGGAACACCATTTGGTGTTGACAGTGGCTCCTTAAGTGAGAACTTTGTCACCTATCTTTCAGGGCTACAACTCACCCCAGGAATATATTGCCACACAGGGGCCACTGCCTGAAACCAGAAATGACTTTTGGAAGATGGTCCTACAACAGAAATCTCAGATTATTGTCATGCTCACCCAGTGCAATGAGAAAAGGAGGGTAAGTACGTAATGGGGCGGTCCCCATTTAGCAAAACCCATATCAGACACTACCATGGATCAGGTGTGCACTGTACATCACAAACTATTCTCCTTCCTTCATTTTTCATCGTCACAATAATCATATACAGTTCTTCAGACGCAAGGACTTTTGTTTGCCCTAAGTGAGCACAGACTTCACGTCTTCCCCAGCCTGTTTGTTTGAACATGTTGTCTTCCTTTCACCTCAGGTGAAATGTGACCATTACTGGCCGTTCACAGAAGACCCCATAGCATACGGAGACATCACTGTGGAAATGATCTCAGAGAAAGAGCAGGATGACTGGGCCTGTCGACATTTCCGGATCAACTATGTAAGTCATGAAGCACAAGTTGAGGTGCTGTTCTCACGCTGAGGGAACCCCCAGGTGCCAGGAGACCAACCCATCATCACACAAGATCATGAACACTTTGGGCTTTGAAACACTTCTACCTTCAAGAGAAAAATCCCACTTTGAATGTGCTTGTGTCCCGTGTCATCGAGAACGGTGTGGATGAAATGGCTGGTCGTGCAGGCCTGAGGAAATGCAAAAAATGACTACACTGTTCCATCTCAGATTAGTCCAGGGCATTAGAAGACACAGTGAATCATTTCTCATCAGGCCTGACTGAGGAGGAACACGTTCTCGTTACTTACACTAACCTTTCAATGACAACAATGTGAAAGTCTTGAGACATAAGAATGAAAAGCTGAATAGTGTTTTCTGGCAAGGTGTTTATACCATAGTTACAAGCAACACCTGGTCCCACAGTGCCCCCTTTTGGTCATAAACAGACGGAATCTAAATTTAAGTTCCTCCATAAAGGTTAAATTGCGAAAAGAAGATTGTGGTGTGCTAATGAATAAGTTTTTCTATTTATTTCCTTTTCTGTTTATATCTTTTTTTTATTCCCTCCATATTGATATGTGGAAACCTTTAGAATACAACCAGGTAAAATTACATAAATGAAGAAATGAGGGTAAGAGAAATTTTGGAATGACTAAATAAGATGTAACGAGAAGTTTTCTCATTTAACAAAAAGCAGAAAAATGACCATAACACACAATTTTTCATTTTCTACTACTTGAAACTTGGCAGGAACTGAGTAAGAGATGGAGACAAAAAACAACACTAACTCGTTTGTTCCCTTGACGTGTGTATGTCTTTCTATCCAGCTGACAGGGATCATGCTGCTACGAAGACTTCTGCCTTGCAGCTACAGAAAGACTAATGACAATTTAAGTGTTTCCTGTTTTTGAACCATCTTGTGTAGTTTAGCTGGATACCTTTTCAGATCAACTGCGCTCGAATGTGTACATACACATATCGTACAATGTTCAAGTCTTTGTGCAAAGCTGGCCATCAGCCTTTGAAAAGAGTGATCATTTTCATGAACTTTTCTGGGCAACCAAAATGACTCCAGTATCAGTCACTGGTTAGCTGTGGCCTGCCCTCAGCAGGAGAACACAACCTCTTAGGCAAGGCGGCTCCCCTTGGTGGAAGGCAACTAAGAGGAGAAGGGGATAGCTATTTGCTGCTGGCAGCAGCTGGGAAAAGGGTGCAGCAGCCTGGCAAAGGGGACCCTAGGGAGCACCAACAGTACCTGCCACAGTATTTACTTCATTGGCCAAAGCTGGTGCAATTGCTAAATAGTGGATGGAGCCAGGAAGCAAACCCTAATCTGCTTAAGCTCTTATCTCTACAGAGGCATGGCTTCACCTATTTATTTTACTATTTGAAGCTTTAGACAGTTAGTTGTTTTTTTTCTTTCAGGTTCTGCTTTGTGCCAGACACAGTGCTCAGAGCTGGAAACGGAAGTATACAGACCAGGAATAAAATGTGTCTTTACCTTCTTACGCCATTAATGAGCTGCTGTGGAAGGCCTGGACCATCCTAACAGTGAACTGAGAGATTAATGCTTGTTTTGGCTTTTTCTCCTAAAGGCTGATGAGATGCAAGATGTGATGCATTTTAACTACACTGCATGGCCTGATCACGGCGTGCCTACAGCAAATGCTGCAGAAAGTATTCTACAGTTTGTATATGTGGTCCGACAGCAAGCTACTAAGAGCAAAGGCCCCATGGTCGTGCACTGCAGGTAACCTAACCAAATGCGTTGTCTGTTCAGCACCATGAGCTTTGTTTCATAAAGGAAACAGCCCACCATTTCATAAACCCCTGATCAGATTCAATTAACAATTAAATGAATTATGACTTTTAAAAATGTATAATTAACTGATGTCTTCTAGATACATGATTTACTTATAAGATGGCTATTAATATCCAACATCCTATGAGATAGATATTATTATTTCCATTTTCAAATTAAAAAAACTGAGGAGAGAGGTTAAGGGATTAACACAAATTCTTGCGACTCAGATGTGGAGGAGTTGGGATTCAAATCCAGGCACACTAGTCTCCATGGCCATGCCTTTAAGCACTATGTGATATTACCCTATCCTATCAACGACTCTGAGTGGCTTGAAACATCACCAAATATAAGGGCAAATTAAAGATAGGCGATCCAAGATGGAGGAGTAGATAAACACTGTGCCTGCCTCCTTTCGTGAACACATTAAAATTACAACTAAATTATAGAACAATCAACCTGGAGAACCATCTGAAGTCTAGCCAAACAGAATTCCTATAACTAAAAGTATAAAGTAGAAGCCACATCGAGATTGGTAAGAGGGGCAGAGACACGGAACACGCCCCAACCTTCCCTGCAGCAGTTGAGAATCAGAAGAGAGATCTCAGCCATGGAGTTTCCCTCCAGAGGAGCGAGGGACCCAAACCCCCAACGCCAGGTTCTCCAGCCTAGAGTACTGGTTGTGGGAGAGGAGCCCCCACAACATCTCACTGCGAAAAACAGTGAGGATTCCGACCGTGGGGTGTGACAGAAAGCTGTGAGAACTCAGATGTCCTCTAACATAGCCTGTACACAGATTCACTTGCTCGCAGGCACTCACCTTGGGCTCCAGCGGAGGGGCGGTGACTCAGGGGGCCTCAGAGACATACAGCGGGCAGACTGAGGTGTGTGGCTTCAGGAGAAGGATTTGAGGTCCGTCAGCATTTTCATGGTGTGGGGTCCGCCTCCTATGCAGCCAGCAGGCAGGCGCCATCTTTCCTATGTTGAGCCCGCCCGTACAGGCCAAATCTGAATCTGATTGGTCTGGTGAGCTCAGCTGCTTTTCCCTGCTGACTTAGTTGGGACCCCATCCCAACAAACTCCCACACTGCCTGAGGCACTTTCAGTTCATGCAGCCAGCCACTCCTGCATTGCAGTCTTTACTGAAAAACTATCAGAGTCCACAGGCCTCAGGGGGGGCAGCAACTCACCTCGGTGTGCTGTCTGACTTTTGCTGAGTCATTCCAAGCTCAGTACCAGCACCAAAACAGAGTCTGTATTAACCTGGTAACCACAACTCTTCCCATTTCTAGTGACTCCCTGACACCCTGCCTTGCCCACTTGAGTACCTCATGAGACTCTATCAGTGGCTGACCCTTAAGGGAGCCAGCAGGTGGCAGCAGACCACCAGGTGTCCTGGCTTTTTGCAGAGTTACTTCAGCCCTAGTATTGGTGGCAGCCATTCTTGGCTCACAGTGTGGCCTCTCCCTTGTGCCTCCAGGGATAGCACAGGCAGCAAACAATTGCAGATCATTTTGTAGCTTTCAGCAGGTAGCCTCAGGCTAGTCACAGGCAGTGGCTGACCTGGGTCTGCACCGGAGAACTCCCAAGAGGCCCCAGAATCAACATACTTGGAGATTTGCTTCAGACCACGACAGAGGACTGCCCAGTTAGCCCCACAAGTGGCACACACAAAGAGTGGTCTAAACAGGTACCAGAGTCCATTGGGGCAAATATCACTCAGTGGGATAAGCCTCCTGCACAGCAGCCCATAAGCTGTGTACATGACCAAACCCCACAGCCAGTCAGCCTGAGGGTCAGTCCCACCAACTTATGTGCCAATAGCAATCAAGGCTCAACTATAACAGGAGAGCACATGCAACCACACAAGAAACACTCCTGGAATACCCGGAGCAGGTGACCAGGAAGAATGTGCCACCGAGCCCAACAAAACACCTACTACATAAGGCACCCGGCCAAGACTGGGAAACAGCATATCTACCTAATACATAGAAACAAACACACAGAGGCAGCCAAAATGAAGAAACAAAGAAATGCATCCCAAATGAAAGAACAGGAGAAAAATACAGAAAAAGAACTAAACGAAGTGGAGACAAGCAACCTACCAGAAACAGAGTCCAAAACAATGGTTATAAGGATGCTCAAGGAACTTAGTGAGAATTTCAACAAAGAGATAGCAAGCATTAAAAAAACACACAGAACCAGTCATAAGTGAAGAATACAATAACTGAAAAGAAGAATGCACTAGCAGGAATCACCAGCAACCTAGATGAAGCAGAGGATCGAATCAGTGATTTGGAAGGCAAGGGAGCAGAAAAGACCCAATTGGAACAGCAAAGAGAAAAAAGAATGAGAAGAGTTTAAGAGACCTCTGGGACAACATCAAGTGTAACATATTCAATCAGGGGTAAAAGAAAAGAAAAAGCAAGAGATTGAGAACCTATTTGAAGAAATAATGACTGAAAACTCTCCTGACATGTCAAAGGAAATAGACATACAAGTCCAGAAAGCATAGAGAGTCCCATACAGGATGAACCCAAACAGGCCCACATCTAGACACATTATAATTAAAATGGCAAAGGTTAAAGACAAAGAGAATCCTAAAAGCAGCAAGAGAAATGCAACTAATAACTTAAAAGGGAGCTCCCGTAACATTGTCAACAGAAAATTTGCAGGCCAGAAGGGATTGGCACAAAATATTCAATGTGATGAAAAGCAAGGACCTGCAACCAAGATTACTTGACCCAGCAAAGCTATCATTTAGAATTGAAGGATAGATAAAGTGCTTCCCAGACAAGGAAAAGCTGAGTTGACCACCACCAAACCGGTATTACAAGAAATGTTAGAGTTTCTTCTTTAAGATGGAAAAAAAAATCAAAATTATAAATAATAAAATGGCAATAGCTACCTATCTATCAACAATTACTTTCAATGTAAATGGATTAAATGCTCTAATCAAAAGACTTAGGAGGGCTGAATGGATAACAAAACAAGACCCTTACATATGCTGCCTGCAAGAGACTCACTTCAGATTGAAAGACACACATAAACAGAAAGTAAAGGGATGGAAAAAGATATTTCATGAAAATGGAAATCAAAAACAAAAACAAAATAACTTGGGGTAGCAATACTTACACCAGACAAAATAAACTTTAAAACAAAGTCTATAAGAAGAGACAGTGAAGGACCCAGTAATCCCACTTCAGTGTATTTACCCGAAGAAAACTCAAAACACTAATTAGAGGGGACATGTGTATCCATATGTTCATTGCAGCATTGTTTACAATGGCCAAGGTGTGGGGGCAGCCTGAATGTCCACTGATGGAAGAGACAGGGAGAGAAGTATGTGTCTCCCAGGAAAGAAAAATGCTTTATAAGCTGTCAACTTTCTGATCAGGGAGGGTATCGTTGCTGTCAGTCCACCTTAGGCCTTCACAGGTTAAAAATTTGCTTCACTAGATGAAATTATCTAGTATCACACAGTTCCTTCCAAGAGCAGAAAATAAAGCTGCTCAACCACGTGGTCAAACTAATGGTTCCTTTCACAGTGGGTAGCAGGAACTGTTCTGGATGTGACTTTACAGGTGTTCACCCAGGGGCAGGACATTGTATCCAAGAAGATAAGTTCTAGGAGGAAAGAGTTGTCCAGTAGGAAAAGCAAATTAGGGTTTTGAACTACAGGCCTTTACTATTGGATTTCTCTCACAGCAAATTCTGCATATAAATTAGTTTTTACTTCCTTTTTCCTCACATTTCATCATACAAGTAATTCAGAGTTTGGAACCAGTTGGCATTTCAATCTATGAGTGATCAGAAGAAAAGCAAAGTTGACTTTAACATGTAAAACTGTGGTGGGCTATTGGTCAGTGCAAATCACTCCACTGCCCTCTATTCTCTGAACACTGGGATTTGGAGACTGAGTCCAAATATTAAAATTTGATTTTGAAGTAACTACCTAAAAGATCACTGGGAGATTGAAGCAGAAAACCCCAGACAGAGCAGGGGAGGCTTTGGCCAAGGCCATGCAGACCCACAACCTCTTTAAGGGAAGTGGCAGTGATAGTCAGAAATATGCCATTAGAAGACACACCTACCACAATTGCATACGTAAAAAATCAGCTAAGTGGAAAATATTGCCAGGACTTTAGTCTTTGTTTTTCTCAATGGTACTACCTGAGTGGGTGTTTTTAAATCACCAATCTGTTTTCCACAGTGCAGAAGCACTGTCTGAGTAATGTGCTGTCTGAACACTCTTGCAGCGCTGGTGTCGGCCGGACAGGAACATTCATCGCCCTGGACAGGCTCTTGCAGCACATTCGGGATCATGAGTTTGTGGACATCTTAGGGCTGGTGTCAGAAATGCGGTCATACCGGATGTCCATGGTACAGACAGAGGTAGGAATGTCATCAGCATGTATCTTTAAATTTGTCCTTGACTAGAAAAACGTCCCATTATTCCATCTACTGTTTCAAAACAATCGGCTTAAAACTTGTGTGCATCTGCTATCCCCAGCTTCTTCTTGTGCACGTTCAAACTGCTTCAAGGTGTAAAAGAAATAGATATTAGCTTCTAGACATCTATTCACTGTATACTACTTGCACTGTTACTAGCCTCATATGCCCTTTAGTAGCACATAGATATATCTATAAGAATAAAACCTCTTTGAACAGAGAGAGAGTTTGGTGCAGGTAACAGCCAATCTGGGTAGATGCCACCAAGTGGAGACTGTGGAGTTAATGTTAAATGCTATATTTGATTCAAAATTTGTCATTAGTTTGTCCTCCGTGTGATACTCTGCCCCAATTCACTTTAGATGATGATCACGGGTTGGATTTATGCTTTCTGTTCTCTTTATGATTTAAGACTTTCCAGCCCCCAACCTACCAGCGCTGACAGTTCTCTCGATCTAAATCTATGTACTTAACATTATAACAACATGGGAGCATCCCCAGAAATATCCAGCCGTGTTATGTGCTCCTTCTTCCTCCTCTTCTCCCAAGTCCTCTCCGCCCTTCTTGAAATCTCAGAATGTACTCAGGCTGGAGTGTCAGCCTGGGCCAGTGGCAGCCTGGGCCAGAGCCAACAGACAACATCACACCGCCTCAGGGCAACAGTGTGTGTGTACCTGTGAGGGTCCCAAAACCTAAGCACAATAGCTTGTTCATAATCCTAGTCACCCAGCCATACTCGCGGTTTCTTAGCTTCGGGCATACGATAATCCCCCTTTTTTTTCCAAGGAGTATGTGTGGGAGGAACAGAGTAAAACACAGCTTGACCTGACCTGTTACTAAAGTTCTAAGAGATTAAAAGCTACCTTGGTCTTCCTCATGCTTTTTCTATGAAGCACCACTAGATGTCAGTATAACTCAAAAAGGCTGCAGGAATGGCTTCTGTCTCAATGCTTCTGAGGTTTCTCCTTTAGGCCCTTTTGACTTTTCTATCCTGCCTCCTCCTCATTCTCATCTGATCAAGTCTTGGCACAGACGTTCCAATGTGTTTATTTCTGAGCCAAAGCAGGATCGTACCACTTTGGAAAGAGTAACCCATCCACATTTAGATGTCTCATGGTTGATTGGGAAGTAAGTCATGTATCTGTGTCCTCACTTCCTTAGCCCACTCTCATCCCAGTCCTGCCTGCTGCCTTGTAATTTACTGCGGTGGACATTGCCTTCTTACACGTTTAAAATGGCCTACTTTCCCAGAGAAGCCCACTACCTAATGATTAAACAGTGCTTTATGAATCGGTCCATATTTTTGGCTTTCACTTCCATAAATTTATATCCTAATATGTGATTAAAACTCCCCATTATATATATTAATCCCCAACCTTCAAAGGGCCACTCGTTGTTTTAAGCATTTTGGATTTGATAAATTACCACATTAACTTAATTTATACCTTTTATAACTTTTATAGACTTTGATTATAGCCTGTTTGCTTTTGATTTTCCCGATACAGAATCTTAATCCCTTTTTAAATACTACCTTCACAGGGCAGACCCTTCATTCAATTCAGTGCCGCGATCTTTCTTCAGGTGTGGTAATCGCAGAACTAGAAGAGCCACCATGTACTTCTTTGCAAAGCTGACAAAAATGTTGTTTTCTCCCTAACTTTCTTGCGTCAAATTTTGGTTGTTTGACTTCTTTGTTTATAGCAGCATTTTAGGTTGACATCTCCAGGGAAACAGTCTTTTTAAAGCACCATATCCCTTCCCTGAACTCTTGTGGGAAAAGCAAAAGTCAGCAAATGAGGCGAGGTCACCACAGGTTACTAGTAGTTTTCCCAACCTTTGAGCTTCACTCTTGAGTTCCCTCAGGATTTTACAGTGGATGTTCTGTAATTTGAGTTACTTATTTATGTCTGGAACATCTTGTCCATTTACCTTTGTTGTCCTTTCTTGTTAGACGTTTCGTGATACAACTTGTATATTGAATGTTAGGATTTTCTAACCAAACTCCTTGAGCCCACGCACGTGCCAGTCCTGCTGCCTTCTGCTTTACTGGTATTAATAAGTAAAGAGCAGAGTGAAACATTTGCTTCAGCCTCATCATCTCATACCCCTTTGACACTAATGATTTTCAAGAGGTCAGAATGATTCTCCAGCTGATTTCTGACTCTATGTACGAGTGTATATATCAGCCACCTGTGTATTGTGTACCAGGTTTCTTCCCCTGGCTGGTTTCTAATTTTCCTACCTCTTCCTGACTGCCCATCACCTGGATTCCACCACCCAAATCCCCCCCTAAAAATGGTGGGAAAGGTTAAGTGCTTCCAGTCCTCTGGCACAAGGAGAAGATGCATAGCCTCACTCAGGCTCATGGAGACCCCATCCTTCCCCCCAAAAAAATACAAATAAAAACATAAAAATAGAACTGATTAAATTGGTCATGTCCTCAGATGCACATTTTAGGTCATTGCAACCAGCTGCATGGGTTGTTTTTAATGTGCCCTCTTCCCCTTTCTCACCTGATCAGATCCCCCTTATGGGCTGGTCCACAAGAGCAGCAAAGGGTGGTCAGAGAAAGTAGATGTCGTCAGACCAGACCCTAGGAGAAGGTCTGGGTCCCAGCATGACCACCGTAAAAGTCACTTTGCCTCTCAAAGCTGCCATTCCTCATCTGTAAAATATGAATGACAATGTTCATAACTGCGGTAAAATACACGTTATATGAAACGATAAAATCTAGTTAAGTGCTTTGAAACCATAAAGTGCTTCGCCTCTCTGGGGCTGTCTTCTATTTTTAGAAAATGTTTTGTTTGATTTTCCTCTAATAGGCTTTCCCTGGAGGTCAGTTAGGGATTTGCTTTGAGTAGCTCCTCCTCCTGATGGGCAGGTTGGATAGCTCAGGACCTCTCAGGGACCTGTCCGCAAGTAGTCTTTATTTACTTTTCCTGTGGTCTCCCTACTTTTTTTTTTTTTTTTTTTTGACGCAGAGTTTGGCCACCGAGTAGTAGTTCTGGGTTGAGAAACCAGGCGGTCTCAGTCCTTATCTGACAAAATACAGGAAACAATGGAGTGATGTGTGATAAGAAGGGGTAGCTCATTAATGATGTGATACTATCACAAAATAAGGGCATATCTGTTCTCTAAATCTTGTTGAAAAATATAGGTTAAGCTTAGGAATCAACCCAGTAAGTTTTGAAGTGTTAACCTTCTCCTTTGTATAAAGGTGGCATGCAAAACGTTCGTTAAGTTCCTGTGGATATCTTGACTGGTTCTTACTTAAAGGTTATTTCTAATGGTATTACTTATAGAGAAGTCTGGGATATAACAAAGGAGAAAGAATCATGAAGTTACGTTGATTTTATAGTACAAAGATAGCTACTCTCAATATTTCGGCATATGTCATCTCAGCCTTCCTTCAGTTATAACTTTAACATAATTCTGCTCGTATGCTATACATATATATGCTAACTTAAAATTCTAATTTTTTACTTAAGAATTTTGCTATGTGTATTATCCCAAATTGCCCAAAACTATATAAATCTCATTTAAAAGACTGAATAGTGTTTTATTATGGATATGCCATTGATCACTTAAACCATTCTTCTTTTTATAGGATAGTAAATTGTATTCCTTTCCACTTTTTTATGATTATCTGTGTCCACAGTGTCATTTATTAGCACTTTATTTATTATACTTCTACCAATGATAGCTAAAAAATGATTGCTTCAGAAAACTCAAGTCATTATTGAATTTTACTTTTTTCCTTTAGCTTTGCTCACTTTATAAGAAAAAAATGTTTCAATTTACATTTATGATTACTTGGCCCTTTTTCCATACGTTTTACTATTTCCTCAGTTTCCTTCAAAAAACATTTAATAAGCACAAATTAAGTGCTAGGCATTATGAATAAAAAAGGCACAGTCAATGGATTCCAGGAATATTTGGGTTAGTGGTTGATGTTTTTTATTTATATATTTGTCAATTTAATTGTGCACATTACTGCTTCGAATGAATTTTGAACAAAAATAAAAGTATCAACATTTTGTCATAATTCTACAAAATATTCTTCCCTACCAGTTTCTGGTTTGCCCTTTATTTTAGTCTTTTCACTTGTTTTTTTACATACAGTAGTTTGAATTTTTTATTTGTAATTTATTACATTGTTTCGAAGTTTAGAAAATCTTTTCTTAATCAGAGAGGAATTAGCCTATATTTGCCTTTTTGTTTTTATGGCTTAATTCATTTAACTTCCTGGAATTTATTTTGGAGTATTATGAAGTGACAGACTTTTTTTTTTTTTTTTTTTTTTTCAAAATAGCCCCATGATTTATAGATTGAATGTTCATTGCCTTTAGCATTAAGTAATGATGGTCTAAGCTCTATTCTTATTCAAAACATTTTTACAGTTGGATCTGCTAGCTATTAAATTATCTCATAATAATGAAAATTATTTTCTGTGACATCAGATCATTATATTTAATACTGTCACCATATTAAAATAGTGTTTCTTTGCATATATTTGTACAAAAATATCTTGCTCTGAAACCTAGTTTGGTCTTTTGCTCCAGGAACAGTACATTTTTATCCACCAGTGTGTGCAACTGATGTGGATGAAGAAAAGGAAGCAGCTCTGCATCAGTGACGTCATCTACGAGAATGTCAGCAAGTCCTAGTTCGGAATCTAGAGCAGTAAGTAGGGAAGAACCCATCATGGGGTGTGGTCTTCGAACAATGGGAGGGGACATGATAGGACACACAAAAAAGGGAGCAGAAGCCATTTGTACTGACTCTGACCCCGCAGAGGTGGTCACAGGGAGATGGGCACAGAGAGAGACAAATACCGTAGCAGATCTTAAGAGCTTCAGGGCACCTTGGTTGGTGGGTGTGACATGAAGGAGTTTTGGTACCTCATGATGACTTGACCTTCATTCCTTCTACCCTGAACCTTAAATTATTCTGATATTGGCTCTGTGCCTGCAACATCAGGATATTACCATCCACCCTATTTATCTACTGGGGCTGCCAAAAAAATGTACACAAATGGACACTTCAGTTAGCATCGTGCAAACAGTAGTTCACTGTAATCAGAAGTGTCTGGATGCTGATGGTAACCACTTTGAGCACCTCTTGCAATTGCAGAAGTCAAACGTGACTTGTATTCATCTTTTGTTATTGGTATATATTGAGTATTACAATTTTAATAGTTATTTCCTTTCTGAAAATGTGTATGCATTTTTTGGCACCCTCTGTAGATACTTTGTGGAAATATGGTATTGCTTATAAAGGGTCGTAAAGGGGTTGCAAAGAAGACATGAGCTAAAGTCAACAACCCAAAGAAGAAAATATTGGTAGAAGTTCAGAATAGCAGAATCTAGAAATGCCTTGAGCATTTACTTGAGAATTTCATGGAAACATTAGTAACATATTCAATGCCATGTGCTCAAATTTTGACTAGAATATCAGATTCTGGAGGTATAAATACTCTTGGCTGCAGTAACAATTAACTGCTCATTCAACTCAGTAGATAGTGTGGAATGTTTCTGAATATACTGAGGGGGGAGGACATTGATGGTGGTGAGAGGACAGGGGTGCATTGTGGGAGAAATATGGAAGAAGTCGCATATGGACCAGTGGGTAGCAGGATAGAACCAGCATTGTGCCTTTACATCCATCCATCAAGAGACAGAAATCACAAGGATGCAGGAAGGATAAAGAAGAAGGAAAGAGAGACAAGTCTGCAGGTAGAAGGAAAGACATTCCGACCCACAGAAAGGAGGAATTGCACAGAGAAAGATGCCCAGATAAACCCATGTCCACCTGGGCTGTAATGAATGTAATGAAAGCTACTGGTGGAGTCAGGGTGGAGTCAATCTGTACTTCTAGCCTCGGGGCTATTGATGTGTGGCTTTGCCCTCCCATGCTGCTTATTGTCTCTCTCTCTTATTCACAGGACAGGACACCTGTGCACCCATCCTCCCTTGCTTCCTGAGTCTTTTGGGGGTCCTGCTAGCTATTTTGCTAAAAGGTGCCCCCGCTTTGTAATATGTGGCCAAGGAGATAATTTATCTCATAGAAGCACCAGGAAGACTTAGCCTTAAAGAGCCTACAGTGTCTTTTGGATTCTTTCGCTGCTGGACATTTTATAACGGACCAAATCCGACTGAACACCAGAAAGGTCCAGGCACTCTGCAAAGGGCGGGAAGCACAGCCCCTTCAGAAGAGTTTTATTGGCCCTTTGCTGGTTGGGCTGAGTATTTTGTTGTTGTTGTTGTTTTTAAGTGCAATAATTTTTGTATGTATGTGATTTTATCAGAAAAGTTGAATTGTTTTCTGCCCATACAGTTGATCCAGCCCATAGCCCAGGAAGGAATAGGCATTGTTAGTATAAAGTTATATGTCATTGTTAAACAGGGGCAAGGCCACATATGAAGAAATGGTAATTCTACTTCAAGAACATTGAACCAGAAATATTTGTTCTCCAGCATTTAGTTATTGGATCCAGAGTAAGGAGGGTGGGTGGGGGAAGAGAGAGGGGTTCTACCCACAGATCAAACACCTATCTTTTCCAAATATGAGAAGCCGTCATTCAGCTTCAAAGTAGAGTAGAAAAAATTTTAAGTCTTAATTGTTCTAGTTTTTGATGATTTTCTTCCTTATTAACAGTTAAGTGTTTCTTCTTTGGCCCTCTTGGACTAAAGTCATCGTCCAGTTTCTTTTTCAACAAACCAGATCTCGTTCAGAGTTTGAAGTTTGATTCTTCAGATTCCACAGCTGTCTGAGCAATGTTATTGCCCAGACTTTGCATTCCTTTTTCTGTTGACCTGCATACCTGCGAAAACTATTCGTTTGAGAACTATATAGGCTGTGTTTTAGGCTGTGAAAATACACTTTCATTCCCCTAAAGAGCTGGGAATTTGTGAAGCTACGGCAGTGAACTGCAGCATGCTAGGACAATTATTTGGCTATTTTTCTTTTTTTTTAAATTGTCAAGTGTCTATAAATTTCAACAGAAATTTTTTTATTTTTGTTTTTGTTTTTGTGTTTTGGTTGTCAGTTTCATTTTAACCAGTGTAACTAGTAACATTGTATTCTATTCTTTATATTTTGTATAATTACAGTACATGATTGTGTATTGTGACATGAATGCTGTCAAAATGGATATTGATGGCACCTTGAAGCCTGCTACTTTGTGTCCCTTCCTAAGAAATAAGAAGTGATGGAATGGATATACAAAGGAAAATGCTTTGAGCGGAGAGTAAACACAAGCTGGCTGCTTCACTGTGGCAGTGTGGCTGTCATGTGCTTCAGAAGCCTCTGCTCCCCTCTGTATATCTGATCGCTGCCCATTGCCCTGGCTTCCCTCCATTCCTGATCATCTTCATGAAGCCATGTACATAGGATCAGTTTAATATTTTATCGGTGACCTTAGTAATGGTAAAGGATGCCAAGTGAACAGCTCTGCACCCCACTGTCTCTCGTCACTGAGAAGAGCTGGCCACAGCAGACCTTGGCACAGTTCTTTGTGAGTCCTGGCCAGTGAGTCTCAGGTTCCCCTTGCAGGAATGGCAGAGGATACCCACAGCCTGGAGGTTAACAGCTTGGGCTCCTCAGGCATTGTCAGTTTTATTCACCTCCCTTCCCTCCCCTTCTCACCTCCCTGCTGCCCCCTCCTCTTCTCACTCCCAGCCCTTTATTTCCCATCTTGCCCATGTTAACAACGTATCACTCCATTCTCAAGAGCACGCAGGCAAAAGAAAGGTGACATTCTTAGATTTTCACACTGGGACAGGTCAGGAGGGTAGTGTGCAGCCTTGGATGAGCCGATAAGATCCATGGGAATGCCAGAATACATTTCCAATATTCTTAGACTGGAATATTACTTCCCCTGAAACTTAAAGCACTTCATAAATATTTCATGTTTTTCTTGAGCACCCCTTCAAGGTAGGGATCAAATGGTACCAGATCAATTTTCCCAAAAGACAAGATGAAGTATCCAGACTTCGGACTGAAGACTCAGAGTTTAGACTACAGAAAGTCACACTAAAGCACTTTCGTGGGTCCCTCCTTCAGGGTCTTACTCCTCAGTCTCTCTCACATTGTTCACTGGTACATTGGTCCACTCAGTTTGTGAGTTTATAATAGGAAAAGTGTCAGTCTGTCAGAAGACTTGGGTTTTAATCTGGACAGATGACTTTGGATATTATCTCTCCTGAGTCTCAGGCAATAAAAGTCTATGGAAAGACTTAATAATACCTCCACGTTTTGTAGGTCTAAGCTGTGTCAGATACGATAATTCAGTCAAAGGTGCTTTGCATGTTGTTCTTTCATGGACCATAAGGCCACTCTAACCAGCTTAATTTCTACTCTAGGACTCAACTTTGAGCATTCAGAGGAGAAGCTGCCAGGGCCTCTGTATTATTGATTCATTTTTTAAATTATCTCAGTACTGTTTTTTACTGAACACAGAGGCATTAGCACCGGCAACTCATAATAGCCTATATAGTGCAGATGGTACCATATATGTTACAAAGTCAATTTCTAAAGTTAATTGAAAAACTTCCATTAGGGTCCGATTTATAAATTTAATAGTTAACACCAATATATCCATCACTGCACATCATATGATTTTATTTAACTGGAAAAAGAAAGAAAGTGATGGATGACAACATTTTTGGGGGGATAGGATTCTAATTCAGGGTTTATAATTTTCCACTATAAAGTCAGCATTGCCCCCACCCCCAATAAAATTTACAATTAGAAAAGTATGTAAGATTTTTAAAAATGTCTTAGGAAACCTATTTAATCTCTCATAAAATCTTTAATCAGATTTTATAATGTTTCTCTTTTTCTAAAAGCTGACTCAGGCCCCCAAAGGTGTGCATCTTTCAAAGAAGGCTGTGGTGTTAACATGTAAAGCAAGGGCTGGAAGCTTTGCATCTGAATTTTTTTTGCAGACCATATGATAGCTGCTCACTAGAGAGTTGGCCCTTAGCCAAGGGGTTAAAGTTACTGAATCCAATCTCTAAGAGCCAAAATCCTCGCTGCTTTCTAGCAAGGAGGCCTTCCTCTCCACCTCGGGGAATGTCTGATGTAATGTGCTTCAAATGAGCTGGCTTGGTTCCTAGCTCACAGATCTCTAGTCTGGTGCTTGGCACAGGCTCAGAGTCCAGAGGCCATGCCCAGGACTGCACATAACATCCACTTTGGCCAAAGGGATTATAAAGCAACAAAAACATAACACATGTGAAAACTGCAAACTTCTACCCCCGGTTTTTAACAGCCCCTCTTGGATACGTTTGAAGGAAACTTAAGCCATGACATCTCTGAGGCCTCGCCTTCCAGAACAGCAGGATTTTTGTTTTCAGTTTCAGCTGACGCTTATCACAAGGCCTGATCCTAGTGGGTCACTTGATTAAAGATGGAGTATAATGTTTAGCTCTGGGCGTCGTATTATAAGAGGGACATTAACAAGCTGGAGGTTGTCCAGGACAGAGTCACTGGAACCGGGAGGGATGTCGAACACAACAAGTCATAGTAACAACACCTGGGAAAAATGGGGCTGTGAAGCCTGGAGGAAAGGAAGTCATTCATTTATTTGACAAATGTTCATTTATCTAATCATGTTGATTGACTCAATCAACTGGTGAAGGAGTTCTTGACCACTTGCAATATCCTACCCACTCTGCTAAGCAAAAATGGTGCTATAGGCTGATTTTAAAAACTATGTTATGGAATCATAGTGTTGTTTTTGGAAGGACCAAGAAAACACGAGTCAAGTCTTTTCCAAGACTCAGTCCGTCTTCCTTGATGAGAAGCACCAAGCTAAGCCTACTCTCCTACCCAAAACGGCACCCTCCTCAGCCACCTCCCTGGCGGATGGCTAATTCTTTTCTACTGAACACTTCCAGCATGTGGATTTGCCGCCTTGCGAGGCATCCCGTACCTTCATTTGTCAGAAAGAATGTCTGTCTTCTGTTTGTTTATACATCTTCGGACCTCACTAACCTTAAGGATGTATGAGTCTATGCTTCTCATGGATATAGGCCTGACGCCAAAATCTATTTCCCCATTTTGGTAAAATGGCAGGCACCGTGTGCACGCTACCACCCAGGGCATGAAACATAATAATTAAATTAAATCTGTCCAGAGCTTTAGACAGAGCCTGGTTTCTCTCTTAGGCATTTATACCTGACACCCACGGGAGTAGTGGTGGTTTTTTTTTACTAATATGCTAAGTTGTTTATGTGCATATTCCTTTAATTTCTTAAGAACACCCATTTAACAGTGAAGAAATGGAGAAGCAGTTAGTGAAGTAAATTGTAACAACTACTGGGGTCTATAGTGATAGAAGCAGGATTTGATCCCAGTTCTGTCCAGCCCAGAAGCCCTGTTTCCCCACCACTTCATGCTGCTTCTCACTCATATTTATTATTGATAAAGTGACATAGAATAAATAGCTTCATATTTTTTAGGTTATGCATTTAATATAGAGGGTAACTTATTGATGTGAGAATAGCACATTTCTAACCCTCTAAGGAAATCATTTATTTGTTAACATCCCACGGCCCTGTGGAAGGGGCTGGGGCTATGAGGATAGATGAAACAAGGTCCCTGCATCAAGGTGTTGACATCCCAGTAGTGGAAATCGTAAGGGAAAGTAAGGGCAACCAAGTGTTATACAGATGCTGTGACAGAAATACATAAATTATCCAGTGTACGCAGCCCAAGAGAAGACCAGGTGATGTGTCAAGAAAGACTCTACCACCACATTGAAGTATTAAACATTCTGGAGTCACATTAAAGAATACTAATGGTGTATACTTGTTCCTGCATTCAGCAAACATTCATGAAACACCCATGCCCTCGGTCATTGGGGCCCACGTGGATGACCAAACCTCCAGCCCTGCCTTCTGAAACTTTTCTTCCTGGCTGTGTCCAAAGTGACAACTTCTTTCCAGGCCTCCCCAGATCACTCCAGCTCATGTGTTACTCAGCAGAAGTCAATGGATTTCCTGTAAATGTAACAGAGCACATGGGGGCACATTTCCCAGCCACTTGCCATCACTTCTGGCAAATGGAAGGTGCACAGAAGTAACAGTTCATTCCCTAGTCCCTGGTCCCTGAAATCACTCAGGAGCAACTTTTCATTTATCTTTCCTCCCCTCCAACCCCCGACAGTGATGGTGGGGCCAAAAAGCTGGAAGGGGCCTGGGTCTGTGAATCACCACCAGGAGGAGGAATTGATTGATTGGCCCATGATGTCATCAAGTAACGACTTAATGTCGTGTTGACACTGAGATTTGGGTATCGTCAGCTGTGGCAGTGAACCTGCCCTTGACTAATATGGCAGCACAAGGACAACCTTAACAACCCTGTTCCATCTCGGTTACAATCGGAGTTTTTCAGGGTGGTGGTGTGTGACTACTCAATACAATTCCCAGAAGACAGGTTAAAGATGAAACAGATCAGAGCAAGGTTAACCCACAATGCAAACAAGGACTCAGGAAAAGGCCACAGGACAATGATGGTTCTTTTCATAAATAATCTTTTCTATGAAAACATAGGCATTCTTCTTTAGACGTGGATTTCCTCCAAGTCAGATCTCTCTCTTTTTCTCTCTGTTACTCCTTTCCAAACTCCATAACAAGACCATTACTTAGGAAACCCACTAGCATGTTTTAGCTGTACAGGAGGCTATTGGCTCTGACTCAGAATCCTGGATTCCTGTGAACAATAGGCCCCACAGTGTTTCACATCAATAAAAGCCCAATCGTACAAGAGGCCATGAGGCTTGGCAGGTGGGCAATGCTAAGCAAGCCTTTGCCTTGTGTGTGTCACGGTGAGTTCCAGGGCGGCGGATAGGAGTTCAAAGCTAGCTGACACAAAATAGTTTTGTGCAGTTCTAAGAACATCAGAAAGTCCAAAGGGCTGTTTGAAGTAGGAAAAGTTAACTGCAACTGCTACTGCCTTTACAAATACAAAACAGAATAGTCTTGGAAAGGTTCCTTCATGTTCAAAACCAAACTAGATTGCATCTTCCTGTAACCATTGAACTTGGGCAGCAGTACAGCACAAGGCCCAGCAGGAGAGCAGAAGGAGTTTAGAAAGAGGGACTGTGGATGGAGAGAGAATTGAGCTAAGCCTCTGCACTTGACTGACTCAGTCTTCTCATCTTTGAAATGGACACAGTGATGGTAGCTTACTCACAGGGATTCAAGAAGATAAAAAAGACACTTGTAAGGGGCTGAAACAATACCTGGAATAACTTAGTATGTTATATGGCTCCCAGTACAAGCAAACCTCTCACGGTCTCCAAGGGCCATCTTGGAATTCTTCAATTTGATAAGAGCATCTGCAACTGGCTCCTGAGCTGAGCTGGCTCAGTTTCCCCAGGGTGACAGCAGTCCCCACCCCCCTCCAAACACACAGTCACACAGACCTTGGACTAGAAAGGAGGTGTAGTCTGTGACCCTGTGTGGACTCTTGTGTCATAGCATAGGAATACAGTGTCAAAGCAGGAGCTGACCCTCTAGATCAGAGTCCTGGGGTGCCCAGGTCGGGCTTTCTACTTCGATCCTCATTAACAAGTACATCAGCAACATGTGTGTTTTGTATCCCATGCACGTAACCCACACTAGAGGGTTTCCCAGCAAAGCAATGCCAGGGCCTGATTCATATTCAGTGAAAATGTCTGCACTTGTGCAGGCAATCTGTGCAAAAATGTTGCACTAACACTATGTCTGACAAGCAGCCTGCTTCTTCAAAGACAAACAAGCCAATGTGTACAAATGGCAATATGTAAGTATGCCTGGGTAGAGTTAAGAAAAGAAGCTTAGAATGAGCTGGCGCCACCTGTGACAATCACCTAATTCCCTCTGTGAGCAGTTTCCTTGTTCATAAGTGGGAAAAAGAAGTGCTTCCTCCACGGGGTGTGTTGAGATGGAATGTGAAGTCTTTGGTGTGGTACCTGGTGGGTTGGGGATGCAGAGTGACATCATGGGTCATAGCAGCCCATGCTCTCACCCTTAGTGGCCGTGTTCCCTTGAGAAGGCACCTACTACCTCTGAGACTAAGTGTTCACACACACACACACACACACACACACGGACATCTACCTTGTGGAGTTGTGGTAAAACACAGAACTGAGTACGTAAAGCGCTAGCTGAGGGCCTGGCAGAGTCGGCATAGAAAGAATGCTGCACGATTCTCTGAATCTCTCTCTCACTCGCAGCATATCTGGACCACCCAACCCTCCCACTCATTCTGGCACAAAGACATCTCCAGAGTGAGCATGCCCATTGGATCCAGGATACCCCATGAGCGCACTCACCACAAGCACCCCATCCATGAGGCCCACTCCCCAGAATAGTGGTAACAGCCCTCCATGAGAAGTGTTGCCAAACTTGGCGTCAGCAATTCTGTAAGAGGCCTGATCTGCACACACGTCTGACAGGCATATGGGAAACTCCGTCTGACAAATACTGAAAGAAGTGTGTGTGTGGGGTGGGGAGCATCTAAGCAATTCCAGATCGCTATTTTAATTTGCATTTTGTACATCCATTGCACTGACACCAAAGCATAAAATAAAAAGTCATTTCCTCATTTTTTTTCTATTGCTGCAAGACAAATGAAATAAATCACCCAAATGTCTAAATTTTGCCCTATACTAAGATTGGCTGCAGAGCTGAGGCAATAAACTAACTTCCTTGTGCCGTTTTCTAACCTGAAATGTGTCTTCAGTTACTGGCTGCAGGATAATGGGTTGCTACCAGTTAATACTCTAGACCTTCTCACTTTGCAAAGGGCTGAATTTTTGTAAGCTAGACAATAGATCATGGCAATTGCCTTAGCCTGTGGCAATAGCACTGCCACTTTCATTCATTCACTAGCACCCAACAATTGATCCTTTTACCACATGCCTTCTGGGAGCTGGAAAGGACCCTGTCATTGTTACCTCTACTGAATAAGCAACACCACAGATTAACTCAGCCTATATATATCTATTCCTGGTTCTGGCCTGGCTCTCACTGGGAAGATTGGGACTGGGGTCAGCTAAGTTTTGTCCAGACATGTTGGTATCTTATATAATTTCTACTCCAAAGTGTAAATGTGGAATTCTGCGATGATGGCCAAAGATCATTTTCCTATCCAAACTAAGGAGTGTCAGTCCTCTGAAATTCCCCATAGATGTAAATGACTATTGAGATGGAGAACTGTATTTCCTGGTCTAATTGTTGCCATGGAATGATCAGCTCCCAAACAACCTTCATGTTCACCTGCAAGGGCTTTCATAGAGCAGGCAATCCATGAGACTTGGACGAGTGATTTCCAAATGAGGCTCCAAGCCCAGTCTTTGCTGTTTCAACAAGAGAAGCTCTTGAGTTTTAACTATTTTGTACAGTGGTACACTATATAAAATTTCATGATTTAAAAAAGTGCTTTATCTGCTTGAAAATTGTTTTATACACTGTCCTATGATATCTGAGAGAAAAGATTTGCAGGATATATAGAAGTTCAAGAGAGCTGAGTCCCAATTTAGGTGTTCCACCTACTCTGTGACTTTGTATAAGCTACTTAACTTATATCTGAGTTTCAATTTTTTCCATTGATAAAGTGGGGATATCTGTGAAAGTTCTCAGCACATAACTCGTTTCCATTTCTTTAACGATGGATGGGAGTCAGATCCATGATGGCAGGGAAGATAAATGCTGTGCGCGCTTCCTTCCATGAACACAGTAAAATTACAAATAAATTATAGAACAATCAACCTGGAGAACCATGTGAAGTCTAGCTGAACAGAAGTTTAATAACTAAAGATATAAAGAAGAAGCCACGGCAAGACTTGTAGGAGGAGCAGAGACATGAAACGGGCTAGCTCCACACCTCTGTGTGGCGGCTGAGAATCAGGAGGTTAAGCTATCTCGACCGTGGAGGTTCCCCCATAGGAGTGAGAGACCCAGCCCCACAATGGCTTCCCCAGCCCAGAATAGAGGAGCCCCCACATCTGGCTGTGAAAAACAGCCACCCTAAATGGGGGATTCCGACCATTTAGGTGGGACAGAAGGTTGCAGGAAACCCAGACTTCCTCTTAAAGTGCCCACACACACTCACAGGCACTCACCCTGGACCCTGATGAAGAGATGGTGACTTGGGGGGAGGGGGCATTGGAAACTTACTGGGGGAAGACTGAGGTGTGTGGCTTGAAAGCGAGGGCTGGAGGACAGTAGCCATTTTCAGTGTGTGGGGGTCCATCCCATTCAGCTAGCAGGCAGGTGCCATCTTTCCTGTGTTGTGCCCTCCCCCACACAGCCAAATCTGAATCTGATTGGTCTGGTGAGCTCTGCTGGGACACTTCCCGACCTAACTCCCCCAATGCCGGGGGCACTTTCTTGGCCAGTAGCCAGCCCCCACTGCATTGCACTTTTGGAAAATTATTGGAGTCCGTGGGCCCCAGGCAGGCGGCAACTGGCCTTGGTGTGCTCTGAGACTTTTGCTGAGTAGCTCCAGGCTCAGCACTGGCACCAAACCAGAATTTAGCTATAAAAGTCTTAAGAAAATAAAAGGATGGGAGGTCTTAGTATATCACATTAGCTCAGAATAAAAAACACAAGCTGTGAAAGACCTCTATAGATATTAATTTGTTTTTTTTGTTTTGTTTTGTTGTTTTGTTGTTTTGTTTTGGTGTGTGTGTGTGTGTGTGTGTGTGTGTGTGTGTGTGTGTATTATTCCCCGTTTTTCCATTATATGAGACTGTGTGTTCATTTCAGGGGATAATTGGCATTACTAAAATTGGAGAAATTGTTCTACTCTACCACTAGTTTTAGGGACAAGGCTGAAGGCTCAGGGCTACCTAGGGCAGCCCTAAAAAGAAGCAGGAATTGGGCCAAGTGCCTGGGACTACAGTCAAGAAGGAAAAAGCCGTGGGACCAGCCTAGACCAGGCCATCTGGGCCTGGCAGGAACCCTGGTTCACTGCCCACCTCATCCCAGCACCAACTAAAGATGGTTTGCCTGAGGCTCTTCAGGGAGCATCTGAGCTGTTAACATATCCCATTTAATACAGAAATCCGGATTCAGGACCTTACTTCCCTCAGAGCACCTGTTCAGTGTACTTACACCAATTCAGTTTAGCCTAATACGATAGTTCTTAGTACTGTCTTTTATCATATCAGACTTTTACTAGTTTTTCATTTTAGAACCTTTCTTTCACAAATGTGATGAGATGAACCTCAACATTTGGGTATTAGATTTTTCCCCCCTGATAATTATGACTCCCTCCATCAAAAACAAAAACTGAGTACTTCTCATAAAACTGAGCTTAGGGCACTGGCTTCTTCCCTTTCCTCAACTCTAAAGGTAGAAAGAAACAAAGAATCCAGAAAAGGAGGCTGTCAGGTGATGGGGGAGTAGGTCTTGGAGAGGCCTGCAGAAAAGAGGGGATTAGGAAGCAGGATGGTGGGAAGAGAGTGGGTGGGGGGAAGCAATAGGAAAATAGGACTGAAATTCCTGTCTGGGACTCAGAACTGTTAAAGGCATTTTTCCTTTGGGAAAAACTATCACAAGTATAAAATCATAGCCTCTGGGAAATCAGCCCTGCTGGTTTTGGTGTGTAATTTTGCCCCAGATCAAGAAGGCTAGCTCCAGGGAAAAATTAGGAAAGCTGTGTAGTTCATTAGATTGCATGTTCCCTGACGGGCAGAAGATATGTCTAGGATTCTCTTTTAACACCAATTCTTAAAATAGACACTTACTAAATGTTAATTGAATGAACGCTGTTTTCTCCTACTCAGGAAGAACCAATCTTTATAAAAACCCCATTAGTGAGTCTGTACAACTTTCTAATATTGTTCCTTATGCAAGTGTTGAGAAGAAACTGAAAAGACCCAACGCTGGTGAGAGCTGCACCCAATCGCCAATGTAGCCTCTATAAATTTAATTTTAGAAAACAAGCGGATTTCACATTTTCCTACAAATTTTCTTAGAGAAAAGTATAAGAGTTTTAAGTGATTTAAGTATTTCTTAAATTAGCTTCCCATAACCCAGTGACTATTCAGGTGGGGAGGGAAAGGAATAAAATTTACTGCTCACCTTTTATAAGCAATACGATACTACAACCTTGGGATAAGGACACTCACCAGCTCTTTGCTTGGGGATAATTCCCCGACTACAGTGCAGGAATTCGATCCAAGCAGAGGAAGTTAATCCTGCTGGACTGGGGAGGTGAACATCAGAGTTCAGGGCACTTAAAGTGGCTGGGATTGCTAATGGCACCAGTGGACGCATCTGTGTGGAGAGTGGCCACAGAAATCTGTTGGTGAATCCACCCAGTTCACATAGGGCAAAATTACCCAATGCTTCCCAGAGAGTGGCTGCTACAAGCTTGAACGTGGACTAGAGCTACCAGAGGTAGCTGAGTTGGGGGACCAGTGGAGATCCAGTCCAGCAAAAGTGAAGAGACCTGTTTAGCACATTTTAATACCTTAGGCATCCAGATGAGATACAACATATTCCGGGAATTCACCCCAAAAAAGGTATCCCTCAGTAAGAACTCCACAGTAAGAAAACCACTTTTGACACATATAGACAAAGCCTAAAAGACAAGCCTGACCAGATATGCAGAGGATAGAGAGTTTGTAGATAGAGTCCCATCAAGATAGAAAACCTTATAAAACACAGTGAGCTTATCATGATTCATCCTAACAAAGCATAAAACCAAAGATCTACAATGATCAGCCAGTACAGAACTGCTTATTAGAAGATTTTTTTTTCAAAGGAAGATAACATATTCTAGAGTATCTAAAACATATCTACAATGTCAAGTATATAATAAAAAAAATTATTACACATGCAAAAAAGAGGAAACTAGGACCCAGAGTGGGGAAGAAAAAAATCAATCAATACAAACAGAGCTTGAGATGGCCCAAATACTGGTTTTAGCAGATAAAGGTTATAAAGTAACCTTTGTGTGTTATAGAAATGAAAGTTGTTCAAAGAATTAAAGAGAAATGTTATTTTAATGCGTGAACAGATGGAAAGTCTTAGCAGAGAAATGGAAGCTAAATAAAAGAACAACATGTAAATTTTATAAGTGGTAAAATAAAATAACTGAAAAGAAAAATTCTCTGGGTTAACTTTATAGCATATTGGAAAACAGATCTCAGGGAAGAAAAAAAGAGCTGGTGAACCTGAATACATATTAACATAAATTTTCCAATCTGAAGAATGGGAAAAATTATTTTTTAAAAATTAACAGAGATTCAGGAATCTTTGGGATAATATCATTTGGCCTAACATACATGTAATAGGAACCTGAGGAGAGAAAAATTGAAAGGAGCAGAAAAAAATATTGGGAGGAGTAAGGGTTGACTTACAAATTCAGAAACTCATTGAATCTCAACTAGGATAAATACCAAGAAATCTATCTATCTATCTATCTATCTATCTATCTATCTATCTATCTATCTATCTATCTATCTATCTTTTTTTCACAATACTACATCTGTATAATCAAGCTGCTGAAAATGAAAACTATAGAAAAGAATCTAGAAAGTAGCCAGAGAGGAAAACATGAATAATGACTAACTTATCATCAGGAACAATAAAAGTCAATGGAATGACACTTTAAAAGTTCTAGAACAAAAAGGGGCAACTTAGAGTTCCATATTCAGTGAAAAATATACTTTAAAAAGCAAGGTGATGCCAAGTTTGAGCTCAGATGGAGTCTGGGTGACTGGATTTACCCTTTATTCTGAAACAATGAAAAACAACACAAAACATATGAAAGAATAGTTTTCAAGATTGTGGACACTGGGCAATTAATGACAGCGATCACTGAAAGATGAAAATGAATTGAGAAAAACCCTATGATTGCTATAGTTTTCTGCCTAGCGATAGCTTCCAAGCTGCAATGCAGGCAAGGAGAACCCATGTGGAATTCAGCAGACTCCCTGAGTGAAGGAGACAAAGCTTACAGTGTGGCAAGGGACTAAAATTCACAGCACAGAGTAACAGAGAGGAGAAAGCTGCATGAAGAGAGTGCTCTGGAGATCTGCATAGGGTCCCCAGAGAGAGTGATGCTGTTTGGATCAGTGCATGTGAAAACTGGGCATGAGAAAACTGACCAAGCTGAGGAAAGAACCGCCTGAAAGGATTAGAGGAACAATTCTCAGAGCTCACACAGGACCAGGAATAGTTCTTATCACCACTTGCAAGAGCGGAAAATATCATAATTCATGGAACAATAGGTTGGGTATTCAGAAAGGTTTTCTGAAGGGTATTCAACAGTGGGATAAAATTAGCTCTAATGTAAATGTTGCTCTGGTGCCACCTAACAAAGTTTAAAGGCAAGATCAGAAAGGATCAAACTCTTTCCAAGTAACTTAACAGCATTCTAAAACAAAGCACAATGATATTTATGGGAATAGAAAAGTATCCTGCACCTCGTAAGGGAAAATTCACAATGTCTGGCATCCAATTAAAAATTACCAGGCATACAAAGAAGCAACAAAATAGACCCATAATGAAGAAAAAAAATCAATCAAAACTGACCTAGAAGTTATGAAGATGGAAAATTAATAAACAAAACATTAAGACAGATATTTTGACTATATTCCATATGATTGATAAAGTCAAAGAAATACTGAGCCAGTTGAGACATAAAAGATATTTTTAAAAATCAGTTGAAACCTTTAGAGATGAAAACTCTAGAATCTGAGAAGAAAAATACAATGGAAGAGATTAAAAGATTAGAAACTGCAGAAGAAAAGATTAGTGAAATTAAAGACAGAAATAGAAACTGCCCAAAATGAAACAGAGAAAAAAGACTGAGTAAACAATTAACAGAGCATCAAGAACTTGGGAAAACATCAAATGGCCTAATACAGATGAAATTGGAGTCTCCCAAGGCTAGGAGGCAGGAGGGACAGAAAAAAAAAAAATGAAGTAACAATTGCTGAAATTTTACCAAATGTAATAAAAGTTGTATTCCCACAGTTCCAAGAAGCTCAATAAACACTAAGAACAAGAAACACGAAGAAAACCATACAAAGGCCACACCATAATCACATGGCTTAACACTAGTGAAGAGATGTCCACTTTGGCAGTGGTAGTTGATTCTGGTAACAGTAGGTGATTCTAATTTCCATGTTTTTCCTCTACATTTTCAGAACCACCATCATTTCACCCCCTCAGAGATACCAGCCCCAACTGTGCAGATTCCTCTCTTCCAGGGTCTGTCCCAGCTGAACAGAGTATCTCTCCTCTGTGCTCCTCAGTGCCTCCTCCAAAGAGTCTGAGTCCAGGCTTCCTATGACCCTTCCAAATAATGATACACCCAACCCCTCCCTGCGTTCTGCCAGCCTGAGGGGTAGGAGACTACCTCTGTGATGTCTCAGTGCTCTTTTTATACCTGTTTAATCAAGTCTTTACGTTAAATACTGTTTAAATAACAGAGGATGACTGCATCCTGTTAGGTAAAAGCACACATTTTATTATTGTATGTCATTTCAAATGTGTATAGAAGAATAAATATATAGGTTAAGTAGACAGAGTTGGAATGCGTTATTGAGCTTTTCTCTGTTTCAAATCCACCCCTTTATTCTCATCTTTGTGATGTGGGGCTTTGTCCAATAGAGGCTGCCTAAAGAGTGTACAACAGAGAAATGGGAAGCTAGAGGGGGAATGAAAGACTTGCTCCCTCCTGTTTTAATTCCTGTTCCTATCAACATCACCCTAATAACGGTTCTTTAACATATTAAGTAATAATTGATTCCCAGTATGTCCCAGGCATGTTTGGTTTTCTCCACACTCCCAGAAGCAGCCTTAGAAATTCAAGTACCAGCTGGCTGGCATGCTCTCCCCAGAGGTTTGGGTCCCGGCTCCATCAACCTACTGAACTATTCTCTCACATGAATTCTTTTCTGAATTCCTGAGGCAACAGCACCAGTTAGGCTGTGTCCCCTTCTCAGAAATTTATTTACCAGCTGTGGGGACTTTCCTCCAAACTTCTCAGGTACCAGTGACCAAGTGGTACCTTAGGATCCAGGTGTCAGAATCCAAACTCTGTGGTGCCTCTCCCTCAAGATTCTGAATTCCATTAATCCCAACTCTTTGTCCCCATAACTCTGATGGAGGTAACTTCTTCCTACAAATACCACCCCTGTGACATTTTCCTTTCAAATTTTATAGCATAGAGATATACTTATAAATTATACAAATTTTAAAAATATCAGATATGCTACCATATTTCCCCCAAAATAAGACCTAACCGAAAAATAAGCCCTCACATGATTCTTCAGAATGCTCGTAATATAAGCCATACCCCCAAAATAAGCCCTAGTTAAGATCGTCAGCCAGACAGACACATTTAGTACTTCCACTGCAACACACAACGGACGTATTGAATTATAAAATAATAACATTAATATATAATTAAATATAAATATATTGACATTAATACTTAAAATAAATGATAATATAAATTATAATTAAGTATTTGTAAATACTCAAGTGCGCGCCTTTGGACAAGAGGTAAATGCCTATGTAAACAGATTAATTCGAGACTAATTGCCTAATAACCAATAGGAATACAGACACAATGCACAAATAACGTGTGCACTTGATAACCAACAGACGTGGTTGTGTCTAATATGAACCTTCATAATTCAACATGTCATGTGTTGTAATGGATGTACTCAATGCACTTGTGTGAAATAAAGAAACATTTTCTGAATTTTGGTGCCTGCAATTTTTTGTCACTTTTGTGTGGACCATCATTCATTAACTGTCATCATTTTTGTTGCCACTCCTGTCTCATAAGTCTTCAATTAACACTTGATTTAATGGTAGATTTAAAGGGAATAATACTTTGACCCCCAGACAAGATGACTGCGAAAAGAAAGAGCTATTCCGTCAAGTACAAGAAAGAAATCGTGGAGGACTCCCAGGGCAAGAATCTTACGGCTTTCTGCAAAGAGAAGTTGGATCTCTGAATGATCCAAAAATGGCAAGCAGAGTACGGTAACCTCAGTCAACAGTTGGAAGAGGGAAATGCTAAGAAGCGCAGGTGAGGATCAGGTCGGCCACCATTATTTCCTGAGCGGGAAGACATCATCTATGAGTGGATTGCTGAATTGCTGACAGAAGAGCAAAGGCTTTGGTTGTGCATAGGGCTGATATTCAAGCATTTGTCCTTGCAATGATACCAGTTAGAAGTATCCCCCGAAGAATTCAAAGCACCACAACACTGACTGGATGGCTTCCTTCAGCGATATGAACTGTCTCTAAGATCGACAACACTGTTCAAGCTGGAAGATACTGAAGTTATTAAACGTGCACTTCCATTCAGGTCTTTTGTTGATGGCATCGACTTTTCTAAATACCAGCTCTCCAAAGGATTGCTGTGGATGAAACTGCAGTGTTTATGGGCCAAGGATCTCAAATGACAATTGATCAGAGGGGTGCCTCATCAATCTACATTCCCTCTATTGGTTACAAAAGTGCATGTGTTACCTGTATTTTGGCAATTTGTCTGGATGGAAAGAAAGCCCCACCTCTAATCATCGCTAAGGTCAAGAAAGATAAGGTTGAACGTGTTTCAGGCATTTATGTTCTTGAAACCGAAAAAGCCTGGTGCACACAAGCAGTTATAAGGAAGTGGGTCGATTTAATGCTGCCACTTGTTTTGCAAGGTGGCTAAAGAGGTCTGCTAGTCTGGGATTCAGCTAACACTCACCACACTAAAGACATGAAGACGTTCCTTGCAGAGAGATCAAATAATGATTCCCGCAGGAATGACTGCCTATCTCCAGACTCTTGATATTGCAATAAACAAGCCATTCAAGGACCATTTGTGTATGGAAATCAATGACTACATTGAAAATAGAATGGAGAGAAATCAGCATGGAAACTTTGTGAAGCTTAGCCTGCAAGAGTTCGTGAAGTGAAGAATTCATGGGATAAAATCACTGACAGTTGTGTTGCCAATGCACTACAAGCAGGCTACATGGACAAGATGTGCTCATTTAAGGAGAGATTGGAGCCAATGTTTCTACAGGAAATGGAGTCACAAGAAATTCAAGCTGGAATTCGGGGTTTGGAGAGTTATGATGATGTTCCAGAAGATGACATGACTGTATTTGAATAAATGTAGATTGTTGTACATGAATAAATATAGATTGTTGTACATGAAAAAATAAGACATCTCCTGAAAATAAGCCCTAATGCGTCTTTTGGAGCAAAAATTAATATAAGACCCAGTCTTATTTTGGGGGAAATATGGTACATTACATTCAGGTTCTTTTAATACATCTTCTTATTTTGTATTGTCTTATCCCTACATTTTCAGAGATTTCCAATAAAGGCTAAGTTATAATTGTGTATCAGTACTTATGAAACGGAAAAGATCTACAGTAATTATTCACCATTCACATGTTTGCTTCACTTTGTTCCAGGGACAATATTATGGAGAGACTGAGAAATAGAAGATGAGAGACTCACATATCCCTCATGATTTGGGGAAAATTTCCTCATCTATAAAATACAACTTGCGGAGTTATGGTAGGTATCTAAATAAAGCACTTCTGTGGAAGCACTTATTCATCATAAGTGCTCTGTAAATGTGTTTTTACTACTGTGACCAACTGTGACTAGACAGTAGAAGGAAAATAGGATGAAATAAGAGAGATGGAAAAACAGAAATAATTGAAGAAAGTATTCTACCGACTCAAATATACACTGGAAAAAAAGGGGAGGGGGATGAGCCTCTGTTTTTCCCATTCCACTCAACCTTGATTCTCAGTCTACATACCAAAGATAACCTTTTGCCAACGAGAGAGAAGCCATTTGTTAACATACAGCAAATACTGTTTATTGCAGACTTTCCAGCTGACTCATGTGAAAAAGGCACTATGAAAATTAATGAATCTAGATAATCTCTCTAAATGGATTTATGTTAAAATATACAACATTCTTACATAACATCTGTTTTATATATGTGAAATAATATAACATTTAATGACAAAAATTGTTTCCAAAAATAACATTTGTTGAAGGTTAAATGTCTTTCTTTTCTATATCTAGAATCTTTCACAGGATTAACATATGTGTAAATTAAGTGTTTCTTATTACCAGAAAAACTTGATACAGATAAGCACACAAAATGGCCCCAATTTCCTTTTAACTACTAATATCAATATTCAGAACTGAGACCTTTATGAAGCAAAATACTGTAACTCACACCACTGCAGGCTACTTCCTGTGACAGATTTTGAATATATGTGACCTCTTTTCCGCTTGTGCTTTCTCATATGTAAGAACACAGAATAGATAATAAGTCAAATATAAACTAAATCAAAATACAACTATACAAGGAATTGTAATCAACAGAGCCATGACAACTAACATGTCTTGGGAATGCTCCATAGGTTTATATTTGCATGTCCAAGGCCTTGTTGCATTCTACAGTTCATTAAATGTTTTGATTTTTTAAAAACTGTTGGCATTAAGAACTTTAAATAAATTGAAATAGTCTATCACTGAGTATGTCAAACAAGAGACCTAAGTATGCAGAGGCTAAAGTAAGCTACACCATGAATGACAGATATCATGGTCACAGGCAAAACGGGAACTGTTTAGATTTTGAGATTTTGATTTATGGGCAGTATGTTCGCTTTGTTGCAAAAAAAAGAATTCACCACTGTCAAAAGAAAAATGCTTGCTTATACATTGAGATGAGGATGAAATAATCTGAAAAAGGAAACCTCACCTTAGTAAACAAAATATTTTGCAAGGTCAAAAAATTCTATTGAAAAATTTTCAGTTTTAGTAAAAATAACGGGCCCAGAAGCAAGTCCTCTGCTTACTTATGTTTGCATTGTTACTTTATGGCGATGAATTAAGTGTACCAAGAGATAAGAATTTGACATTCTCTTCATGGCTTCTTAAAACAAAGCACGTTGGAATAATGCCAAAAATTTAAACGGAGTTTAAAAACAAACATCTGAAGAAATTAGTGACTGCTTCCCTCGTCAAAAGACTCCACTCCTGAATCACTAGCAGCAGCACTGATTTTTTCCTGTCGTCTTCGCATGATTTCTTGCAACTCGGAGCTGCCACTGCTATCCTGAAAAAATAAACATGGTGCAGACATGATGGTTACTGGTTTGTGCAGACTGCAGGTCACATAATCAAACAGCTCAGGGTAAAAGTCTTGTGTTTTTTCTTCTAGTATCTTTTGGAGGAAAAGGGAAAGCTGCCGTTCATATAAATGACGCTTTTGGACTTCCCTAACATATCACATTAATAATTTTTTCATTTATAAAGTGTCCTAAGAAAGTTCATCCACCATGCCTTTCACTTGAACATGATAAAGATAAATCAATAATGTATGTTGACTGCTCTAGAGTCCCTGGGAGGAAGAAGATATGTGCACAATAAGCATAATAAGATGGAAATTATCAAAGAACCCTCTTTGGCTCAAGCAAGATACTCAGCTCCCTTTGTGGGATTCTAACCGAGGCCCAAAGATTAGGCTCAGAATACCCCGAGCTTCCCTCTATACAGTGGGAAATTCACAACCAGAGGAACAGGACCAAGAGACCCCGAGGAAGTGGGCAGTGAGGGCAAATGACAAAGACAGGGAGTCCGCACTGAAGGAGTTCAGCAATGTTGGCAATATGGAACACCTCTGCCATACCCTTAAGAAGTCATTCATACACCGTCAACAAAATTAGAATGTATTACCAGGGTAATAAAACTGCCTCAGAAAAGTTATAATCCTTATTCATGATCAATATGCAGAAAGCCTAATATTGAATCACCAAGGTAAATGTCATAGGAAAAATTTCCAAGGGAAACAGAATTTCTCCTGACTGAGAATAGTTACAGGGTTGGATGCATGAAGCTATTTTACTCTGAGTTATTTAACTATTGAATTTATATAATATACCTACTAGAGATAATTATGTATCAGTTTCATGCCAAAGCCTATATCCTTTTGAGTCCAAGTATAATTTTCATGAAAGCTATTAAGAGCTGTGAGATACAACAGTTGGAAACTACTATCCTTACAAAGCCCATTTTAAATAGAGTAGGATACTAGAAGCTTAAGTGTATCAAATCTAGAAAACATTTACTGTCCTGCTTCTTTACAGACAACTATGACTAATTAATTACTCTTCAGGGCTCCCTATTTTCATGATCCCTACCTAATATTCTGATTATTTAGATGGATAATCAGGCCTAAGACACACAGCTAGGGTTTTAAGATCTTATAACTTCCAACCTACTAGAATTTCCACACTAAATATCAAGGACAGGGAAGAGAATTCTGGCCTATTGCGGCATTTACTCACTCAGAAGTGAATGTCTACTACTCTCTCAAAATTAAGTAGATAATGCATATAAAATAAGAATGCTAGGCTTTTCATTAAATGTCCAAAAGGATATGCTCAAGCTTCATGTTACACGAGCATTTATAACAAATTAAACTCCCTGCTAATGGTCATTGATGGTCTCCAGTGACAAATTACAAAAGCTGAGTCAAATTTAATTCAGCTCTGTATGAAAGGGAAATTGACCAATACGGATGTAAACAGATGATGTCAGAGCTTTCAATCTGCAGTTCACACTCTTGACAACTACAGACCACCACCTGAGGTTGACAGGTCGTACCTCTAACGCAGCTTTCTGCACAGTGATTTGGTTAAACACTCTGGCTCCTTCTGGGCAGACTGTCTTCAGCTCATCTTTATTGAGAGAGAAAAGTTGTGCACCATTTAATACTCCAAGGCTATTGACAGTCCTAAAAAAACAAAAGAAAGAAAAAGAAATAGAGTGTTAAAAATATTGTCTAGAAAAAAGGAAAGAATAATTTGTGGTCCTGCCATAACCTCTCTTTTCTAAGTGTTCCTCTCACTGGAACTCAGAGAATGGTACCACAGTGCTCAGTCAGGACAGTGGCACGGAACACTGATTAGGAAGCGTCATAGGAGCCATCTGGGTTCAGTATCATTATTGTTTAGTACCCATTCCTTGCAATTTGGTGTTCCATAGGAGGAACAGATAGCTTTCTAGCAACCAGGCAATTCACTAACCAGTGTGTCTCATTTTTCAGTCATGCTGGGTAAGTGAGTTTCTAATATTCAAGTTTCCTTTAATATGTATTATTCAAATAGTTTATTGTATCATAGACATAAACTCTTAACAAATTTTTAGATTATAGATAAAGGAAAAGCCCTATTAGATTATCATCTACGATAGGTAATGATATCTATTTTTTATTTGCCTGGACTCTTTTATTTGTTTGGAATCATATACTGCAGCAGACAGAAACATGCTGTTATACATTCTGTACAGCCTGGGGAGTCTAGCTAAGGCCTAGTCCTACCCTGTGTAACCCGAGGACGAGAAAGAAAGCTACTGGCCTCAAAGCTGCTGACAGTTTCCTAAAGGGACCAAAGATAAACAGACACCACCACCTAGAAAAATGGGGTGCCATCAAATAAATGATAGTTATTGCTGCTTCTTCCACTTATTTTTTTAGCTATAAATAGCTACAGTCATTCTCTGAGCATGAAATAAATGCAGTTTGGGCTCTTATATTTTTAAAGAGTCACTTGTGACATCTTAGTGACGAAAGTGAAAACGATGCATGTTTACACACAGAACTGTAAAGGACTCGCAGAGGGACGTACACAGGGCTGAACCCCTTTGACTGTAACCACGTCTTCACATCGTCTGGTGTGGAGTCGTAAGTGATATTGACAACTGGCACGTTCTGCCGTGGCACATGGAACTTCTTCTGGGCGGCACTCCGGCCAATGGTCAGTCTGTGGATGAGCTCATCCTGCACTTCCTCCATCTGAGATTTCCTTCCTGGAGGCCGACAGGGAGTAGGTTAGTTTAGAAACTCCTCATATGTCACTCTCTCTAAAACCCCAATGCCAATAATTCTTTGACCTCATAGGAATGATAATCTAGTGCTCCTACTGTCTTTCCTCACTTTCATCCTCACTCAGTAATAAGTTCTATGAACATTTATTAAATTCACTCCCTAGCTCTTCTCCTCCTCGCTCTTCATTGTACTCATTTGGCAAAACCTCAACCCTTGTTAAATCTAACTTTCTGTTTATTCTGTGCCTGCACCTGCACTCTGAGTATAACACAACAATGCTGAATGATCTCATTTTCAATTCATGAATCAGCGGGGAGGTTAATGCTCCCTGACAGTCATACTATACATTTTCTTAGGCCAGTGGTTTCAACTGGGGGAATCTGTGACCCCAGGGGACATCTGGGAATGGCTGGAGACACTTTTGGATGTCACAGTTGGGGTGGGATACACAAAACATTTTACAATGCACAGGTCATTCTCTACAACAGAGAATTATCCAGCCCCAAATGTCAATAGGGCTCAGGTGGAGAAATCCTGTCCAAAACCTAGACCATGTAAGTGCCACTGTTATACAAGTATCTGATACCTTTTTCCTCTGCAAACCTCCAACACCTATTCCCCACCTTACCCTGGGCTTGATGAGCTCACTTTCCTAATTTCTGAAAAAAAATAAAGAAGTTAGAGGAGAACCTCCATAAATTCTCCTAGCAGTTCTCCTCCCCTCCCAGCACTTTCCACATACATGCCGCCATTCTCCGTCCTATTACATCACAGATGAGCTGTTCTCACGCTCTTAAGGCCAACCCTTCTATGGGGTGTACACTACACCCCATATCCTCTATTTAAATACTTTGACAGTAATTTCTCACCTACTTAACCTGTTGTCCTTTTTCTGATTTATTCCATCAGCTTACAAACATGCTGTTATTTTGTTATTTTTTTCCCTCACCTTCAAGTAAGCTCTTTCTTGACCCCATGTCCCCTCCTAGCTACTGCCCATTTCTCTGCAACACTTTCAGCAAAACTCTGAAAAGCTGTCTGTACTAACTGACTCCAAGTCCTGTTCTCCAATTTTCTCTTAAATTCATTGCCATTGGGCTTTGGCCCCCTCCCTCCACTACATCTTGCTCAATGTCAGTGGTCAATTCCCAGTCCTTGTCTCACTGAATCCATCAGCACCATCTGAAGAAGGTGCCTCCCCTTGAAACACTTTCCTTTTGTGGCCTTCAGGACACGACTGCCCCTGATTTTCTTCCTTTCTCCCTGGCCTCTCCTTCTCAGTATCCTTTTCTGAATATTCTCATCTCCCTAACTGAGTAATGTTATAAGTACTCCAGGGAACAAACAATCCTTGGGTCTCCCCTCTGCCTGCACTCACTCCACCAGTGACATGGGACAAGTCTCTTGGCTTGAAATGCCATTTCAAAGCTGATGACTACCAAAATGATTTCTCCAGTCCAGACTGTTCCTTTAGATCCCCTATGCCAGCTGTCTACAGCATGTATTCAGGTAGATGTCTATTAGATAGCTCAAATATAACACGTCCAAATCTGTACTGCTTATCTTCTTCCTGAAGTTTGCTTTATGCTAGACATCCCAATTTAGTTAATGATAATTCTATTTTTCTAGTTCTTCTAGCAAAATACCAAGGAGCTATGCCGAGTCCCCTTTGTCCACAATTACGTCCAATCTATCATTAAATCCTGTTAACCCTACCATCGAAATATACTAAAAATCCAATTAGTTCACTCCACTTTTTTCTGTTACCAGCTTGGTCTAAGCTACTAGCCTATTTACAGGTCTCCCTGCTTCCACTCTCCACCAACCCACTCCCACCCCTGCTCTTCAATCTTTTCTGAACGCAACAGGTAAAATGATCCTTTTAAAATGTAAGTCAGATACTGCAAGTCTTCTGCTCCAAACCTTCCCACGTGATCCAAACTACTCCCGGAAAAGACCCTAGGTGACCTCCACGCCTCTCCTCCCGGGTGCCTCTACGACTCTGGCTCACAATGGCTTCCCTGGTGCTTTTCATATCTAAAAACCTTGCCTGGATGCGTTCCACCCACATACCCACACGGTCCACTCTTCTCCTCCTCTCCATGTCCCGCATTTAAAACTGCAACCCCCTCCCCAATAGCACTCCCTAGTCACAGACTTTATTCTTCTCCATACCACTTAGCACTTCCTAATATTTGTCACCTCATTGCTTATTTATCTATCTTCTTTCATTAAAATACATGCCTGATGAGAAAAGGGAGTTTTGCCTATTCTGTTTACTTAACCTGCAACATGTGGAACAGTGTAGGATTTAGGAAATGATCACTGAATAAATGAATAAGGAGGCATTCTGCTGACATTTTTCACTGAGAGACTTCAAAAACTATCATGTACAAACTCCTAAAATCACATTGCTAATTAGTAGCAGAATTTAGCTAGAACTTTTTTTAAAAAACTTTGAAGTCATGGCTGTTTTATGGCCATAATCACTGAAACTGTTTTAATTAAATTACCCACTATCCCTCTCCCCTACCCATTTTACACTTGTGGAAAAGGTGTAAAAATACACACACACACACACACACACACACACACACACACACACACAGATACATTATTTGTAAACCTTCAAGGATTAACTTCAAAGAACTGATATGGTACTCTACTTAACTGATTAACTTGGCAAGTGGAAATGACCTGGTCACTAAGGGAGGTTTGGTGACCATTGTTCTATGATCTTTTTTTTTTTTCCCCAGGGAGAGTGCTTTAGAGTGTTTGATGTCCCTGGGAAATAAGAAAGTGTGAAATAATCATGTAGTGTTATCTCAGTCTAAATTTTTTTTTTAATGCTTCAAGTATTCAGAAACATTTTGAAGAAAAAGTCTAAAGAAAAGTAAATAAAAGAAAGGAAGGGAGGCAGGGAGAGAGGGAGGGAGGAAGAATGAGGAGGCTAGCAGAGTGAGAGGGAATACTAGTGTTATATTTAAGTAATACACCACATGCATTTCATTTGTTAACTCTTTAAAATCACTACATCATACTGCCACACAGCACACGAGTACATCTCAAAGGACTAAAAAGGAAAAAATACCACCACACTGAAAGTTTTAGTTCCTTATCTACTGACTTAGCCAGTAACGATCGTCTGCAGTGCACAGCATAACTGTCTTCCCGTGAGTACAAAAACCTCTTGTAATGTGCTCCTGGCTTTTGGTTTCCACTTGCAATGTTCTAGTACACAACAAACCAGACTCACTTTATACCCCTTTCTAAAGTAACACTTCTGATTACAAAGGATTAAACTCAAATAATAAGGTCTAATGTTTCAAAGGAAGAGGAAAAAATACAAAACAACCAAAGCATTGATATCGTCAAAAGTGATAAGGGGAGAAGCGTTTGAACCCTGTGATAAATCAATTTGAAAAGCTTAGATGACACGGCTCCAAGCAGCTCGTTTGAATAGGCAACCAAAGTTACACCTCAGCAAAAGGAGTCTGGCTCTTGCTACTTGTTACATTTTAAAAGCAGTCGTTTTGACTTTGTTCCTTGTTTGTGGCTATTTGGTAACATTTTATGAGTGAGTATTCATTTTATAGTTCCTTCCATTTTATTTTTATCACAAATCTAGGTAGTAAGCAGAGAATATAGGTAGCATAATAGGCGTATTTTGAGAGAAAGCTGGCTGCCAATAAACAAACATGTCTATCTGATACTATACTGTTCAGAAGCCCAAACATTCATCCAGAAAAAATGTTCTCCAAACGTGCTCAAGAAAAGCTATTGGGAAAACAAACAAACAAAAAAAGCTTGCTATATAAAAAGAAACATATTTATTTAATGTCCAACTATACTTTTGATATATCTTTAAAAAGAACTCTATAATAAATAAATGCAAAGTTTTATTATTTTAAGGAAGCAAATACATGTGTTAATTTTGGGAGAGATACTATATTTTATATACCGATGTCACCTTTCAGTTATGAAAAACAGACTTGAAAATGATGGGTCGCTATTATCAGGAGAGTTCTCTATCTTTCAAGTATTCTAACAATGCATCTTTCCCATTAGGTTATTCTTAGTTTCTTAGACTAGGACAAAGAACAAACTGTCCCAACCCACAGCCTGTTCCAAACAGGGACTGGATGCTTATGAACTCTGATCCTACGCCTGGAAAAAGAGTGCCACAGTGTCAAAGATTACTGTGCTGACGTATCAAAAAAGGGAAATGTTATAAACTTGTGGTAAGAATGAAGAGAGAACAGTCATTTGTTACAGGAAACTTTTCCTTAGGGAAATCAATAAAAAACATAGCACTTTCTCATCTCAAAACTATGTCTTTAGTGTCTTTGAAAAAATTATAAGCATCTTAAAAAAAATACACAGTTTTTTAAATTTAGTAGCATATTTATACACACTTACACGTTCTCATACATACAGAGACACACAGACAGTTGCTTTTGCTGCACATAAAGAGTTCATTGTTTTCCCAAAACTTCATTTTTCCATTAGTTTTTTTGATAAGGTCAAGATATACATAAGGAGGTGATTTTAAATCGGCTATACCTTGGGAGAGATAATAATGTATAGAAGTAGGCTTAAGCTTCATGCATTTAACTAGAATTTCTAAAACAATTAAATAGTAATAGTTTTAGTGTTTTCTTTTTTTATTTTGTAATTTATCAAGAATGACCACAACTGAATAGATGTGGCTATGATTTACTGAGATGAGAAAAACAGTAGGGTAAAATGGGAGTGAAAGATTCAGTAATTTGGTTTTGAACGTGAATCTTAAGCATCAAATCTGAGTAGTTCAATACCTTTATCTGGATGTCAGATGAGATTTGATATGAAGACAAATATTGGAATCATGTCTTTTTCATCAACATAGATAGTATTGAAAGAAATGGAAAGAGATTGATCATCTACAGTCAAAGTGTGTTTATGGAGCAAAGAACCCAGAACTGAGTCCAGGAGAGGCCAGATTGAGAGAATGAAATATATCCTTTTCGCACCCACACTCTTTATGCACTTTTATCATATTGAGGAAATATCTTCCCAACTCTGGTTTTCTACGAATTTTATATGCCAGGTATAGGTAAAGCAAAGTAATTTTTTATAACATTAAAAAACACACCATAATTTGAAGATTAAATAGGTCAGCCGTGCACTATAAGGTAAAACAAAATAAAAATTATAGTATCTTAGAATTACTTTGTTTTCAAATTATAACTCTGCTGTTCCAAGTACTAACAATAATCCAAAGTTGGCCATAGTGTCATTTTCCCCATTTTTTTAAATCTGGTTTTAATAGAAATCATTCATATGAAAAATCAAATTTAAATTTATGAATAAACGAAGTTGAAGTCTAAATCACATGCAATCTAAATTTGGTGGGTAAAGTTGAAACTGCTATGGGCAGGCTGATTCTGTTAACCTAGTTTGCTTGTATATAGAAATGTCAAGGGAGCTGAGGTTGAAAAGCCTTGACTGATTTTGACCAATATGACACATTACAAGCAGGCAGTCACTATTTGCTGCTATCATTAGCATCACCATTGACTTTTTGGACCAGATAATTCTGTTGGGGGTGGAGGGTGGGTGTCCTGTTCATTGTAGGTCATTGCTAAACCCACCTGTATTCCACCTATTAGATGCAGTAGCATCCACCCAACTGTGATCAAAATATGTCTCCAGATAATACCAACTATCCTGGGAGTAGGTGGGTAAAATTTGGCTGAAGACGACTGATCTAAATGCTTTATATGCATTATCTCATTGAATCCTCACAATTATCCTATGAAGTAGGTATTATTTCCCTCCACTTTTTAGATATTGAAGTATAGAGAGAATTATTAAATTGTTGATGGTCAAATAGCCAGTAAGTGATGTTTCATTATACATACTCAAGTACATCTAGCTCCAGAATCTTCATTCAACCACCACAATGTATTGGAATATGTGTAGAAATACATACATTAGAGAATAGAAAGAACTTCCTGTTTCTCAGAATTACTTGGAGGATGAGAAACTAGGTAAAAACCTTTGCAATCTCTTAAGTATCATGCAAGTATAAAGGGCTATTATTTATATTTAATAATATTTTATAACAGCAAAACCAATAATAGACAATATTTTACTTAGCAGTGCTTTTAATTTGCAGAAGGAACTGTGTATCTTTTGCCTCCCTGAGAAACTTACGGTCCACAGGAAGTTGTTTGTGTCTCTGGCTATCTCGCACAATACTGCCACCGTCACTGGAGCTGCTGTTCTGACGAGTAACATTTGCAGGGGCCTTTGCCACAGGAACAGGTGCTGGAGTAGAAGGTGGGAGGGGGACAGGGACAGGAGCTGGTGTTGGAGGAGGTGATGGAGCAGAGGGAGGGTCGGTTGGTCTCGGACCATGCTCCATCCTTTGCTTCTATAAAAAGACAAACAATTAATTTGAAATTGTAAAAATATAAATTTAGTCTACAAAAACAAATTATACTTCAAAAGCATTTTTGGCTATTTATTTGTACACTTACTTGAAATCCATAGCAAATGTGTGTGTGTGTGTACATATACACCTTCCATCCTATATGGTATAATAATCATTAAAAACCATCTCTACATATTTGCTCAAAATCATAAAACCACACTCTACTTAAAAACCATACTCTACATATTTGTTCAAAATCAAAATGTTAATTAAGGAGTCAAAAGGATATACCAATAGCAAATAGTAATATTAATAATAGTAACAAAGGTCAAAAAAATTAAACTTGAACTTGGAATCAGACACAACCATGGTAGGTCAAAAGATTTTTGATTATTTTATAATTTCCAATAATAAAAACTTCTAATTGTACTGGAAGTCTAAATATCAACAGCATAAAACATTACTTACTCTTTTAAATGTATATTATATTCAAAAATGTTTAATTCTGTTTCCAATTTGTTAAGAAGAGGGGAAATATTTCAGTAGATAAAAGGATTGTGCTTTAAAGTAAACACCTAATTTTAAAATGTTAATTTATTTAAGTCTTAACCCTTTGTGCCATCATCTTAATGCTAATTAATTAAAATTAGAAATTTTCCTGGTTAAAATAGGAATGTTGTGGGGTGAATGGTGGTAAGGGTAATGGGGTAGTCTAATTCAAAAGAAAAAAGGCCATGTGGGGATTTGTATTAAAAAAGGTGGATGTAATAGAATACACATTAACTTTCACTAACTTTTAAATCATGGTTGTTAGTCTATTATAAAACAGTGTTTATGTATAGTCCCTATTAACTACACACAATAGTTAAAACTTTAAATGAAATAATTTTATCTAATAGATAACTGCATTATAACAAGTTCCAAATTCTCAAAAGGCACTTTTTTTTTTTTTGGTACAATCAAAGACACAGAGCAATGGCCTTATAATTTAGGTAAAGTTTCAATACTGCACTGGCACAGTTTTAATTATTCTAACATTCACGATTAGCAGATAAAATGCAAAACAGCAGGCCTTTTGGTAATCTGGTTCTTTGGTTAGAACAATATTTACTTTTCATTTTTAAATTGGCCCAAATATAAGGTAATATTGATTTTAAAAGAGGCCTCCCCAATTTCCACAGAGATCAAAAACATAAAAATACACACCACACACACATATCACTTTTAAATTAAATCATTACTCAAAAAACAACACACCACCATCATAGTCGCCTTCACAGCAAATGAGTTACACCTGTGGAAACCAGCGTGGGAGGGAGTCCTGGTTCTTTTCTGTTGTCTCTTTAAATGCTACCACTCACCCGTCAGTGGGTGGAGAAGGTGGGAAGGGTATAAAACAAGGATGAAAGCAGAACTCAGAGAAGTGTTTATAATGTTGGTAGATAGTGGAAGGAGGGCGGTGGAAGGGGGAGCGAGGGAGGCAGGCAGGCAGGCAGGAAAGGAACAGGGGGTTGTGTTTCATGGAGCGAGAGCCATGGAATTAGATGAGAGAGAAACTGAAATTGCTGACCCCTCAGCATTCAAGGCCTAGAAACATTTCTCATATATTAAATAAAAGAGTTATTTATTTATTTATTTATTTATTTATTTATTTATTTATTTTCATTACTATTATTCCCCACAAAACAATGTTCCTATATTTGGGCCAATAAAATATTTAAAGAAATCAAAATAAAGCAAACATCACCAAAATGTACTACTTAGCACACACCAAAGTCATCTGATTAAAATATATGCAGTGTTCCCTTCATAGGACTGTCCTTTGTACGTAATTGCATGAAGGGTTCGTGAATTCTCACATTAGGATTTCAGAAGTGTCAAAGTTTAAATTGCTGTGTTTAAAGCTTAACCAAATGAAAAATGCTATTAGTTGTGCATTCCATGATATGATTCACAGTTTCTCCTTTCATAAAAACAAGAACAGCTAGTGTTTTGCTATCCATCAAATAATCCTGTGAAAAACTGAATACACCGTGTATTACTGTCACAATGAAGCCTGAGAGAGGCTCAGCAGATCTTCCGTGCCTCGTTTCATTCCTCTGTCATTGCTACATGATGCAACTTTATCAGTGTCACCTAACAATAGGCTTAAATGTTATATACGAATGTTTGATTATAGAGAGACCCTATGAAAAATGTTTATGAATTATGCCATGAATTTTATTTACTTGCATATTTTCCCCTTTTCTTAATCCTCTCTTCCTGTCTCATGCTTCCAACCCCTGGAATGGCCACCCTCTTCTGAAATGGCAACCAAGTCAGCTTTCCTTTGGAGACTGATTTATCATTCTTGGTGTGGAGGAAACAGGATCAGTATTGACTCTTGAACTCATTTTTCTATGTCCCTCCCCATCTTCTCCACTCCCCTTTACCTAACATCCAATTTACTGCTCTTCCCTTCAGTATTTCTGTCTCTTGGCTAATTTTGGTTGGAGGTGGAGATTCCAATGTACCCTCAGCTTATGGAAAGTTTTGAATAGCAGAAAAGTACCTTTCACTGTCTTCTCTTGACCCAAAGGTACTAAAGCTTCAGAGCCGAAAACAGAAACCTTGAGCAGCCCTTTGCAGTTTTCCCAGGACTCTTCCAGCATTAGCACTGAAAGGACCACGTCCCTACAAACCCCTCCGCTGTGAACAAACTGGGATGACTGCTCACCTTCGTGGTGGACCTATTTTTGTACCATAACAGTCACTTCCTATCTCTTGCCTTTTAGCTCCCACAAATACACTTAAAGTTCTGTTTAAAACTAAATCTGTCCTTTTCTCTTTCTCTGAAAGAAGTCAGAATTACTAGACCCCATGGAAAATTTACTTTTCTATTGATAATTAAATAGGCATGAGTCACTTTTCATTAGCCACTAAAGCTGAGTAGAAATTCTCCAGGATTAAAGAAAGTTATTTAGAGATAAGCTCCTGATTCATGCAAGACATTGCTTCAAGGGGAAATTATGCAAGCAAACTCAACAAAGCCATTAAAAATGAACTGTTCTTAAAACTTTAACCTACACTTTTTTTTTTTCTAAATTTGGTCCCTTTGGAACTCTGTGGTGAAAACTAGGCACAGTTGGAACATTTGGAGGGTGTTAAGTCCAGAGACTGAATCCAAAAAATTATATTAAAAAGAAGTGTCATGAGGGAACAAATGTGGGTTACCTCTGACAGCTCGCCAAGTAATTGCTATTAGGAAAATGGAGCAAATCACATCAAATGAGAAAATTAACACAGGAGATGGCACTAAAATAATATCAATTATAATTCACATCAAATATCAGAAAATCTGAGCAAATTAGTTTTTGACAGTCAAATTACCTGCCCACAAATCAACCAGTGAAAGAGCTTGTAAATATATAATTAATTTCCATCACTCTTATTTAGCCATGGAAAACTAATTATATAGACTCATGCAACTGTAAACAGAATAGAGTATTTCAGTAACTATTTGTGTATTAGAGTACTGTGTTTTTAAAATAGTAAGATATAGGTTCACCTTATTCTTATAGCTTATAAAGAATATACTTAGAGTACATTAAATGTAAGATTAATTCTTTCTTAAAGCTGAGTTTACAAAATGAAATATACATCATGGTGTGTTTTAGTGAACTTTAGTTTTAAACTTATAAGCAATCTAAACAGAAAATTTTATAATTTTGCACATGTGCGTGTTGGGCAGTAATATATATGTACATATATAGAGACAGAGAGAGTGAGAAAGTGGGGATTTATTTGGGAAAATGTCAACATGTGTGGCAGAATAAAAAGTAAACATCCTTTTCTAACAACCGTACCTCTAATGAATAGATGAGTAGAGTGTTCTAAGCTTAATTTAAACATTTTTTAAATAACTGAGTATTATCAGGAAGTTGGTCTGCTGGAATGAATACAAAGACATCTTTACTAAAATGGTCACTCACTGTCCAGCGGTATCTGAATGTCTGCACTGAGCTTGAAAAAGAGCATTCATAACATGGGAGCAATTAGTAGAGCTAGTGGTTTAGTAGTTACCTGTAGAAAATATTCCCACTTTTAATTTAGGACTATTTATACATATACACAGAAAATAACAAAATTTTACATCCAGACTGGATTGTGGAGATCATGGGACTTGACCACTTCCATTTCACAGCTGAGCAAATTAGAGCACGGAAAAATAAAATACTTTCTTTAAGGTCACACAGCTAGTGAGTGGCAGAACCAGAACTAGAATTCCTCATCTACGAGGACCTAGACTGGGGCTTTTCCCACAGTATCATAAAATCTCTTGCTAAGACACAGAGAAGGCAGAAGAAAAACTTCTATTGAATTCACAGGACCACACTGCCCACACATTTATAATTATTTGTATCTTGGTAGAGTCAGAATATCTATAGTAATAATAGTAAGCACATAGACTTAATAATTAATAATAAACACAAGGCTCCTTTAGTCAAGCCCTTGAGTATATCAGAAATAATAGAGGGGGAAGGTTGGTCTCTGTTCTTGGGATACAGCATGAGAATCTATGCGAGCAAAAGGGTGATTCCAGCAGCTAAACAGTCACAGAGCTAGAGGTCTGGGAATCAAGTCAAAAGAAATATGGGCAACTTTATGTGGCAAGTAGATTGCAGGTGGGGAGAAAACACCCTGGATATCCATCTGTTGCCCACCTAAATTACTACAAAGCCCTACAATACTCTACAACAAAATTTTTATTAAATGTCATTTATCTTCATTTTTCCATAATCTCTCCTAAGCATTTACTTGCTTTTCCCAGTAGTTGTACTCAATCTTTTTATTTTATGTTCCATATCTTTCACAAATTCTTTATTACCTCCCTCCCTTTTCTTTTTAAAATTTTGCTAAAGCCATGGGGGAAACACATTAGGTGGAAACGGCTGTCTTTGCAAAACTGTTAAAAATCACTCCAAAGTTGAGGATATTAAATAGCCTGGACTCTCAGGGACATCAGGTGGCAATTGAACACTTATTCACTACTGGTGCCAGGTACTAGCATCCCTGCCATCAGCAGATAATTTCTAACCCAAAGTGTGAACAATAGGCAAAGGCTGCTTTTGTGTCCTTCCCCCAGGAGTTGCCATTATTTATATACACTTCTTCCTTACAGGAAACATAAGGGTAAGAAAGAAGAGTCACAACTGTGTGCATTTTTAAAACACTGGGTGACTTATAGATGCTACATGGAAATAGTCTACATTTAATTCCCTTATTCCCACCATTCACAAAATGTCTACACACTTAGTGAATGATATAATTTAGATTATTTTCCTGAATTGTAAAAAAATTAAAAGAATTGAAATCCAACAAGAAGATGCATAAAGCAGAAGTCCAATTTCAAGGACGGTGACTGATCAGATCAACTTTTATCAAAGCACAGTGCATGGTAAAGCTAGTCTAAGAAAAAGTCCCTTTAAGCACTGACACAGTGAAAAACTATATGCTTATACAAAATGAGATGACAATCTTTTCTAAGCTAGCTGAGTACATCAGAACATGGAACGTCTGAGCTTTCCTCATGCGGCTGGGTAGTTGTGGGCAAGTTACTTCTCTGTACCTTAGTTTCCTCAGAAATGAAACGTGCCTACTTCAAAAGATTGTGGTGGGAATTAAATGAATCAGTATTTGCAACGTGCTTAAACCATGCCTGGCACACAACCTGAGCACTGGTCCCTGGCATTATCGACCTTGGAATGTAATCTCATTGCTCTCTGAAAATGGGAAGGAAGTTGAAGCAGTGAATCATTAGGTATCTTTGTGTACTACAGAACAGGGAAATAAAATGATTTTGTAAGAAGTTGCTTTAAATTTCTTCAAAATTCTGGTATAATTGGAAGGAAGAGACGGGGAAAATGTGTTAGGCCATTTCTGAGGAGAGTGAGGGCCACTGCTCCTAAAACACCAGTGCAAAGGCAGGAGCAAAGCCAGGGCAGGTGGCTCACAGACTGGGTTCTGGACAGCAGGCTTTCGTGGAGGGTCTCCTCAGTGCCAGGCTTTCTGTCTTCCCTGTTTATCAGTGCAAGATGCTGGCACTCAATCAATATTTGTCAAGTGAATGAATGAGAAGATGAATACGACATAGAAGTGCTTTTGCTTGTGATCCAGTGGAGTTCTCTAAGGTCAGGGCGTTAGGATCACTGCAATCTACATAAACATGGTGGTACCATTACTGTCACTCTGAAAGAAACTGCAGGAGTTTTGTTAGATATTTTACATAAAAATATCTGGTAACACTGTTGTAGAGATATAAAATAATTGACATTTATTTGCAAGGATGCTGTTTTTCCATCTTTAATCATTATGTTTATATGTGTGTGTGTGTGTGTGTGTGCATGTGTGCGTGTGTGAGAGAGAGAAAGGCTTTGAGAATAGAAATCCTTTTAGAGTAGTATGCATGCCAGATAGTAGAGGGCAGATTGTCAAGCTTGCTTATTAAAATTTCATAAGATTTTGGTGGTTTTGTTGGGCTCAGCCCAAAATTTTCAGGAAGTACTAAAAAAATAGATTGCTTTTAATACCTGTTAAAAGCAGGGCCCTCAACCTACACACACGCATGCACGCGCACACACACACACACACACACAGAGTTTCTGCACTCATTTCCACATACATCACTGCATTCAGAGTTGCATCTAAAAATTTTCAGAAGACAATCATACAGTGTTAAAAGGTTTAAAAAGAAACAGCCCAAACAGGCAATCCCCACAAGTTTCTATTTACATAAAGTAGCAAAACAAACTCCTGAAACTTGTGAGTACTTAAAACACTTCTTGGTTGTACCAAAGTTGACATAACTATAAGATGAGGCTCTGTTCAAGAAAGAAGGGATAGAGTTTATGTTCTCAAAAAGTACTCTCTTCCTATGATATGTATTTATAGTTTTGGTTTGCTTTTAGACAGAAGCAACTTTGAAACAGAAAAGTCATCTTGGCCTCAAGGCAGGAATCAGAAGTGAAGAAAAAGTCAAGACTGAACAGTGAACAGGAAAAAATAGGATAGGTTAAACTCTGTAGGAAATCTCAGGAGTGAGGAAATACTTAGAATTTACATTACTTACAAGTTTTAGGTACTTTTTTTTTTATCAGTTTGCTCATTCCTAGCAACCATGCGCACAAATAAAACCAAACTTGGATAGTTGTTTCTAACACCTAAAATATAAACTCTTGTCTTCTGCTCACAGGGGGATATCCTTTGTGAATAGTCTCTCTTATAGCTTATCAGGAGTTAAATATTAAAAACAGTCCAGAGAGCTCAAAACGGGATACACTCTACCACTCTTTTCAGCATATGTTTCAAGCATACACTCTTTAACACTGTTTATGGCATTCAGTCAAAAACCTCTATAGCAAAGAACATGAAGAATTAGCATTCGTAAAGCAGACAGAATCCTATATTATGTCAGGTAACCACATATCAAAATCAGAACACTAAGAACTTAGGAAAGAAAAAGGTATTAAAACTAAGTTAGAAAATTCACTTCAAAAATCCATGGGAAATGGAGTAGACCGTACCTTGAATAACTCAAACTCCTTCTTTGGCATCAACAGCTAATGACAAATGATGAACATAAAATAAGTACATAATATATATGCACGTCAGGCCAGCCAAACATAAGCACAGCAAACAGAAGTTCCATTGCTATCGTTTTAAATTATGAAAATATATAAATTGTGCACTAGTTCTTTATTTTAAACGTTTGCTTGATTCTTGGATTCTAATAAAGCCCAAAGTCACTCTGCATAACTGCAGGACCTGTACGAGGCTTCAATCCCACGAGGAGCCAGAAGTACCTAAATGAATGGTGATGGCAGCACACAACCACAATTCTAGGTTTGGGCAATATATTTTACTAAGCCTAGGCATGAAAATTAACAATTTCTCTACATATTCTATGTACCTTCTACTCAAATTAAAGACATTATTATAATATTTGGTCAGATGTGATCTTTTGCTCAACATTCTGAAAATTAAAAGAATTCTTCCTGGGGACATGAGAAAGAAGGCACCACGGTTTCAGAGTCTATACACAGGATAGTCCATCTATTCTGTCTCTGTTGGCAGATCTAACTCTAGAGGTCCTGTCACAGCCCCAAAATCTCAATACTTTAATAGGAAGAGAATCCAGATGTTAGGGTGAATGAGATAACCAGGATCACTGAAATCCTGGAAATACGGCAAAGGACTCAAGAATATTTCAATGATCAAGAAGAGAGAGTCTGACCCATGTCACCTATATCATGTACCCATGTACACTTTGATCTTAAAATCAAGAGAGGAAAAATACTATAGTCCAAATAAATAAATATTCAGATGTGAGTGTAAGGTGAGGTAAGTTCGAGGTTGGTCAGTGGCAGAAAATTTAAGAGAATGAGGGCAAAGGCCAGTGAGGATGAACGGCTATATATTTCAGCCATTCAGTGCCATCATCTAGCAAGAGGAAGCCACTGAATAGGAGGGCTATGGGTAAGAGTGAATAGGCAGAAATACGATTTCTCAAAATGTCAGAAATATTGTAGGGTGGAAAAAATAGCAGCCAGAGAAACAGTCATTTGCTGGTAAACATTTTGAGCCATTTCCTGAAGAAGTAAACCATAAAACATATGTATAATTCTTCCCTATGTCCCTCACCATTGCCTCTGAACTACCCTAGGAAAAACCTGTATAAATTGTAAAACAATTCTCAAAATGATTAATACACAAAAGGTATCTAAATCCTATTTAAGAGTGATGAATTTAAAAATTTTAAAATGTTTAATTTTGCTCAAAAATCATAATTACCTGTATTGTATGCGTGTACGGTGGATCAGCACGCCCCAATCCAGATTCTGTAGGTCTCACAATATCCAAAATATTATTTGGCACAAATCCAGAGTCTCCACTTGCATTTCGAACTTTCCACCATTGCTTCCTATCATCAAGGATCTGTCATTATGCAAGAAAATAAAGGCGTCATTCCTGTACAAAAACCAACCTATGAAGGAATTCAATTTTTGTTCCTAGACCAGGAAACTATTTTTACTTCTATTAAGTTGACTTAGCATCAACATATTGTAGGATGAATGATTCCTAGGAATTACACTAAGTATTACAATTATTAGTATAAAACAGGTATGAATCCACAGTACCCATGGCCTGTATTACCTCTCAAGAATGTTTACTTGCAATATATCTGAAGTACTTATAGATAACCAAGATGACTATGTATTGTCTCCATTCTTTGAATAGAAAGGAAAAGTATGAAAACTTTTTTTTTTTTTTTACAAAAACTACTGTAATTATCCCACATCATACATCAAAGAAGATGAATACTCAGTTGTAAACTAAGAAAAGAGATTTGGGAGTCACGGTAGATTATTCTCACAACCATTAGTTCATTCACTGCTGGGTACATTTGTGCCAGGGTACTAGGATATAAAGAAGGAAATGTTTTCTCTAATTACAATAATCAAAACAGCATGGTATTGGCAGTAAAACAGACACACAGACCAATGGAATACGATTGAGAACCCAGAAATAAACCCACATATACATTGGCAGATAATTTTTCACAAAGGAGCCAAACACATACAATGGAAAAAAACCACCTCTTCAATAAATGGTGCTAGGAAAATTGGAAAGCCATGTACAAAAGAATGAAACTAGACTGCTATATGTCACCCTATAGCAAAATTAACTCAAAATGGATCAAAGACCTAAATATAAGACCTGAAACATTAAATTGCATAGAAGAAAGCATAGGTACTATATGGACCTTGGGTTCAGAGAGGATATTGTGGGTTTGACCACAAAAGCAAGGGAAGTAAAATAAAAAATAAATGAATGGGACTGTATCAAAGTAAAAAACTTCTGCTCAGCAAAAGAAAGCATCAACAAAACAAAGCGACATCCAACCAAATGGGAGATATTTGCAAACAACACCTCCAATAAGGGACTAATATCAAAAAAATATAAAGAACTCGTACAACTCAACAACAAAAAAACAAACGATCCAATTAAAACATGGCAGAGAAACTAAAGAGACACTTCTACCAAGAAGACATACAAATGGTCAACAGATATATGAAAAAAAATGCGCAACTTCACTAGCTATTAGGGAAGTGAAAATCAAAACCACAATGAGATACCACCTCACACCTGTTAGAATAACTATCATCAACAAGATAAGTAATAAGTGTTGGACAGGCTGTGGAGAAAAAGGAACCCTCATATACTGCTGGTGGGAATGTAAATTGATAGAGCCACTATTGAAAACAGTATGGAGGTTCCTCAAAAAATTTAGAATAGAAATACCATACAACACAACAATCCCTCTTCTGGGTCTCTACCAAAAAAAATCTGAAAACATTTATCTGCAAAGATATATGTACCCCTGTGTTCATTGCAGTATTATTCATGGTGGCCTAGACATGGAAACCACTGAAGTGTCCTTTGATAGATGACTGGATAAAGAAGATGTGGTATATATACACAATGGAATACTACTCAGCCACCAGAAAAGATGAAATAGTGCATTTGTGACAACACAGATGGATCTTGAGATTTTCACGCTAAGCGAAATAAGTCAGACAGAAAAAGTCGAGAACCATGTGACTTAACTCACATGTGGGATATAAAACTGAAAGCAAAATGACCAAGACAGGGCCGGCTAGTGGCTCAGGTGGTTGGAGCTCCGTGCTCCTAACTCCAAAGGCTGTGGGTTCGATTCCCATATGGGCCAGTGGGCTCTCAACCACAAGGTTGCCAGTTCCACTCAAGTCCCGCAAGGGATGGTGGACTGCGCCCCTGCAACTAAGATTGAACATGGCACCTTGAGCTGAGCTGCCTCCTGGGTGGCTCAGTTGATTGGAGCACCAGCTCTCAACCAGAAGGTTGCCAGTTCGATGCCTTGAGTCCCACAAGGGATGGTGGGCAGTGCCCCCTGCAACTAAGATTGAATACGGCACCTTGAGCTGAGCTGCCCCCCGGATGGCTCAGTTGGTTGGAGTATGTCCTCTCAACCACAAGGTTGCTGGTTCGACGCCCACGGGGTGGGGGGGGGTGTCCCCTGCAACTAGCAACGGCAACTGGACCTGGTGCTGAGCTGCATCCTCCACGGCTAAGACTGAAAGGACAACAACTTGGGGCAGGACGGTATCCTCAACAACTAAGATTGAAAGGACAACAACTTGACTTGGAAAAAAGTCCTGGAGATACACACTGTTCCCCAATAAAGTACTATTCCCCTTCCCCAATAGAATCTTAAAAAAAAAAAATGACCAAGACAATGGAAGAAACAAAACCTCATAGACACATACAACAGTTTAGTATTAGTGGTTACCAGAGAGTAAGGGGGAAAGGGAGGTGACAGAACAGGGAAAAGGTGATCAAATATAACGGTGATCCCATTTTGTGTTCAACTTGGTGGTGAACACACAATGATGTTTTATAGAAATGTACTCTTGAAACCTATATAATTTTATGAAACAATGTCACCCTGATACATTTAATAAAAATTTAAAAATATATATTATGGTGTATCCACAAACAGCCTTAATTCTAAAATGAACAAATCCCATGAAGGAAGAGCACAAAGCCAAGAAATCCAATTCACTGCTCCAAAAAAACCCAAACAAACTAACAAACAAAAAATATTGAGGGTATATATTGAGGGAGGCTCAAATATATACCAAAAGAGGAATATAATAAATCCACTTTATTAAGAGTATATAAAGGTAAAATTCTATTACCTCTAAAATATCATCCTTAAGAACTGAGAGCTCACTGTTGTTCCTTGCCATAAAGTCATACTTGGATTTGGCATATTTCTTGGGTTGTGTTATGAGTGGATCATAATTTCTATAAAAAGAAAGAGAAAAGATTACTCTGCAAGCTCTTCCTAAAGCCAGAAAACAGAAGTCAAACATTAAGACAAGCCAATTCCTACCAGAAAACATTCTGACAGATTATTCTTATAGTTTAGTTTTATTATATCTTACAGAATATGAAAACTAAAAGAAACTTTGGGGTTATCACTATTAAAATGAATAAACTATAGCTAGGGCAATAATAAATAATGCAAAATCAGCCAAGTCTGGAATGCAAATCTATGAATTCTTTAACCATTAAATATAGATACTGGATATTGCTTTGGTAATTAGTATCTCTATCATGAAAGAATTAGGATAAAGATCAATGTTAGCATTTTTCATAAAATTAAAGAAGACTGAAGATAATTTCCATAGTAGTAATTTAAATTATATGCTGATTTCACTAATTAAAGCAGTATGTTCAATTCATTAACCAAATATACATTTAAAAAATTATAACTAAGTGTCAATATTTGGGAAAGTTTTATCCAGTTATCTAAACTGCAAGGGGAGGTATGGATTATGTAGAAGAACAATATACCACTTCCCAATTAATTAATTAATTCACTATAAACTTATTTTAATAGTAAGAGCATGTCTAAGAGTTCAATATTTAACAAATAAAAATGTTTCTTAAAAAAACAAATACTTCTTTTAATCATTAAATTATCATCAATAAATTTAACAGCATAATTAAAAATACTTTTATAGATAATACAATAAAACCTGATATATAAACAATGAGCTAATATTATTCTCTTCATTTCAATAATAAAATAATAACTTTCAGTATTTTTTTTTTTTTTACTAATTTTACTCCCTAATAATCTCCATGTATATTCCCACTTTTCCTCACACATCTCTACAAAATAAAAAGCAAAAGGGGCTAAAAATGTTTGGTCATCCTCCTGTCAAGTGGTCATTCTGTCACTGTGATCAGAATCAGGTTAGAAAACTTTGCTGCATTTCTCTTTGAAATCTTTGCTATCCTGCCTGTCTCAGAAGTGATTACCCAGCACGCACTTATAAAGCACTCTAGAATGTACAAATCTTTAGTTTTTTGCTTTCTATAGATTAGACCTGGATATTACACTGACCATAGCTATCAATCTGAAAATCACACTTTGTAATTTTTCAGATGTACCAAAGTTTCTTAAAGACCTAGAATATATAAAAATGATACGATCTCTTATTTCTGATTTGGAATGATAGTACACACTTAATAAAGAGTAGACACGAAGAGAGCAATGATCTGAGACTTCCCTAAAACACTAATAGCCCATCAAAAGGTGAAGGCTACAAATTCAACAGGTAATTTCCCTAATAACATGGTAATTTCACTGAAGAGTGAATATACTTCATATGGTATTTACTGCAATCCTAGCATGTAACAGAATTTAAGATTAATAATATTATAAAAATAAATGTCAAACCTCTGTGTATTTCATATCAGACCAGAATGTTCAGATAGTTTTTGAAATAATGATGACCAATTTTCTTACCAGCAGAGAACATCAATGATCCAGATGTCTATCAACTATTCAGCTGCTATTGTAATAGTCCAGCTAAGAGATGAGATCCATAATGATATATACTATCTACTCACCACTACATTCATTTTTTAATTTTTTTAAAACTTTTATTTATTTAAGTGTATTTTTCAAGGACCCATCAGTTGCAAGTCAAGTAGTTGTTTCAATCTAGTTATGGAGGGCGCAGCTCATACTGGCCTATCTGGGGATCGAACCAGCAACCTTGTTGTTCAGAACACTGCGCTCTAACCAACTGAGCTACCTGGCCACTCCAATTTTTAAAAGTTTCTGTCTCTGGCTAAATTTTGACAACCTATGTACATACTTGAATATCCCTTCATGGAATTTCCTTCACTAAATTCCTTTTAAATCTTTATTTATCAAAGGTTATAAAATAAACCTTATGAAATCCACCACAGCAGTCTCTGAATGAGGAAAAATATCTTTAAAAATAATGTCCCTTACTTCATCCCTTACTTCCTATGTAAAGTTCCATGAGACAAATATTTTTGAGGAACAGCCAGGAACCTCAAAGACAAATTTGAAATTCAATCAGTTTCAACCTGTACTTTAAAAATTTTAATTATTGTCTTCACTCTTGATTCCTTAATTTTGCACTTTATTTCATTATTTAGTTTTTAATATTGACACTACTTTAAGTACATATAATTTAAGTGAGCTGCCTGAATCCATTTTGAAAGTAGATAGGATACAGGGATATAACTAAATCAGTAAATCAAAGGTAAACTCCCCTGCTAATCTATAAATATCAAGGTAAACTTTTAAAAGACTTTGTGGTAAGCTGTCCAAAATAAATGGCAGAGTTTTTTCCATTAGTAAAACTATACCTTATAGATTTGTGGGTAAAGGACAAAAGAGGTAGTGAGTCTAACATGTTAGATACATTATCACATATTGAGTCATTCAATCAATCAATCAAATCAATCTACAAACACTTAACTGAGTACTCACAATGTGCTAGATGTGGTCTTAAAATGAACCATAATAAAAGTTTTCTAGTATCAATAGATATTACAGCTCTCTGAACACACATGAGAAATGTACCCAAGTGGTTTTCTAGCGGTGAAAAACCATCCCAATTCACTGGCGTTTTGAAACACAAAGATAAGGTAAGAATCACTAATCTGAAATGATTTCTCAAATATTAACATCTAAGAAAAAAGGGAAAAGAGAATACTAGGATGAGTAATAAGTTAGTTAAGAAGAATTCCAATGAAATAATTTTTAAATTTTAAAGGTGATTTTCAGCTATATCTACTAACACTTGAATCTATAATTAAAATGTATTTCATATGTTAGCATTTTCAAAATGTATTATTCTTTGCTAACTTTTCTTTGCATCAGTTTTATATGTTAGTGCCCTTAGAATCATACCTGTATAATTTTCACAGCATTCTACTTAAGTATTACCTCTGTCATCATTCCCAACAGAAAACAAAGATTTTAAATCCCACCTTCTTTAGGTTCTATTAAGAAAAAGCATACTGAAAAATAAACAAATAAATAAAAGGCACGCAACACCCATAAAGGGAGAAACTTTGAGGAAGGAAAGTACAGAACAAGGTCTCTACCCCATTTCATTTGAATGGTCACTCTCCAGATTCTTATTACCGATATTTCACCTCCTTTTCTTTCTCTTATGGACACAGGTTGGCCTATGTGTCAACCTCACTAGCAGTGGCTGGAAAACAAGATTGAAAAACTGAGCCTATTCCAATTCCTTTATTTGTTACCCATCTCAGTTCTCCATCTTAGCCTATATTAAGTTTTTTTAAGAGAGAAAATATGGAAAAATCAAAGAAATGTAAAACTGTAAAGTGAGAATAAAATACACTAAGATGAAATGGCAAATAAGGCCTTGACTTCTTTGAAATATTTAGTTTATCTTTAGTTTAAATATTTCTATCTAAAGGAATGTTTGTTTATTTTTGTTGGGAGAGAGAAAGATGGAAATTATTTCCTTTAAAAGTTACAGAGCTGGAAAGATCCTAGAGACCATCTGGTACAAACTAGCAGAGTTTCAAAACAATTCTTCTTTCTTCTTAATCACAGATTTTGTCAAAAGCATCTTTTTAAAAAGTGAAAGTCATCCAAAGGCAGTTGTACTAAGTTAGAATTAAAGCCTGGAGGTCCTCCAGTTGGAATTATAGACTGGAGGCTTTGTTCAGCCAGTTCTATAAAGGAATAACTGAAACTTTATCAAACAATGGACAGATGGGAAGTTTAAAGAAGTGAACAGTGCAGACACGGGCACCTCTATCTGCACTAAATTAGATTCCACAACTCTTCAAATGATGCCCATGCAATGTTACCTGTCCACATGGCGATTAGGAGTTGGCTTAAAAGCAACAGCAGCATCCCCTTGGTCCAGATGGGGCTCTCTTGTGTAGATGTTATTGAATGCGTACCCATCGGGGGGAGGTGGAACATACTCCAACACACTGGACTGCTGAAAGACAGAGGAGAGATTAAAGGATCACCAATCCTAACTGAATGAGCACTGACGTCAGTCAATAAAAACCCTCCGCTGTATTGTGATCAGTATCATTTTCAAGTGATTGACCAGTAAGTGAATAAATTATAAAATAGGGTTGATACATTTTTGTCAAAGACCTCCTTAGAATGAGAAAAGTAAATAGTGCAAAGACTAAATCTTAATTCTGGAAACACCCAGGTATAAAAACAATACAAGCATAACTCGGAGACATTGTAGGTTTGGTTCCAGACCACCACAATAAAGCGAGCACTGCAATAATGCAAGTAGTAATATTTTTTCTGCTGAAGGGTCTGGGGTTCAATTTGCAAAAAAACACAACACCTGTGAAGCACAATAAAGCAGAATGCTATAAAATGAGGTATGCCTATAAATTTTTTCCTCAGAAATTTCATTAGTAAGTGATTTTAGTATTAGGTAGGCTGTAATACTTGTATAAAATAAAATTGGTTTTAAAACAACAATAAAACCCTAACCCTTGCTTACTATGTGTAGAAACAGCCCTTTACCACTCTAGCACGGTAAATATTGTTGCATGAAAATCAACTGAATGCTGCATTAAAATTATTTTCTCATTTTTAAAATATATATGGACACTTTTTTTTTTTTTTTTTAAATGGCATCACTACGATCAAATTTACTGTTAAGGAAAACACAGAAAGGGAGAAACGCACTGATCTTGATAATCAATAGTCCAGAAGGCAATGTTGGAGTCCCTTCTTTGGCAGTTAAACATGAGCCTACTGGGCTAGCGAAGACGGAGAAGTGAGGGGTAAGGGTCCTATTGAGCATCATGGTTTTAAAGCTATGGGGAGAAAACAAAGAAATAAACCAAAAATATTTTACTTAAAGATTTTGTATTTTTACCTTACATAAAATGAGGTATGAGATATGCGTGATAGACCCTAAAGCACTGGAATTCCTTGGCTATTTCAATTGTTTATGTATTTGAATTTGGGAGTGCTTCAGATAAGTCTTAGACATGTGTTCACTAAAGTTAATTCTAATGACAAAGTTGGCAGGAGTAGGGCCGAGTTTATCTACAGACAGAGTAGGTGAGATGGCTTCAATGGACCAGTGTTGATGTCAAAATACCCACATTACATTACTCCTATGGACGACGTATTAGGATTCTGCACTTCACACACAAAAACAATTTTTACCATTTAAATACCTTAGTGTATGCTATCAACAAAGTGAAAAGGCGATCTATGAAAGGGGAGAAAATATTGCAACTCATGTGTTAGGTAGGGGTTAATATCCAAAATATATGAAGAACTTGTACAACTCAATAGCAAAAAAAAACCAAACAATCCAATTTAAAAAGTGAGCAGAGGAACTGAATAGACTTTTTCCAAAGACAACATACAAATAGTCAACAGCTACACGGAAAGGTACTTAACATCACTGTTCATCAGAGAAATGCAAATTAAAAACACAACAAGATATCACCTCACACCTGTTAGGATGGCTGTTATCAAAAAGACAAGAGATAACAAAGTGTTGGAGAGGATGTAGAGACAAGGGAACATTTGTGCTGCTGGTGGGAATGTAAATTGGTGCAGCCATTATGCAAAACAGTATGGAGGTTCCTCAAAAAATTAAAAATAAAACTACTATATGATTCTGCAGTCCCAATACTAGGTATATTACTGAAGGAAATGAAATTGGGATCTCAAAGAGAAATCTGCACCCCAATATTCATTGCAGCATTATTCACAATAGCTAAGATATGGAACCAGCCTAAGTGTCCATTAACAGATGAGTGGGTAAGGAAGATGTCAAATAGATAGATGATAGATAGATACACTACAGCGGATTACTCAGACATGAGAAAGAAGGAAATCCAGCCATTTGTGACAGCATGGATGGATCTTGACGACATTATGCTAAGTGAAATAAGCCAGGCAGAGAAAGACAAATACTGCATGGTATCACTTATATGTGAAATCTAAAAAAAAAGTGAAATTCATTGAAACAGTAGAAAAGTGGTTGCCAGGGGCTGGGGGAAACAGAGAGAGATTGGTAAAAGGGAGCAAACTTTCAGCTATAAATGACTAAAGCCTGAGGATCTAATGTAAAACATGGTGACTACAGTTTTTAACACTGTGTTGTATAATTAAAATTTGCTGAGAGAGTAGAACTTAAATGTTCTGAACAACAACAAAGATAAATATGTGAGCTGATGGAAGTGTTAATTAACTAGATTGGGGGAATTCTTTCACAATGTCTACATATATCAAATAACTACAATGTACACTTTAAAGATCTTATAATTTTTTGTCAATTATACCTCAATAAAGATGAAATTAAAAATAAAATAAAAAACAAATGGCTTAGCTAATTTAGTTTATCATTTCCCCAGGAGAGAGTACAGGAACTAGATGATTAGGCAATTTTTTATTAAAGGCTGTTATAAAGGAAGGTGTACAAGAAGCTGTTAGAATCACCCCTACCTTTGCCTCGCTCTGAACATAACAGAGGGAGATCAGCCAGTATGAAATCACTGGGTCCTGAGAGCGATAGGGGATTTTAGAAGGGAGGAGAGAAATGACGACAAATGACTAACTATGATGACTACACAACCTTGTTTAGGGCTGCTGCTGGTTCAGAAGAAGTAAGGAAGGTGAGTATTGCCACCATGATTGTCACTGCACTTCACCTACGCCTTTCGATTCTAAACAAAACCACCAGATCGTGAATCATCCAATTCTTGTCCTGAGTGTATTTATTATAGTAGCAATAAAGTATAATAAAATCTCTCTTTGGGGGATGATTGCTTTTTTCACGTATTTTAAATCAGCATGATTTGGCTTCCAACAAAATATTAAGACATAAAATTCCCTAGAACTGCTAGCAGGTGCCTTTCATTTTATTTTTAACATATGAGTAAGTACTTAAGCCAAAAAAATGGAAAACAGTTTACAACAGGAAAAGGACAACTCATTATAAGGAAATATTCTCAATCATTCTTTTAAAATTACTTATTCAATGAGAGTAAATAAACTTTTTTACTGGAAGCCCAGAACACAGTACTCTCTCTTAAACACACAAATTGAAAAAGAACTCACAAAAGTGAATTTCTGAGACATACATCATAAAGTGGATATATTTTCTGATTTAAGATATGAAGACTATAAGCCAGAAATTTCTATGATTTGAAAATAGTCAGTTGTAACTATAGCAACAGCAAGTGTATCATAATTTCATGTTTGATTACATTTTTTTTCCCTCTAGAAATGTTAACCTCTATGAGGAAAGAAAATTCATAGTGATGAGCTCTGAACTGTAAAATTACAGATAGGGATGTATGCCTTGCCTGCCAACCTATGAAGTCATCTTCTTAATCACTCAGTTAGAGGGAAGGGTAGTTATGGAATCCACCTCTACTTTTATATGTAGCCAGAGGCAAAAAACATTCCTTAGAAAACAAGTACTTTCCAAGTAGTACATTTGCTTTATTTTTAAAGTTTCAGAATTTAACCAATCTTTAGAATATCATGGTTATTGTCCAAGGGAACAATTTTAAGAAATTTAATTTATATACATGTTTTTCCTCAGAAGTGAGGACTTAACTCTGGTTTGCTAATTTATTCATTGATATCATATTTGCCACATTATAAATATCCACAGTAGTCTGAGGAAATGAATCTAAGCAATTAAACAAAGGAAATGAACAGGACTTCAAGGAGGATCTAGTCATCATTTGCTGTTCTTTCTTAAACTAGACTTCATTCATGTAATTCCTTGGTTCTGATCATCCTCTTCGGTTTGGTTCAGCATTAAGCAATGCTTAATCTTCTTTTCTGACAGAGCAAGAAGAGTCATAGAAAAATCATCTTTAAGGAAAGTGAAGAGACAACATACCCAATTTCAATCTCTTACTTTGCTCCCCGAATAGGTTTACTCTGAAGCTTACTAAGTGCTTAAAAGATACAATAAATTGTATCATTTACTAAAGGTGTAATAGTGTTATAAATGATCGTTTGAACCTGGGATTGGAGTCCAGGAGAAGCTCTGGCCTTCTAGCCAGGTCGATAGGACTCCAGAGGTTTAAAACTAAGCAAAGAAAATAAAGGAAGAAAGAAAGGGAGGGAGACAGGGAGGAAGCATAGATGGACTGAGGAAATAGCTGCTTGGGACAGGTTTAGAAGACTTGGGTTCTGGGAACTGTCTTGAGGGTCTGATGATGAGAGCGGAAAATAGAAAGAATAAGCCAAGTGGCAATAGGGCAATTCCCTGACTTCAAAAAGCCAGGATCACCGAGGCTCAGGGAGCAGTGGCAGGGTGGGTAGGAGAAGGGCTTTCAGGCTGGAAGGAATGATATGGGCTCCTGCTGGGCTTCACAAGGAAACAGCAAAGGACACAAAAATGACAAAGGGGTGAGAGAGAAGTCACCAAGGACAGCAGGATGTTTAGACATTGATTCTGGAATAATCTTCAGATAAAATTAGAACTCACAATCACAGTTACAAGAAAATGCACAGATCATTGCTTTTGCTGCAAAAGATATGTTGAAAAAATCCTTTACCTCAGGGGAGTATCTTTTCGTTTCATGTCTGTGTTGATGATCGGCTACATTTGCCACAGACCCAGACAATTGATAAAGATCTTGTTCCACTGGTGCTCCCATGAAGTTCAGCATTGGGGGCTCCCAACCATTGCGGAACCGTGGAACATACGGTGGAATAAACTGCTCTTTTGGCCACTCTGTTCTGTAGAAGGGCATTAAGATATACACACACACAAAAAAAAAAAAAAAAAAAAAGATTAAGAAATGTATTCATGCTCAAGGTTACCTTTCGTGAGGCTAGCCATAAAACACACACAAAAAAAGCACAAAACAGCGCACAGAAACCATGCATACCTAATCTGCCCTCCCTCTGCCAAAAAAAGGAGAGTAAACATGTTTAGACTCATATTGAATATCCATAAAATGAAAAGAAGATTGAATAGTGCTTCATTATCTGTTTTCACCACAATGCTTCAATTCTCCGTTGATTCAACTTTTAAGCATGGATATAGGTTTTTGAAAATTTAGGAAGGAAGGAAATGTGAAGCTAGAAATGTGATATTTAGAACATAAACTTCTACTCTAGTATGTAAAGTGGTTTCAGATTGTTGTTCCCCTTCCTGCCCTCCCATCATTATGAGATCTCCAGGTAGCACATATACTTTTCATAGAGAAACAGCAGAAAAAGTTCTCAAGGTTTATGATTTTTTTAAGTTATGAAGTCCCCTAAAATATAACGTTACCCATTTTATAAATTAAATATATCAGCGATGTTTTCATCAGTAAAATCAAGTTAGGACTAACCTGTAGTCATAATCATTACTCATTCATTATTTAACCACTCTGAATGAGAGTTATTTCTAGAAGCTCCTAATCACTTATGAATCATAAAAATAACCTGGACAAAAATTATAGCTTCATTTCAGCTACAATATGTTTTTTGTATTTTTCGCACATGATTCAATTCTTCAGGTTATATTTATGCCATGATGAAGTTAGGCATTTTATTCCGATTATTATGTACCTTAATGATTCTTTTTATCTTTATAAGTTTTAAAGTCAGTATACTGATTCCCTGATACTCTTAAAAATGAAAAGATCTTACCTAGGCTTAGCATAAAATCACAAGATATAAGAAATATATTTAACCAGTTTTTACATGGAATGATATATAGATAGTATGCAATAGTATGTTATATTAATATACAAATAATGTAAATAAATTTTAAAAATATTTTAATATAAAAACAACTGCAGTGCTTTTAAAGAGTATACACCATATTCTAACACAAGCAGTTACCAAAGTCCAAAACATAAGTGGGAATGGTTGTATGTGTTTCAACAGAAGAAAAGGAGAAAAAAATATACATGAATTGGTCCGTAACTTTTAGGCTAACCCTTTTAAAAGCATTAGGAAATAGAAATGGAAATAGAAATAGAACCTCTTGAAAAGCATTAAGAAGATAAGCTTCTAAGTGACCATAGTGAATAATTCACTTTAATTAGTGAGAAAAATCTAGAAAGATTGGGAAGAAAAGAAAGCAAAAATTGTTTATTTACACATAATGAAAAGAAACATTTTAATAACTTGCTTTGCTCAGCAAACTTTAACAATGGTTAATGATTTGTTTCCACAATCACTTTTTTGACAAGATAGAATTCTTAAAATTACCCCCTCATCCCTGTCGTTCCCACTGCCATTGCTCTGGTCCCGGAGAGTGCTGATTAACAGACCCTCCACTATAGCATTGTCCTCCCAAGGGGCCTCCTTGCCTCTAGTTACTTCTGTTCTTGTCCTTCCTACTACGTTTCCCCCAAAATAAGACCTACCCAGAAAATAAGCCCTAGCACGATTTTTCAGGATGACATCCCCTGAACATAAGCCCTAATGCGTCTTTTAGAACAAAAATTAATATAAGACCTGGTTTTATTTTTGGGGAAACACAGTAGATTCAGCTGCCATAATGATCTTTCTGAAACACAGATGTGGTTATTATCACGCTCCTATTCACAAAGTGATTGGTTCTCCACAAGCTACAGAGCCATGTTCCAACTCCTTAGCATGGCGTCGAGGGCCTTCACAACACAGCCCTGCTCATTTCTGTATACCTCACTGAACACCATTCCTCTGCCCCATTTCCACAATCACCTACTACCCAAAGTCTACATCCCAGCTAAACCCATATCCATACTCCATTCTCCTGACTTCCCTTCATGACTTCCCTCGAGCTTCTCTCTCTACTGGGAGGGCCCTTTTCCTGCTTTGCATTCGTGGAAAACTTACTTATTGTGTTGAAAGGCAGCTTAGCGAAACAATTATGAACATCAACTCCAGGGCCAAATTGCCTAGATTCAAATCCCAGCTCTGCCACTTATGAGTTGTGTGGCTTTGACCAAATTATTTAACCGCTCTATGCCTCAGTTTCTTCATTTGTAAAATAGGAATAATAATAGTAACTGTGCAAAGTGAATGGAAGAGTTAATGGCAATACAATATGTATATAAACATGTGTATGTTCATGTGTGTGTATACACACTTACTATTATTATCTGTTGATTTTAAATATCACTTCTTCTTTGAAAGCTAGCTACCCTCCTCTTTAAATCCTTTTCCTGACTGGTCCATCTTGCCAACCACCAGTAGTTTATTTATGAGTCACTCTTGGCACTTATCATGCCTTATATTGCATACATACTTCTGTCTTCTCCACTACACTTTTAGACTTTTAAGGGTTTAGGTTTTTTCAGACATAGAAGGTTACATAAATGTCTTGTTAGATCCATGTAATAAATAAAGAACAATACTTAAAGTATCATGGGTATTAAATGCTAAACTCATATATGTTTACCTGGGTTTCATCCAAGTTTCTCCCAGTGACATCCACAGCTGCCTTTCATCAGTATTGACAGTATAATTTAAGAATTCAATAGTGTCCTTAGTCAACAGAGGGCTGAGAACTGAACTGGCTAGCTCAGGACCTCCTGTTGCCTGTACCACCTAAAATGACAATAAATCATTTTTTAGTAAGAAAATGATGATTATTGTAAGTATATATTCAAAATATGTAGACAAAAGCCATGCCAAAATAAAGCACTGTTTTTATATACTCAAATCAAATTTTGATGTTGTACAATGCACTACTGAATGAAAAACAGCTTGCCAAATCAATTTGTCCACAGTTTGCCACATCAATTTGTGCCTAGTAATCTAAAATGAAAAGTTATAGTTTAACAGTTTTCATAAGATCTGTCTATTGGCTGCATGTGACTGTACTTTACATGGAAAAAGAATGGCTCCCCAGAGAATTCTAAGTCAGATGGTTTAACCAAGTCTGTTTTTTTTTTTTTTTTGGTTGTTTGTTTTGTTTTTTAATATATGTATCTCTACTGGAAAATCTATTATGCCAAACTTGAAAAATATGGTTCTAGAAAAGAGGACTATGAAGGGAAAGAGGTTCAAGTTAACAGTCTGTGGCTGTGCCTATAAAGATGAACAAAAATAAAAGGATCCAGAGAAAAAGGTGAAAGAAGAATGAGAAATGGTACTCTGAATCTATATATTTCTTTCCAGAATTTAATGCTAGGAAATTGCCCTGATTTAAAATGGATAATTTAATGACTAGCAGAAACAAACAAGTGCAACTCTACAATAAACAAAGTGATGATAAGTGGATGTCCAAAAACTGCTCCAAATTTATTTCTCAGGGGCTATTTCTTGATTAAAGAATGGTAGTTATCTTCTAGAGCAGAAACCAGACACCTTTTATTTAAAAAAAAAAAAAAAAAATCTCACCTTCCCAGAGATGTGGCACAAAAAGAAAGGGATTTGTTTTTTTGAATGGAGCCAGACCAAGAGTCAGTCCAGTGTTCTGAGCCTGCTATGCTGTTGTATGCCTAGCTGTATTTGCACATGCTGTTTTCCAGCTCCCCCAGAAGGCCCTTCCTCCATCTTTCAAACTCTACTCAAGTAACACCTATTCTGGAAGCCCTTCTTAACCCCACAGTGTAACTCTGATGTACCTCAGTATCCCCCAAATTATTTACAAACATTAGTAACACATTACACTGTAACTTACGGCTTATTTTTCAGCTTATCCTCTCTTAAATTCTTGGACCAAGTCTTACCTGACTTTGAATTGCCGAAGACACAGTGTCAGGGGAATGAATGAGAATAAACAAAAGAAAAGATGAAGGATAAGGGAGGTAGGCTGACTCTTATTTGAGAACAAAATCTACCTTGACAACCTGGCACAGTAAATTTACTTCTATAGGGGAAAGCCCTATAAGTATTTCCAGTAACTATGTAGAGATGACTAAGAGGAAAAAGGAAAGAAGTAAAGGAATAGAGGAATATTAAAATCTTTGTTTTAACAGAGGGACGAGGGAATGAAACAAAAGAAGGTAAATAAAAGGCTACAGTCCACAGTTCCCTCTCAAGAATGTGAGTAGGCACGTGTGCACGCAAGTGTGCTGTGGGTAGGCCTGCATGTAGATGCTGAGGGTAGAAGGAAGGACTCACAAGGTTTAAAGCCACTGAATTTTGTCTGGCTGGTAGTTGGCCCTGAATAAATGTTCCTTCCCATCTCTCTTGTACAAGTAAAATGTCTGGGGCTCTATAGGGAGAACATTAAATGGAGCAACAGAAGGACTATGACTGGGGAGACCATTAATAAGGAATCCTATTTGAGAAAAGAAAATATAAAATAAACCAATGTTTTCAGATACATAGCCTGATCACAAAGACTAAATTTTCTATGTTAGGGAACCCAGTCCAATTATTTTATACTTCTACTCTGTGTTATGACTAGATATCTACTTATGGTCTGTGAAAGAGTGTGGGGAGAATGAAAGGAGGTGGCAAAAACTGCTTTATAAACAATATTTCTTAATACTCAAACTAAGATAGCAACAAATGTGTTAATGAATGTAAGTTTTGTCAATTGGTTTCTTTGCATATGGGTGATCTTGATCTAATTTTTAAAAGAATTTATAAAAGCAAGACTTATTCAACAATAACTCGACAAGTAGAAATCTGATGCTCTATATTTAGCAGCAACATATGGAAGCATTCATAAATTATTGATGTGGTCTTGAACTTTCATCTTCTAATCTCTTATTGCCCAGTTCTGACATTCATGCTGATAATGTTGCTTATTTTCCTGTGTTTGTAAAGCAAAATTTATTTCATATTCTACTTCAGGTCTTGTCTAGTTACCCTTGGTGAAAGAAGGATGAGATTTACTCCTTTTTGTTACTTGGAGTTTCATTTTTTCTGATATTCAAGTAAAAGCTATGAAAGATACTGAATTTGCTCCATTTTTTATAATGATTAAAGAACTCAATGACCATAGTCTTTATATGCTCTAAATCAAAATTAGTGAAATGTATCTGCTTCATATAGTTACTATTTATACTCTTTAAAAAAAAAATCACAGAAATAATACACAGAGCAGTCACACACTACTAATAATTATCATTCCTGTTGTAATTCTATGAGGCAATCATTTGCTCTTTGGCCAGGTGAACCTTTAACAGCCACTCCACACATTCCTGCCTTAGCCCATAAAATAGGAAGCTCTGTCCTGGAAGTATTTAAAAGAAAGAGATTCTGCTTCCTTTCCACTTCTCTCTCACTTGTCCTCCCCCTCAACAGGAAAATGACCTATCACATTTGTGGAATTGTAGAAAAGGGTGATTTATAGCCCAAGGTCTTTTGGGAGCTGTCTATAAGGCCAGCAATTGTTCCATCTGCTTCGCTGTTGCCATGCTTTTCCCAAACTTTAGCACTTTCCTTTGTGTGTTCTTAAATATTACTCAAGTTAATTCTCCCAACTGTCCTATAGGTCAAGATGGTTGTACATAATGTCAGCTTGGAAAAATCATGACTGTACTATTTACAAATATATGAAATATAAAATAGGAAGGGAAGTAAATTACTGTGCCTATTTCATTAAATGTATAAGGAAAGAATATACCCAGATATTGAAAATCTAGAAAATGAAGATGTGTATATTGGATCCTGGCCTATAACGCAAGTGGTATAACCTTTTGCTGGATAAATTCCTGGAAACATCCCGCTCCTTCACAAAGGGAAATGTTCCCAACATACCACTTTGTTAGCTTCAAAAATTATAACTTACCTAAAGATATACATGTATGTGAAGGAAGTTTCCTGGGGGGGGAGGGGGGATTGTATCATGTGCATATCACCATAGCAGGAACACAGTGAGCACGCCAAAGACTGCTAATTGTCCCCTAGAGTCCATTCTTTCCTTCCTTCTAGAAAGAGAATGCTCTATATTTTAGATGGACACATAGCCACTCAGTTGGAGACTATATTCCTTTGTTGTTAGGTGTGGCCATAGGAGGAAATTCAGGCCAACTGGATACTGGAAAATATTATCTGTGTAAGTTCAGAGTCACCTCCTTAAAGACAAAGCTGTCTGTCTTTGCTTTATACAGTGGTTACAAGGACATGGAGGTAAATCAGCTTCCCCCATAGGTGTCTAACATAGTTGCCCCGTTCTTCCTCTTGGAAACATTTTCTTCATTTGGCTTCTACAAGACCAGTGCTCTAACCCCTCAGCTATGGAGCCTACTACCATTTGGCTTCTAGAATACCACAATATTCTTGCATTTCTTCTCCTGTTTTTCCTCAATCTTATTTGCTGGTCCTTCCCATTGTCCTAACACTGAAATTGCCTAGGGCTCAATCAGTACTTGTTCCTCTTCTTTATTTGTAATCACTCTCTTGGTGACACCATCTAAAGTCATAGCTTTAAGTGACTTCTATATGCAGATGATCCTCAAATTTATATCTCTAGGCCTGATTTACCCACTGAACTCCAAATTCATATATTCCACTACGAATTTAAGTTTTTCCATCTGGATATAACTCAATTTTCACATGTCTAAAACTGAATTCCTTGTCTGCCTCCAAAAACCCATTTTACCCACAGTCTTCACCATTTCAGGTCATAATCAGTCCATGCTTCCAGTCTTAGGCCAAAAACCTTGGAGATATCCTTGGCTCTTGCACAGCACATCCAATCTAATAGTAGATCTTGTTGATTCTATGGTTTATAACCAGAATCCAACTTCTTTTTACTACCTCCAATGTTACCTGGTCCAAATACCACAATCTCCCATCTGGATTATTTTAATAGCCACCTCAGCCTCTTCCCTCAAATTTCTAAATATTGCAGCCAGAGCAAGTTTTTTGCCAAAAACCTTCCAAAAGTGTCAAAGGTTTCACAATCACCTATGAAGACCAGTAAGATATGTCCTGTTAATTTGCTGGCCTCATCTCCTTCTGAGATCTCCTCCCTTACTCTGTTCAAGTCACAAAACCTATTTATTCCAAGAACCTGGTTTGCACTGTTATCATCTAAGAGCATTTACATTAGCTGTTCTGTCTGGAATTCTCTTTCTTTAGAAATCCACACGACTCATTCCTACTTCTTTTGCTCAAATGACACCTTCTCAGTGAGTTGTTCCCTTAACCAACCCTATTCAAAAATTGTAATACACCACAACACACACACACACACACACACACACACACACACACACACACACCCCACATACCTGAAACACTCCCTGTTCTCCTTCCCTGCTGTATTTTTCCACATAGTATTTATTTTGAGTGAGCTGTATTAGTTATGCATTTATGTAGGTTACTATTTGCCCCTCCATACTATAATATAATTTCTGAGAGAGTAAGAATTTATGTCTGTTTTGTTCCTGGTGAGCTACTAATGATGCCAAGCACATAGCAGGCTGTGAATTAATATTCGTTGAATAAATAAATAAATGAACAAATGATTGAATCAGAGACAGCTCAGGTGATGGAAGAACACCTCAATGAAAAGAATCTGGGTCTCTGAATAACATCATGAAATAAAGCCATCCATCCAGCACTGGACTCCTCATGCCTAGCCTATTTTGTGAGAAAGAGAAAAATTTCTATATTACTCAACCCACTTATATTATATACTAGTATATATTAAAACCCTATTACCCAATAAATCTTTGTTTCATTTCATTTCCCTAGCTCTGTCAGAGACATCAGTTTCCTCAGCTGTACAATTAGATGTTTGAACTACATGATTTCTAATGTTCTTTTAATCTCTCAAATTTCACATTCTCAATGTTTACATAGATGGCAAGAAAAATAATATATATGCAAGGTAATGAAGAAAATTTGTCTAGATAATCTAAAGAGACATTTGGAGTTGAAAAACATACTAAGAATGCTTACTTTCTTAAATTAATATAAATCTTACCATATTTAATGGAGTAAATAAAAAGTGAACCAAATCTGCAGCACTGGGATTCTGGATATGAGACTTCAATTTGGACTGTAACATTAAGAAAATAGACAAACCTATTACTCTGATGTACTTGAGCAAAAGACAGACAGTCAAAAAGGTCCAACATAACCTCAGATGAAGAGTTCTTCACTACTAGACTCGCTTTTGGTATATGAATTTGCATGGGTGAGACAGATTAAGAAAATTTAGATTAAAAGAAAGTGTCATTTTTTGATCAAATCTCTTAGATATACATGTTTTATAATCTGTTGTTCTAATTAAAGGCAAATTAAAAATACATACAAAAAATCTACAAGAACAATTTTATCTCTTAATTCGATTAGGAACATCCTAGTATGTTCAATCAGGATCTCTTTCGTTTGTCTCTTTTAATTATACATAAATAAATTTCACTTACCAGAAGGTTAAATCCATGTTTAAACTTTTGGAAACAGTCAAAAAATTCATCAGGAGGTGGAGGTTTTGCTCGCAGCGTTAAAACACCCTCTAAAAAAATAAATAGGAGGAGGGGTGGATGAGAAAAAAGTGCTAAGAAAAAATATTAAATGAAAAAAATTTTAAGATCACACTAGATATCATGCCACCTAGTTACCTTACCACATCTCATAGTCTAACTGTAACAAATGAAGACGATCCAACATTTGAAATGGACTCCTCTACCTTTAGCACCACCAATTACTCATTCAATTCCATAAATTTATACTGTAGTGCTTCTAGGTGCCAGTAATTGTGCTTATCATTGTGAAGACTCTAAAAATGTGTAAGTTACAAGCCCTGCTCTTAGGGCCTTTAAAGCTAATAGAAGACATAAATCAGGTAAGTAACAAAGATGTACCAACTAAGTGCTACAGAAAGACACTGTACCTGGTTGGGAGATAGGAAAATGCATACCTAAAAAACGTTTCATGGGCAAGTAGCTTTGACGATGGGATTTGAAAGGTTTGTTCCAAGGCAATTTGGTAATAAAAACATCGTCATTGGATAAAAACAGCATAAGCAAAAACATGGAAAAAGGAAATTGCATGTACATGAAACAACAAACATTAAAGCGAAGAAACATGAGAACAGAAAAGTAGGTCAAGGTTAGATTGTGGATGACCTTGACTGCCAGGGTGAGGAGTGGACTTAAGCAGGAGAACATGGAATTAACATTCTTTTTAGCAGAAGAATGAAGTGATTGTCCTAAAGCTTTAAGACAACTATCCTCACAGAATAAAAGACTGGAGGCTTAGAAAGTTGGGTAAAAAAATGACAGGTTGAAGCTGGTTGTAAAAACAAAAAGGGAGAAAAGTGGATATCAGAGACCTTGATAAAATACAGTCAATGTTGGCTATAAGCTTGGGAATGCAGTCATAGAGGAATGTGTGGTTTAGAATTTGGGTGACCAAAAGGATAGTATGCCCTTCATAAAAAATACAGGAATAATAAGTGGTTTGAGACATCAGAAAGCAATAATACTTAATTTCAGAATATACTGAGATGAGGTATATCCAGACACACTCATCTAGAAGATAAGTCTATACAGCTCATATGCTTATGATGTAGGTATGAGCTAGACAAAGATCTATAAGTCATGTGTAATGAAAAGGATATTTATTTGCTATTCTTTTATATATTTCAGTCTATAGCAGTTTGTTGCATTATTACAATTTTATACATTTTAGGGCCATCTTAAATAGCTAAATTACATGTGCACAAAAACTGCTTGTATGTGACCTGAATGTATAATTTGGAGTTTTGTGATTAAAAAAAAAAAAAAAATTCAAATCCATTGACATTTGTATCTATTTTAATGAGAAAAGTCGATTTTTTTACTTAACAAAATGAGGTTCTATATTTACAATAAAATAAATCCAAGTATGAGAAGAATAGAGCTATCACTTTTTTTTAAGAGACATTAATCTTACAGTCCCTAATGAAAACACTAAACCAGCACTAGTTGAATCTCAGAGTCTCTGTGATTTCAGTAAAGTATTCTAGAGTCTTTCTTTACTGTAGCCAACTTGGAACCAAAATGGAAACTTCCCTGGGCTTATCCTAGTCTCTGCCTAAATCTCTGGTGCTATCCCAAACTAGAAAAGGCAACTTGTTCCACATCAATGGAGTTCTGCTGAGCAGTTCACAAGGGCAGAAACTCTGCCTAGTACTGGATTAGTCTTTAGAAGATTAAGAGAATCCAACTTACCTCCTGGTCCTTTCCTTTTACCTTTCTTAGTTTTCTTCCTTTTAGAAAGCTCAGAAAATGCTTCAGCTGCTTTTTGGAGTTTTGTGATAAAAAATTCAATGTCATCCAAAATGTGGTTTAAGATTTGCTGGAATTAGAAATTACAGAATAAAATACAAAACAAAACAAAACTATTTTTGCCTTGGCTGTACAAAGTGAGGAGTGGACTTAAGCGATAACCTCCCATGTGCAAATTTCAAGTTTATCAATTCTAAGAAAAAGAATTGAACCAAATATACCTGTGGCCAAAGTCTGACATTTACAGTTTTCTTTAATTTTGTCGTATTTTCGATAACATCAAGAAAGCACCCACAATATTTACTCAGATTATTATTTTCAATTACTCTAATTTTTTCATAGTGTTCTCCTCCATAATGTTAGGGGCAAATCATTCTAAGAAACATTTTGTTAGAAGAGCCCTGAGCGATTTTGTTTTTCTATTAAATGTCCCATTAAAGCACACTATTGTTTCATAGAATTAAAGGTATATAGAATGTTGTGTTAATCTAATAAACACATAGATAATCTACAATAATAGGTACTAGTAAGAGTTTCTACATGGTAGAATAGAATTGATGATGAACGATGCTTTCAGGGATGATCAGATCAATTTTGATTATCTCATATACTATAAGTCTTAGTTTACTTTCTCTAATATGTGTGAAACTTGGCATTCTTCTAATTAAAGACTAGAAACTGGGATTAAATGACCTTTTAAGTATAATAAGAGTGTTATGTAAAAATTAAATTCCAAACTTGAAATTCCTCTAAGTATTTTTTTCCAAATAAGCTGGGAACGTAAGTGTAGTATAAAAAACAATTATATTGACAACATATTTTATGATTATATCAGAGGGTATTGTCATTTTGTAAGTAAATTACTAAGGAGAAATAAAACTAGCCTTATCCTTTATAAGAAATTAAAATTTACATATCAGCCCTTTAAAAATGTCATTTATGTTTATCTCTCAGACATTACAAAATATTTTAAATACATGCCAAGAAGACATATTAAAAGGTATTTCAATTATGAATTACAAACCAAGAAAAAACCAAAACCCCTCAAATTTGATAATGTCATTTAAATTGTTTTGTAAACTAGTTAATATGTTAGTTCTTCTATCACTAATTAAATATTTACATAAAGTCTATAAATTAAATATTGCCATAAATGCAAAATTTGTTAAGAAAAAAAATAATTCAAAGGGCATAACTACCAATGGAAAGAGAAAACAGTTTCCACAAAACATCTTTATTTAAATCAACTTCATTTTCCTTGTTAACATTTTTTCCTCTTCAAAAAGAAAAGAGCCAACGATCTACAAATGAATGTACTTACCACATCTCTGTCAATGCGGGCTGCCATTATCTCAGGTGTTTCTTCATGACCATGATACGGCCTTAGCTTCTCAACTAAAGAAAGGAGAATCATAACTCTTTCAACCTGTTGCTTAAGCATTACCAATATAAGTAATTAAACACTGGACAGCAAATTCGCTAGAAAAGAATGCCATTTGCAAAAGGGAACACCTCCCCTGAATACAAAATCAAAACTCTTCTCATCATCTATGACATGCGTCCTTGTCACCACTAACAGAAGCACTTGGGCAGAGCTGAAGTTCTTGCCTTCCACTTTTATGATGTTGATTCACCCTATAGTTTCCAGTCTATCTTCCCTCTTCCTTTTGTCAGCTATCTATGGAAACAGCCCTCACTTAGCACCCTATAATTCCTACACAAGAAATATAAACCCACATTTAAATGCCTTCTTCTTAAACAGTAGCATTTCATTCTAATGCAACAAAGCTTCTAATTTTTATATATCCCAATATTGTTACCACAATAAAGTATTGTGGGTTCCAATAATAAAGTGATTCTTAAAATTCTAGTTGTCCTTAGGTTTAAAACCCTCAATGTTGGGCTCATTAATTTTAAGCCATATGCTTTGAAAGTATAACTACCTACAGGAATTTTCAAATTAGAAAAAATATCTTAAGAACATTCAAGATATTAAGTTAGTTCATTTGGCTAGAGCATGATGTTAAAGATGAGGTCATGATGTTAATGATGAATTCCTTCCTGGTATAAGTAGGTTAACACTACCACTAAACACAGATACTTGTACAAAGATCTGACAGTAGGAAAAAATGGGAAAAAATATATGGATGGAACAGGAAAAATGTGTCCTCACTAATGGAAATACAACTCATGATATATCATCACAACTCATGATGTTCAATAGAGAGAACTGCAGAAAATATTGAAAACTCTGTATTGCTATGCCTCCTCTAGGTCTAAGTTTCCCCATAAATGGAATACTTGTAAAAAAAAAAAAAAGAAAGAAAGAAAAGAGGGCCGGCCGGGTGGCTCAGGCAGTTGGAGCTCCGTGCTCCTAACTCTGAAGGCTGCCGGTTTGATTCCCACAAAGGTCAGTGGGCTCTCAACCACAAGGTTGCCAGTTCAATTCTTCAAGTCCCGTAAGGGTTGGTGGGCTGCGCCCCCTGAAACTAAGATTGAACATGGCACCTTGAGCTGAGCTGCCGCTGAGCTCCCAGATGGCTCAGTTGGTTGGAGCGTGACCTCTCAACCATAAGGTTGCTGGTTTGACTCCCGCAAGGGATGGTGGGCTGCATCCCCTGCAACTAGCAACGGCAACTGGACCTGAAGCTGAGCTGCGCCCTCCATAACTAAGACTGAAAAGGACAACAACTTGAAGCTGAACAGCACCCTCCACAACTAAGATTGAAAGGACAACAACTTGCCTTGGAAAAAAGTCCTAGAAGTACACACACTGTACCCCAATAAAGTCCTGTTCCCCTTCCCCAATAAAATCTTAAAAAAAAAAAAAAAAGACAAAGAAGAAATCACTAAGTCTTATGAAACTTAATTAGTGGCTATTACGGCTTTAAGATAATTAGAATTTATGTGTATAAAATCTTGCCAGTTAGTTGCTGTTTTACATGTGGTTAGTTGCTATCTTGGCTATAGTATATACTACAGGAAGCAGCAAGTTGCAACTGAAATATAGTACCATGTTTCCTCGAAAATAAGACCTAGCCAGACCATGAGCTCTAATGCGTCTTTTGGACCCAGTCTTATATTAATTTTTGCTCCAAAAGACGCATTAGAGCTCATGGTCCGGCCAGGTCTTATTTTTGGGGAAACACGGTATTAAGAACTCCAGATAGGTGAGGTGAGGAGGAGATGTGGCATTTCTCGGACATTTTCCAGCGTCTGTGACACAAGTAGGAACCCCACTGCCATTGTCACTATTCTACAGAGATAACTTTTGGAAATCAGGGGTAGAACTACTTCAAGGATTCAAAGGAGTTGCTCAGCCTGAGTCAACAGGAGACTTCAGAGGGACCAGAAAGATACTTCTTTTGGGAATCTTTCCAACTGAAAACTGGCTTGGATCCAGACAGAACCTCACATGGTAAGTACTGTGTTCTGTTTGGCCCAGTAGTAAATTAGTTTTGAAAACTTTACCTTATACAGATGTGATTGCACGGAGTAATTCAGACAAAATCTAATGAGAGCCCAGAAACCCCTGGGGGTAAATTTTCTCTTTGTTGTAAATTGTATTAGGTTTTACAGATGTGTTTACAACTTTATTTGGAATGTTTGTAAACTTAAAATGTATTATCCTTCATCAACTTTCAAGGAAGACCATTTTGACCTCTCTCAAAATAAAACCCACATCTCCTCCACAAAACAATGGCAACAACAAAAATATTGTAAGTACACAAAAAGTATTTTGAGTGTGGTGAGTCAAAACTTGGGTTCTCAAGCAAGACTAGGATCTACCTGTGTGACCTTGGACAGCTTTCTCTCTGTGCTTCAACTTCATTTGTAAAATGGGAATAACAACTCATGGGTTGCTGTGAATCTGAAAGCAAATAATGTCTATAACAGAACCTAGTACAGTACTGGAAACATGATTTGTGGTCGTTCTCATTTTTAGCAAATGGAGATCATTTTATTTTATGAATTGCTTTCCATTTTATTTAAATTTCTCATATCCTTAAAGTTATTTTCAGAGGTTCACATGTAAGCCCAGCTACCAAACAAATGAAAAGAACCCAAATTTTGACTCACCACACTCAAATACAGTCACTCATTTTGGCAATCAAGTTCTATTGTTTAACTATACTGCTAGATATCCTCTATGAATAATGTTTTATTAGATAAGAGATAAATGGTTTAAGAAGTCTCACTGAACTAGGAGGCAAAAAAGTAAGGCTCTAGTTCTCATCAAATTCAAACTTGCTGGATCACAATTTACTCACCCTTAAAATGAAGAGATTGGACCAAGCATATTTTAAGGCATTTTTCAGTAATAAAAATTTCAGATTTGGTAAACATTCTGACATATAAAAAGTTACACAAGGTTCTATATTTATGATTATTTGTTTTTTACAAAAAGAATGCCAAGTTAAAATGACAGCACATATAAAGGGCCCATGTGACAAGGTTAGCCAGATGGACAATGTCTTTCACCCCTTTTCCACTGTCCTGTGACTATCCTGACATCCTTTCCACATAACCACAACTAATTTGTCCAAAAGAAAACAGTGGTAAGACAATAATAATGGAAATAATTTGAAGTATAATCTTAAAAACAAACAAACAAACCTGATAGTCTCTTGTTTGCAATTGATAGTCTCAATCAATTGAGACTACCTTTTAAATTCTTAGTCGAGGCAAACTCCCCATCTTTGTATCTAAAAAAAAGACTCTAATCCTAATACCATATTTATTAAATGATCAGTCTGAACTCTCATACACAATAATCTTACAGTGTTCAAGGCTTAAGTTTCCTTCTTCTAAGATTTATTTTTAAAACTGACCTCAAGTTTCAGCTCAGAAAACTAGCATCAGAATTTGAAAGCAAGAATTATGTCACAACCCTAAGTAAATGTTCATTAAGCATCAATTCCTAGAAATACTCACAGTCCCCTTGGTCAGCTGCCCACGCAGACCAGGCTGCCACTCGACTTCTAACATCCACTTGGGTAACAGTCCCAGGGGGCACAGGGGCTGGAGCTCTGGGTGGAGGCGGTATACCAGGGTCTGCTTTGGAAATCATCCTAAAAATGATGAAAAAAAATTGAATTTTCACCATCTCTATTTCCATAACATCAATTCTCTCAGTTTATGGTATTAGTTCTCCAGCCTCAAAAGGAACTATATCAAGGGTTATAACAATAAGGATTTCCTAACTATTCCATATTATGTATATTTAAAAGTGTATATAAAAATACGAAAATTTAAATTCAGCTGAAAATTAGGTTTAACTTTTTTTCTGGGTGTCCTGTGATTTGGAAGGCTGTGAACCAAGTATAGTCCTACTACCTATTTGTATTCCCTTAGGCTACATTCCCTTAAAATGCCACTCATTTTTCATGAGTCTCTATTACAATAAAAGTAGGAGAAGTCATATCAGAGAAAGATCAGAAACATAGAGACGGTGCACAGACATACTGACAAACCTGTGAGAGCAAATGAGTTGAGATTACAGATTGTAATCTATAAACTATACCTTCATTGAAAGTAATTTTTCTATATCTTTAGAGAAAAAAAATACTTCAAAACAAATCAATTCTACCCCTACATTTCTTTTCCTCTTTTTTACCTCAGGGCATCAGGCCGCCTCTTCTGTTTCCCTCCTTTGCTGTCGCTGATTGCACTTTCAATATCTTCACTAATTAGGTTTGCCTGCAATGAAAGACAAGTTACCTCAGAGATCATAGATTTTTCTTGTCTTGATATGTAGGTTAAAACAGAAAAAGAGATTATGTTCCCTGTCTAAAATGAATGCCTAGATGCAGAAGAAAAGCGGGGTTTTTTTTAAAAAATATGCTTTCAAAACATACTCTTGTGTTTTTTTTAATGACAAGATTTAAAAACTGAAGGAATTTTCAAATATTGTTTAATCCAAATTATTTTTAGTTTACAAACAGCTATCCTTGCGTAATGACAGAAAAAGGATTTGCATATGCTAGAAGTATAATACATGCTGGAAATGTAACTGGGTAAATATCTCTGCGCAAGAATGAAGGGGTTAGAAGCGCATGTATGTAGAGTGGGGTTTCTTCTGCTTCTCCTTCTTAGGATCCACTGGGCATCCATTCACCCACTGAAACAAATCACTCAGTTCCAGCAGAGCTGCCCTCGAGTTTAGGACAAATCCACTATAATCTTGGATGAACCCCAATACTAAGTTGTACCCTTTTTGATGGCCACTTTCTTTTGTTTTTCAGGTAAAAATTAATGTTCTCCAAACAATTAACTTTTCCAACAAGAACAATTTGATCCCGTATTCTTGAGAATCAATCTGAGATTACCAGCAGAGAAGTTTATTTTCTTTGGTTGTGAAGTTTATTTATAGGCAGTGAGTATTACTATATATTGGATTCTTGCTGGGATGTATTTATTTTCTATTTTTGCTCCTGCTTATTCTATGTTTTTCTCAAATGTGTGTGTGTGTGTGTGTGTGTGTGTGTGTGTGTATACACTTTTACCATAAGCACAGGTAATCATAAAATTTTAGAGCTGAAAGGACACCAAGATTATCTGATATGTTCTCCTTGTTTTGTAATTAAGAGAACCCAGAAATACTCCTATGATGGCATGGTCAAGGTCACACTGCTAGTGAAGTAAGAGTGCCAATGCATCCCAGTTCAGTGTTACTTCCATAAGAACATCCTAGTTTCAGGAAGACACTACAAACATCACATTAAAGGCTTTCTGCTATGTGGGAGAGTAAAACTGAAGATGCCTAGAAACCCTGAGCTTCCCATAGGGGACTATCATATTTCTAAAAAAATTTCACTACAACTGTGGGCAAGAACATCGGATAAAGTCCCATAAAGAAACTAAAATTCAAAAGTGATGCTGCAGTATGACCCATATAAAAGAACTCTCTTCATATTTCATTGCATTTATATTTTCAATGGGGCTAGGGGAAAAAAAGTCTTATATGTGGAATATAGCACCAATGAGTTAAATGCATGTAGCTACAGAGCAGCAATTGAGCTTCTAATTAAGACAAAACAGTATTCAGCAAGTCGGTTTTGGATCCATCAATATCACCATTCCCTATCAAGTATAGCAAGCCCTTTACTCCCCAAATTGAAATTCAGAAACTTTACTCAGCACAATAACTCTTAGTTCCCAGGGGGGACTTTCAGAACAAGAAGGCAAACACCAGATTTAAAATGTCTTTTAGCTCAGTCTTCTGTTTTTAAAATGTTTGCATTAACTTTCACTATATTTTCAGAGTAAAATATTCACTTTTAATATTTACTCATTTAACAAATCTAACCTTGCAAAATTCTTACTATACTTTATTACTGTCAAAAGGCACTATATAAAAACCAGATGAACATTCCATATATAAAATACCTAAATGCAACAGTTATTTTCAAGTAAGATTTTTAGAAAGTCATCTATGACATAAATTGAAATAAGAAAATTATAAAATATACTATTTATGGTCAATCTTAATTCATCTATTATGTTTTAATGTCAAAGAAATATAAAAAACATCAAATGACACTTTATGCTAATCTCCCAGCATTTCTTCACAAAATAAAAATTACCTGAATATTTTACAATATACATAGTGATACACTATTCCTTGGGTAAAGTATCAATCAACCCAAAATGATTTCCCTTTTTGAGAAATCAATTCATGAAATAAAGATATTCAAGGTTGAAAGTAACTTCTAATGTCTAATAAAGCATCACAAATTATAATCACTTGAAAATTATAGTGTACTTTGAAATATAAATCTTAAGGATATAGTGTGTTATTACTGGTAGCTATGCTCAACTATTTTAGCATTATCCCTTGGGGATTACAAATCTTGAGCAATTATTTAATTCACATAATTAAATGGTAAACTTTAAATCAGTATCATGGAAATTATCTAAGTGCTTGCTACATTGCAATAATCCATGGATGATATATGATTGGTGTAGAATAAAATAATATGGCATGATTATTTATCCCCCATGAAGCATGATTTCTGAAGAATCAATTTTTAATTATAAGTCCAAGTCACTCAATGAAGAATTTGGTATAATATCTAGACTTTTTTTTTAAATAAATAGAACACATCTGACTTTTTTTATACCACGTTATCTCCTCTTTACTTAATTGGCCTAGGAACCCTCAGGAAGATGCTAAGGGATTTGTTTCCTTACAAAATTCTAAGAAACTAAAAATCTTGTACCTACTAGCCATATGATTGAAGTAAATAATTCAAAAGCAGCCAGAACATCTGCTTAAAGGAAAAGGAAGTTCACCATTCTTTTACCTTAATCTCATCACACTGGAAAAGATGAAGATCTGGCTTGTTCTGAGTTGGCTCTTTGCACACCAGGGCAAGAACTGAATCATAGTTACAGGAATGCATCACAGCTTGGCAGTGCTGGATTGTATTTAAAGGAAAGTTCTCCAGTTCGTTCTATAAAGTAAAATATAACTTGTCTTATCTCTTATTGTATATATAAAGCCTATTCCACAAAGAGCTCTAGGCCTCGTACAAATTATTTTTAAGGTGCATTAATCATATAGACAATGAATATTAGTAAACACTTGTAGATATGGAGGATAAACAGGTGCAAGGCAGCAACAGAGAAACAAGACGGGGCTAGATAATGGGTGAGAGAAAGAGCAACAAAAACAGAAATACTCGTATTTAGCAGAGGAATGTAGTTATGCTCTTAATAAACAGAATATTGAATTTGGCGTTACTCATTTCCTCAGATTATGAGGTAGAGATGATAGTTTTAACAGCAAAAAGAGTAAACTGAGGGCTCGGTCCAAAATTATTCACCATTTCACATCATATACTTTTCCTTCTAGCTATGTAATGTCAGATTTTTTTTTTTACTTGAACACTGTATAGTCATACATACATACATACGTTAGGCTAAGAATAATATATAATTTGTACAGTTTTTATTTCAGTGAATCTTGCAAATGCAAAAATTCAGTATATAGATAGAATCTAGCCAAAAAATGTAAAACAACAAGGTTAAAAGGATCTCACTAAGAAATACATTCTTCTAAATGATTAAGTCATTTGGTGGTATAAAAGTGAACACTCTCACCTATAAAGAGTCATGCAAATAAAATACCGACAGATTAAATAACTAAAGTACTTCTTAAAACAAATGAACTATCTCCTCACAATTAGAACTCTGTATTTAATGAGATATTTAGGGTGCTTATCTTTACACTAATGGCTTTACACAAATAGTAAGTGGTGTCATGATGTATTTGATTGGAAAAATCATGATTTTTTTTTAAGTAAATAAAATACAATATCCCTGAAAACTGGAACATAAAACACAACAACGTTTATTATGGACAACATATATACGTATACATCACATGACAAATTTATGCTACATCATAATTCCCTGGGATCCAGCAAAAGTGGAACAAGAAATGCAGGTTACATTAAAAGAGAATGTATTATGTTGGTGCAAAAGTAATTGAGGTATAAAGGTTAAAGATAATTGTAAAAACCGCAATTACTTTTGCACCAACTTTATAATTCCAAGCCATACTAAATGGATAATAAATTTTCTTTCTTTTCTAAAGTAAATTAAATAACATATCTTCTCTATAATTACTCAAAACCATGAGGATCAGAGAAGCACTCATTTACTCTTTATAGTACAAAATGGATATGACGAAAGAAAGAAAAAATTTTACCCCAATTCCTATCAGAATAAAACATAGTTACTTTCTTTATCTTAGGAGCTCAAATGCTTATTAAATGCTGGGACTCAGAAAAGCTTTCTTTTAAGAACTCCAACATCTTATCTACCAGTCATGTGACAAAAAAGGTGACTCCTGTGGAGCTGGTAAAAAGTTAACACAGACACAATCCTTTCATCCTAGTTTACTCATTTACTGGGATATAGTTCAGCCTAGCATGTAATTAATGTATGTCATTAAGTATAATGCCCCACTGGGGCCTTATTTTAGCACTATGTATTTTTTCCTCACTTCTTCCATCTTATCATTTGTGATTTAAAAATATTGTATCCCTCCATCTTTAGTTTAAAAAACTGATTTTGCATATATAATGTATATACAGTAATTTTTTTTTCAAAATCCTTGACAAAAATATTTTACTTGATCAAACTTTCACTGATTTTCAAACAATCTGACCTAATTGTAAACATAAATATTTGTGGAACTTTCTTAAAAATGGAATAGTATAAATTTTACAAACTTGCCTTTGATTCTAAATCAATCAGGCTCACGGCTCTGTCATCCACCTGAAGAATCATATCTTGAGTCCATACTTTGCCCTTAGCATCAAGCAATTTCAGCTTCCTTATTCCATCATCAATAGTTATCATAGCATCTTTCCGATCCAGAACAAAGGTAGTCAGGTGCTTGTGATTGGCAAAAAGAAAAAAAATGGTTGTAACATACACAGTGTCTTAGTACACATTTTCCAAAAGAGAGCAAAGCTAACCTGACTGAAGTCAGCTAGCAAAGAGGTGAGGAACAGAGTGCTCTAGAACTTCATGGTTATCTTACCGACATAATAAAGTCAAGCAGGTTTTGTTGAATAGAGGAAATGATACCTTGAATCATAAAATAGCTAAATCTGTTTAATGCTGAGCCATGTTAAACCACATGAACATGTCATAAAAACAAATTCTGAAAAGCTTAAATAACAGTCTCTTAAAATCATCCCCCCTCCCCCACTTTATTCCATTGTGGTTATTTGAATGCTGAACAATAGCAGGCAATCTACATGGCAGCTTGAAAACCATACACAGATAACTGAGAGTAGCAACAGCAATTCTAGTGTGTAACAACTGTCAAACTTTTCGTTTTGCTAAAACTACTTAATTAAGCAAGCTTGAGATAGCTAGGAAACTGAAAATAAGAGCAATTTAAAAATTACTTCCCCTCTCATACACTGTCGTGCGATTATAAATTAGTACAGATACTATTTAAAACAGTATGGAGGTTTCTCAAAAAATTAAGAATTGAACTACCATATGGTCCAACTGTCCCACTTCTGAGTATTTATCTGAAGATCTGAAAACACTACTTTTAAAAGATACATGCACCCCTTTGTTCATTGCAGCATTATTTTAATAGCCAAGATATGGAAATAACCAAAGTGTCCATCAATACATGAATGAATAAAGAGTGTGTATATATATATATACATATATATACATATATATATGTGTGTATATATATATATATATATATATATATATGTATATATACATATTTAAATACTACTCAGCCATAAAAAAAAGATGAAATATTGTCATTTGTGACAACATGGATGGACTTTGAAGGTATTATGGTAAGTGAAATAAGTCAGTCGGAAAAGGACAAAAACAGTATTATTTCATTAACCTGCAGAATATAAAGCAAAAAAGACACTAACAAAACAGAAGAAAAATCCTCATAGATACAGATAATAGACTGGTGGTTACCAGAGGGTAAAGGGGGTGGGGCAGAGGGCAAAATGGATTAAGGGGGTCAAATGTAAGGTGACAAATGGAAACTAGACTTTTGGAAGTGAGTATGATGTAATATACACAGATGTTGAATTATAATGTTGCATACTTGAAACTTATATAATGTTATTAACCAATATTATCTCAAAAAAAGAAAAAAAACACTTCATTACTTGAATATTTTCTATTATAATCAAAGGACACCTAGATTCCACTTAAGAGCAAATATCTTAAAAGATAACAATAAACGATAAAATAAAAAAGAAACCCGTGTTTAAATATAACAAATAATGACTTTAGATAAAATTAAAAATAAAACAACTCACTGAAACTGTCAAAGCCTTAATCCCAAGAAAATTCTATAATACAAAATAGAAGTCTTTGTCCTGTTTTTAACAGAAATAAGGTTGATAATGATAAATGAGTGATTATAATTTTAATTTATTCTCTATGAAAATAGATCCCAGACTAACAAGATACTTTTATATTTAAAATCTTAGCTTTACAAAAATCTATAAGAAAAAGGTCAACCCAATTTAGAATACATTGTAGGAATGAAATAAAACATAATTCTAATTTTACTACCAATTTTTATGTCCCTCAAAGTTCATTCTAAATTTTAGCAAATATCAAAGCATCTTACTTCAACACGGTATTGGGATATATCTGATACACTGCTGATACTGTCACGTGCATAATTCTTCCTTTGTTCTGAAACAGAAGTTTAAAAAGCCGTTATTTACCCACTAATAGGCTGAAATTCATGTTTCAGTGTCTTGTGACCATCTCTACAACTAGTCTATCTCACATTTAAATACAGTAGTTGACAAGTCACCATTGTGTTGTGTTTCTGAAAACACTCTTTTTTCACTTTAATTGAAAAAGCCACCAGAAAGCTTAAAAGAAATGCAAGAACAATTTGACCCAATATAAATTTTCACAATCTGAAAGGTTAACAAGATTATTATTAATGTTGTAAGATAAAAAGGTATTTTGTCTAAAGGCTTTATTAATCAGGGACCTACTGTTTGGGAAAAAGACACAAAAAAAAAAAACTGGCTTGTAAATTTCATCTTTTAGTATATTGTGAACAAAACAGAATTATAAATACTGTCATAGATACTGTATGATATGAGTTAGACTACATCATTAAAAGAATAGGCACTGCAAGAAACATCTCCTTTTACAACATCCAAACTATGGAGAATGTTAGAGGAGATTCAAAATATCTTTCAATCATATTGAATTATGAGTTTTCTTTTCCATTAAACTTTAACCATTTTCACACAGCTACAAAACATACAAATGTGATACTCAGAATTGCAGATGTAAGCTGTTAGAAAAAATAAGAAAGTTAGGTAAAAAGTTACTCGACCAAACTATTTTAAAGCAAAAATGAACCTTTAATTTTCTTTTATAAAATGCTGCAAAAACAAAATAAAATATAAAATATGTGGAGGCAATATTTTGCATTTGTTACTACCTTCTAATCAAGGAAATTGCTTATTTGGAAATTCACAGTTGCCCTATTTCTTCTAAAGCAGAATGCTATGATGAAAAAGAATTGTAAGTGGGAACCAGAAGATTTTTTATTCTAGCTTTAGCTCTGTCTCTAAATAGGAGACTAAATTTGGGCAAGACACTTAACTCTGGGCCTCAGCACCCTTATTGTGAAATAAAAGGGTTAAACAAGATCAAACTGCAAGATTACTAAAATTCTCACTCTCTCAGTCTCTTTATCAGTCTCTCTATCAGTCTCTCTCGCTCTCTCTCTCTGTCGCGCGTACACACACACACACACACACACACACACACACACACACACACACAAACACACAGTCCTTAGATTTCCTAATAACCATTTGTTTCCAAACATAAACGTGCTTCTTTCAGTTATATAGAAACCTGTAGATCCTCCTACAACAGCAAAAGCTGAAAGTTATACTGAACATAAAAGAAAAACAAGTACAAATTTATAAAGCACATATACAGGCTCAGAATGGTAACATGTAGAATTTTTTAAGAACTTTGATCATTTTTATTTCATAATGCATATAAAAGTAATTATCTTTTCATTTATATTTACCTTAAAACTTAGATGAAAATATCCACATGCCTTATATTACATCACTCTGATATTATTCCAATATATTCTATTTTTGCTTTTGCAGCATTAAAATTACTTAATAAACACACACACACACACTACAAAATTCAGTATCTGCTACCTTTCTTTTTTTGTTTGGATGATGACCTGAAGAAGTATGATCCATCTGGTCCTACCAAGATAATTTGATCAAAAAGAAAGATCTGGTTTCACCTTAAATTTTCTGTTACAATATGACAAAACATAACCTTCACTCACATGACTGTATTCTACATATTTAAAACAGTGAACAAGTATGATTTTTCTGATTATTAGTTAAGGATTAATCAATGTGAGATATTAACAAATGGATAATGTTGTTGGGGAAACCACTGTAATGTTTGAAATACAATACGTAACTCAGGGACATAGCTGACAAAAATACTTTTAGAAATAATCACTATTTCAGCATCACTGGTTTGTCATCTTCTAGACAACCCTCTATGGCAGACTCACAACATGAGGGTAGTTCTGTGTCCTTTGGTATGACCTGGGAACAGCAAAAGAAACGGCAATGGTTGCTGTTGTACCCAAATATGACATGGCAGCCCTAGGATGTTCAAATGCTCAACTGTCTTTCAGATAAGTCATAGGCAAACACAGCTTAAAGTCAAAATACCATCTGTTTTGTAACTAAATATTCTCATTATAAAGTAGTAAGAATGAGTTCCCCCAAATTTCTTAACATAGTTTTGCAATCCCTGAGAAACATACTTTACAGAAATAGAAAACACTATTTGATAGTATTTGTAAATAGTATGATGGTAACTGAATACTATGATTGCCTAGAAGATATGGTGTCATTTCTAATATTCCAAATTAGGAATTCATTTTTAGGAATTCACAAGCTGCTTTCTCTCTAATGTTACCCAATAAATAAGATGTATGTGTTATGAGAAATTACCTTTTAAAGATCCTAAAGATGTAGAAAGGCCATAAAGTGGATTTATAAATAAATGAGTAGTTCCAGTGATTTAAGTCAATGAATAAATTAAGGTTAATATTAACATTTTAATAGGAAATTTTGAAAGACGGCTCCTAAACAGCAATTATAGTACATTTCCTTTTTATGAGAATCATATGTACTCTCAAGTACAGTTGTTAAATAGTAATTATGTTCCTAAGGTGAAAAATCTCACCAAAAGCCTTAAAACAGTGTGAAAAACCTAAGTAACATCTCGATGATACTCAGTATAAAGCTTCTCTAACAATGATTCTCAAGCCCGGCTGCACATTAGAATAAACTAAAACATACTGCCAAGGTCCCACCCTCTAGCAATCCTAATGTAATTGGTCTAGGGTGCAATCTGGGCACTGCGGTTTCTAAAAGCTCCCAGGAACTCTTACGTGTAGCCGGGGTTGAAAACAACTGCTTCAGAATCTGCAGATGACAACTCATCTATTAATACTATATCTTATGTCTTTAAATTTAAAGTATTCTCTATAAATTTATTGTGTAAATCATAGTCAATTAGTGCATTAAATAATAACTGGATAGGGCCGGCCCAGTGGGTCATGCAGTTGGAGCTCCGTGCTCCTAGCGCCAAAGGCTGCTGGTTCGATTCTCACATGGCCTAGTAGCAGATGGCTCAGTTGGTTGGAGCGTGGGTTCTCAACCACAAGGTTGCAGGTTCGATTCCTGGACTCCCGCAAGGAATGGTGGGCTCTGCCCCCTGCAACTAAGATTGAACACGGCACCTTGAGCTGAGCTGCCGCTGAGCTCCTGGATGGTTCAGTTGGTTGGAGCACGTCCTCTCAACCACAAGATTACCGGTTTGACTCCCACAAGGGATGGTGGGCTGCACCCCCTGCAACTAACAATGACAACTGGACCTGGAGCTAAGCTGCACCCTCCACAACTAAGACTGAAAGGACAACAACTTGACTTGGAAAAAGTCCTGGAAGTACACACTGTTCCCCAATAAAGTCCTGTTTCCCTTCCCCAAATAAAAAAATAAATAAATAAAAGGTCTTTTTTAAAAACAAAACAAAACAAAAATAACTGGAAAATTTCTCAGTAGAATTTTGAGTTTCTAATATTATAAAGCTTTCAACCCCCAATATGTGTAAGAGCAAGTCTCAGTCTGTCTCTCTTTCTCTCTGTAGATATAAATCTCCTCACCCTTGCTAATCAATTTGAACTAGGAACAAACTTTACTTGATTGTAGTACCACTGGTTATGTTTTACTATTTTTCCTAATAGCTTTATCCAATGGACCAGAATATATAAACCCAAACAGACAAATTAGGTAAATTCAGTAACCAAAGACGCCAAGTCTTTACATATCATTTAAAACATTATTGAGTTGATAATGCTGCTACAACTGATACTCAACTTTCATATCAGGAACATTAAATTTAGTTTTCAATGGACTCTGGGTGATTATGATACATCAATGTAGATTCATCAGTTGTAACAAATGTATAACTCTGGTGGGGGCTGTTGACAGTGAAGGAAGTTGTGTATAATAAGCAGGGGGATATATGGGAAATCTATACACCTTCCCCTCAATTTTTCTGTGAATCTAAAACTGTTCTAAAAAATGGTCTTAAAAAGAAAGTTTAATTTAACTTTTCAATTAGTACAATTATAACTGATAATATGCATGACTCAGTATTTAAACTTAATTCCCTTTTGCCTGTATTTCCGTTTATTCATACTACAGCAAAATTTGAAACAGCTAATACTGAGAATATTTTTATTTTCTCTTTCTCTGAAACAGCAAAGTGCTGCTTAGAATGTAAGGATTTGGTAATTTAAAAGAATGTAACATAAAAGCAGCTGCTGAGTATTTCTCTCTAAATAAGACAATGGGCAACAGCTCATATTACTTGACATTTAAAAACTTTCAACCAGTAAAGGAGAATTCCTTTCCCACTATCTTAGTGTATCATTTCGATACAGGAGAGGTACTTAATGGCAATCAGTAAGGAGTACTGAGTAATAATTATGTTTTGTCATCTAGGAATAATGTTATCTAGGCAACTCTAATCATAGCTTGATACTGTTGCTAAAAACAAATAAGGTCATTTTTACAAAATTACATTATTTAAGAATTAATTTTATTTGCCTATTTAACAAATTGTTAAAATAGCTTATCCCATAAGGAAAAAAGAAGCTTTAAAATTTTCAGATAAATTGGGAAAATTGCCAAGCAATCCTTTTGAGTTGCATGCTTTGGCACATTCTACGAAGCTGAATTTTCACTCTACCAATTGCCCAACTTCTTGATAATATATAATTCTGGGCTATTTACTTCTTAAGAATTTTCCCCAAACTTTTGTTTACAAAATATGTTCAAATGTTTTCTTCATGTACAATGAGTAAAATGCATATTGTGAATAATGAGGATAGAGAAAAGAGAAATGGGTTTTTAACTCTCAAAAGTCACTTAAATCTGTAAGAGATTGCTTGGGCTTCAATTATGACAATAAAACAGACTCTCTCTAAACCAAGAACAGGAGATAGGAACAGAAAGAGACAGAAAGATAGGTATAAAAAGAAAAATATCTGGGGTTGATACCTGTTAAGAAAAGTGGTATACCCAAGAGTACTGCTATGAGAAAGGTGAGTCAAACACTGTAAAAATACAGTAAAGTTTATAAGCAAGTCAATTATACAGAAATTGACTGCAGTTTATACATTACTTATACTCAATTCTTACTAATACCTCCCTGAGAAGAATAAAGAAAAGCAGGAAAAAAAACACAAACGTATTTTCTTACTTGATAATATCACAAAAAAGTTCATACTTAAAGCTAAATCATTCTTGAGATAGATTCTGTCAGCCATACTTATCCATTATTACTTGGCCTCCCAACAACACAAATCTCAAAATTACTATAAATGTTGGTAATGGCAACGAAGTACCATTAATTGGTAATTCTGTGATACTTGAGTTTTTGGTGATTATGATTTAAATAGCTGATTATTTATGGCAAATGGTCATATTCCAAATTCAGCACTATCTAATTTAAAGAGAAGTTACTTTTCTGGAAAATTCATCCTTTCAGAACACAGCCAAGAATCCATACTTAAATAAGTCCTCTGAATGGCAATAGACATTCCACAATGTTTATACATCAAAATTTGCCCATTTTAATGGAAAGGCTCTTACTATACAGACTCTCAATTTCCCCCACTCAGAATCTATTTACTGACAAGATTTTCTATCTAGTTGGCCCGTGCACATCAGAAGCAATGCTACAAGCAGGCATGTTGACAAGAGGGAAAAATGACAGGCTTGTGGCCCAGCCGCACGGAAAAAGCAGCCCCAAATACTCAGACGTGAAAAGATGCTGCATTTGGTGTAAAGGTGAGGAGAATGGCCTTTGAGCACATCACAGTCTGTCCACAAGTTAGTGAGCACCTGTGACCTGTGAGTCACTGACACGAGATTACAGGCTGCACACGCTGATGGGAAGGAATGCGTAACACACGTTGCAAGTATTTCTCTTAAAAACAATTTTAAGTTTTAGCGTCTAAAGACTCTGACAAATAGCCTAGCCAGAAAAAAATGTAAAATTTTAAATTCCCAGATAACCGTAGCCAAATGATATGTTACTGTCATAAGTGGAGAAGAAAGAAATTAATATTTATTTTCCTAAGCGAGTGTTATGTTGTCAGGGACTATAATGATGCAGAGCCTCTCACACACTAGCTTCTAAATCCTTTGTATAATAATGAAGCAATGACAAAACAGGGTTACTGAAACTGCAGCATATTTTAACTGTTTTTCCTTGAATAAATTAAATTAATACACGTCCAAAAGAAGCAAATTTATTATCATCACATTATTCAATATACAATTATAGGTTTATAAAAAATGTGTGGGCTATAAGCTTAAAAATATCTGATGAAGATTACCTCTTGATCCTATCAAAGTATCACTGTGATTAGATGTATCACATCATTTGTATGCAACATCAAAATATTAACTATGATTTAGCTGAGGACCCAGGATTAAAAGTGACTCTCCTATACCCAGGCCCCTCGACAATGATAAGCACATTACTTCAATTTTCTCATAAACTTATCACTATATTATCAATTTCTCTTTTATAGATGAGGAAACCAGGGCCAATAGGTTAAATAATTTGCTCAAAACGGCGGCCCTTTGGTAAACTGTCATGACTCAGCCATAGACTGCTTGGCATCCAAAACCAACGCTGCCTCTCTGAGCATGTTCCTGATATTACGGTATCAGATCTGACAAGAGTTCTTCATGAAAAAGACAAGCTGCATGAAACTCTTGATACAGTACCTAGCCTGTGGTTAGTGTGTAAAACACAGTGGCCGTTACTGTGAACTCATGTTCCAATACACTACACACGGTCCTCACACCCCAAAGAAGTTAATATACCACCCATAAAGACAATTCATTCTTGAAAGATTTATCCCACAAGTGTAATGATTGTAAAAGAAGAAATTTTAAAGAAAATGTATACATTGTGACAAAATAAACTACATTACAAATCTCTCCTTCACAAACTTTTTCTAGTTACAAAAAGAAAAAAACTATGCAGAGGCTAAACATTCCAAATGTTAACCAAATAATTCTTATCTATCACTATTTCATTCCAAAGAATATAAAACAAGGCATGGGTTCAAACTATGACTCTGAAAATGTAATTTGTAAAACAAAAAAAGAGGTTAGACATAGAATTATAGTCCCATTAATAAACAAACATACCATAAAGGGCCTTCGCACTTGTTTTTGAACTGTGTTCTCTGTCCATCTGGGAAAAGGTAGGTGATGATCCGTAGCCACTGCAATAAAAATGGTCATTGTGTTGAGTTAAAGTCCAAAGTAAGCAATAAAAATTCAAAACTGAAAATAGAAATTCCAAAGCATCACACTCACCATGTGCTTTATTTAAACAGACATATTGAATTTATACTAACTAGGTTTGTTAAAATGAACCAAATCCTCTTCTGGTGAGCGGTCAGGCAATAGACTATAAACCACACTACCTGAACGAGGACCCAGCTTGGTACAAACCACAGCCGCCTCTCAAATGTTAAGTCAGAGCCATACACAAGAAGATTCACCAAAATTGAAAGTATCATAGCAGAGTTTAAGTTTGCCATATAAAATTGAGTTCAGAGCAGTGTTTCTGCTATAAAAAGTTCTCAATGATTCAAACTATAATGGAATATAGCTTGAATTTTCACAAATATTTAAAATGCAGTTAACCAAAATAACACTTTATCATTAAATTTGATCAGCTTTACCTTATATCTAGTGTCCAGTTACTAATATATTATGTGAACTAAACATATTTGAATTTTTAAAATTTTTTTCATCTATTCAGTAAACATTTATTAAACCTGAAAACCTGGAAGAATAAGTAGTAGGGGGTTGGGGGGAACAGGGTACTGTTAATAAAACAAGTAAAATAGTTATAATAGACTGTGATACTAATATATTAGAGTGTAGGTACAACTAATAGCTATAATATGGAGGCTCAAAGAATGGCTAACTTTTTATCAGATTGTCCAAGAATTTACAGCCAAGGTGACATTTAAGTAGAAAGTAAAGAAAAGGAAAGAAGCTCTTCAAACAAGTGGAGAATTAAGGGAGGAAAAGACACATGGAACCGGCTCAAGAACTAGCATGGTGTCTGAGGGAAAATACATCTAATGTAATGTACCTAGCACAGATAAATGGCTTGAGAAAAAGAAGAGGCAAATAGAGGGCTCAAGAATTATTTTTTTATTCTTTAGGTACAATAAATGTTTATACAACAAAGTGACATGATCTAAAAAAAAATTTTAAAGAAGATAATCCAGAAACTAATGGCAAGGTAACCAGAGAGAAAGGTGCCATAGAAATTTAGGTAGGAGACGAAGTCCATAAATAGGGCCATAAACAGCAAGAATAGAAGAAAGGGATAGAAACAAGAGTTCTTTAATAGAGGGTATTGTTATAAATTCATGATTAAATGGACATTTGTTATAAGAAAAAGGAAAAAAATCGAGGATGTGGCCAAACTTTCTGACTTGAATAATAGATGGACAAGGTAAAGATGGCACCTGACATACTCCCCTTATGGGAGTCTTTCACTGACCAACACTAAAGAGATTAGCAATAATCTTTGTAAAAAGAAAAGGGGAAAGCATTACTCTTTACAATGTGAATAACTGGTTCTGAAAAATGATGAGTGAACTATATACCACAATGGCCAATGTAAAAATATAAAATAACAACAATATTAATCATAATATGTAAGGCAATGGCCACTGAACTCAGGATGGTGATTTCCAGTTATACCTGGAGCCATAGGGACTGTTTTCTGAGCCTGATCTTTTTTGTTTGTTTGTTTGTTTTACATAATGGTAAATATATTGATAGACTGAACTAGATGACACTTCACTCTCTCAAATGTCAATATTTTATGAACAACATTAACAGAATGGTCCAGGGAAACTGAAAGCTCAGAAATAGAGTATATACTGAACTATGTAATAACTTAAAATAACAGAACAAAACATATTCTATTAAATTACTGGAGTTGATATTACTTAACCATATTTTTCTTACCAGACATAGTAAACTTTTCATGATAACATGTTAGTGTTACAAAGAAATTAAATGTTAATGAGGAATGAATTACATAAAGAAATAAAACCAATATTTTCATTAAAAATAGAAAACAAAACCACCAAATCAAATCCAAAAAAAAAGAACAAATTAAATATAAACCTTCCAACTTACTTCATTTGAGATGGATATATTCCAAAACCACTGGGATGATTAGAAATATGACCATTCATCGTGTCTTTTACTCATATGTTCTAAAAAATGAAAGGTACAAAGATTGAAGACAATAGAAGGGTCAAGAAGACACCTCAAAGTTACTCATTCAGTAAATATGTGTCACTGCCAGGATAACACTAGAAACAAAGATAAAGGTCTCCACCCTCAAAAGCTCAGGTACAAAAAGTACAGATGGACATATAAATAAAGATCCAAGTGACATTTGACATTTATATACTAAAATTGTTGTCCAACTTAGGAGAGTAAAAAAAATCTAAAACATAGTTCTGAATCTTCTAAGTATACAGGCATGATTCTATATCCAGCCAAACTCAGAATCAATTGTCAGTTTTATGAAATGGTACTTTGTTTATTGTTTCATTATAAATGTGTTATAGATTAATTCAATTTAAAAACTTGAGAAATATAGAAAAGTGTAAAATACATAAAAGTACAAAGGGAAAAAATATCACCATCACCCTGAGTCCTATTATTTAAAGATAACCATTTAACAGTCCTATCAGTTTCCTTCCAGTCTTTTTTCCTTCCTCTGGTTTTCTTTTCTCCTTCCCTCCCTACTTTCCTCCCTTCCTCCCTCCCCAACTCTCTCCTTCCCTTTCTCCAAAGAACGTTGAACAATACCCTATACATACACACTTGGGTACATCTTTTTTTCAAGATATGCTCATTTACATTACTTTTACTTTTCACGATAAAACTATTTTAAAAATTAATACCAGATATTTAACTTCAGAAATAATTTTTTAATTTGTTTCACAAATTGAACAAATTTCCTTCAAACAAGAATAATAAATAAAATTTCCTTATTGCCAAAGCCAATAAAATTTCCTTATTGCCTTTTCTTTCTTTTTTCTCCTAGATAGCACTTGTCACACCTGATTTATTTTGATCCACTCCTTGGTGTTCCCTGGATTCTGTGGCACTAAACTATTTTGGATATTGTCTTATTTTTCTGACTTTCATATATATCATATTACTGTGTCTTCTCAATAACTGAGAAGTATGTGGGATAGATCCCAAATTTATTATAGGGCAAAGGGCATAGAAGCGTTAACAACTACTGCATGACTATTGCCTGTCAGGTACTATGGTAGGTACTGGGACTAACAAGGTGTAGTGCCAGCTTTGGGCCAGTAGTCTAGTGGGGCAAACACACACTCAGTGAATGAATACAGAATTAAAAATTGTTGCTACCTTTAAAAGAAAAAATTCCTTTTCATAAGGAATTTTATTTCATAAGGAATTTTAATAAAATTCCTTCTAATAAAAATTTCCTTATTATATGGAGGCCATATAATAAGGGAACTTAATTCAGATTGGGAGGGTATAAAAAGTCTGCATAAAGAAATGATATTAATACCTAGCTCTTCAAATTAATTCTTTCTCATTCTTTGGATCTTAATTCAATCAGCGTGTCCTCAGAGAAACTTTTACTGACCTCCCTGAATAGACGAAAACCCACTCTCAGACACTCTCAATACTCTGAATAACTTTTCAAAGTACTTACCGCAGTTATAATTTTTCACAATTCCTGACTCTTTACCGACTCTAAGCTGCATAAGGGCACAGACTTGTTTGATAATTGCTCTTTCTCAAGCAGTAAGAATAGCACCAGGTATACAATAGGTGTTTATTAAGTATTTATTCAAAAAAAGAAACAGGGAAGGAAAATGCATGTCCCACTCTTTAAAGAGTTTACTGTATTATTAAGAAGACAAATGAACCCATATGAAACACATAGTAAGTCAGTCTCAATGTACGTGGCTCTTTCTGAAACCCACTAGACGTTCACAAGAGGGAAAAGCCATGTCAACTGCCATAATTTTTGCAAGGGCTGGAACTTGACCTAGATCTTAAAAAATAGTTAGGATTTATAAACACTCAAATTTAATTCGAGCTTTTCCTCTAGTTTTGTCCATATTTATTTGAGGCTTAGAAGCAAATTTCTAAATTATGGAACAAAGGAACACTGAACTTCATCCTAGATAAGTACGCATTTGTAAAATTATATTAATTTACATTGAATTCATATATTCTGTGTTTATTGTTGTTTGTTTTCCTTTTTCAATTTATACATCTATATAGCAGTATACAGGTAACCACTGTAAACAGGTAAAAGTCTTAGGGGAAAAAATGAAATTCTTATTTGTAGTGCTTACTGCTTTCCATGGTATTAATATTCCCACCATGGCCCATTTCCAGCTATCAGAAGTTTAATAGCAGCTTACAAAGTTCCTAAATATTTCACAATTGGATCTCATAAGCCTCTGCAATCCAGATAGAGCACATCACTATCACTTTTGAGAAGTTTGGCCAGGACAGAGAACTGGAAAAAACATGAATCTAGAGCCAATGGTTAAGACACAGGTATTCACAAGTAGAAGTCTGGAACTCTATTTCTGGCGCAAACTAGCCTGTGAAAGTCAAATAAACCTGTCTCGATTTTCTCATCAGTAAAATAGAGATAATCCTTGGTCTTCCTAGCATACAGGCCTAGTGGATGATTAAATTAGATAGGCCTTCAAGATTCTTCCAAAGTGAAGGAGGACGAGGAAGTGGGGGAGGAGAACTCTTTCAAAACAAGCTGGTTCCTGTAGAATTAAAACGCCACGGTTTGTACTGATTTTGATCTGGTTTGCCTTTTAAAACCACGGTGGCCAGTTTTAATGAAAAGTGATAGCCACAGAGTTTCATCTTTTTCATGTTTAATTCTTCGTGACAGTCAAATAAATGCATGGTTTGTGTTTTTAAAACAGTGATCTGTCAGAATAAAAGAGCATTAGAAAAGGGAATAGAAAAATGTTGATTTGCTTAACTGAATTTAAATATAGATACTTTTGACATCTGGCAATGATAGTTTCACTTGTCACAGATGCTTATGTAGCAATATAGAGGTCTTCAAATATTTAAATAAAGCAATTACAGTGCACACCTTCCAAAAGAAACAATTACCTATGTTTGTTTTCCTTTAGGCTTCTAAAAGACACATCCAATTTATACCTACATAGACCATATATACAATCTAGAAGAATCATCAATTCTTACTTAAAAATAAGGTGTTTTTATTTTTATTCAATGTCAAACCAAACAACTTCAAAACTAAGACAAAGTTTTTCTTCATCATGTTAAGTTTAAGGACTCACAAATTTAGTTAACTCTACTAAATTATCTACTGAATTCTGCTAAAACTGTACACTAAAATTCTCATAATAGCTTCCGAAAGATTTGAAATAGAGCATCAATTTCCTTACGAAAACACTTTATAAGTCATAGTTACTATAATTTTCCTCTTAATTTCTACAGTAACATTACTGTAATAACAATATAATTTGCAATTACAAAGAAAAAATTAAAAAATATTAAGATCTAAGTTAAGCACACCAAAAATGTTAAACACAGTATTTTCTCAAGGCTCATATCAATGTAGGAAGAGAAATTTTATGCCTTTAAATCAATACATTGTCATCACTTAAAATAATTGTCTACATTCCCCCTTTTTATAATTACAAAAAAATTCTTAGGTTGTTCATAAGTTAGAACATAAGCTAGGGGAGAATCTATGTTCAAATCAGGATGTTGGTTTACCAACTAGCTGAAGAAAAATATTTGTTACTAAAATTTAATAACCAACAAAAGAAACACTTTAGCACCAATTATATGTTCAATATTGTGAGAGATTTCACACAAAGGCCTAATACAGAGAAGGACCATATGTAATTACTACTGTTTCAGTAGTTCCCTTCAATTCTTGTTGCTGTAATTGTACCATCAGCACACCTACACTACTTGTATGTTATACATGACAAATAAGTACTATTTCAGTTCGAAACATTATTACTATTGTACTGATTTGGGAAAATACACTAATTTTAAACGGAACAACTGCAATTTATTGACCATTTACCCTGTACCAAGTTATTGTGGTGTTTTGTACCCATTATCTTATTTAATCCTCACATTAACTTTGGAATGAAGTAGTGTCTTTCACTCTCATTTTATAAATGAAGAAATTGAGCTAAAGAGACTGGATGTTGTTTGGGTGTTATCCTGAGACTTTTTAAAATCATCTAGTGCCATGAAAGACTGAAGAGTAATGTCCTGTTTCTTGTATTGGATATAACCACAGGCACATAAAATAGGGAAAAGAAAACAAAATTCAATGAGTCCCCACTTCATACGACATTTTATAAACCTGTCCTTGCTTAGAGTTGTTCTCTAAGAGTTGTTCTCCTCTTCCATGCTTAGAACAACTCTTTGAGGTAGTTATTAGCTCTATTTTGTAGGTGGGATGACAGCCTCAAATAAATTAAGTCATTTGCCTAAAAAAATGTGCCTACACAAAAAGGTAGAATTAGAACCAGGATTCAGACTTTGGCTTGGTTGCCTTATATCCATTTTTCTTTCCAGTAAGTGATACGACTAGTCTTACCGTTTTGTACTCTACAAGTTTTCAGTTCCTTTCACTTTGAGTGTTTCAATGACATTCTTTATTTTAGTCAACATTTTTTCTTAAAATAAGATACTAAAAAATGCTAGTATAAAACTGGAAGGGAAGAGGATTTACTTTATAGAAATTACAATAACAATACTGCCACTATTTTGTGGAATGGCTTTATTGCTTCGTACATATAATGTTCATTGAAGAATGTTAAAAAAAAATGTCATCAGGTCAATAAATACCACGTATTAAAAACTGCTTTTAATTATAATATTGAAAGTTCATTAGTTTGGCTGAATATAACTTTGAGTAATAACTTTTCACTGGTTAAATATCTAAGTATTGATTTGTATTATTTTCATGGATTAATTTTTTATCATAGTTGAGACACTTTCTAAATATAAAAGCAGACACGTTGAGTGTTTCACCCCATGTAAATGGCATGTAATAAACATAAATTTACCTGGATCATATGCATGTTTTCCATTATAATTAATTACATATTAAAGGGGGAGGAGGAGGTAAGCCTCCAATTTACCTGCAATCTTTCAATAACAATAAAAATATGGTAGGAAAGGGAATACAATTCAGAGAGAGAAGAAACTGTCTCACAGCCTCTCTCTATTACCGTGCCCCCATCACACTGAACCATACACTGGGGTTGGGTGTGGGGAGATACGGTGGTTGGACCAGATCTTGAACTTTATCTCAGCAAGGTTTCCATTAAATTTCATATATAATAGATAGAATTTTAACTAAAATCTCCACATATTTATTGATGTATGAGTTTTCCTTCTTACAAGTACCGTGCCTATACAGGCTTGAATAAAACCTTTTATCAAAATGTACATTTTTCTGCCTGTATTATTTCCATGATTAACAGTGGATTTACTGATGGCCTTCTATGGTTGCCACAATAAACTGACTTTTAAAGGGGCACAAGTTTTACCAGTGGAAGTTTTTGATTCCTGTGCTGTAACTGATCAGCTGAAGTAGGTTTGGGGACCTCCTCACCACTGCCACCACCCAAAGGGACTGCCATTTACTCCATCGCCTGCACATGAGGTCTAATTAAAACTGTGGCTAAATTCTGGTTTTTAAAATTTTTCGTAAACAAACTTTTTTTTTTTATTTTTGAGTCATTTTAGATTTACAGAACAGTTGTGAAGGTAGTACAGAAAATTCTACCCCACACCCTGTTTCCTTACCATTAACATTTTACATGGTACAGTTGTGAAATGAGTGAACAAACATCAATATTTTATTATTAACGAAAGTCAATACTTTATTCACAGTTCCTTAGTCTTTTTTACCTAATGTATTCTTCTTTTCCGGGATCCTATCCACAACACTACATTACATGTAGTTCTCATGTCTCATTAGGCTCCTCTAGACTGTGACCATTTCTTAGACCCTTCTTGCTTTGGATGACTGTTATTAGTTTCCTAGGGCTGCTGTGACAAATTGTCACAAACTGGGTGACTTAAAACAACAGCAACTTATTCTCTCACAGCTCTGGAGGCCAGCAGTCCGAAACCAAGCTGTCAGCGGGGCTAAGCTCTGTCTGAGGGCTGTAGGGGAGGAATCCATTCTGGCTCCTCCAGCTTCTAACGGTTGCTAGTCATCTTTGACTTTCCTTGGCTTATGGATGTAGCATTCCAGTCTGGCCTCTCTTTATGTGGCTCCTCTGTGTATATATCTGTGTTCAAATTTTCTTCTTCTTATAAGGACACTAGTCAATCGATTAGGGTCCACCCCAATCTTACGACCTCATCTTCACGTGATTCACCTGCAAAGACCCCGCCCACATCAGGTCATGTTCATAGGTACGGGGATGGGGAATTACTGCACTTGAACATATCCTTTTAGGGGACAAAATTCAACCTGTAACAATGACCTTCGCAGCTTTTGAGTACTGTGTTTTCACATTCTACAGGATGTCTCTCAGTTGGGGTTTGTCTGATGTTTTTTTCTTGATTTAGACAGGAGATACAGGTTTTGGAGAGGAAGACCCCAGAATATGTGCTATTTTCATCACATAGTATCAAGAGCACATGCAATTAGCATAACTTACCATTGTTATGCTAACCTTGGTCATTGACTGAGGCCACATTTGTCAGGTTTTTCCACTATAACATGACTTCCTTCACAGCCACTAGACAGGCCTCTTTGGAAGGAAGTCATCATATGCAGCCCACTCTTACGGAATAAAGAGTTATATTTCACTTCCTTGAGGAGGGAGTATCTGCAAAAATTATTTGGAATTGTTCTGCATGGGAGATTTATATATTTGCAAACATTTATTTATTTATTCTGTGTTTTTTAATTGAACTGAAAAGACTGAAAGAAAAAGAAGGGCTCAGATTCATTAAACTGAAACTTCTGATTATTCATCCCCTATAAAGCACCTTTTTCAGGTGGTTCAGACAAGAGCTGAGTTAAGCTTAGGTTGTGTGCTGGGTATGAGGATGGGGGAGTGGGAGGGGGAGAGAGGAAAGAGGGAGAAATCAAGGCATGAGAGAGATTCCAGACCTGAACAAAAAACCTTGGCTTAACATCACCAAAAGATGATCCGAATTTTAAAAAGTAAACTTCATCTAAGAAGTTCAAACCACCCCAGAAGCAAAAAGCTGTTGAATACAGATTCTCAGAAGGAGTAGAATATTCGCTGTTGGCATTTTCTCCCAGGATAAGAATAAAAGTTCAACTTCTTCTGCCAATTCAGTTCTCAGTTGAAGACATTTCAGGGAACAACATTTTGGAATAAGAAGTAGAGAAACCATTCCACATACCCCACCCCATCCCCACTCCCCAGTAATTTTTTTTTCTCCAAATCTCTACTTTTTGTAAATCAGCCTTGAGGGGTTAGTATTCACAGATATTCTATGAACCATAGTGAAAAAGTTCCAAAATTAAACTTTGTGTCATTGACTGGTGCAAAAAAAAGCCACTAAGGAAATTAGGATCTCATATGATACATATATTTTGCTAAATATCCTTTTTCCATAGGAATGCCAAATGCTAAATCAATACAGTTCAGCATATTATACAAAGTCAAACAGATAAAGAGCTATCCAGGCCTGACATAACACAGCTAGGTGGAAAGACAATAAAATATGTTCTAAAATTATCTTTAATGAAATCGAAACTCTAAATTCAAATTTCATTATGACGTATTAAATGGCCTCTAAAAATAGTAAGTTATAAAACCTTACAGGTACAATGAGAAGAGCTCTAACTCACAGATGAGCTATAACATTTTAATATTTAACTACCCTGTTGTCACATAATTACCTTCTGTATTACCTTGAGCAAAGGACTTTAAACAAAATACTGCAGGTGATTCACTCTTCATTTTCAGTACAGTTCCTTAAGAGGATCAAGTTTCCAAACCATACAACATATTTTTTAAATGGTTACAACCTACAAAGTGGGAAATGTCACCTTTAAGCATCTGTCATACTGAATTTATCCCACTTTTCTGAATCATAAATATATCTCCCTAAGGTTATTAGAAGTAAAAATGCTTAATTGTTAAACAGTACAGGAATTTTTTAAGTAATGCAATTCTGTTTAAATGAAGGTTCAATAAAGCTTTCTACTGTATTATAACACACATGCTTATATCACCCCAAACTGTTCCTCAGATATTTTATAAAAAGATACTACTTCTCCTCTCAACCTCCTTTCTTCCTATCTGCCATGCTCCCCAAACACTGGTTCTTTTAATAAGAGGACACAGAGGTATGCTACCTTATCAAGAGTTATTCATTGTTTCAATTTGTCTACTTTGGCAAGATATGGTTTTACAGATCCAGCATAATGGTTACAGGGGGCAACTGTTTTGCTTTCAGAGAATACTTTGTGTACTGCTTTAGATATCAGAGTGTATCACGTTCAACATGTATAACTTTATAAGCCCAAGGAAAGTTCACGACTGGGCAGATAATGTAAAACTCTCCAATCATTTTTAACTGCTCTTTATTCCTATTATTCTAAACCACTTAACATTTTGTTGACAAAGACAAAAATGTACTCCTTTCAAAATACCATTTTTCATTTATGTTTAAAAATAGAGGCAGTCCTAATATGGGGTTAGAAAGTGATGTAACAAAGAATACTCATAACAAAAAAAAATTAAATCAATTCCTGTAATTATCGACATTTGGCTGGATATAAAAATAAGAAATCCTTGGCACCTGACTCACAGAAGACCTAGGACTAACAAAACCTTCCTGGAAAACCCTCCAATGTTCCCATTTTTAGGAAAAAAACAAAATGCATATTTAGGAAAAGAGCACATTACAGGCAATATAAGAACAGCAGAGTATAAAGTTCAAGGTAAACTAGATTAGGGTAGGTCTAAAGAATCAAATCTCCTTCAAAGGATTGAACCAAAGAAGGCAAGACAAGGAACTATAGAAATGTATAGTACAACAGGAGGGAGACATCAAAAGGTTCATTTATAGTATAAGGTGGCAAGTAGAAAAACAGAATGCAAGGCTGGCACCTCATGCTAGGAAGGGATGGGCATTCGTTCATAAAAGCCTTCAGGCTTCTGGTGTGATGGATGAGCTAAGCCAGAAGAGAGAGGACAATAGCAAAGACAATAGACAGGTTGGTACATTTAGGAAACCACCAGCAGTTCAGTTATTGAAGAACAACTTAAGAGGTAGAAAGTAACAAGGGGTGAAGCTGGAGATAAATGAAGGTACATTTATATCAAATTTTGTTAGACCAAAAATCATTGTTTGCTTATTGTATCTGTGTAATTGCTATTTATATGTACTAAGATTACATTTCTTTTTTTGTATAACCTTTGTCTTTAGAGTTACTGTCTTACCCTCAACCCTAGTGTTCCTATGTCCCTTTATTAATTTCATCCCTTTACTCTCCACTGGAGTGAAGCCTCCTTTCAATATATTGAAGCACTACCATTTTTATCTTTCTGCAGGCATCGCTCCCTGATCCCTATACTTGGTCCCGTTAGGATCTGAACTGACGACTCTAGGCCTCCTGCACAGCTTTCACAGAGGTCTCCAAATGCAACATTATCCTGCTCATTATTTCCACCTCTCTCCTGTCTTAGATCCTTGTTTCCTGGATCCCAAGTCTCCCTCTTTCTTTTACTTTTTTATCTTAGAAGAGCACATACTTCAGGAACTTCCTGAGAAAGTATAAAAAAGGTAATTTCTGAAGTGTTACATGACTGAAAATGTGTTTACTCTAGATGATCAGTAGTTTGTCTTGATTTTAAATTCTATATTGGAAATTATATTTGCCCCAGAATTTTGAAGCTATTGTTCTTGTCTTCGGTGTTGCTGCTGAGATGTCAGGTGTCATTCTGTTTCTCAATCTTTTGTATAGGGTTTAATTTTTTCTTTCTGTGGTTCTAGAGTTTTGGGATCTTTATCATTTTTTCCCTGATGTTCTGAAATTTCAGGAATGCATCGGTATAGGTGTTTTTTTTGGTTGTTTTTTTTTAATTCAATGTATTAGAAACTCAATAGGTCTTTTAAAATTTGAAACTCACTGTCCTTAAATTCTAGGAAATTTTCTTGAGTTATTTCTTTGATAGTTTCTTCACTACAATTAAAAATTTTTTTTTTCTTTTTCTGAAACATTCTATTGCTCAGAATGGGACCTCTTGGACTGAGTTTCTAATTTGTTATTTTGTTTGTTGGTTTTTCATTTCATTATGTTCTATTTTCTGAAGTGAAAATGTTTTTCTCTGCAGCTGAGGTTTCACCTTCTCAGGACTCTAAGTTAGTTACAATCATCCATGGGTTTTCCAGAGTCCCATTTTATATTTTTAAAAATCCCTTTACTATCATCTTATTTGGAGGAAGTAGAATAAATATATGTGCTCAATCTGCCTTTTTCTGTACTATATTTTCATTGTCTAAACATTGACAAACATTTGTTAAAGAAAAACTCAGGAGAAAAATTCAAGTCACTTCTGATATGAACTTGAGAGGTTAAGTTGGACGATGAAATATGAGTACAAGTTTATACTGAAAACAAAAGTACCATAACAACCAGAGTGAATGTAACAAAAAATGAAGGAAATTTACCTTACATGAAGTCAGCTGATATTTTGGTAGTGAATGTTTAACTATCTGTTGTTATTATAACAACAAATGCTGTTTTCAAATCCCAGGGGAAAAAAAAACAAAAAAAGGCATTACAGTGTGTAAAAGTAAGGCAATATCCCCAGCTAAATCTGGCACTATTGTTAATGAAAAATGCTTTGTTTCTCTAGAAGTCATAGCTTTAAATGCACAACAGAGTTAAGTACCTACATGGAATCTGAAATAAATCCTTAGGTAAATAACCACTAATTAATTCATTTTAATTATACAGATATTTTTCCCTCAAAGAGAAGCCCATTTAAGTGAATATAGCTGGGAAAAAATTATTTGTGAATTAGTGCAAAACGAAAGTCAGAGATATTTGTACATTAGTCTTAAAAGTCAGGTTGCCTATAAAACTACAACGAAACTTTCTTTCTTAAGATGTTAGATATTTACATAGTCATAGAAATTAAAAGAAGAAAAAAGTAAGTCCACTGGGGAAACATTTTTTTAATTAAGGCTATTAAATTTCATATTTAAAAGACAGTAAATATAAGCTTTAATCATGGATGGTACTACCTTTGAAAAATGTCTGCCAAATCATGACAATGGAAGTTTTAAAAAATAGCAGTAAAGTTGTTCATAACCCTGAAATCATCCAGGACTGGGATAAATTTAGACATCTCTGTTCACCATTATAAAAGAAAAAATACTGCTCATTTACTAAGCATTTTAGTGTGTTAGCCACTATGCCAAACACTTTATGGGAATTATCTTACTTAATTCTCACCACCTTATGAAGTTATGCATGCTTATAATCCCCATTTTAATGAGCAATCTTGGACTTACAAAAGTTATAAATAAAGGAAACTTGGACATGACACCTACTTACCATGGCTAAAATTTGACCACAAGTCCTGCTTTATAATCACTATTGTATACTTTCCTTTAACTAACGATAAATCCAGTATTTTGAAATTGGTTGGGGATATGTTGAAACCAATGAACTAAAAGCCAAAATGACCTTTGTAGATGATTATTCAAACAAGATTCATTTACTATTACTTGGTACCAGCCAATATCAATATTCACTCATTCGACAAGTATTTACTATATAACCATTATGTGTCCATCAGGGCTCTAGATGAGCACTGTCCAAAAAAACTTCCTTCGATGATGAAAATATATTATAATACTATATCATTACTCAAAACATCAGCTGAGCATAAGTGTTGACTACATGAAGTGTGGCTACTGCCACAGTGGAACTGAAATTTTATTAAATTTAAGTTAGTTTATATTTACATGTGAATAGCCACATATGGCTAATGGCTACCATACTAGATGGGGCAGCTCTAGATGTGGAGTGCACAGCTAGCGAAACAGACCTGGTTCCTACCTTCATGGAGCTTACAGTGGGGGAGAAAACGTGAAATAAGTAAAATAATAAATATAAGATTCCAAGTCTGTGAATTGCTTAGAAGAAGAAGGAGTACATATAAGGATATAAAGTCAGAATGAGTCAAATCTAGCTATGAACTTATAAAAAGTGTGGAACTGAGAGATACATTCTGAAAACGTTATTTCAGCATTTCCTCATTTAAAATCCAGGATTACTCATAAACCATTAAAACAAAGAATCGATGCTTTTTGTTTTTCAAAGTGCTTTCAATGTTTCAAGACTGATGCACAGAAACAGTGCTCTGTTGGAAAGAAATCTATGCAAAAATAGTTCAGAATAAGAATGTTGTTCTTTTTATCCTATATCAGGTAGCAGTCTGAATTTAAACAAAATAACATGAGAGAATAAGGAAAAAAAATCACAAAAATAAAACAGTAAAATCTATAAATGGTAACTTTAGATACTTCAAGTTCAAGAATCTGGATTTGATGAGGAATTGGGAAGTTAGAGAAAAACTAAACTACTATTCCACTTGGGCAGAAATGGGATGTTTTTTATAGTAGCACATGCACATTTGGGCCAGTATCAATTTATAAAGCCCCTCCAAAACATTATTTTGCCAAGAAATATTCCTGGACTTGAGCACCTGGAATTGACACAGAGCAAACACAACTTTCTATAGTGAATTAATAAGTGGAAAAAGGTGTTTGGATCAGCCGGGGTATGGGAGAATCACCAAAAACTTGCATGCTCTTGGATCATATTGTGTGGATTTTTGTTTGGGAAGTTAAGATGGATTTGTTTGGGAAAGTAGAATATTTGAGGTCAGAAGGAAGAGGAACTTTGAAAAGGGAATTATCACAAGGGCTGGTAGTACTATATTTGCATTTCTTTCTTTCCATTCCCACAGTTCCCATCTCCAAGCAACTGGGAAATGGCCTCTAGCTGAGACAGGGAAAACTGGGGGTAGAAACATGATTTTCCTCCAACTTCTGAGGGAAATACACTCTCTCAGGAACTTCGACAAATCAACTTAAAAACATGTGCTGTTTTTTCCTAAGAAAATCTTGTTTAGTTTTTACTGAATAACTTAAACCCAGCAACTTTTTCTAATAGTTTCAACACACTACGCTTCAAGAGAGAAACATGACTGTTTCTGATAATATACGTTTTTTTATATTTGGTCCTATTTCTTAAAGTAGTTTTTAAATTCCATACATTTGTGCTATGTATGCAGTAAAAATCTATTAATGAAAAGTATCAGGATTTTAAATGGTCTTTTGATGATCTAAACTGGAATCATTTCAGAAGTTCTTATAGACAAAATCTGAATCAATCTAATACTACTCCCTTCTAAAACTTACATTTTTCATTATTCTTTTACTTAATTCCCATCAAAGTTCCCCACTGCCCTCCAGATAAGAGCTAATTCAGTAGCATAGCATAGTACTCTTTTGTGATCTGGCCCTTTATACATACAGCTACTTGTCCACCATCTCTGGCTTCTCGCCACCTCCCCCACTCCCTCACAGACCCCGCTCCCTAACCCTTCCCCATGCTCACACAGGCACACTGCATCAGCCATACTGAACTATTTTGCAGGCTCTTGCCTTCAAGTGACATCATCTATCTGGAATATGTTATCACCCAAAAACTTCCCTGTCACCTTCATCTGACCGGCACCCACTAAAACTTTCGATCTCAGTCTTGGAAGGCCCTCTCTGATTTCTCTACAGTAGGATAGATGCCTCCCTCATGTGTTCCCATACACGTGAGTCTAACACTAAGATGCACTTATTATACTGTAGTAACTTCCTATTTTCTTGTTTGTACACAGGACTGTAAGTTCCTTGAGGGCAGGGGCTAAATAATTTTAATGAATACCAAGTGCTAAGCATGGCTCCTAACATGAAGTGAGTTCTCAATAAATACTTATTAATGAATGAAAAATTATGCCCGTAAATATTTTTTTTTACAAATTAAGATGTTTGTTTTGAATCTCCTTATGAAGAAAAGATAGAAGGAAACAATGCTCTAAAAGCAATCACAAAAAATTAGTATGAAATATTTTGAACTAGTTGAAGAGTTAAAAACAGAAAATATTTAGCATCACTAGGAAAAGAACAAGAAATGTCAACTCTACTCCCCCAAATCTCTGAGGTACCCCCTTCCACACTGTAAAATAGACATCTTCTTCCTCCTGACTCCCCATCATGACCTCTCTTATTACCAGCCATCTTCCTTATTGTCTCCAAATGAAGTGGAAAATGAAATCCTCATCTAACTGTACTTTCTTAACTCTCCAATTCTGTCCTGATGGTGAGCAGCAGTCCTACCATAACCCATCCACTTGAGTGTGGAAGAAACATCATTCCTGGACTTGTCAAATTGACTTAGGTTTGTTGTTAGTTTGGAAGGAACACTGAATGCCAAAGTCAATACTATTTATTCCTTGTTTTGCCAATACTATTCCTAACTCTGTGCCCTTGGACATGTCATTCAAACTAATGGGTCCCCAGTTAGTACTGATAAGGCTGGAAAGTAGGTTATCTCCAAGAGTTTTTTGCAGCTCCAAAGTGCGGTGCATTAGCTCAGTGACAAAGGCCAGCATGTTAGCTCAGTGACCTGCTTCCTGTCATATAAATTTACCTATATGCACCCACCACCTGACAGAACAGAGCATGGGAGAAAGGTATCCTATTTCCTCATTTGTGGGGAGTGAAAGTCACTTAAGTACCTTTGAGGACTGGCTATAAGTTACCCTCATAAACTCCAAGCCTGGCTACTAATAAAGCTTGTGGTGACTTAAGAATTTTCTCTCTCTCTCTCTCTCTCTCTCTCTCTCTCTTTTCCCTTCCCTTCTTTCCCTTCCCTTCCCTTCCACAATTTACCTGCTAAGAATCCATGGGACTAGCACATTGCAGCACACAGTAACACACTCCAAGTAGGTAGCTGAGAAGAAAAAGATGCATTTCCCTGCTGTTCTAAGAACTGAAGCTATTTCATTCTACGATGCTAAAATGCAAATTTTTCTAGGAAAGAAGTGTTTGAATTTTATGAGATATGAGACACAGTGTTTACAAGAGTGGTGCTTGATCTCCACTGCCACTGTTGTCACCTCAAGAAAGGTCAATTTTGCCAAGAGGCATGGGGAAGTGGTTGCTTCCCTGCTGTGAAGGAAACAGGAGGAAATAAAGTGCATACTCTTTTAATGACTGCATGTGCCAAGCCAGAAAAATCAAAGATTCCAACCAAGGGACAAATTCTTAACACGTTGCATATGGCGGGGTTTAAATCCCTCGTGAAGATTCTCGTGATCCGTATGCAACGTGTTAAGATAAAAAAGAAAACCAGCTATCAATCTACTAATGTAAGTGGGCAAAGGATCCATAGCCCGGATCATCACTACCCACAAATGACCCCTAAACATCTTCAACTGCCCTTGTGAACCTTAACAAGGCTCAAATGACAATAAACTACTCTTCAAAAACAGACAGTCCTATTTGCTGTTCCCTAAGAGGAGGGGAGAGCAAGCTTGCCCATGAGGCAAATTTCCTAGCATCCAAAAACCATGTTCTTAGCCCTTTAAAAAAAAAAAAAAAAAAAAAAATTAACAATATTTCTGCCATGAAGGAAAATGCTTTTGGGGTGTCTTTTTCAGAGCTACTGGAAACAAAACTTACTGAGTATATCCCAATGCTTTTATTGTGGAATAATAAAAAGAACATACTATGGAGATGGGCAGTCCTGAATGTAAATCCTGACTCTACTAATCTATAAAAATGAGATTAAGATTGTTAGGAGGATTATATTCAAAAGCACATAAATCAATAAAGATTTACTATCTGCATCTACATCTATCAGTTCCTTTATGACTCACCTACATGCAGGCCTCTGCTCTTACCCTATATATACGCTCCCCACTCTCAACTTTATACCTGCCATCTATCAATTAGTCAATTCCCACCTCTTTTTTAAAGTGTTTCCTGGAAAACTTAACATTAACAACATCTAGTCATTTGGCAATTATTTATCATGTTTAGTATTTTTTAATGTGCTATGAAGAACCACTATGATTTATTCCATTGTGTCCTATTTTACAAAACACTGTACTAGTTGCCAAACCCTGGAGCTCTGACAGCTCTGACAGCTCCAGGGTTTGGCAACTAGTACAGTGTTTTGTAAAATAATTCCTGTACTACAGTTTTTAGAGAATTTTATATGTGTGTTCTAAAGGAAGTTCACAGAATTTTAGTGACCCAAGTGGATGGATATTGTTACCAATATAAATTTCCTCTAAGATTGATGCAAATTACCACCTGACACAAATGACTCCTATCTGAAGCAAAATTGATGCAAAATAGCAACTAATTTAGAGGTAGAATTAATTCACTTAGCAGAATTTCTACACTTATAGTTAGATAGGACCCCTGAGTGAAAGTATTGCTGTTGGTATGGTATGTTATCAATAATGGTTTTAATATCTGATCTGAAAAGCAGAACTTTTGGTGAAAGTATGCTTATTTATATCAAGAAGGTTCAGATCTGACTCAGAGGAAAAAGTATTATCCTCTGACTCACCAAGACCACTTCCTGAAACACCCAATGTTTTTCTTGGAAGGAAATCTATACAAGTGCCAATTCTTTCAAACACTGATTAGACAAAATTGAAATTTAACACAAAATGGACAAAAGATATATTTCTCAAAGCCTACCAGGGTCAAAGTGGAGACCATTCCATAAACATATATTAGCTAGTCATGAAAGAGAAAACTTTAAATACAGTCAAAAATAGGTAATCCAAGGAATATTATAAAACATTGACGATTTATACATATCCCTCTTTATACCATAATCTCTTAATGACAAAGAAACAATTTTATGATTTTAATCTGCAAAAATTAACTAATGTCTTTGGCTTCAAAACTTTTACTTTTTTTTCCAAGATATTTCTTTTTTGCTCTCTGAATCAACTGTGTGGCCAATATTTAATAATAATTTACAAAAACAGTAAATAAGACTTATTAAGTGCTTAGATATGCCAAACATTCTTAAACATTCTTGGCACCCATTAATTCAATTGATAATCACAATTCCTCTCAGAGGTAGGTACTATTATTATCTCTATTTTACAGATGAAGAAACTGACACAGAACAATCCTTTCACAGTATCATACAGTGAGTATGGTAAAGCCTCAAACCCAGGTAGACAATGAAAGAGCCCAAACTCTCAGTTTCTGTGGTATGTCTGCTTGTGATTCCCAACCCCCTCATTAGCATGCTTGCTAAAACTTATACTCAAGCACACAGAGACACACACATATAAATTACACATATGTATACATGTATAAACATTTCACATTTATAAAATCTGTGCCAAAATTTATGTATGTCCTTCTCATACATTAGTTTATAAATGTGACTAATATATCAATAGAATTTGTATACAAATAATACCAGACCTTTAATCTAGAAGAAGAACAATTACTTAGATAAGCTTTGAAACATTCCACTGTCCAGATACGTGTATGTCAGTCTCACTTGTTTTTAGTTCTAAAACACTGGAAACATCTCAAAGAACTATAAAACACCAAAATGATACTGCCTTGGACACAGGCCTCGGGGGAGAAAAATACACAGAACATTTCCTTCTGCAAAATAACAAGCAATTAAACAAAATCTTGCTGTTTGTTTCCTCTTGAGTAATCTAGGCTGGAAAGATTTCAAACATATGACTCGTGCAGTATTTTGCTTTCCGTAGAAAGACCATCCTTTAAAATGTCAAGTCAGCTAATAACGGTCCACTCATATCTATTACTGATCATAGCAAACTAGTTTAAATATTAAATGAATGCATATTTCTAGTTCTAAATATTTGAAAAAGAAATTCCTAGCTCGCTAATGAGGCAGAATAAGCACTTTGATATCAGCAGTGGAAGAAGGGCAAATTTACCCCAGAAAGGTAGAGCCCTTAAAGCAGCAGCCTCAGGAAACATAGTATTGCCAGGGTTAACAGCACTCTGGAGGTGCTGAAGGCTCAGAGGTGCTCTTGGAAGCCTGCCTGCCCAGTGTGGTTTTAGGCCAAGACAGAATCATCCTGCTTCCTGAAGTGTATCGCTTACTCAAACAACACAGTGAATAAATTCACTGGAAATTAATTCATTCATTTGAAATTAAGCATTTCCATCCCCAGTAACCACTTTTAAACTACAAACACCTCTAGTAGGCATAATATATTATGTCATTAACATTTAAATGTGAATTATCAGATACTTTTATCCAAGATAGGAGTAATCTAGGATAAGGTAAGAACACCTATGAAGTCAGTGTGGCCAGAAATGTAAGAGATTTGCATCGAAATGGAGCAGTACCAATCTACTGAAGAAAAAATTTGCCTATTTGATACTTTTGCTTATGATAAAATATATCCAGTTATCAATAATTACTGAAATTATGAAAATAATTCCAGCTTATAAAATGGAATGATTATTTAGTAGAGGCAAATGCCCTACATGGCTAGCAAAACCACATAAGAAATTCATTCAGTACTTTTTCTCTACATCTACCAGGTGTTTTGCTTCCCACGAGGGCATATAACAAACAACATGGTTTGTCTCCCCCAGGATCCTTCAGTTTAGTGAGACAGATATGCAGAGATGATTACAATGCAATTTAGTAAATTCTACTGTGATCTGAACAATGTACTATGAAAGCATCAACCTGGGGCAGCTGTTGGTAGGGTTCCCATAGGTGAAGACTGTAGAACCAGGTCTTGAAAGACACAGAGGGGTGTGTCAATCAGTACATGTAATGGCGTGAGAGAGCTTTGCAGATGTGCAAAGCATGGTACATGGAAGGACATCAGTTTCAGGGAATAGTGAGATATTTGTTGTGGCTGCAACATGGGTACATAAAAAGATGATGTGACAAAGAAAAGCCTGATGTCAGATTGTGAGGTGGCTAGTACAGTATATAAAGTAATTTGGACCTAATCTTTACAGAAATGGTAAACCAAGTAATAGCCATATTACTAATTTTTAATGAAATAACTATAGGGGTATTTTGGAGGGCAGATGAGATTAGGAAGCATAGTTAACAGATTTTTAGATAATTTTATCTGTTTCTTTTGTTGCTATGGGACTCTTCCCAATTGTATTCTGCTCTACACAATTTTTTGAGAAAACTAAGACTCACCTATGGTACTCCCATAATTTCTTCAAACTCCTGAGTTCTCCAAGAGAAACATGAAGATAGTTTAGCTAATTTAAGGACATAGCACACATTTTTTGAGTTATTAGTTACGTAAGAAATCCAGTCTATACAGAAATCCAGCTATAGTCATCCTACTTTAGAAAAGGTCATTCTAAAATTCCAGAGACTAAGAGAATTTAAGGTTGTTTTTTATTTGTTTTTCATTTAAAACATTCTTTTAATGGTGCGGCCATTCTTTTAATAGTATGGCAGTTCCTCCAAAAAAAATTGAATATAAAATTACCAGTGTTCCAGTAATTCCACTTCTGGGTATACATGTATACCCAAAAGAACTGAAAATGGGGACTCAAACAGATATTTGTATACCCATGTTGTTATTAGCATTATTCACAACAGCCACAACGTAGAAGCATCCCAAGTGTCTATTGGTGGAAAAATGGATAAGCAAAATGTCGTGTAAACATACAATGTATTAGTCAACCTTTAAAAGACAGGAAATTCTGATACAGGTTACAACATGGTTGAAGCTTGAAGACGTTATGCTAAGTGAAATAAGTCAGTCACAAAAGAACAAATACTATAGATTCCACTGTATGACTACTTAGAATAGTGAAATTCACAGAGCTAGAAAGTAGAATGGTGAATGCCAGGGGCGGGGGAAGAGGGAATGGGCAGTTATTTTTTACTGGGCATGGAGCTTCAGTTTGTGAAGATGTAAAAGTTCTAAAGATGGATGGTTGGGATGGGTGTACAACAAAGTGAATGTTCTTAATGCCACTGAACTGTACACTTACAGAAGATTAAAATGGTAAATTTTACGTTATGCATATTTTACCACAATAATAAAAATAATTTAAAAAATGAATAAATTACTGAATGTCTGCAAGTGCATCAGGTGCAGCTGCCTGGTCTGGAAAGTGAAGGCTAGATCTTATTGCAGCTGTCTCTATAATGTACCAGAGACATAAAGAATTTCCATAGCAAATACACACACACAAATTAAAACTATCTTTATAATCCTTTGTGTGCATATATGCATATGCACACATGTATACATATATATTTTAATTTGAACTAGATTATCATACACTCCACTTTAATAAAGTTCAAGAGACACAATTCCTAATTCACGAAAGCAATAAATTAAACTGTGTTTTGAAAAAAGGAAAGAGCACTGGTCCAGTTTTTACCATTTCTTGATTTTGGGTGAAGGTCTAACATTATCTGGCAGTGCCTCTTGCAAATGTCATTTCTCACTGGTCCTTAATTTTTTCATTAGTCAAATGGAGTAAGGCCCCATGTTCCACCCCTACACACTAATCTCACAGCATACTGAGGGCATAAAACAAGAAAATGTATGTATAAAATTACTTTAAAAGATAAAATAATTTGGGATATGTTCCTTTACAAAAGGATCATATGAAAGAACTAATGAAATGGCTCAAAGAATTTTTTTAAATTCCTCTGCATTTTTCACTTCTTATTTGAGATGTTAAACAATCTAATATGCACACAAGTTTTGAGGAAAACATACACTAAACAAAGTGAAACGCATTAATATTCCTAAGAGATCACACACACACACACACACACACACACACACACACACACACAGAATATACATATATTCAATAAGATGGTTTCAAGGGTCAGATGTTTAAGGTGATATGAGAAGAAAAGATTTATATTTGGCTTTTATAATTAATTAGTCCATTATTAAGTTCCATAACAAATATCAATAAGAATTACAAAATGATATCAACAAAGTTGTTAAGACTCACGAGGCTTAAGAAACATGTCTGTAACTTTCATTTAAAAACTTATCGTTAACTCTATGTCTTATGACAAATCAATGTTTAACTGCAATAGTTAGAATATCCTCTGTTCCTGGAAATGAGCCAACTAACTAACATTGGCAATATCTAATTCAGTTAGATATTTTCTTTAAAAAGAAAATGGTTAAAAAAGAATCCATTAAAAAAAAAACAACAACTAAGAGTTTTACACATGATAGTACCACCAATTCCCCTCCCAACGCTCCCTTTGAAAACCTTGTATTATCTGCAGGGGGAATGGGATATCTTTTTTTTTTCTCACTGATCAAAACAAAACAGCTCTTAGCAAGCACTTAATTCATATGCTAGCCAGTACTGTAAGGATATCAATTTATGACATTTAGAAATTCCTCAAACTTCACAATAAACCTCCAACAATCTGATAGCATTAAACTAAAATTCACTGACGTTTATGCTTAAGTAAAGCATACACAAGTGTCATTATTAAATTATTGCATAATCAATTGTACATGTGTTGTTTTTACAACTTATTGGCTATTATTTTTTTAAACTCAAAGATTAAGGTTCAAGAATAACCTTGAGGGAGCTCCCTTCTAGTTGTTAGATGGGATGCTGCCCAATTCATGAATCGTTTAATAGGGCCAATTAGATCTTTAAAAAAAAAAAAGAACCTTGAAACATTTTCTTTCCTTTGGTCTCCAATTCCCATTTGCCTTCCTACCTAAAGTTATCTTCTCTCAGTTCTTCATTGTTGTAACCTGCATTTCAACTCCAATTTATGGTAAGTATCTTGTAAGACAGTCCTCCCATGTCTACCACAACTTTATTTCACACACTTGGGAAATATGCAACCCTCTCCCCATTATCTTTCTATAAATTCCCCAATGCACTCAAACCTGTAAATGAAATTATCTTAATTTAGAAATTTAAATTTAATTATGAAGAAATAAGCTGTACAAATAGAAGTATTTGAGTATTTAACATCTTAATTAAACTTCTAAGCCTGATTTTCATGTGTTATTTGGTCACCCGGCAATCACCCAGAGAATCTGGGATCATGTGTTTTAGTACAGAACGCCCTGCCCCTCAACTGGTTATTTTTAGAAACGTGGATATAGTCATTCTATGACAGATTTATTCCTGACATTGTAATAATGCAAATTCACTCTTCCTTCTCAGAATCATATCCAATTGAAACAGTCTAAATTCCTTTTTCTTGACTTTTCTGTGTATAATGTCTCCAGGTCAAGCTCCAAAGCTTGACAGCAGTCAAGGTTTGGGAAAGTTGGGCTGCAAGTGGCCTAGGGTAACCTGGGATTACCAACAATCTGAGTAGCTTCATGTAATTAGGTAGGCTTTGGAAAGGAGGGTAGTAGCCTTCATCCAGGCAATCCCTGTACTCATAATTATACCATGAAATTGCTGATCGAAATGTCCACTCACTATTTATGCATTCAATAAATCTTGCTGAGGGTTTTCTATGTGCCAGCAGGTACCATATATACGAAGCTGGATATACAATGATGAACAAGACAGATATAATTCCTGCCCTCAGAGATATTAGGAGATACATATGGCCTTCTTTGATATTCATTTGAACATGCCAAGCTCTTTCCATCCTCAAGGCCTATCACGCTCTGTCTGGAATAATTATCCTCTTTGTCTTTCACTGCCTAACTCTTATTATCTCAGCTTAAATGACCCCTCTGGAGAAGTCTTACCCTGACCCACTAACCTATATTAGATCCCTAATTACATGTTTTCACAGCAGTCTGAAATCTTCTTCATAAAACTTTACAATTAGACATGTAGGCCAATATTTGTTTAATATCTGCTTTTAAAAAATAAAGTGCTGTACTTTCTATTGATGCAGAATACGCTTTTCTATTAGGCATTTCAAGTCTCATCTTTCTTTTAGGTGACCATGAAGTTTTTAATATGAGATTTCAATTTTTTTCCTTCACATTTTCTTTATAACTCTAAATGTAGTTTATCCAAAGACTTTCCTTCATATGCAAATTTCATAATAAAATTACACAGTTCTCCAACCAATCATATTTTTTCGGATATAAAATTTAAATGTTTTGTTTATATTAGATACTAGCTAAAGTTATTACAAATGTCCACATCTTATATCTATTTAGATATTTTCAAGTCAGAATTTTGAATAGTCGATAACTCAATTTTTACACACAAATTTTCTCCATTCTCTTATCTAGGAGACCCAGACAAACATGAATCCCACTATTTATTAACTGTGAAACCACAGGCTTACTATGCCTCGAGGAGCCTACTTTCCTTATTTGAAAGGTAGTTATAATCTTTCAAGAGTATGAGAAATAAATATAAAGTACACAAAGTCCCTAGTAAAATATCATACTAAATAAATATCACTTCCTTCCTACATGTAGCGGGGAAAGGTACATGTTTAAACATGTAGCCCTCTAATATAATACCAGATTCCATTACCTAATTTAATTTCCTAAAAGAGAACGAGTCTGACTTTGTTTCATGGAGTATACTTCAGGTCAGGGGTTGAAAAACTTTCTGTAAAGGGCCAGGTTGTGAACATTGGCGGTTTGATGGGCACATATTATCTCTGTTGTTATTCTTCATTTCATTTTTTGTTTTTAATAACCTACTAAAAATATTTAAAAAGTTCTTGGCTTGTAGGAAAAAAACAGCCCACTCACCATACTTGCTCACCCCCTGCTTTAAGTTCATACATTCTCATTAATTCCACTATTACTTATCCTATGACTTATCAAAATTCCAGTTTAACAAACACTGATTAAACACTTATTCATCAGTAAGGCCTGTGAGGTAACTGACTACCTAAAGAAAAAGAGATACATGATATGCTTTAAAAAGTATATCAAGTACAAATAAAGCCTTTTGAAGGCTTCCTCTAGTGTTACCTCTCTTTTTCCTGATTTTGTTTTTCTGAGCCAACTACAAATCAGGATTCACAGCCAATTGACGCTCACATCCGCAGATTTCTCTTACCATATTCCTGCACTGAAACTGGTGCAAGTCTGAGTTCCTTTCTAAGAATCTAATTAGGCTTCATGTCCCATAGTCAGAGGTCCTCTACTGCCTATTCTCCATTAGGCTCCCTCCTTTCAATTCTGACATAATGTTGTAAATTCATATTTTTGTCCCCAACTTCCAACACAATCATTTCTTCTCTTCCTTAATTCAGTTCCCCTCCTTACTGCTAACTGTCCAATTTTTTTTCCATTTTTATATATAATCCCAACAGAAAAAACTCTAAATTAGGTGTCAGAATTAGTTTCTGTTATTGCTCTGTCTCTAACCATCTTTGTATTTCTTAGCGTGGGTGCCTTTGTCTCTTCATCTATCACAGGGGTTAAAACAGTTTGTGATGCCAACAAGACTAAGTTAAGTGTGGAGGAAATAACACATGTGGAAGTTATTTATTTACAATCTACAAAGTACTCTAAGAGACCACTAAGATCTATGACTCAGAAATCAGACGTTTCAAGAACAGGCTCTGTCATTTATATTTATGAGTTATTGACCTTGGGCAAGTTAATTAATCCCAGTAAGCCTTTTTCCTCGTCTGTAAAATAAAGACAGTAATAACACTTACTTGATAATGTTTTGTGAAGAGGACATGGCATAATCCATGTCAAGCACTTATCATAGTACCTAGCACAATTTTTGAGCAACGAAAATGTCAAATATAATTAGTATTATTTATGGGTAAGATATTTATATACCTATATATCTCTATCTATCTATCTATCTATCTATCTATCTATCTATCTATCTATCTATCTGGGGGCCACTGGCCTTTTATATTAACTTCTTCATCTCTATTTGCTTTTGAGCCTATTTACTTCCACTGGTAAATCTATGCCCCCCCTATTTTTTAACACAGGTTAAACAAGTTTTTTTTTTGGCATTCTGCTCTGTGGCACTGTATTCCTCCATCTGGGCACTATTTAGTGTTCTTCACAATTAGAAAAGAGGGAAGAGGAAGGGTGGAAATGAAAAACAGAGAGAGAGAGAGAGAGAGAGAGAGAGAGAGAGAGAGAGAGAGAGAGAACTATCAGTTCACATGCTGTATGTTATCAATTAGTATGATCTGCTCTGTTATAATGCAATGCATGCCTTCCTAAAAATCATGAGCCTATGAAAACTCACGTCATTAAAACCACTTATGGGCTTATGGGGGAAATGGCCATAAAGAATAGAAGAATCTAATAAAGACCACAGCACAGTTTTACATATGTTAAATAGTTAAAAAACAAATAAAAACTACAATAAATGAGGCACCTTACCTTGAAAAAGACCTGAAATTTGCTTGTGGAATTAGCTGTCCAAAGGGTTGCACCTTGTGAGTTATTGTGAAATGGTGGAAGAAGGGTTATCTGAAATAGAACAGAAAGTTATAAACTGATATATGGATGGTTGTGGCTTATAATATACAATGAAATGAGGTAGCTGGAAGAAATCTGAGGTCTGTGCATGTACATTTTAGGTATTCCTATGTGTCTCAGTTTAGCTAGGTGAAGTTAATTTTGTTCACCTACTTTTTCTATTAGATAACATAATTTTATAATTTTACTCTTTAGATAAAATCACACATGAGAAATGTTAAATTTACATTACACTCAATTTGTTCCCTAATATCAATAATGTAGGAACAAATCCTCATTTTTAAAACAAGTGTGATAGCAGACTACGAATTTATGCAAAATGTTCTCTGAATCAGAACTGTAGTCACTACTTAAAATACCTGTATTACTCTTCAATTTCTTATTCAGCAGAAAGCCTTTACCTAGAAAACCTTGTTCTTTCCTTGTCAGTATTAAGCTACTAAACATAATCTAAAAGATTTCTTAACTGCACTTTTATTTTTTCTTCAGCTTTCCCTGCTGGGAACAGCTCTGATTCAGACAGACATGCTATACTTGTTCAGTTGGAATGTCCAAGCCAATGGAACAGTAAAATGTCTGGCAGTCAGTAACTCACTGTCATGTCATTCCATTTATTCAGTAATCCAATATGTATAATGAGCATCATAGTAAGAGATAGACACTTAACTGAGTGGCTCACTTAAAGTCAGTCAATATTATATAGGAGGTGTAAAATATTATAACACATGTAAAAACAACTGCAACACAGGGTAGAATAGGAAACACCTTAAGAAAATGCAGAAAGTGCATAATAGATTACTTTCAATGTTGGAAGAGGGAACTAGAAGAAATTTAATGGGGGTTATTAGTAGACCTTTAGGATGAGGTAAATTTTGGATATGAGGCAGAGACTTTCTAAAGTGATTTGAGGAAAGAGGCAGGAACTGGGAGGTGTAAAGCATAAAGATCAAGAAGCTAAGGCCATAAATTAAGATACATGACTATACATGTTAAGTTACATACCAGATTTTTAATTTTATATGATGGGAAATGGGAAAGCCACTGAAAATTTTTATCTAGAAGAGTGCAACAACAGTTATGAATGAGCAGAAGAGAGTCCAATTGGCTTTCACAAATCTGGGCTTTGAATAAAGTAAGAGACTAGATTCAGAGTCTTTGAAATGAGAGGCAAGAACAGCAGGAAGGCATTTCCTAACTACAACCCCAGGCTTTGTGTCCAAGATTGATATTCACGAGCTCTACTTAATGGATACTAACTGTATCATCTGGTCTGGTAAATTGTATAAAATAGTGGAATAAAGAAAAGTTTCCTGCAAAATGAGGGGAAACTTTTTTTTTAGAAACAACAAAAGAAAACAAAGAATGCCATGCAACTTAATAGTAATAATAATATTGTCAGATATTTAAATCTGATTATTAGGATCATATAAAATTAAATAATATGGTTCTAAATTACATCTAAATATCTAATACAATGTATTTTTAAATACTCAAGAAACCATATATCAATATTCCTAAAAGCAAAGCCTTCTTGGACAAATGTTCATATGATTTGTATAGTAAGCTTAAGAATCACACATAGTATTTCAGCTCAGATTTTATATTACCAATACAGAAAGATAACATTTCTCAATGTGCTTCAGAATTTTAAAAAATATATTGAGAATTAAAACTACCGTGTTTCTTCTAATCAAATTCCCAAAACTAGTTAATATATTTTATACACAAGATTCTGTATACAAATGACACAAGACTTAACTAAAGTAAAAAGTATATTTTTTCTTATAGTTTAAAAGTCCATTTTTAAGTGCTTACATATCAAATTAAACAATTAGAAACATATACACAAACCGAACAATAAAATAAATTTAAAAATTTAAAGAATACTTAATTATTGGGGAGAACCAAGATGGCGGAGTAGATAAACATTGTCACTGCTTCCTTCCATGAACACATTAAAATTATAACTAAATCATAGAAAAATCAACCAGAAGAATCACTTAAAGTCTGGCTGAACAGAAGTTTTATAACTACAGATATAAAGAAGCCACCTGAAGACTGGTACGAGAGGCAAAGATGTGAAATGGGCTGGCCCCAAACCTCCATGTGGTAGTTGAGAATCAGGAGGGATCTTGGCCAATGGGTTCCCCCCAAGAGGAGCAAGGGACCCCAGAGCCCACACCACGTTCCCCAGACCAGAGTACTGGTACCCGGAAAAGAAGCCCCTACAACATCAGGCTGTGAAAAACAGCTGGGATTCTGACCATCCAGGTGGGACAGAAGGCTGCGGGAAAACCAGACATCCACTTAAATGGACCTAGCATAGACTCTCTCACTCCCAGGCACACACCCTGAAGTCTGGTGGAGGGAAGGTGACTTGTGGGGCTTTGGAGGCATACAGCGGGCAGGGGCAGACAGAAGTGTGTGGCTTCGGAGCAAGAGCTGGAGGACAGTTGCTATTTTCCCTGTGTGGGGTCCTTCTCCAGTGCAGCCAGCTAGCAGGCACCATCTTTTCCGTGTTGAGCCCTCCCCCACATGGCAAAATCTAAATCTGATTTGGTTTGGTGTGCTCCGCTGCTCCACCCTTCTAACTCATTGGAACCTTGCCCTACCCAACTCCCCAAACACTGGAGGCACATTCTCAGTGAACAGCCAGCTCTGTTCACATTGCATTCTTTCTTGGAAAACTATCACAGTCCACGGTCCGCAGGTGAGCAGCAACTGGCCTCAGCATGCTCTGAGATTTTTGATGAGTAGCTCCAGGCTCAGCACTGGAACCAAACCAGAATGTACATTAACCTGGTCACCACAACACTTCCCATTCTAGTGACTCCCTGAGACTCTGCCTCACCCAACTTGCATACCACACAAGCCTTTATCCATAGCTGAACTTTAAGGGAGCTGGAAGATGGCAGCAGGCCTCAGAGTGTCCTGGCTTTTTGCAGAGCTACCACAGGCCCAGCACTGGTGGCAGCCATCCTCAGTACCCAGTGAGGCCTCACCCATGTGCGTCCAGGTTTAGCACAGGCAGCAAAAAACCATAGATCACTTTGTAGCTCCTACCAGGTAATCCCCGAAAGGTCACAAGCAGTGAGTGATCTGGGCCTGCACCGGAGCCCCTCCAAAGAGATCCCAGAACCAACATATTTAGAGATTGGCTTCAGACCACACCAGAGCACCCACTTATTAGCCCCATAAGAAGCACACACAAAGGGCAGACTCAACAGGAACCAGAGCCTGCTGGGGCAAATCCCACTCAATGGGGTAAGCCCCCCGCACAGTAGCCTGTAAGCTGTGGACGTGGCCAAACCCCACAGCCAAGCAGCGTGAGGGCCTATTCCACCTACTGATGTGTCAATAGCAATCAACAGTCAACTATAACAGGAGGGCATACACAACTCACACAAGGGACACTCCTGGAGCACCTGGAGCATGTGACCAGGGAGACTATGCCAGGTCTCACAGGGCACCTACTATATAAGGCCACCTGGTCAAGACTAAGAAACATAGCAGATCTACATAATACATAGAAACAAACACAGGGAGGAAGCCAAAATGAAGAAACAAAGAAATAGATCCCAAATGAAAAAAACAGGAGAAAACTCCAGAAGAAGAACTAAACAAAATGGAGGCAAGCAACCTACCAGATACAGAGTTCAAACCAATAGTTACAAGGATGCTCAAGGAACTCAGTGAAAACTTCAGCAAAGAAAAAGCAAGCATAAAAAAAAGGACATAGAAAAGAACCAGTGAGAAGTAAAGAACACAATAACTGAAATGAAGAATGCACAAGAAGGAATCACCAGGAGACTAGATAAAGCAGAGGATTGAATCCATGATTTGGAAGACAAGATAGCAGAAAACACCCAATCAGAGCAGGAAACAAAAAGTCTAAAAAAATGGGGATAGCTTAAGAGATCTCTGGGACAACATCAAGTGTAACAAAATTCGCATCACAGGGGTACTTGAAGGAGAAGAGAGAAAGCAAGAGACTGAGAACCTACTTGAAGAAATAATGACTGAAAACTTTCCTAAGCTGGTGAAGGAAATAGATATCAAGTACAGGAAGCACAGAGAGTCCCAAACAATATGAACTCAAACAGGCCTAAACCAAGACACATTATAATTAAAAGGGCAAAGGTTAAAGACAAAGAGAGAATCCTAAAAGCAACAATAGGAAGGCAACTAGTAACTTACAAGGGAGCTCCCTTAAGATTGTCAACTGATTTCTCAACAGAAACTTTGCAGGCCAGAAGGGATTGGCACAAAATAGTCAATGTAATGAAAAGCAAGGACCTACAACCAAGATTACTTGACCCAGCAAAGCTATCATTTAGAATCGAAGGACAGATAAAAAGCTTCCCAGACAAGGAAAAGCTAAGGAGTTCATCACCACCAAACCACTATTACAAGAAATGTTAGAGGGACTTCTCTAAGATGGGGGGGAAAAAAAGAAAGCTCAAAAATATGAAAATTAATTGGCAATAACTATATATGTTTCGACAATTACTTTCAATGTAAATGGATTAAATGTTCCAGTCACAAGACATAGGAGGGCTGAGTGGATAAGAAAACAAAAACCTTACATATGCTGCCTAGAAGAGACTCACTTCAGATTGAAAGACACATATAAAAAGAAAGTAAAGAGATGGAAAAAGATATTTCATGAAAATGAAAATGAAAAAAACAAAACAAAACAAAAAGCTAGGGTAGCCATACTTAAACCAGACAAAGTAGACTTTAAAACAAAGGCTTTAACAAGAGGCAAAGAAGGACACAGTAATCCTCCTTTTGAGTATTTATTCGAAGAAACCCAAAACATTACTTCGAGGGGACGTGTGCATCCATATGTTCATTGTAGCATTGTTTACGATGGCCAAGAGATGGAGGCAGCCTGGGTGTCTGTCGATGGAAGAATGGATAAAGAGGAGGTAGCACGTATATACAATGGAATATTGCTTGGCCATGGAAGCGAATGGATTCCTGCCATCTACCGTGACATGGATGGTCCTGTAAGGTATTCTGCTGAGTGGAGTGTCAGACAGAGAAAGACAGATGCAATGTGACTCTGATTATATGCGGAATGTAAAGAACAAAATAAACAAAACAAAAACAAACTAATAGATATAGAAAATGTTTTGATGGTTTCCCGATGGGAGGGAGGTTGGGGTATGGGTAAAAAAAAGGGGAAGGGAATAAGAAGTACAAATTGGTTGTTACAAAGAAGTTATGGGGACGTAGTATATAACATAAGGGATATAGTCAATAATATTGTAATCACTATGTATGGGGTCAGATGGGTACTAGATTGTTGGGGAGGGGGTTGGGGGCAGAGTGGAAAAGGTGAAGGATATGAAGAAGTACAAAACAGTCATCAGGATATAAAGTAAAGCCTAGGGAACATAATCAACGATAGGGTAATAACTAGTGCCAGATACATACTAGATTAATCAGGGGGATCACTTAAATTATATAAATGTCTAATCACTATGCTGTACACCTGAAATTAATAAAAAATAATACTGAATGTCAACTGTAATTGAAATATTAAAAAGGGGAGAAAAGTTGAAGGGGAATAAGAGATCCAAATTTCCAGGTATGAAATAAGTAAGTCATGGGGATATAATGTACAGCATAGGGAATGGAGTCAATAATATTGTGATAGCACAATACAGTGTCAGATAGTTGCTGAACTTATCCTGGTGATTATTTATTTAGGTATATAAATGTAAAATAACTATGGAGTACACGTGAAACTAATATAATATTGCTTGTTAGCTATACTTTTAATAAAAAAATCTTTTAAAAAAGAATACTTAATTGCTTAATAAATTAGAACTATCCTATAGGGTAAATATCAAAAGACTATATGATAATCTACTTCATTATATCATCTGCACAAAATTTTTACACTATTCAATTAAACTATTATTTTAAATTCTAAAGTATAATGAACTAATTTTTATTCCCAAGGTCGTTCCCTGAAGTAAACTTCATAGGTCCCTTGATGAATTAATGACATGATTTCACTGAAAAACAAACTAAAAAGGAGACTTCTCTACATAACTTCAGAATTATTTACACAGAAAATGTGTCTAAACATGTTGCCCATTCCTCTCATATTCAATTTACTTAAACTGAAGAAACTGTTTCTAAGTCTGCCGTGTTTCCCTGAAAATAAGACCAGGTCTTATATTAATTTTTGCTCCATAAGACCCATTAGGGCTTATGTTCAGGGGATGTCATCCTGAAAAATCATGCTAGGGCTTATTTTCCGGTTAGGTCTTATTTATGGGGAAACATGGCAGCTGCTGAGAAACGGAATCTTCTTTTAAACATGTCAGGTTCAGTAGGTGCTGGGATATCCTTCTGTTAGTGAGAATCAGTAGGTCAAAGGACAAAATATCTTGCATACCATTCCCAGAATATATAAGGGATTTATATTCAACATGATACTAACATTTGCCTTGGAATTTGGCCTGTACAGCTCACCAAAGTAATACTAAACAGGCCATAAACATCTCAAGACACCGTCTGTGTACCCAAAAACTGCATATGATGTTTGTACGGGTAGTTAAAAATTGCGTAAACTGGTAATTCTCCTTATGGAGTACAAAGTCTTAATAAATAACAGACACAGGAAAATCAACATTTTCAAGAAAGGTTCACCTACTCCAGCCTTAACGATGACCTTTGAACTCAAGAATGCATTATACTTCCCAGCACCATAATAGTGATGTAATCAGTTACTTACTTTTGTTCTCCACCTAGTATATTGTGATATATTATTCTTAGCTCTTGTTTTCAAATCGTATAAACCTAGCTTCGCACCTAATTGCTAGTAACAGAATAATAACAAAAAGATTCTTCCTGAATGAAATTAAATATAACAAATAAATCGATAAGTGCTATAAAAGTAATCTCTATATACTAAGAATTACATATATTTGTCATTCAGCTCAAATTTTATATTTAAAACACAATTATAAAATTGGATTTTTTGAAAGAGTTGTTCTTTAAAAACTTCCATTAATTGACTATTTAAATGTTTACAAGTTCCATCAATATACATGTATTTAAAAAAAACTTTAAATACACATATTCACTACATTTTAGGTCCCAAGAAAAATGTTTACACAGAAATTTGGCAGTGTTAAGTCTATGGACTCAAAGCCAATAACAACCTCAGAAAGCTGAACTTGGTTAATAAGCAAATTTTCACAGTACAACTAACATTGTATAAACAATCCAAAGCAGTTAATATTTATAGGATAATCACAGTATTTTGCATATCAGATTAAGTTAAAAATAATTTTATGAAAGCTTGGTATGTCTTTGCTTTCCGAACTGTTAACAGTCAACAGATTTCTTCTTAGCTATAATATCTCGGAGAAAATTATTCTCTTAAACACCATGACCTAAGGGAAGGAAATTCTTTAAATCCCCATCTCCATAAGCAAGAAGCCAGGAGTCAAGAGGCAGGACCCTGTGGAACCTGTGGTACCAATTTCACCAAGTTCAGAATCCACTTGGAATACCAAATGGGAATTTAAAAGATTGTGCAAGGGTTTTATGGGGACTAAAAGTATTACTAGATGTTTCAAGGTCTACAAATACCCTCTATAATAATTATGCCTTTGAGAGCCCTCCTTAGCGAAGAAAATATTCCATAAACTGAAACTTACCTTCCCACACAGTCCAGGCAAAACTCTTCTAAGCAATCCTCCAGGGCAATACTGAGGAATTTCTCTCAGTTCACTCTTGGTGCCAAGTGACCTTTGGCGTATCAACAGACAGGGTGGGACTAGAAGCCTCAGTTTTAGCAGCTTACTACACTGAACAAAGTTTCTCCTTTGGTTTCTCTAGGGCGTTGACTAAGACTTCCTCTTCTTGTTAAGTAAGTAAACACAGCCACTACTACATTTCCAGCTTTTCCCTAGGATGGTAAAATAAAGCTTCAAATGGTGCAAATGATGGCTAACACTGATTGAGAGCTTACTGTGAGCTCCAAACTAACACTATACAGATAGACACTATTATTACTCCCCCTTTTTAAAGAGAGGCAATCCGAGCAATAGAGGTTAATAAGCAACTTGTGGGAATTCCAGATACAGCAATATGGCCAAGTAAGCTAATAAAGAAAAATTGCCACTATAAACACACAGAAAAGATTTAAAAAAAAGGAGTGTAACTAAATTTTAAAATCATATATATTACATTACTTACAATAAGAAAACCCCCTGGCACAAATCCAAAGCTAGAACCAATAGCCACACAACAGCAAATACTGCCAATTTTGGCTGCCCGGAATGATCACGGGAGTCTCTTCAGCGCTTATGGCTAATAGAACTTGGTAAAGAGATGCCCCCTCAAGGAGAAGACATCAGAACAAAGTGCTCTCTCAAGAGAGCAGAGTTAGCTAGAGTTCTGGTCCTGGTTTTCTTCAACCCAGTACACAACCTGCACAACTGTATGTAGCAGCCCTACTGCCCATGTAGGGCCAGAAGAAGGGTCTTGGGGGTACCAGGTATAATGAAGGTACTGAGAGGGAGCTTGTCTCTGAGAATCTGGGTGAGAGAGCACGGGAAATGTTAAAACCCTAAGCCTGTGTCACAACAGTGTTGAAGTTTGAATCTTATTTATACAAGAATATCCAAGCTAAGAAATTAAGATAAATTGAGTCCTGGGCTAGTGATATCCCTAGAGTATCTGAAATAAATAAACATAAAACAACTTTAAAGGAACACTCCATAAACAAGGTCACATGGGATTTCTACAAGCTAGAAAAACCAAAACAAAACAAAAGCAATCGCCCTGAAGATGAGTTTATAACTGAGAAATTACAAACTGTGTGGGGAAAATGATTTACTGTGATTGAGCATTAACAGGTAGACCAGAAAGAAACTTTAGTGCTCAACTATTTTTTTCCAATATGAAGATGCCCCCCAAAAAGCATAATTATTAAAGAGATAGAGCGTGGGGAGGGGGGAGAACCTTATACAGAACAGGAAACTGAAAAAACTGGTTTTACAAAAACCAAACAATTTATATACTTAAAGATATGCATATTTCTCTGAAAAGAATACCCAGAGCTTTCATCAGGTAGACAGAAGTTTAAAAACGTATTTAGAAAAGCAATAATCAATGCCAACGCTCAGTTATCTGGCAGAGCCAACTTTTCTTCTGTCTCATCTCGCAAGATTCTGAACACTGCTAGGCAACTCCCCATTCCTGGGAATTCTGACCCATCCCCCGGCCATTCTGAACCAACTCCAGTACCCTTACAGAAAAGCTGGAGTGGAAACTATGATCTCCAAGTGCCACCAAGATCCCCTTTTCAGAACTGAGGGTTTTATTGCCCAGTTGCTATAGTGCTGCCAGCAAACAGCCCTCAACTATCAGCTCTCTTGAGAATGGCCGTGGCTGAAGTGTCTCCTCACACAAGTTCATGCTTCCTTCCGAGGGCAGCCCACTTCCAAAGAGGGGTTGACACGGAGAATATAAAGCTTTGGTCCCTGCTCCCCAACTAGAGACAACGGTGCAAAGGCATTCCAGCTCTAAAGCTCCCCATAGGGACAGATCTCCATTAAGATGGCATAGCAGCCTAACTTCCCCTCTGCCCAATACTGGTTCCTTCCTTCCCTTCCTTTCACAGGGGTTGATCCCCAGAGCACTTTCTAATAATCTTCCTGTATACTAATTTCCATTCACAGTCTGTGATGGGGAACCCAGACTGCCTTGACAGAAGAGCATCAGGGAAAAAACCAGCAGGATATGGGGCAGCATTAGCAAGGAAGTGAGAAGAGAAAAATAATAGTCTTAAAACTAATGGAGAGAACAGCAGAAAATACTAATATAATCTCTTTGGTGAGAAGATCAGTAGCAGAAGGGAAAGCCTTTTTCAGAATGAAAAAAATAGAACCACAAAATTCCAACCCAACATTTCAATGAATCATTGAACTGAAAGAAATGTTAGAGGGTATCCCAATTCCAATACCTGTCATTTTGAAGATATCTCTTAAACCTGTGAGTCTGCTAAATGCCAAAAGTGTTGCTGTTTGCAAATAGGCCCATTTATTCTTCTAAGTCACTTTCCTAAGTTAACAGGTATGTTTAACACCCTGCTGTTAAAGTAACAGAATTCTGATATACCTTTTGGTTCTGAATCATTGTTAAAGATGTTAATGACAGTTTTATAAAAGACTAATCTGGTACATGCTGATATATGACTAATCATTATCCAGAATACTCAAAAAAAACCCTGCATGGATTAAAACCATAATCATTCATATGCACACTCTGTACACAAAGGACATGGGACAAATCTAAACAAAGTTCATGGGTATGTATTTATTCCCTCACCCTTCTAAGGTGGGGCAGTTAACAGAAATTGGCCTAAGAAATATTTCATATTTGGAACATTATAGATTTGATTACTGTACATTTTTCCATAATTACTGAAGGAAGCACACACACACACACACACACATCTCTACTAGTAACTTTGCTCTACATTCCACACTTTCTAACCACAAAGTAACCAGGGCAAACGAGACAGGCTGTAGCAAAACCTACCAACAAAGACAATCAGATCCAAAATGACATAAAGTCATTCAAATAAATTGTTAGGACAGCCAAGCAGAATGGAGCAGCAGTGTCACAATCTATTCATCTTGGAAATATAAGCAGAACTTCACTTTCACTTCCTGTACACTTCAAACTCAGTTCCTCATTTGACTATCATTCCTTCCTCTGCTAAGATTCACTATCTGCTTTGTCATCTCTAAACCAACCCTTCTTCTCTATCTAACTATAGAATCTTTTTTTTTTTTAAATAGGAGTAAGAAATTAATGTGCTACTAACAAGACAGAATCTAAAAGAGGTTTCTAGGAGAAACTCTAAACTACATATTGCCAAACCTCAATTACATACAAGCTAAGCCAGCTAAATTCGTTTGGGTAGAATGACAACCAAATGCTTTAACGACTTATCTGGAGAAGAATAGGAGATGCAATATAACTCCTATTTTGGGAGAACTGTGTCTAGCTACTAACATATTCTAGTGTGCAAAAGGGCAAACATGCATGGCATGTGAATGACAGGAAGAACTAATTTGTTCATATAAAAAAGATTACGTGAGTCACTATGGGTTTGACGCTATTGTTTGGTCATAGAAACCAGACTAAAAGTAGAAAATAAAAAACATACAAATGGGCACTTCTTGGGATGAATAAATAAAAATAGCAGGGCCAATATTATTGATTTTTCCTACAGAGTGGAAGAGTGAAACCATAATTAAATCTTAAAGTCTACAGATGGCTTGAGTCTCTCTTTTTTTTTTAAATTAAAGTTTATTGGGGTGACAATTGTTAGTAAAGTTACATAGGTTTCAGGTGTACAATTCTGTAATTCATCATCTATATATCACATCTCTTAAAATTGAGGGAAATACTGATTTGACAAAGATGAACTGCAAAATGATGTAACAGTATGTAAGTGAACATAATGGTAATTTTGCCTTAAATTGGCAAAGTTTAGGTATATACTAACACCTAAACACCACACAAATATACTTGATTATGAACTTTAAATGTCGTTTTCAATCTAAGAATCACTGTATAGTTCTGATATGTTACAATCTTATCTGGCAATGTCAATCAAAAAGTCAACAAAATTTTGAAGACGATGGTGGAAAAAAAGTGATTTCTCATTTCTATTTATGTCCCATAATCAAGGACATGTAAAGTGTAAAGACCTCAGCACTACGTAGGAAACCGAAGGCTTGTTTTTATGCACCACGTCTGCCACCTAATAGCTCTGTAACCTTGAGCAAGTAACTTAACCTGCAGCCTCCATTACCTCACCTGTAAAATGATATCAATGAGACAAATTTGTAAGATCTCATTCAGATCTAATATTCTCGAAGGCTTTCCTACTTCAAATTTAAAAGGAGAAAATCTACTGAATTAGATTTTGGCTAAAACATAGTAATTGGTAGTTTTACTCTTTTCAATACAAAATGGTAAATTTTCAGAAAAATTAAATTATCAAATAATCAGGAAACCTAATGATAAATGAGGAGAAATTTATAGTTGCTATGAGGACATCTGTAAATTCACCTCATAAATGATCACTTTTGATAGAACCTCCAATTACTGCTGAAAATTTCCATTTAAATACAGACTCTGCTGAAACACAATAGGTACAAAGAATTTCTAAGAGACAGGGAAAATGGAAGCTTTTGGCACATAGTATCAATATTTTTCATCATTATAAAGATTTCACTTAGAATTTCTTCATTTTACCTGACTCAGATAGTGCTAACTAGAATTCCACATAATTGGCTCGATGAATGCATATCAAAAGAACCGACAAAATATGCCTTTGAGCATTTTTTTAAACATAACATCATCCCCAAAAGCTGTGCTTTCAACAAAAAGTTAAACTCTAAAAAAATGATTGGTCTATTTTAGCTTATTACAATCCTGTGTGCTTCTGGATTCTTACGTGTCATTTGGAAAGAAAAAGGCATTTCATATATAAGTACCAATCCTCCTCGGAACACTTTTACCTTAACTCTGCAATACAGTCAGGAAATTATTATATTATGTGATAATGAGACTTAACCTCTCCTAAGTATAATAATGTGCTGTAGCACTAGGAAGGAAGCGAGGGATGAAGAAAGGGGGGAGGGGGCAAATCAGCAAATACAGAAAATGAATGTTGATAAGATACTATCTTATAAAAAAAAAAATCAAAAGAAATGCCCGTTTAATTTCAAAGCATGTATCTACTGAAATACTGCAAAGAATTATATATATATATTTAATATATATGTATATATATATACACTTTAACAATCTAATACTGAGCAAGCAGCCTTGAAAAATTAAATCAGGAGGCATCACAATAAATAAAATGAAATGCCTGTTTTCAGAGTAGCCTTTTAGAAAAAGCTGTGTAAATAGCTTGTCATCATTTGAAAATAAAACCTGCCGTTAAATTTGCATATCAATGATCCTTGAAGATTGTATATTACCAGTAAATATGTGTGTTAGAGGGGGCTTAAATCAGACAAGCTGTGTCAGTACAATACAGAACTGTGGTCATACAAAGAGAAGCCATTACAGCAACATTTCAACATGATCTGAAGCTGAATACCAGATACACTGATATTAAATTGCCAGAGGATATATGAGGTTTTTCTTATTTTATTAAATTTATTGGGGTGACAATGGTTAATAAAAGTATATAGGTTTCAAGTGTATAATTCTACAATACATCATCTGTAAATTGTGTTGTCTGTTTACCATCCAAAGTAAAATCTCCTTCCCTCACCATGTATTTGACCCCCTTTACCCTTTTCTACTTCCACTCCACCACCACCCCTTTCCCTCTGGTAACCTCCATACTGTTGCCTGTGTCAATGAGTTTTTGTTTGTTTGTCTTGTTTATTTGTTGCTTACAGTTTTATATCCCACATATGACAGAAATGATATGGTTCTTGACTTTTTCCGTCTGACTTACTTCACTTAGCATGATATTCTGAAGGTCCAAGAGTGATTCAACGTCTTTAAATATCACTGAACTAGAGTTTGCCCAGGCAGCAGAATTTAGTTACGGCCTTTGGCTGAAAAGTATTAATACAATGAAGGTTTACCCTGGTTAAGCAAAATACTAAGGGTCACTTTCAAGCTTATTTTCAGTCGATAAAATGTTGCTTCTCCAAACCAATTCTTAATCTTTCAGTTTTTAGTGACAATTCTATTAATAACAACAGTATCTAATGCTCTTGTATTCCTGACATGGGACTACGGAAAATAGATTAAATAAACCTACGTGGAGAAGTGGTACATTGTGGTCAAAAGAGCCATGGATTTGAAAATTAACACCTTGATTTTTTGCCCCTGGCTCCAAAATTTAGAATTACATGACCTTAAACAAATCGTTAATCTAGACTATAGAATATAGTTGTAGCGAACTCAGGTTCAGTGTGAAACAGGTACAAATACCAGTGCTGTTACTTACAGATGTATGACTTTGGCCAAGTTACTTCATTAAGTCTGTTTGTTTATCTATGAAACAAAAATAATGGTATCCTCTTCATAGAGATTGAATGAAATAATGTATGTAAAGAACACAGCATCGTATTAATGTAAGTCATAAATGGTAGCTTAAAAAAACATCATTACTTCTCTGAGTTTTCTTTACCTTTTAAGTAATCTGCCTCAGAAACCAAGATGTTGTATCTTAGAATAATTTCCTATGCTTCACGTTGTCTCTATCAGGTCTTTGATTACTTATGAAAACTGAGTCTTCTCCATATTAAAAGAGCTAAATTTTGTTTATATATGTAACCTTCTGTATTTGCCTTGAAAATCTTTTTTCACTTTGGTTAAATAGAAAATTAAGCCTTATTTCATAGTGATCTGTGATTCTAGTCAAATATCCAAACATTTTTTATATGTTTGACAAATTCCCAAAATCAAATTCTAAACAAAACCTTCTTCACCTCAAACTAATCTTCAGGTTTCCTAGAGGCCTCTGGAAAATCTCCAAGGATTTGTTTCTCACCTTTGTAAAAGAGAGATGTTAAAACAATAGGTTCAGGTGGTACATTAAATTACATGAGAAGCACTGTCAAATAAAAAGTGATGATAAACCCTCACAGATTATATGTATATGGATATAGCTAATAAAGGTATTCCAGAAATTATATGAAGTTCATAGATATTTCTGAATACCATCTTTGTCCAATTATCTTAAATTGTTGTACACCACAGAAATAACTAAATTTCCTTATCAAATTCTGATGGGAACTTTAACCATGACTATTTTTAAGTCTTTTGTAATTCACAGACAGCCCTGTTTTACTCTGATTCTTCCCGGAGTATGTTTACAGTCAGCTACTGAGAGAATGCTCCATGATGCCATCACTTGTATAACCTTGAGACCATGTCACTAGACTAAGAATTTCCAGAACTAATAAAGAGGCCTATGGATTCATAAAACTGCTAACCAAAGATCAAGCTGAACAAGAATTACGTGGAACTGAATAAACTGTTATGGATAATTATAATTTGTAAGACTTTTGTTTGAAGCATTGCTAGTTCTTTAATGTTTTGTTTTGCAGATTTAAGAAGTCCTTTCTCTCTTTTCTCTTTAAGCTACTTATAACATACAGTATTTTGGTAAATTATACCTTTATAAACAGAATCGAACCATTTATCTTTTCTCCCTATCTGATCCCTCGAGAATTAGGAAACTGTTAGTGAGTATTCTTATTTTCATGGCAATATAGTTATTTGCATAAATTCAGTAAGAATCTGTTTTCCTTGTAACGGAACGCAATTGTAAATATTGGTTATATTACCAAGACCTTGACTGGAACGTCACATTTGAGAATGATGTGCACGGAACCAGATATGACCGGACAGCTTTAAGGAACTATGGGTGGCTTTAAGGAGCCAATGCATAAAGAGCTCCCCTTCCAAAAAAACTACCTGGTATCTGGTTTACAGAGTTACCACATAACAGGTAAATAAGGAAGGTCACTTCCTGGAAGACCCAGAAACCTCAGGACATTTGGGGGACCTCTAGAAGAGAGGAATTCACCCAATGCTGTAAAGTATTACAGGCAAAGTCTGGTGGTGAGTCATTGGTGTGGCTTCCTAGCCTCAAGAGGCCTGTAAAAGTCCAATCCAAGATTCCTTATCAGAAGTTCCAGCAAAGCAGATGTAAAAAGCCTATATGGCCAATCGCTATTTTTGCTGCATGGATGTAAATAATCCGGCCAAGTTTAATGAGACTAGATTTATTTTGCAAACAAATTTATCTATGAAATCCTAGAAATGAGGGCAACTACAGAAAGAAAAATTGTGTGTCAGTGGAAAACTACAGCACATGCTTGCGGGTATTATAGTGCTGTTCATTGTCGTTAAGGTTTTGTTGTGTGGCTATAAACTGGACTAAATCCTGAATCCATCATCAACTCTCCTCCAGCATCTAGTTATAGCCATCCAAACTAACACTTCCAATTGTTCTCCCACATTTCTGACTTACAAACACTAAAAATTAAAACTGCCTCTTTTTCAAATCCCTGCAAGCTGAGGTTGCACAACTTGATATAAACTTCAGAGAAATCACCACAGCTCATGTCTGGACAACATTCATGCCCTGTGTGGGGACCACTCAGAAATTCACCAGAATACCTAATGCTATCACCAGACACATTCAAACTACAAACCAGGAAAATCAACCATATTGCCACTGCCTGTCTTCACACCACCTGAAGATACTTTTGAGTCCAACGTCTAGAAATGTTCTTGACTGACTGTTGTGTGAACTAAAAAACTGAGGTTAAAGTTTGTTCTAATCGTTAACCATTTTTTTTCCCTTTTGGTCCATAAAAATGTCCAGGACTGAGAGACTGGCTCAATGGGTTATGGGATAATCTACTAACTCAGTTTCTACACTGTGAAACTTCTTGGGGAATTTCAGGCAGGGGTGGAATGATAAGGCAGGACATACTACCCTCAAAATATGGCACCTTGGCATATTGAATATTTTAAATGGAAGGAGTTTGAAAAAACAGCAGAAGTAGAAAAGTCACTGTGACCTTCCCTTAGACCTTCTCCCCCAAAACAGGTCATAAAATCCTCACATGAGAGGTGCTCTCCCTGTACCCAAAGGAAAGGTGCATCCTTATCTCTGCGGACAAGGGACACTGAGAAGAATCCAAACAAGCAGGCCTTGCTCCGTTTCCCAGTTTACTGCACTTACCTTATATTCAAGGTCCTATCATATTCCTTATAACCATATTGCCACTGCCTGTCCTCACACCACCTGAAGATACTTTGAGTCTAACGTCTAGAAATGTTCTTGACTGACTGCTGTGTGAACTAAAAACCTGAGGTTAAAGTTTGTTCTAATTGTTAACCTTTTTTTTTTTCCTTTTGTTTCCATAAAAAAGTCCAGGACTGAGAGGTTTTCATCAAACCCAGCATAAAAATAATGAGCTCTATTTCTTCATTTCCTTATGAAGGCTACCATGTCATGTAAAACTTTTATTAAATAAATGTGTATGCTTTTCTCCTATTAACCTGTCTTTGTTAGCTTAATTTGCATATCTAACCAGGAACCCTAAAAAGGTTGAGAAAAACTTTTTCCTCCCCTACACTCCACCAGTAATTTAAGAGATGTTTTGTTCTTCTATACTCTTACCAAACACTGTGTATCACTTGTTTTTAAAAAATCTATTACAATTGGATGGAGAAGACTTTTTTATACATCTCTTAGTTTAATAGTAATATTGATTTCTCTTTAAAACCATTTCCCCATCACTTTTTCAACATTTTCTTGATGATTTTTCACCATTTTTTTCCTTTTAGATCAATACGATTAATTCTGTTCATTGTCAGGATTTTTTATTGTGTATGTATAAAGCATAAACATGCATAAGAGTTTTTCCTCTAGACCAAAATAAAGACACATCTTGGATTTATATTTTTAGTGTCAATTCTAAACCTATGACTTTCTTTTTAAAGGTAGTAGATTAGGTTTTTCTATACTCTCAATAATAATATCAGACATTATCCCTAAATCAAAACCACTTCTGTTTATCTTTTTATAAATCTAATGCATGTAGCAACCCTCTCTATATATTCCTGCCTAGATTATTCTAATTATATTTAGTCCAAAACAAAACATGCCTTTTTGACCAATTCCCAAGATAAGGTCATTTTATACTTCAGAAGATAAAATGTATACATTAACCTAATGCTACCTCTTCCATCCCAAACAAGCTACACCTTTATTTTTACTATGAACAGTGAATTAAGTTTTAAGATAATCAATACTTTGACTATGCTGATACTTAAAACATTGCTTCATGTAAATATTTAAGGATGCCTGTCATTCTTTCTTTGTTTCTTATTGACTTTGAGTAGTGCGGTATTCATTGATATAATAAAAAGATCTATAGCTTCTTAATATGAAATCAAAATATCACCTATCAGTCAGTCAATCACTATGGTTTATAAACTTTCAGAACTTGATGTCAAAATCTAGTCCTCATCCGAGACTCCCATATGTGCACCTGACATATATGACATGTTTTAAATACCATCAGAAAGCCTCTGTTAATTGACTTCAACATTAGGGAAGGCTAAGATTCAGAAAGAACAAAGCAGCTTTTCTGAATATTAATAAATTTCGTCAAAAGTTTTCTATACCTTTAAATATAGAAATTAACTCAAATCAGCTATAATTCTATTTTAAAATTTGGCTGCTATGGTATAATATGTATATATTAAATAGTCATTTACATGGATTTTAAACAGATTTTTACATGGATCTTTTAGAAAGACACACACTTATGCATAACTCCCACACAAAGTCTCCTCGCATTGTTCCACTTTGTAAGGGGGCCTGTTTATAGACATCTCAGTATCTGCAAGTAATGAATATTGTTTTATTCTTGAAACCTATCAATCTTTAAGGCCCCCCCAAAAAAAATTTAAAATAGCATACAATGCATGAAAATAATGAGTCTTCAGTACACTTTATGTCATTTTGATTCATTTAACAATGAAATAAAATTCAACATCTACCAAAGGTCACTCAATCCTAGGTATCCTGCTGGAAACATTAAAAAATCCACTTCGTTTACTTCAAGGTAAGCACTATTCTGTATTCATTCCATTAGGATACCACTAACCCATGGATCCATGCCAGTAAGTCATGATAAGCCAGCAGATCTTATACTTACCTGCTAGATCTCTAAACCAATTTCTACTCATTTATGGGGACTGTCAGTAATTACAACAGCAATGTACATTATCTCATACCACTAAATGTGCATTGCCTGAAGCCTTTCTCAGAGAGTATGAGCTCATGAACACTTCATATAGTTTATACAGCATTTCATTTGCATTATTCTTAATTCTCATACTTCTGTTAACCAATCAAAATTTATACAATAGATCACACCAATGACTCTTAGTCATATGGTGACTCACCCACAACTCAGTAACGACCTTGGATATCAAACTTGCAGAAATCTCATTACAACAGCCCAGCCCAGAATCATCATCAAAGAACAGAGAGATGAATGAGGAAATAAATATGAATGAGGAAAATATATATATAAATTTTAAAATTCATAAGCTGTCAGTAAACAAGTATCTATTATCATTTAATATAAATTTATTGTGTCTTAAGCATTTGTTGACATTTATCTCACAAGAGTATGCTGATTGGTTCATAATTAAGACTGAGAATTTGTCCTTTAGGTTAATCTGTGTTACAGACATAGATACACATACTAAACACATACTAGTAACACAGGTATACTAAAAATACTGAATACAGCATAAATCTAATAAAATAATACTTAAATATAAACAAAAGATCAAAAGATTTAATATGATGGACAGTGAGGAATCAGTCATAAAAACTGAAAAATCAGACAGAAAGTTTTCAGGAAGTAAACTTCCACTTCTCTTTCAGTAAGATTACAAAGACTTTTTGTCAGCTGATATATGAAGATCAGAGTAGACATTAAAGAGCCTAATAAAGCAAGAGGATTAGGTATTTCTTTCATAAGAAGGACAACTTGAAGAACAAAGAATACAAGCAGAAAACCAGCAACAAACAAGAGGGATAACTATTGTCAAGGATGATAGAGTGATGGGATTTGGGGAGGAGACTAATTTTGGATTAACCTGTGGATTGCAAAATTCAGTTCCTGTGGTTGGCAGGGAAGAAAATCTGAAGAAAAGTACCTGGAGAAGGCAGCACTGGCTCAGTACTGATAGAAGTCAAATACTGTATGTGCAAAGTCCAAGTAAAAGAACTAGAACAAAAGTTCTATAGTGACACATGCCAGGTGAATTTGTGAAATAGTCAAGAGGGAAGTACCAGGTTTTATCAAAAGCTTGGATATCTATGGAGAGAAGCAAATAGTGAAGAGACATCCATACATATATACATACATACAGAATGCTTTGTTCCTGGAGACGTGACTGATAGAGCAGGCATTCCTCAAAATAGTGAGATGGCAATAAGAGGCAGCTTTTGTAGTAAAATTCTGTAGCTTTACCTTTTTTTTTCTAAATTTAATGTAAGTTGGTGATTAGTTATCCTGCCCGAGCCCCCTTTGCCTTCTGAAAGATTTACGAATGCCAACAATGTAGTATGTACTATACAGGTAAAAATGAAATTATACAATCATCCTAGAAGCAGAAATAATTATTACCATTTCATTAATGATGTAGAAGTAAATGAGAGGAAAATCTCTTTAATTCAGACTAAATGTAAAACCATCTTGATTGCTGAGAGTTATGAGTTAGAGAAGACATATAACCAGAACTAAACTAATTTAAACTTTGTCTCATAGGACTCCTTAGATTTAAATTATTAAATAAATAATAATGACTATAATTCAGTAAGTGGTATTTTTTCAGGGTTTGAAATTCACTATATCTCTTAAATCATCATTCTACTCAGGAAATATTATTTTGTTTGGTTATGCACTAGTAACCACTGTTTTGAATTTCTTACAGGCCTTTGGCATCCGGTTCTGTTTTCCTGGCTGATTTAATTTCTGAACACCTAGGATTTTATGCAGCTGGCTTTGCTATAGGCGCATTGACCTAAGTAGGAAATGTCATTATATCCAGTTTGACCATTTGGCATATAGTCTACATCTCCAAATCAATGACCATTTCATTATCTCAAATTCATCCCACTTGTGTTCATCCCTCCTCATCCTTGTGTTACATTTTAAACCTAACTGAAACACCTTAACATTTCTTTTAATGTTTGTAGATACCTACAGGTTTAACTTTAAGATGGCTAACCCATCGCCACATCTTATTAAATATAGTAAAGCAAAGAATTTGAAATGTTGACTCATAAAAATCAATAATGGACAAGACTGATTTCCCTTATCAAGATGCTTTTGTCAGTTTTCTTCTCCTTCTCCCATAATGCCTCAACAAACGATGACAATTTTACAACTGCAGCATAGGATAATATTCTCCACCATTTCTCAACGTAGTGGAAAGGTTTAAAGCTGTGTGGCATGAGTAAGCTCCTGTTAGTTAGCACTGAAAGGAAATCATCAACAGCTTTAAAGCACTGATGGAGCTAATTCTACAAAATCATTAGTTTTGCATTATAACTACTTCCTTTTTAGTGATGGAAATTTAACTGGATGGAAAAATTAACCCGAAGTGTAGGCAACTGGTAGTAAGAAAACACAGGTGACCTAACCCGGAAGAATCATGCCAACCATAAAACTAAGCAGACTATTCATCACCATGGCAATAACTCTTAAAACAGACACAGAAACCAACTCATAGATTCCATTTTCAAACCAGGGAGTGATCTGGGGTGTATGTATATATGTAATTTACACAGTGCCTAGTGCCAAACTAGTAACAGTCCAAGAGATGAAGCTTAAAGTAACTACAGCAGTGGCCCTTTTAAAAACAATATTGATTCCTGAGGCATGGAAAGGTAATCTGTTCCTCAGGACAAAGAACCTTAGAGGATGTTACAAAAACACAGCGACAATTATCAGGAACATTCTCCTGGGTGTTCATTAATTGAATTTGAAAGGTCAGGCATGACTCCTAACACAACTGTATCTACTTGAGAAGAGCACATACCTTTTGCATGAAAATGCAAGTCCGATGTTTATGGTTTGTGTCTTACTTTGAATACAAAAGAACAATACATATCTAACATTATGAATAACCCTAGCAACAATGATCATTTCAGAGATACTATTTCCAAAACTATTTGAAGCACAATATATTGTAATACTAAGCTTTGGTAGCAAAATATTCAAGCCAATAAAAATGTGCTACAAGACACAATTAATAAAAAGACAAGGCACAGACTGGAATATTTACATATAATATTTCTTTCTACATTTTCTTTCAAGGCAAGTGTACAGTTGACAAATTCCCGGTTGTATTGTTATTGTTTTATCTGAGAAAGTTTATTTCTCCTTCAGTTTTAAAGGATAATTATGCTGGACACAGCATTCTAGTTTGGTGGTTTGGGTTTTGATTTTCTCAACACTTTAAATATTTCACTCTATACACTTTTCTTGCTTACATGGTTTCTGAAGAGAAGATGGACATAATTCCTCTATAGGTAAGAGGTGTCAGGTGCTGTTAACATTAAGAAGAATGAAAGCTCAGCCTTTCCCTTTAGCGTTGGACTCTATGTTGCCAGCTTGATTTAACCAATGTTTATTCCAAGCACTGAGCTAGGGACTTTAAGAAATCTGAAAAATAAAGATTCGATGAGATACATTGTAACTAGACTGCTTGTGTCAGTAGGGAGCTTAGAAACTAATGGGCTTTCATTAAAATAGAGAATTCTAATTTGAAAATGAAACTGCGAACTTTTTTGAGGGCAGGGACCTTATCTTTACTTTGGCCTACTACTACTCAACCATCTCTACATTTGCTTTCTGAGTTACTAAGGAAAATTACTGTATTTTGCCACGTATAATGTGCACTTTCTTGCCCAAATCTGTGAGGGAAAAATAAGAATGCACATTACACACAGGTAGTACTAACTCCATATCTATATAAATGTTTTTAATTTTTTATTTACGCTCATGAGTTAAAAGTGTAACTCCAGAAATCAATAACGATATCTGTATGCAAAATAATACCCTAGAATGATAACTGGTTTTGTTGAACTTACTACGAACTTGCATCGGCCAATGAGTCAACGAAATGAAACGAAGAGTGACGTATTGTCATCCACAGAGTGAGTCTGACTTGGTAAGGTAGGTGATGCCGACTTTACTACCATGAGGTGAACGGCACATTTCTCTTCATACACTTTAGGTGGGAGCTAGCAATCCAGCTGATATTTTTACAAAAATTGTTGAAAATTCTTTGGGAAGTTAAAAATAAAATTTTTTTCCCCTGAAAGTTTGGGCTAAAAACATGGGCACACACTATACTCGGGAGTGCACTATACACAGCAAAATATGGTACAAACTTGACAATTAGGCACTATAACCTTATTTCAGTATCAGTATCAACACTTCATTTCTTGTTGGTTCTATAACATAAAAATCCAATAACATATTCCTCATAATAACCATGTTCTCAAATTATAATACAGCCCCTTTTTCCTAAACCCCTCCTTAAAAAATAATTGTCCCTCCTATAAACAAAAAAAGAGATGAACTGCATGACCTCATTACCTCCACATAAATAAAAAACTCTTCAGTAGCACAAAAGATCTATTAGATGTTGAATATTGCCTTAAAAATGGATTCACAATGTCACAAATGACAAGCTTCCATATAATATTTAAAATATTCCATTTACTCATTTCAGAAATGCATTTCAGCAAAAAGTTCAGTCAGCCATATATTTTACAGTATCTTAAAAGTGTGTCTACATATGATACAGAAAAAAAATCCATTTTGGATAGAATAATCAAAATGTTCTGGGCAACTGTTATTCAAGTTTTTCACTGATTCAATCAAATCCACTAGACAGAATCCTATATTCTTGTAAATGTTTATTCTCATTTCAAAGTATTCTGAAGAGTTACATTCAGAATATAAAGTTTTTAAATAAGTTCTTAACCATTTTAAATGTTTCACTCACTCAAGACTTTTTCACCTCATGTGAATTTCATGCTAAAGATTCAAACAGAGTATTTTCTGAATAGAAACATTTTTTAGCATCCTTATATAGAAAGATTTCATCCAGTTTTAAGTGAGCATCAGTAGTTCAATCATCCCCAAACTAACAGCAAAAAACCACTCGATGTGTTGTTATCTAACCCCTACAGCTGTACACTCATATTCTGAAGTGAAAGACAGAAAATAAAGTGTGTATATGAGCAAAAGGAAGCTGGATTATTAATCACCATATATGTCTATTCTTTAAAATCTGATTTCATGGTAGAATTTTTTCATCATATCCATAAAACAGATACACACACTGACAAACATAAATTTTTAAAAAGTGGTTAATACTTTTTAATGTTGTTTTTGCAAAGGTAAATAGTTTAAATAACTGCTTACTTCTGAGAGAAGTTAAGTCTGAAGTTAAATGGTGTATTTCATAAAACTTGAACACTATACCCAGAAACAGCCCATTAGTGACCAACTAACCCATTTCCATATGTCTGTGGTAATCTCAGTCAGATACATGGACCTATCTCTAAGCCTGGACTTTCTCATCTTAATGAAGATGGATGTGTTTATCAGAAAACCCATAACTACACACGACTTCTTAAGGTGATCTACTGAAACAACAATGGACCTTTATCAACATTGCCTTGTTTTGAACTCACCTGTATAAAACTCCCTTTGGGCTTTACCACATAATCATGATAATGAGGACAACAAGGTGAAGGAGGAGAAATTGGCAATGACAGTAATAATCTGAGCATGTACAGTAAGTCTTCACTTGACGTTATTGATAAGTTCTGTGACCTTAAGTGAAACAACATCCAATGAAACCAATTTTACCATAGATTAATTGATAGAAACAAGAATTAAGTTCCTACAACATCTCATGAATGTTATACTGAAATGATGCTGGAAAAAACACATTATTCCAGGACCTGCTATATTTGTGCTCCATACTGTACTAGGCACTTCCTATATGCTCTCTCATTTAATCCTAACAATTCTATGAGATAGGTAACACTATTCCCATTTTATAACTATGAAGTCTGAGGCTCAGAGAGGATAAATGCCCAGAATTTTACAAGAACTAAGACAGCAAAGATTATGAACCCAGGTATTTCTGCTACCTCCTCCTATACCCACTATCTTAAAAAAAAAAAAAAAAAAAAAGAAAGAAAAAAATTGGTAAAAGTTCCTTACAGCTATGTTTCTTTGGACTGGTCAATTACTTTTTGGGAAACCAAAGAAATAACTTATAAGTGAAACTAAGTAAGCCAATTGTTTACCAAGTAAGAAGCAACATTTCTTAAAGATACAAAAGAATATAATTTGCAATTGTATAAAGAGAACACAAAAGTAGTAGCCAGATGACTCAGCCAAGCAATAAATCAGAGGTTAAGGTGGCTGCCAGAGAATTAAAACTGTTGAGCTAGCTCTGAAGATTAAAGGACAAGTCACTAATCATTGTGAAAGGCCCTGAACACAACCTCCTCAGTCACTTAGCAGGGAACTGAATAATGAATAAGTAAATTGTGTGAGGAAAATATAACATTTTCCTCTAGACTAAGACACAGAGATAGTCAGCAGCTGCAACACTAGACAAAAGATGACCAAATCATCTAGCTAGAGTAACAACCTCCACACAAGAATCAGATAATCCCTAATCAAGAGTACATACACGAAAACAGCAATTTTACTACCATCTAACCAGTATTTCTTTTTGAATATATAGATAAATACTCTCAAAACATAGTTACTGGAAAGAAATATAGTAACCACATTGGGTAAATATTATCCTGGCACCTTTAAGAAGCCTAGGTATACATTTTGGGAGACCAACAATAAGTTTTTATATATATATATAAAAAACCCTCAGCCCAAAAAGAGATAAGATGATGACATAATATGATGACATGAACAAGAGAAATAATGAAAAGCTAAAAAGAAAACCAAACAAACAAACAAACTGCTGGAGTTAGAAGAAACATACATTCAGTTTTACTAAGCCTTATACCACATATACCAAGACACTCAGCTGAATGGCTAAAACTCTATAGAAGGGAAAAATCAGAACTAGATTTTTTTTGTCCATAGCAAGAATGTATAAAATTTTGAACGTAAAAATACTGAAAACAATGTAAACAGGTTTTTAATGGAAACTACATTTTGTGTAATCCATAGATTAATAACTCCTTTAAGTGTTTCCTAGCAAGTGAAGAAATTTGTAGTTCTAGAAACTCCAATGCTTTCAAGACCATTTAACTGGTTTTATTTTCTTTCTTCCACCACTTCTTCCTCTTACTTTTCCTCTTCTTCTCCTCCTTTTGTGCTTGCCAGTTTTTCCAGAAACAGCATATAAAATGGCCCTGTCTTACTGTGCCAGTGGCATTAGGCTACAATTACATTAAAATTTTTCACACTTAAAAAGACTCTCTGCATGTAACTGCTGATTTTCATTTAATTTCCTGTGACAATTCACAATATTAATACCTCTACCTTACATTTTTCTTAATAAAACACTTTCATATCCATGATCTCAATTTTTAGTCGTACAACATGTAATTTGGAGGGTAAGCAGAGCCAAAAGCTATACCATTCCCAGTTATAAAAGAAACAAACTGACATGAAGAAGTAACCGGGGCTGAAATACTGAGGGCACCTGCAGCAGAGCCGGTGTTGGGGGCAAAGAGCCAGTGTACCTGGGGTTCTCATCACCACTCCACACTCAGAGCATTTCAAGGATAATTGTTGTGTTTCTCTGAGTACACAAAAATGACAAAATTCCTTAAGAAACAGCAGACTGCTTTAAATACACTAATTTTTCTACAAATGGACTCACCACAAAAATGAAAATATGCTCTAATTCTTCTGTTTCCACTTCAGTCCAATGAAAGCTGTATTAAAAGTGACCTACAATAAAAAATAAATGAATAAAAGTAAGTTATCATTCATTTTGAAGTACGGTATGAAAGCTGTAGTTGCTTTTGCTTAACAAATACATTTTGTTCTCTCTTACTTATGTTTTTGTTCCATTTTTATCTAGATCAAAAATTATATGGATGTAAATGATAAAGAGAAAAAGAGATCATAAAAGATCAAATATTGTGGTAGGCATGTTAACACACTATCTGATCTAATCCTTGTAATAACTTGGATTCTAAGATTCTTAGACAAACTAGTATGTGAATCCATATCTAACCCTAAATCCCCCAAAGCTACTTTATTTTACATCTTTTAAAATTTTCTAGCATTTTACAATCTATAAATTGAATAGGCATCTTCAATTATTTCCTATATGTAGCTGGACTTCCTATATTCAGCTCAAGGCCTATAAATAAACATAGTAACCAAGGTATTTAAAATGCAGACCCATGTTCAAAGTACATGTTATTAAATGACCTGTACCTGTGTAACTTAAAATGTTGTAAAATACGTTTTGAATACGTACTTATCCATTAGGTATTTAAAGAATCCATCTATATGTATGAAAATTGTTTAAAAGCTACGATAGACAAAAATGCCAATAATAGGGCGAGGACAAAGTTTCTGTTTTAAAGCAAATACTACCACTAACAACATACACTTTTTAAAAACTGTAATAATTAACAGTACTGACTTCTTTGTCATATGAGTGAAACAGCAATGAAAATGGACCTTGTTGTAGGGAAGGCCTGAATTTGAATCCCAACTCTGTAAGTTAACACTGGAAATACTGAATATCAGAATTTTATTCTTCAGTTCAGATCTGACTATAGTAAAATCTCATGTGCCTAAAGGCCACACATCAACCTAAGCAATATCATAAAGTAAAATTAAAAAGTTCTACAGCTAGTTAAATAGATGCCACATAGTCCATGTGTTAAACTTCTGTATTTTACTGTAAGAAAATGCACTCAAGCTCAGTTTAGATTTTTTTAATGTTATTTTTTTTTTAAGTTCTAGTGAAGTTAATAATCAAATCAAGGTTAGAAGAACTGGTCAGAGCATTAAATTCAAATTTGGGGAGCTAGGACTAATGGAGATAGCAGAAAGAAATGATAGCAAAAAGAAATTGGTAAGTTATAACAACAAGAGAAAAAGACATAAAGACATAAGGTGTAAAGAAATAAATGTATGAGTCATCCTGACAATATTTGATATAAAACCAAATAGCCATGCATATATCAATAGCCTCCAATGATACACTATATTACAACCCAAATAAATAGTATGCATAGTGATGAATAACGTTCTGTTTAAGAAGGCTGAAGTGTGATGCTTGTAAAAGAAATTACCGTAAGAGTTTAAAAATAAATTTTTAAAAATCCTAATATTTAAAGGATTATACTTTAACTCATATAGTAGACAGATAAGAAATTCATTTGTTTGTGAATTTGAAAAGCATATTACTAGGCAAACCCGACAAATGAGATCTTAAGATAGTTAATGGAGCAAATATTAGGGGCTTAAGTCTCATAACAAATACCAAGCACTGCATTATATACATCTGTATAAAGTCTCTCTCCTCAAAAGCTCACAATTCAATAGAAAATACCACAATATATCTCAATAAAATGTAATACCGTTTAGTTATAAAAAGCATGAGACATAATATTTTTTTTTACGCTGTTACCAGCTGCTGATGTGCAATGCCTAGACACTTTAATTCAGTAGGGGTTACAAATGTGATTTTAAGAAGTCTGGAACATATGCAATGGATGAGAAAAAATGTATCAAAAGACTCTGGGGCATGGGTAAAAATAAGCACCAGAAGTTTCCTCCGTCCTCCTTTCTGCCCTAAGAGCAAAGACAAATAATGACAATAGCAACAGTTAACGTTTATGGGGAGCTTATTATGTGCTAGGGTCTGCTCTAAGTGTGTAACACGTATAAACTCACTCAATCCTCAAAAACAATTCTATGAAGGTGGTTCTGTTATTATCCTGATTTAACAGATGAGAAAACGGGCGCAGAGACAGTGAGTAACGTGCCCAAGTTACCTGGTTTAAGTGAAGAAACCGAGTTCTAATACAGGAAGCCTGGTTTCAGAGCCCATGCTTTTCACCACTGTGCTCCTAAGGAGTAACTAAATGCCCAGCGATGCTACTGTCTTATAGAAGGTATACTTCTCAAAGCTGTTTTAAAAAGCTATTATCATTAAAAACTTTTCCATATTCCTTCAAAACCAATTATTTTCCATTTTTGCTAGTTTATTAATACATGTTTAGGATTTGATTCTATAACTATTCTATATTCTCCAGGTGCTTTTTGTAAATACATCAAAATTTCAAAATTTTCCCAATTATTTATACCATTAAAAACTCAGAAACTGAGAAAGAATCAAGCATTTATCCAAACTTTTTATACAAACTGTACAATTAGCTAAACAAATAGTAGATGGGGGAAAGCTTTTCTTTGTAGAAGTTGTCCAGATAATTGAGATAAAATCACAATTAAAATATCATACTTTGCAACTCCTAACGAATTAACATGTCTGGGCATAACAGCTGCCAGCATCAAACAAACAAAAACAACAACTACATATTACATGCTTCCTGATGGAAGGAGAAATACCACTCATACCATGTTTCCCCGAAAATAAGACCTAGCCAGACCATCAGTTCTAATGCGTCTTTTGGAGCAAAAATTAATATAAGACCCAGTCTTATATAAGAACTGGTATTATAGCATATATCATATCATATATCATATCATATCATATCATATCATATCATATCATATCATAAGAACCGGTCTTATATTATATTAAAATAAGACCGGGTCTTATTAATTTTTGCTCCAAAAGACGCATTAGAGCTGATGGTCCGGCTAGGTCTTATTTTGGGGGAAACACGGTAGCAGGCAGGAAATGAGGAGGATGGAGAGAGTGAAGGGAGGAAAAGAAAGAAGAAGAAGGGAGGGAAAGAAGGAGGAATGAAGATGGAAGAAGAAGAATCTGAATTTGATCAGGTCCCTGGGTCCTTCCACCACTAGATAAAAAACACAGAGGATGGAGGAACACGTTGAACACCACCACAGAGACATAGTCAGCAACATCTAGCTGTGGGAAATTCTACAAGGCAAATAATTCAGTTTCTTCAACAAATAAATTATGCGGAGAAAAAAAAAAGATGGAAGGGAATATCTATATATTAAAAGGTGTTAAAATACATATTAACCAATCATAAAGGGCATTATCTGGACCCTGATAACAAAATGTAACAAGAAGACTTTTTGAAATCACTGGCAAATTGATTACCTGAATCCTTAATATTAAAGAATTATTAACTTTTAGTTTCAGGTATAATCATTAAATTATTGTTATGTCTTTTTAAAGTGTTATCTTTTAGAACAACATACTGAAATATTTACAGACCAAATGGTATGACTGAGATCTGCTTTGCTTCACAAGAGAAGAAAATGAGCAGATGAATGAAACAAGATTAGCTAAGAGTTAAGAACTGTTGAAGCTACATGATGGCTACATCAAGGGCTCATTATACTCTTCTGTGTACTTTGTATATGTGACACTTTCCACAATACAATGTTTTAACCTGAGAAATACAGTACATCAAAAAATGGTACCTCAAGTGTTATAATAGAAGTACTTTTAAGAACAACTTAAGTTTTAACTTCAGGTTACTAGAGGAAAAAATAGTTGACTAAATAATAATACTAACTAATGTCTCAACTAGTAGATACTTCTCTCTATTGCTTACCTAAATGTCGTTTTGTTTGTAAATAACCTGATCTCTTTATAAAGCACAGCTAGTACAATGAAAACAGCCATTTCTTTGAAACTGGAAAAGTCATGACTGTTTACAAATATGAGCAAACTGCCAGACTTTAGAGAGTTTTACTTCCAAAGTCTTTTGTTCACTTCAACTGGCATTAGGAAGATTCATGAGCTAAAACGGTAGCACAGATTTTTGGTTCAAATTCTTCAAGTTTGGATAATGCATTTGTAATTTAAGTTAGTCTATTATCAGTTCGCCTACGTGAGAAATGGTTGTATTCAACATAAAAAGGTGAAAAGCACAAATATTCTGAAATTCAGTTTCGGTTCTATCACATAGTAGTTTTATATGGTCTCAAGCAAGTTCAAGTTACTTCATCTGTAAAATGAGGAAAATAATTTCTTCCATACAATGTTGTGATACATGGGTTTGAATTATAACATATACAATATATTCAATATATTTTAGTCTTTTGTATATACTACAGAAGTATATATATTTCCTAGCATTGTTCCTGTTAGTGTTTAATGCAGTGTAGCAATATTCTTGTCAACATCTACTCATTATTCTGCTAGTTATTATTGTTATGCCAGCTATTATTAAACTCACTTCTCCCAAAATCCCAACAATATTTCCCATGAGTATAAATGTTCATTTGTAAGACACACCCACTCTTTAGCTAAGAAACACTTTTATACACTGAAGCTATGAGTGTCTTTACGTAATCAACAGGACAAGAATTTGTCTATAATTTCTACTTATCTAAGTTGTGAAGATTTTGGATAAATAAAATTGTTAGAAAAGTTTAAAGAGAGGATGCTTTCAGTTAAATAAGCCAAAGTTAAGTTACATTTTAAATACGTATGGTTAAGGATCAACTACACTAAAAACTTTCAAAATAATTCATTAGACTTACTGATAATGCTTCTACTACAAGAAAATTTCTCACCCTTGAAGATAAAATATCAAGAAAGAATGGCTTCCATCCAACTCATCGATGCCCTAGGGCATTTAGCATGCACCTTAAAGTATGGCATGTTATATCAGTATATTTGTCCATAGTTGGAATATGAGCTCCACAAAGACAGAGGCAGACATTTTTTCTTTTAATCAATGGTATCTGCATAGTGCCTGGCTGTAGAAGGTGCTTAATTTGTTGAATTCACATATGTGTATATACACCTTCACCTCAAGGACTTCTGGATCAAATCATTAAGTACCCCACAGCTAAACACTCATGATGAAGCTGAGTCTACCAAACCTGGGACTAGGACCTCAAGAGACTTCCATTGGGTCTTGTTACCCCTTAGTCCATAGAGGGCATGTGTACTGCAGATCACTCCAATTCAGCACAGACTGTGTCCCTGGGTTATTCTTGCAAACCTCACCTTCAATCTATACTATTACTTAACACTTACTGATAGCACTCTACGTGCCAGGTACTACACTAAACACAGCATATACTTTAGTTCATGTGATCTTCAAATAACTTGAGAGTGAGTATTAGTATTACTTTTATTTTACAGGTAAAAATGCTGAGGCTTAAAGAGCTTATGAAACATGTCCCAAGTCCCAAGGTCATAGAGCAGAAGCAGGATTTGAGCCAGGTCTGCCTGACTGCAGTCTATATTCTCAATCACTGAATCCCCTGAACAGAAGCCTACCAGTAAACAAAGCTTTTCAAAAAAGACTTTAAACATCCCTTGAAGTCACTTCAGATGTTTTGTTTTTTTTTTTTAATGAGTTTTTTAAAAAGTGATGTTAGTGTCCTTTTGGGAGTCCTTCATTTTTTCCTCTTATGTTCTTTTACACACCGTGACCCATCAATGCAGAGAACACTAACCAACAGAAGCTACTCTAAGATAACAGCAGACATCGCTGAGGGTGGAAAGCATGCTCAAAGAAAGAAATGTGAGCCGTCCAGAAATCTTGTGAAAAAAGACTAGGGAGAAATCGGTAAGTGCGCAAATTATTGCATAAAGGACTAGATCCCTATTGATGACTAAAAGTTTTATAGAGCTTACAAGCTACAGAGTACTTAGAAATAAACACTAATTCACTAAATGGGACGTTCCTAAAACTGCCACTAGAAAGCTGACACCTACGTGTCACATACATTTAACACTAAAATTTTCATGAGAGCCAGTGGAAACCGTACAGGCTAATGAATGAGAAAGTCTTTCCCAATTAAAAATCTCAGCTTTGCCAATTGCTGCATGGCTTTAGGAAAGATACTTACCAACCACTGAGCCTCAGCTTCCAGGTATGTAAAATAGAAATAATACCTACTTTGCAGCAAAATTATGAAAAAAAATAGTTAAAGCATCATGTTTTCCAAAATGAATAAGTTGAACACATCTATATGGATTGGTAACAATAGGAAAAAGATTACATTCTTAAAATTCTTAATACTGTATCTCTGCCTTTGTGTTTCATATGTGAAGTTCAATGTGACAATGAAGGTCAGCTTAGGGCCTCAGTTCACATGTAGTTCTGCCTTGCATCACCTCCACGCCAGAGCCAGTCACAGGATGCAGGAACTGCATTACAGAGAGGGGGTGGGAGGCACTGGCCACCCGTCCTGAGTTGGTAGTATCACAGTCCATTATGTGGGTGCCTAAGTGGAGTTCTCTCACCCACCCCCAATTCAGGTACCAAGCAAATCGAGGCATGACCACTTGGAGGCCGACCATCTGCAATTTGGGGTGGCAGCCGGGAAAGGGAAGTTGGCCTCCCCACCCACGTTAGGGACCCTCCTCCTCCTCCATCTTCTCATTTAGCTCTGGGCCCTACAGGTCATCTAGTCTACCCTGTCCTTCACTTCATGATGGCAACAAAAACACTACCAACAGGAGAGATGTTTGGTTAGCACAATTTTTTAAAATATAAAAGCCACTGGACAACTATTAGCCACTCCTAACTTGGACTAAATCAAACTGTTTTCTTTACAACACCTTGTTGGGATCAGTAACATTAAATCTTAGTGACTACGGAAAAATCAGTTTTAACCTAGAGTAGAGCTGAGCAAGAATGGAAATAGCACTTGTTAAAAAAAAAAAAAAAAAATTTATTGGCCTCTTCCTGTTTCACCCTATGAGACTCTGTAACACCTTCCTCTGCCCTCCTCCTTATTCAATTAGTACTTAAGAAATTATTGAATGCAGACACTGTTTTCCAGGTCCAGGGCATATGATGAACCATGAACAGGAGAGTGAGTAAAGTTAATCAGTAACAATAACAATAGCTAATAGTTGAGTACTTGTTATGTGCCAGGCTTTCTCAAGTTTGACACCCTTAATAATTTCATTCTCCCAATAAGCCCATGAGGTAGGTAGTAACACTGTCCTGTCTTAGAGATGAGAAAATTGAAACATGAAGAATTTGAATAACTTGCAAATTCAAACAGCTACTAAGCAGTGAAGCTTGGACTCAAACCTCGGCAGACGATGACGACATAAATGATAAACGCTAGAACACAGGTTATGACAATGTCTAGGACCAAGAATTTAAGTAGACCAGTCGGTAATAAATAAAGCTAACAAGTATGTTTAGAAGTTTTAGAAACCCACAAAGAGAAGGTAAACAAAGACAGTGGCCCCATCTTTCAAATTCTCATAGACCATGTACATAACAGCTCAGGTTCACCACCTCTTAGAAACATCAACAGCTGTTATATGTGGTTTCACCCATACACACAAATAAAAAAAAACACAAAAACAAATGATGAGTGACTAGGGCAAAAACACTGCCCAAATAAAATGAGTTTACATTATTAAACTGAATTACAATCACATGGGGTCACTTTGTAAAATATCACGAAGCCACTCTAGCAATGGCAGAAGGGCAACGCCGTTTTCTGTAACACACAGACTTTACAGGTGGTGGCATATGCAACTAATATTTTAATTGGAGAAAAAGAAGCATCATACAGTCACACAATAGGACCAGGAAAGGTCTTTTTGAGATGAGTTTGCCCATACTAGTTAATTAACCAAATGTTTCATTCAGTGACACATAGAACAGATAAGTTATTTTTTCTTGAAGCAACAGTCTTTCCATAATTAAACTGCCCTCTGCTGCATTGCGTGAAGAGATTAATCCTGTATTACAAACTACCCTGCTAGTCAATCCTCATTATTTGCAAATCATAGTTTAACATCTATAATATCAGCTCCCTAGTCTTGTCTGCCTAATAAAACATTTCTCCTTGATGTCCTAATTTATTCAAAACGGAACCTGTTCTTCCCCACAAAACAAGTGTACTCTCCAAATTTACTCATTTATTTTAATGGCACTTCCTTTCTCCTTTTCACCCCGCTTGAAACGCTAGTGATTATTGGTTCTTCTATCTCTTACTCTGTATCACCTCATGCCTGGACTATCAAAATAAGTTTAACTGGTTTTCCTATTTCAAATAACTTCCCCTTCTAATCCTTTTTCTGAGACAGAAAATTTACTCTTTAAAAACACTGCTTTTACTTTGCTGTCCTCTGTCCCAGAACCAACAATGGCAACAGGAGACAACATAATAGAAGTAACAGTAGCGTAATAATCAGGAAGCCTGAGTTCCAGCTCCAGTTCCTCCACCAACTAATTTAAGTAACTCCATTTGGTTTCCTTACCTGGAAAATATGATTCCTGGGCTAGAAGAGCTCTGCAGTCCCTTACTTTGAGAACAACAAATCTCTTATCCTGGAATTCATGGTCCATCATAATGTAGCTAATCAAACTCGCCTGTAACTATCCCCCAACACACATTCTCACACTGCCAGCTAGTGTCTGCAAGCTCCTAAATTGTGTCAGTTATTCTAGGGCTGTACTAATTCCTTCTTCTAAAATGGCTTCACCCTTCTCCTCTCACAAAAAATGTTCTCAAACAGAAGGGTTACAAGAAATTATTTTCTTCTTGTCATTTTCTGACATTTGCAAATTCTCTACAGTCACTATGTATGTACTAGTAAGTGTTCAGGAGAAAAATAATAAACTTCCTAAACCAGAACTACAGTTAAATTATCTCAACACATGAAGCCTAACCTAGTAACCCTCAATAAAATAGCCTCTTTTTCTTCCTAGAGATTTTATTTGCTGTAGGCATTTGGTCCTGTTAACTTCAAAACTTAATCTACTGTGGTTCCAATGTATGGACTCAGTAGTTACTGAACTGACTTTATTTTGCTTCTCTTAAGTGCACCGTCTAATTTATCACTACTCAGGTGAAGTGGATGTTGTATATAGCCAATGTAGGTATATCAAAGTCCTTAAGCTTAGTACGTTAACAAGCATGCTCCTTGTTTCTGAGAAACTCAGCCTATTTTTAACTATCAAGCCATATTAGTTTATGAACAGCAAGTTAACTCCAATAATATCTATTTGATCATTTTACAAGGAAAATTATTTTTATGAACTGATCTGAGAACCCCCAATTACCTTCTACAATATGCATTGGTAAGAAAAGTGGCAATTACTGAAATAATAACTTGGGGAGAGCCCCAAATATAGTTCCCTTTCCCCAGCAGTCATTCAGCTTACAGAAAGGAGAAATCAATGGCCCAGAGATACCGTCCAGTCCTCCAGAAACTTCATTGACCTGATTTTGATTTAAAATAGAATAAATATTTAAGAAAAACTTAGGGCCTAATAGACGGGGGAAAAAAAGATCAAAGAATTTGCTATCCAAAGGCCTGTGCCAAACCTCACCAGTTAGTATCTCACAGCCACAGGCGAGTCTCACAGCCTGTCATCCTCAGATTCCCCCTCAGCAAAAGGAAGACGATCACTGTACTAGCCTTGACTACTATATAAGACCACTGAGGCTCAAATGCCGTAATGTGAAAGTGTTTTGAAAACTGACAAATGCTTCATCAATACAAATCAAGACATTATGTAAGCACTATTCATAAGTCAAATGCTGACTAATTGTAAGTATTTGTTTACTGTCAAATAAATTCACTTAGTAGGAAAACTAAAGTTACTAGAATTAGAATGAGAAGAATCACCCTTAGTAATATCAATTTCTAAGCCTAGATTTTTATACCTCTTGCTTTTTTAAAGTAGGACACACACAATTCTACACAAACAATTTCAGGCAGTTAAGTGTCTGAACACCTTTTCTTAAGTTCTCCAGGGAGAGAAATTCCACAGCTGTCTTGGTATTTTTCGCTCTGGAACAGAACAACTCAAATAAGGTGTAAACAAGTAAGTTTTCATTTCTTTCATCTGATATGAAGAAAATCAAATATACCAAACTGGTTTAAAACAGAATAACTGGATACAAAATCCTATTTTGCAACAAGTTTTATGGTAGATAAAGACAAAATATCCAAAGATATATTGGACCTAAGCGTTTTCTCTTTTATTCAAATTCCTTCCTTGCAGAGATGGAAACATCCATTGCCTAGGCAAAAGAAAAAACCACAGATCAGATTTCCCAGATTTCATAATGGAGTACTAACCTTGACACCTGCCAATGTAGAATACAAAACATCTGGTCTTCTCTTCAATCCACACCACAGAACGTCAGCACTTCATGCTCTTGTCAAATGTTAACATTAAACTCTTGACAATAGCAAATAGTAAGACAATTAATACTAAGGAGAAATTAAGGCCCCTTTAACCAAATTTCACAAAATCCATCCTGTGGTCTTCTGGAAGAGCTGAATGTAAAGTACCTGAACTATATCATTTTCATTGTTACCACAACGCATTTATTACTTAATTATTTTAAGTTATGACTTAGGTGCTCATTGAAGGCCAGCATAAGACTTAAAAGAATGTTTTTATCCTGGTTTCTAACACTATCCAATATGCTATTCAATATATCTTTCAATATACTGTAGTATCTTCCCATAGCACTTGCTGTCTGTGGCACTTCACCAACAATTCACGTATTATAATTTACTGAAATTCTTCTTTGTCTATCTCCTCATCTTATTCAACATTATTTCCCAAATACTGAGTACAGTGCTTGGCACATAAGGAGCTCAGTAGTTATTTACTGAATGAATAAAGCACAGACTGTAGTTTTATTCCTCCTGGACATATGTTCAGTCCTAAATAGAAAATTATCTCCTGATATGGTACTTTCCATTGTTTACCCTCTCCACTCTCCCTGGAACTTGCCTTGGTCATAGCAAAGAATTAATAAATATTTGATGATGATAACGATGATGGATAACAAAAATTTAAACAGTAACAATTATGTCGTAGTGGTAGAAAACAAATTATCCTCATCAAAATAACATATAGCATATTAGTCATTATTAAAATCAAATGTAAAAATATTAAATGACTATCTTCCGATGTTCAGATTATGTATGGTTACTCTCCTCTTCATTTTCTAAGTTTCCCAGTGCTGGTTAGGGAATTTCAGTTGGGCTCCCATACACCAGTAAGCCTAAAAAGAATCAGTTCTTAATGTAAACAAAATTTAAACTGACTTTAGTAAGTCATCTAAGAAAAAGGAATCTCCAACCATAGGATATTTACACTTCAGAAACCTCAAGCTTCAAGCCTCCTGCTTTTTGAGCCTTCATCCATGATTTCAGATGAAAACTTTCCTCTGATTCCTCCTACTGAGGACGCCTGCCTCGAGAACTGGACTCTACCTTTCTGAACCTGCTGGGTGCTTGGAGGAAGATAAGGAGAGAGCAGGAAGCCAAGAACGACAGTGATCTCCCACCCTGTAGAGGATACACCTGCCACTCTGGTGCTCAGTGTATGTTCGCCACGGCTCGGCTCTAAAACCAACTCCAGTTTTAGTTCATAGCTGGCAGAAGCAACTGCCCTTGATTAGCAAGCCTGGCTTTACACTGTCTCCTATGGCAAACACACATGAACAACAACAAAAATGTCTCCTATTTATATATGAAATTGTGTTTATCACAATCAAGTGGTGATTTGATCCCATAAACAGTCCAAGCACTCGATGAAGATAAAACCTCAAGAAGAAATTCCTCTAAGTGTATCTATCAAGATAAGCTGTCTTCCTCAATTTGATCAATTGGTTTGTACTCTAGATAGGTTTCAATTCCCCGGAGTAGTAGTGCTTGAAAAGTATACATCCTTATGGCCTAAAATGGTCCATGCCAGACTCCACAGATAAAGGTAGATGAAGAGGTGCATCTGACACCTAGAAACACTCACTCTGGTGCCCAGATTCAAGGAGTCTCGGTGAATAATTGCTTAACACGACAGGATGCCAAATAGACCAGCAAGAATGAAAACAGTGGATGCCTTTCATCACTTTATTGAGTACTTAAAACCACCACTATTATTCATGTGATGTTGAATAGAAATATACTTCTGGTATTGATGTGTAAAAACATGTTGACCATCCATACTGGCAAATTTTTAAAAGCATGTTTTAGATATATACCCATGTATTTAGATTTTGGACTTAAAACTTAAATTAACTCAAAAGTTAATTTAAGGGTGCATCATATATAAAAATATCCCTTCTTTTCCTAAGTACAAAAGATTTTTCTTTCTGAACACTTCATTCAAATAAAAGTACAAGGTGTAATCAAAAACTACGATGAATGTTTAAATTTAAAAACCAACTACTCAAACTATTGAATGAGAGAACTTATGAGCCGGGAATAATATACCCAGCAAAGATATCAGTTAGATATGAAGGAGGAATAAAGACCTTGCCAGACATACAGAAGCTGAGGGAAATTTCTAATACACGACCTGCACTACAAGAAATACTAAAGGAGGCTATTCGACCACCATCAACAGGGACAACTTGTGGCAACCAAAATATAAAAAGGGGGAGAGTAAAGGCCTGAACCGGAATATGGGAATGGAGAAAGTAAGCGTGCTGAAGAAAATGGAATACTCTAAATATCAAACTTTCTTTTACATAAACTTAAGGGTAACCACTCAAAAAAAAATCCAGAACTGAAATATATACTATAATAAAAGAAGAAACAGAGGGAAACATCATAGAATACCACCACACAGAAATAATAGACAACAACAAAAAGGCAAAGAAACAATGGAGACACAGCCTTACCAGAAAACTAAAGATAGAATGACAGGAAATCCTCACATATCAATAATCACCCTAAATGTAAATGGACTGAACTCACCAATAAAAAGGCACAGAGTAGCAGATTGGATCAAAAAACTAAACCCAACCATATGCTGTCTCCAAGAGACACATCTCAGCTACAAGGACAAGCATAGACTCAAAGTGAAAGGGTGGAAATTGACACTCCAAGCAAATGGTACCCAGAGAAAATCAGGTGTAGCCATAATGATATCAGATGAAACAGACTTCAGGGTGAAAAAGATAACAAGAGACAAAGATGGACATTTCATAATAGTAAAGGGGACTATACAACAAGAAGACATAACAGTCATCAATATTTATGCCCCAAATCAGGGAGCACCGAAATATACCAAGCAACTACTAACAGAACTAAAGGGAGAAATTGACCAAAACACAATTATACTAGGGGACTTAAATACATCATTGACAGCTATGGATAGATCATCCAAACAGAAAATAAATAACGAAATAGTAGCCCTAAATGACACATTAGATGAAATGGACATAATCGACATTTATAGAGCACTTCATCCTAAAACATCAGACTATACATTCTTTTCTAGTGTACACGGAACATTCTCAAGGATAGACCATATATTGGGACATAAAATCAGTCTCAACAAATTTAAGAAGATTGAAATCATACCATGCATATTCTCTGATCACAAGGCTTTGAAATTGGATATCAACTGTAAAAACAAAGCGGGAAAAAACACAAATACATGGAGATTAAACAACATACTTTTAAAGAAGGACTGGGTCAAAGAAGAAATTAGAGGAGAGATCAAAAGATACATAGAAACAAATGACAATGAAAATACATCCTACCAAAATTTTGGGATGCAGCGAAAGCAGTTTTAAGAGGGAAATTTATCTCATTACAGGCCTATCTCAAGAAACAAGAAAACTCCCAAATAAATAACCTCATGTTACACCTTAAAGAACTAGAAAACGAAGAACAAGTAAAACCCAAGGTCAGCAGAAGAAAGGAAATAATAAAAATTAGAGCAGAACTAAATGAAATAGAGAACAAAAAGACAATAGAAAAAATTAATGTGACAAAGAGCTGGTTCTTTGAAAAGATTAACAAAATTGACAAACCCTTGGCTAGACTTACTAAGATAAAAAGAGAGAAGACACTGATTAACAAAATCAGAAATGTAAAAGGGGACGTTATCATGGACACCACAGAAATACAAAGGATCATCCAAGAATACTATGAAGGACTATATGCCACCAAATTCAACAACCTAGAAGAAATGGACAAGTTCTTAGAAACATATAGCCTTCCAAGGCTGAACCATGAAGAACTGGAAAATCTAAACAGACCGATCACCAGTAACAAAATTGAATCAGTCATCCAAAACCTTCCCAAAAGCAAAAGTCCGGGACCAGATGGCTTCACTAGTGAATTCTACCAAACCTTCAAAGAGGATCTAATACCAATTCTGCACAAACTCTTCCAAAAAATTGAAGAAGAGACAGTACTCCCTAACTCATTTTATGAGGCCAACATTACCCTGATACCAAAACCTGGTAAGGACAGCACAAAAAAAGAAAACTACAGACCAATATCTCTAATGAATACCGATGCAAAAATCCTAAATAAAATTCTAGCAAATCGAATACAACAATGCATTAAAAAGATTATTCATCACGACCAAGTGGGGTTCATCCCCGGGGCACAAGGATGGTTCAACATACGAAAATCCATCAATGTGATACATCACATAAACAAAATAAAGGACAAAAATCATATGATTATATCAATTGATACAGAGAAAACATTTGACAAGATACAACATCCATTTATGATTAAAACACTTAATAAAATAGGTATAGAAGGAAAATATCTTAACATAATAAAGGCCACATATGACAAACCCTCAGCTAATCTCATAATTAACAATGAAAAACTGAAGCCCTTTGCTCTACTTTCAGAAACACGACAGGTCTGTCCCCTATCACCTCTGCATTTCAACATAGTGTTGGAAGTCCTCGCCAGAGCAATCAGGCAAGAGAAAGAAATAAAAGGCATCCAAATCGGGAATGAAGAAGTTAAACAGTCACTCTGCAGATGACATGATGCTATATATAGAAAACCCTAAAGACTCCACCAAAAAGCTATTAGAAACAATTAACGAATACAGTAAAGTTGCCGGCTACAAAATCAACGTATAAAAGTCCACTGCATTCCTATATACTAACAATGAAATCTCAGAAAAAGAAATAAAAAAACACACAATTTCTTTTGCAATTGCAGCAAAAGGAATAAAATGCCTAGGAATAAACTTAACCAAGGATGTGAAAGACCTATATGCTGAAAATTACAAGACTTTTTTAAAAGAAATTGAAGAAGACACAAAGAAATGGAAAGACATTCTGTGCTCATGGATTGGAAGAATCAACATAGTTAAAATGGCCATATTACCCAAAGCAGTATACAGATTTAATGCAATCCCCATCAAAATCCCAATGGTGTTTTTTAAAGAAATAGAACAAAAAAATCATCAGATTTGTTTGGAACCACAAAAGACCCTGAATATTCAAAGCAATCCTAAGAAAAAAGAACAATGCAGGAGGTATCACACTTCCTGACTTCAGCTTGTACTACAGGGCTACAATAATCAAAACAGCATGTTCTTGGCAGAAAAACAGACACACAGACCAATGGAATAGAATTGAGAACCCAGAAATAAAACCACATAAATATGGACAGATAATTTTTGACAAAGAAGCAAAAAACATACAATGGAGAAAAGACAGCCTCTTCAATAAATGGTGCTGGGAGAATTGGATAGCCACGTGCAAAAGAATGAAACTGGACTGCTATCTGTCACCATGTACCAAAGTTAATTCAAAATGGATCAAAGACTTAAGCATAAGACCTGAAACAATGAACTGCATAGGTACTAAACTTATGGACCTTGGGTTCAAAGAGCGTTTTATGAATTTGACTCCAAAGGCAAGGGAAGTAAAAGCTAAAATAAATGAATGGGACTATATCAAACTTAAAAGCTTCTGCACAGCAAAAGAAACCATCGACAAACTAAAGAGGCCACCAACTGAACGGGAGAAGGTTTTTGCAAACAGTGCCTCCGATAAGGGGCTAATATCCAAAATATACAAGGAACTCATGCAACTCAGCAACAAAAAAACAAACAACCCAATTGAAAAATGAGCAGAGGACCTGAAGAGACATTTCTCCAAAGAGGACATACAAATGGCAAATAGATATATGAAAAAATGCTCAACATCACTAATCATCAGAGAAATGCAAATAAAAACCACAATGAGATATCACGTCTCCCCAATTAGAATGGCTATCATCAACAAGACAAACAGTAACAAGTGTTGGAGAGGCTGTGGAGAAAAGGGAGCCCTCATACACTGTTGGTGGGAATGCAGACTGGTGCAGCCGCTATGGAAGGCAGTGTGGAGGTTCCTCAAAAAATTACGAATAGAATTACTGTATGACCCAGCAATCCCTCTCCTGGGTATCTACCCAAAAAAATCTGAAAACATTTATACATAAAGACACATGTGCTCCAATGTTCACTGCAGCTTTATTTACGGTGGCCAAGACATGGAAACAACCAAAATGTCCTTCGATAGATGAATAGATAAAGAAGTTGTGGTGTATATACACAATGGAATACTATTCAGCGGTAAGAAAAGATGAAATAGGACCATTTGTCACAACATGGATGGATCTTGAGAATATAATGCTAAGCGAAATAAATCAGGCAGTAAAAGCAGAGAACCATGTGATTTCACTGATATGTGGTATATAAACCAAAACCAATAAAAGAACAAGACTAACAAATGAGAAACAAAAACTCATAGATACAGACAATAGTTTAGTGGTTACCAGAGGATAAGGGGGTAGGTGGGTGGTAGATGAGGGTAAAGGGGATCAAATATACAGTGATGGAAGGCGAACTGACTCTGGGTGGTGAACACACAATGGGATTTATAGATGATGTAATACAGAATTGTACACCTGAAATCTATGTAACTTGGCTAACAATTGTCACCCCAGTAAACTTTAATTAAAAAAAAAAGAAATAAAAAAATAAAATGATCCCTATTGACTGTTAGTGGGACTAACACTAATCCTATTGACTGTGAGTACATATATATATATGTGTATATATATATATATATATATATATATATATATATATATATATATAGCCATTATTGAAAACAGCAGGGAGGTTCCTCAAAAAGGTAAAAAATGGAACTACTATACAATCCAATCCAGCAATCTCACTTCTGGGTATATACCCAAAAGAAATAAAATCAGTATTAAAGAAATGCACTCCTTGTAACATTATTCACAATAACCAAGATATGGAAACAATCTAAGTGTCCATCAATGGATAAATGGATAAAGAAAAGGTACTATGTATGCATGCACACATACACGCGCACACACACACGCGCGCGCACACACACACACATACACACACACACACACACAAATATTATTCAGCCAGTGGAAAGAAGAAAAGCCTGCCATTTGCAACAACATGAATGAACTTGGAGGACATTATGCCAAGTGCAATAAACCAGACAGAGCAAGACAAATACTGTATGATCTCACTTACATATGAATGTTAAAAAGTCAAACTCATAGAACTAGCAAGTAGAATGGTGGTTACCAGGGGCTGGGAAACAGGGAAAAGAGGGAGATGTTGGTCAAAGGGTACAAACTCTCAGCTATAGATGAGTAAGTTCTGGTAGTCCAATGTACAGCATGGGGACTGGAGTTAATATATCTATTATATACTTGAAATTTGCTGAGAGTAGATCTCAAGTGTTCTCATCACATTTAAACAAAAAAGTAACTGTGAGGTGATGAATGTGTTAATGTGATAGTGGTAATCATTTCACTATGCACGTTTATATCAAACCATCATATTGTACACGTTAGAAATGCAAACAGTTTTCATTTGTCAATTATACCTCAGTAAAACTTGGGGGGAAAAGAAGTTTAGGGATCCAGAGTCAGGAGTATTATATGGAGGCCTCGGATTCGCCAATAAAAACAGAACATAAAAGTCTCTAACAAATACAAATTACCAACTGGCATGATTTACCTTCCCTTTCATGGTAAGTTAGTCAGGAAGTAGAGGAGATGAGTCTAAAAAATTTTACTCCAACAGAGAAGAAGTAATAATAGTGATGTTGACAGTGATAGAAGTAATAGTGCAAAAGTTAACTGTTATAATAGTAATAATCATAATCATTGTGTTCCTTTATTGATCACCTAATAACTTAAGAAATACTTTTAAATCTACTATCTCATTTCATTTCACTATATCCTTTGAAGAAGGCAAGGCAATTGTAACTTCTCTAACAACAACAATGTCAGCTGCATCATTTCAGTTACATCATGGTGCAAGAGGCATTTGTAGGACAACTATCATGTATTCACTGCATTGTGTCTTACAGAAATGTGACTCAGGCTGTAATGGATCCTTAAGAAATCAGGGTATTTCCTTGAGCTGCAAATCCAATGGTGAACAAGAGGCTCCCATCTGGGCTAACACAGGAAAGTGTTTTCCCCCCAATCTACCAAAGTTATGAAGGTTTAAGAAACATTTATATGTCTCAGAAACATCATCAATAAAGTTCTTGGACTTCTTCTTTTACTTTCAAAGAGATTTTTTAAAAACAAGCAAAACTTAAAATGCAATTGGAAGAAATGCTACTAGTAATGCATGATAGTCATAGAAAGCAAAGCTACTGTTGACATGAAAGACAGGCACAGATGAAGCTCTGTGAAATGACCAAGTCTTTTTCTTTTTTTTTTTTTTTTTCCGAATTCCTTCCTGATTTCTTCATATACTTCCCATTTGAAACTTGAAAACAAACCATAACAGCTATAAATTCTATAGCCATTGTTCAGATAAGGCATACTTAATATGATAGTATAATCCAGACACAAAAGCGTAAGTACTATCAGATGCAGTGGATCTTTTTCCATTTGAGGGAGACGTTGGATGTTCATTTCTTACAGATGTCAGAATGTGGCTAAAAGATAAAAGGTACTAAACCTAATGAATGCAAACCTCATTAGAAGTATTTCCAGTGACCAAAATAACTATATACAGTACATGTACTACATTAATTCAGTCTAATTCAAATCTTCCCACTTCCTTTTCCATGCTCACTCCAGAAGCTCTTTTCATACACAGCCTGTGATTCTATTCTTGAATTTTAGCAAGCATTTGAATCTGAAGCTTTCATACTACCTGTAAAACCATATTGGTAATACTGTAGTTACAAATTTAAACAAAATTATGTGAATATCAAGTAACAGGGCATTTAGTTTCCACGGGGTAAGTCCTGCAAGGGAAGGAACAGCTGGGCATTTTATCCTAGACCTGAGGGGGTTGAGGAAAGGCCAGAGCCAACGGTTTACCCACCAGGTTGCCATCTGGCTTGGGCCCAAGCAGAACAACAGAGCTGGGCAAAGGAGGCACTGTGCCGTGCCTCCAACTGGGCATTAGCTTTATCCCAATGGACACTGTGGCTTCACACCATTCCTCGACTCTATGAATTTCCTCCCTGTGCCAGGAGGGTGAGGGGAAGATTCTATCACAGTGGGCGTTGGCCTGACCTCAGTTAAGGTACTTGTCCCATTCTGGGGGGAAGAAAAGAGTTTAAATGAATTCTGTTCTATAAACTCCCAAAGAGTCCAGAACCACCCCAAAATTACAGGCAGAAGAAGGAAAGGATAGAGTTGGCAGAGGTCATGAGTTTGGCAGGAAAGGGAAAAGCAGAAATGGAAATCCTGAATCTCTTTACATCACACCATTATAAATCTGAAATACAGGGGAAAACCACTCAAGAAGGATGAGTCACATAACAACATACTCCTGTTTTATTTAGTAGCTGATTTGAGGATATAGTAGTCAGCATGGCTTAGGAGTAAATGGGAAATGAGTGAGTAGGTGTTCTTTAGATCCTGGGCAAACAGAATAACAGTCATGTATCCTCACAGAGATAGAGACTTCCAAATAATTCTCCAACCCTTTTCCCATAACTGGAAGTGTCACTCCTTTCCCTGAACCCCAACCCCATGTATTCCAAGCAATGGCTATATGACTTAGCTGAAAATGTGAATGAATTGTGTGAAAGACCTCCGCCCCAAAAAATCTCTACGAGCAACAATATTGCCTTTATTTTTTCCCTAACTATGAGAGACAGGGATGTAGAATGGCTGAACAACATGTAATATGATGCTTTGGTGTGATGAGACCAAGGCATTCATTAAGCTCCCTGGGCATTTCTACCACTCAGCCGCTTTCTACTCTACCTTCCAACATATGAAGGGAGGGAATGCTGCTCTACCTCGAAAGCCTAAGCCCTCGGGACTGCAGTTCCTCTCCTTCACCAACCTCTCTACCAAAACCCACACTGACCTGAAAGTGCATATACCCAGAAATCTGTCCAGAGGTCAAGTCAGCCTGATCTTGCCAGTTAAAGATGTCAGAAGAACAGCTGTATATAGTTGACACCTATCCAAGGTATATACAGATGACATCAATAATGCAGTCACACTTTCAGAGTCTTTGCAAAGTGTGTCAGCCAAGGTTCTCTGTCTCAAGATTTTGGAAAACCAGCCCTTCCTCCTTGGCACTTAAAAGTACTCATCTTGAAACCACCTAAAGCAGTGGTGTCTCATTTTATAGATTTCCCACTCAGTAGGTAAATCGATAAACGAGTTTTTCTTTCCTGACCACCAAAACCCACACTTCCATTTCAACATTCAACAAGCTTACGCTCGCCCTCCTCCTGTCCTGTCTGCCAGTATTCACGCCTACCCTAATACTCTGTCTCTGCGCCTCCACTGACTTTGCTCGGCAGTTTTGCTTCATTTCTTAAATAGTCCCATATTCTTTCACATTTATCTCACACTGCCAGAGTTAAACACATAGACCTTCCTTCCTATCACATGCCTCTTAAAATTTTACACATTCCAGAACTCATTTATATTTTGATTGCTCTTTTCCCAGCTAGATAGTATTACTCATATATTTTCGTATGATTCTGAGCTCCAATTACATTTCCCCCCTGTATAAAGATACAACACCATTTTACTTAGCAAGAGTTGTATTCTGATTACTTTTCTATATTGTTGATTTATCTATTCACTCTCATGTGAAATTTTTCCTATAACCAAAGTTATATGGAAGAAAGTGTTGCTAAATAGTCAGTCTGAGAGATAGTAACTAGTGAACCTGTCTCCTACACAAAGGAATGAAATATCATGAACTTGATTACATTCACAATGTAGTCTAACCAAGAGGGTTTCATCAGAAAGAGACAACAATGAAATATCCTAAGTAGACCCATAATTATACACTAAGATGATTAAAGCAATAAACACAGAAATCAATCCTTACTGAAGGGTTTATAGGGAGTGTTTATACTGAGGAAATCCTAACATCACAGATTTGCAATGAGATTCTGCTGAAAAAGTTTTAAATTTTTTACTCTGTTTCCACAACATACATAGGGGTGAAATCATTCTGTGGGCAAAGTTTAATACCATTTCAATAACTACCTGTATAACTGTTTGATTTTACAATATATAATTTGGCACACTTAGTACTGTTTCACATTATTTATCTATTAGAAAACCATTTATGATTCCAGGATTTTAAAGTCTCAGTTCCTTCTTATTTGCCTTAAATTATATGTCCTACAAGAACTTTAAATAGAATTGGGGACAGAGAAATCTAGGTAAATTTGCCATTGTCAATCCAAAACAAACAAAATAAAGTGCTTCCATATTTGTATATCCCAGTCAAAATAATAAAAAAAGAAAACTATGGGTTCTTATTGGCAGAGCAAAGTTAAAATCCCATATGGTTAATTTATATGTATTCTACTCATAAACAAGAAACAGGGATTACAAAGCCATGGTTCATCTGTAAAGAACTTAATCAACAACAGTTTAAGGCATTATGTTAGATGCAACCTTGGCTCCTTAACCCAATATGTTCTTAAATATCATACAACAGTACCCATGCAGTCTTCAATTCATAAACATTCATTTAGCTCAGTATTATTTACTAATAAAAAGTTATTTACAAAGTTAATAATAAGAAATCTGGGCCATGATAGATTTGTTTTAAAATACATATATTTATACATTCAGAAAAAGAAATATTCAAATGCCTGCAATACAGGACTCATAGAACTTTTAACATAAAAGAGTACTTTTTAAAAATCTTTTTTTTCCCTTTTAATTCTATATGATAAAAGTATAATTCAGAAAGCACAGCTGACCAGTCTTAGAGAGCCTAGAATATACAGTCGCCATAATGACATCATTTTAGTCTTGTGCAAAATGAAACCTCTAAGTCGAATCATCTTGGAATACAAACTCAGTACCACCCAATCAATCCCTTTGAAATCCAGTCATGTTATTTTTCATCCATAAGCTCCAAGCAGTAAAATCACACCTCAAGTATTTCTATGTCCCTAGTTTCAAGGCAATATCTCTAATGGAAATCTAACAACATGTATTAAATCAGGCTGCAAAATGAGGAAACTAAGTAAAATGATTTCTACGATTGTTTCAATTTTTAAATCCACCCAAAACAGTGATGTGAGTGAAATGTTGACAAGGAACTTGGTGGAAGCTTATATTCTTTGCAAAATTAAACTTTTTCTCCAGTTACTTATTAATTAAAAAGGGAAAAAGCTATTTGTGATCAAGAGAGATGATGGACACCATCTTAATCAGGGGATCAAACATCACCAGTAATAAATGACACTGACATTACATGCCTCCTAATGTGATGCAATAGGCACAGTACACTGTCACACATGCAGTACTCTTGCCTAAATCGTTTAACCTGTGTATTAGTTACCTAGTGTCGTGTACAAATTCCCCAAAACTAAGCAGCTTGAAAGAACAATAATAATTTGATAGCTCTCTCAGTTTCTGTGCATCGGGTATTCAGACAGCACACATGGGATTGTATGTCTCTACTTCACTCCATCTAGGGCCTCAGCTAGAAGTGAATCATCTAAACGCCCCATTTGCTCGCACATTGGGCTGTCAACCGACACCTTAGCAGTTAGTATGTAACATCTTCATAGGGCCTGGGCTTTTCCTCACAATGTGTTGGCTAGGTTCCAAAGGTAAGCATCCCAAGAACAAGTCTTAAGTTATACAGCATGACTTACTTCTACCTTACTTTAATGGCTCTGTCACAAGTCCTTGCCCACATCCAAGGGGAGAGAACAGACTCCACTTCTCAACTGAAGAAGTATCGATTGCATTTTTTTTTAAGGATGTTGGATGGGCTAACTATATTAATGCAGCTATCTTTGGAAGATCGATCTGCCACAACCTGAATCTAACCACTAAGAAACAACCAAGACAAATTCAAAATATGTAACATTCAACAAGACAACAGGATGGGACTCTTCAAGAGTAAATTTCATGAAAGATAAAAAGAAGTGTGGTATGTCCTAGATCTGTCCAATAGAACGTTCTGTGACGATGGGTATATTATATGTGTGCTGTCCAATAGTGTAGCCACTATCCACATATAACTACTGAGCAATTGCAATTTGGCTAGTGTGAGTGAAGAACTAAATTTTTAATTTTATTAAATTTTAATCTACTTAAGTTTTAATAGTCACAGTATAGTACAGTAGCTAGTGGCTGCGATACTGGACAACACAGGTACAGATCAAAGGAAGTCTGTCCCTAAGAGACAGAATAACCAAATGCAATGCATTTGCCTTGGTTAGATCTTAGCTCAAACAAACTAAAAAGCTATGAAAGGCAATTTTAGTACAATTGCAGAAATTTGAAAATGGGCTATACAGTTGATGGTAGTATTGAAATGGTAGTAAAATTTCTGAATATCAAAATGGTATAATGGTTATATAGGAGACTGTCCCGTTCCTAGGAGATACATAATTAGTGCTAAGGAATTCTGATTGTCTACAGCTTACTATGAAATGTTTCTCTATTCTTCATAACAATGAACTAAATGTTCTCTTTTTCCAATACATTAAAATAAGTTTCAAACTCACCCACATCCCCCAACACTAAATACCTGTTACAAACTGTGATATGTCTTGTTCTATGCTAAACTTGTTGTTATAATAAAGAAATTGAAATGGCTGGTGGCTATAGCTCTCCTTCCAGGAGTACTCTCAAAATACCCATTCGTGAGTCAGTTTTAAGCTGTCTGAAAATCTATTTTCTCAAAAGGATCTCCCAAAGTAAAAACATTTCAAGTTGAAAAAGATAGAATCATCTTTCCCCCAGAGAATAAAAGCAAGATTTTTTTGGTTGTTATTTTACAAATAAAGTTTTCCACTTAATGTAGGATAATTTAAAGAAATGATAAATATTACCTTAAAATTAGAATCATGCTAATCTTCCATTATAGTAGAGAATTGACCTAAATTGAAACCAAGTATTTACAGAATATTAGAGTTGGAAAGAGTCTTGGAGATACCCAATTTTTAAAAGACTTTTCTGGGTTACACAATTAATAGTTGAATAATACTGGGGAAATGGGGGACAATTAGGATTCATGAAATTTAAAACCAGAGGTAATAACAGCTTCCCAACAAGTTACACAAAGTTGGGTGTGCAGGCTGGCCCGGTGGCTCAGGCAGTTGGAGCCCCGTGCTCCTAACTCCGAAGGCTGCCAGTTTGATTCCCACATGGGTCAGTGGGCTTTCAACCACAAGGTTGCAGGTTCCACTCCTCGAGTCCCGCAAGGGATGGTGGGCTCTGCCCCTGCAACTAAGATTGAATGCTGCACCTTGAGTCGAGCTGCCACTGAGCTCCCAGATGGCTCAGTTGGCTGGAGCGTAGGTTCTCAACCACAAAGTTGCCAGTTCGATTCCTCAACTCCCGCAAGCGATGGTGGGCTGTGCCCCCTGAAACTAGCAACGGCAACTGGACCTGGAGCTGAGCTGCGCCCTCCACAACTAAGACTGAAAGGACAACAACTTGAAGCTGAACGGCACCCTCCACAACTAAGATTGAAAGGACAACAACTTGACTTGGAAAAAAAGTCCTGGAAGTACACACTGTTTCCCAATAAAATCCTGTTCCCCTTCACCAATAAAATCTTTTTTAAAAAGTTGGGTGTGCAGTATTAAACATTAATTAAATATTAATTAAAGAATACCAATTTAAGAGTTGGGTTTTCTTTGATACTTGAAGTCACAGAATTATCAGAAGCCAGTTTTTTAAAAGAGGAGGAAATATGTTTTTCAATATCGATATTAAGCAAATATAATCTCCTTCCATCATAATAATGATCTAACTACCCACATACATCCATACAGAAGAAAAACTTTCTTCCTAGCTCTTGTAGGTGGATGGCTGCCATTAGACAATATTAACAGTTGTCTCATGAAGTCAACAATGATATCAGGAAAATATGATACAAGGGAGAAAAGACAAAGGAGAAGGTCTGGCACTCTGCAGATTTTCTAGCTTTACACATCTTCTGATTCAGTAGAAAACACTAAAGGAACTGAAACTATTTCTTAGACACATACTATTTTAATCTGAATGTATTTCTAACACTTTGTAGATAAATTAAAATCACTTGGGCATATAAAAAATAAAATAAAAATTAGGCACAACTACAGTTGTTCATAATTGCAGGGGCAAGCAGTTTTCTAGGAGATACTTAAATTCCTTGTGAGGAGATATCCCGTTTCCTTTTCTACATGCCCCCAAGTTAAACCAAACTGGCATCTCATAATATCTCACTTTATCTTCCAATAACCAAACCTTCAATAACGAACCTCAAAGAAACAGTAGTTCTTTTTCTATAGAGTCATGTTGAAAAAATAAATTGATGTATGCTTATCAAAAAGCAAACAAAATATACAACCAGGAAAATGCTGCAAGTTATTCTTCTATCATTAACAGAAGAATGAATTTTATTGACAGACTCTCTGAATTCTATTTCTATGAATTTTATTGACACTCTCTCATTAAAATAAAAGCCATGCTTGGTATATACATAAAACAAGGAAAAAAATAAATGGAAAATGAACTTTCATGAAAATTTAAGAGAATTATTCAGAATTTTAAGTAAATAAGCAAACTAGCATTATGGTTATCAATCCACTTTCAAAAATTTAACAAATATGGTATAAGACATTATTGCTGGCAAAATTAAAACGAAACATTTCCACAGAAAAATCTTAAGTGTCATATCTCAAAAGCAAAACACATTTTAAGACATTAACATATAAAATACAGTTACGATTTAAAATAGTCGCTATAAAATTATTCCACACGTCATGAAAATATTCAAGATTCTGTTGAATTTCTCTCAAACAAGGAACACCTCTAAATAGTCACCATGTTGCTAATCCTTTGTCTAATGCTAGCATACACCAGAATCTGAATACAGAGTAAAATTAATTGAATACAGTACAAAAATTTCCTGAGTATGCTGACCAAAGCCATGTTTCATAATTTTTCAGATTTTTTTTGCAGTTACACTTGGTTTACTTTCAGCAGCTGCATACCCAAAAATAGGTCCAGGGCCATAATTATTTGTAATGTTGATATTTTTAATTGGATGTTATTCATTATAAAAATGTGGATTAATAATCACTTAAAAAATAATACCTGAACAAGCAACAGTGAAAATTCAATTCATTTTACCAAAGCAAATTGTGCAAAATAAATTAGAAAAAGAATGGCTACCATCACTCATACTATTAAACATATTCATAACTACCATGGAGCTTGATAGAAAACAATGTGCCGAAGGATGGCTTTTGAGGCCCTCTTCATGAGAATTTGGTTAATGAAAGTATCAGAAAGGTCTCATTGTCTTACACAGAGTTGGTGTTTTACACAAACCTTAAAAATTGTACTCTAAAATGACAGGAATGGTTGGTAAAGGAAAGTGTGAAATCAAAATACTCTCTCCTTTAATCACCTTTTATTTTAAGAGTTCAGTTTCTTCATAGAGTAAGTTATAAAAAACTTTAAAACAATGGCTCACTTATTAAGTCTGTGAGATGTTTAAAGGGAATAATCATAGTCCAAATTTAAAAGACTAAGAAGAACTTGAAAAACAGGCACGTTTGCCAGAGGCTTAATCCTAAATAACAGAGTACATTGCAATTGTCTCTATGATCAAACTTTTTCAGTGAATTACAATTTAGGCTCAGTGAAAACTGTGGCTAATATTATAATTTTCCTTTTCAGATTTAGAGTTGAGGTGTTATTGGTACAAAACTCATGATGGAATGTACAAGAGATTTATTTATTTCATCATTTAACAAACATATATTGAGCTTCTATCACACAAAAAAAATCACCACTCTACGTCCTGTGCCCTGTCCGAAAGTAAAAACCAGATATGGAGCCTACCTTGGAGAAGCTTATTAGCTGGTGGCAGGTAAGATACATTTTACACACACAGACACACACAGAGAAGGGGGGAGAGGGGAGAAAAGTGCCAAAGGATCCTGAGAAAACACACTGGGGGGAAAAGCAATCAGAGAAGGTAAAGATTATTCCGTAATGGCATAGAATAGATTTGCCAAATGATAGCTTAGATTTGCATAAGCAGATAAGGTCAAAAGACATTCCAAATAAGGCAGATAAGGTTGAGAGACACCAAAGGCAGAGAAATTGCAAAGACTGAAGTATTCTGGAATAAGAGTATAGTACTTCACTTTGGCTAATCAGTAATTGATAGGAAAAAGAGTAATGAGGCCAAAATTAAAATGAAAGGAAGTAACCAGGTTATGGAGTGACTAAACTGAATCTTTGTTGGCAGTTTTCTGAAGTAATGGACTTAAATGGATTGACAAAATCTGAGCTCGGCTTTAGCAAAACTGAACTGGAGGTACTAATTAGAATGAATTGAAGTAAGACTGAGGCAACTGTAGAGACCATTTAGAAGGTAAGAGTTTAAGAAAATAGTTATGTGGCCCTAAAATAGTGAACATAGGGAAGATAGGACAAAGGCAAAGGGTTAATTTTAATGTAAAAGTAGCGGAATTTGACAACCAATTGGAAATGGCAGTTAAAGGAGAAGGGGTCAAAGATGTGTTCTTCTTTTGGGCTAGAAATTCTTCCTAGCATTGAACTATTTATGAAGCTAACTCACTGTAAGGATTATTTATGCCATTATTGAGCACTAATTTCAAAATACAAAAGAAGGAAGAAAATAAAACTATTTTGTATAATTTAATCATAAACGCAAAAGAGCAAACATAAACAAGTTATCCCAAACTCCTTTCACTCTTTCTTCCTTTTTCTTTACACCTCTGGAAATGAATTAGGGTAAACATACCTATCACATACAAGTCATTCAAGCGACAAAGGAAACACAAAACTCAAGTGACATCCAATCATAACTTTCTTTTCGAACTCCAGGCAATAAGCCACTGAATATAAGAAGAGTAAGCTTTGTCCAAACACCAAGTGAGGGCTGAAACAAGCACAAGGTTAGCATTCCGAAGTGGAAAAACTTTGCTCTCTGGAGAGTTGTGGATTCCAATCCACTCCATACAAAGACAAGGGAGCTCGAGTTTTGGATAGCAGCCAATGTACAAGTCCTAGCCCAAGCAATCCACAATAACACTTTGTCACCAGAAAGAGCAAAACTCTCCCATGAAACATGGCTGAACTTTTGTCCTTCATGTGTTTTGCCTTCTTGTTTTAACTTTAGAACATTTTACCACCAGTCCCTAATTCAGTTTAATTTCAGTCACATCACTTTAGTAGATTATCTGAAAAAGGAATCAATGTATCCGCATGTAAGAAACTTTGAGGAATAGTTTAGGATGCTTAAAAAAAAAATGACACAACACAAACTTAAACAGCATAAACATTTTAAGATCAGGAGAGCTGAAATGACATAAACCAACTTAATCACTTTATCATGCAGAAAAAGAGTATCTTCTTTTGGCAAGAAAAGTTCTTTTACCCTTGAATCAGCAGTGAGAAAGAGAAATGAAAATTCTCATGGGGGAAAATAGATTGTTTAAGCACATGAGAAAAGCTAGAGACACAATTATTCAAGAGTTTTTGGCAACAATAAGGGCAGGATATATTTCTCAGGTTCCCAGATGGGTTTTATGATTTTTGCTCCTATTATGAAAACAGAAAACTTTAGTCACTATAATTCAGCTCTATTGAGGATTAAATAAATTTTTGCAAACTCACCTGAGGATATTTTTAACAATGTTTGGGAAAGTAATTTCAAGCATAAGAACTTTCTTCAACTCAGTCAACACTGTTACAGGGTCGCTACAATAAGCCAGACCTAACTTTGTCATTGGACCAAAAAACAAATAAATAAATAAAAAAAACCTTGTTTTTTTTTAAAGTTACTACTCTTCAAAATTTTTTATGTATACCTCTAGTGAGATATAGCTATAAGTCAAAAAGTAGCTTCTCAGTATCAGAAATTATATAATACATCACTCTTCAATCGATTTCAGTTATAAAATGCAGCTTTTCCACATAAATGATTTTTCCACATAACAGAGTACCTCTTAAAATAATTCTTAATTATTTTGATTATTTTTGTCTATTTGTGTATAAATTTAAAATATATTTATTATTGTAATGATGTATATATTTGTATAGTATTTTGTAAGATATTTCTTATTTAGTCATTTAAACAATCTTATTAATGCCTTTATTTTGCCAATCTTTCTACATAACATTAAATATAACAATCACTTATCTTTTTATCCAGCTTCATTGAGATATAATTGATATATAACATTATATAAGTTTAAGGTGTACAATGTGGTAATTTGATACACATATAAGTCGCAAAATGATTACCACAATAACTTTAGTTAACACCTTCATGACCTCACATAATTATCATTTTTTTGGTTTGTGTGATAAAAACATTTAAGATCTATTCTTAGTAAATTTCAATTTTGTAATACTATATTATTAACTATAGTCACAATGCTGTACATTAGATTCCTACAATTTATTCATCTTATAAGAAGTCTATACCCTTTGACCTACATCTCCCCATGTCACCCAGCCCTGGGCAACCACCATTCTGTTTCTATGGTTTTGACTATTTCAGATTCCACATGTGAGATCATACAGTATTTGTCTTTCTGTGTCAGACTTAATGCCCTCAATCCATCCATGTTATCACAAATGGCAGCATTTCCTTCTTTCCACATTTTCTTTATCCAGTCATCTGTCAAGGAACACTTTGGTTATTCCCATGTCTTAGCTATTGTGAATCATGCTACAGTAAACATAGCAGTACAGATATCTCTTCAAGATCCTAATTTTACATCCTTCAATTACTTGTCCAGTAGTGTGGTTGCTGGATCATATGGTAGTTCTATTTTTATTTTTTTAAGGAACTTCCATACTATTTTCCATAATGGTTATATTAGTTAATATTTCCACCAAGAGTCACAAGCGTTCCCTTTTCTCCACATCCTCACCAACACTATCTCTTGTCTTCTTGATGATAACCATTTTAACAAACGTAAAGTAGTATCTCCTTGTGATTTTGATTTTCATTTTCCTGATTGGTGATGGTGAGCACCTTTTCATGTACATGTTAGCCATTTACATGTCTTCTTTGGGAAAATGTCTATTGGACTCCTCTGCCCATTTTTTAATCAGATTATTTGTTTGGTTTTGTTTTTGTTATTGAGTTGTATAGTTCCTTACATATATTGGATATAAACCCCTTATCATATATGGTTTAAAAATATTTTCTCCCATCCCTTATGTTGCCATTGCATTTTGTTTACTTTGCTATGCAGAAGCTTTTTAGTTTGATGTATTATCACTTGTTTATTTTTGCTTTCGTTGAGAGTGTTTTTGGTGTTATATCCAAAAACGTCGATGCCAAGACAATCGTCAAAAAGCTTTTCCCTTTATTTTCTTCTAGGTCTTTTACATTTTCAGGTCTTCCATTTTTCTGTGAAAAATGCTGTTGGAATTTTGATAGAGACTGTACTGAATCTATAAATTGCTTTGGGTGGTAAGGGCATTTTAACAATATTAATTCTTCCAATCCATGAACACTTATTCTTTCCACTTATGTATGTTCTTCAATTAATTTCATCAATGTTTTACAGTTTTCAGTATACAGGTCTTTCACCTCCTCCGTTCAATTTATTCCTAAGTATTTTATTGTTTTTGATGTTGTTGTGAATGGAACTATTTCTTTTTTAGATACTTTTTTGTTAGTGTATAAAAATGCAACTGATTTTTGTATGTTGATTTTGTATCCTGCAACTTTACTAAATTCATTAATTAGTTCTAACAGTTTTTCAGTGGAGTATTTAGGGTTTTCTACATATATGATTATATGTTACTATTTAGCGTTTTGCACTTCAGCTTGCAGAACTCCTTTCACCCTTTCTCATTAGGCAGGTGTAGTGATGATGAATTCCCTCAGCTGTTGTTTTTCAGGGAAAGTATTTATCTCTCCTTCATTTCTGAAGGACATCTTTACTGGGTAAAATACTATTGGTTGGCAGTTTTTTTTTTCCCTCGCAGCACTTTAAATATATCATCCCACTCTCTCCTGGCCTGCAAGATTTCTGCTGAGAAATCCGCTGATAGCTTTATGGGGTTCACTTGTATATAAGAAATTTTTTTCTTGCTGCTTTTGAAATTCTTTCTGTCTTTGATCTTAGACAGTATTTTATAATATGTCTTGGATTAAAACATTTTGGGTTGAAATTTCATGGTGAGGGGAATTATGAGATTCATGAATTTAGATGTCTAATTCTCCCCCTGTATTTGGTAAGTTCTCAGCTATTATTTCTTTAAATAAGCTTTTTGCCCCCTTTCTCCTTCTCATCTTCTTCTGGGACTTCAATAATGTGTAGATTGTTTCTCCTAATGGTATCTCATAGTAACTTAGGCTGTCTTCACTCTTTTCCACTCTTTTTTCTTTATTCTTCTCTGACTGGAATATTTTAAATGATTGGTCTCCTACCTCACAGATTCTTTCTTCTGCTTGGTCCAGTTGGATAATGATGCTCTCTATTGCATTTTTTTAAAATTTCATTCATTGTATTCTTCAGATCCAGAATTTCCATTTTCTTAATGTATTTTTCAATTACAGTTGACATACAATATTATATTAGTTTCAGGAGTACAACATAGTGATTAGACATTTATATGATCTTAAAAAGTTATCACCCCAAAAAGTCTAGTACACATCTACACGATACATAGTTATTACAATATTATTGACTATATTCCCTATGCTGTACAATACAACCCCATGACTATTTTTGTAACTGGCAATTTGTACTTCTTAATCTGTTTCTTCCTTTTCACCCATCCTGCCAACTCCCCTCCCATCTGGCAACCATGAATTTGTTCTCTGTATCTATAAGTTTGTTTCTGTTTTATTTGTTCCTTTATTTTGTTGTTTGGATTCCACATATAAGTGAAATCATATGGTATTTTTCTTTCTCTGTCTGAATTATTTCACTTAGCAGTATACCCTCTAGGATCATCCATGTTGTCACAAATGGCAAAATTTCATTCTTTTTTTACAGCTGAGTAATCTCCCATTGTATATATGAGTATGTACCACAATTTATTTATTCATTTGTCTATCAATGGACATTTAGGTTACTTCCATATATTAGGTATTATAAACAATGGAGAAATGAAATAGGGTGAATATAGCATTTCACAGTCATGTTTGAATGTCTCCAGATCAATACCCAGAAGTAGAATTGCCAGGTCATAAGGTAGTTCTATTTTTAAGTTTTTGATGAAACTGCATATTGTTTTCTATAGTGGCTGCACCAATTTACAATCCCACCAACAGTGCATGAGGATCCCCTTTTCTTCACATCCTTGCCAACACTTGTTATTTGTTGATTTATTGACAATAGCCATTATGACAGGTGTGAGGTGATATCTCATTATGGTTTTGATTTGCATTTCCCTGATGATAGTGATGTTCAGTATCTTATTTGGCTCTTCTTTACGATTTCTATCTGTCTGTTAATCTCATTTTGTTCATGTATTATTTTCCTAATTTCATTGAATTGCCTTTTTGTGTTTTATTCAAGGTCCCTGAGCTTCCTTAAAATAACTATTTTGAATTCATTTCCTGGGAAAATTGCACATCTACGTTTTGGTAAGGGGTTTACTAGAAAATTATTGTGTTCTTTTGGCTATGACATTTTTCCTTGATTTTTCATGTTTCTTCAAGTCTTGCATCACTGTCTTTGCATTTGAAAAAAAAAAAGCAGTCACATCCTCTAGTCTTTACTGACTGGCTTCAGGAAAGAAAACCTTCTGTTAGCCTTATTAGGGATTCTGAGGTTTTCTCAAATCTTTTCTATGGATACACCTGCTCCATACTTCTTGTTATCTTTTGTGGGTGAATTCTAAAGATCGTATGCCTTCTGCACATTCTGCATAGTCAGGTCAAGTAATAGCTACCCCTTTGCCTTTCCTAGGGCTGTACTGCATGTTCAAGTTTCTGCGTGTGTTTTTTTTTCTTTTGTTGTTGTTGTTTTCCAACACTGAAGAGTTAAGCAGGCTTTCTCATGTGCTCTCTAGCCATCTGCAAAGATTCACTCTTGCTACTTCAGGTACATACACAGAGAGCTGGCCACAAGGTAGAGTGTGAGGGGGTTGTGTGAGGGTGAGGTATGCAGAGCTTTGGGGGTGCCTGTGGACCAACTGTAGAGATCCATAGGCGCTGCACCCCCAGAGGCTCATGGGTGGGCTTCCTGATATGGTCTACAAAGTTGTTAGTAGGAATTGTGTCCCTTTGATACATTTTGTTTTGAGCCCTGGCTGCTGTTTTCCCAACCTCTCACTGCCCCTTTGTCATGCAATTCTCAACTCAGTATTCTGGATGGGGTGAGAAAGAAGTGGCTCTCTTTGGCAGCATCCCACACCCTGGGGAAGCCAGGTACTCACACACTCTCACTATCCTCCATGGGAGAAATCATGGGCCAAGAAGTCTCTGTTGGCACTGAGCTGTGATACCTTGGAGGAAGGGTGATGCAAATAAAGTGAAACTGCTCCTGTTATCCTCAGGAATGCATGCATTCTAGGATGTTTTTTGCTCCAGTGGTGTGCTAAAACTTCCCTGCTGGACTCACAGGCTTCCACAAAGGCACTACTGACCATAAGTGATTATCAAAATCAATGTTCTTTGGGGAGAAAATGATAGAAAATGCTTATTCCACCATGATGATGATGTCACTCTTCTGCAGCCCAAGGAGCACTCACCCATTGATGCTTTGTTCAGGTTGTGGCCCACAATCATTTCTTGATGGTTATTTTATGGTTGAACATTTTAAACACTGTGGACCCTGAGAAAGAAAATACCTACTCAGAAGGGCTCCTGATGGCTAACTGGGCTCAAAAAAAAAAAAGTCTACCAGCCATTTCTACAACGGAGCCTGTCATGCAAACTGGGACTCAGGAAGAAGCCTGCCCTAAACTGCCTGCCTCCTGCACTGAACTGCATGCCTGCCTGTCTGCACTGTGATGCTGCCATCTGAGCCAGACCTTATACAGGAGTTCCTGGAATTGTATTTCAACCAATAGGACTGAGGCTTTCCCCGTCCAATTGGAACTGCACAGCTATATCCTCCATTAGCATCTTCACTGATCAATCATAGTGGCTCCATTCTGACCAATCAGGACAGTGCCTTTTGGACCAATCAAACTGCAAGAATTTGGAGTCTTCATTTGCATGAGGACCGACCAATCAGGACCCAGGAACAGGAACTTCTGCCTATCTAAGTCAGCAACCCTCTGTCTCATAGAGCACACTTCCTTTTTCCACCAAAGACTGCATACTGCATTTCCCTACCTGGAGTTGAAACACCAAAGACACCTCACTGGAGCAGATCAGAGCAGACTGGACCTGAGTAGGTGGAGAAGATCAAAGCAGGTCTGTCTAGCCAGAGGACTGCCTTGATCCCAGGTCACCTCGCAGGTATGCTGTTCTCACAGCCATGCTGTATCATAATTGAGCTGTTTGTACTAAATAAAGTTTTCTTCTTCACCACACCCCAAACTGGGGATTCAAGTTGGTGCTGAACTGATGCCAATAACCATTGGTTGACAATATCAAGTAGCATAATGTGTTTAACAATAGTCTTAAAGTGTATTAGCACGTGAAACATATTTTTTCCCTTTCATTAAATATAGTCTGCAATGACTTGGGTTCTTTTGCTTGATATAGATGGTATATAGAGGTATGCAGTATACAATGTGTGTATATTTTTTGCTCTCTTTCTTCCTAGCCTGTCAGCTGTTCATTCACATTATTTATACACCTCTCTAGAACCTCATCATCACCTTCTATTTTCTTTCTTCCTCTTTGCTCTGGGATTAGAAAAAAAGCTAAGTAAGTTTGTTCTAAAATTTTAATGAAGAGATTTTAAATAAAGGCCTAAATATTACAGGCCTGTAATTTGAGTAGATGGACTACCATTATATAATTTTAATACTTCTTTTATGCCTCCCTCACTCCATGATTTCATTCTAGCCATGTAGGGCCACAGTATTAACATTTGCATCCCCAGTGCCTAGCATTATATATCTAGTTAAAAAAAATACATAGCTGATAAATATTCTGAATAAGTGAATTTTCAACTTTTTGACGAAGTTCAAGAGAGCATCAGGCATATGACAGTACAGTCATATGAAGGTTTAGGAAGCTTAGATTTTAGGACTAACACTGCAATTCTATGTGACTTAGGACTAATCATTTGACCTGTCTTGGTTTTACTTTCTTTACAAGTAAAATAAGACAGCTGGACTACACAATCTTTAAGTTTCTCACATATCTTATATTTTAAGATTCTTTATCATCTATTTTGATTATCTATAGCATATTTTTTCTTAAAGAATTCAGATTTCATAAGTAATTAAGACTATGAAATAAGTCACCTCCAGCTAAGTTTTGACTGGGTACTGATCTCTTATTGGCAAATCGTGTAAGTCTTCTTTTAGTGGAAAAGAGGGTTATGAAGGATGGGGGCAAGAAGCAAAAGATTCAATTTTAAAACTTTCCATATTGACCCAATTCCAGGATTTTATCTATCAATCACAGGCTCTCCAGCCAGATATAATTCGAATAGTAAATTTTACAAGATAGAAGGGATGGTAACAGTGACATGTCTTGGGCAGTTGGATGACAACCTTGAGGCATCTCTGGTACAAAATATGGAAGAATGACAAGGGATAGCAAAATAGAATGATATTGCAGACAAACTGTATTTACCTTACAATTTTACCTCCAGAATGCTCTGGGGAAAAGAGCAGGTAAAACAGTCATACAGAGAACAAATAAATCCTGCTTAGTTTTCTATCATACTTTGCTCACGTGCAGAGCGGGAGTTGGAATCTCACTAATACCAAAAGCAGTTTAAGCATTTATTCATTGAATATATATTAAAACAAAAACTAAGTACATATTGTGCACCCAGTATTGTGTTAAGGCACAAGCCAAAGATAATTCAGATGTGTTTTTTTACTTGCAAGTGTCTTTTAGAGAGAAAAACAAGTAAATAAACCATAAAATGAAATACAATTACTACTTTAAAATATAACAGTTGGGCACAAAAAAGGGATTATTTTTTTCTGAGACAATGTTCTTTAAGCCAACTCTAAAATGATATAGACAAGACGATGAGGTTGACAGAGAGGAAACTCCTGACAGAGGGAACAGCATGTGCAAAGTCATAGAAGAGTGAAGCTAAGTACATTCAGGGAATTGCAATTATTATGGCACCGTGGAGTACAAGAGTTGAAGAATGAGGCCTGAAAGGAAAGTAGGGGCTGTGTCACAGTCTTTGTTGTGTGCCACTATAAGGATCAACCGGACTTTATCATGAACATATGGGTAACCACTGAAGACTTTTAAGCAAAGTAGTAATATGATTAGCAATGAGGATAAGTAATAAAGGAGTGTTCTGTCAGCCATTTTGTAATAAGAATCAGTAGGATTGGTGACTGATCACTTAAAGGTGGGGAAGAGAGGTGGATAAGGAAAAGAGTCCAGAAAGATTCACAGATCATCCCTGATGTTATCATTCGATAATAGTGGCTCCATTTAGAGGAGCAGGGGGCAGAAAGAGGAGAGTGGGGTTAAGAAAAAGGCAAAAAATATATTTGGGGACATATGAAGTCTCAGGAGCCTGTGCAACATTCAGGTACAGTCAGAAATTAAAGACTAGAGCTCAGGAGAACAATAGCATCAGCTGAAGATAAAGAATTGAGAGTCAATGTTCTAACTGAAAGAGTGTGAGTTCTTGAAGTCACTTTGGAAGATAATGAAACAAAATGAGATGAAGGCTGAGAAAAGAACTGTGGAAAATTCAAAAACTTCTCAATTTGTGAGTGTTCAGATTATACACAAAACCATGAACTGAGGCCAAAAATAAATCAATGAATGAAATAAAATACTGACTCCCTGCTACCAACAGTGCCAGAGCTGGAGAAGATCATCACTTTGCAACACCTTTTAGACCAGGGGTGTCCAAACTGCGGCCCACAATCCATTGTTAATTGGCCCGCAGCAAATTCCAAAAATATATTTAGATTACTTAAATAAACCAGGTGAGGCAATACGTACTTCACCTCAAGTGAGTGGCCCGGCTGTTTGTGTATTTTACCGCATATGGCCCTTGGTGAAAAACGTTGAAAAAAGTTTGGACACCCCTGCTTTAGATACTTATTCAACCCTATGGAGCAGAGCTTCTGAATTAACATCTAAGTGCAGATGGATAACAAAGGAAACATAGGATGCAAACCAGGAAATGATAGTACCTTGGGAGCCAAAGGAAGAGAACATTCTTTAAAAAAAAAAAGTGTTCATTACAAACATGCATTCATTCAGCAAATAGACAATCTACAAAGTACTAGAAACTTTAGAGGATAAAAATTCAATAATGGACAAAACACAATCCATGTCCTCTAAGAGTTTATAGGTGAATGCTACAACAAAATCAACAAAGATAAAAACTAAATGTTTTCCTTTTGGCTTGGCTTTCAGAAGATTACAGATGACTTAGAGACATGAGCTCGGGCACCAGACTACAGTGGGTTCACTAATGGAAGAAAAGTAAGGAAGGGGAAACAACAGGCATAAGCTTCTCATCAAGAGTTTGAGCTGGGAACAAGATAGAAATAAGGCAGCAGCTAGAAGACATTATGAAAATCGTTTCCAGATATGCACAATACCACACCAAGAGACACAGGAACTCCAAGAGCTTACTGTATAAACACTTTGACATAGATACGTACATAAGAGAGAGAATAACATTTAAACTGACTCCATAATATATTTTATGACAAAGAAACCTAAATTATTAAAATTGATTTTTATTATTAATGATTCTGACTTCAATTTGGTTTAAGTCAAGTTGAGAACTAGAAGGTAATCATAAGGCCAAAGAATTTCAATCATCCTCAGAAGAAGAAAAATGAATGAGATACCTTGATGAATTTGGTATTCAAGGTATGCTTATTACCTGTTAAAGGGAGATGCATGAAATATTTTAGAACTGGGTTTAAGAGCTTCTTCAAGAATGCTGGAGAGGTTAGGAAACTGTTGAAGGTGGAAAGAGAGATATGATATGGTAGATGCAAATAAGTGTCCTAAGTACAAGTCCTTATTAGAAAAAAGAGTGTGATTTAAGTAAGGCTAGCTGACAAGTCTGTATCAGTTCAATTATCCCAGCAAATAAAGTTAGCACAACATATTTCAACATATTATATGAATTATATATATGAGAAGAATAAAGTTCCTGTCCATGTGTAGCTTGTATATATAGAGGCAAGATGGCAATTAGCAGTACTGGTTTCTAAAATTCTCATTTTTGTAGCAACAGTTTATAAAATTTATAACAAAGGCTGAAACCATATGTGACTTTAATAAACATAATCAATTACATGTATTCATAAAATACATAAGAGAAAAACAGTCTCATCGTATTTGAATAGTTGAGGAACTGCTACCAGAAATGCACAGATTTATTGCAGAAGAAGAGCATGGAAACAATTCCACATCTCTTACCAATATGTTCACATACTACCTTTTTCTTTAAAACAAAAAAAAGTCTTCAAAAATAACTAACTTTTAGTATGTCATCTTTTTTTTTTTTTTAAATCGGATCCTCTGGTAATGATTTGTTTGAGACACATATAAGAAGGAATAGCCAAAATGAGGAAATAATAAATTAAGCTTTCTTTCCGAACAAAAGTGCTTCTAAGTTATTGATTTGGCAAAACTGCAGAAATGGATTTATAGATCTACCTTTATATCCCTCCTTCTCTCCCCAACCTCCCAACACACATACAAGCCTAGTGTTATTTAAGCTAACAGCATACAGCTATAACTCTCCAGGTAAATAGCAGAGCTTGGAAAATTAGGTCACGAGGTTGCCACGGGGACTCCGATCATCTCTTTGGAAAGTTTGTATGACTTCCTCCTCCCTGTGATTCCATTATATAATATCCAATAGGCAAGTTAAGGGAAAGGTCAGCAAGGCTTTCTATGAAAGCTACAAAAGTATTTGGTTCAAATCACTAAGAATGTGGGAATACTCAGGCACTCTTATCCTTCTACAGTCAACATAGTAATCAATGGGTTGATAAGTATTTACTCAGAACCTTCTTTGTGCACAAAAATGATTTTTTTTTCAGTTCAGTGCCACTCATGGTCCAACCCACACATGCTGACTTACTATTTAAAAGCAATTCTTGATCCTGTTTCCAAACAAATAAGGTCTTTACAATGCAAATAAAAAAGTTTTGTTTTTGTGTTGTTGTTTTTTTGTTTTGTTGTGTTGTTGCTTTTTTTGAAATAGATAGTTATGAATCTTTCATTCATAGTAGCTAACCAGAAACACATGAGCCAAACACATTGTGGGATCATATCAATTGTGTGTAATCTGAGAGGTGCGTAAGGAAGCACTTGGTCCACTAAGGGAGGAGTCGTCCACATTTTTCTTTCTTGTAAGTACGGAAGAGTGCAAGGCAATGTTGCTTCATATGGCAGTCTTAAAGTTACCCAAATTCCAAATTCAAGATAAGAGATATTTCCCCATCGCTACAGATTAACACTTTACAATCAGGCTGAGGTCTTTAGTATGACTCCGTTTTATTGATAATGGCTTCTTCATTCCTAAAAGTTTCAATCTGATTTGACCTTAAATAGACCTTAATAGCTGAAAATCTTTCAAAGGGAGTACTGGTAAACTGTAATTTTTCCCAAAGTTTTTCATAAATAACAAATGTTTCTTTGTGGAATCATTGTAAAATTATACAGAATTTGGAAGCTGACTTCTTTATAAATCCACAGTATCAGTATATGTAAAAAATTATAACACAAAATGTGAGTATCTTCACTCAATTAGAAATTAAAGAGAAGGAAGGAGGGAGGGGAAGTGGGAGAAAGGGAAAGAGGGAGAGACCAGAAAGGTTATTCCTTATTTTCCACAATTTTGACAGTTTACCTAGAATTTGATGCTTTTTTTAAGTTTTTATGCTTCTTTTAATTTGGGCTTCCACCATCATGCACTCAAATAAGGATAAGAACCTTGTCTCTCTTGTTAATTACAGTATCTTCATTATTTAGTAATATGTTTAGCACTTACCAGGCACTTATTTAATATTTCTCTATTGACAAATTTCATTAACTGAAAAAAAATAGTTTCCATTAAATAAAGTGGTATATGTCCAGGACTGTTGGATCAAGAAATTAGATAGGGCTGAATTAAGCCAAAGGGCCTGCCATTGGTTGAGCCAAATCTCTAATCTCACACAACTATGCCATATATGCACATCACAAGAAGGATCACTGGAGAAAGTTAAAATGGATCAAACAAGATCTATCACCACTACAACAAACAATAAATACCCTCACATACAAAGAGTAGTTAAATACGTATTTTATTGCATTCCATATGCATTTGTGTACACATTCCTCTTCTACAATTTTCCTCTTAAAGAAATTTTACTTTAATATTATCTATCCCGGTAATTGCTATAGGTGAGAGCAGTAACAAACATTTAGTAAGAGTATTAGAGAGGGGAAAAATAGGATGTTGAAATGATCACAGCTAAAAGCTTTTAAAAGTTCTTTCAGAAAAAAAAAAAAATCACTCTTAGCTGAATTAGTTTCTTTGGCCTTAAAAATTATGCCATGTTCTCACATCAATTTCTTGGAAAAATCTAGACTCCTGTCCTTTGGAAGAGAGAAAAACTCAGCGGGTGTGGATCAGTACCTAATCTAAAATGCTTCCCCCCAAATTCACACATGCTCTCTCACACATGCAACTAGATCAGCTTCCATGGATAGCAAGCATTTGTTTCCCTAATGTCTAAAATCCAATTAATGTCCACATTAGCCTAAGAAAATCAATGTTAGCTAGAACAATCTGCCTGTTAGATCTTTCAAGAACAAGACTTTCCATATTTGGAGCCCAAGGCCTTTTATTTTGTATATATTTATTGAGTAAATATTTAATATATACTTCTATCAAATAATATATTTTTCTTTACAGTATGTACGAGTATAATCAAAGTTCCTCATATGTAGCTCATGAACAGCACCGTTAGTGCTAAACATGGCTTTACAACACAATATGGAATTGTACACTTGAAACCTATGTAATTTTACTAACCATTGTCACCCCAATAAATTTAATCTTTAAAAAATTGCTTTATAGGTTCCTTAGAAATATTAGTGTTTCTACTTTTGCTACCACCAAACTATTTCTATTATCTACCAGATACTATCACAACTAGTATTCCCTATCATTTTACCATTTTATCCCTTCGTTTGGAATTTTTCAGTTTGATTATATAAATGCCATTGAAAATCATAAATATACACAAAATATAATTGGTAGCCACTGGGTTAAATTATGCCATATTTTCAAGTCTTCTATTCTGTAGTACAGTGATAGTTCATTAATTCACTCTTCAAATATTCTATTAACTACCTGGCAGAGAGAGAAAATGGAAATAATTGTAGGTAACAGATACAGGTGGGTGGGGAGGAGGTAAGATGAAGAGACTTTCATTCCTGTTCGAAGACCTTTTAGCAGACCATGGAGTACTCCGTATAAAGTTATTTTTTGTATTGTATGACTTCACTCGAGATAGATTTGAATTCAAATTCTAAAATTCCCTACAGTGTTAAGGGGCTCATATAAAACATTAAAAAAAAAAAAGTGAGTAGCACAAATTCTAATATACAAATAAAACCATGGTAGATCTTTTTTAATTAGCACAAAAACTAAATAGTGTTAAGATATATTCCAGTTAAAGTTAATCACTGTTAATGTATTTACTCTGGACAAGATTTAATTATCTTCATAATGAGACTTCACTGATTCCAAAATAATTTACTTACACTATCCAAACAAGATGAAGGTGTTCTCCCCATCTTATTGTATCTACAATCATCCCTTAGTTTTAAACCCTCTGGCAGCCTAAACTTAACGTTCACTGTCATAACCACCATGAATGCGTCTTTCATTCAGATTTCACTCTCCGTGACTGAGATCTCACCAGGCAGTTAGAGTTAGAACAGTAACTGGAAAGACAGCAAAGCTATGAAAGATACATTAGCAACTAAAGTTGTCTGAGGATTGAAAAAAGCTGTCAGACATCAGGGCTAGAGAGGATGGGGCGAAGCAGGGAGGAGGGAAGCAGGATGGAGAAGGGGTGCCGAGGGAAAACCCACATGGTCATTTATTTGCTTCAAGATTTTTATAAGACTATTTTCTTCATGAGACCAGGGAAAGTAGCAAGACTTAAGATAGTGTGGAAAAATGTGAAATATGGCCAAGTGCATGGATGTTGCAGTAAAAGTGTTGCTTAAACTTTTTGTTTCAATACTTTGGATTTAAAAATAGGAAAATTAAAACAATATGAAAAGAAAAGATGCTTTGAACACTTTATTCTGTAATTCTACAAAGATAGCAAATATAGTAACATACATAAAATATAGAACTGATTATTCCTAAATTTAAATGAAGTCATAATTTTTTATACAATTCTTTATACACTGTTGCTTAGGTTTGGCTATCATTGTTATTCATTTAAAAAAAGAGATCAGACTTTATGCAAATCTGTGAATTAATGTACGTTAAAATCTTTGGAAGGTCATTTTCCTTAATAATTAAAAATACCCTCTTTAATATACACCTTCAGGAACACATATGAATTCGACACCTTTACATGCATGAGTATCATGTGAATAATGCTACAAGATTTGGCGCAATGACTAGATTTTTATCAGAGAAAGAATTCCATTGCTTTTAAATTATTCAGAATCTAACAAGGTCCCACCAAAGAGCTAAATAAAAGAACTACCAACAAAATTAATGTTGTCGCTTGACTAAAATGATCCTGAGATTTTAAAAAAAAATTAACAGTAGTTATAATATTCAGTACTGAAAATAAACAGATTATATACATCAGAAGTTTTGATAATGTACAGAAACACACTAAAGTAATAAAGACAACTCGATAAAGGCTTCTAAATCAATATTTCCAGATTAAAGAGTAATATTTTTAAATCTCAGTATATAGTTAGTCAGAAAACAGTTAAAGTGTTGAAAATACACTGGAAAGAGAAATTTGAGATTACTTACATACACACACACAAACACAAACTGAGGGTGCTGGTATGGCGGCGCGTGGGGGAATCTACAAGGATACAGTAATGTTCTTTCTTCCACTTATGAAAGTTCAATATATCTACCCTCTCTATTACCACTAGTATATCTTTCATCAAATTTCAAAGTCAACATACTCAAAACCATCTTATTATATCTTCATGTCTAAAATTTCCGTTAACTTCAAATGTAAAAATCATTGTAGATTATTAAATTGTATTCAATGTCTTTTCAAAAGCGACAAATTTCACACATACTTTTCTTTACAGATTTGTTTTGCCAGTTGTACTTTTTAAAATATTTTATTTTCTAGAGAAAAACAGAAACAACTACAATATTACAAAACATTACAAATATTAGCATCAACAGAAAAAAAATAGTGTTTGATAGTCACAAACATATTTCAGACAATGGAAACATCCTATTGTTGCAACTACACCAGTAAATATATCAATAATATAATAGTAATACATATATTTCAAGAATAAGAAATTCAAGTGGTAATATTCTAACAGATATTCTAATTGTGTTAATAAAATTTTCTAAATAAAATTAAATTCATATCGACTTCATTAAAAGACTTAAAAAGTTCTTCCCTTGCTTTACATTTAACCTCTCTTCCTTTTGTTGATCTTCAATTTTCTATTTTTTGTTTCCTTTTTTTCTTCTCCCCTTACGTTAAAAACACAATTTTTCAACTGTAGAACTCTGACCTTTTATCAAACACATAATTCATTCACTAACACATTATTTTAGTACATTCCTAAGGGTTATGTTTCAGGTTGTGATCAGAAACTGTTCATGGTTCTTAGAATTCTGAATTGGCTCAATTAGGACTAGATTGTGCCTTAGCGGGATGTTACATTCTAATGTTGCTATGCTACAAAATATAAGCATGGTCTGAGACAGGACCTCTGATTTCACCCCAAAATACACAAGTCCTCTTTCTTAATAAAATCACTTGAGTAGTACAGGACTGAAAAAGAACACAAGAATTTATTTAATACATAAATGACTATATTCAGAAAGTCATATGATTAGGAGATTCACGCAATTCTTAAAACAGGTATGATATTGTTATTCTCTCCTCCTACAATGTAATGAATACTCTATTGTATTACTCATAAAAATTAAAAACAACTGGTTATTCAGTTCTTTCTAATAATCCTTTAGACTCTATGAGATTGTGCACAATTTCCCACCACTCCCATCATGTCCACCCATTCTGCCCACACCTCAAACGTATTCATCTTTCTGCCGGGAATACCCTACAGTCCCACCTCACACTCTCAATCTGGGCCTCAAAAATTCATCCTATAAAACTCAAATGTCACATCCTACAGTAAAGACTTTTCTGACTCCTTCAGCCACAGTGAGCCTCTCCCTTCATCTATGTGCTGGGATATACATACATTTCTTTTTCATTTAACCTACTGCAAACGACTGTGTCAAGGAGTTACTATCATTGTTTCCATTTCTTAGTTATGAAATCTAAGGCAGATAAGGTCTCTCTGACTTCAGAGACAAGTCACTTTATGTTTATGATCCTATTTCTTACCACTAACATGGAAATAAGGAGACATGCCTTAAAGAGCTCTTGTAAGAGTTAAAAGAAATCATGTATATAACACTCGTCCACACCATAGGTGCTAGTTTTATTATGTGATATCTCTCTGGATACTTATTGAAGGCTGCTGGTTCTACCTGTAGTGTAACAACAAATACCACTGGCCCCAATGTCAACAACACAAAGTGCTTATCAAAAGAAAGGTACTTGAAAAAAACCACTTGTTGCAAGAGTAGTGACATGGGATAAGATTCAAGACCATATAATTAAGGCTCAAGTTTCTAGATGGCACATACATCATCTGCCTCTTCTCAGTATACACCCTGCAAATCCCCTATTTCAGATCCTCATTGTGAAAAAGAAATCTTTATTATTTCCTATGGTTAGATCCAAAAGAAATGACAGATGTTAATCTGCATTAATAATTCCATTTTCCACAAAGAAAAATCTGAGTTAGTGAGGAAGAGGGAAATGAATTATTTGGCACTCAATATCTGTTGGTTCCACATCCACTGATTCAACCAACAGTGGGTCAAAAATATTCAGGAAAAAAAAAGTTACGTTGTTGCTGACATTTACTATGTAATTAGGTCTAAAATAGTTGCTTCTGTATTGAACATGTACAGGCTTTTCTTCTTGTCATTATTCCCTAAACAATACAGTATAACAACTATTTATATAGCATTTACATTGTATTAGCTATCATAAGTAATCTAGAAATGATTTAACGTATACAGGAAGATGTGTGCAGGTTATATGCTATGTCATTTTATATAAGAGACTTGAGCATTCTCAAATTTTGATATCCCTTGGGGGATCCTAGAACCAATCTCTTGCAGATACAGAGGTACGACTGTACGTATCACATACAAGAACCAATCTCAACACACAGTCTATGTGTAGTATTCATTTTAATTTCTAAGTCATTTCTCAACTGTTTCTTTCAACCAATTTTGTACAAAATAAAATAAAATAGAAACACTTGCCTTTCAATCTTAAAGCTAATTTATAATCTGACTTAAAAATCGCATTTACTTGGTACTGGTACAACTGGAAGTCCATAGGCAAAAAAGTAAATTTAGACACAGACCTTATACCTTTTACAAAAATTAACTAAAAATGTATCATAGAACTAAATGCAAAAATGTAAAACTATAGACCTTCTAGGGAAAATGAAAAGGATAAAATCTAGGTGGTCCTGAGTTTGGCAATGAGTTTTTAAATACAACACCAAAATTCTATGTATGAAATTCATAAGTTGGCCTTTATTTAAAAAACTAGCTCTGAAAAAATCAGTGTTGAAAGACTAAAAAGACAGGTCAGACTGGAAGGAAAACATTTGCAAAACACTTACCTGGTAGAGTGCTTGTATCAAAAAAGACATATGAAGAATTCTTAAAACTCAACAATTAAGAAAAATAGGCAAAAGTTCAGAACAGACATTTCACCAAAGAAAATATACAAATAGGAAATAGATATGAAAAGATGCTTGACATCAAATGTCATTAAGAAATGGCAAATTAAAGCAATAATGAGATATTACACCTATTAGAATGCATACAATTCAAAACACTGACATCAAATGCTGACCAGGATGAGGAGCAACAGGAACTCTCATTCATTGCTGGTGGCAAGGCAAAATGGTAGTCATTCTAGAAAACTGTTTGGCAATATCTTACAAAGTTAACCATAATCTTACCATAGGATCCAACAATCACATTCCTAGGTATTTAACCAACTGATTTGAAAACTTATGTCTACACAAAATCTTGCCCACAAATATTGTTAGCAGCTTTATTCATAGTTGCCAAAAACTGGACAAAACCAAGATGTTCTTCAATAGATGAATAGATATACAAATCTATTAAGTGATAAAAAGTAAAATGAAATATTAAGTGATAAAAAGTAATCAGCTATCAAACTACAAGAAAATCTCAATGAATCTTAGATGCATATTGCTAAGTGAAAGAAGCCAATCTGACAAGACTGTGTGATTCTAATTATATGACATCTGGAAAAGGGCAAACTATAGAGACAGTAAAAACAAATCAGTGGTTGCCAGGGGAAGAGGGTTGCCAGAGGAAGCATAGGGGATTTTTAATGTGTTGAAGTTATTCTGTATGATACTCTGATATTGTAATAATGGATACATTAAATTATGCATTTGTAAAAATCCATAGAACTTTACAGAACAAAGAGGGAACCTTAATGTATTCAAATTTAAAAAAAAATCATTTAGAAGGTCAGGGAATCCCAGGATGAAATGCAGATTTCTGCAATAACCTCACTAAAGGGGATAGAAGGAAAGGGAGTGATCTAAAAGCAAACGAAAGTGCACATAAGCACTGTACTCTAATTGATAAAGTTGTTTCCCATTCTCCATAAAGGGAGCACAGGCTAACAATTTCAATAATGCAATTAAAAAATTAAGTAAATGGATGGCAGATGGTGGGAGCCAGGTTTCTTCTCACTGTTGGAGTAAGTTTACAGATAAGGAAGGAGAGAAAGGCAGAATTATATAGGTGGTAATGGATTAGGTAGTGTAAGAGACATCCACATGAACTCATATTTGGCTTAATATGATATGCATGGTTACATAGAGAAATACGTGTGTATATATACATAGGTTTGTATACACACGTGTCTTTCCTGCTGTCAAATGAGGGCCTGGAAGCAATGACACCATAGTAGCAACTTGAACACCTAGCACCCACATCTTGGTTTCTAATACCATTTCCCAAGAAAATGAACCAGATTCTTTCTGGCTGAATCTCGGACTGGGGAGGAAATGGAAATATATAAGACGAGCCTGGAACATCTTTTAACGCTAGAAAGTAAGGAAGTTAACAACAACAAAAAACACAACTCAATTATGGAGCCAACTGAAAGAGCTCCCAATGAACAAAGCTGAAACAATTTAAGCAACAAACAGTATAGGATTATAACCCAAAGTGCAATGTGCGTGTGTGTGTGTGCATGTGTGTGTATACACAAAGGTATATATAGGTATATCCATGAGTCCAGATCGATATAAGTAAATGATTCAATAAATAAATGGAGAGAAGAGACAAATCTGCCACGCAGAAGAATTCCAAATAATTTACATAGATACTGCACACTCAAGAAGGAGAAGCATAACTCTCCACTCCTTAAGCACGGGCTGTGCAAAGGGAGTTCTATCTAAAAGTACAGCCTGAAAACAAAGAAAAGAGTAACTTTTCCGTGCAGAAACCCAACAAACACTACCTCGGCCAGGTGATCAATATCAACAGTGATAAATCATGTCGATAGTATGTACCCTTTATATGATGTGATAAAAATAGCACTTGACCTCTGTGATCTTTCCCAAAACTCAAAAAATCAGTCTGATCAAGAGAAAAACATTAGACTAATTCCAATAAAGGAACCTTCTGAAAAATACCTAACCAGTACAACTCGCAACTGTGAAGGTCATCAAAAACAAAGAAAGTCTAACAAACTGTCACAGCCAAGAGGAGCCTAAGGAGTCACGACAACTAAGTGTAATACAATATCCTACATGGTAGGATCCTGGAACAGAAAAAAAAGGACATTAGATTAAAAACTAAGGAAATCTAAATAAAGTATAAACTTTATTTAGCACCAATACTGGTTCATTAATTTTAACAAATACTAACGTAAGATGTTAATAAGAAGGGAAACTGAGTATGGGGGTATACAAGAAGTCACTGTACTAATTTTACATTTTTTCTGCAAATCTAAAGCTGATCTAAAAAATAAAATATATGTGTAAAAAATCTCATTTAAGAATGTACCTAAAAAACACTGAAGAAGCTGTATAGTGAAGCACTGAGGAACTTCACACCTTCCCTGCATATATTAAACTTAAAATGTTTACAACTATTCGGTTACAGGATTTTTCTTAAGAAAATATTTTCAATCACTAACAGCTGCAAACAATTTCATGCAGTAATTCCCAGCAGGGCTATATTATAGCTGAAGTACTTTAACTAAAATTCCACTTTTTCCTCTTATGTACCATTGCAGATGTCTGAAAGTTTGTAACCTATCATTAACTGAAGTTGTTTTCTGATGATCTAAATAACTACCAAATATGTTTACTACAACTCAGAAAAGCTAACCTATATTTTATATAAATCAAATCAGTGCTAAAATATTCATCCAACAAATGTCAAGCATCTAAAGAGAGAACTTGAAAAAAAATTATTATCTTTTATTTTAGATACTATATTTTCTTACATAAACCATGGTTCAAGTGAGCTGCTGCAGAATTAATAAAGGTAATTGAAAAAAATAGGAGAGTCAGTAGAGAAAGAAGAAAAAGCAGTGGGGAACGTGTGCGTAGTATAGTGTAAGAAAAGGCTAGGACTAGGATTTTAAAATGTAGCAAATAAAAATATTAAAAGCAAAAAATAGAAAATCTATGTCATAGCATAGAAAAGGACTGATATCTGAAAAGTATCAGCATAGATAAAAAATTGAAAGCAAGAAAAGCTAGAAATAAAAACACCATGAAATCTTTACATTTGATTAACAAGCAAAGTGTTCAAAATTAACCATTAGATTCCTCACAGGGAACAAACAAGAATGAATAATTTTGAAAATACATCACCCTAAATACCACTTAATTTTAAGTATTCCCCCACTACTAATAAAGGGCTGAAAATTGCTATCTAATAATATTGAATGACATTGGAAAGTAGGAGGAAAGAAAGATTTCAAAGAGAATGTACCAAATATTATAAAAAGTTATTATTTCAGAATAGTGGACTTAAAGGCAAGTTTTCTTTTTTTCTGTCGTGTAGTGAATAACTTGTGGAATTTTAAGAAGTCTTAATCTATGAAGTCTGCACTAAAGGCGTTCTATAATATGTCATTACATTTGTGATACATTCTAGCCTACCCTTTACCAGCCAAGTCTATAAAATGCATTATTTTTCAAATTGTAAGTAAAAGTGTGAACCCATGAGCAAAAATTTTCCAGACGAGCAACTCCAAGTCAAATAGAAAATCTATCCTAGGTGACTGGGGATGACATTGACTTTAATTTCAACGACCACATGATCTAAATTACTAGTGTACACTTTCCAAAACCCAAGTCCCTGTAAAAGAATGGTATCCATTCACTGGAAATAAATTAGAAGCAGTACGCAACACTGTTGCTTTGTTGTTATATACATACACATAAAGAAGACTTCTGGAAATCCTTTCTCTCCTATCTCCCCAAAATAACAAAGCCAAAATCAAAGTATTCACGTACATCTGGAACCAAGTTTTATCTGAACTCGTAAGATATTTGCTATTCCTCTTATTAGCTGAGGCAAGAACTGAAGCCTTTAAAAGCAAAGCAACAATATATTTCATTGAAATATATTGTGTAAAGGAGGATTCCAATTCCTAATGCTCTACCGCCCTAGACATTCATAGATTTCAAATGATAATACCACAGCGTCCTACCCGCAACGAGATTCCAGCAGTATTCTGGGTACTCAGGGAAAGGAAGGATTTGAGAAACAATGAAAAGGAGGCGAACAATCGGTGCAAAGAATCTGCATACAGGTAGTCCTTGAAAGCAAAGTAAAGAGAGTGAGCTTAGGAGGCGCAAGCAGAGTCTACATGGGTGGGGAAATACGCTCAAAAGGCGTTAACTGACAGAGACACCAGAAAGGCCCTCTTCCCAAAAGTACCATGATGAGTAGTAAAGTGGAGCGAGCCAAGAAAGTCAACAGGAATTAGAAGTGACAACTCATCAAAAATAATGAGCTATATTAATTTGAGGACACATGCGATGGTGGGACCTTGCCCCAGAGTGTCAATTTGAAAAGACCTCCCCTAAATGGGGGTGGGGAGGGTAGCGCTGGAAACCCCAAGTCTAAGATAAGCGGTGAGAAGAATACTCGTTCTGTGGTCGCCCCACCGCCCAGATAAGCGCAGGTGTATCTGCGGAAGCTCAGGTTACCAGGAAATATTACAGGGACACTGGGAATCTTCTCTGCCCACCTCTCCCGGAGCCCGCGGTGCGGCGGGCGGCGCCGGGCGGGCGGCGGAGGGTGGACACCGGCTCGGGGAGCAGCAGGACCGGCGCGCGGACGCGCACACCTGGCTCTCCCGACACCAGTTGAAAGCAGTCAAAGTGAATGAAGGCGGACGCGGCGCCTGGCACCGTTCCACCCAAGCACACAAAGGCGGATTTTTAAAATCGAGGGAGAGTTCAAACCTTCGGACCCCGGCGGGCGCCTTTCGCCGAGGGGCTCTTACCTCGATCCGCCTTCGGGGCCGCGGCTTTCCCTGGAGGCGCCTCCAGCCCAGACGAGGCAGGAGGTGGCCAGGAGAAAGCCTCCGATCTGGCCGGCCGGCGCCCTCCCGGAGCTCCGCGAGCCGCCAAGCCGCTGTCTGCGCCCAGTTGCCGAGAAGCGACCTCCCCGGCGAGCACAGCGCACACCGAGCGCTCCCCGACACCGCCTCGCCCGCCGCAGCCTATGAAGTCTGGCTCTGCCCGCCCGCTAGCCCGCTCACCAGCTCCCAGCCAGAGCCGGCCGCGCGCCGCGCATGCCCAGTATCCTTGTGAGGAGGGAGCGAGCGAGCGCGCGCGAGCGCGCCCTGCGGCCAGGAGCGAACTCCGCTCTCCGGGTCTTGCCTGCAGCCGAGCCCCGGAGTATCTGGTCGACCCCCAGCGCTTGGAGGCAAACAGGCTGGTGGGACCCTGTGGGCGGGAGACGGGCCGGAGCAAAGGAGGCAGGGCACCGCGCCCAGTTATCAAGACTGCGATCAAAGCCGGACCAAGGTTGCGGGCAGCCTACAGGTTTTCCAGAAGTGCCCTAGCAGGACTGACTAGCAGCTGGGAGACACGGATAGAGAGGTTCGCCCCCGGGCAAGATTTGATGCCCGGGGTCCTGGTGCACAACTCAAGGACACTGTTCTGTGGGCTGTAAGCCCATAGGACCCGCCAGCTTTCATCTTGCTTCTGGGGCCCTCCAACCTATTTCACCACTTTTGTGGCTGCCCTCTTTTTTGTCTCCTCAACTCATGCTGTAAACTGGTGGCATCCAAGGGCCTCCATGCGGTCCCTGGGAGTTTCCAAACTTCCTGTCCTTAGTTCCAGCCAGCAAGTCCAGACCCGCTTCACACCTGACCTGGATCACATTTTTCACGTTGCTCTTGCCAAGAGTTTGATGTGGTTTGAAGTAGTGGAAGCTTCTTTCAGTTAGTGCCTCAGTTGGTAACTTAACCAACCCTGTAACATTTGCCTCCTCCCTGAGTAACTCACCGAACCACTAAATGAGAAGTCTCTGATCTATGAACATTGTAATTTTTTTTACTGTTAAAACACTTCATTCCTCAAAGCTATGCTCCCCTCCTGTTCTAACTTTTCAAAAGTCAATTGACTTCCAGAAGTCAACGAAAGACTATAAAGTTGATTAAAATAAATTGGACCTGCTTGTTTTGTGAAACAAGGAAAAAACAGTGAGGGGAAAGGAGATTTCAGGCCAAAGTGGAAATGAAAACCATTATGCTAAAAGTTGGGATAGGTCTTAAGTCCAGTCCCCTATCTTAAATAGGAATCCTCTCTCCAATATTCCCTCCACACCACCTTTCACTTGAATCTTCCCATTGTTGGAAATCTCCACTTTTTATCAATTTATGTATAATCATGATTATTTATTGAATATTTACCTATGCAGGAACTAAGCACTTTTTATATATTATTTCTAATCCTTAAAATGAGATAGAGCTTATTATACCTATTTAGCATGTTAGGAAAATGAAGCTCCGAAGTTTCATTCCTTTTGCTAAAGCCAATGCTGACGTCAAATTTAAAATTTAGATCTGCTTAACTCTAAAGCCTACATCATTTGATTTGTGAAGATCAAATTAACTTCTTTGAACTTGTATGACTGGTGCGGCTTCTGGTCCTATAAGATCTGGTCGGAGGCGGTGTCAGGGAGCGCTCAGTCTGCGCTGTGCTCGCCGGGGAGGTCGCTTCTCGGCATCCACACAAAATTAATCTTTCTTTATAGACTTTGAAAGCCTTGAAATATTTCAAGCAAACTGTTAAGTAGCTACCAGAAGACCTGCTAATACTTCTCTCTTCTTCAAAATCTCTGGTTCTTTTCACTATTCCTCAAATGGCATGGTGAGCCCTTCTAACTGCAGTCTTTTCCCTGCTCTGAATGTGATTTAATTTTTCATTCTCCTTAAATTGTACACTCAGAAAGAAACACAATATTCAAATACAGTGTACCAAGAATTAAGTCATGGACTGATCAGTAGCTCCTTTGATCAAGCATACTCTGCCAATAAGGCATCTCAAACCTACATTAATTAGGTTTTTCTTTTAGCAAACATATTACCTAGAATCAAAAAAAAAAAAAAAAATCCCAGTCTATTACACACGGACTACAATTAAATCATGCCTTCCACCTTACATAGTCTATACTTCTATAATTCTATATGTTTAAACATAATATTTTTCTTTTATCTTTATTAAATCACATCTTGTTTGTTTTAGGACATAGTTTCAGATAAAGAAATGTTATAGTAGTGATCACTTTTACACTTACAATATCTGTAAATTTAATGAACATGCCTTCTTTGTTTCCACGTAGATCTAATTAAAAAAAACAAAAACATAACGTAAAACAGGATTAGATAAGAGCCTTACAGCCCACCATCCAAAATTGTTTCCAAGAATACAATCAGTGATTAACCGACACTTCCAGATCAAACACTTTAGTTCATGTAATCATACTATAATGATTTCATGAAAGTTTTTCTAGATGCTTTGCTGAAATAAAAATGCATTGTCTCTAGCATCACTAAATCTACCAGTCCAAGTAATTATTTAAAAAAAAAAAAGAGCAAAGCTAGTTAAACAGGATCTGTTTAAAATTAACCTGTTCTGGTATCAGTGATCCTCTGTACCCTCTTTTCTAAGTGCTTAAAACTATTGCTAATAATCTTTTATACTTTTGTTAAGAATCAATGTCAAACTTATTTAGTTATAGTGTCACCTATAGTGTCATAAGTTTTTCACTTTTGAAAATCTCATTTATTAATGTTGCTATGTGGCATGAAAATGATGCAGGACAGAATGAAAGCAGATACATGGAATGAATGGAGCATCCAAAATGTGGAATGAAGCAGCAAAACTTGAGGAACAGATAGAGTCTACAGCTGTGTATAAAGGCTAAGTACAGAAAATGTGAAGAAATTATAATGGCTGTATGTTTTCTGGAGAATTAGAGCTATATCTAAAATACCCAGGAGTCAAACGTATTCTTCAAATACCCCTCCCAACTCCAATACCTAAGTCTGATGTATGAATATCACTTAAGGACTACTGTGCTTAGCTCTGTAGACTCAGAATCTTAAAGCCTAATAATGCAAACCATATCAGTGTATAAATCTAAAAAAGTTATACTGTAATTTAGAATATTATTTTTATGATCTAATCTAAATCCTCTAAGCATATTTTGATTGACAAGTAATTTCATCTTGGCTACTGCCATCATTATTATTTGGCATTTTGGAGGGAAAAAAGCCAAATTGCTTGGATTATTATATTTTCTTTCATTTTAGGAGGTGCTTGGGATTGCTTCTTTCTTTGTAACTGATGTATATATTGATTTATTATTTGTTGTAGATTGATTGTATTATTATTATTATCGTTCTTTACATTCATTTGAGTGTAACAAATTCACAAATGTGAAAAAGCTTTATTTTATTCTATACCATATAACTAGATGTGTGAAAATTTTGAAGCATGAAGGGAAGTGAAATATTATTAATGAAGAGATTTTCCAAGTATAACCTCTACTTCACCTGCAAGATGCTTTTTTAGTCAAAAATAAGTAAATGACAACACCCCTCAGAAATGGACAGATCCAGCAGGTAGAAAATTAGTAAGACCATAGTTGAACTCAACAACACCATCTATCAACTGGATATAATTGACATCTATAGACTACTTCATCCACAACAGCTGAACACATATTCTTCTCTAATTCACATGGAACATTCACCAAGATAGACCACATTCTGGGTCATAAAACACACCTTAAGTAATTTAAAGATATAGAAATCGTATGATATCTGCTTTCAGACCACAATAGAATTAAACTAGAAATCAATAAGAGAAAGATACCCAGAAAATCCCAAATTACACAGAAATTAAACAACACACTTCAAAATAGCACAGACTCAAAGAAGAAATCTCAAGGTAAATTTAAAAATATTTTGAACATCAAAATGCTTTGCTGCATGTGGAATGCAGCAAAAGCAGTGTGTGGGGGGAAATTTATAGCACTAAATGTATATGCCAAAAAAGAAGACATAAAAGCAGCAATTTAAGTTTCCATCTTAGGAAACTATGAAAAGAAGAGCAAATGAAATTCATAGCAAGCAGAAGAAAAGGAATAATAAGAACGAAAGCAGAAATCAATGCAATTGAAAAAAGAAAACAATAGAAAAAATATCAACAAAGACAAAAGCTGTGGTACTTTGAAAAATCAATAAAATTAATACCTCTAGTGAGTTAAGAAAAAAAAAGAGGACAACAATTACTAATATCAGAAATGAAAGAGTGGACATTACTACAGATCATATGGACATTAAATTAATAATAAAGGAATACTATAAACAACTCTGTCCACAAATTTGATGAAATAATTTGAACCAATTCTGTGAAAGATTAAATTTGCCAAAATTCACACAAGAAGAAATAGACAATTTGAATAGGTCTATCTGGCAAAGAAATTAAATCAATAATTAATAGCATTTCAAAATAGAAAGCACAAGACCAAAATGGGTTCACTGGTGAATTCTACTAAACATTTAAGGAAGAAATTATACAATTCTCCCTAATCTCAGAAGACAGAAGCAGAGGCAATACTTTCTAACTCATTTTATGAGGCCAACATTACCCTAATACCAACACCAAGCAACACTATACAAGAAAAGAAAATTGTAAAAATATTGTTACGGAAAGAAAACTGCAGACCAATAGCTCTCAGGAACATAGGTGAAAAAATCTTTAACAAAATATTAGCAAACAAAATCCAACAATATATAAAAGGAATTATACATCATGACCGGTGGGATTTAACCCAGGATGTAAGGCTGGTTCAACATTTAAAAATCAATTAATGTAATCCATCACATCAACAGGCTAAAAAAGAAAAATGCATGATCATATCAATAGATGCATGAAAAGCATTTGACAAAACCCAACACCCAGTCATCATAAAAACTCTCAGTAAACTAGGAATAAAAGGGAAGTTCCTCAATTTGATCAAGAATATCTACCCAAAAACCTACAGTTGACATCATACTTAATGGTGAAAACCTTAATGCTTTCCCACTAAAATCAAGTACAAGGCAAGGATGTCCCCCTTTACTACTCCTTTTCAACATCATATTGGAAGATGTAGCTAATGCAATAAGACAAGAAAAATTAAATAAAATGTATGCAGATTGGGAAAAAAGACGTATGTCTTTGTTTACATGTGAAATGATTATCTATGTATTAGACCCAAAATAATTGCCCAAAACCCCTCTTGGTACTACTAAACAATAATAGTCTGGTTACAGGATACATGGTTAATACTGTGTTTCTCCCCAAAAAAGACCAAGCCAGACAATCAGCTCTAATGCATCTTTTGTAGCAAAAATTAATATAAGACCTGGTATTTATTACATTATTATATTATATTATATTATATTATATTATATTATATTATATTATATTATATTATATTATATTATATTATATTATATTAATCCAGTAATATATTATAGCAAAATAATATCAGGTCTTATATTAATTTTTGCTTCAAAAGACTCATTAGAGCTGATTGTCTGGCTAGGTCTTGTTTTCGGAGAAACACGGTATACAAAAGTCAACTGCTTTCCTATATACCAGCAATGAAAAGTGGAATTTGAAATTAAAAACACAATACCATTTATATTAGCACCCCCATAAATGAAACAATTATAAATCTAACAAAATACGAACAAGATTTATATGAGGAAAACTACAAAACTGATGCACAAAATCAGAGAAGAATTAAACATATGTACAGATAGTCCATGTTTGTGGATAGGAAGTTTCAATATTGTCAAGATGTCAGTTCTTCCGAACCTGATCCATAGATTCAATGCAATCCCAATCAAAATCCCAGTAAGTTACTTTGTGGATATTGAAAAACTGATTCTAAAGTTTGTATGCTAAGGCAAAAGACAAAAAATATCCATCGCAATATTGAAGGAGAAGAACAAAGTTGGAGGACTGCTACTTCCTAACTTTAAGACTTACTATAAAGCTACAGTAATCAAGACAGTGTGGTACTGGTGAGTGGTATAGGTGAGTGGAACAGAATAAAGAGCCCAGAAATAAATGCACATAAATATAGTCAACTGATCTTGAACTAAAGAGCAAAGGCAATACAATGGAGCAAAAAAGGTCTCTTTAACAAATGGTGCTGGAACATCTGGACATCCAAATGTGAAAAAATGAATCTAGACACAGACCTTACACCTTTATAAAAATTAACTCAAAATAGATCACAGACTTAAACGTAAAATGCAAAACTGTAAAACTAGAAGATAACATAGTTGAGAAAACCCAGATGACCTTGGGTCTGGGACTTTTTAGATATAGCACCAAAGGTGTGATACATGAAAGAAAGAATTGATAACCTGGACTTCATTAAAATTAACAACTTCTGTTCTGTGAAAGACAATGTGAAGAGAATAAGAAAACAAGACACAGACAGGGACAATACAAAAGAGACATTGTATGTTTTGTATTTTTGAGATAATTGTATTGCTCATTCCATAGAACTGAAATTTGTCATTTGAAAACAGCACTTATGTCACTATTTGCAAATTTTTCGAATCACATCTAGGCTTTTTATTGTTCTACTTGTGTCTAAACAAGAAAGCAGATGAGAATCAAAGGAGAAAAATAAAATAAACGTGGAAAAAGTAAACCTTCAAAAAATCACCAGTTTTAAATTATAGAGTAGCCATAAAACACAATTCTATCTTATAATTGAAAAGAATGAAGTGGTGATATTAACCACTAATTTGGATAGACCTCAACATATAGCCAAGTAAGGTGAAAAGGCGAGTAGCAAAACACTATGTAGCATAAATTAATTTATGTAAAAAGGATTAACAGCTAGAGAAATATAAGCCAAAATTTTAACAACATTTTTATGAGGGGAGGGTGACAATGTAGCTAAGAGTTACTTTCACTATTTAGTTAATACGTTTCTATAATATTTGAATTTTTAACTGTAAACCTGTATTATTTTGGAGCAGAGAAAATTAAACAGTAATATTTTATTGTCTATTGTGTGTTTCTGAATTGTTTACTGTTGCTAGAATTCAGATAGATTTTTTAAATGTCCATTGCTAATGTCTAAAGTTGTGTTTTTGTGTCCTTAGGTTTACTGAGCTAGAATAACACTCAGGCTATTTAACAATTCCCCTGGGGGACGCTCATTGGCATTGCAAACACAGACTCTGTTCCTTAAATTGGCACCCAAATTTTTGTCTTCATTGACAGCAGAATCCTGGGGGGGAACAAAAAACAAAACAAAACTATTACAAACTTGGACGGCTTTAAAAAAGCAAATTTACATCTCTGAATAACTTTCTCACTCAGATATCCTGGTGCTCAAAAAAAACTAAAATTAACCTTAAAGATAATTTTCCTAATAACAGTGCATAATTCCAAGTTACAGCAAGGCAAGAGCAAATATGTGCGCCAGATTCCAAGTTTAATTTCATCTTAAAGAACACACACACACACACACACACACACACACACACGCAATCTCTAAAGTGTACTATAAACGCTTGTTTACTTTCCAAATAACACTACAATTTTCCTTTCCTTTAATGAACACTTTTTAAAAATGCAAGGTTTTTAATGCATTTCCCACACTTTCTTATCTTCTTTAAGCATAGCATTTCTTATTAACTATAGTTATCATTATGTGCGTTCATGACTGTATCACACAGGTGCACAACACCTTATCCCAAACCCATGCAACCGGAAGTTTGGGTTTTGTAAAGGAATGTGATGTTTATATTCATAACACCGTCAGCAGGGTCTGTGATCAACACATTACTTCTGCAGCAAAGCATATTTATACAAATTGGAAGTAGCTTCATATCAGTTCAGATCAGATTTGCTGCAAAACAAGTGCAAGTCAGGTCAGGTCTGTCACCAAACGCAATTTGAAAAACAATGAACAACTTTTTTAAAAAATTAAGAGTTTTTTTATTTGACTTGTAGATAAAGTCTTATGCACCTGTATGGTAGTGCATTGTTTGCTTTGGACTTGGAGGCCCTAAAAGCCACCATTTTAAGTACTCAATGTCTGCTTCTTTAAATCTTTCTGCCTCCTCTGTGCAGTCAGGCATCCTTCCATCCGTTTTCTTTGCTGTGACTTTGTCTACTACCTTCCTGCTCTGACAATTTATTGCTTTTAATCCTCTGTGGCTTAAATAATAGATAACCAAATTATTATAATCACGTATGAAATTAGAGTAAGTAGTTTTGCATAAGGCACCTACAAGTTACTTTATAAGATATATAATTTTTTGCTCACATTCTTGATAACACTTATTTCAACAATTTAGAGGCTTTTTTGTTTGCTAATGATTGTCACCTACGTTCACAATTTTTGAGATTGCTATCTTTAAAAGAATAACTCCAACTTCTTGCACTAAAAAGGAACAAAACAAAACAAAAACAAATATAGCATCTCATTTCATAGCTGTTGCCTGCTTTCCGGAACTTATATCTTGTGAAATCATGGTATTCTAATATATGACCTTTCAGTCATATGAAAATAGACTAAAATCTAAAGTTTGTTTACTCTTGCATACACACACAAAAACAGGTTGTGACAAAAAATATTAAAATATTTATAAAACCTTAAAGTAAAATCTCATGGTGGCATTTCTAAATAATCACAGTCAGTTGTCAGTATTTTTCTTCTCTGCTCAACTTGCATCTCATCCCATATTCTGATCCTACCCTGTGCATTTATTTTCATTTATTCGTCTGCCTGGTGGGAGCCTTCCCACAGCTCCAATATATAGAGTCCTTTGGTGGCATTGCTCACACAGGCTGCACTTATCACTGCAACACATAAGAACCCTAGAGAAGTGGCTGGTCCTGGCTGGCAATCAGTACAGGAATGCTCATGAATCAAGATTCCAGGAGGGAAGTACCCAAAGCTGGTAAAATATCGATACCAGGAGCTAAGAGAGAGGTGATGAAAGCTCTGATTATAATAAGAAAGATTATTGAGAGCAGTGGGAGCCCAGAGACCCAACTGCTGACTCAAGCATAAGAAAGCATCTTAAGGGCCTCTGACTCATCCGTTCAGCAAAGGTCCTGCCAAGCACAGGGATAGGCCTGGGGATACAAAAATGAGTACAAAATGGTCCCCACCCTTAAGGACTTTCAGTATTACTAATTAGACAGACAGAAACAAATAGCGACAACCTCATGCCATGTTGTAACAGCACGAGGTAATCCCAGGCACAACCTCAGCACAGAGAAATGAATGCCCAACTCTGCTGTACAGAACCAGGTTGGCATCGCGGAGGTTCACTCTACTGCTCTTCACTGACTGCTTTCCAACTTCCTTGCTGTCCCTGGAGCTCTCTGGCAGGCTTCCACCACAGCACCTTCGTCCTTGCTGTTCCCTTGCTCTGGAACTCTGGAGTACTCTTCTTCCGGATATCTACACGACTCACTCTCTCACTTCATTCAGGTCTCAGCTCAAATGTTACCTCAGGAAAGATTTCTCTGACCAATCACTGTTTGGAATTGTACCCCCAACACACACACACACACACACAATGTCTCTCTCTCTCTCTCTCTCTCTCTCTCTCCCTCCCTCTCTTTCTCCCTCCCTCCCTCCCTCTGTTACCTTACCTATCACAATCTGAAGTCCTCTTGTTCAGTTGTTTATTGTCTGTTTCCCTCATGTAAATTGTGGGAGAGTAGGTATTTCTCAGTCGTATTTATTGCTATATACCCAGGGCTGGACAGAGCATGAATGAAGAGAAATTTGAGCTGAGTTATACAGCAGTTTGTGAAGGGTCGGGGTGAGGGCAGGGGATACAGAATGTACATAGGCACAGAAGAATAAAATGGAGTCAAGGCACCTTTGAAGAAATTGAGAGGGGAAATAAAATGATCTGTGCTTGGCACACAATGGGTTTTCATTAAATGTTATTAAATAAATGAGTGAGCAAACGAGTGAGTGAATGAGTGAGTGAGTGAGTGAGTGAATACATGATTGAATTACTGATGAGGTTTGTGTTTTAGAAAAAGTGTGAGCATAGATTGGTGGAGTTTAGAAGACTAGTCCTCTATAAAGAGAAAAATAATGAAGACCTGAACTAGGAAAGAGGGAATAAAGAGACCACATTTGGAAGTGTAGACCGAGGAGTAAAGTCAAGACAAAAGACAGGTTTGGAATAGCATGGATGCCTTCATCTTCAGGAAAATATATTAGAATAAGAACACAAAATCTAAGGATAATGTAAGAGGTCAAGAGGCAGAGAGAGGAAAGGAGCCTCCACAGAAAAGGCAGAAGCATCTAATAGAGCGATAAGAGGAAAACTAGGAGTATGAGCCCCGTGAGAACAAGTATTTGCTGCCTTGCTCACCACTGTTGCTCCAGTGTCCTGACGCAGAGAAGAGAGACTCTCAAATATTTGTAAACAAGGGAAGCAGGGAAAGAAGGAAAGAGGGAGGGATGGAAGGAAGCTTGGAAGGAGGGAATTCGTTAACAATACTGCAAAGGTATCAACAAAGATAATGATACCTAAGAACTTAAATTTATTTTATTAAGGGATGATAACATGCCAGAGACGGGTTTAAGCAGTTTACAGGGCCTAATGCATTCGATTCTCACAACAACTTTGTGAACTAGGGATTATTATTATTTCCACTTTATGGATGAGAAAATGAGGCCCAGGAGAGGTGAACTTGCCCAGGGTTACACAGGAAGTAAGTGACAACAGCAAGATTCAAGTCCAGCCATCCTGCTGTGAAGCCCAGACAGAAGAGTGTGCTTTGTGAGAGAACTTGAGTAAGGGGAAGTTCAAGGCAGTGGCAGCTCTGTCGCCTGGGAAGCTGAAGGACGGGAGGAAGCAGAGAGAGCAAAACGCAGACTGCTGTTGCAAGGGGCTGAGCTAGGAAGACAAAGGGATAGAATAGTAGCTGGAAGGAAACAGAGCAGCAAAAGCTGTTTTGTGTTTTTAATCAGCAAGTCTGGAGCATGTGGACTCGATAGATTCTGTTTACATCACACTCCACAATTGCTAAAAGAAAAATGAGGGGGTTGGATGAAAAGAGATGCAGGTTACTTCCAGCTCTGATTCTACTATTCCACAACTTTGAAATTCTTTCTCAGTGTAGCCAGATGGAAGATTTCACTCTATAAAAATAGTTGGAAAAAACAATTCAATACACTTTTAAAGAGCTATTTAGGATAGAAACCTAAGGGCCTGTTCATTCTAGTTTCCAGTAATTTATAAGCTTTGATTTTTTTCCCATCCTGGTCTGTGATATTTCTCGTACTTAGGAAGACCTAAAGTTTTTGCTGTCTTTAGGTTTGGCCTAATGACATGTTTCTGCTTTCTTTTCTAAGGTTAGCAAAGAAGGAGTCAGGGTCATCTGGGCTCATATTCATTTTCTCCACCGCCTTTTCCCTTTTGTACTCTACCCACCCCTCCTTCCACAGGGGGGGAAATATAATTTAAGTGCAGGCAGTTATAGAAACGCCATAATGTTTCTTTCACAATGTGTCCTAAACTAATGTAATGACTAGTGTTGTTTCCTATAAGTCTCTCTCTACAAAATATCCCCTGAAACATCTCAGCTTTTCTCCCAACCTTATATCTTTCTCTTATGCTAAATATCTCCTTTCCTCCTCCACCTAAGAGGAAGTGCTGTGGACACAGATTAATGCCAGAAATTACACTGGAACCTCATTTACCTCTACACTCACTGCACAAAGCCCTTTCTCAGCATACATCCTTCAAATGCACATATTCCTATTTTTTCAAAAACATTTGCACAATTTTCCTATCTCCAATTGCTCCTTTTCTTATGCACACACAATGTCAGTTTTCAATTATGTACTAGGAGGGTTGTAAGATGAGAGAGAGATGGCTGCAGAAAATATAGAACTCATTTCTTTTCTGGCTTTGGGATGTGTTTTCACACTTACCAAAATTGATATATACCCAGTTTCAGAAAATCACAACACTTCAAACAAAGTAAAGCTATACTTGGAAGACATGTCTCAAAAGGAATTAGAAAGCTATCCTCTTAGCAAATCTTTGCTTCTTTCTCATTTCTATTCCGGGCATCCTTCCATACAATGGATGAATAGTGTTATCTTTAGACAAATGCAAATAATCTTCATAGAGAGATCTTTATTTTCCTCTCTAAAGCATGGTACCTTTCTAGCTCACAATTCCCTGAAGCAAAGGGATGATTGAAGTGTTCCAGGTTCAAAGGAATTCGCTCTAAAATTTCTAACGAATGAGAGTAAACAAAGTTGGTGATGATATAAGTGAATCAGGTTATAATGTAAATGAAAAGTTGAAAATAAGGCATATCTGCTAAGTATCAATATTTTACTCTACTCACATTTTCCCTGACACATGTGAATCCAAAGCCCTTTGTTCGTAATAGTAGCAATTTTAGCAGGCTTGTGCACCCAGCCAAGATGAACAGAGCACAAGCACAAACACCTTCTGTCAGTGCTGTAGCCTATACTATCATAGCACCCCATTATAAAGAGACCTAAAACATTTTGTGACAGCAGGCAATCCTTCTCTAGAAATAGCAGAAATCTCCATATCTCTGAATCCAAGTAATAGCTTGCACCCTTTTTCTTTATGGGCTGTTCTTTTGAAACTATAAATTATTTTTGAACATTCAGCAATGTACTTCTCTATCTAGTTAAGCAACATTTTCAAATATTGACAACCCTAATAGTTCTAAATCAATTTAATCAGCTTAATCAAGCAAGTATGCCTTCATTTTACTATTGGTAAAAATTAGGTTTACATTATTTGGTACAATGAAAAAAGAAGTAATTCCTCATGATTTCTAGTTTCCTTATTTCTGTTTTTTCTTGGTGAAAAGAAAGCCGAAAACCTAATTATTAAAAAGGAAAATGTTCCATTGGCTAAGAATATGGAACTTTTTAGATTAAAACAATTAATCGGCAAATGACCAATGCAAATGCTTTCTGTCTATTAACATTTTGTATCTGTTTTTAAAAAGGCTAAAAACAAACAACAAAGGATGTGATTTATGCTATCTAATAATGAGAATTCATCTGTATGCATCTGTATCTGAAAGTCATCTGTAAAAGGAAAATTTTTCCCTAAATGAGTTTTTGAATGGACCCATTTCCTATATTCCTGGACACAATAGTTTTTGGCTTTTTGACAAAACCCATCTGTTGGAGCTTTTGCTACTTTTTCCTAATGGTAGGTGAGAAGAAGCTTTCCTTTGCTGTTTCCGAGAAGAAAGGCCAAAATGACTCTCAGGCCACTGTTTTCTCTAATGACCTGTCCTACCCCATCATAGCTCCCAAGAGTCCTGCCAGTGATTGCCAGTTGATTTGAATCCAACTCCAACCTTTTTATTGAGACTTTGGAGAAGCAACATAGATTTTTATAACATTTTTCTCTTGTTTTATAAAACATGAGATTAAAAGAATATTATAAAATATTGACTTTCAAACACCTAAATGGCCTTGGCCATGCTTTTATTGGCAGAGTCTAGAAAAGCCCTCTAGTCCCAAGACCCTTTAAGAATCTTATTTCTGAAATGGATTTGAACCATATGAAATACATATAAGAAAGTTGTGTTTTCCTGCCACAGAGGAAAACATCTGTTTTGCTAATGGGTTTGACCCTACTTGCAGAATAACTTTCCAGATGATTTGAAAGTTCTAAACAATTGCAGCCTTTCTGATCTGCTCTGGTTCAAAAATTGATTTGCTAAGAAAACATGTGGGTCTGTGACACAAATGAAAAATATTTTTCTCTTAACCAATCCATAATCTCAAGATATTTTAGACATGGCCTTAGATTAATGGTAGTTTATAGATTGTTTTTCTTTCTAAGATATGCATACAGACACACATACACATAGTCTTTGAGAATGGATTAGAGTATGAATGGAAAATTATTCCCACCCTGTCAATGCAAAGAATTGCTACTATGAGACTATTTATTCTCCTTTGTCATTTCCCCATCTTTTTTATTTACTTTCAGTAAATGATATCTGGTAAGATACAAGCATGTCCAGTACATATTTGATCTTTCTTTAAAGATACTTAAATAGCATGAAAAGTATTTTATATTATCTGATGTTCAGACTTCTTTAGCTTCCACTCTGGCTATTTCTTCCGAGTTAGCCTCTAGCTATTATTCTGTTGTTATTCATTGTTGTTTGTTTGTTTTGTTAATATTGGTATAAGTTAAAGATGCTATTTTTATTTTGTTATGTTATGATCAACTGCCAAACAATACAGTATTTCTTTTTTCTGCCTCATTACACATACTGACTTCACTGTTTTTCCTAACCCTATTTGGATACAAATTCTCTGTCCATGTTTCACTTATGTGCTCTATTCAACTTTTCCCCTTCCTCCTTTACAAAATCCTCTGGGGTGGACCCTCATGTCCACTACAATCCAGAAATGCAAATGTTTTAAAAGGAAATTCAAAATAAACAGAACAAATCTATTATGCATTAAAATTCAGTATGTAATTTCCCTTTTAAATATTTGCCAAACTTTTATATGTTTATTTCATATTAAACATAAGTGTCCAAACATCAGCAATCTATATTTTGAATATTCTTTTAAATGCTAAAGTTGGTCAGTCATTTCCAACAACCAAATGTTTTCTTTTCATTTATCCCCTAGAATTTAGGCTTTATCTTGTTCACCTTTGTATTACCAGTGCCTAAAGCAGAGCAGCTGGCAGACACTCAATTACCATTTGTTGAATAAATCTAAGGTTTGCTTGGGGGTGGGGTAGTATTATGTCCCAGGCACTGTGCTAATTTTACACACACACACACACACACACACACACACCATATATATGGTATGTGTGTGAAATCATGTAATCTTTTTGAGAACTCTGTGAAATATTATTATCCCCATTTTACAATTTAGGAAGCAGAAACTCAGGGAAAGAGGGAAGTAATTTTATCCAAATTTACACAGGTAGAAAATTGCAAATTATTAAGCTCCAAAGACAGGCTCTTTGAATAATATAAAAGATAAACATGACCCATACAAATTCCTTTCTTTCCCATTTCCTTCTCTTGTGTCTGGTCCTCAGGAAAACTTTAAAAATAGAATTGATCTTCAGTTCTCTTATTTCCCCTCAAGCTCTAACTTTTGGTGCCCAAACCCTTTGATTTTATTCATCCCAACCAACCTCGAAAGTTTCTGCTGTGGACATTCGTTTCTGCACTCAGGGCAAATGTGCCTTGCTCTGTATCCCCAGCTACCCACCGCAATACTAAAGTCTGATTCACTTCATCAAATCTTGCGTCTCATTGCTTCATAATAATCAATTCATATTGAAAACTCTCTTATTAGGTAACTATTCTTTCCTAATATTTAAAAGCTAGAAGACTCTAGAATTATCTGGTCATGATTTTATGGCCAAATGTTTCTGCAATTACTGTAACCAAAAGCAGTATGAATTTAAATTGGGCTGAATAGACAACAGTATGGTGGTTATCAGAGGGGAGGGTGGTGGGGGAGGAGGTTAAAGAGGATAGAGGGGGTCAAATATATGGTGACAGAAGGAAACTAGACTTTGGGTAGTGAGCACACAATGCAATATACAGATGATATATTAGATAACTGTACACTTGAAACTTATATGTTATTACCCAATGTCACCCCCATAAATTTAACTTAAAAAGAGACATTTCATAATCTGATCTGCTGTTCTGTACATCACTGGAAACCACCCCCATCTCCTTGGATAAGAATTTGTACTTGGACTGTATTATACTCTAACTGTATCATAATCATCACATCATTGTGGAAACCATTGTTGACAACCCACAAAAGAATGAAGTTTTACTCATGATTAGCAATAAGTAAATAAATAAATAAATAAATAAGGCTGAAAAGAAGCCTAGGGCAGCACTTTGGTAGAAACCTGATTGTGCACCTCCAATAAAACTTCACCGAACTAGGCAGACCTAGTCCAGTGAATTATAGTCCAGTCTGCTATACTTCCTAAGAGGAATCCTAGGTGAGATAGACAAATGGCTTTAAATTTTCTTATGTATCTTCCATCTTGAAGTCACAATTAGAATTACATTCAATGATAGAGTCCAAAAGTAAAAACAGATATAAAACTACCAGAAAAAACAATAATTATTATGTCATTCTATGAAATTACACACACACACACATGCGCGCGTGCGCACACACCAAGGGTACAGTCCTTCTTGTAAATCATGATGTCTGCTTTTTTGCATATTTATGTAATTTAAATATACTGACTTAATCACTAACTCATTCAATAAATAGTTTTTGAGCATCCACAGGATATAAGGTAATTGGTGGTACAAAAGAGAACTTCCAATCTAGCAGACAATATAAATCGTGTATAACAAATGATTCAAAGTCTATGTGATTGTTGTTTTTAAAAAAGGATAAAATATTTTGAGGTTTCAGAATAGGAAAGAATTATGAGTAACTAGTGGGAATCAATGGTGATTTTGACATATTCATCTTTATGTTTTACCTTGTATTTTAGTTACAGGAGTAATAACCACAGGTTTTAAACATGTGTTATTTTTCAGGCATTGTGCAGGCAGTTTATAGCACTACTGAATTAATTAGGATTGCTTTGGCTGTAAGTATTAAAACACCCTATTCCAACTTTTGTGTACAATAGTGAGACATTTAGCTATGTCATTCAGAAAAACATGTGGCGGTAGGTAGTTCACGAACAGAGGAAGCGTTTCAATGACATCATAAAGAACACAGGTGCTTTCCATCTTTTCCCTCGTCCAATTTTGGGAGTGCAGGACAGTTAAAGGATTTTCCCTATCATCAGGTAGTCACACAAAAACTTCAAAAGCAGTAAGAAAGGAGATGTTCTCCTTAAGGGCCTCTCTCTGTTATAGGGGAAGAAATCTTTCCCAAACATCCTCAGGTACCTTCCCCCATGTCTCGTAGGCCAGACTTGGTTCACATACCCACCCCTTGAGCAATCAATGATGAAAGAATTGGCGAGGCGTAGTAACCACTGCATATATCATTGCCTCACTCTCATCCAAGACCTCAGTTTGAATAAGGAACATGTCTTCATTGGTAATAGAATTTTTAAATTACTGCTTATAATAGAATTCTTACAATAGTTTTCTATTTATCAACTATGGCCACAGTCTAGTCCCCAAAAGTGTACTAGTCTTATTTTAGTGAGTATTATTATATTTTAGTAAGTATTATATAGAGGAAATAGTGATTAAGGTAAAGTTATGTTTAATTTCTTTGCCATTTGACCCAATTGGTGATCCTAAAGTTTTGCTGAGTGGGTTCCAGCTAGGAGCTAGAGAATGAAAACTGACCCATGGGAAGCCTTTACTGTAGTGTCAGAGAAAAGTGCATGCCCAGTGGAATTAAATTAATATGGCTAGCATGTGTGACAACATTGTACCTGTCAGTGTAGTACTTTGAGTTTATTGTGTTAATTTCTTATACCTTTTAGATTTACCCAGAATTCCACTTTCCACTTTTCTGAGCCCAAACATTAAAGTAGTAACTACTATTATCTATGTATAGGATGAGAGAACTGTTTTAATCATTTTTAAAAAACCATCATGTGCTGTTGAAACTGCAATACAGATATTTTAAGGATTCTTCTTCACTCATACTATGATACTGCTAAATAAGACTATATACCAGACATCTATTACTGCATTACAAACCACCTAAAACTTAGTAACTTAAAACAACAATAATCATTTATTTTGCTTATGAGTCTGCAATTTGGGCAGGGCTTTATTGGAATGCTGTGTTTTTGTTCACCACAGCATCAGCTGAGGCAGCTTCACTGGGGCAGAAGCCACTTCCAAGATGGTTCGCTTACAAAGCCAGCAAGCTGCATTAGCTCTGCTGCTCACTCAGTTAGGGCTATTGGCTGGGTACTTAGGGTCCTCCACACATGTGCCAGTCCTTCATGTGGGCCTCTCCACAGGACTGCTTGGGCTTCCTCTTAGCACAGTGTCCTGCGGGAGACCCTGCTCGCTGCGACATTTGTCGTGCAGGGGAGCCTGCGGGGTCTCTGCTCCCGCTCCCCACATAACGCAGGACATGGTGAGGCCAAAAAGGAACACCCACGGAGCCATAGATTGGGGAGTCATACCACTATATTCTCTCTGGCGTCACTATACTCTCACTGGAGGCTGGATCCACACTGTCCACAAACCGCCATCCGCACTTGCCAGCCCAGCCGCCATCTCCTGGCTAGCCCCCATCTTTTTCCCTCTTTCTGCTAGCGTAGCCACAGCAGTTATATTAGTGGCCAATGGCTCACTGGTTACAGCTGACGGCCAACTAGCCACAGCTGATGGCCATCCCATCACAGTTGATGGCCATTTACTACCTGAGCCAGCACCTGTCCATGTGAGGCCGAGAGCCTGGAAACTACTTTCTGGGGCTCTGCCTCCACACTCCACCCCTACAGGCTCTCGCCTCACAATCTACGCGACAAGCGTCTTCCGCGAGGGGCCCTGTGCGAGGAGCCTGGAGGTGAATGCAATATCCTGGACACAGCCAGGCTCTCTGGGCACAGCCAGGGTTTCTCAGGGCACCACCAGTGCTTCTGGGCACAGCCAGACTTCCTGGACTTCTTAGGGTACCACCTGTCTTCCCGGACACAGCCAGGGTTTCTCAGGGCACTGCCACTCTCTCTGGGAACAGCCCGACTTCCTGGACACAGCCAGGGCTCTCAGGGCACTGCCACTCTCTCTGGGCACAGCCAGACTTCCTGGGCTCAGCCAGGGCTCTCAGGGCACTGCCACTCTCTCTGGGAACAGCCCGACTTCCTGGGCACAGCCAGGGCATCTTCAGGGCTCAGCCAGCTTCCTGGACTCAGCCAGGGCTCTCAGGGCACTGCCACTCTTTGTGGGCACAGCCACACTTCCTGGGCTCGGCCAGGGCTCTCAGGGCACTGCCACTCTTTGTGGGCACAGCCACACTTCCTGGGCTCGGCCAGGGCTCTCAGGGCACTGCCACTCTCTCTGGGCCTCTCAGGGTACCCTGCTGCGACTCACAATCAAGGTGCTTACATATTCTCAATGGCGGCCAGTCAAGACACAAAAGCCAATATCCCCCAGTTCCACTAACAACAGTTCCCAAACAAACAGTCAAGCTGTCCATTAAATTAGGGATGGAAGGCAATTCACCATAGTCCATAGTCATTCACCAGGGCTGTCCTGGGGGTGAGGGACGACCTTGACCTCACCCTCATCTCCCACGGAGGACTCAGCAAGCGTTACCTCCTGGGACTATAAGTCCTGCATCCGGGCTGCCTGAGCAGGAACTTCCCCGGCCCACAGGGCTGCAACGACCTTCGCTTTCTCCAGCCTGTGCTGGTTGGGGAACCGTCCACATCTTTCCACCTCTCCACGGGGCTCCATCTCTCCAGCAGCTGCATGGCTTTTCTTGTGCGGGTGGGAGAACCGTCCACATCCTCCCACCCCTCCACGGGGGTCCAGCTCTCCGGCAGCTGCTCCTCCTGGTCTTCCTCAGACTGGGTGTTCATACGCACAAACTGCTCCACCATCCTTCGGAGAGCTTTGGCCGGCACCGTACCCTGCTCGCTGCGCCATTTGTCATGCGGGAGACCCTGTTCGCTCTGCCATTTGTCGTGCGGGAGAGCCTGCGGGGTCTCTGCTCCCGCTCCCCACATAACGCAGGACATGGTGAGGCCAAAAAGGAACACCCACAGAGCCATAGATGGGGGAGTCATACCACTATATTCTCTCTGGCGTCACTATACTCTCACTGGAGGCTGGATCCACACTGTCCACAAACCGCCATCCGCGCTTGCCAGCCCAGCCGCCATCTCCTTGCTAGCCCCCATCTTTTTCCCTCTTTCTGTTAGCGTAGCCACAGCAGTTATATTAGTGGCCAATGGCTCACTGGTTACAGCTGACGGCCAACTAGCCACAGCTGATGGCCATCCCATCACAGTTGATGGCCATTTACTACCTGAGCCAGCACCTATCTATGTGAGGCCGAGAGCCTGGAAACTACTTTCTGGGGCTCTGCCCCCACACACAGCAACTGGGTTCCAGAAGCCAATATTCCAATAGGAAGTAGAAACTGTCAGTATCCTAAGACTCGAGCCCAGAAACAATCACAGCATCACTTCTGCTGTACAATCTTGCACAGTGTAATAAGGAGGATACTTTCTGAGAAATGCATCATTAGGCAATTTCATTGCTATATGAATATGATCTTGGAATATACTGACACAGATGGTATAGCCTACTACTACATACCTGGGCTATACAGATATAATCTATTGCTCCTAGGCTACAAGCCTATACAGCATGTTACTGTACAAAACAACACGAGATTAAATCAAGCACAAGAGAAAATGATGCAATAAAGACATGCAATAAACATGAGATATATGAGGCTGCTGCTGGTATGACAGCATACTGTTTACAATAAACTTTTTTATAAGTAGAAAGAGTACACTCTAAAATAATGGTTAAGTTTGGTAAATAATAAGTAAGTAACATAGTAATTTATTTTCATTATCAAGTATTATGTACTGTACTTAATTGTATGTGCTATACTTTTACATGACTGGCAGCTCAGTAGGTGTGTTTACACCAGCATCACCTCAAACACGTGAATAATGCATTGCACTACAATGTCAGGATGGCTACACCATCACTGGGAGATAGGAATTTTTCAGCTCCATTATAATCTTACAGGACCACCATTACATAGCCGATCCATCATTGACTGAAATGTCATTTATGGCGCTAATATGACTACTATATTAGTTGTGGGGACAGAGCCTCAGAGAGCAGTTTCCAGGCTCTTGGCCTCACGTGGAAAGGTGCTGGCTTGGGTAGTAGATGGCCTTCAGCTGTGGCTAGTTGGCCGTCAGCTGTAACCCCTGAGCCATTGGCCACTAATATAACTGCCGCGGCTGCACTGGGGAGTGAAGTCGAGACGGAGTCGAGGAGAGTAGGTCGGTTGGCAGAAAAGCGGACAGCAGGTCGCACGTCGTGTGAATCCAGCCTCCAGTGAGACTATAGTGGTATGACTCCCCTACCTATGGCTCCGTGGGTGTTCCTTTTTGGCCTAGCCACATCCTGTGTTCTTATGTGGGGAGCAGGAGCTGAGACCTGGCAGGCCGCCCCGCACAAAAAATGGCGCAGCAAGCAGGGTCTCCTGTGTGACATTAGTCATAAACCCTACCCAGATTTAAAAAAAGTGGACATAAATTCCTCCTTTTGATGAGAGGAGTGTCAAAGAAAAAGAAATGTGGCTATGTTTAATCTCCATTGACTGGAAAAAGGATGTGGTTTTATTTTCAAGGTTCATTCCCATGGAAATTCCTATTATTTTAAATATACTATGGCTGAACCCTGAAGATTACCAGTTTTGTTAATAAAAATCACAATGAAAATATTTCAGAGTTTAAGGATAAACACTGCATAATTTTTGACATTAAAATAGTCTAGACTAAATTTTAAATGGTAATCATCAACATCCTCTGATATCTAAAATATCTAAATTGTGCACTTATACTTTATAAATGGTGCTAATGCTACATATTATTTTAGATAATTATTTTGTTTGGGTTTTGAGTATTAAAAAAGGCCTAACTTGACTTTTTTCTCTTTAATGTTATTTGGAAATATTTGCTATTTTGAAACTGAGATTAATAACAGTTTCTAATTATAGAATGCCAATTTTTTTCTGAGTCTCTTTTGTGGTATCATTTTACCTTTATAGCATGTACTAAGAAAGTTATTTTTATCACACTTTTTTAGACAATAACAACAAAGCCTTGGTATGTTAATTAATTTTTTCTAAGATTACTAAAAATATTAGCAACAGAATCAAGACTCAAGTTGTGTCCAGCTAATATTTTTCTACTCAGAAAGCTGGTTAGAACAAATGCTTACCATGAAGCAATATTGGTGTGTTATTTAATATGGTAATAATGACTAAGTAAAAAGTGTTCCTTGCTTATACTTCTTGGTTTTAATTAAATAATTCTTAATTGGATAAGACATTTTCCCCTTTAAAAAGCAATATTTTAATTCTATAATCTGTTAAGTATTCTTAAATTGCGTTTGATTTGTAGTTATAAGTGAACTAGAACAGAAAATTTTTCTATATGGAGTTAAATGGAACTTGGCACATAACTTCTGACTGTAAATAAATGAAAATTATTATTATATATTGAGAGAATAGTTCTAACTCAATACAAGGGTAGTTTTCAATTAACTTTTTATTTTTATGAGGATGATGTGCTTAGATTTTATAGAAAGTAAAAGATTTCAGGATACAGTTAATGACAAATCCTATGGGTTTTTCTTCTATTTATCATTTTGTTGCTGTAGAGAAGGATGTCATTTTATTGCTTTGATTTGTGAGAAAACTCTATGTTCTCTAGTTTTACAGGCATCATTAATATTGTTTGTCACTTACTGTTCAACAACAATGTGCAAGGTTAGGCATGAGCAGTCAAAGCCATAAAGTGAGACAATTAAAAAATGAATAGATATTTGCACTTGTAGTGTCTTTCCTTCCAAGACAAGCTATTCAAAGTTTATGGTGCTATCAGTCAGAGGAAACACTTCTTCCTTGAAAATTTTAATGGTGTTGCTTTGTTTCCTCTATGGAGTTTATTTCACCCATCCCAATGGCTTCTTTATGGTCTTCAACAATCTTATGTCCCTTTTCTACCTGGAGAGTGTTGGTGTCTGCAATATTACTCTTGGTCCTCTTCTTTTATAATTCTACATTTCGCTATCACACATCCTAATAGTTTTACCTCTAGCCCAAACTTTTCTACTGAGTTCCATATCTATAAACCATCATTTCTATCTGTACATCCTACAGAAATCTCAAACTCATTAGCCCTAAATTAGAATCATCATTCAATATCATTATGAAGGACATAATTTGACTATTGAAAGTAAACATGCTATTTTTTAGTGATAGGCTGTTAAGACCTAGATCTTTACATTACATTAATTATATTAATGCCCTGCTTTAAGATCTTTAGTACCTCCTTACTGTCTTCAAACGGAAGCGCAACTGATGAACAACCCGATTGCAAATGTCCTATCCTACCAGACTTTTGCCACCACACACAGGCCCTCAAGTTCAAATATACTGAATTATGAGCATTTCTCCAAACATACTTTGTGGGGACAGAGCCAGGAGTGCAGTTTCCAGGCTCTCAGCCTCACGTGGAAAGGTACTAGCTCAGGTAATAGATGGAGATCAACTGTGATTGGATGGCCATCAGCTGTGGCTAGTTGGCCGTCAGCTATAACCAGTGAGCCATTGGCCACTAATATAACTGCCGTGGCTACTCTAGCAGAAAATGGGGGCTAGCAAGAAGACTGTGGCTGAGCTAGCAGGAGCGGATTGCAGTTAGCACTGCAGAATGTGGCGAAGTGTGGATTGCGGATTCTGTGGCTCCTGCCTCCTGTGTCTCCAACCCAGCTGCCAGTGAGACTATAGTGATATGACTCCCTTACTTATGGCTCTGTGGGTGTTCCTTTTGGGCCTCACCATGTCCTGTGTTCTTATGTGGGGAGCAGGAGCTGAGACCCCGCAGGCCACCCTGCATGACAATACTATTGTCTCTTTTGCCTCTTAACACATGATACTATCTCTGTGAATAATTCACTTCTCCAAACTCTTCATTGGATGTTTCTGAAACTCATTCTTAGGGCCCAGCTCAAGCATCGTCTTTTCTAAGAAGCCGTTCACGATAAGAATTCATCTAAGGTACCCCTCTCTATTCCCTCTTAAAACCCTATGGAAACTAACATTTTAGACTGTATCACTCTGTATTGTTAGGATGTTTATTTATCCGCTTCCTTTTCTATACCATCTGCTCCTGGAGTGTGTGGTCTATGGTAGAATACAATAATTTGGTTGAGTGAATGAATAGGCAGTAATCTTCTTGGCCATGCATAGTCACTGCTCTGTCCTAAGAGATTTGCATGTGCCCTTTCTTTTGTGAAAGTCATGTAGGTTGGAGGTGTTTTCTTCCTTTAATTTGCAAATAAGTTTGACCAAAATTGAAATTAATGAAAAGGGCAGAAAAGGACTTATGAAGAAAATTCGACATTTTATTGTCCTTCCTTAGTTATATTCATTGAAGTTATTACTGATTTTTTTTATGTATCATATGAATTGATGACATGTAAAACATGTTCAAATGTTTAAAATATAGATATATTACTGCTCCCAACATGGCTGCTAACGGAGGTATATCTATCTTTTTATACATTCACTAAATGGATTTTCTCATAATAAACATTTTTCTAATACTCCTTTCTACTTGAAAAAGAAAAAAAGATACACTTTTCCTTTAAACAAGGTACAATATTTGTAATGAATGAAAGTATTTCAGGAAACTAAGATTTGATTAATTCTCCCAGTTCATACCAAATATAGCTTCACAGCTCTTTGTGAATACGTCTTTCACCATCATGTTATTTTCTGGTACTGTTATTCTAATTTATGGAATAGAAGAATGTATTGATCTGATCCTTGGCCTAACAATCAAATTTCATCAAACTTTTAAATAAATTTGAATTACAAAAGTCTGTAATAGATACCAAAATTTGCTTTTTAACTTAATACATTTTTGCTAAACAGACTATTTTTGTTAGAAGTTTCTGTCCCAGATTTTATGATCTCTCTATTTTAAATTATCAAGAGAAAGCACCCATTAGACTCTGTCTCGCTGTGTCCCAACTCTACTATTTTGCTAGTATTGCATTGCATAAAAACAGATATGGTTAATGACTTATCAATGATGTTGACACCCTTACACACCCCTTCCTTCTAATTGTGAAATGGAGGTTTTATATTTTTATGTAACTACACTAACATTTTACAAACAGCTTTTCTCTCTACCACTGATTACTTCTCTCGCTTCATGTTCTGTGCCGTTTTGTCCCAAATATGTGAAAATAATGTTTAAAATATTATTCTTTTTCAATACCCAAATCAATTGTTAGCAGGCTCTATATGCTAGCAGGCTCCATATCAAGATTTAATTTGTACAATGAGGTACCACTTCACACTCAATAGGATAACTATAATGAAAAAGACAGACAATAACAAGTGTGGATGTGAAGAAATTAGAATCCTCACACATTACTCATGGGAATGTAAAATGATGCAGCTGCTTTGGAAAACAGTTTGACAGGTGCTAACAGTGTTACACACAGAGTTCCCATATAACCCGCCTATTCCACTCCTACGTAATATGAACATACGTCCACATAAGAACTTGTCCACAAATGTTCATAGCAGCTTTATTCATAATGTAAGGCTTGCAGTGAGATAATGAGACTGAGAGAGTCAGGCAGGTCGAGCAAAGTGAGTGCTATATTCTGCGCCCCCAGGCGAGGTTCACCGGTGGCAAACGGGGCGGTGAAGTCACACCTAGGGTAGAGGGAGGGAGGCATATATGCGATTTTTGGGGTGGGGGTTGGCTGAGTGAGATGGCAGATGAGCAGGCACCCCCAGCACAGATCGGGCGCGAGCAGCTGTATACCGAGTTGTTTATTGCACCAGGGTCTGCTGCCATTTCTGGGAAACGCCAGGGGCCCCAGTTTCTATCATTCGAGGAGGGGTCTGACTTGGCAGAGGGGTATTTTTGGCTCCTGGCCGCTTTGACCATGCCCGTAGCTGACCTAACACATAATGGCCAAAGAGTAGATACAATCCAAATGTCCACCAACTAATGAATGAATAAGCAAAATGTGATATACCCAAACAATGGAATATTATTCGGCCATAAAAAGAAATGAAATGCTGATATATGCTACAATATGGATGAACCTTGAAAACATTCTGTGAAAGAAGCCAATCACAAAAGAACACGTTACATAATTCCATTTCTATGAACTGTCAAATAGGCAAGTCTACAGAGACAGAAAGTAGATTAGTGTTTGCTTAGGACTGTGGAGGGTTGTGGGGAAATGGGGAGTGACTGCTCATGGGTATATGTTTTCTTTCTGGAGTGATGAAAATGTCCTAAAATTGATTATGGTGATAGTTGCACAACTCTACGAATACACTAAACACCACTGAACTGTATAATTTAAATTGGTGAATAATACAGTATGTGAATTATATTTCAGTAAAACTATTAGAAAATATATTAGAATGAAAAAACCCTACATATCACATAGAAAATATGTAGTAGACAATCATGAACATAATTTCAAGATTTAAAAACATATTGTTTTGCCATTTGTTTACCAATGTTTTTTAAGAAACAAAAGGCCACAAAATAAGTTGAAGTCCATGCTCTTCACATTTCCCAGCTTGCCTTAAAAATAACAACTATCATAAAGCTGATGTGTGTCACTCCCACACATATTTTTTATCTTTTTATTACTTATGTGTATATCCATAAACAAAATATAAATATTTTGAATGTTTTTAACATTTTATATAAATGGTATAATAAAAAAATAGTTTTCACAGCTTGCTTTTTACACTTAACACGGTGTTTAAAGTATAAAAATGTATTCATCCCCTTAAATTCTGTATAGTATTCCACTGTGTTAAAATAGTACAATTAATTTATCCATTGTTCTGGTAATGAAAATACAAGTTATTTTCAAACTTTCACTTCTACAAAATAATACTACAAAATAACTTCCTTTAATATGCTCCTATGGGCATATTTATAAATGTTTGTCTAGAGGTATACACTTGAAGGTTAAAGTTTCTGGGTTAGAGGTTATGATCAGTTTTAACAAAGTATAAGCTAATTTCCAAAGCATTTGTACCAAATTACATCCTTGCCTGTGGTGTTTGAGAATATTATTTCCTCTTACCCTGCCCATTAGTTGGCATTATCAATCATTTCAAATTTTTGCCAATGTGATGGTGGTGAAATAATATCTGATGGTATTTTCATGAATTCAGGTATGCTCGAGCATCTTTTCATGTGTTTATTGCCTTTATTGGGTGTTGTTTCCATACCTCTTTTCCCTATCCATTGCTTATTTTCCTATTGGGTGTTTTATCTTTTTTTACTGACTTCAGAGACTCTTCATATATTCTGGATTGTAATCCTCAAGTAGTTATGTGTATTTCAAAAATATTTCCTAATTTTGTTTTGGATTTTAAGTTTTTAAATAAAATCTTGTCAGATGTAGGCTTTACGTATTTATATCACTAACAATCTTATGATGTAAACATATTCTGCTGTTTTTCCTAAACATTTGAGGGTTTCACTTGTCATATATGGATCTTAACCTACTTGAAATTATTTTTTGTTTTATATGAAGTAGAGAAATACTCTTCTCCTTTCCTTGAAATAGCTACTTGTCTCAGAACACTTTCCTTACTGATTAATAACTATCATACACAATAACTATCATACATCAAGTTCTCTGTATAGATTCTTGTCTGTTTATGGATTATTGATTCTTTCCCCATGGTCTATTTGTCTTTTTTGTGTTAATAAAATACAGTTTTAATTGCTATAAGATATAAGTCTTGCTATCTTGCTAGTTTTTCTTCTACCCTATCAGCATTGCTTTGACCAATCACAGAAACTTGTGAAGCAAAATATGAGGGGAAATAAATTTCTCAAAATGATATGTTGGCATTGGTTCTGGAATGTTATTTGGAATAATTCATAGTGGTGCATGTTAGTGATATGTGCAATTATCTGAAAATGTTTTGAGTCATGGCCAACTGCTATGATTTTAGCTTACAAAGGAAACTGGTTCTGTACTTTGAATATTGTATCTAGAAGAATTTTCATCTGAAGTTGCATAGAAATCCATTTAAACACTGGTGCAATGAGAAATACATTAGAGCCTTGTTTTCAGTTTTTTTATATGCAATATAAAGATCTGTATGCATGGAAAAATTATTTTAAAGGGAAAATAAATTCAGGAATGGTAAGACATATTAATCATAATGTGAGTTTCCATGGTGCATAGCAAACACCCATATGTACTTTATCTTTAAATGTCAGTGAAGAAATTATTGAATATACTGAAATATACAAATAGAAATATTAGGGACATGTAAAAGATCTGTACCATGTTAGTAATTAGCACCAGTCTAATAGCAACTTTTCTAACACTGAGTTCTCAATAATTGCCTGTTGGGAAATTTCATCTGAATATAACACATTAATTAAAACTCAACATTTCTCAAGATGACTTACTCACATATCAGTTTTCCCTCTCAGCTTCCTTATTTTTGTCATTGGTGTCATTGTCTTTACAGTTTCCCAAGTTCAAAACCTTGAAGTTATCCTTCATTTATTTTACCTTAGTATAATCTACCTATGGTCAGCAGAATAATGACACCTCCCTCCTCTAACCCCCAAAGATGTCCATGTCCTAATCCTGGAACCTGAAAGTATGTTATGTTACATGGCAAGGAGGAATGAAGGCGGCAAATGAAAGTCAGGTTGCTAATTAGCTGACCTTAAAACAAGGAAATTATCCTGGTTTGTATGGGAGGGCGCAGTGTAATCACAAGGATCCTTTAAGTGTTAAAGAGGGAGAGAGAAGAGTCAATGTTTCAGTGGTGTGGCTTCAGATATAGTTGACAGGACATTTGTGGCTTTGAAGATGGAAGGGAGCCATGAGCCAAGAAAGGCGGGCAGCCCCTAGGAGCTGGAAAAGACAAGAAAACAGATCCTCCCCTAGAGCCTCCACAAAGAACTGAGCCCTGCCAACATTGTGATTTTAGCCCCGGGGGGACCCATTCCAGACTTCTGGCTTTCTAGAATGGTGTAAGTGTGTTGTTCTAAACTATCAAGTTTGTGGTAATTTGTTAGAGCAGCAATAGGAAATGAATATACTATCCAATCACCAATCACGTCTTCATTGGTTCTTACTTTACACTTCTTCTCAAGTGTCTTTTTCATCTCAATTTCAAATGGCAGTATCTAGTTCAGGCCTTCATTTGTTAGCGCCGGATGTTACAATAGATTCCTAACAGTGATATAGGGGAAATAGTCCTAAATTGTGAGTGAGGATACCTGAGTTCTAGTCTAGTCTGTTTCTGCTATTGATTAGCTTGTGACCTGAGGAAACCTCTGTGCCAAACTAACTTCCTTGCCCTCCCTCCACCTCAATGCACGCGCGCGTATACACACACACACACACACACACACACAATCAGAAAAGGAATTAGTTGGATAAGGTAGTTATTTAATTCATTTCTAGCTCTTGTTAGGGCTACTGTATAGTCTGACTACCTCTTAACTCCTCATGTCTTCAATCCATCCTATACATCAGTCCGGAATTATTCTTAAAAATTATTCTTAAAACCAGACTGGTATAAGTAACACACTTATGTAGAAACTTACATTGACTTTTCATTGCTTACAAGTCCCGATTAAAGATCTTTTACACTATGTCCACTGCCCAGTATTTCTCCCAACATTTTTCTCTTTCTCCCATTGTTTTCTTTTCCTACCCACCTCAGTAAGACAGGTCTACTCACTCATTCCTAAAACATGGCCCACTCAGGCTCTTCCTCCTTCCTGGGCTACCCATCCCACATACATGTAGTTATCTGAGTCCTGCTGTTTTTGTAAAGAGCCCAGAAATGACAAGCCCTTACAGTTACTGCCACAATTATTCCTCCTCCACAATCACTGTCTATACTGTGTTTCTCAAGTTAACTTATGATGAGAACTTATATATGATCTAAATCTTCCAACTCAACCCTTAGGATTGAGGATGGTAGCAGAGGCATAAACAAAAAGACAAAACTAGTTCAAGTTTGCCTTTCAAGTCTCTGGAGAGAGTAGGGAAACAAATGTGTTCGGAACTAATCTGGTGCTATCTTGCCTTAGTATTTCTCTCTTCATGGTTGTGTCGTGTCTCCCAAGGTATAAGCCTTTAATGACAGGGTCATTTTTGACATTTCTTTTTATCCCAGTCATTTAGAAAAAGTTTATGTCTTACCAACAAAGGTCACTTACTTGTTTGCTCAGTGTTATAATACATAAATGGTAATGACATTAACATACCAAATCCAGTTTTAGCTTCCACAATTCACAAGGGATATAAAACACTTAGAGAGGATTTGATCGGTGAGTTCATCAATCAAGTATTTATTAAAAGCCTACTTGAGTTCAGTATATGTTAGCCAAATAATCCTCAACGCTGGAATATGTCAACTCTCACTTAATCTCCCTCATTTCTTGGCCTCCAAAGCCCGCCTTCCTAGAGAACTTTTTGGTATGTGCCAAACATGACTCATAGTTCTCTGATCCCTCTTGAATTTCTCTGAATTCTGGGTGGGAGTTTCTTCTTCTAGTGGTCTAAAGCCTCCTAATTGCAAGCTATGCATTCGCAGCAGAGCAGTCAACTTCAGCCGGTGGGCAAGGCAGCAGTGAATGAATTCAATAGGTGGCTGATTTTTTTGTTTTTAAAAGAGCAATTTCTTAAGAAACAGAGCCTTTGTGGGAAGTAGTATAAAAAATTAATTCCCATCCTGCAACTTTATAAAACACTTTTAGATTTCCTTAATTTAGCTAATTCATAATAGCACTTAGTCAGGTTCTTTGCTTTGAACTCTGTGTCAAAACGGTATATTGAGCCAATATTTGAAGTTCTGACTACAGCATCCTCTCTGCGGGAGCTCCATAATTTTGCCACTTTATTCTGAAACCAGAATGACTTCTGCCTGATCACCTTACACTCCTATATACTGCCTGATGCTCATAGCTGTGTTTCCATGATGGAGGTGAGCTTTTGGCTCAAACCTGGAGTAATGATTTTATTCCAAAGTGAATATGACTACATGGTCTGAAATCCCAAACACCATGTCAGCACAGATCCATCACTGAGAATCTAATGTGATAATATTTAAGAACAGTTACATATGGCTAAACATTTAATTTTTTCTATTGGTTGTTTACTCTATATAGTCTGTTCTCTTTCAGTTTTCTCTTTACTTTTATTCCCACACTTAAATTCATTTCTACACACATATCATACCAACTGTTAGTAGCATACAAAGGCCTCTTTCTCTGGCCTGTTAATGACATAAATTTTCTCTAATATATCTTGAAAAATGCATTATATACAAAAGGTCATTTCCTTCTCCGATAGTCACAGATTTTTAAGTCTCAAATATTTTTTTATCTTTTTCTTACAAATTCCTTTATCTATATAACATTTTCTCTTTCCCACACAGAACATATAATTTTGTATGACTTAATGAAACTTGTAAGGAAATGACTTCAGCTTTCTAAAACCATGACAATATCTTGGGCCTAATATACTAGGAACTAGTTATTTCAGTCATATGTATGTGTATAAGCACAGATATAATACACAACCACCTTTACACCATGAGTCATGTACAGACTCATTCACATACACAGTCACACATATAAATGAACTATTGCTGATTTAAACATAACATGCAGGCCTACCCACAGAGCCACAAGCTCTTACATTTCTATTTTCTCCCAACATTTTTCCATCACTTCTTCTTACCTGTGTTTGTCAGCACCAGGAACATGGTATACTGAGATGGAACCTGGCTATTGTGCCCAATTACATCTGGAACAGCGTTCAGATGAAGTGCTTTAACCAGAATGGACACACCTGGAATTCAGAGGGTAATGCAAAATATTTATTTATTTTTACATCATATATGGGCACCTTCAAGTCCCTCTTTCTTCTAAGACCTCACATTTCTTTTCTATCCCTCTGTACTGTTGCCTCTACCCAGTAACACCCTTGCTCTATTTTCAAGCAAGTGTGAATTCATGGCTTCTTACAGTCCTTCATGGACGTAGGCTTCAGTGTTTCAGAGTCTTCAGAGCAAAGCAACTAGCAATAAGATAAACAAGCCTTTCTCTTGCTAATACTGGTCACCACTCAAAGCAAAATTTCAGTGCATAATCATGCTATAAAGAGCCAGAGCTTGATGGAAAGAGAACTGACTCTGGGTGGTGAACACACAATGTAACATATAGATGATGTATTACAGAATTGTACACCTGAAATCTATGCACCTTTACTAACAATTGTCACTCCAATAAACTTTAATAGAATTGAAAAAAAAGAACCAGGAGCTAAGAATAAGAAGAAATAAAGGGATAAAGAAGACAGAGAGCTCTCTCCTACCACATGTATGTAACAGCTGGGTGGACACAGTAGACATAATCCCAGAGTCTGGAGGCCCAGCTCAGGCTAAATAATTGCCTATAAAACTCCAACTGACCTGAGTCCTCAGGCTCACACAGGACAATTGCTGTAGGCAAGACAGATGCCCTGAGTGGGTAGTGAGGCTTTGAGGAAATTGCCTGGAAATGCCTTGAGGAATTCAGTCCAGCCTTTATGACAGTAGTGTGGCTCCTGGGAGATACAGGCAAAATTTGAGTAATGCCTGAGTTTTCACAGAGAAGAAGTAAATAGCAATGGAAGGTAAAGTATCAGTGAGTATAAAAACTAAAAATGGGCAAGAGACTAGTGCAAGCTTAAAGATAATGTTGACATTAGTTCAGAAGGAGTAAAACAGGCTCTGATGAGATCCCTTGCGCCAGTAAGAATCCTGATATCAGAATGTAAGCTCTGTAAGGGCAAGGATTTAAGGCTTTTATGGAGAGAGACAATTTGCTAATGGACCCTAAGAGTCCCTGCACAGTCTTGCTAGGTAAGCCAAGAATACAAGGCCCTCATAGATCTTTACCTGGGCTGTTTTTCAAGATTATGTTTGTAGCAAGCAACTCCGGAGGGAAAAGGTAACATCCTACCCCAGACAAACAACAGGCTTGTTACCATCCACTTGGAAACGGATCAGTTCTCCAAGCACAGCGTTCCCCTCCTATAACACAACGCAGTTCTTGTGTAGGCATCCATATGGGCCCTCCTGTGTCATCCTGTGGAATGTGGGGGTCATGAGAAGTTGACACAAGCAAACATGAAGCTCATGCTGCCTGCTGTGCCATGAGTAATAGAGTCCTTTATCTCTTCCTCAAGAATCTCATCTTTTGCCAGCATCCATGACGCAGTAACGGGCTAGTTTATTTGCTTGAAAGTTGAATAGAATCCCAAAAACTTCACAGTTCCTCACAGCACTATGCTCAACACCTAGAATAATATCCAGCAAAGAGGGGTCATTCTGTTGATTAAATGAGTCCTTCATTTCATAAATATTTGAATTTGATTTACCTTACTATTAGCCTCATTTATGAGCATTAAATTAGTCAATGCATACTTGTGAAAACACATGGTATATTATTCATTCCAGATTAAAAGTTCATGCTAGTTATTCAATACTCAAATTCAAATAAAATGGAATTAATGGGACTTACATTAAGAAATGCTTCCAATAATTTCTGAATATTTGTCAAATCATATGCTAATCAGTATCATGGAATATTTGAGAAAAAGCATCAAAATCTCAAATTACATTACATATCATATGTGGGGACAGAGCCCCAGGGAGCAGTTTCCAGCCTCTCGGCCTCACATGGAAAGGTGCTGGCTCGGGTCGTAGATGGCCGTTAGCTGTGGCTAGTTGGCCATCAGCTGTAACCCTTGAGCCATTGGCCACTAATATAACTGCCATGGCTGCGTTGGGGAGTGGAGACGAGGAGAGTCGAGTCGGTCATTGGCAGAAAAGCAGACAGCAGGTCGCACATCGTGTGAATCCAGCCTCCAGAGAGAATATAGTGGTATGACTCCCCTACCTATGGCTCCGTGAGTGTTCCTTTTTGGCCTAGCCACATCCTGCATTCTTGTATGGGGAGCGGGAGCTGAGACCCCGCAGGCCGCCCTGCATGACATCATATATTTAAATTCATGTATTTAATATAAAAAGACATTTAATGAAGAGAGTGAATAACAATAAAGAAATAAAAAAATATACCTCTCATCATTAATTTTTCAGTGTACTAGACCATGATCCAGACCAGGAAGCCTTACAAACATAAACAACTTAATTTTCCCCTTCACCCTAAGGAAGTCATTGGTCTCAGATCCTCTGAAGCTATTTCCATTAAGGCCTCAGGGATAATCTCACTTGCATATATAATTGATTTATCAATAAAATAATCATTGATTAATTATACCTTTCAACAGAATCTTTATCAATTCATATACTAAAGAATAAAATAGTTTAGAGTTGAACTAACATTTGCAGGGTATGTGTTGTGTACCAGTGTCTGTGCAACATACTTGCACATACACACTGTATAATCTCTTACCAACACATGGTCAATGTTACTTCTCTATAACTGAATCATTGTATTTTTCTCAACGTGTTGCAATCCTTTTTGCATGTGGACTCCACACCTTTCTAAATATTCAGTAATTTATAGGAAAGGCAACTTTCTTTTCCTGGTGAGATATTATAGGACTTGTTTTTGCTGAAATGGAGAACTTCTGTCTCATTTTAAATAATGTGAAACTGTAAGCTACTAACAGCAGCTTACAAATAACAAAATGACACTGGAACAAAACTTCAGTGAACAAAATGGATCATCAATGTCTAATTCAAATCTTTAAAAATGGTGATTGCCTTGAAATGATCTTATTGAATAATCTTCTTTAGATGTCTACTCGTAAAACTATATTGAAGATGAAATGTACTTTATTATCGAGAATAAAATGGGACCCTGTAAATAACCCCATTACACTTTTCTCCAAACAATACACTCACATTGGATTCTGGAGCCATAGGATTTGGAGCAATATGATCATTAAAAATCCAATTTTTATAAATGAATGTCAAATAAAACATTTAGATTATACAGATCATCATATTTGGATGAAAAAATAATACTCTTTGAAGAAAATGAAACATGTAGAGATGTGAATTTACCTAGCAAGGGTTGTACCTAACAACAGTGCAAGACTTATTAAAATGTGTACATATTTTCTAAGTCAACCATATGACAAACATCATGCAGATTTGCCTCACTTCTGCTCCAACACAAAATATTCAAAGATGACCAATGACCTCATCATAGGCAAATAAAATTGTTTTTCTTTTGACTTCATTTTTTAAAGCATTTTTTTTTTGTTTTGTTTTATTTTTATTTTATTAGTTTCAGGTGCACAAGAAAAAGCAAAACTTAGACGTCTATCATTTATATCCCTCACACTGTGTGAACCACCCTCCCCCTATCCACTATCCCTCTGACCTCACACAGAGCCAATACGTTTCCACTGTCTCTATTCCTAATGCTGTAATCCGCTTCCTGTAACAATATACATACAAATATATAAATATAAATATATATATATATATATATATATATATATATATATATATATATATATATATATAAAGTTATAGTTGGCATTCACTATTTTTCAGCTTCAGGTGTACTGTGCAGAGATCAGGCATCTACATCATCCCTGAGGTGGTCTCCCAAATGGGACACATGTTTTAAAGCATTTTAGATTAGACCATTGCTAATCACAACCACTTTCTTAAATACACTTCTCTCTCAACTTAATATATATTACAATCATCTCCTCATTGATCTGTCGTCACCACTGTAGGACTGAAGATCTTTGATGGTAGAGACTATTCCTTTAAGTATATTTGTGTAATTTTGTGTAGCTAAGTGCTTGGAACATTCTAAATGATTAATAAATGTTGGTTAAATAAATAAATTTGTATCTCCTATATTCAGTCCTCGACTTACTCTCCTTTACTTCTACACATACTACTTTGGCTTTCACCTATAGATGAAAATCATCCTAATATATCTACCCATCCATCTACTCCCTCTGGATCCTGGGTCTTTCAAATCCAACTGATTACCAGATATTTCCTTCTGCAAGTCTGTAATTGCAACATGTGTAAACTTGAATTCTTAATAGTTTTCACAAGTTTAACTCATCTTCAAAACTACAATTCAAAAGGCATCCATCCTTGTGTAAAAAGCACCATGATGGACAATGTAGGCAAAATGGACAAGAGTAAAATGGTACCTGTCCTTACAGGCTAGTCAAGGGACATGAGTACTTTCAAAGTACAGTATGATGCATGTTATAAGAGAAGTGCAAACTAAGGCTGAAAATTCTGGAACTACCTCACAATCACATACTCTTTGGGGAGCAGAAAAGTTTCATCTAGAGCTAGACATGGACTTCAAAACAATTCTCCAATGTGCTATGCTTCATGTTTACCCCTGGATCATCCATTCATTCTTCACATTGGTCTAAATGCCCTAATTGTATTCAAAATTTTGGCTATAATCCTTGGATCGTGACCTACTTTCCCACTTGTTCTACATTCTTTGCTTAAACATGATGGAGGTGGTCTACGTATCTCTCCAACCTGTAGACCCCTACTTGATGTCCAGGAATTTTGGCATCCTGGCTCTCATCTGTTTGGCCTTCCATGCTCTCATTCTGCCGCACATTGATCTGTAAGATGTATACGATGAGGAAGTGAAAAGTCGTATTTCAGGAAATACTCTAAGAAAGAATTAGCATTCAACTTAAATATTAAAGTATGGGTTTCATTTTAACAGAACAAAAGAGTGGGGAAAATAATTAGGGTAGAGGGAATAGTATGAACAAAGACACCAGAGAAACCTAAGGGCATATTCCAAAAAGAGTGGATAGAGTAACTTGGTGTGCTTTGGCCTGTTTGGTTCCCGGCTATTTACTCCTCTAGTCACAATGTTGGATCATTTGACCAATAGTATCCTCACACTCAAGGACTAATCCTAGCATTAGGAAAAGGGGATATCATACTAGAAAAAAAGGGGAGTATAAAGATGGGGACAAAGTAAATACGCAGTAAAATAATGGAGTAGCAGAACTGCATAAAGGCAATTTGGCATGTTGATAGTGATGGTGTAGAACTTGATTCCCCATTCATCAGTTTGACAATAAAGGAATTACGAGTAACAGAATAATAGAATAGTAGACACTCTAAAGAGTCTCTGGATGAGTACCCACCAGGTGAAAACTGTCCCTCTAGCTACCCAGAGTTCCTTTCCCTTCCCAGGCAGTATCAGAGGGATCAAGAACTCTCCATGTTGGTCCATGAGCACCACCAATGGCACTAGTCTCTGATGGGAGCCTAAAGACTGAAGCAATGCTGTTCTTTATGATAAATTCCTCATCTCTGTGGCATTGCCTTGATGGTGTTGCTGCCACCAACTTCACCTCTTCTTCCAATGTCTGTTCCTACTGAGGCTGCTGCTGCTGCCCCCATTGCATCCACGCTGATCTGTTTGGAGCTGTGTGGTCTTGTGCTCCAGCCTAGACCCTGGGCTCTAGCAACTCAATTGTGTGTTATGGAAATGAACAGATAGTGTGGAGGAACATTCTAGCGTATGAGAGAAGAAATGAAACAGTTCTTGGAATTTGTGCTGAGCTCTGAACAATGGGGCAGGGGGGATTCTGAAAGGCAGAGAAGAGCTTTCTAAGTATGAATAAAAATGTCAACTATAGAAATAGGGTGTTTGGAAGTTACACCTAGAACTGTTCAGCAGGTGATAAGGATTCATGTAAGGGACTAATAACATTATGTTTTGTCTTGGAGCAAATTTTTTAAAAATTTATTATAGAAAAGGATAATTAACATAAACAATAGCTTTTTATGAAGCTGCAATATTTTTTCTTCCCTTTTGAAGAGACTTGAGAGTTGTCTCAAATAACAGTTGAGAATTTTCTTCTGCTTTACATGGTCTTCACACAGAAAAACGAAGGCACACTTTTAACAAAGATAGAGTGAGGGCATTTATGACAGTGATTCAAGATTCTCCAGGCACACTTAATATATTTGCTTTAGGGACCAATAGGGTGGTATTTAGTAGGGCTGGAGCCCATCCATACAGAATTTTTGTGTGAATAAGATACTCCTGCATCCAAGCAGATATATTCTCACATAGGCACATAGATTATTAGCAAGCCAAGCGAGAGCTGAATTTAACCCCACTTGTCCACTTAGCCAGGTACACGGCCTGCACTAAAAACCCAGGCAAACCTCAGGCTTTAACTACACTTAAAGTGAATGTGGGAGGCCCGGTTCCTCTTTTCTGTCTGACTTGAAAATAGATTGAGGTTTCAAATGACAATTAATCTATTTTCTGGTGCAATGAGACACAAGCTCGGATTCCCCACCCCCGCACCTGCTTTTCCTCTTGTTTCCTTTAGATTGCATTACTTGTAGCCTTGAGTGTTTTGAAGGGAAGATCAAACCCATTTATTCAATGTCACAATCAACATTGATCCCAGGACTATCTACTGGGATAGATTCTCTTTAGGCAGTGCTCACAATAGTTTTTAGGAGTTGAGGGAGAATTTACTAGTACAATTCTTTTTTTCACTTAGAAAGGAAACACATTCAAAATGTACTAAAACAGCCAAAATGAGCTGTAGTGTTCTGCTTTATGAGCACAAGATGAGCTTTTATTTACCAGACAAAGAATTTATAGTTGGGAGAAGTAGATTTCAGCATATAAGAACTTCTAACTATCTTTCTACTTACTCCAATAGCTCACTGTATTAAATTGGTTTCTGATGAACTCTGAAATGTAAGTAGTTATGTGAAAAATGATAATGTCATAAACAATAACATTCAATTACTACTTTTCTCAACTAATAATATTGCCTTTATGATTTAATGCAATTTATAAATAGCCACTTAAAATACATTCTCTATTACATATAATGAAATATAACTTTGTAGATAGGTTATTACAATATAATTGAGTTACCAATATACTATACTTTCTTTTAAAAGATTTGTTGTGGTAATCTAAAAAAAATATGGACCTGAAAGTACTTTTTCAATTTACGTAATTGAAAGACAAGATGAAACATTTTATACTTTATGACATATTTTGATTAGATAAGAAATTAATACTCTGTTTTGTTGTTTCTGATATTCATTTGCAATTACATGTCAGGCTAGTCACATTTTTTTAAGTTGTATAATATTGAAAACATTCATGGTAGAGTTTTCTGTTTAAAACAAACAAACGAAAGGCTAGAAAACTGGATCCTATGTTAACACATTGCAGTATGACACTGATCATGTCAGTTCACATTTTGGCATTTTGTTTTCCATGTTTCAAATGGATGTTTTAATCCTAGTTATCCTGAGGTCTACTGTGACAAAATGAGAGCAATGATAACCTCACAAAGATTAGATGGAGTAAATGCTTTATTATTCTCTCCTGAACATAAATCCTTCACTCTGCTCTCCTTGCTGTCTTGCAAAGAGGTTAGGATCAGTTCTTACAGCAAACTGGTGTTCAAAATACTTACCATCCTTGAACGTGTGTTTCATTACAACCTCTCCAAATTCTACTTGTAATCCAAACCTTTCTCAAACCTCTCTAGCAAGCCCTCTCTAATCCCTCCTCCATCCTAGGAGATCTTATATCACTTATGTCCATATACTTGTTTATCTAATTTTAATAAAATCCTATGCCATCTTACATCTGTCTAATATTAAGAGTCACTTCCTTCAAGAGACGTATTAATAGTTTGGAAATTAAAGTGTTTTTGAAAATATAATCAGCATCATACTATGTGAACAGACAATAAATATGGATCACTTCACCTAATCCATGAAAAAAGCATGGAGGTGCTCTTAAAGGTGAGAAGAACAGATAAGATCTACCAAAATATTTATATCAAGAAAAGTACAAATTAGTAGTCACGATATTGCCACAGGGATAGGAAAGACTTTGGGGAATACAATGAATAATGTTATAAAGATTTTGTAGGGTGTCAGATGGGCACTTGTCTTATTAGGGAGACCACCTCATGGATGGTATAGACGCTTGCGCTGCACACCTGAAGTTGAAGCTGAATAATATTGAATGTTGACTATAATTAAATATATATATAAATATGTAAACAAATAAATATATCTCTATCTATCTATCTATCTATCTATCTATCTATCTATCTATCTATCTATCTATCTACCGTGTTTCCCTGAAAATAAGACCTAGCCGGACCACCAGCTCTAATGTGTCTTTTGGAGCAAAAATTAACATAAGACCCAGTCTTATTTTTCTATAATATAAGACTGGGTCTTTATAATATAATATAATATAATATAATATAATATAATATAATATAATATAATATAATACCGGGTCTTATATTAATTTTTGCTCCAAAAGAGGTATTATAGCTGATTGTCCAGCTAGGTCTTATTTTCAGGGAAACAGGGTGTGTACATATATATATGTCACAGGATGTTGAGTACAGCACAAAGAGAATAGAGTCAATGGAATTGTAATAGCTATGTACAATGTCAGAGGGGTAGTAGATTGGGGGAGTGGGTTATCACTTTGTGAGGGGTGTAGATGTCTATTACATTGTTTTATACACCTGAAACTAACAAAAATAAATAAATAAATAATAAATAAATAAATAAATAATAAAATAAAATAAAAGTAGTTTTGGATAGGTAGAAAAAAAGAAAGAAAAATACCTAGATTTAAGAATAGAATTTGATAAATTCATGAATGACAGCTATAATGCAGATCATCAAGAGAGAAATAAGGAATATAAAATAATGTCTAATGCTTACTGAGTACTTACCATATGTCAGGCTCCATTTGTACTCTTTAATTTTTTTTTTTTTAATTACAGTTGACATTCACTATTACATTAGTTTCAACTGTACAGCATAGTGGTTAGACATTTATATAACTCATGAAATGACACCCCCCTTTGCCAATAAGTGTACCCACCTGGCATGATACATAGTTATTACAATATTATTGACTATATTCCCAATGCTCCACTGTATATCCCAGTGACTATTTTGCAACTGCCAATTCATACTTCTTAATACCTTCACCTTTTTCACCCATGTCAGGCTCCATTTTGAAACGATGCCTCCTTGAGAGGGAATGCTCTCATATTGCAGAGGAGGAAACTGAGGCACAGAGAGGTAAAATTGCACAGTTCATCCATGGAAGATTTGGGATTCAAACCCAGATAATTTGGTATCAGATCTGGAGTTTGAAGATAAGATATTCTTTTAAGTATTTGAGTGGACGTTCTGGTGTCAACTACTGCACAGTCAACATACCTCCAGGCCCTCATCACTGAACTCTAAAAAAACTGGAAACCACTTTGATCTGAGCTTCTCTCACAGTTGCTCTGAGCATAGACTTTTTGTGGCGGACACACTTTAAGATCAAGACCTTTCATAATTGCATCCCCTTGAGTACAAAGTGAAAACTACAACATGCTTCTAACCAAAAGAATAGGGCAGAAGTAATAGGATGTCACCCCAGTGATTAGCTCCTGTAATATAAGATTCTATCTTAGCAGACTAGAGAACGAAATTCTCTTGCTGGCCTTCAGGAAGCAAACAGGACGGGTGAGTAGCTCCTACTTAACTAACAGCCAACAAAAATCCAAGGTCCTAAGTCATATAGCCACAAGGAAATAAATTTTGTCAACAACCTGAATCAGATTGGAAACACATTCTTCCCCAGTCAAACTTCCGATGATAACACAGCTTAGCTTACACTTTAATTCCACATTTGGGAGACTGATAAGCAGAATTCTAAGATGTCCCTAAGATTCCCCATCCCCAGGTATACGCCCATCTTTTGCTAGTCAATCAGTCAAACATTACTCTAGGTGTTGCTGTGAAGGGATTTCGCAGACTCAATTAAGATCTCAAATCAGCTAGCCTTATGAGAGAGAGAGACTATCCTAGGTGTCTTAACCTAATCAGGTGAGCCTGTAAAAGGGACTAGGACTTTCCCTGAGAAAGTGTGAGTATTCAACACAAGGGAGATTCTCCCTGGCTAGCTTTGAAAATAGAAGGGCCATGTGGCAAAGAATACAGGCGGTCCCTAGGAGCTGAGAGCAGCTCCCTGCTGACAGACAGCAAGGTAATGCAGGCCTCATTTCTATGGCCACAGGAACTGGATTCTGCTTGCAAAAGGACCTTGAAGTCCAGATGAGAATACAGCCTGGCTGACACCTTGGTTTTAGCAATGTGAGACTGAGCAGAGGAACTAGTCACACCATGTACAGATTTTTGACCTTCAGAACAATGAGGTAATACATGGGTGGTGTTCTAAGCTGCTAAATTTGTGATAGAAATGACAGTGATAGGAAACTAACACACTTCTCTTATTTAGAACTGACATGAATTGAGTCATTTCAATTAAGTAGAAGTGAAATTACACAGTACAGTGATTGGTACATATGAGATGCTAAATATTTATGGGACGTTTTTCTACTGAGTGTCTGAAATACAGAATTTCTTCCATCATTGTCAAAGTGATCAGTAACATTTGCAAGAAAAAATGTTCACCATCTAGAACAAACGAAAAGTACTATGCAACAGTCTATTGAAACACTGCACATCCAAATTATCCTTTGGACATCTATGACTATCCAGGAACTAAAACAAAGAGAATAAAAGTCAGTCTGTAAACTTGACCTTCACATCACAGAATTGAAGCACAAAAAATTCAAGTTACTATCCTGCTTTATAAAAGGTAGAATTTAATTTATCATATTTTAAATCATTCCACAACTTATTGTTTCTCCAACTTCTCAGCCTTTCACTTATTAAAGTCCAAGGATACTGAGATCATGGAAAAGGTTTCAATAAATTGTCTCCTGAATGAATCATAAAACTTGGCAGCTGTGAATTTGTTTGTCATCTATATAAGATGATCTCTGTGTTGAGAATTCAAATGCTTAAATTCTGGCCTATGTTTCATAGATAATTTGAGTATCAGTTCCAAGGTTTTGGGATACATTCCAAACTAAATATGTATTGTCTGAAATTTAGAAATTCTCCTGTAGTTTAAAGCTTCTCACTTTCTGCTTTAAGTGAAGTTATGCATCGAGTTGGTACTTATTTGAGATTTGTTTGTATGGCCCCAGAGGTGGTTTCATATGAACTGTGAAAAATAAATGATTCTCACATACGTGTGGGTCATTTTAGCCCCTCCATTTCTAAAATTTGTAAGTAATCTTGACCATGTCAAGATCCCAAGTATTACGATTGAAATGAGTGCTTTTAAAATTTACTCTTTAATAGCGAAGAAAGATTCAGCATGCTACATGCTGCTTTCAGCAGTGTTACCATTGATAGGAGTATTACAGAAAGGCACCTTGTAAAGAAAATAGTTCTTTTTCATTAGAAACACGTTTGAACAATGAACAAAGGTACTTTTTCAAGTTTGTACTGGTAAAGGGCAGGATAAAGTGAGACATCCCAAAATTTTTACTCATGTAAAAGATTTACTTGTAACCCTCGTGGAGATAAATTTATACTTTATAAATAAAGTAAAATTGTTGAGACAGTGTGTGTGTGCTGTTTTATATTGGTTGTCAGTTTATCATATTTAATATTACCTTTTTTTAAAGCAGGCACATTTGCTTTCAAACGGAGAATCAGGTGTTCAGTTAAACAAGAATGTTTTTTCAGCTTTTAAATATCAACTATCTTTGTTATCCAAACCGCTAGTCCTGCCCTTAGAAACAACTCTGTTTGTTCTGAGAGATAATATACTGCTTTAAAAAGGTAGAGATCCATTGTTTTTTAAGGGGCGTGGCATCTTTTGCTTGTGAAAATATTATCTTTGGAGATTTTGACTGCTGTTTAGAAATTTACAAATTCAATTTTATAAAGTTTTATACTAATGCTTACCAAAAAGTCTCACAATTTGATACAAAAATATAAGGAAAAGTGTTACTCTTTGAAGGTTCTGAAATATTCAAGATATTCTCATTATATGTTGAAAAGTAATCTCCTGTTAGAACGACCTAGTGGCCTACGAGGTCTTTTTCTAAATTTTATACGTGGAGCAGAGGGATGGGGAGGGGCTCTGTAGGATCAGTAAAATACATGAAACACATACCAGATCAACAGGCCTTTATATATGGGGGAAAATAGAGAATTCTGAAAAGGCTCTTCCGCAGATAGTATGAATATTAAGCGATTCTGAAAGACTGAAAACATGATTGGTGGGGAAGAATGATGGCCCAAGCTATGGAAATATACAGCACAATATATAAACAACTCTTTCTTGGTTCTCCAGCTATTTCTTGAATCAAATTCCTTCTATTTGCTTTATGCGCACCATTATTATCCCACTTCTCAGGTCCCCAAACAGAATTCATTACCCTTCCTAAAGCATTCCTGTCCTGATGGCACTACCACTGAAACATCTAAGAATTATCCTAGACGCACTCTCTTTCTCTGCCTGTGTACAGTCAATCTAGTCCTGTTGCTTAAAGCTTCCTGATATTTATCAACTCACTCTCCTTTGCTTCATTCCATTGCTCTGGCTTTGGGACAAACCCTAGTCACATCTCTGTGAAACACTGTAACTAACAGTCTCCTCCTAATTGGACTCCCTGCCCCCGCCCCCACCCCCGTCACAACGGTTATCCTTCTCCCACACTCCCAGCTGATCTCTCCTCTGCCAGAAGAATCTTTCTAAAATACAAGTCTTATCTTTTCATTTCCTGGAATGATTTCCCATTGCCCGAAGTCCAAACTCTTTAGCATGACATGTGAGGTTCTCATGGTTTGGCTTCTACTAGTTCGGCTTCTTTTCTCACAGTTCCTCCATATACAGAACATGGGTCTCAGGCTTTGATGTCTTTCCCACATGCTCTTCTCTCAGCCTTGTCTGTCTGATCAACCTCTACTTTTCATTCTATTTCTTCTCATTGACTATTCAGCTCATCCCATTTCTTTCTTTCATCCACAAGCAAATAAATGAAGATATAAAGCTGAATCAACATAGAGCTTACTGTCAAGAATATTGTAGTCCAATGGAGTTCAGAGGAGATATAACAGCAGGATGAAATGGCTACATGCAGCAAGAGACGTACAGGACTGTGCTGTGGGAGTTCACAGAGGGAAACAAAATTACAGATTTTTGCATTTGTTTCCTATTGGCATCTTTTTTGCAAAAACTTAAAAAACACATACCACAGGCTGATCCAATATAGTGTTTCAGTGATTCCCCAAACATTTCATATTTAAATTTATTACCAACAAAACACTGATAAGTGCAACAAAGTTATTGCTATAATATCACATACAAGCTAACATACTTACTTTTTCTTTCCTTTTTTTTTTTTTTGTCTGCTAGGTACCAATATCCAACAAACACTTCATCTATGATATTGAAATTTGTTCAGGTTTGTTATTGTGTTTCATAGTTTGTTCTGGTTCTTAATAAAATATTTTTCCTAATGTATTTTGGTTATCTATACAATAATTCAGCCATATTTACTTTATACTGTGGCTTGGAATTTAGAGTACTCACTGAAATACTGTAATGGCATATGCTTTACTGTATTATGTGATCTCCAATTAGCAGTAAATTTGCTGTATAACTGCCTACTGTATGCCAGTATTTGATGACACCAAAACATTTCTTTTGAAGCTTATAATTTTTATTTTTCAGTGTTAAAGATTACTAGTTCAGCATGCCCAGAATTTATGCCTTCCTTGCAGTATTCAGTATTTACATGAACCAAAAAATACATTTTTCCTCATAAAAACAATTTCTATGCATTTTTGATAATGTGCACTCATCCCCATCTCCCATAACACAAATTTCATTATAAGCTAGAAGTATAGTTTATATAGTTTATATTCCAGCAAATGTCAGCAAACAGAGTACTTCCAGTTAAGGGATTTGGGGAAAGATCCATGGAGGAAGTAACATTTGAGCTGGGCTGTTTTGGATGCAAAAACAGACAAGACTGACTGAGAAAATAAAAGCAACTCTTAGAGGAAATTTCATAACGATAGGAAAGTTCACAGCCTAATTGTGGCCCTGCTGTAATTCAGGAAAACTTTAACAATTGTGTATAAGAGGAATTTTAGGAGACAAAATTGAAAAGCTAGATTAAAGTTTAATGATGGAGTCCCTTGAATGACAGGAAATGGATACAGAAGTTCATTTTATAAGAAATTGGGAGACATTGAAGGGTTTTATTTTTTTGTTGTTGTTTTATTTTTGTTAAGAGCAGAAATGATACAAGCAAGGATGCCCTTCAAAAAGATTAACGTTGCAGCAGCACTTTAAGTGGATTAGAGAGAAGAGCTGAGAGGTGTGGGGGCGGGGGGGGGGGCACCTGCCGACAGGCCCACGGCGTTTGTTGATAATGGATCATAAAGATAATGGGGATCAAAATTATAAGTAGCAATATTGGAGCTTGCAGAAGAGACAGAAGGAAAACAATGGGGTAGAGGCTGGATCAACAGAATTCATTAGGTATTTGGATCTGGAAGGCAAAGGAGAGAAGTAAAGATTGCCCTTGGTCCTTGGGAGAGTGGTGGTATGAGTTAGGAGAACTGTTCATTTGGAATGCACTGAATCATTGAATTTGAGGCGTCAGCAGCTCATTCAGATTGAGCTTTCCAGAAGGCAGTTCACAATTTAGGAGCAGAAATCAGGTTTGGACATGCTGATTTGGTGGTTGTGGCTGCCATGAGAAAGTGCTTGACAAATTTCCTACTACAGAGAAAGTGAGGTTCCCAGCTATTGGACTTTAAACTCACCTCAGTGTTTGAACTGAGAACATGCATCTCACAGGTGGCTTCTAGCCAGTAAATACACAGATCAGCCGAGGGAGACAAAGGATTCCTTTGTCAGCCAACTTTGGCTCAACGACTCAGCAACAGCTTTGCTGCACCATCCGTTAACTATACTGCAGCCTGCAAGGCTCCCACCCAAACTTCCTTCTTCCCAGTCTTCTGAACAGATCTGCATCAGGGTCTGATCTGTCTCCCAGCCCTCTCTGGTTTTCTCCCAATTTTCTTTAGCACAGCCATTTCATACCAGCTATAAAATCGTTCCCCATTTATTGCTGTCATGGCATCTCCTTCAGAGCACCTAGATTAACCCAATAGTTATTTGAAAAAGATGATAAACATTCCATATGCCATTTTGTACAATTAGAATTAATGTTCAAAAGGATGATCTTAAAATTTTCTAAAATCTTGAATCATTAGAGCAATATTAAGTTATTAAGTTTAACTCATAAAGTAAAAAATTATCTTTAGTAGGTTATATCTTTTATTGATGATGTTCTGCATTTATATTTGAAAAGACTATTTTAAATGGAAAGATGGAATCGTTATAAGAAATTCTAGTGAGTGGATATATTAACCTTCAGTAAGTGTCCCAAAGTTATGAGTCACTGAGTTGGAGTCACAGATAAGAGTGACCTTTGCGGCAATGCAAAACCCTAGGTAACTAAAATTCTTTTCCAGCTGCTCAGAAAGATGGACGTCCATGTATATTGTTCTTCAGCATCCTGATACTTTAAACTTTTGAGCAATGTAACGGTTTCTAATGTTAAAAAACAAATTCTAATAATACATATATATTTCATAAATAAGATGGTTAAATACATTAAAAAAAAAAAACTATCTGACTAACCATCCAATACAGCATATTATAATTTAGCAAACACTGAAGGTCTTTTTGATTGCAAGCAGTAAATAATCTAAGGTTTCTCTTACCAGTGTTTCAAAAGAAAATTCATGCTCTCTAGAAAGGTATGGCTTAGAATCAATCAAAACAAAATGGCTTAATCAATATAATAATTAGGCTAGGATCTAAATCATTCAAGCAATTATGGTTTTCAGGCTTATTGATGTATTACAAAGGCCAATGTAAATAGAGAATTATTGCTTTGGTTGCTACAGATATGGTAGTGTATCCCTTCAGATATTAGAATTTAACTTTGAAGAAAATATTACTTTACTCAAGAAAGTATTACTTTAAACCTTTACTCAAAGGACTTGTGTTTCTTCACATTCAAAGGAATTGTTTACTTTCTCTTCTGCATTAGGCTGTGGTTTAGAAATCTAGTTTGTTGTTAATTCTGTCTCTATTGGATGCCTTTTGACGCAGGAGATTAACAATGTTAGCAGGAACATCTGTTGATCTTTTGAAAGGCAGCCAATGAATTTGGAGTTTCCTTGGCCAGACCAGTCATAGGATCACAGCCCAGTCCTGAGCAAAAGGTAAGGACAATAAGATTAGTTCTGACATCTAAAAAAAGAATGAAACATGGGGAAATGCTAGACTTAGAAAAATTAATATTCTCTGATCATTTTTTCACAGTTAAAATGAGTGGAAAATTAGGATTAGTGCTGGCTAGAAAAGTTGTAACAACTTATATATGCACAAAGGGTTGAAAGATTACATGGAAAGTTTGGGTCATATAAAACTTTGCTATGAAAAAAAACCAAATACTTCGTTTGGTAGTGCTCAAACTCGATGGTTCATTAGCAACAGAATCATTAATAAACATTGGATATTGAAACGCTTAAAATAACAGTTTCTAGAGATAATGCGTTTTTCACTCATGCAGACTACCTCTGGATAATGTAGATTACCTCTCTGTAAAATTTCCTGTTTCAATTGTTTTCAGATTTTTTGTTTTTAATCATTTAGCAACTCAACCAGAAAGACGTGGGTCCATGTCTTGAAAAGTCTTCTCTTAGGTGATCTCCCACAGGCTCTTCAGTTTTGCAGCAAATCTTTATTCTTTGTGCTATTCTATTGATCTTTGGTGATATTAGCTCCCTTGGCTCCAAATGCTATTTATTACATAATATCTACATGCGTTTCATGCTCACTGCCACCCTTCTATCCCTGTGTTGCTCTCTGCCATTCTAACTACTATATTCTAAATACTCGAGTCCCACCTCCAATGACTCTACTAAGATAATTCTTAACTGTCTTTGAACTAGCATATATTCTCTAATCTAATGATATTCTCTGTCATACTGCTGTGCCATTATACATACAGCTTATTTCTCAACTGTACTTGTAAACTTTTAAAAGCCTGGTATATATACTAGCTACCTTTCTATATCACTCATATGTAAAATCAATTTGATTTTATCTCGACCCTAATAATACATAACATTTTCTTCCCAGCATCTTTATTTTTAATTCTAATTTTTAACAAAAATAAAACATGATCAACTCAGACAGATGTCTTATTCTTAAAACCTCTCTTTCCTTGGCTTCTTAGTTACTACAAACTGTGCTCATTCAGTTACTTGTCAGATAACTTCTTTTCTGCCAAGTGCGCTGACTCCTCCTCTCCCAGCCCTCAAATATCAGTGTTCCTTGGGACCTTGTCTAGGTCTTCTTTTCTCACATATTCCTCTCACTTTAGATCATTTCTCTTCTTCTGTAGCTTCCATTGTCTTCTCCGTGGGTACGGAGGTTTTAAAATATGGCTGCAAATTCTTTAACACGCCAACACCGTCAGAATATGGGATTCCAATAACATTATCTACACAGGAAATACTTAAATTACTTGGTATTCACTGGCAACCGTTTTCAGGGACTAAAAGCAGAGCTCTTTTCCAAAATCATGTTCCAGAGCAACTTTCAGTCACTACATCGGTTATCTATTGCCTCATAACAAACCATACTAAAACATAGTGGCTTAAAACAACAAAAATCAACTGTTTTGCTCACAAATCTGCAATCTGGACAGGGCTCAGCTGAGTGGCTCCTTTCGGTTCCACATAGTGTCAGCTGGGGTGTCCTGATGGGGAGCTGGAGGATCAATTTTCAATATGGCTTGTTCATGTGTCTGGCAAATTAGTGCTGGTTGTCAGCTGGGAGTTCAGCTGTGGCTGTGGCCAGGGGCCTCAGTTCCTCTTCACATGGGTCCCACTGTGGCCCTCTTGGGCCTCTTCAGAGCATAATTATTCTTCCAATAATGAATGTCCCAAGAAAACAAGGAGATACATTTTTATGACCTTACTTTACTTGAAGCAGTCACAATGGCCTGCTGAGGTCCAAAGAGAAGACACCTAGACTCCACCTTTTGGGCAGTAGTAGTAAGTCTTGAAGAGCTTGTAGATAGGAGACGCCATTGCAATTGTCTTTAAAAATCACAATCTGTTACAGGGACTAAAGTACCAAGTTAGTATCTGTAGGTTAATTCTGTATCATCCACATAATCCAAATGTCAACCCATATGTCTCCAATTCTAATCAGTGTAACTTTTTTTCTATTTCTCCCCAGAGGGTTAAAGATACAAGGAAATTGTTTTTATACATTATAATATCAAATCACTCCACATTATATCATATATTGTGATATATGTATATAAGTATGCATTATATATGCATTGCATATATATGTACTATATATAATGTGCTATTTAATATGAATTACATAATAATTGTATACATAATGTAATAATGCATACCACGTATATAATTTCATGCATAACAATATCAAATTAGATCCCATAGGAGTTTCTAGGTTAAATCTGATTGATAATCAAATCTATACCCTTGTCAACATGTCATATTTTTGTCCCAGCTTTTGAAGAGGGGATAAAAGTAAAACAAACAAAAAACTCTCTAACACGTCTTCAAAAAATAAGTCTTACAAAAGTGAGATAATGAAACAAACAATGTTATTCAGTTTATGTATTTTCTGCTGAGATGGCCAGTTTTTAGAAGTGAACATCAATTTCCTAGAATATGAACTGCGTTCCTTAGTTTATTTCTGCAAGAACATAAATTTTAAAAGATTGAAAAAAATTACAATCTGCTCTGAAGTAAACTTAAACCAGAGACCTTCAAAATTAATACTCAATGTCTCGTTTTCAAAATTTAATATAGTCTTATCTTTGACTCAGCATCACTACCTAAAATATGGCAGAACGTAACTTTTAGAATCATCTCTCATTTATCACAGGCAGAAAACAACAAAGAAATCAACATGTGACATTCTTACATATCCAGGGTCACAAATATATTACTGTTTCATAAAAGACAAAAGAACAGATAATACGTGCCAGTGTTATTTCCTTTCAAATACAAATTATACAAACTATCATCTTTTTTTCCCAAGAAAGCATTTGCCCGAGCCTAAAACTCACATAATAGGTATCCAGTACGAGTCCAAATTCTATCTGCTAGCACCATAGCCAGGTTATAAACCTTTTGGTGGCTTTACGAGTTTACAGGGAAAGAATTTAAAAAGTGATTCACTGTCCCTTTTTGTCTACACATATGCATGTACTTTATAACATCAATTTCGGGTGAAATAAATAAAATAAAATTCTGTTTATAAGCTAGCAAACCAAGATACACGTGATGTACTTTATTTTAATAACTTGTCCATTCTTAAGTTTGGAGAGCATTGACATTTCCCTCATCATTTTAAATGTTTTTATTATGTGTATATATTATGGAATGATACTATAATTGATACAGAATTATGTGGTGAGATTTACTTATATAATACACAACACCAAAAATGTAAGTTACAAAGAGAACAACTTAGCTAACCAACTGATTCTCTTATTTAGGTGCATAGTATGTGTATAGAATGAATTCTATGCTTAATTCATATCCCAGTTCATGTATTTATTGTGAGATGAGAATAATTAATAGCATCTGCCTTTTAGGGTTAACAGGATGAAATGAGAGGATTCCTATAAATCCCATTAGCACAGTGGCTGACTCATAGACGGGTGATGACTGTGAGCCATTATTATTATTGCCACGCTCAACTGTCACTTCATCTGTGAAGCCCATCTTTCAAATCTTCCCAAATACTTGAGTGAGAATTGTCACTGCCTTTCTGTACTACGTTGGCATTTTGTTTACCTCTCTTTTTTTTTTTAACACTTCTATTGTGAATTTTGGATATTTCATATTTATATTTTTCTCTCAGTACCCTTTTCCCAATACCTAATACCAAGTTTATACACACTGGACTTTAAATGAATGTTTATGAAGATGACAGTTTCCTTCTCATTTTCCAGGTTTCATGTCAAATGTCATCTCTCTGTCGACTCATTCTAAAGAAGCCTTTCCATCCTACCCACCCCCTATGAGAGTAACTTGATGACATATCACCCTGTTTATTTTTCACAGTCCTTATCATTTGGGGAAATTATTTCATTAACGTATGTGCTTGTTTATTGTTTGTCTCTCCCGACAGAATGTAAGTACCATGAAAGTGGAACCCTTGTTCTTTGTTCTACCGAATCCTTAGCTCCAGGAAAATAAGTATCGATTCAAGGACTCAGGGAGTATTTCTTAAATGAATGCTGACACTTCCTCGGGCCCAGATATAACAGTGCCAGTAGAAGTGATGTGTCCCAGTGCCTCTGGTTTAAAAAATTTGTAAAGTTGGTGATGGCTTCTGAATATTTAAAAAAGTGATATAAAAAGGTGAATCTATAAAAAGGAACAACTAGGAATAAGGTGGCAGTCCCTCCTCACTTCCTTTGCCTCTGCCATCCCCAGTGACCTCTACTCACGGAGAGTACCACGTTCAGGTTTAAACCCGAATGAATTGCCAAACCAGCCATGGCAGGAGAAAGGAAAGCCTTAAGCTGCTGCAGGAGCCATGACAGAAACTGAATTGGTAGGCCTCAGTCATACCTGGATGGTTTAGACAAGGTTTGCTTCCATGAGAGGTCTGCCAAATAATACTCCCCCGGGCAAGCATTGTGCAGGTAATGAATGCCTTTCCGGCTCACTCAGAAACAGGTAGGACATTGCACCATTTGAATGAGGCAACCAAAATTTTGAATTACCTTTATTAAATGTAATAGATGGAGATGGTCTTCCACTTGGCTCATTTCCAAATTTGTATCCTGGTCTGGTGAATAATCTGGTGCCTTGACATTGATCCAAAAGGTCCGGTGGGATCTGTGGCAGAATATTGAAGTCTGACAGTCATTACAGAACAAAGGTTTCTTGTGTTTTTCTTGATTGAAGATTACAGGAGTCCTAACCAATTATATGGAATGTGACATTAGTAGGGCTTAGAAAGGAAATAAATCTTTTTTGGCAGAAATGTATTGATTTTGGTGTTAAAGAAATTATATGGGCTATGTCACAGTATAAAATTATCAACTCAGTCTTTCATTAACTAAAAATATGAGTACTTGGACCAAAAATCTTGACTCTGGAGCTTCCAGGCTGATGAACATGTGGAGGTGCGGGGGAGAGTGGCATGCCGGGAAAGGGCACGGAAACTCTTCATGCCTTCCCACAGACCTTACTCTGTGCATCTTTCCATCTGGCTGTTCCTGAATTACATCCTTTTGTGACAAACCTGTAATCTGAAACACAAGACACACCGAGAGAACACCACATAAAGACAGAGGCAGAGACTGGAGTGATGGATTTCCAGCCAAGGACTGCCAAGGATTGCTGACAATATCAGCCAGAAGCTAAGAAAAAGACATGAAACAGATTCTTCCCTAAAAACTTCACAGGGAGCTGTGCCCTTGCCAACACACTGATTTTAGATTTCCCGCGTCCAGAGCTGTGAGAAAATAAATTTCTGTTGTTTTAAGCTCCTCAATTTGCTGTACTTTGTTGTGGAAGCCCAGAGAAACTATTATAATACAGGTTCTTTTACATGATGCCATCCCCCCATCTATGGACCAACCAAATAGTAACAAAATTTTCCTCTGAGCAAAGCATTCACTTCACAGGGAAAGAAGCACAAAAATGGTTTGTTCTCAGAGGACTTTTTCTTTTCTTTTTTTTATAGTAGCTGGGCTGTCTCTTATTGGGGAAAGATTGAATACATTTTCAGTTGTGTTTGCTTAGTGTGATAAGATTAAAGAATGAAGCATTGGGGCATGTTCTCTTCTGTGAAAATTGTAGAAATACACATGAAAAGAAGGGTCTTCAATGTTTATTACATAATCTGGGTATAAAATAAGAAGAGAGTTTGTTTATTGTTTTTCAGGGATAATTTGATGAGTAAGGATTTTAAGTTACATTGTCTTTTCTGACAAAAGGTAGATCCCCATGTTCTGAATTGTATTCCATCAGAATTGCAAAGTTTTGATGTAGGATAAAGACTTAGCAGGACAAGTAAGTGATAAAAGAGATGAAAAAGAAACACATAAAACTGTAAGTAAGTAGGTTTTAGAAAACTAAAAACCAACCTCAAGGAAGTTGCTGGAACCAACGGCAGTCAAAGCAGGATAGGAGCTATATTTTTCACAACATAATATATGCATTTAATAAATGTGTATTTATTTTAAAAAAAGACTTGACTTTCTCACAGTCCTCATACAATCCATCGGCATATTTTGTCAGCTTTTCCCTCAAAATATATTGAGAATCTGATCGCCTCTTATCACTTCCACTGCTACCACTCTAGTACAGGTTTCTATCATCTGTCCTGGGCATTACTGCAATATCCTCCTAATTTGTGTCCCTGAGTTAATCTCAGATTATCTCACTCTTTTGTTCAAAACTGCAGTTGGCTTTCATCTCACTCTAAGTAGTAGCCAAAATCCTTACAATGGTCACAAAGACCTATATGACCTCTTCCACCCCTTGTCCCATTACCTTTCTCACTTCTTTTCCTATCAATCTCCATCATGATCACTCCACTCAAGCTTTGGTGGCCTCTTTGCTCTTCCCTTCCCCTAAAATGTTCACGTTGGTAACCCCATGGTTTATTCCCGTATTACCTTCAAGACTTTGCTAAACTGTGACTTTATCAATGACACTCCTTATATACCACTATGTTTCTCCACAACGCTCATCTCATGTTCTACACCATATATTTATTTGATTATCTACTCTGTCTGCCCCTACTAAAATTAAGCTCCGTTACAGCAAAGTGTTTGTATTTTTGTTGTTGTTGTTTGTTTTTAAGATTTTATTGGGAAAGGGGAACAGGACTTTATTGGGGAACAGTGTGTACTTCCAGGACTTTTTCCAAGTCAAGTTGTTGTCCTTTCAATATTAGTTGTGAAGGGCGCAGCTCAGCTCCAGGTCCAGTTGCCATTGTTAGTTGCAGGGGGAGTCGAACTGGCAAGCTTTGTTGTTGAGAGACCGCACTCCAACCACATGAGCCACTTGGGAGCTCAGCAGCCCCTCAGATCAAGGTGCGGTGTTTAATCTTAGTTGCAGGGGGCGCAGCCCACCATCCCTTATGGGAGTTGAGGAATCAAACCGGCAACCTTGTGGTTGAGAACCCACTGGCCCATGTGGAAATCGAACAAGCAGCCTTCAGCATTAGGAGTATGGAGCTCCAACTTCCTGAGCCACCGGGCCAGCCCTGTGTGTGTGTGTGTGTGTGTGTGTGTGTGTGTGTGTGTGTGTTTGTTTTATTAAATTTATTGGGGTGACAATTGTTAGTAAAATTACATAGATTTCAGGTGTACAATTCTGTATTACATCATCTATAAATCCCATTGTGTGTTCATCACCCAGAGTCAGTTCTCCTTCCATCACCATATATTCGATCCCCCTTACCCTCACCTCCCACCCCCCACCCCCCACCCCCTTACCCTCTGGTAACCACCAAACCATTGTCTGTGTCTATGAGTTTCTGTTTCTCATTTGTTTGTCTTGTTCTTTTGTTGCTTTTGGTTTATATACTACATATCAGTGACCTGTTTGTGTTTTGTTCACTGCTCTATCCCTAAGCTTTAAGGCACTGCCTAGAACACAGCAGCACTAAATCAATAATTTTTTGATACATTGTAACTCCACACATTTCTGACTCTTTCACTTAAGGACTCTTAAGTGAAGGCTGTGTCTTATTAATCTATCTCAGTGTTCCACAAATGTTCTTTAAATGAATTTATATGAAATGTTTTGAAAAGAAATCTATAATTCCATGTATTTTAAAATTCACTTTATACTCACACCAAATAGCAACCATTAGGCACAGATGGTGTTATTTTTAAGTTTGTTTGATAGATGAGGAAAATAATTGAAAAGCAACCAATATTCATTTTGAATATTGACTTCTAATCTTATTTTAAAATTCAAATTATGCTCTGAAATGTACTAAAAGACAGAGGCAGACATTTTGAATTCTCTGGACATTGAACCCATATTTCTTAGTTCGATGCAAAACATAGGTTCCCTGTTCTCTTATTTTAATTCTCTTTTCTTTCATTTCTATACACAGAGGATAAAGAGAAACATTCATCCTCAGAATGGCATAGCTCCCCGAAGTGATGAGGGCTGCACTCTAAGAGGATTAAACACACAAAGAAGATAATTAACTTGCTGAGGCCCCACAGAAAATTGTAGAGCAGCAAGAACAGCATTTGGAGTTTCTATTATCCTAAGAAAGATTGATTCAGTCAAATAGCTACAGTTTCTGCCTCAGAGTTCATTTGTAGCCCTAAGTGTTAACATAAATTAAGAAAAATATTTAACCTAGACATGATATAAAGAAAATTAATTCAGAAAAGTGGTTTGTTTTTAAATATAAGTTGACATCTAGTTTAAGACCAAAACACATTATACTTTTTACTACTGTCTTAAAATCATTTGCACTAGCAACAGAACTTAAATAATAAAAGTTCACTAAGGAAAATAAGAATGCAGAAATTCTAGACTTGCTTCTCTAAATACAAACCTTCATAATTGGTTTTAAAGCCGCTTATAGGACACTTGCCTTGAATAGAGAAATTGCGAGTGATTTTAATTTTCTTTCTTTGAGCTTTTAGTCTTTCATAAATTGTACAAAACGTAATTTTTAAATCAGAAAAATTATGAAAAATTACAATGTGCTTATATATTATTTTCTAATATAGAGTGATTGTCCTTGAATATAATATTCAACCCTTAAACTTAGACATTAGAAATGCACCTCACGTGTTTGAAATCAAAAGGCCCAGTTGATCTGGCAGAAAAACAGCTCTGAGTCTACCAAATTGACTCATTCCCTGAGTACTGTTTATTGTAAATTGAAAGTGTAATGCCAGGAGGATAAGTCATCATCTAACTAAAGTGAAACACAGAGAGGAATAATTTTTCACAAGCAATCTGATTTTGGAAAGAAAGGAATAGAGGAGAAAACTATAAAGAGGATTTGAGATTTCTTTGATTCGTGTAATAAGCTATTTGCAAACAGCAGTGAAAAACTGGGCAAGTTAAATTTTGAAATCTTGTCAAGGATCTATTATTATCCTCTAAAATCTTAGGAATATTCTTCAATATCCCTGAATATATTATTTTGGACAAGATTTAAAATCATTCTTCCACAGATATGCCATCAGGATATGCTCCCCTTTCCAGGAATATGCCTTCTCTTTGGGAAGTTTGATTCCATTTGACCTAATTCTTAGGCCTCTGCCAATGCAGAGTTGGCATACACAGATGGAAGGTGGCTGTCTCCTCCGCCTTGAATAACACCAACCAGACTAAGTCTCGTGGGTGTCATCTGCAAGCCTAAAAGGTCTAAATCACAAATAAATACAAAACGAAATTCAAGGCTGAAGGGAGTTTCTGCCACCTTTTAAGTAGTGAGGTAGGGCTGATTAGAATAGAACTGGTTGGGATGATCCAATAAACGTGAGGTGTATAAAAGGAAATTGATTGAAGTTTTAGATAATTAAAACCAACAATTTTCTTAGTGTGTAACGAAATATCTTCTAAATGTAAGTAGTATAATTGTTAGTTGAAAAATAAAAATATTTATAAAGACCATGATGCACAATCCCTACAAAGGTGTTTTAGCAAGTTATATACAGGGCAATACATGTGAATGGATGGCCATCTAGTGGCTAAAAATATATGTTTGTGTGTATGACTGGAGCAAAAACTCTTGTTTTAAGCAACTGTTAGCGTTTTTCACTATCCTATTTTTTAAACACTTCTATACTAATGCAGGAATCAAAGACTTTTACATATGGAGATATATCTGGTGTTTTAAAAATACATAAATAATTTTGCCAATAATTTTTTTTCTGTTCAAAGTGTAATATATGCCATTGTAGAAGATTTCTAAATCACAGAAAAGTGATAAAGAAAATAAAATCTATAACCACACCACCAAGTGACAACCATAGTTAACATCTTAATGAATTTCTTTCAACTTTTTGTCTATGCATTCACAATTTTTCATATAATTGACACCACAAAGAGTAACGTTTTGAAGGATGCTTTAACACATTAAAGTTCCATTTTGTGTTTTTAACCATGTGATTAAAATTTGCTGTGGTTTGAGTGAGGTTCCCTTCCTGAAAGGAATAAAAAATATGGATAAGTGAGAGAATATCTTACATTCAGGAAATTGCAAGAGCCTCAGCATTGTTGGAAAATGAAATTAGAAGTGGACAGTTCAATGAGAGTGTTAGGAAGAAGAACTAACAAGAGTTGGAGAAGTATGTGGAAAGCAGACCAAGACCCATGGGCATGCCAGTTGGATACATAATCTGTTGATATGGATAAGCACTGAGGAACTTGGGGTAATGGACTGACATTATTGGATTTTCATGCCACAAAATAATAATAAAATAATTCAATATTAATACCATGAAGGACACACTAAAATAATGGGTCTCAAAGCGAGCTGCATTTTAGAACTACACAGGGAGTTTTTAAAATATTGATCCCCAGACTCCAGTCCAAACCAATTAAATCAGGATCCTTGAGAATGAGTTATTTTACAGTTTCCCAGATGATATTATTATACAGCTTGGGGTGAGAATTACTAAAGAGAGATGCAACTAGAGACAGAAATACCACTTACTGTGTTTCCCCAAAAATAAGACCTAGCCAGACAATCAGCTCTAATGTGTCTTTTGGAGCAAAAATTCATGTAAGGCCCGGTCTTATTTTACTATAAGTAAAAGAAAAAACGATTTACTTATAGTAAAATAAGACCGGGTCTTACATGAATTTTTGCTCCAAAAGACGCAGAGCTGATTGTCCAGCTAGGTCTTATTTTTGGGTAAACATGGTAGAAGTGTGTTAGTATTAGATGATGTGAAAAATCATGTATTCCTATCACTATGTTGTTCTGCACACCTGATGCCAATTAAAAAAAATGTATTCCTAAACTCTGTGAGTGACAGTATTCATGGAGAAGTTCTTTAAGCAGTAGAATTGACACAAGTTGATAATTAATTGAACACAGGGTATGAAAAACAAGAAGCAAAGATTACTCTCTAATGGTGCCTTGGTAAATGGTTGTGTCAAAAGGAAATACAGCAGATTGGACATGTGTGTGGAAGGTGGGAAGTATGTCAATTAAGAAGCTACCTATGTGGGACCGGCTCGGTGGCTCAGGTGGTTGGGGCTCCGTGCTCCTAACTCCGAAGGCTGCCGGTTTGATTCCCATATGGGCCAGTGGGCTCTCAACCACAAGGTTGCCAGTTCAACTCCTGGAGTCCCGCAACGGATAGTGGGCTCGGCCCCCTGCAACTAAGATTGAACACGGCACCTGCTGAGCTGCCGCTGAGCTCCCGGATGGTTCAGTCGCTTGGAAAGCGGACTCTCAACCACAAGGTTGCCAGTTCGATTCCCCGAGTCATGCAAGGGATGGCGGGCAGTGCCCCCTGCAACTAGCAACAGCAACTAGACCTGGAGCTGAGCTGCGCCCTCCAAAACTAAGACTGAAAGGACAACAACTTGACTTGGAAAAAAAGTCTTGGAAGTACACACTGCTCTCCAATAAAGTCCTGTTCCCCTTCCCCAATAAAATCTTAAAAAAAAAAAAAAAGCTCCCTATAATTTCATATATATTGTGGAGTACAGCATAAGGAATAGAATAGCATCAGTGGAACTGTAACAACTATATAGGATATCAGAGGGGTAGAAGATTGGAGAAGGGGGGTTATAGGAGTGTAAATGTCTAACTACTATTACATTGTTTTGTATGTACACCTGAAAATAATTTTTTTAAAAAGCTGCCATTTTCCTTTAGATCCTTCACCAATGACATAAACACACTTAAGTATATTTTCTATTTGCCCTGTTGTAAATCCTTGGGCCAGATACTGTAACTCAGCTTCACCTCACCTTTTCATTCCTTTGCTTGTGGTGGTGGGGCCTGGACTCTGCAAACCACATTTTTGCTTCTCAAGGCTGGTCCATGTTAGGCTCTTCCAGCAGGAGGCACGACAGGGAAACTACAACACTGGAGAGGCAAAAGGGATTTACTCTTTCCTGTTTGCTTCTTGGTGACTTCCTATCTGTTTGAGCTACGATGGCCATTGAAGCAGCTATTTTTATAGAAGAGTTAAATAAGCACTCCCAATAAGTGCAAAATAGAAGAACCTAGGAGTTGTGACTTTTTCTTGTACCACCTGATGGAGAGAGGGAGGGAAAGCCCTCAGATTTAGGCCTTCAGATGGCCGCCACTTATTTGGAACTCTATTTCCTCAAACTTTAACCTTCCTCCTGCAGACCTTGCTTAACCCTTCACCTTCTAGGAGTCCCCACCTATTTTCTTAGGGAAATTCAATTTCTCCCGACATGAGAAAGGAACCACATCATTGTGTGTGGTTAATCACACAAGCTTTGTCCAGATGGTGATGGAGTTTTCCTTGGCCTGGGTTTTGCCAGAGAAACACAGGAATTTTCCAGTGGCACTGTGGGCTCTGGTTTTATGAGCTAAAGATGGTGAGTGATGTGAATCCAGATTGATCTCTCCATCAGTGAGCACTGCTGCCATTTTTCGCCTGATTAACGTTAAGAACAAGGGCAACTCTCTTCCATGAGTATTAATTTTCTTCCCAACACAACATGACCTAGCATTACATGAGGAAGGTATAATCTTCATACTGATGTGACTTTGACTCTATTCTTTTGGGAAAAAAATAACACTTGAATTCCTGGATATGGATCTTCTGATTTTTCCCCCCGAGCGTGTCCACATTACTAGAACTATCACTTTAGTTTAGAATCACTGTTTATGAATCATTTAGGGAAAATGGTACCAGCTCTAATGGATTCTTTTCTGACAATGTAATATTTCCTCTCAGGCAAGTGTAGGTGATGGGGTAGGGGGATCTCATTTTATCCCATCAAACTATCTGTATCTCTATCTACCTCTATGCACAAAACCATGACACCTGATCTTTCTAGGGTAGAAGCAGAACCAAAAGTATTCATGTTACGTCTCCTGTCTTTGATTTGACATATAATTTGAGATTTCTCACCCTACAAGCAGCTGATTTCATTTCAAAATCATAAACTAATATTCATTCTTCTAGCTAAAGTTCTAAATATATAACCAAAACACTTTGTAATAACAGAGGAGAATCAAAAAGAATACACTGGCACTGTTCTTATACAAGTAACAGAGCAAATTAATGCAACTGCCACCATCTGCTGATGAGTGACGTGGGATCTTTCCTTTAAAAAATGCATTTTTTTAAACAAAATAAACATGAACATAAATGACAAATAATTACTGAAAAAAGATGAAATGTGTAAAAATTTCCCGATACTCTCTAAAAACGTGAAAAGATGAACTCTATAACAAGAGACCAAAATAATAATAATAATAATAAGAAGAAGAAGAAGAAGAAGAAGAAAACAAATGGAGATACAAAGGCAGAGTTAAGGGAAAAAACTGAATAAAAGTCAAAGCATGAATGTATGAAAAAGAATATAAATGGAGCCACTACAAAACAGAGTTGGAGCCAGCATCCCAGAGGAATTGCTTGCATCTCTTACTCCTCAAACCTTCGGAATGTTCGAAATGGGCAAAATAACCTTTGGACTGAACCAAAGCAACACTGTATTCCAAATAAGTGTTTGCAAAACTAACAGGAAAGTATACATCCTGACTACCACACTGAAAATTAAAAAGATTCTTTAGAATTAGCACCACCATGTATAGCTAAAGAATAACTTAGTTTATGTGTACCTATACAAATTTCTTCCTCAACTTAACACCCATAGAAAATCTGTTCTTCTATTCATGTAATTACTGCCCCTCCTTTTGTCATAAATACCCTTGCTTTCATTTCCTAATTGTAACACTGTTGCGGTATCTGCCTGAATCACTGCTTCCCAGAATTGCAATTTTTTAATCTCAAATAAATGCTTGCTGCCTCTGTGACTTTTTAGGTTAATAAATGATATATGAAAAGAACATTTGAAACAGTAAGAAATAATTGACTCAGAACAGTTAAAAAAAAAAACTGGGAAAAACACTGAGTGCAGTAGAAAAGATGTAACTCAAAGGGAATAAAGCAAATCAAAAAAGGTAACTGTCTGAGACTTTGGCACACTCAAATTATTCTCCTGGTCTTCCTGACATGTTGCCCAGCTAGACTATATTTTCCAAACCCTCTTGTGGCTATGTGTGGTCACTTGTCCCAGATCTCACCAATGTAATGTGAGTATTAGTGAGTTAGGCAAGACACTTGCTTGGACAAGACTTTTTCAGATTTGCACTGTAGTCTGAGTCTCTTTCTATGCAATTTTCTTTATTTCTCACCCTTTTAGAAGTATCAGGCCAGCATTACCGCCTGAGGCTCTCCCTGCCTACTTCCCTCCCTTTTCCTTTCAGCACTCACTTGTACCCGACCTAATAGGGAATACTTTGTGTTTCATTATTAGGTGTGATGTTTCTTTAGGATCTTCTATTAGGTCCCTTCTATTTCTAATATCTAGAAGTTTATCATGAATGAATGTTGAATTCGATCTAAAATTTTTTACATATTGATATTTTTCTTTTAGTCTTCTAATGTGGTTAACTATGTTAGTTGTATTAATCTGTCTTCTAATAGTAACTGAACTTTGAAGCCAGTTAATCATGATACATAATACTTTTAGAACTCAGAATACAAATGAACAGGAACTATACATTCTTTAGAGCAAAGTAGTTATCAGTTATTATTTACCTGCACACAATGAGCAATATATGGGCAATATTAATACTTTACCAAATAGTTGTTTTAATTTGAGTTGTGTTTTTTTATTTACCTCCATCAGTAATGCAGTTATTTATATAATCAGTAAAAGAGTATTTGTTGAGCATACACTATCCATGAATAAACGCCATTCGCTCTTCTGGTACTAGAGTACAAACATGACAAAGCCATAACCTTTGCCATTACGGAGCTCATAATTTAGGTGTGTGAATGGAGTATGTGTATGGGTGTGTTGTGTTGGACCATAGGGTGAGATTGGCAGAGAGAGGGAGTAGAACAAAAGATAATGTAGAAACACATACAGTAAGTGTTGCACAATAAATGAACAAAATGCTAAGGAACTAAATTTGGGAAGCACTTCAAGTCATTAGACTTGAATCTTGAATGATACATGTTCACCACAAAAAAGATGATGGTGGAGAAGGAAAGATTCACAGACGTTGGTCCTGGTTGAGTATTTATTGGTATGTGCCACGACATTAACGCCTTCGGGATAAAGTAGGGATTATTCACAAAAATCTCTATTTCCGGTTTAAATTATGTCATCAATGGAAAGAAACAACTTTCCCAAAGAAAGCAACTTGCCTGCTTAGGAAAGCTTTTGTATGAGCAATCAATCAACAGTTCTGGTTGATACACAGAGCAGCAATACTGAACTGGGCTGCCTGCAGGAAGACAGTACCAGAGTTCATTTATATTCAGTTTTTCCAGTCTTCTAATATTACTATTTTGTTTGTTATAGTGTATATGTAATTTACAGTTATCTGTATATTGGGAATGCAGGCTCAAGTTTTATTAATGCGAATATTTCCTCAAAAAAGTTTGGGGACCACTGCTCTAGAGTACTCCGAATTCCTCAAAGAAAAACTAACTTGAATTTAACTGTATTTAAAGCCACATAACACTCATGTCTAAAACACTAGCAATATACATAACAGAACGAGTGGCTGGGGAAATTCCTTTTTTAAGGGCCTTACTTGTAGACAATCCCAGAGGAAGCTGCTTATACAGTTGTTAAAAAAAAATTGAAAAAAGTTCTTAGACTTTGTTTGCCGGTTTGGCCGGCCGCCGGAAGGGGAGAAACTCGGGTTTTACGGTCCTTATGTCCAGGTACCGACCACAGTCCTACTGGTTGTGTCGCTTGGTGCGTAACCCAGGGGAGCCGGCTGGTCCACGGTCTCGGCGAAGCAGGAACACCTTTCGTGCCCGGTGAACTCGACACCGCGATAACAAGGCCGTTGACGCCTGGTCAGAGCTCAGCGTGTGGGACTTTGCTAAAGCGCCTGTAACATCTCCAGGCGCCGTACGAAGCCGGCGCGGGGCGAGCATCACGTGCCCTGCGTGTGCTGATCTCGCGCCTGCGCGCTGCTGTCCTACGCGCTCATTAGGGCTCCTCTACCCGGCAAACTCGCCTTCCCTCTGTATCATCACTTCCGGCGGACGCTTGGTGTCATTGGAATCGTCACTTCCTGCCGGTAGCGGTGTGGACGGTGCGGGTCGTGGCCGCGGCTTCTCCGAGTCTCCCCTCTCCCTGTTTTCCTTCCTCCCTCCCTCTCCCTCTTTCTGCGGCTGTGGGTGGCCAGTCGCAGACTCCCTGACCCATCCCTAACCTTTTCCTAATTTCGGTGCCACCGGATTGGCCTCCTTTTTCTGTTTTCCGGTCCAGCCCCAGTGTCAGGGCGGGGGCCTTGAGGAGCCAGAGACGCTGCAACTGAGGAGAGAAAAGAAGGAGACGAGACCCCCGGCTCCCCAGCCCGCTAGCGTGGTTCGCCGCCGCCATGGCAATGAGGCAGACTCCGCTCACCTGCTCCGGCCACACGCGGCCTGTGGTGGATTTGGCTTTCAGTGGTATCACGCCTTATGGCTATTTCTTAATCAGCGCCTGTAAAGGTGAGCAGGGCTGCTGGTCCTGGTTTCCAGACGTCTAGGACTGGGCCGAAAGGGGATGGAGCCGGAACCCCACAGTGCCGGAGGGGTCGTGGGCATCTCAACCTTTGAGATGACGGCCAGAGGAGTAGTGTTAGGGGTTCCGCAGCGGCAGCCAGAAGAAGCTTTTCTGACACCTCCGACAAGGCTAGGTATTGCCTCCAACTAAGGCTTCTCATTTTACTTTTATTGCTATTTTTGGAGAAGCAGAACTGTAAACATGCCCAGATACCTTGGCCGCCAAACTGTAAATATCTTTCAAGGGTTTGGGCAATGGGGAAACTAGACCAGATGAAGTAATACCTTACCAAGACTTGTCCCTCATATTATCTCATTGGGTATTCCACTGTGGTATTAGCCCCATTTTTCAAATGGAGACCGAGATTTAAGTTAACAAGTTTGTCCAAAATAAGACTCGACTCTAGATTGTTCTGTTGCAAATCAGTATTCTAACCAAATGACAGACGCATCCCGGAGAGAATCTCTGGCTCAGTTCTTCAGTTAATTTATGAAGTTAGTTTATTTAGTTATACGCGTATGTAGTTACCTGTAATTTATTTCTGAACATTCTTTAGTGACCCCAGTGAAAATAGTTTAGACAACAAAAGCAATTTTTCCACTTGGTTATTCATCATGATTTTATGTTTGAATCATAGATTTTAAGTAATTTGAACTTACAAATCACAAGTCTTTTTAAATATTTTTTAGACGGCAAGCCTATGCTACGCCAGGGAGATACAGGAGACTGGATTGGAACATTTGTGGGTCATAAGGGTGCTGTTTGGGGTGCAACATTGAATAAGGATGCCACCAAAGCAGCTACAGCAGCTGCAGATTTCACAGCGTAAGTATAGCCAAAATGGCCAGCTTTGGAGGTCTCTGTGGGTTGTGTTCAATCAAACTTCAGCCTGTTATAAAATTCTAATTCAATGCATATGAATGTTTGTTCTCACCAAAATTGCACCCTGGTCCTGTCTGCTTCTTTCTCTTCAGTGGTTCTTACAATTTTCAGAGACTTAAGTGATTTATTCTGCTGTCTGGACCTGGGAATCTGCATTATTAACGAGCACTGCAGATAGTAAATGTTAGGGGTCATGTTTAGAAATATTGCTCCACATGTCCTTCCTGAGTGATACCTATAAACTCCTATGACTTTCTCTTGCTAACGGCCCCAGACTTTTTAGCCTGATCTCACTCTCAGTTTTTGTTAACTGGCTTTAGACATATTTAAAACTCCCATCAATTGCTCTTCATTTTCTAAGTTTAAGTTCTTGATATTTCCCTTATATCCAGATTATCTTTGTATTTGTTGATTATACCATCTTAATGCCTCCTGACTACAATGTTTCTTATGCCTCTGCCACTGCCTTAGTTCAGGTCCTGCCACTAGTCTCTGGTCTATTCATTTTCCATAATGCTTCCATTTGTCTTCCTAAAAACATTTCATTATGTCCCTTCTTTATCTAGTGATCTTCCTGTCTTCCCTGTGCTATTTCAGTGGTTCATGACCTTGGGTGTACATTAGAATACCCTGGGGATCTTTTAAAATACTCAGATGCATATGTCTGAGAAATTTTGATTTAATTGGTCTGGGAATGAAGTGCCCAGTATCGGGTTGGTTTCTTCCCCCGCTAAAGTTGTTACAGGTGATTTTGATGTGCAGCTTTAGAACCACTGGATTAAAGGTTAAATTTCAGTTGTTGGCACTTTAAGATTTGGCCCCATCCTAGTTTATTAGCATCATCTGGTACTGCACACTATATGCCCTACAACCAACTATATTACCTATTTTGATTTTTGGTTTTTGCATATATGTTATTACAGTGACTTGCAATGACCCATTTTTCCCTTCTGGGCATGTATCATTTTGTATAATCTTTGCATCTCCAGTTTCTAAGTGTATTTGTGACTTAGCAGATACTTAAATGTTTAAACTAATGAAGGCAATGTCAAGATCTATTGTACTCGTTCGTATAAAATAGACTTCGTAAGACTTAAGAGTCAGGCGAGTAAAAGTGGTTTTGTTGGTTTTTTGTTTTTAAGACAGAATTTCACACTGAGGAGCAATTGTAAATGTTTTGCTCCTTTGTTTTAAGCAAATGAACATATCAAGTTTATTATGAAAAACAAAGGCAGAGTGATGGTGGTGGATACATGACTGCATTTGTTGAAACTCAGAGACTTCTATACTGCAGTGAATTTTACTGTATGCAAATTTTAAAAATGAAAATTTAAAATAAGGAGAGGAAGATGTGCTTACATGGGATTAAATTAGAGATGGTACGAGATCAGTAAGAAAAGTTGTGTTAGTCTAAACTTTTTTGTGTGTCATCGATGAGTAGATTGCTATTATGTCTTTAGGCATCACCACCATGAGGCTTGTGCTGAGCCCTGTTGCGATTGTACGTAATATTGATAAAATAGGGAAATGCTTGGTTTTATATAAGTTCATTTTATGTCAACAGACAGCTTCAGGTCATATGTTGCTTTAGATGTCAGTGTGCCTATAAGGTGACAGAGACTCCTTTGATTGTTCATTAAGGGAGGTGAAAATAGGAAATAAAAGTGATGCTTGGACAAGGATTACTTACAGAGTTCTTTCTGCAAGGTAGAGGATTATTTCCTTTTTTGTGCTTACACCATTCCCTGTGTTAGAACTTCTGGCACTTTTATAGAACTTAGCTGACTTCTAAGTTGCTTCTTGACGTCTGGGGCCATGTCTTATATTTTTCTATCCCTTACGTATTCTTGGTTTATTCAGTACCTTATGCTTGTTGAATAAAAAAACGAGGAAATTTTCTAAAGTACAAGGATAAAGGATGGATGAATTATAGATGTTGGTTTTGCTTCTGGAACACTTATGGTTGGTTACCATGAGTTTAGCTTTTTTTCTTCTTCAACTCCTCCAGAGTTTGTTTTTTGCTCAATCCAGTAAGAACATCATCGTTGGGAATGAATGTCGTGGATTTTATAACAGAGGTAGAAAATTGGGATTAATAACTCTAGATTTCAAATTCCACTTTGGTAAGTGGATTTTTAAAATGTCATTACTGAAACTAGGTCTCAGTCCGGTGGTGGTAAGCTAATATTTAGTAAAGTATTTTAAATGAAATACAATTAAGTTATAAATGTAATGTGATTTTAGACACTATGGACATTAGCACTAAAAGAGACAAGCTTTTGAATTGCAGCTCTGGAAAGATCCATTTTTGTTAACCTCAGTTAGTTCTCTGTTATGTGGCCTTAACAGCATTAATTATGTGAGCAAAATGCTTTGTCACCTCCTACTTGATGGTTTTGCTCTGATCTTTAAGGGACCTGTGCAAACGCTTTTTAGGAAAGGCGCCCGTCTCTAAAATCTGTGAAGACTCTATCTAGGTTTATACATTTGACCAAATTGTAATGCCAGTCCTCAGGAAAAGAAATAAAGAGTATTAGACAGAAATTATTTATGTGATAATTACTCTGAAATGAAGAGAAAGAGGAGTGAAAAAGTGGCACTTTAAATACTTAACCTAGTCATGAAAAGAATGGTCAGGATTTTATCTTGCCACCAGGGGAACAGGTATCTGTTTAGGTATCTTTCAGAGCATTAATAACCAAAATCAAACATTTGAGGATATGTGTGTGGATAGCTATTCAGTGTTGTTTTTGTGCTTTCTTAAGATTTCAAGTTTCAGTGTCTGTTTACAAGAGGTATTAAAAGCATGAACGCTGGTTTAGAGTTGAATTCTGACTCCCAACATCTCTGACCTTGGGAACTTTATTTAACCTCTCAGTTTCATCTGTAAAAATGAGAATAGTAATAGTGCTTGCCTCATATGTTAATTGTGAATATTAAATGAGTTGATGTTTGTAATAGTTAGAAAAATGCCTAAAATCTAATAGCTATGTGTTACATGTGTAAGGTAACAATAATGAATGGCTACCACTCCCGCTAGACCAAAATTACACATATTATTTTGGAACTTACATGGCTAAAGCCATGAAACCTTTTGGTTTCATGCAAGGAAGTTTGAGTGAATATAAATATTAAGAAGGAGTACTATTTTCCCCCTCAATTAAGGCTTTTAGGGGCCATGATACAGTGGGAAAAATGGGAGCATTTGCATTAGGCAGACTTGAGTTCATGTGTTAGCCATGCTTTGTATTTCCAGTTTGATCATGGGATGCATCTTAAACTTTGTTTTTTGTATCTGTAAAATAGGTGTAATACCAGTGTGGTTATGGGAAGAATCACAGAGCTCTTTCCCCACTTACATTCCTGGGGTCTAGGATAGTGTCTGTTAGATAGTAGGTGCTCAGTAAATGGTAGCTGAGACTTACCCCTCATTTGTTCTGTGTCTGTGAGGTGTGGAAAGGTGTGCATTTATTGTGTATATTCTCCTTTTTTAATGACTTGTTTGGGGCTTGCTATTACGGAAGTTGATCCAGTTAAAGAGTAGTCCCTCAACTTACCTGATAATCATGGTTGGTATAAATCATTTCCAGCAAGTTCTTTTTTACCCTTCATTCTCATGTTTCTCAGAAAATTCATTAATAGTCATGTTTATCCAGAGAGGAATTTTGTTCTTGTTTCTTGTGAAGAAATTATGGAGAAAATATATTCAGCAGGGCCTCCCTGTGGGTCAGTTTAGAATGTTATCTCAAGGTGATTTAGGCAGTCAAAGCAGGCAATGAGTACACTGTCCCTTAAAAGCCATACTCTCTATATCTTTTAATTCATAAAGCTAATGTTAGCATTACTTCCCATGATTCTCTTCTCATCACCTCCACTTTCCTCCCATCCAAGTCATCTGGAGAGAGTGCCAAAAGTAGAGAAGGTTCCTATGCTCAGGTCCAGAGAGTACCTGAGTAGATCTGGGATTGGGTCCAGGAATCTACAGCTAACCAACATGTGTGATCACCGTTTCTTTCTTACAAAAGCCAATAAAAAGATCTAAGTTTTCTCTGCATGAGGTCCTCAGTAGATCAAAGGTGCTATTATCTCCTTTTTGATGACTTGGTCACATATTAAGATAGGTATTTTTTTACCTATTTAGTTTAGTTTGTTCGTTCTTGAAGAAATAAGTTAAGCAGCTCCTCTTTTGAAACTTGTGGCAAGTCCATTCTCAGTCTGTAAAAATATTGAATAGATAGCATTAATTATTGCATGCAAGAAACTGGAGATACAGAGGTATCAGTAGTTTAGGGAGATGACAAGTACTTCATGAATTGTGCAAAAAATAAGTGCTGCAGGATTAGTTTCAGGTGTACAAAACAATGTAATAGTTAGACATTTATCATTTATATCCCTCACACAGTGATAACCCCCCTCCCTCCATCTATTGCTTCTCTGACATTACATACAGCCATTACATTTCCACTGTCTCTATTCCTAACGCTGTACTCCACTTCTTGTATATGTGTGTGTGTGTATACATATGTGTATACACACACACACATATATGTGTATATATAGATATATAGAAAATTACAGTTGACTTGATTTGAGTCCTGCAGTCAGCTAGTTAATACCAGTTTCTTGCCTGGAGATTGAAAAATAAGTTAGAAAACATTTAGGTTATTCCAGATTCTTTTTAGGACTCTTATTGTAACTAATGGCAATATGCCCAAATTGGTACAAGTGAGTAGAATATGCTCTGTCAGAGTGTCATTCTCAATTTTAGCAGTGTTTCTAAATAGGAGGAACAAGACTATAGATACAGTCTCCCTTGGATGGTTCTTCCCTCACATCGGTTCTTTCCTCCTCACCAGTGAAGACATAGTCTGAGCAGAATCTTAAGATTTTAAGAAGTCTTTGGAAGATTTTTGAATGTACTTGAAATTAGTATTTCAAAAGGACAATGCCCAGAGTTTCTTTGTGAATAACTAGGATAGAAATTTCAGGTGTATTTGATGTTTTCTTAACTTGTGACACCTATCATCACAGCAGTATGGAATCCTAATATTTATAAACTCTTACTACTGATTTTCCTGTGATTAAGAGTAAACACGTTAAAAATAAAAGCAAAGCAAAATTAAGCACAGTAATCAGTATAAGTTCTGTGGCAGAACAGAAAGGAGTGGTTACTGGAGGTGAAGTACATAGAAGGTTTCATGAAAAGATTGCATTTGAAAGGAGCCCTGAGGATGAGGAAAACTGGATAGTTGAAAATATAAAATACTGACTTAGAACAATGTCAACAAAGATGTAGGAGCCTGGAAGAAAATGCATGGCTTATTTGAGCAATGGTTTCTAATCAGGTATGACTAGATTCAGAAAAATAATACGAAATGAGGTTGGGAAAGTAAGTTTGGGTCAGAGTAGGTTTGGGTCAGAGTTGAATTGGGAATGGGAGAGGTTCAAGCAGGTTTCCTTTGCAAGGAGAAGTGAATACTTGAGAATTCAGTAGCAGTACTACTCATAATTAACTTTATTTCTCTCAGAATGTATTTATTTAGCCACTCATATGATTCACGTGTGTAATACTCAAGGTTTACATTGTATCATCAGCATTTATTCCTGTTAGATGGTCATTTGTGTTGCTTTACCTTTGTACATGCTATTAATGCTTGTCTGCAATAGCTTTTCTCTTTTTTTCCCCCTGGTGTATTTTACTTGCTCTTTAAGACTTCTGATTCCACTGCTTAGATTTTCAGGACTTTCTGGCATGATTAGTGGCATGTTTTTTCTGTTTTGATAGCCACATATGTTTGTATTTTTATTATATTTATTAAATGTGTTATTCAATGCATGTTTTTCTCCTCAGCTAAAGCTCTATAAAAGTAGAGACTTTCTTTGAGATGATTTCTTCTCTCCCTTTTGTGCCCTAGCACTAAGTCTAGAATGGCATAATATTTGATACAGTTGTTGTGTGTTTATTGAATAAATGAAGAAAAGATATCTCTTGCTGTTTTACCTCTACTGTTTATTTTTTCATTTTATTCTTAAAAATAAGTGTCAGTTACTTTGAAATGGAAATTGTTAAGAAGAATGGCTTATTCACTCTTAACAGTTCTTTTCCCTGTATGCAAAGTTTTCTTGTTTACTTTTCAATGAGCTCTTCTGATCTAAAATGAGTTTTTTTTCTTCTTTAAGCGTTTTTATTGGGGGTACCCCTTAAAGTATTTTTGTAAAGTATTATTCAACCATTATCCCGTGATGTATACAGACATGTGTATAGGCACACAACCACACATATATTTTGGGTTGAGGTAGACCAGGGAAACATACAGTTGAGAGATTAAAAATTCTTAGTGTTAGCATTTTATGATCAAAGGCTAATACTTTGGGGGGAAGTTAATTGGACTAGGATTTGAGAATTTAAGAGTCAACTTTGAGGAAGAGGTGGGAAGAATATTTTCTTCTACTGTCTTGATTTAAAATTTTATGTAACTTGTATTGGGGCCTTTTATTCTGTAAGTTTTGTAAAGGATTTTTTTTGTTTTGATGTACATGAGAGTAGAGGATAGAAAAAATTGGAAAGGTGAAACTGAAAATTGGTTGAAATGTTTTGCAGTCTTGCTAAAACGATATGGCTATAGGCTAAAATAAAAGTAAGGGTACATTGGCTCATTTACTTAAATTCATAGATCTTTTCTACTGTCAAAATTAGATTGGTTATATGGCTTTTACAGAGAAATTTCTTTTCCTTTAGACTCATTTAAATATTTTATCAAATGAATTCTTAACAGTGGAGGGATATTAGAAATAATGGAGATTTATAATACATTTACTGTAACATTTCACATATGTAACTTATTTGGTAATTAATCATAAAATCCACCATTATATTTATCTTTCAATTTTATTTTTCACTTTTAGCAAAGTGTGGGATGCTGTCTCAGGAGATGAATTGATGACCCTGGCTCATAAACACATTGTCAAGAGTGTGGATTTTACGCAGGTATCAGAAAATGGAATTTATTTTAGGGAGTTAAAATGCTGTTTTGTATATTGGTTTATATTTGGCTTGGGGTCGGGGAATATTTGGTGTATATTGGCTTCTATTTTGATTTGATTGTAGGTTACGCTATACAGATTTATTTTTTCTTGGTTAATAATATGAGGCTTTTATAATACCCTGGAACTCTTGCATCAATCCTCCATCAATAACAACAAATATCTAAAACACCCAAATAATGTCTCCTAGCTACTTTATGGAGGGAGAGGATAAATTTGAGATCATCGAAGAATTGCTACTCCGGAGGGTGGAGAGCAAGATTAGGGCAGATTGAGAGAATTCACGTGATAGGTGGTGTTATACATCTGAGCTAGGATGTTTAAAGGGCTTTGGCATTATGAAAAGGGTAAATGCTCTATATAGTATTTTCTCAGAAGTAATTGGCATATGTTGCATCTCTTTGTGACATCTGTGAGCTTTGTTTGGATTTTATTTGTTGTTGAAGAAGTTTCAAAGAGATATAACCATTAAAATGGTTAGTAACATTTTACTTGTGTGTTTTCAGGACAGCAATTACTTGTTAACTGCGGGACAGGATAAACTGTTACGTATATATGACTTGAACAAACCTGAAGCAGGTAAGCATAATGTATACATGTTTGTGGTTTTATTTTCTTTTAATTCAAGTGAGTTTTCCTGATTAATTCATGTTCATGTGTAGTACTCAAATTTGGAAAAAAATTAAAACAATCCATCATCCAGTATTAATCATGGTTAATAGCTTTAGTTTTTGGTTCAGATTCTTCCAGTCCTTTTTTCTATGCATATATTTTTTACTATTGATTTATTTGCTGCATTATGCTTGTATAGCCTTACAAGGTACATGGTATAATACTAAGTTTAAAAAGGTGTGTAACAATGTTACTACCTTTTTGGTAAGAAAAAACAGTTATTTGTAGAAGGTGAGAAGGGTGAGAATTCTCAGTGTGTACATAAATTCAGATTTTTGAACCATGTGAATGTATTAGCTATTAGAATTAGAATCTGCAATGAATAATTTTTTCATGTCTTTAAATATTCTGCCTACTGTTTTTAATGACTATGTGGTTCTCCATCCTCTGAATGAGGGAATTAACCAAGCTCCTGTTACGACCTGTTTGGGCTAGTTACAAGTTTCAAATATTATAAGCAGTGTTATGCTCTACATCCTGATAGTTGCAGATATTTCCACCATTGTTTCTGTAGGATAGCTGTGTAGAAGTAGAATCGTTGGGACAGAAAAGGGGGGTACATGTGAAATTACCAAAGTGCTCTCCAGCAAAGTATAAAGATATATCTGTAGCTAACCTTTTCTATCAAACACTGATAATTTTATCTTTGCCAATTTAATAGAAGAAAATTATTTTGTTGTATTAATGTGAACTTTAAAAAATTATTCATGAGATTAAAATACTGTTGAGATCCATTTTAATGTATTTCTTTTTGGTGTGTGAACTAATTGCCTCTTCATGCCCTTTGCCATTTATCTGTTGTGACATTTAACTTTTCCTTACTGATTTTAAAGGTTCTGTATTATATTCTAATTTGTCATTTGCTTTTAAATTTTGTTAATAAGGTTTATGCTATACACATTTTTAAAATTTTGGTGGTGAAATCTATCATTTCTTTTATGAATTTTCTCATTGCACAGAACTTGTAAGAGACACCTTTCTTCCCTAGTCCAAATATTCACCTCTATTTTGTAGTAATATTGATGCTTTTGTAGTTACGTTATATGTTTTTAAAGCTACCAAAATTAGATAACAGAATTTTGTTGTATTATATATTAGTTGATATCTTAAGTTTTGTATCAGGCATTGTTTATTCATATATCAGTAAACAAGAAATTTGTAGGAAAGTCAAAGCTACGTTGGAAATTAAACAATTCTCAAAATACTTTTTCTAAAAGCATTTCTAAGGTGAGAAAACAAACTACATTAGTAGATTATTCTCCATTGGCACATGGGAAATTTTCTTTTTATTCTTTTTGATAACTTTATACAAAAAACATAGCAAAGTACTCTAACTTAATTAGTGTACTTATCTGACTCAGCAAGGTACTTCAGGGCTTAAGCGGACATTTTTCATCTTACGCCTTTCTCAAAGCTGCTTTTTGAAAGTGGTCTTTCCACTGTACTGGAGAGAGAAATAACATCAATTAACTGAGCTTTTATTGTATGCCAGACACCAGGTTAGAAACATTAGAGGTATATTCTCATTTGATCCTTATACTCAAACTATGAAATATAGTAACTATTGTCCCATTTTATAGATGAAAAAATGTAGTTTTCAAAGGGTTAAGTAACTTGCTTAAAGTCAAAGTGGTGGTGAATGGCATTACCTCCATCATCTGTTTTGCCCAAAGATAACAATGAGTGTTACTTTTTAAAACTCTTTTGAAGGAAAAGTTTCCAGCAGAAGACAAGTACCCATTTTTTTGATGCTTTGTTCTCCGTGTAGAATTATTCTTGGGAATACTTCACTGCTTTTTATTTCCCTTTTCTATTTCCAGCCCCACTATCCCCCTTTTTTTTCTGTTAGTACCACCAACAATGGCTTGGATGAGGGTCCTAGTGTTTGTGATAGTAAGTGCTAGGATTAGCTCAGGCTGTCATGTTTCTTGGTTCATAGTCTTATTAAATTATGGCACATTCATCTTTGTGTGTGTGTGTGTGTGTGCGTGCATGTGCACGAGCACGCAGTATGCTTTTGGAAGCATTATTTTGAAAGAAAAGTAACCTGGAGGGAGTGATGTATTCACTCTGGCTACATATAGCATCATGGTTCTTAGGTTCCTTGTCATGCAGATAAACTTTTGTTTCAATACAGAAAAACTAAATGTATTCTATATAAAGAGCAAGTTTGAATTGTGCTGGGTTGTCTAAAGTTGCAGTCCAATTTAAAATGTGTTTTTTCTTTTTGCATATTTAATTGCTCCAATATTGCTTATTTTTTAAAATCAAATATTAATAAGTATTTTCAATTGTTTCCTTAAGAACCTAAGGAAATCAGTGGGCATACCTCTGGTATTAAAAAGGCTCTATGGTGCAGTGAAGATAAACAGATTCTTTCAGCTGATGATAAAACCGTCCGGTAAGTAATCTTTCTTTAATAATTTAAAGTTTGAAAAAAATTTTGACCTTACAGCTTAGGTTTTAAATATTTTTCAAAGCTATTATGTAGGAAGAAGTCTCTGAACATTAAGACTTCAGCCGCACATAGGTCACGTTCTTCTGGAGCTATCCATTTACTGTTGTTAGGTTGGTGCAAAAGTAATTGCAGTTTAAAATTAAAAATAATTGCAAAAACCACAGTTACTTTTGCACCCACCTAATATAAACAGAGCCGAGTTCACAAGACACTTAATTAAAACTTGACACCTTTATAAGCAGGTGCTCTTAACCTGGGACAGGCTGGCTATAGGTGATCCATGAAACCCGTGAAATTCTCTATATAATTCTGTGTGCTGACATGTCATGTATTATTTTGTGGAAATACATAGCTATCATCAGATTCACAAATATAGAGTGTAAGAACCATTATTTGGAGCAGCACTGAAATTAATCAGATTAGTACTTAAGTGTCTTAATAACAGTTTCGCTGAATTGTTTGGGAAGTGTATTTAAGTGTTAAAGTTTGACTTAACAAACAAGCTACCAAATAATTTGACCTTGTTATAGAAACCCAAAACTTCTTTGTGTATCTGTAATTTATGAATTGGAATGGAACTGGTTTTACAATTGTGATTATTGTTTAAACTGCAGATGTAATTAGAATTTAAGCTTTTTTTCTTAAATGAGTAAATACCGTCATATTTTCCTCTTTTTTTGCAGCCTTTGGGATCACACTACTATGACAGAAGTGAAATCTCTAAATTTTAATATGTCTGTTAGCAGTATGGAATATATTCCTGAGGGAGAGATCTTGGTAATAACTTATGGCCGATCTATTGCTTTTCATAGTGCAGTAAGGTATGTCCAAGAAGTACCTTCATTTTCTTTTTTGACAACAAAGGATAACCTAGGGTACTTAAAAATTAGAAGGCATATATGAAAAGGTATTTAATGCTTTTAAAGGCAAATCTTGGCCTATACTATATAATAAGGAGGGGAATGTTTTCATACCCATTAATAATGTCTTTTTAAAGAGTTTGGTGTACTTTAATCAGAGTAATTAATCAAATTAACTTCCAGATATTTATTGGTAAAATTTAACAGCTTTTAAATTATATCTTTCTTTAAAGGATCAGTGGACTGGTGCTGTAATTAATGTTCGTTACTACATACAACAACTGTGATAGTGATTTTCCTATTATTTTCCCTTAAAAATTTTGGAGAAATAGTGTTTTTTTCTCTATTCCCAAGTTATGTAAGACCTAATGATTTTTAAAAAGAAAAGACTTAATTTTTATGACTATAAATGTAGTAAATGCTCTTGTTGAATATTTGGAAAATATAATTTAAAAATATTTACCCATACTTTTACAACCATAGGTGCCAGAATGTTAATGGTAGCTTTATTTTCTGCCAGTCTTTTTTTCTCATATATGTGTGTATATTTTTTTGTGTGTGTTTTGTTTGTTTGTTTGTTTGTTTGTTTTTTTAAACCCCTTTGGTTACTAGGACCCTAATGAGTGTAATTTTGATGTTTTGTTTTAAAATATATGTTCTTAGCCATTAAAAATTCTTGGAAAACATTTTTACTGGGTGTATTGCATTATAGATTGCACTAAATTATGTGTCAGTTTCCCTACTTTAACACTGCAATGAGTATTCTGGTCCATCTCTGAATGTTTCCTTAGAATAGAAACCTGTAAGTAGAATTAATCAATTCAAAGGGTAGCAATATGTTTAAAGCTCTTAGTATACATGGCATTTAATTGATTTCCATAAAGCTTATACTGTGACCAGCAGTCCTAAACTTTTGTCTAAAGGGCCACTAAGCTTCACTGAATGGCAGAAGGAAAGAGAAGGCAGTAAAAATGAAAAAGAACAATTAAGAATGTAAAGGAGTTCATATGCACACAGTGTATTGATAAAAATAGAATGCTATTGTCCAGAACCATTACATTGTCCCCACTGTGTTAACTGGTCACTCCTGGGCATACAGCCCTACTATAGACTATTGCTTTAAGTCCCATTTTAATGGCAGAGGTTTGTTGGCCTATTGAATGTTCTAACCTTTGGCCAGAAAGTTCTATTCAGTGATCTGTATAAGTCCTGGCTAACTTTTCATGCTTTGTGGTGTGTAATGATGGGAATAGGATGGTGGCATTTAGGAACTAGAATGCTCTAATATTTTGTACATGAGGCCTTTCAGGATTTTTAGAGTTTGGCCAGAAAAGAGGCAATATCCATCCATACTCATTGATAGTCAAGTGAAGCTGTTATGCTTTGATTTTTATTACATAGTTGTATTCTCAAATTTATGTTTTTACTAATTGATAATAAGAATTGATCCAATTTTAGCAGTTTTATATTTTATGGGATTAAAGGTTTATCCTATTGCAGAAACATAAATTCTAAGCAGTTGAGAGTAATGTAAAAATGATACTTTATGCCATGTTTTCCCGAAACTAAGACCTAGCCAGACAATCAGCTCTAATGCGTCTTTTGGAGCAAAAATTAATATAAGACCGGGTCTTATTTTACTATAATATATTTTACTTATATAAGACCAGGTCTTATATTATAGTAAAATAATATAGTAAAATATAGTAAAACGTAGTAAAATAATGTAGTAAAGTATTACATAAGACTGGATATAATATAATACCTTATATATTATATATTTTATATATTAAAGGTCTTATATATTAATTTTTGCTCCAAAAGATGCGTTAGAGCTGATTGTCCAGCTAGGTCTTATTTTCAGGGAAACAAGGTATTAATTAGCTACTATACAGCCTTTTTCTGTTTACAAAGATGATGCATATTTGTCATGGAAAAATCAATACAGAATCAAATTTTTTTCAAAGCAAAAAATCTCAATATATTAGCCATACTGTTTTACTTAGCCAGCATACTCATTTCCAGGAAGGCATCCACTGCACCGAATGTGGATATCCCTCTATAGAAATGTCTTTGTATTCTGGGGTGAACTTCACCTGGGCATAGTATCCTTTAGAACTTCTTTTGCTAATATTATTTAGAGGTAGTTTTTTTTTTTAACATCACTATGTTTGACTGAATGAATATTTAATTGTTCCTTGGCTTTCAAAATTTAGGAACAGTTTAACTATTTCCTTGTATTATGTAATATTCAAAAGTTGTCAATATTATTCAATTTTTTTTCCAGTTTGGACCCAATTAAATCCTTTGAAGCTCCTGCAACCATCAATTCTGCATCTCTTCATCGTGAGAAAGAATTTCTTGTTGCAGGTGGTGAAGATTTTAAACTTTATAAGTATGATTATAATAGTGGAGAAGAATTAGGTGAGTTGTCCTCTTCTTCTTCCCTTAAAATGATGTAGTTACCTTTATCAAATGTTAGGTTTCAGTAATTAACACCTCAGCAAATTTTTCAGCTAACCGAAACTTACAGCTTCCGAGTGAAAAAGGAAAGGATTTTTATCCACTTTGGGTAGAAATGTTCTCAGAACTATAAGCACAGTGTGATGAACTCAGTTTACCTTTTCCTTTTAGCTTTCATGGTATTCTGACATTGTATATAACAGAACAATATATTTATTGGGGGGGTAATCTTTTGTCAAAGTCGTGTTAAACAGATGAAGATTTATCCTTTCTGAAGTATAGTGCAAGTATGTAGCCCTGTCTGCCTGGCTCCCCCTCATTTTGCCAATGTAGGAATCCCTAAGGCTGTATAGCAAATGTGTGTGTGTGTCAGTGGGGGAACAGCTATAGCTTATGATAGGGATACCTTAGGGATCTGAATTGAAGGGGGGGGGGGGGTTGATATTTATTTATTTTATTCTTTTTTGGAATCTTGACTTTTGCTTTTATTTTCATAATAGTCCTTAATAAAGGAAAGGGAAACACATGTAGGATTAATTTGAAGTTAATACTCACCCTAACTTTACATTTATCTGATTGTCTAGGTATTTCATAGTATGATTCTTAGAATCTACTTTTAGCCTTCCCAAATAGTTTTCGCTTTTTGAACTAATATATTTAGTTTTTGTACTTTTTTTTTTTTTTTGTCTATAAGTTGCCACTTTGCTTCTAGATATCCTGCTTTACCACATGCTGTGAACTAAGCTTGTTAGAATGGTACACAAAGAACAAAATGAAAATTTTATGTTTTGCTTCTGTGGAAAAGCTGATGGATTTGGGTTGGATAAGTGGAACCTTGGTGAATGGACCATATAGTATCTATTTTAATTGCTTATGGTTCACCTTTTATTGCTTGAATATGTGACTTTTAAATATTTTTCATTTTCATTGTTTTTATTCAATGTCAGTTTTCAGAGTTTTAGAATGTTTTGGCCACATGTTTTATTTTCTTTGAAAAAGACCAGTGAATTATTTGCCAGATATCTCAGGTCACAGGTAGTGAATACCAGACCTTGGACATAGCCATTCTCATTCCAAAACCTCGTATTCTTTCTACTCTCATGATATTTTCTGGTAGGACAGAGATGGGGTAGATGATATATGAGGGTCCTTGAGCTTAGGGTCATTGACTTGAATTGACATGGAGATGGAAGGAACATTGGTCCAGTAAAGAGCTTTGAAAACTAATAAGGTGATGAGGCATTAGAAAGTAAATGAGAAAAGTTAATAAATAGGGATATGACTTAAACAGAACACCACCACTACTAATCTGTACATTTTCTCATTAAATTCCATAGATTAAAATATGTAAGGCTAAGTATTCATTGTACGTCTTAATGTTCTCATGACAGAATGACTACGTGGTGGACTCTAGAATAGTCTGATAGGAAATTAAGAGACAGTGTGTAAAAAGAGCTCCATCTGGTGGCTCTCTATAGTTGTAATTAAGAATTGGTTCCCTAGTAAATAGGCAATGAGTTTAGGATGTGGAAATTGGGATTGAACTAAGAGACTTTAGATCTACTTTCTGTAGAATTTAGACTGGGGGTTTCATTTACTCCTTCCTTCATCTCTAGTGGGACGTGAAACCTTATTTATTTATGTATTTATTTATTTTCATAGAGCCAATCTGAAACCATAATGTGTGGTAGAATTGGGAAGGGATAATCTTATGGAGAAATGTTAGACATTAAGATGCCATTTGATGGGAATCCTTTTATTTTTGATTAGATATAGTTCTTTGTATTTGCCCTTATTTTACATCTTTCCAGTATTGCAGACAGTATTTTCTTTAGTGTATCAATACCTAACCAATATTTATTAAATTACCTAATAGCCCTTCTCCTCTTTCAGAATCCTACAAAGGACACTTTGGTCCTATTCACTGTGTGAGATTTAGTCCCGATGGAGAACTATATGCCAGTGGTTCTGAAGATGGAACATTGAGACTATGGCAAACTGTGGTAGGAAAAACATACGGCCTTTGGAAATGTGTGCTTCCTGGTAAGAATTTTTTCAAAGTTATCGAATTAAACTTTATGATTTTGTGTCATTTTTCATCATTAATTCTATTTCAGTGTTTCTGTTTCCTATAGATTTTAAATTATATAATATGGTTTATTCAAAGAGAAGCCCATTATCATAAATTAGCTGCTGTGTTCTTATTTAAATTTTTTTGTTGTGTAATCTATTCTGTTACTACATTTTTTTCTAAGTAACCAGTATTTTTATTAAATATAAAAAGCAATACTTTAAAAAATTTTTTATTAGTTTAAGGTGTACACCCTCCCCAATCTAATACCCCTTTGACATCTTATATAGCTCTTACAGTCCATTGACTATATTCCCCAGGCTGTACTCCACATCCCGTGACTCTGTGTGTGTGTGTGTGTGTGTGTGTGTGTGTGTGTAATTATAGTTTACATTCAGTATTATTCAACTTAAGCTTCAGGTGTACAAGTACAGCACAGTGGTCAGGCATCTACACAGTCCATGAAGTGGTCTCCCTGATAAGTCCGGTGCCTCTATTACTAAATTTTTACACTGGTTCATTTGGTGAATGGAATGGACCTAATTCAAAATTTGTTAGAGGACAAAATAAAGAATTTATAAGTAAATACTATATTTAATCTCTGAGTTACATTACTCACTGGTCCTTATTAAAAAGGGAGACATGTTTTTAATAAAAATACTTCATATTGGCCCCAAAGTATTTGTGGAATGAGCCTAAAAGTAGTTTTTGAGGAAAGACCTATTATAATTGCTAAAAAAATTGTTCCTATTATGTTTTGTATCTCATTGATTGAAATGGTCTTGACATGCTCTTCTTGCTTATTAAATACTTTCTGTTACTGGTAATATTGTAGTCATGTCATCATCATTGCTTTTCTTTTCATAGAAGAAGATAGTGGTGAGCTGGCAAAGCCAAAGATCAGTTTTCCAGAGACAGCGGAAGAGGAGCTAGGTAAATGCTAATGAATTAACTTTTGTAGAGTCCTGGGGGATTTAAAATTGAAGTGTAATGTGATTTTACTCATTGACAAAGGACATTTATTAAATATGAACATATTTAAATAATGTAAAGTTTAAATATGTATTTATATGTACATATTTATAAAACAAAGATTTATAAAACAAATATTTAAATACCTATCACATAGTAGTAGGCACAGAGATGTATTATGAACATGACTGATGTAGTTACGCTTAATGAACTTATTTAGGAGGCAGATGCTAAAATAAATAAATAAATTATTGCAATTGTAATTGTTACTTAACATTGATTGAGCACTTATTACATACCAAGGGCTCATTCCCAAATCTAGAATTATAAATTGTAACGCCCTGATCATATATTGTTTGAAGTCAAATAAAGCCAGATCTTTCAAAGATACGACTTTACTTCAGTGTTTATTAGTCAGCCATTGAAAATTTAGCCAAGGAGAGGGGCCCCTTAGGGGTTAAGTTCTGGTATAAAAGAATTAATGGGTAAAACACATGAACTCTTTCTGCATTGTTTTTTCAGTGGCGTGAGTCTAGTCATTAATGGCATGTACACTTGTTCTCTTTTGCTTCCCCTTACCAGACACTTAAAAAAAACTTTTATTTCTTCATTATACAGAAATGTAGATTTGCTTCTTTATAAACTTAACTAATGTGATTTTTTTTTTTTTTTTTTTGTAATTATAGAAGAAATTGCTTCAGAGAATTCAGATTCCATCTATAGTTCGACTCCTGAAGTGAAGGCCTGAGTATCAGGCATATGCCACAGATAGTATACAACCTGCGGACTGAAACAAGCAAGCAGAGAATAGCATCAGCTTTCCAGAGTTACTCTCTGCTTAAGACAAACATGAGCAGTAAATAATGAGGGATATTAATTAGCTCCAGTCTGGGAACTAACTTGGTGTTAGTAAGTGAAAATGCAGGAGTATCAGATGAAGGCAAGAGGAGGTATGCTCATGTAGTACAATGGCGTGTTGTCTTTTTAATGAATATGTGCCAGCCAACATCCAATTTCTCTTATTACAATTAGATTTCTTGTAGCTGTTTATGTTATTATGGAGAACAAAATATATTGACATATTTTTCTGACTTTTCCCTTAAAGCAGAAAGCCTGTTTTTGCTTTGGTTGTCAAGAAGAGGGAATACATGATAAAGGAACTGGTTTGATTTCTCTTTCATTGTATGCTGCTTCTGAACATCTAATTGTTTTTAGTTGTCTAAATAAAATGCCTCTAAAACAAAACAATGTTTGCTTCTTGGGAAAAATTGATAGATTGGAGTTTTGTAAATGGAAATCACCAATAAGTTTTTCTGTATAATGACTATATCAAAACACAATCTGATTAAACAATCTGTATGAACATATTGTTTCCTAGTTTTGAAATTCACTTGCACTGAATTTTTTTGAAATTAACTGGGGTTGCATTTACCTCCCTCTTAGACTGGATATAAATGATTTCACTTGCCTTTAAAAAAAAACTTTCAAAATAATGACTTGTTTAAATAATACGTGCTAGCTATAAGAAAAGCAATTCAGAATTAGCAGAAAGATGATAGAAAAATCAGTCAAAATCCCACCACCCTAAAATCTATTAAAATTGAGTGCATATCAGTGCATACAAATGCATCTCTCTCTGTGTATATACAGATAGATAGATTTCACAAAAATGGGATATTTGTAGGCCTGCAACGTTTATTTTGCTTTATCCTTTAAGTTCAGGTGGCATTCAAAAAGTCTTTTTACCAACATTCCAGTGAAATGATTCAGCTGCGTTTAGACTTGTATTTATTTATTAAAGTACAGAGGGGATATAATTTGGAATAACATCTCTGCCAACTTCCTTTTTCTCTCTATTCATCTTGTGAATGAGCCTTGATAACTTGAAAAGAAATAACCATCCAAAGAATATACGTTTTTGAAGATTTGCGGTAACCAGAAGAAAGCACTGTCGGATGACCACCCGAGAGGGCCAAGAGAGGTGTGTCATGAGAAAGAGCCCGCGGATAATCCACACAGACTCGGTGGCTGATGATAGTTTGCTGCATGCCTGGTCCTCTGCTTTGTAGAAACAGCATTACCCATGTGCCACAGGTTGCTCAGACTCTAAATCAGAGTCTTACCATAAATAAAGTTGAGATTCATATGCACTAGATTAGAATCATGAAATTGGTATTTATGAAATTTATGATCCAAGGGACTTTCTTCTACTTGGGTGTCATAAAGACTATGCGTACACCATCACTGGGTAGAATATGGCTTGGAATGTATAAGTTTGTTTTGAGTTAAGTTTGTAAGGTGAAGAATTTCAGGCATGAAGAACTGTCATAATATGCCTTATACTTCTTGTGTGACTAGGATGTTCGTGTTGGTCAGATCTCCGGTTGATGTATAAGTTACGTTCTCGTGCTTTTAGCACGTTTCTAGGTACTGGTTACTTAGTTAAGTCAGTGTATGTTTCACCTTTGCCAGGATAGTAGAGTTGCTTATGATTGTTAGCTACTTTTGTTTTAACAACAGAGGGCATGTTTTTAGGAATTTTGCTAGTTTTACTCTTAAAGGTAACCTTGTTTTTCCTTTGTAGCCTTGTATATACTGAATAAACAGACCACCTGGCAAGGTGTGAAAACAATCAGTGTTTGGTATCCTTTGTGTATTGGTTTTCTGTTGCTGCTGTAACAAATTACCACTGATTTGTGGCTTAAAACAGCGCAAATTTATCTTAGAATTAATGAGGTTGGAAGTCCGAAGTGAGTCTCATTGGGCTAAAATTAAGGTGCTTGGTAGGGTTGCATTCCCTCTGGAAACTCTGGGAGAGAATATGTTTCCTTTAGAGGACAGGAGCATTCCTTGGCTCGTGGTCCTTTCCTCCGTCTTCAAAGCCGGCAGTGTAGCATCTTCAAATCTATGCCACCCTCTTTCCCTTAAAAAGATGTTTGTGGTTACATTGGACCCCACCCACCCACTAATTTCCCCAGTTCAAGATCCTTAATTTAATCTGCAAAGTTCCTTCTTGACATATAAAGTGACATTCGCAGGTTCCAGAGATTAGGACATGTCTCTCTTGGGGGCCATTGTTCTGCATATCATACTTTGTAATGGTAGAATCCTACAGTAGAATTTAGCAAAAAGTTCATATAAAAGATGTGATTGAAAAATGTGGTGAATGTTTAAAAAATTTATTAGACAGTAAAAGACACATTGCCATTAACCCCCCTCAAAATACTTGCTCTCACTTCGAACACACCCATCTTTCTTGCCACTTTCTGAAGCAGTTCTGGAAGTTCTCTTTTGTGAGTATCTTTACTTCATTCTCCATCATGTCAATGCTCCCTGTCACGTCGCTTCTGGCATAGCAATTTCTGTCAAATAACATTACGGTGTGTCCTCATCCATCTTACCGGACCTGGTACCTTGTAACTTCTGGCTCTTTCCTAAAGTCAGAATGACTGAAAGGAAAAAGCTTTGAATAAATTCAAGACATCGAGACAGGCATGACAGTGCAACTAAAGACAAAAGAGGACTTCCGGAACTGCTTCAGAAAGTGGCAAGAACTATGGGTAAATGTGTTCAAAGTGAGGGGGAGTATTTTGAGGGGGATTAATGGCAATGTGTCACTATAATAATTTTTTTAATTTAAACATTCACTATATTTTTTTATCACACCTCATGTATCTACTAAAATTGCTCTTGTGAAAGTCTCCAATGTCCTGTGTCTTTCTAACTCAGTGATTACTTTTCTGTCCTCATTTTACTAAACCTGCAGCATGCAGTAGTAGTCTACTTCCTTTTTTTTTTGAAATATTTTATTTCCTTTACTTCTATGAAACCATACACCTGGTCTTCCTTATACCTTTCTGACTGCTCTATTTGCCAATTCCTTTTCTACTTTACCTCAGGTCTGGGCTATATCTTCTAGCTCCACTCTCCAAAGGAAAAAAAAATCATCCATTATGGCATTCAGTATCTTATATCTCTGAAGTTTATATATCCATCCTGCCTCCCTGAGTACTAGAGTTTAAGGGCGTAGTTGAGTGTTCCACCTGAACCTTTAATAAGCTTCTAGACCTATCTAAAACAAATTCTAATTTTTCAGCCAAACCTGTTTCCTTCTCAACTTGTTACCCATTCCAGTACGTGGCACTACCTAATACTCATTTGTTCAAACTATAATAAAAGACACCTCTCTGGCTCCTTGGTAATCCCCATATCTAGTCTACATGCAAGTCCCCTGAGCTCTTCTGCATCTGCCTTGCCTCATCTCCATTGTAGCTCCCTAGGCCAGGCTGTCTTTATTTCGCAGACTATTGCAATGCCTTCCTAACTATTCTCTCTTGCCCCTACCCCCCTACCCTCCCTGTATCCCATTCGTCCTCTACACAGTAAGAAAGGTAATTGCTTTAGGCTTTGAAGAGGCCAGTCAACTGCTTTGTTTAAATCCATAGTGGCTTCCCATTATACCATATTTTTACTATCATCCTACACTAGCCTTTTGTGACCTTTCTATTTTTCCCTTGCTTGCACTGCTCTAGCCAAAGTTGCTTTATTTCTGTCTTAAGGCCTTTTCACTTGGCTTGCTATTTCTGCTACTTGGTCCACTTTTATCTAAATATTTGCATGGCCAACACTTTGTGCTTCAGGTCCCAAGTCCTGCATCCCTTCTTTTGTCACTTGCTGTTTTGTTCTATTTTATCTATAGTTCACTGTCTGAAGTTACTTGTATATTTTTTGTCTTCACCAATACTACCTTTGCCTAGACAGCTGGCTGGTATGGTATGTCAAAAGTACTCAATAGTTACTGAAACAAGTCCCTAAAATGAGTACCAAATCTTAACAGACCAGGAAGATTATTCCCTAGTTATCCACCATACAACAGACCATCCTCTCTGAAGAGTCAGATGTGGTAGGAACCTACTCAGAGTCCTTGCCTCTCCTGGGAACACTTGTACAGCCTCCCAGTTACCTAGGAGGAGTCCAGCTTGTGTGATACAGTCCCCTCAACTCCGCCCACTGTCCTTCCCATTCCATTTGGGCTTCCTTTCTGTGTTCTGATGTCCAGTAGGTCATGGTCACCCAAATTCCTGCCTAATTTTTAGGAATTTATGAATCATTATTTCTCAGCTTTAGTGCCATCCAGGTTTCTTCCAAGAAACCAGGATTGACTATGGGCCATCAGTTCTCGAGAATTTTTCATGTCAGGAAATAAAGTTCAGCACATTCTTGTATATGGCTACAAAGTAGTAAAGATGTTCCATAATTTATAATAACTTACAGGTTACATTTTTTAATAGTTCCAATTCAGTGAAATTATTAATTTAGCTTCCTTTTCTTTGAGGCCAAGGTAAGGGGGAAATGGGTGTAATTTTTCAGAAAACAGCAACAACAAAATGGGGAATTGAACATGTGGCCCAAGGGAAAATATTTTAGTAGGTTCTTAAGTTTTATACCTCGATGTTTTAAAACAAAAAGTAGTAATTCCTAATGGGGTATATATATCACTGGACATGCTGATCTCTACGGGTATTTCTGAGGAAGAATTAATGGAACAAGAATATTCTCAGGAGGCTTCGCTTTTTGTAGCTTATCTATAGGAATGCACAATTTGCAGTGTGACTGTAAGATCAGTATTGTTCTTGAAACAAATGAGATATCTAAAAAATTTACCAGTGGAAACCAGGCCAAAGCATGCAGCTAACTGATAGCTAATGAACAGTAATAATATTTTATAGGTTGAATCACTTCATATAATTAATGAGAGAATGATACTTGGTCAAGTGGAAAATAACTGATTTTTAGTTTATGAACCACATATACAATGGTGGTCCCATAAGATTATAATGGAGCTGGAAAACTCTTATCGCCTAGTGACGTCATAGCCATCTTAGCTGTCGTAGCACACACATTACATGTTTTTAGTGATGCTGGTGTAAACAAACCTGTCCTGCCAGTTGTATAATTATAGCTCGTATGTACACTACATTATGCTTGATAATAAATGACTGTGCTACTGGTTTATTTGTTTACTATGCTTTATATCATTATTTTGTAGTGTACTCTTTCTGGTTTTTAAAAAAAGTTTGCTGTAAAGCAGTATGCCATGTTACCCTGGCAGCAGCCTCATACATCTCATGTTTACATCTTATGTCTCTTGAATGCATCATGTTCTCTTCTGGTTGATTTAATCTTGTGTTTTATAAATTTAGGTGCACAGGTTTATAAATTCTACACCAGTGTACAGTAATGTCCCCGGCCTTCACATTCACTCACCACTCACTCACTGACTCATGCAGAGCAACTTCCAGTCCTGCAAGCTCCATTCATGGTAAGTACCCTGTACCATTTTTTATCTTTTATACTTTATTTATACTGTAACTTTTCTATGTTTAGATATGTTTACATACACACTTACCACTGTGTTACAATTGCCTACCATATTCAGAACAGCAACATGCAGTACAAACTTGTAGCCTCAGAGCGATAGGCTACACCATACTGCCTAGGTGTGTAATAGGCTGTACCAGCTAGGGTTGTGTCAGTGCATTCACTCTATGATGTTTGCACAACGATGAAATTGCCTAACGATGCATTTCCCAGAACAGATCCTGTTGTTAAGCGGCATATGACTGTATGTGGGAAACCTAATTTCAGAAAGATTAAGTGGCTTGTCTAATGAGTTTTGCTTCAAATAGTGGGAATAGTAAGTGTGTGGTCTGTAGGGTTATGTTGCCTGGTTTTGAACCATCCTCTAGCATTTACAGACCAATCTCTCTGACACTTAATTTTTTTTGTTTATCTGTAAAGGAAGATGATAGTTCTCACACGGATATTTTTGGGGGAGATATCAAATAATTGATTTAAAAGGCTTACCTCATAGAAAGCACTTTATATTACCTAGTATTATACATGCTATCAGTGATTCCGTAATTTTGAGATATGGTGAACCAATAGATTAAAAAAAATTGGGGAGGTGGGCAAAATGGAATGGTCTGCTTCTAATATTGCCAAGCAAGACTATTAAAAAAGAAAAAATAATTACCACCACCATCTTCATAAAAGAAGAACATTTTAAAATCCAAGTTGTACTGAAGCCCATAATCTCAAAATGAAGGACTGTTCTTTAAACTGAATAAATTTAGCCTCATGAAAGACTCAGTATAATTCTTATTTTTCTTCATAGTGAAGTGCGAATTAGATGGTCTATAAGTCTCCCTCCAGTTCTGAAATAATTCAGTTCTAATATTCATACTCTTCCCTAGTCCTCCCTGCTTCTACATTCCCCATCTAACTTAGAAATACTGCTTGACAATCCATCGTCTATATTTACCTAAGGAATGACTGCTCTTAGAAATCATCGAGTTAAGGACTAAATTCAAATGAAATTGGACTGGATGAAAGCATGGGCATTATAATAACATAGCACAGACAGTAATATACAGTCATTCATCTAACCAATATTCACAGTCTACTATGTGCCAAGTACTGTACTAGACCACTAGGCATATGACAAACCAAACAAATGGTCAATGCCCTTTGGAATTTAACATAGATTACACCTATCTCCCAGGACAGGTAGATTCTTGAGGCTTCAAGATAATTATGACATATTCCTAGAGCTTTAATTTTAATTGAAGAAGGAGTTGGGGGGAGACAAATAATTTATATGGCAGTTTAAATTTTATATTAACCTCCGCAAAAAGGAAAGGCATGCAAAATTTGCATGGATTAAAAGAATATAATGAAGACAGTTTTAAGTTTTACTCTTGTAAGAGCCAGTTGGGGCTATAGTTACAGATTGGCATGCATAGTTTGCTCTCCTCTGCATCTAGGTTGAGTCTTTACATTTAGCTTGCATAAACATCATTTGCGGGAACTTGTTAAAAATACAGATTCCAAAGTCCTATTGATTCTGATTCAGTAGGGCTGTCCGTGATGAAGCCTAGAATAGACTTTGAAAAAAAACTCTTGGGAGAGTCCAATATAATAGTGGTGGTCTATAGATCTTTCTTTGAGAGACCTTGCCTTAGGGGTTCTTAGAAGTTTCAGAAGGCAATAAATATAAAAGAGAAACTCAGTGAACTTTGGGAACATTCCTCCAATAAAGAAACTCATTTTTTTGCATGCTATCCCCATGATCTACGAATGCTGCCAATTTAACATACTTTGAAACTGTAGAGATTAATTCCAGATTGGCACTGTGCAACAGGTCAGTTTTAGAAAAAGTCCTTGAGAAATTCTGTCAGATGCATTGCTGAAATGTTTGCTGTAGGAGGCTGCCCTGATTCTGGTTTTTCAGCTATATTAGGATCTCACAGCTTTTTTGTTTTGTTGTTGTTTTAATAAATTTACATTGTACAGTATACATTCAATGTATGATGAATGGCTTGGAATCTGGCTTACAGTTGTTTCTGCCACCAAAAATAGAATTCTATTTGTTGTCTTTGTATCTTTTAGGGATGGCAGTGCTCTCCAGCCTTGGACCACCAGGAATACACCTGTAGTTGAATAAATTTTGGGTGTATTGACTTAGTGCAACAATGGAGAATGCTCACCACGGGGAACTGTGAGGTTTCTCAGTAAGAGGATGTTAGAAATGACATGGGATTTGGGGAAGGTTCAAGGAAGTGGGCCATTGCTCTGAATTGTATTGCTGGAAGAAAATGATAATGCTGTGGCAGGCCATCTTAATTTTTATCTAAAACACAAGAAGAATGGGGTAAGGCCAAAACTGATGGTTAAAGAGGGAATAGTCACTTTTAAGGTGTGACAGTTAAGTTCACGAACTCATCCTAGAGAAAGTGCTACGTACCTCATTGCTGAATATCACTATGGTCACCTTCGAAGTACTTCCCTTGGGAAGCTATGCACTGACGCCAGTGCCTAGTCCACTCTTCCAAGCAATTTTGGAACTCTTGAATGGCCATCAGAGCTGTCGTCGTATTACCCTTGATGTCCTGAATGCCATCAAAGTGTCTTCCTTTCAATATTTTATCTTCGGTTAAAAAAAGAAGTCACTGGGAGCCAGATCAGGTAAGTAGGGAGGGTGTTCCAATACAGTTATTTGTTTACTGGCTAAAAACTCTCTCACATACCGTGTTGTGTGAACCTGTGCATTGTTGTGATGCAAGAGCCATGAATTGTAGGCAAAAAGTTCAGGTCGTCTAACTTTTTCACGCAGCCTTTTCAGCACTTCCAAATAATAAACTTGGTTACTATTGGTACAAATTAATAATGAATAATCCCTCTGGTATCCAAAAAGGCTAGCAACATCATTGCAACAAGTTCACGAACTGAGTTGTCTGACCTTTGTATATTAGCCAGGATAGGGGGCTCTTAGGCCATTTTTGTGATTTGTGCAATGTTCACATTTTTTTCCGTCTGTAGGCATGATAGAGTGGCTTTGTTTCTGTTGATTCATCCTGGTTGCAATGGCCTTGGCTGATGTCTGCATTCTGTGACATGTTTAACTGGAGAGCACAATGGTCCAGCCATGAGTGTCAGGCCAGTTCCAAGCTTTCAGGGCCTGCTTTTCTCTTTCTCCAGGTTAAAATAAAAATAAAGGAAAACATGCTATTACATGTATGAATAGAATCTAGACCTATCCAAAATATTTAGGATATTTAGAGGCAGCTCAGTAGAGGGGAATAAGACTGGGATTACTTTTCCTATTTAGCCCCATAATTGCCCTGTGAACCTGACAATAGCATTAACAGCTTCTATTTGTTGAGCACCTACTATAAGCCTTGATGTGTCCTAGGAGCTTTACATACATACAATGTTCCAGGCAAATATATTTTGATCACCCCCTTTTTACAGACAAGTAGCAATCACATTCCTAGAACTAGCTAGTTATTAAGTGGAATTGCTGGTATGTTAAGGGTTTCTATGCATTCTGAGCCTACTCAGTTGTCACTATACCAAGATGCCTCTCCTAAAGCTCTACATACAGAGCTTTAGTGTATGTAGGTATAGCAATGGAGATATCATACTTATGTGGCAGGGCTGTTCTGGGACTCAAATGCTAGCATATATCTGAAAGCCCCTAACACAGTAACCGGCTCATGGTAGACAAAGCCGTAACTACGTTTTCTTTCAGCAGAGAGGAGGGACCTCTGTGGAAACTGATGAATTGACAAATAGCCTATGTTGAGTGACTGCAGAGGATTTTAAACCCCTAGTCACAGAAAAGTCAGGCTGGAAAAAAATCTTAGTATCACAGATTCAGAGTTTAGAGCTCCAAGAAATTGTTAAGGTCATTTCTTACAGATGAGGGAAACTGAAGATTAGAAAGGCAGTTTATGTGCCCAGTGTCAGTGTCAGTAGTGAGGCTGAGAAACCAGATCTTTTCATTCTTAGGCCCCTTTGTTTTTCAGGCCGCAAAGGTGCCTCCCCTTTTTGTGTGCAATTTTACAGTTAAAAGTTTCTAAACGTTGTTATTCCGTGCAGTCAGCTATTTAAGTATTATAAAACAGGTTTTGATAGCATTATTTCCTAGAGCCAGTTCTAGAATTCTGCACCTCTTGGAGAGGACTGGGGGAGGGGGTACGCAGGCTTTCCTTGTAGAGCATTGGGCCTGGGGTCCTGATCCAGCGGCTTAAGTCCGAGGCTCCGCCCCAATAGGGAACAGGGGCGGAGCGATCCCCTCCTTCCCACGGGGCAACCAGGAAGGAGAAAGGGCAGGACCGAGGTGATCCAGCCGCCGAGGAGCAGGCAACTGCAGCAGCAGCTCTCACGATGGAGGCCCAGAACCCGGGCACGGAGCTGGGTAAGGGCCCTGCGAGTCGTCCGTTCCCCTCTCCTCGCCTCCCGCCCACCCGTCCGCTTCCAGCCCCCAGTCTCCTGCCTAGCGCGGGGCTCACCGCCGCCTGGTGCCCTGGACATGGTCTCTCAGAGGCACTCGCCGGGCCAGAAAGCGATGGCACTGGGTCCGCTCCCACCACAAGCAAAGGCCAAACCTGGGGCACTTAACTCTGGGGCATGGTAACCCCACCAGCCTTGACACCCAAGCCTTCTTTTTGTAAGCGGAAGGAACAGGAAGGATTAGACTTTCAGTTTCCAGTTTACTCGTTTTCCTTCTAGCTCTCTAGTTGCAAAGAACAAAAACAAGCCCCCCGCACCCGAAACACACAAAACCAGATATAAACCTTCCTCACCCACCCTTAATAGAATCTCTGTGCGATTTTAATACTGGATTTCCACAGATAACTTTAACACAGCTGTATCCCAAAAGTGGTCTTGCTGGTAGAAAAGTTGTTAGGGTCTCTGTACAATATAACTTTTTGAAAATTGTGTGTGATTTTACAGGTGCAAAGATTTGTAAAAGTGCCTGAATTATTTCACCACTTTTCATTTCATTGATATTATAAATATTAGTGGCAAAAAAACTTAGTTCTGATTTCCGTAATGGGAAAAATTTGTAATTCAAACATAGCAAAACCATGACCGTCCAAAGGTTAAAGATCTCATTTTAAGCCTTATAGCTTGGATATCTATATTCTGGATCTTCAATTTAGCTGTGTGACTTTGGGCACATTAGTTAATCACTCTGTGCTTAAGTTTGTTACTCTGTAAAATGGTTATAATAGTATTTATCTCATAAAGTGGTTTGGAGATTAAATGAGGATGTAAAGTGTTTGGTACATTGTAAATACCTAGTAAGTGTTAATAAATAAATACTAGTATTATGTAGAAAGTTCTATTTTTAGGGGCTAATTTTGAGAAAATTTGCTACAAGTTACATATGACACATACAGGTACTTTTTTTTTTTCCTTTAAAAATGTCTGTTCTAATTAAACAGTCTGGACTTCAAGAGGTGGTCTAGAACTTTTTGAATAGTAAGAGCGTGTCTTTATAAAAACAGATGATTTCTTCTCCAAATTGATTCTCCTTTAGTCACTGCCCTTTAGGAGATTGTTTTAAACTCTAGTTCTATCTCTGGAATGTGGACTTTAGTAATAAAGGAGTACTCCCAAGACTGGAAGATCCTGGAAGATGGTGGATGAGGGATAGGGATGGGGTGTGGGTCTTACCTTGGTATCTTCAGGTATGCGGCTATGTGACTGCACACATAGAGGGTACACAATTATTTCCCCCAAACTGACAAGTTTATTTATTTTTCTTTATAGAAATACAATTAAACCATTTTTACTTTTCTTTTTTAAAATTGATATAATTGACATATAACATTTTTATTTTTCTTATTTGCAAGTATTAGAATTACTTCCATTTATTTGTTGAAAAGTAACAGTGTAGATAAAAAACAATTGCTATGTAGAATAATAGTAAATGTGATTCTTATGCAGTGATTTAAATAATCAGTTTTGTATAATTCTCTTTGTTTAAATAAAATCAGATATAGTTCAAGGGTATTTTTTCCTTCACTGATATTAATCACTAATCCAGTGGTTTAGCCTAAAATGCTAAAATAAGTTACTTGAATTATTTATGTACTAGGAAAAAAAATAATTCACTATTAGGTTATGCAGTATATTAACTGATGTCTTTCATAGAGTTTTCTAATTAAAAGTCTTTTTAAATAAACATTGTAACTTCTTTTTAAAAGAAATTAACATTTATTCTTTCTTATTACAAGAGGAATTCATGCTTATTGTAAAAAGTTTAGAAAATATAATTAGCACAAAAAACTAAAATTATTACTAATCCAATCCTTGTTATTTGCATTTTAGTGTATGTACTTCTTGTTAAGACTTTTTTTTTTAATAAATAGGTTCATTTGAGAATGAACCTGACACTCAAGATAAAAACCCTTCAAGGAAAATATTCTCTTCTATCATTATTAGTAGTAGTATTATTAGTTTCAGATGTACAAAACAATGTAATAGTTGGATATTTACACCCCTCACAAAGTGACAACCCCCCGCCCCCAAGGAAAACATTCTTATATCATGGAATTTGGATATGTGAAAGAAAGAACACTATAGGGTTAATTTTTATGTCAGTGTTTTGTAATCATTGCTGTTTAGCATATTTTCTACTTAACTGGTCGTTTCTGATTTTCTCCAACAAACATAAAGCTGAAAGTTTCTTTTCCTTTGGGCAATATTTTCCCTTAGTGGGTAGGTAACAGCTGTGTTCTTACAGAGAGAGTTTGACCAGTTTGGAGTCAGAAGGAAAACCCTAATCTGGCCCTGCTATTGAGTAAGGCAGGCGATGGCTCTGGCCAACCTACTTGATTTCTTTGATTTGGGTCAGGGGTTCTCAGTGTGGTGCTTGGACCAGCAGCATTATCATTATCATTATCATTAGAAATGCAGATTCTCAGGCCTCATTGAGATTTTAATGAATCAGAAGCTCCAGGGGTGGGGCCCGATATTCTGAGTTTTAACAAGTCTGCCAGGTGGTTCTGAAATACGCCCAAATTTGAGAATTACTGGCCTAATGATCTCTATGGCTCTATAGAGTGCTTCTGGTCTATTAAAATGAACTGATGTTCTTCTCATTATTCTCCTAGACCCTCCAAAATTTTGCCTAAAATATAGATGCAACATGGGCAGTGATCTTTCTTTTGTTTACTGTCGTACCTCTGGCACCTAGGATAGTGTCTGGCTCAAGGAAGGCCCTCAAACATGTCTGTTGAATGAAGGAATGAATTTAGAACTACTCCTTGCTTGGGAGAATTGGGGCATCCAGCTATGCCCCTCAGTGGGGCAGGTGCTGTTAAGTGCTGCACCCACTCCCTCTTTTCTGAATATCATTAAAATTCACTTTTGTTACTTCTGTCTTTAAAGATTTCAAGAGGCTTATGAAGGATGTTGATAGTGTGGCTTCCTTTCAAATGTGATTTTTTTTTAGAAGCATCTGGAAATGGGAGGGTTGTATTAGCTGAATTCTAAGGATCTCTCTGCTCTATATCTGTCTGTATATCTGGATATACAGGAAAATTTCAAGAGTATGTGAAAAACAAGAGAAAAAAAGTAATTGAAGACTGATTTTTAATTGGGAGGGGATGGGAGCAATACAATGGATTTCCTGGATTGAGTTAACAAGAGATTGTTGTAGGCATAAATCCACAAATTAGAATCATCAGAGACCATGATTTTTTGAGGACTGTAAAGACTATTTTGCTCTGTAGAGAGACTTTTTGTAATCAAAGTCAGAACAAACAGAAAGGACAGCTTATCTGTTTAAAACATGATAAAGGAGATCATCCTCGGCTTGTTTTCAAACCAAGACCCATGATGGGATTTTGTATTTTATGAAGCACATTTAGTCATTGAACAAGTGGTTACAATTAGCAGTTGTGCACTATGTAGTATTACCCTGGGCTCCGGGGATACAAGATGGACAAGTATAGTCCCTGCTTTACAGACCTAGGTCTGCCTCAGGAGCTAGGCATCAAGCCAGAGCCACAATGAAAATAATTACAAATGTGATATGCAGTTATTTTCCATTTATTTTTCTCTATTGAAGAAATTAGCTCTGTTGGGGTTGGTACTTTGAAATTATTTAGGTATCCTGTTACTCTGCAAACTTCCAATTTGTTTGTTTATGTTAGTATGTATTTGAGGTTTCCTGTATTTCCAATGGGTTATAATTGTTACTGTTATCATTTCATATTCTAACTTTGCTAATGGGAGCCCCTTCGGCCTGGCTTCTTTCTCTTTTTTGATGTGCCGCTTATTTTGGGGGTTAACAAGGTGTTCCAGGCTTATTTTATACATTCTCTGTACTGGCACTGGAGTCAGCTGTTTCTCCAGAGTATTTCTTTCAGTGGATAATGGTATTTCAAAGCCAAGATGTGGGCAATAGGTATGCTCGTGGTGACTGGAGTGTCTCTTGTTCCCAAGCCTCTCACTTGGCACAGCTGAAGAATGTGTGTAGCGTGTGCATGCACACACACACACACACGTATATTTATCTACTTATCATCTATCTACATCTCTCTGCATAGTGAAAAACCCACGTTCACAGTAATACCTCCAATTCCAGTCCAGCACCACAGGGTTTATTCCATTTTTCTGCCTTCCATATTTGAAACTTCACATGCTAAGGCTGTACATACCCCACCCCCAGTAGACATTCCTCTTGACTTTCACAGGCTCCGACACCCTGAGCTGGGTGCCGTCCTTGTCCTGCTTGGGCTCCAACTCCCTGCATCAGGCTGCTGCTGTCATTGGTACCCCCCAGGAGGTCTGTGGCAATCTGTCAGGCTGCCCCTCCATGTAGAGAGCTGCTTTATCCTGCTTGTCTTGACTGCCCATGTCTGGCTGTCCCTTTGTGCACATAGTACCTTCACCATTGTTTAGGCTCCCATACCCCACTCTGGGCCATAGTGGCTCCCCCTTCCCAGCCTGGCTCAAATGTCTACCTTGCTTACCCTCCCACCCCCCACACCCATTTAGGACAATTGTTCAGGAAGTGGGAGGGCACCAGAATAAAATTTTAAATCTATATTTACATACTATAAATTTACAAAAAAATTTTTTTTAAAGAAACAAGCTTCAGTGGAGTGCCCGCTATTCCTGTCACTCGTTACTTGTTGCTCATGGTAATGGCTGGGGTACCAATGTGAACACACCCTGCTATCTGCTCTCCCAGAGCTCAGCTGAGGGAGACAGTCATGTCAATCCTCACAGTAAGATACAAGTGACCATAGAGGAGTGGTCAGATTGGAAGAGGACTTCACAGACAATCCAGGGAGGTTTCTTGGAAAAGGATATTTTTGATGGAGTCATTTCTGCAAAGGAACTGAGCAAAACCAGTCTGGCATGTTTCATGAATGATTGGAACTCCATTTTCAGATTTCTATTATAGTGTAGTCTTTTACTGTGTGCTTATAAGCAAGAGTGATGAGGCTGTTTATTATTATTATTATTATTTGATACTGTTTTGATGACTAGAAAAAAACTATAAAGTGATAATTTGGGTTTCTTTTAAAATTGAATAATTAAAAGTACTCCATGGTACCCTCTAAGTTAAAAAAAAAAAATTTTTTTTAAGCATCTAAGCCCTATGGATTTTAATTGTTAGGAAGGAAGATAAAAACTTCAAGTGCTCATTTAAAATGGGATGCCTCTGCCAGGAAAGAAAGACTAGTAAATGAGACAGCAGATAGAACCCTTGAGGATGCGAGTTGAACATGTCACTAGAAATTGTTTAAGTGGAGAGCTCTGGCCCTTTTAAAACACTGTCACTTGAGGATTGGGTCACCTTGAAATGTGTTCATCTTTGAGTTAAAGGCATAAAAAGGCACTTTGAAATTTTTCAGTTAACTTTGGTGTGTGTTGTGTGTGTGTCTACAGAGGTACCTCTCCTCAGCCTTCCTACGCCGGAACAGTCAGTTCCCTGGAAACCAAAGTGGTTTCAAGAGAGGGATAAATGTTTCATCTCAGCTCCAGCGAACTATACAGATTTTTTAAATGTTGAGACAGTCTGGCTGCAACTTCTGATTCTCTTTGTATAGTCAGGCTTTCCTCCCTAAAGCAAAGTCTGAGATGACTGTAGCCTCTGGTAATTACTTCCTAAAAAGGTGCCTCGTAAAGGGTGCTTTGGTTCTTTAGGAATGCGGTTAATGATGTCAAAATTGTGGTCTTTAAAGTCTGGTAAAAAACCTCCAAATTAATTTAATTGCCCTTGTAATCCAAATTCGGGTTAGTTTTTCAGCTGAACACCTGGTGGATATACTCCTTCCCCCGGAGCCACAAGGTAGGAGTGAGTGAGTAGTGAGTGTGTGTGTGTGTGTGTGTGTGTGTGTGTGTGATTTCATTCAAATGTCTAGCATTTGACAATGCACTAGGTATCGGCATGCTTACTGTATAACTATCTCCAATGTAGACATCCTTGAATAAACATTACTTATGAATATTTTACACACTATTTTTATAAAGTGACCTCTTTTTTTTTTTTTTTTTACACATGTCACAATTTCATAGCAGGAATAGCAGGAAAGCATCTTACCTGTCAGTCCAATATCCTTCTGATACACAGGAGTAAACTGAGGCCTGGGCAAGGTAAACATATGGTCACATGGCTGGTGAGAGGCAGTGCTGGAATTGACACTCTGGCACTCTCCATGCTGATTTATTCCAATGCATTGCATGACCTTCCTTGTCATTGTTTTCTGGGCTCTCAACTGGGCTGTAGTCCTGAAGGAGGGTCACCTGAGATGATTGTTAAAAATGCAGATTCCTGAGCCTCACAGTAGCTTTATCTGTATAGTTCAGGGCCCAGGAACCTGCCTTTTCACAAGCTCCTGAGGTGGTTCTTACGAACACTGCAGATTCAGGACACGCAATAAGCTGTCGTTACCCAGATTAACTAGAGACGCAGAGAATCTTAATTACTGTATGTCATTTTTGATAAACCTCTCTGTGACTCTTGCCTTTATCTTAACATCTTTGTCATGTTTTTAATATTTGGTTCGCAAAGTTTCTGTAAGCAAATTTGGGGAAGAAATTCGCCTTTTGTTTTCTGATTAAAATAAGTGAAGATGTGGTAAAATGTTTGTGAAAACTGGAAAACTCGAGATAAGGCAGTAAAGCGGTTCCGTATATCTGAAAGATGCGTTGATTCTGAAAAGGAAGGAGCACATTTTATTCAAGTAATACCAATGGCTGATGTAAAAATAAAACCAAACTGTTCTTCATAATGATTTTTTTTTGGAAATTGACATGAGTGTATCTTCTCCATAGTCTCAGAGACTGGTGGAGATAGACCCTAAAGATCTCCCATTACCTCCATTTCTATCAGAAAGAGTAATTTAGTTAATTTTCTGGTGGAAAAAGGGACATTCATGATTCCTTGGAGGTTATTAAGTTTGTATTGTGGACTCAGGGAGGAAGGTAGGTTGTGGCAATGCTCATCATATTTGTACTTGGGGAAGGAGCTCAGACTCTTTATACTGGGGGTGCCAAAAAAGTTTATACAAGGGGCACTTTGGTCAACATTGCTTAAGCAGTAGTTCACCGTAATCAGAAGTGTCTGGACGCTGATGGTAACCACTTTGAGCACCTCTTGTAATTGCAGAAGTCAAACGTGACTTGTATTCATCTTTTGTTATTGGTACATATTGAGTATTAACAATTTTAATACAGTTTTCCTTTCTTAAAATATCTACATTTTTTTGGCACTCTCTGTATTTTGGTGTTTAGAGGGACATTTTTTTTTCCTTTAGTATGTAGGGGAAACTTAAATGCTTCTGATAATTTTCCAAAGAAGAAACAAGTTTTCCTTTTTTTAAAAAACTTGTGTCTCTTCAGGAGGCAGTGGTAATTATAATCTCAAACTCTTCCATTCGGCATGTATATGTAGACTACCTACTGTGTACTCAGCACCGTCCATCTCTATGTGAAAGAGACCAGAGAGCAACAGAAGTTGGGAGGCCCCGCCGTGGAGAAACTTCCCTTCATTCAACTAAAGCATCCCTGGGAAGCAGGCTGCTGTACCCTCTCCAAGGAGTTTGTTCATCATCAGAATGTGCAGGTGGCCCTTTGCATATGATGAACCAGCCAACCTTGTATTTAGGATTAACCTTTGGGTAATCATTTAAAAGTCTGTTTAGCTAGGCAAAGATCTAACATGGGTTTTTATGGGTAAAAACACCTCCATACATCTGTCTCCAGGAAGCAAAACATCACACTTTCCGCCTGCAGGTGAATCCTCTTTGGCTGGTTGTAATATTACACTAGTAATTACAGAATAGAAGCTGTGGGACATGGTGACTAGCCGGTCAAGTCCAGACAGTAGGCATTGGTGCTAATACTATGGAAGACGTTTCAGAGAAAAACAGAGTTCTCTCTATTCCCTAACGAAAGTTAAGTCATTTTGGTGCTTGACAACCGTCACTTTTATTGGACAAGCCAAAATTGGGCATCCTGTGGAATGAATGTCAGAGGATCTGTAGTTGGCCGTGTATGCTTCACTGAATGCACTGTGGTTTCTCTGGAAAGGACCAGGCATTTTGGTCCTAGGTCTGATAGGATCTGGCCATGTGACCCCAGGCAGGGGACTTCAGTGCACTGGCTTGTACTTTTCAAATCTATAAAACAGACAAATGACAAGGTAGGTTTATCACTTGTAACATATGTACCACTTTGGTGGGGTATGTTGCTAGTGGGGGAGGTTGTGCGTGTGTGGGGCAGGGGTACGTGGGCAGTCTCTACCTTCCATTCTGTTTTGCTGTGAACCTAAAACTTCTCTGAAAAATGAAGCCTGTTTAAAAAACAAAACAGAAAACAGACGTGATCTCTGAGAATCCTTCTAGTTCTGAACTTCTTTGTATTTTCTGATTATTACTTAGAATTTTACCATTCTGTGGAATTAGAGGTTGTTCCCTGTGCTTGAATACAGACCTCTTTTCTTCCTGCTCTGGCCATCACAGTCTGCTCTGGCTTTTAAGGCTGTAAGTTCCGGTGATCAATTTGCATTTCCCCCCTTTCTTTGATGATTGAATATGATTGAATGCATTATTCTGTATTTTCTTTCTCTCCAGATGTTTCATGAGTATATGTCTTGACTTCATAAATCTTTATATAAGCAGAGCCTTTTATTTTGTATGTGTTCCTCTGCATGTATTAATTATAGTCTTACTGTTTCTTCCCAGAAGCAAACAAACAAGCAAAGAAAAAAACATATCTTGTGGATTCACCTCTTCCTCTTCTGTTCCTATGATTGGCTAGTTCCATCACACACCTGAATTACTGTGGTAGCCTCATACGTAGCTTATTTCTCTACCTCTGGTCTTTCTCATCTGTCCCAGGAAAATTCATATTTGGTTAAACTTTTTCCTATTGTTGTTTGTTCAAATAGAAGAAATTATATTTATTTTCTCAGATTTGCTATTTTGATTACTTGGTTCCTTTAGGATGTATTTCCATTTCCTGAAAAGTGTAAAGTCTTCCTTAATCAAATTAATATAATTATTGTCTTTAGTAGAGGAATTGAGTTAATGGGCATAGTCAAATAGTGCTGTGAGGAAGTGATGAATGGGTTTAGCTAGGTAGGAATTCTCACAAGACTGGAAATAGAAATGTCTGTTAAATTCTGTTAAGTTGTATGTCAAATAGTTGAACAAAGTAAGTATGTTTTTCACTCTAAAGATTGTATATACAGCATGCTAGAAATAACTTAGGCTTGGAATCAGAGACCTGTTTGAATCTTAGCCCTGACTCGTACTTTGTGAACTTGGACAAGTAATTTAATCTCTTTGAACTTCAGTTTTCTCACCTGCAAGTGGACTGAAAACCTACATGGCAGAATAAGTGAATATTCAGTGAGAATATAGTTAAATCATATTTACCTCCATGAGTAACCAATAAATGGTAGCTGTTATTCCATTCATCTTCCTAAATTGCTGCTCTCATGATTTTCTCTCATCTGGGAAGGCTTTCTTCATCTCCTCTGCTGGACTGTTCACCAGTCATCTCCTGAGGTCCTTTGTCTTTTCTTATGGTTTCTACTGATTTCTGCCTTGTGTTTGTATGTTGTAGTGATGCTTTATTAGTAAGCTGCTCAAGGGTAGGATCTGTGTTTGTTAGTTTTCTGTATCCCTCATATCACTTAGAACAGTACTTTTCATGATGCAAGTACTTGTTTTTATCAGTGTTTGTTAAATGAAAGAATAAAGAAACACTGCTGCCATTTCTAGGAACTTACAGTGGCTTTTTACTGCCTGGTGTGCCAAACCCAGACACTTTTCACTATCGTTGAGGATCCTGGATCATTTGGTCCCATTCCTGTTACCACCTTCCACTCCCGACAGGCTGACTTGGACTTTTTGGAATACCTATCCACATTATCTTCTCTGCCTATGGGAAATATCTTGAGCCTTGGAGGTCAAGCTTAAATTCACTTTCATGAAATTTTTTATTCCTCTTGTTTAGTATATGTCATTTAACATTTAATTTTGATTTTGTTTTCTCTGTAAGTTTTCTTCGCACCATTTTGGTCACATGTTCCTTAACACCAAGGACAATAGCTAATATATACGAGGCATACCGATCTGTAAACTTTGGAGAATGAATGAATCAATGTGGAACTCTTTTAAGTCTGGAAAAAAAAAAACAACATCTAAAACTCAAGCCATCCGGGATGAAATCCTTCTAAAATTAAGTATCTTGAAAATTGTTTTGCCTAATTTTAAAGGTACTACATAGTCATTATAGAAAATTTTGAAAATGCCTAAATATAAAGAAGGAAATTAAAATTGCTCAGTATTGTCCCATGGAGAGGTAGAACTCTGAAGGTTTAGTCCCTGTCTGAGCTAGCGTGCACTGGGTAGAACTTAATTGTTTTTGGTGACTTGGAGTATCATCGTTACAAGCACATAACTCCTTGTAAGTGCTCAATATCATAAGTACTCAGGAAATATTAACTTTTAGTATAAAAGGTATAAAAGACTCCTGAGGCTTTTGGAACCACTTTCCTCTAATCAAGTAGCTGGGCTGTTTTGCTTCTTTGGTTCACTGAGTGCGTTTTTAACAAATATTGTGGTTCCTCTCCTACAGTCATGCTGTCACTCTTTTCCTGTAGAGATTCCTGCCTTCTGATGTGCTGTTTCCAGTATGCACTCGGCTAGAAACAAGAGAACCAAGGTTACTAAAATTGTGAGGAAACTAAGAGCAAGTGGGTTCTGAGTGGAGGTTGTAGCATCTGTCCACATTTGGGGTCTGCAAGAGAATTAAGCATTAATGCCCTAGGGCAACCGTTATAAATAATGGATCAGTTTCTCTCTGATGCATCTGCAAGGGTCCTAATTCTCCATTGAGAAATGAGAAAATAGTCATTCACATTGTTTTTTAATTCCCTGGTTCAGATGAAGAACCCTACTTGAGAAAGGCTGTTGGGACTCTTCTGATGAGTCAGATGTATAAACACCTTCTGGACTCTGAAATCATTCTTTGGTTCTTGGCAACATGCCAGAAAGGTAAAGTTGATGCCTGCTGATTTTTTTTTTTTTTTTTAAACAATGGTTTACTGTTATCTCATGGCACCAGTTAGATATTAGGCTCCTGGAGGGTTCTCAATAAATATAAATTCACAGGCCAATTGATTCTTTTTAACCTTTTAATTGTTTAAGTTTGCAAACATTCACAGAAGTGGAGAGATGAGTATAATGAATTCATATTCCTGTCCCCCAGATTCGACAGACATCAGTTTTTCCACACTTGCTTTACCGGCCCTCTTTCTTTGCTGTAGTGTTTTAGAGTAAATTCAAAATGCCATCGTGCCATTTTGCCCCCTGCTACTTTGATATGTATCTGTAGAAAAACAGTATATTGTTGCATAATTATTTGATCATTGTCATGCTAACAAAATTAAAATTGATTTCCTTAAATGATTTGAAAGGGAGATACTCTTGCCTTCATGAAGATGAGAATATGAATGTTACAATAAACGTTGATATTTATTGCGTACTTACAGTATGCAAGACATTGTGCTAAGTACATGCATTAGCCTGTTCTTTACTCCTCGCTATAGTTTTACGTAGTCCCAATACTGTTTTTATCCTGATTTTACAAATGAGGGAGCTGAATTTGGGGAGGGAAGGCTTCTTACCCATGGTCGCACAGCTAGCAAGTAAGGGGTAAAATAGGATTCAGCCCTGGTCTGTGTGACTCTAGGGTCTGCTCATAATCTGAAAATTGCACTGCTTCTTTCAATGCTTATATATATATTTTATTATTCATATAACCTCACATTCCATGTATGACCAACTGTTCATTACCTGTCTTAATTAGGAACTCAAAATGAAGATGCATAGGAAATCTATAGATAATTTCCAAGTGTTATTTTAATTAATAACTTTAAATTTTCTTTCTCTTGATTCCACTTTTAGGAATTTTAAAACAAGAAACAAAAATGATTGCTTTAAAATTCAACTCTATATTTTTGCCTTTTGGACTATATGACAGATATGCCACAGGCAAGCAATGGAAAAAAACAGGAAAAGGCCAGGGGCCCAAATCAACCTGTTTGGGTCATTAACCCCTGAGTAACTGAGGGTCAGCTGATGTCAGGGCTACTCCTTTTGAGACAGGGAAAATTTTGCCTCAGGGTGCACCAGCCTCTTGCTGCATGCTTTCCCCACCTCTGAGGTGTCTGCTTTGAGGGTGCCTGTCCCCGTTGTTTAAAAGCTGTCTGGGAGAGTGGAAAATTCACTTCCTACCAACGTGGGAGGGATTGATGGTGTAAAGAACTACTTTTTCCTGGGGAAGTTAACTTTAATAAGCACCAAGGAATGACTCTAATTGTACAATTTGAAATATTTAACCATAGGGAATATTGGGTGGCGTGAAGCCTTCTTGCTATGTCTGAAATCTTGCCATTTTGAATTCTGCCCACTCCGTGTTTTGTATGGTTGACCATAAATAAGTCAGCCTTCTAGATCTGTAGCTGTTAAATCCTGCCCTGCAGACAGGAGAGTGGGACAAGACCCTGCTCCTTTAGAGAGCCGACTCTATCACGTGACTCCCACAAATGACTTCTGGTTCACCTGGCTCCAAGGAGCAGGCGGCCGGAGCCTGTGTTCCTCTGTTGCACCACAAGGGGGCGTGTTTCCAGACCAACACGGCCAGGAGTTGATGTTACATTGATAGAGCTGACTCAGACCAACTTGTGAGTCGGCAATCCAATGACTTCTTTTTTAAAGTAGGATGCTTTGACGTTTTTGATGACTTGTCACAGAGCATCTGAAAGCACAGGGAAAACCAGCCGCCTTGTCAAAACCTGTGCCACAAAACAACTTCTTCCTGAGGAGAAATTGCAGCAGATCAGGTGCTGTGGGAAGTCGTGTTTCGAATCAGCACCCAGCAGGCGGCGATTTCCACTCTAATTCAGTTTTGAACAGATATTCCCAGACAGTGTTGGCAGTCGTGCCCCGTAATGTAGCGACGGTTTGTTGGTTGGTTGGTTGGTTGGTTGGTTGGTTGGTTGAGACAGTATCAACTCAAGCCTTGTCCCCTTACAGTCAGGGTATTTTAGCACATGTCAGATGTCTGCTATTTAAGGGGTGTACCTACATTCTAAGCTCCTTCTGCATGTGTTTAAAATATATATTTAAACACAGAGAAAGGCATTACTGGAGAGCATGAACGTGTGGTAAGCAGGGGTTCTGAAAGCATTTGATATTTTCTGCAAATCAAAGGGTAGAGAGAAAGTGACATAAAGCATGTATAATATATACAGTAGCCACACAATAAATGTTTCTTTTTTTATTTTTACTTTTCTTGCAAAATTTAGTTCACTTTGGTTTCAAAGGAGGATCTCTTGTCCAAGATTGACAATTTGGTTATGTAGTTTAGACCATCCAGATTAAACTTTTCTGCAAATAAATATATATGTTGGGATGGTTACCCATTTAATTATAATAAGTAGAGCTTCTTTTTTGGAAATAAAATTGAACTTTGAAGGCAGAGTCCCTGGGATTCAAATCCTGATTCTTCTACCTATGATTTTTTTCTTCTTCTGAGTTTTCACACCTAAAAAACGGGGTGAATAAAAGCTAGGTCCCAGAGTAATTGTGAAGGTTAAATGAGATGTTACATGTAGAGCGACTGGCATACTGCCTGGAAGGTAGTAAGCCACAATAAGAACTACTTACCCTCCCTTCCCTTTCACAAGACATGATAGGAACATTGGAAAGTTCTGAGCTTAAAGCTTGGAATGTCCTGCCTGATAAAAGTAGCTTTGTTTACCTGGGGACTTTGGGCCACACCAGATAGTCTGACCACGTGGTTCCTGGTGAATGCTTTGGGTCATATGGCATTAGCTTGACCTCTGGAGGGGCTGGTGACTGAGGTCAGTCACCTGGGGTTGGCCATGTCTTTGTGACCAAGACCTGCCAAAAACTCTGGACACCAAAGCCCGGGTGAGCTTCCGTGGTTGGCAATACTCTATGCATATTGTCACACATTGTTTCAAGGAGGAGTCCACACTGTCCCTTGCTCCACTGAGAGAGGGCAGCTGGACGCTCTGTGATTGGAATTGTCCTGGACTCTTCCTTATATGTCTCTTCCCATGTTGATCTTAATCTGTATCCTTTTGCTGTGATACCCCATAACCGTGAGTATAACAGCTTTCTAGCTTTCAGTGAGTTCTGGAAGTCTTTCTAGTAAATTATCGAACATAAGAGTGGTCTTAGGGACCTCCTCACCCCCGTCCACAACTTATGACTGTGAGGTGTCAGAATTGAGGGTCGTCTGGGGAATTCCACCAAACTTTGTAGCAGTATAAAGCACATTAGAAGCTTTCTGGGCATGGATGGAGTTTATCAAACATAGGATGATCTTGCTGGGCCATTTCATTGTAAGACTGCCGCTTGGTGAAGCGGTGTAAGTAAGGCGTCAGATGTTATAATGGTCCACATAATTACAAGAATAGCACTAGGGATATAAAACCAAAGGGTAGGTTGAAGGGAATACCTGTTGGTGATTAATCATATTAGCTAATTAATAATACCATGTCCTTTTCAGATATGTAAATAAAGGCAGTGAGGTTCTAAGTGAAATTTTTGCTTAGGTGTCAGGATGTAAACTTTTCACATTGGGTATGCGAAGTTTTACTTTATGAAGAATTTAATGGTTTCATTAGTCATAAGTTGTTTTTTTTTAATTGTCTTAAGTCCTTTGTTGACTTTGCCTTCCAAGTGTCTTTTGAGGATTGTTTGTTTGTTTTTTTAATGCTAATCTGACCAGTGAGAATAGTTTTAAGTAGATACTGAAATTTGGATTAGCTATTGCTTATCCTGAGAATTTAGATGGCAAACTAATGATTTGAAGAACTTTTGGATTTGCCTTCTTGAATACAGGGGCAGATTATATTGCACTTCCCAGGTTTAAAATTCTCAATGTCTCTTATTGTCTGTTGAATTCAATTTAATTGTTTCAGTCTACCAATCTTCGCCTTTTCATGATAAACTCCCATCCCGTCTTTCACTCTTTGTTTCTGTTTCTCTCTGATAAGGACTTGATTCTTCAGCAAAACAACAACAACAACAACAACAACAACAACAAAACTTGATTCTTCCTGAAATAAATATTGAGTTCTTCCATCTCAGGGTCTTGCTTAGAATGTGCCTTCTCAGCAACCCTCTGCCCCCATCTCTACCTTGTCTTCACAGCTGGTGGCATAACTCTTTCAACATGGCTCTTTTTTCTTTTACCCCACTAAGCATACTCTCTTTCTCTTAAACTTCCAAAGTACTGTGTGCCTCATTTACTGTGTTTTCTCATGAAAAATGCAGAATAATGGGAGGGAGGTAGAATAAGGCATAAAAGTCTTTATTTCTACTCCCTTTTTATTGGGGAAGGGGAACAGTGTGTACTTCTAAGACGTTTTCCAAGTCAAGTTGTTGTCCTTTCAGTCTTAGTTGTGGAGGGCGCAGCTCAGCTCCAGGGCCAGTTGCCATTGTTAGTTACAGGGGGCTCAACCCACCATCCCTTGCTGAAGTCGAACCTGAACAGGCAACCTTGTGGTTGAGAGCCCACTGGCCCATGTGGGAATCAAACCGGCAGCCATCGGCTTTCGGAGCACGGAGCTCCAGCCACCTGAGCCACTGGGCCGGCCCCTTATTTCTACTCTTATTTTCACATCTCTTGGCTGCAAGTTATGTAACTTAGTTTGACACTTAGTGTGATAGGATTTATTAAGTTCATTTTTAGCTGACTTGAATTCAGATTACTGGTTATTTTCCCTGTGATTTTTTTTCTTTCGAGTCTCTCAGCCCAGATTAGAGAATGTATGTAAGTGACCTGTTATTTTTGTTCTAAAATACCTTCAGAATACCCCCATTTTATTAGATCTTCATTTGACATTATAATTTGATATCAAAGACAAAAGAGCCTAGCCATTTGGTCATTTTTTTTGTTTTCTTTTTTTTCCTGTTTACCTTTTCCTTGTAACCATTTTAACCGCATGCTCCTATGAATCTCCATCCTTGGCAGTCAAGTACTAGGTGTCAGTCGGTGGCCTGTCCCTTTCGATGGGTTATTAACACACGGTGCTGTTAACATTTTACGATAAGCTCACTTGGAACTATAGTGAATTAAAAACAAAGTGTTGACTGCTACAGCTTGGATATTTTAACTGTCTCTTTCTTTGACTTCTAGATTCAAGCCAAGAGTACATTTCTGAAACAGCTTTGATATTTGGATTGCTTAAGAAAACTATATTATCCCAACCTGGCAGGTTAAGAGTTCTTTGAAATAGTTAATGAAATGCTTCATCCTGGGAACCTGGTAGAAATACTTACTTTCTGAAAAACGTTTTGATAATGCTTCCCCTAAGAGTTTAGGAACAATGCCAACAGAGTAAAAAGTATTGCTTTTCCATAGATTTAAATTTATTTAAACAATAGCAAAACAGAGTACAAGTGAAAAGCTGCTGTTCATTCCCCAGAGAGGTCAGTCATTGGTTGATACCAGCTTTATTATGGCAAATAATATTGTCAATGCTAACATAACTCTTTGGAGGAGAGCTTAGAGAAACAATTGATGGACATCAAGTTAAAGATACTTTGAAAAACCAAAAATACACTAGCCTTGTAAAAAAATTGGGCTGAATATAAAAACACAGACATTATTGCTATGATATTTTAACATAGAATTTCACTATAATTTTTTAAAAGAAATTTAATTGAGGTATGTCTTAGTCTGTTCAGATTGCTATAACAAAAAAACACCATAGATTGTGTAGCTGATAAACAGCAGAAATTTATTTCTCACAGTTCTGGAGGCTGGGAAGTCCAAGCTCGAGGTGCGAGTAGATTTAATGTCTGGTGAGTCCCCACTGCCCCACAGAGGGCTGTTTTTTGGCTGGAACCTCACATGGCAAATGGGTAAGGGATCTCTCTATGTCCTTGTTATAAGAGCATTAATCCCACTCATAGGGGCTCTACCCGCGTGACCTAATCACCTCCTGAAGGCTCCACCTCCAAATAATATCTAGTTGGGGATTAGGTTTCAACATACGGAAGTTTTTTTCTTGGTGGGGACACAAACATGCAGACCATAGCAAGGTTATATATATATATACATATACATAAATATACAAACACACACATACACATATATATGTGTATATATATATTACATATGTATATGTATTATATGCATTTATATACATATATACAGCCACACATACAGTGAAGTACACTAATTTTAAATGTGTAGTTTAGTTTTTAATGCAATTTGATTTATGCATTTGCATTAGTGGAGTGTTAAATATTTATATTTTAAAGTTTGAGAAGAAAAAAGTAAAATAGTTCGTAGTCTGACATGTTATACTTGTGAAGCAGTTTGCTATTGCAAGTTTTTCATATTGGTTTCTATGTTATTTATTGCTTGAAATAAATTACTTCAAAACTTTATGAACTAAAACAACAATAAACACTTATTATCTCACACAGTTTTTGTTGGTTAGAAATTTGGGAGTGGCTTAGCTGGGTCATTCTGGCTTGGTGACCTCTCATGAGGTTGCAGTCAAGTTATATCAGCCCAGGCTGTAGTCATATGAAGGTTTTGACAGGAGCCGGGGATCCACTTCCAAACTGGCTGCTTCACAGGATTGGTAAGTTAGTGCTGGCAACTGGTGAGAGCCCTCAGCTCTTCAACACGTGGATATTCCCCGGGGCTGCTTGAGTGTCCTTATGACATGGCACCTGGCTTCTCCCTGAGAGAGTGATCAAAGATAGTAAGGCAAAAGCCACCATGTCTTTTATTACCAAATGTTGGAAGTCGCACACTGATATTTCCACAATTTCTTATTGGTCATATAGGTCAGTACTGTTCATTGTGGAAGGAGCATGAAACCCAGGAGACAGGAATCACTGTGGGCCATTGTGGAGGCTGAATACTACAGTTTCCCTTATTCATTATGTTATTTATTTCAGCTTGCCTTTATCTATAGTTTTCCTTTTGTTACAAAGATTGTAAACATTCAGGAAAGTAGAAGGACTAATATGAAGATCACCCATATATACCAGTCACTTAGCCTAACAGTTGTTAATAATTTACTGTTTGCTTTGGCTATATTATTCTGAAATATTTTAAATTAAAATGATACCCATCATGCCATTTCACTCATAAATACTTCTTTGCATCTTTAAGGAATAAAAATATTTTCTTACAATACCATAATACCCTTGTTACATTAACCACATTTGAAATAATTCCTTGATATCATCTAATACCAAGTCCATATATAAATTTCCCCAGTTGTCCCCAAAATGTATTTTATAGTTGGTTTGTTCAAGTCAGGATCCAGATAAGGACCATGCATTATAGCCACTTGAATTTGTCTCCCTTAATCTGAACAGCACCCACTGCCCCCGTTTTTTCCTGCCATGAGTTGATGCAATTGGGTTACCTGACCTGTGGATTGTCCCAATTTCTGAATTTATCTCATTACTTCCTCATGATGTCAATTAACTTATTTCTCTATCTTCTGTAGTTCCTTTAATTTGGAAGTTATATCTTGTATTAGTCTGGGTTCTCTAGAGAAACAGCATCAGTAGTAGATAGATATCGCTACCGAGATTTCATGTAAGGAATTGGCTCATGTGATTATGGAGGCTGAGCTGTCTAAGACCTGCAGTTGGCACGCTGGAGGCCCAGGAGAGCCAATGGTGTTGTTCCAGTCCAAGTATGAAGGCCTGAGAACCCGGAGAACCAATGGTGTAAATTCTAGTCCAAGTCCAAAGGTGTGAGAAACAGGAGAGCTGATGGTATGAGTTCCCGTCTTCTTGGAGTCAGTGATATCTCTATAGGGACATGTTGGCATGTGATAAACATTGAAAAGCAATTTGTGCAAATTGCGAATCATCAACTGTCCTGAGACATGGAAATTCAGAATTTAATTTTTCATTAAACATACTTTTTTTGAGTTCACTGCTGCTGATAGGTTTTTCATTTTTGTTTGTTTGTTTGTTTGTTTTTTCAAAATAAAAAAAGCCTCACCCCAAATAAATAGTTTTATATTTATAGAATATAAAAATGAAAAAAAACATTACTTTCAGTCTGCTCTCCTCGAGGAATCTTGAGATTCCCCATACATAATCCCGGTTCACCTAACCTGTAGTTTCTAATACTTCTCATGAGCCTACTGACTGGTGGCATGGTGTGTTTGTATCTCTTGCAGGATTGGGCTCAGGCCAGGGCACAGCTGGCTGCTGTATCAAGTGGCCGCTGAGAATCAGCAGCATTGCATATTTCTCCCACCACCACCCAGGGATGGAGGGACTTCTCTGTTGCTAGCCACAAATCTCCCGAATGCCCTCAGTTATCAGTGAATGCTCTGCATACTGGTAGTATTAGTTCTGTTATATTTGGGAAGATGGGGAAAAGTCGAGTTTTGGTTTTCTTGCAGAGTGAGCTACCTGTTTAGGTGAGACCTCTGTTCACTGCACTTGTCTTCCACACGCTATTACTGAGACCATGGTAGAGGCTGGAGTCTGCCAAACCCAAAGTGGTTTAAGTTTGTTTCAAATGAAAAATACAAGGCAAATACCAAACCAGATGGGACGGGGTGTCCACTGGGCATGTCCTGGGCAAACCAGGATGATGTCCCCTACTGAGAACTGAAAGCTCAGCAGATGGACTGTATTGGGAAGAGTTGTTTCACTCCAGTAGTTACTTAAAGAGTGTGGAGTAGTTGGGAGAGGTGGCAGAGAGAGCAGCCTTGACAGTTGGTTCTGATCTGTGACTGCTTCCACTTATCTGAGGGTAGTTATGAGTAGAGAACAGAGGGAATTCCCTTGAATTTTATGCTGTGTGAACCTTGGAACTGCTTCTGGAATATTAGCTTTTTGGGGACTGTTCACTCTCCAGGTACAAATAATAGCACAAGAGAATGAGTAGCTCTTATTCATTTGAAGGCAGATTTTACAGGCAGAATAGAAATGCTATAGTCGGTGGGGACTGAGAGATGTCGACCACTGTCTCCATGCCGCTACTCGTGTTCTGGTTCAAGCTCCCACCTGCTCTTATGTGAGCCTCCTAATCGGCTTCCCCACCACAGCCAGAGGCCTTCTTTCAAAATGTATGTCAGATCATTTCAGCCCTCTGCTCAGAATTTTTTAACTACTTCCCATGTCACACCTTTCCATGCTGAAGTTCTTTCCATGCTGAAAAAGTCCAACTTAAGGGACTTTCTAAACTTACTGGCCATGCCTCACAATAGGCAGTGTATTTTATATTGCTGCACAATACATGCCTACGTATGTGTAATTAAAACAGAACTTCCATAAATAACCCCTCCCTGTATTACATAAGTGTACCCTGATATTTTCTATTTTCTGTCTTCTTGTTTTTAAAATGCTGGCTGCAACTGACAAAGTTTATTTCATGACATATCTGTGAGTCATGACCCTCCGTTGGGAAAACTTTTTACACTATGATAAGGCCCTTGCCTTCCTCTCTGACTTTTTCTCTACGACTTCCTGCCTCCTTGCTTACTAGGATTTTGTATTTTCATTCACTGCTGAATCTGCAGAGCCTATAGCAGTGCCTGGCATCCTCATGGGTACCCCTTTTGTATTAGTTTAAGGAATGAATAAATTTAAGCCATAGTCAGACCTGGGTGACTCCTCTAGGACATCCATGCCCCCACTGGACATTAGCCAACTCCTCTAACATTCTGAAAGGATGTTATAATCCATGTAGCTGTAGAAGCAAGACATACTAGAAATGACAGGCAGATGGAAAAGGAGTGTAAGCAGAGAATAAAAAAGATTGGTGCAGAGGGATCCCATGTGCAGATCAAGCTGGCTTTCAACTTGGTGCCAGCGATTTAAGTAGAAGTATTTCAGAGGATGCAGTGAACTCATTGCTCACCTGGACTTATCTCTATAGAGATATCACTGACTCCAAGAAGACTGGAACTCACACTCTCAGTTCTCCTGTTTCTCACACCTTTGGACTTAGATTAGAATTTACACCATTGGTTCTCCGGGTTCTCAGGCCTTCATACTTGGTCTGGAACAATACCATTGGCTCTCCTGGGTCTCCAGCGTGCCAACTGCAGGTCTTAGACGTCTCAGCCTCCATAATCACATGAGCCAATTCCTTACATGAAATCTCGGTAGCGATACCTATCTACTACTGATGCTGTTTCTCTAGAGAACCCAGACTAATACAAGATATAACTTCCAAATTAAAGGGACTACAGAAGATAGAGAAATAAGTTAAATGACATCATGAGGAAATAATCAAATAAATCCAGAAGTTGGGGCAATCTACAGGTCAGGTAACCCAATATCATCCAACTTAAGACAGAAAAAAAGGGGGGGGAGTGCTGATCAGATTAAGGGAGACAAATGCAAATGGATATAATGCACGGTCCTTATTTGGATCCTGACTTGAACAAACCAGCTATAAAATAAAGAATGATCTGGATGGGGAATGTATGTGGAATGAGAGATTAGGGGCAGAGTAGATGTGGGGAGATGTCACAGTAGCAAGGCTCTGTGGACTGTGTCAATCAATATAGGAGGTGTGACAATTAAGTTCTCGAACTTGTTGCAATGATGTTGCTAACCTTTTTTGATATCACAGGGATTATTCATTATGAATTTTTACCAACTGAATAAACAATTAACCCAGTTTACTATTTGGAAGTACTGAAAAGGCTGCGTGGAAAAGTTAGACTAAAATGACCTGAACTTTTCGCCAACAATTCATGGCTCTCGCATCACGACAATGCACCAGCTCACATGGCACTGTCTGTGAGGCAGTTTTTAGCCAGTAAACAAATAACTGTATTGGAACACCCTCCCTCCTCACCTGACCTGGCCCCCAATGACTTCTTTCTTTACCCAAAGATAAAGGAAATGCTGAAAGGAAGACACTTCAAAGGTAATACCACGACAGCTCTGATGGCCATTCCAGAAAAGGAGTTCCAAAATTTCTTTGAAGGGTGGACTAAGCACTGGCATCAGTGCATAGCCTCCTAAGGGGAGTACTTTGAAGGTGACCATAGTGATATTCAGCAATGAGGTATGTAGCACTTTTTCTAGGATGAGTTTGCGAACTTAATTGTCACACCTTGTATGTTGTCAGGTTGCTGGTGTCTTGATTTCTAGAGCATCTGTGTGGGTTCTAAGGACTGGGCTTACATAGTAGAATGTTAGAGGAGTTGGCTAATGTCCGGTGGGGGCCTGGATGCCTTTGTGGCCTCACCCAGGGTTTATTGGATACTAGGCTTTGGGAAGAAGACTAGTTCTAGACCCCACCTGCTGGGAAGGATGAGGCTTCCAGCACAGTCCCTGTCGTGTATCATTTTGGCTTAGGAACTGGGCGAGGCTGAGTTTGTCATTTATATCAATCAAATATATATCAATCAATCAAATATCTTCTGAGTCTGGCTGGATCAGACATGTACTGACATCAAGGGCTCTTTTTTCTAGCCAAGCTAACTTTTTCCAGGGCTAAGATTGAAAGACTAGACATGATGAAATTGATATTTCACTAGTTTCAGTGTCTGACGTAAAAAATAAACTTACCATGATACAACGGGCTTATTGAGCCACTATTTCTATGCTAGACACTCATGCACATGGGAGGATGTGGCTGATTCCTGGGAAGTTGCAAATTAGAATTGAAAATAAACAACAGAAATAATAGATAATTAGATCACCATAATAGGAAGAGACTCAGTAGTAGAGTCTGGGGTTAAAACTGTACAAGTACATTGCAGATATCGATTGTAGACAAATGTGGGTGGTACAATTACATATAAAAAGCCAGAAAGAATGAAAAGAGAAAACATGGGTAATTTAGTCATTCTTACTTTTCCCAGGTTTTGGGGGAAAAAAATCTCTGATAAAGTTATCACAACTTTTTTTCTCCACTAGGAACAAGGGCAGTATCAAAATACAAAATAAACCTCCTTTCCTGGAGTTATTTGATGTTACACGTTTTAGGAATATTGTGAAGAAGTACAAGAATAGTCATAGAAACACAAATGGTAGTGATGGAGAAAGGCCACAAAGTAGATTTGCGGGGAGAATGATCTCTGTCTCCACTGAGACTCGAACAGGAAAAAATAATAATAACAAAAAATTGTGAGAAGAGTATTTGAGAACAAATTTATAACTGACAGAAGGGCCTGAAAGCCACCAAAATGACATACTCAGAGAAACAGTGGGATTTTCTTCACTGGAGATTTTTAAGAAAAGAGTATTATTGCCTTCCAATTACGGTTTCATGTCTCTTCTCCCCAGAGGCACATGTACTTGAAATCCCTCCTGGCCGCATAAGAGAAGATTGTATGGTCCTGATGAGATTGTGTGCATTGGAATCACTTCTCCTGGAAAGGAGACGCTAAAGGGTACTCGAATAAAATATTAAAAATTATGAAGGGCATAACAAAGGCCAATCAGTCCTTCCCTTTCCCCAGACCCCATAATATGAGAACAAGGGTTATTTGATGAAATTAAAGAGTAGCAAATTAAGTGCTAATAAAATGTGATAGTCACTTATAATTCATTACCATGGGAGGTCACAGAGGCAAATTTTGTGGCTAGATTAAATATGGGGCTAGATAATTTTATGACCACTAATGATATTTTTAGCAGTGGAGGCTGATATTGTGAGAGAAGTAATCTTATTATATTCTCCAAAAGATGGTTTTCAGGGACTTAGGGCAAGTGGTGTCTGAGAAGTGTGAGAGCAGGCCTCGCAGGTTCTAATCTTTGGTGGGGGACTGTACTAAGAATTCTTTTAAGGTAAATGTCTTCAGGTAGCCCACTCATGCTTTAGTCCCAGCTTGTCTTGTGGAGATCCAAAACTCCGTGCTAATCAGAAGCAATTGGGGTACAGAGTTTGATTACGCAAGATGAATAAATTCTGGAGATCTATTGTGCAGCAATGAGACTATAGTTCACAATACTGTATTGATGCTTGAAATATGCCACGAAGGTAGATCTTACATGTTCTGAGCACGCAAAAAAATGGTAAATGTGTGAGGTGATGGGTATGTTAATTAGCTTGATTGTGGTGATTAATTTATAATGTGTATCAAAACATCAAGTTGTACACCTTAAGTATATATAATTTTTATTTGTCAATTATACCTCAATAAAGCTGTGGGGGGGAAAAGAGTAAACACTATTTTTTTTTTTAAAAGAAGCAACTGGGAAAGACGTCCAGAATTAGATCATTTCTGGACTTCAGGAACTATTCAGCTTACTTATTAAATGCCACCCATCTATTCATGAGCACATTGCTTGGAGATTTTAAAAATCTGTTGGGAAAATAAACAGACAAATCAGTATCCTTCAGAATGGAGGAAATTGTACTAAAGCTAGCCTGTAAAGTGGCATGGAAGCACAAAGACGTAAAGGAACAGCTTAACCTCTGTGGTTAAGAGAAGTTCTTAGAAAAGGTGACATTTGAACTGAGTCTTTTTAAAATTGAGATATAATTGACATATCACATTGTATTAATTTTATGTGTACAAGATAATGATCTGATAAATGTTTCATTGTATAATAATTACCACAATAAGTCTAGTTAGCATCCTCACCACACAGTTGTAATTTTTCTCTTGTGCTGAGAACTTTTAAGCTCTGCTCTCTTAGCAACTTGTAAATATACAGCACGGTATTATTAACTGTAGTCACCATGCTGTACATGACATCCCCATGACTAATGTATTTAATAACTGTAGGTTTGTACCGTTTGACCCCCTTCACCCATTTCCCCTATCCCCTACCCCCTGCCTCTGGCAACTACCAATCCGTTCTCTGTACCTACAAGTTTAATTTTTTTGTTTTGTTTTGTTTTAGCTTCCACATATAAGTGTGATCATTCAATATTTGTTTTTCTTTATCTGAATTATTTCACTTCGCATAATGCCCTCAAAGTCCATCCATATTGTTACAAATGGCAAGATTTTTCTTTTTTCATGGCTGAATAATATTCCATTTCATAAATATAGCACATTTTCTTTATCCATTGATTTGTCAATGGACAAGTAAGTTGTTTTTATATCTTGGCATCTGTAAATAATGCTGCAGTGATCATGAGGGTGCAGGTAGCTTTTTGTTGTTGTTGGGGAATATTGGGGAACAGTGTGTTTTTCCAGGACCTGTCAGCTCCATGTCAAGTCATTGTTTTCAATCTAGTTGTGGGGGTGGGGGCACAGCTCACTGGCCCATGTGGGAATCAAACTGGCGACCTTGGTGCTATGAGCACTGTGCTCTACTCACTGAGCCAACCGGACACCCCCAAATATTTTTTTGAGATAGTGATTTTGTTTCCTTTGGATAAATATCCAGAAGTAGAATTGCTGGATCATTGGGTAGTTCTGTTTTTTATTTTTTGAGTAACCTCCATACTGTTTTCCATAGTGGCTGCACCAATTTATATTCCCAGCAACAGTCCATAGGGTTCTCTTTTCACATCCTTGCCAACACTTATTTCTCATCTTTTTGATACTAGCCATTCTGACAGGTATGATGTGATACCTCTTTGTGGTTTTGATTTGCATATCCCTGAAGATGAGTGATGCTGAGCACCTTTTCCTATACCTATTGGCCATCTATATAGGTTCTTTGGAAAAATGTCTATTCAGATTCTTGAACTGAGTCAGTTTGAGTAACAGTTCACTATACAGGCAAGATAAGAAAGGGCATTCTGAGCAGAAGGAATAAGCAGTGAACTCCCAGTACTTTGAGGGTTACATTGGCAGAGAGGGAGAAGATGGGGCATGCGCAGGAGGTGGAAGCCAGATCATGAAGACTGGGATTGCCTGAGACCTCTGTGATCAGTGCTTCCAATGGTGGAGGTTGTGGGTGGGGAGTAGAGAAAAGCTGGGGAGGAGCTTCCAGGAAGTGTTATATAAAATAAAGGACAGCCCCGCAAAGCCTTGCCCCACTGTCACAGGCTTCCCTCTTTTGACCATTGTCAACTGCTGCCTGGTGGTAAGCATTGTATTTCATCCAACTCCTTGCTTCACGCATTTTTACTATCTGCCTGCAACAGTCTTCATCTTGAACCTGATCACCATTATTAGTAATTAAAAAAAAAAAAGAAAAAAGAGCCTCCCCTACTTTTGGTTAGAGAGAGGTTCTTACAGGTCTCCAATAAAGTGGGATGAATCTAGTGTGTCTGTCTGGTATTATTCCCTTGGGCTCTACTGAGAACAAAATCAGTCTCTGGGTGGGGAAGAAGAGGCAGATTTCGTTTGCCTGACCTTAGATTCCCAGTTCTCTGTGAAGTTGGCTCAGCAAATAAGCAGGAAAACATACAGTGTCTTTGAGGAGCAGATGGATTGAAATGTTAAAAATCTGTTTTGTTAAGTGATTTCAGCTAACAACAAAATTTAATTAGGAAAAAAAAAGTACCCAAACTCTGTTCCTTATTCAGTGATATTTAAATAAGAATATCATTATTAATCCCTCAAACTCTAACTTGGGGTTTCTACACCATTAAAATTGATAAGAATCAAATAGAAATTAGAGAGAGAGAAAAAAAATTATGTATTTTGCAGAAAGTAGTTTTTGTGGTGGTTTTATCTTTGTAGTGGATGCAAGTACTTTATTATTATTATTTGTGTTGTTACATAGTACAGTATGCAATCAGCAGTTTTCCCCATCACATTATAAAGAATTGTGGAATTGTGACATATTTCCTAATTCATAACCTTTTCCACAGTAGTCTTTTAAGTCTTTTCCACAGTAGCTCTTCAAAGAAGATTCTTTAAGAATGTGAGATTGCCAGAAGGTTATAGAAATGAAGTTGCAGAAGGTAAATGGGCACATGCTCAATTTACTGTGAAGTCACCTGTCTGATAGAGTGTTGGGGGATGAAGTTGAAATACATGGGCACCAGACACTATGTTTGGTGTTAGAAACTCAATGATGAGTAATATCGTATCTCAATATAGGAAGTACAGGAGACAATTTTACCACAATCTCTCGAGGAACTAAATCCAAGTTCTGTAGTAGAGGCATATCCAAATGTTGGCGCTATCTGGGGAGCTGGTAGTATTTTCACAAAGAAAAACATTTAGGCTGTGTCTTAAAGTAGAAATCACAGTCAACTGGAAGAGCGTGGAGGATGGGGTGGAGATAGGAGAGAACATCTCAAAAGCGAAGCAACAGAGATGTCCCCTGAAATTTTGAACAGTTTGTTTTTAATTTCCTTTTTGTAACCTCTGTTATGTCAGTGTTGTAATTTCTAATACATTCTGAAAAATTCTCATTTGAGGAAAGAATGGGCTGTATCATATCAGCATCTAGTAGATATTAGTCTTGTCAGTAAGGGGGTGGTGATCAAGTATTCCTTTAAGCCCCGACATTAATTCACTTAAGTATGTATTAATCATTTTCTCTCCTGGACTGGGCACTCACACATAAGTCTTTGTTGTCAGAAGTAAGGCACGTAGCACTGGAAGCTCCATGAACATTTCACCCCATTGTTAGACATATGTATGTAATGAATCAGTACAGGTTCTTCTGGTTCCAAATGTACTTAATTTTACATGAAACAGGCCTTTTCATGACTGGGCATCCTTCAACAAGGTTATTTATTTGTAGTCGTGTGAAAAAGAAACATAAGTTTTAAAAGAGCTTTGATGCCAAATGATGAATATATCCTGTCAAGGACTGTGTAAAAAATACGTGAATATAGTTAATAAAACTTGTAAGTTTTAAAAAGTATTCTTCATTCCCCTTTAGACCTCAGCTGGATCTCCAAAATACAGGTGAATCAGCCGGCAGTTCTGAGGCGTGCAGAACAAATCCAGGCGCGCAGAACCGTGAAAAAGGAGTGGCAAGTAAGGGTTCTTCTCGAGCATTCTGTGCCTGTAGTTTACAATGCCTGGGCTCTTTCCCTCAAGGCCACAATATTGAATTTCACTCAAGATGCATCTAAACTTAAAAGATTGCAGCTGTCCATGACTTATTTTAATAATTCATATACGATGATGATGGGTTGAAGAAAGATAACACATTTGTCCAAACAAGTTAAAAATCTTATCACTCTTGAGTGGCAAAGCCGCAAATGAATTTGAGGCATCTTTATTCATGAGTGAATTAAATGGCATATTTTCGCAACACATTTATTCGGTTTTTTAGACAGTCCTTCTTTGGTTGTCTTCTATTTTAATTTTCAAGCCATAACGTCTAAACCTGGTGTGCCCACTGTTGAAGCCCTTAGGTATAAGAATTGACCTCCTTTGACCATCATGTTTCCCTTGGTATTAATTTTCATAAATCATTTCTCAAAGTTTAGAAAATGATGTTTTGTGGAGTACTTGTGGTAATCATGTTCTTCCATATTCTACCAACCAAAGACGTGCTATACATCGCAGGACTAAAAGGAATTCAGAGTTCGTTTTACAAGTGAGGCAGAATATTCTGATTGAATCCTTTTTGGGTGACATGTCAAAAGGTGAACAAATTTTGTTCACCCTTGGAAATATTCTGATTGAAAAGGTAAAGGATATTCATCAGAATGAGTTATAAACTATGAATATTGTTTAAAAAATAGAATTGGATTAAGTTGAAACAAACAAAGAAGTTAGAGACTCTTTTTATAATGTCTCATCTGAGATCCCAGGGCTGGAGGTAAAAGGTAAGATAGAAACACTCTTGACCCCACGTTCTCCCATGCCAGGGTGGCTGTGAGCGGCTCCTTGTGAGTAAGATGGAGAAGACAAATGTGGGGAGACTCGATCTAGTAGAAATTTCAATTTGCAATGTCTCTGAGAGAAAAAATGTAATTTAAGGCTACTCTCTTCCCTTTTATATTCTATATTCTATTCATCTTGTTGGTCACTCTTGAGCAATGTTGATTTCATATATCAGAATGATAATGTCTTAGAACAGTATAGACGTCAGATTTTAACACGCATGTTTGTCTGATGATTCTCTACTAACTAACTGGGTTGAACATTAATTTTTTTAACTATGTTTTTACTTTTCCTCAAACCAGGCTGCTTGGCTTCTGAAAGCTGTTACCTTTATAGATCTTACTACACTTTCAGGCGATGACACATCCTCCAATATTCAAAGGCTCTGTTACAAAGCCAAGTATCCAATCCGAGAAGATCTCTTAAAAGCTTTAAATATGCACGATAAAGGTAATGTTGCATATAATTTGTCTGGTGTGTACCTTTTTACAATACTCATTACTAAATCTGAGAGGACTGAAGGCAATATTCAGCTGCTAAAATGATAGCAGCAATGAAACCCATGATAGAGTTTTGTACATAGACAAATAATTGAGATTCTTCTCTGAAACACAGCAGGGAGAGAACCTGAGTTTCATTTTTAGGTCAGTTCTTTCCATCATGGATTAAAGTTGTTGGTTGAGAGTTTCTTGATTTTTCTTGCCAGTTCTTCAGTTTTGGAGATTTTCTGTCTAATGACTCTAAAATACTGATTCTGATTCCCCAGCCATATGTGAAAACGCCAGTCTTATTACTTAATAATCACATCTCATACATAAAGTATTTTCTGTGAATAAATGAAATACTTTTGAGAATAAAATGCAGATGGGAAACACTGCATGCTTACATATTAGGTTAGGTCTTTTGAAAAAAGTTATATTCACTCTCTTAGAGTACGTGAAAGAAAGGACTTTCTGAAGTTGCCATAAGTTTAGAACCATAACATTTTAGAAATGGAGGAGACCTTTGAGAGTCGATCCCCTCATTTCTAAATGAGGAAACTGAGACTTGGAAGGCGAAATGGTATTTCCAAGACAATGTGCCCTGTTACTTGCTGGGCTGGTTTTAGGGGCCAGGTCTTTCCATGAAGGCGTGCTTCCTTGGTTCCTGAGTGCCTGTCTGTAACGAGTGCAGCTGGAGGTGTTGCAGTGGCCCAATGAAAGTATTTCATCCCAAATAATTTGTAGATAACTTACAGACCTAAAAAAATCTGCAGCTTTGAAAAAGAATTTATGACATTTCTTTTGAGTTGACAGTAAAAATACCACCTATTTATAGACTTCAAGGTAACAACTTTGGGGGAAAGGGACTAAAAAAATTAAGAACTTTGTGTGACTCTTATGCAATAATTATGTTATTGTTTTATAGCTGCTATTTGATTTTTTAATTTTTATTTTTAAGAGCTTATTCCTGAAAATGGGGTTTCCAGATTCATATTTTATTATTTCTTGTAAAAGAAGGGCTAGGATTAGTTAAATGTCATTTTGCTGTACTACCCTGTAGGGTTCACTTACTTTTTTCTTCATCCACTGTCTGGTTAAATGCTATAAAAATCTGGATTTTGTTATTTACATGAAATAAAATATTTTCATTGAGGCAGGCCCACCAAGTTTACTATTTAGGAATTTTTAAAAAGTGGTATGATGTTAACCTCAAAGAACAATGTATCACAATTGTTTTATTCTAGGACTGTAACGATGAGGAAATGATCCATCTCCTCAAGAACTAGAAGGGAATGGAAAATGAAAACCTTTTTATTTGTTGCAGTGTTGTAGGAGAATTGTTTTTTTCTCTCATTTTGATTTCTCCCAATGTGCTATAAATAATAGTTATTGTATAGTTATTGTCGAAGCAAGCACAATAATAATTAAAAGCTTGTGGTGCACATTGAACTTCACATACAGAAGGCTGCTCTGATTCCTTTCTTCACAGGCATCACTACTGCTGCCGTCTGTGTCTATCCTGCCCGCGTATGTGATGCAGTGAAAGCTCTGAAGGCTGCAGGCTGTACGATCCCAGTGGCATCAGGTACCAGTTGGGGTGGTTTCTGTTGCTGCTTCTCAACGTGTTTCCAGTTCTTCAGCTCAAGACACTTTGGAGGGTTATATAGTTTTATACTATTATTTTAATTAGTTTAATATATTTAATTGGTTGTATTTATTCATTCTAATAGTATTTATGAATTGCTTTCTAAGTAGCAAACATTACCGTGTTTCCCTGAAAATAAGACCGGGTCTTATATTAATTTTTGCTCCAGAAGATGTGTTAGGGCTTATGTTCAGGGGATGTCATCCTGGAAAAATCATGCTAGGGCTTATTTTCCAGTTAGGTCTTATTTTCAGGGAAACACAGTATATTAATTCCCAAGAATACACTACAGAACTGTATCCCTATCCTGAAGGAAACTTAGTTTAGGAATAGTCAAGTTGAAATCAATGCAGGAGATGTAGTATATTATTTTATGTATATGTGTGTGTATAAGATAAAGATATGCAGAAGCACAGCTGTAACTCTGAGCAAGGAGTGATTTACTCTGCAGTGGTTGATGATACTTGGAGAGTATGGGAATGCTTCACAGAGGAGATAATAACTGCATTGGCTCTTAAAGGGTAAGGAGTTTACAGTGTTGAAAAGATGGGGAATGGCATTTTATACAGAGGAACAAGCATGTGTGAAAGCACAGAAGCATGTTCAGGGAACTGAAAGTGTTTGCAATGGTTTGATCCTAAGGCGGGACAAAGTGAAGCTGGTGATCGTATCAGGAGACCACGCCAGGCAGGCTGTGGCATTTGGGCTGTGTTCCGGTGATGGGGAAGGTACTGAAGGGTTTTATGCAGAGGCAGGCCACCATCGGCTTCATGACATACTGAGTTAAGGGATGGTAGTGGAGTTTGGGAGACGTACCGCAGTCTGTGCGGGAAATGATGAGAGCCATCCCAAACCTTGGAAGATAAAGAAGAAAGGGTATGTTCAACAATTATTAAGATAGACACATTAGGACTTGGCATGAGGGAAAGAAAACTCTCTTTAAAAGCTTTTTTATGTAAATGTGTGTGTGTCTTCCTCTTCCCAGATGGATGGATGGATGGACATATAATTGGATTCTACTTTTAAAAGGTGTTGGAGGAACATCTTGGTGCTTTAAATAAGTAGTCTATAAAGATCATTAATTTCTTTTATTGGAACTACATCAAAAGAAACATGGTGCACAGTATTTATATACAACCCATTTGTGAAGATTCCCAAAGTACTCATATTTGGCATCTACACCTTTATCGACCTTAATTTTTCATCAACCTTAATTTTATCGACCTTAATTTTTCAGTCAATTAAGCTTTTCCTTTACACAACAGGGAAATATACTTTTCTCTAAGGTAGCAGACCCAAGGAATTTAATAACATCGAGGAAACACAAAAAGTTATCTTTAGACACTATAATGGAATTAATGATGCGATGTAAAAAAAAAAAGTTAATCCTTTTTCCAAAGTGTAATTGTGTTTTCATTTTCCTTTTGTTTGTACTTGGCCTTCCTCTTCCCTGCTCTGCCCCTGCCACCATTTTGTGGACTAATCAGGTGCTTTTCCTCCCGCATTCTTTTCCCTTTGTATCCATGTTCTTGGCAGGTTGTTTCAAGATAGGCAGTGGGAGGAACCTACACTAAATTTGATTATAATAGCTAAATATGTGAATGGTAAATCAAGGACACAGTGATGGTCAACTGATCAAGAGTAGGATAAAGAAATATCAGTGTCCATTAAGACAGGACTATTTATAGTTATTGTTTTATGAGCATCAGTGTGATGATAACATTTTTTTTTAATTGCTATTTACTCAGAGCACTCTCATGAGGATCTCTGAAGCAATTTAATTTCAGGTCTTCTAGAGGATATAATAATACTAATATTTGTCCTAACACCAGTACTATGTAAGATAGCATTCTGTTTCTTCACACTTAACTTTTCAGGATATTCATGTAGTTCTTAAGTGTCATAAATACGTTGGTTTCTGAATGCTGATATTTTTGTCTGAAATTCTTTGTTGAGATACTGATGAATTGAAATTCCTTCTTTGCCTTTTTTCCTTCTCTTTCTATTAGTGGCTACTGGCTTCCCAGCTGCACAGACTCATTTAAAAACACGATTAGAAGAGATCACGTTGGCTGTGAAAGATGGAGCTATGGAAATCGATGTGGTGATTAATAGGACCTTGGTGCTGACAGGCCAATGGGAAGGTAGGTGCATGTCTTTATCTAAAAGGGAGACACAGTTCTTCCCTGGTGGATCCGATGGTGGGGATCTGGTAAGAGGCAGCATATTTTGGAAGTCACTGAATCCAGATTCCAAGTCACTAGATCAGAGAGTGAATCCAGGTGAAAACATATCTCACTGCATGAGCTTTTTTGATCCTTTTGAGTGGGTTGGTGAATAGTTATTTTCATGCAGTAGATTATTAATTCTTATTCTAGTCTGTATTGTTTTGTTACTGAATACATAAATCACTTCAGGCAATTCTTTTATTAAAAGCTTATTTTATTGTAATGGAGGAAATTTCCCTTTTTTTATGTTAATCTTTGTAGATTTTTAGGATGTGCAGTTATTAATAAGTCTAAGTCTGTTCTTCCTCCGATCATTCTCGCACAAAGCTCCTGTGAATGTTATTTCATGTTCACCTTTGAGATTCTTGATTTACTATCACTGATTACAATAAGATGTTGCCCATTCCAGTAACAAGCTATTGTTTTTATAATTTGATAGCAAAGAAATAGATTTTACCTCTGTCTTAAATATATTTTGTGTACTAGAGACCATTGTACTAAAATAAGTACAATTCTCTATTTCAAACAAGTCATTATAACAAGTATTTTAACTAAATATTTTTAACCATATCCTAATAGAAAGCTAAAAAATATACTGTCTCTTTAGATATGTGACTACTAAATAAAAGACATATTTAATTCTAATTATGGAGATATATCTCCTCACTGTTAAAAACAAAAATTCCAACCAGTAACAAAGGAAGTATGTTCCACATAATCTCATAGCTTAGAAATAACCCCTGAAAGCCCTGCAATATACAACTTTCCAGACTTTTTTATCTTTATCTATATACACATGCAACTCCCACCCTTTTTAAAAGTTTAAATAAAAAGTAGGATTGTAATTATTGTATTTTTTCTTAACCTACTTATTGGACTTGCCAATATCTCATGGATATCTTTGTGACTCTATTGATCCATCTATCTTATCATCTGTAAATCCTAATTCCATTGTTTATCCATTAAGAATTGCTTTTGGTTGTGAAGTAGCAAAGATTCAGTAAACACTCAAGGACTAAAGTCTGAAGGTCGGTATTCCAGAGGCCATCTCACAAAGTTCTTGGAGACCTACGATGCCTTTATCTTCCAGTTCTGAAGCGTGTGGCTTCTACTCTCACGTTCAAGGGTACTTCCTTGTCTCTGACAGTGAAGCTCCTGCCTTTCCACTCAACCCCTAGACAACAAGAAAGAAGGGCCTGTCCTATCTCCAAATCTCACACAACACTTTTGCTTATACGTCATTGGCCTGAACTATGTTATGTGGCCATGCGTGGCTGCAAATGAAGCTGGAAAATGTAGTTTTTTCTCTTGAATATTAGCTACATTCCTGTACATTCTTAATAAGTTAGATGGTGTACATTTTTGTGCCCAGATGGAAAGGAGTGAGAGAAGTACTGGCAAGGAAGGACAGTGCGCCATAATGAGCTAAACAGGATGTGATAATAAAAAGCTTAATAGCAAAGGATCAGGCAAAGCAACAATAGCAAAAATGTTTAAATTAAAGAGATAAAGGAAGTCAAAAGGTACAACAGCCTGGACCAGTAGCTGCGGGGCAAGTCCATTCTGAGATTTCAGCAGACCCTGAGACCATCACTGTGTTCCAGGATAATGCAATTAGGGACTTAACAGTTCTGAAAGATCTAGAAAAAAATGCAAGGCCACTCTTGTTGCCTTACACACTCCTCTATACTCATCAACATTTTCAGTCCTTCCCAGGTTTAAATTCTTGACAGTTCACAAGTATCTTTCTGTGCTTTTGATTTTTGTTTCTTTTTGTATGGTCCATGTGTGTTTTATCCAATTTCAATTATTCTGAAAAGGCCTATTTTAAATAGATGTTCCTTGTCCCTATATATTAATTCTGCTTGTCTGCTTTTAAACACAGATTTCAGTTATGAGTTAAGGCTAGAATAAGAGAAAAAAATGAGTGAGCATTAAAACAAATTTGGAAATAAACTCTTAGGTGATTCAGTTAGATAAAAAACTAGATGCTCGTTATGTCTTGGAGTTGTAGATGTAGAAGTATAGTTTATATTATAACTTGTGCTTTTGTCTCTGCTAATTGGAAAATAAAATACAATAGGAGATGGATTTTGATATAATTGGAAATCCCTTAATGAACTAGGAATGGTTGTTTTTAAGAACTGGTAATTTCCCAATAACAGGCATTCATGCAAAATGTAATAACACGTCTTTGTCCTAGACCATACTTTTCTATTAACCCTTTTTTATGGTGTTAATAACCTCTTGACCCAAGACAAATTGAAAAGGAACATTTAATACTAGAAATTTAATTCTAAATAGAAATCTGCAATGACTTCGGACTTTTTCCACTGCAGTATTTTGTCTTAGTTTCGGTTTTCAATTTGATTACATATTGTATTTTTCAGTGTCATGTTTTAATATTAGCTGTTTACTAAAATATGAGCCTAAAATTGATTTCTTGGAATTTGCTGATGGAAGTGTCTGTCGGGCTATTCCACGTTCAAAACTAGGTCCCTCTCCTCTGTGTACTGAGGTATATAACACACTGATTAAAGCACAAAAGAAAAAATCCTATTTTTAAAATCTGGCATTGAGTGGATTCTAACCATTTCTTATGGTTACAGGGATCCACAGTTTAGGGTAAGAACTCAAAGAGGAGACTAGAGGGGGCTCATTCCTCTTTTTGGCTTCTCCATGGTGATGATTAAAAAATTTCTACTTTCCTCAAACTTCTAACCCTTCCACCCACCTTGAAGCGCCTTCGCTCTTAGCAGATGACCTACCAACTACTTCTCAGAGAAAATGGAAACCATTAGACATGAAGTCCCTCAAGGTCCTTGCCTCAGCTCTGCTTCCTTCCTTCGTCCTTCCTCCTAAGTCCAACCCCTCTGTTGTGCCATGGCTCTCATCTCCTCCCACATTTTCAGAGGCCTTACTTCATTTATGGGCCGTTTTTTCTTCTGTATTTTCAGCCTCTCTCTGCTAGCTCATTCCCATTGCATCTAAACATACTTAAACTTTTCTGATTCATTAAAAAAACCCACATGCCAATCAGTATCCCCCCTTGTCCCCGGCAAAGTTTCCCTTTCTAGTCTCCCCTCCATGGTGAAAATTCTTGAGTGGTATTTACTTTTTTCTCTTGAATCTGTTCTAACCAAGCTACTAATAATGACCTCTCATTTCACTCCGCCCAGAGGATGCGCTTCAGTTGTTTAACTTTACTGTTCAGTAGTATTTGACACAGTGAGTCATTTTTCCCTCTGGAAACACTCTCTTATCTTTGGCGACACTACATTTTTCAGGTTTTCCTCCATGATTGTGATTACTCCCGCATCTTGTTTGCAAGGTTCTCCGCCTCCTGTGCCATCCCTGAAGCATCGGAGATTCTCAGGTTCTGTCCTCGCAAGCTGCCAAACTTCCCCTCAAACTCTACACACTCGCCCTGGGAAAGCTCATCTCTTTGCTTATTTCAGCTACATTCCCTATGCTGAAGACTACCAAACCTCCTCAACCCATGACCCCAGAACTCATGTTCCACTTCCCAACTAAACCATGTTGCTTTTCATCGATCATTTTCACATAAGTAGACATTCAAAATCAGTGCATCTTGACCAAATCAGAGACTCACCATTTTAGAAAGAAATTCATTTAAAAATGTTTACGTTTCCCCTAACTTGAACACTTCCAGTTAAATACGCTTTCATTTCAGCACTGTTGTATCCAAGACAGTATTATCCTGAAACACAGTGATTCCCTCAGGGGCTACTGAAATCTCTGAGATGACTTGCCCCACAGCTAATGGTCCAGACTGTTGTGCTTTTTGACTTCACATGTCTTTTCATTTAAACGTTTTTGTTGTTGCTGTTTGGCCTGGTCCTTTGCTGTTAAGTTTTTTACTGCCAGATCCTGTTTTGCTCCTTATGGTGCACTGTCCTTCCTTGCCAATACTTCCCTCTCTCCTTGCCATGTACGCACAAAAATGTACACCATCTAACTTATCGCTTGGGACGGTAGTATTGCTGGTTCTCAGAATTACCTGACAAGCATTTTCAAATTACTTCCCCAGCTCTTCTCCGTACAGAATCTTGCACATTCCTTCCCCCCCCCCGCAAGTATGTGTAATATCAGAATTGGGGGGTTGGATGTCGGAGAAGAATAGGCTCCTATACCGTGAAAATCGCTTCAGGTGATTTTGATTCCTAGCCCCACACCCCCCACCTTCACCATCCCATAGTCCTGCGGAAAAGTACTAATTTAGAACATTTAAAAAAAACACAACACGTACTTTTCAGTCTTGGTTCCACATCATTTCAGTACAGGGTAATTGAAGCATTGCTAAATTTACATATTAATTAATTAGGACATATCATATTTCTCATGTATTTCTATTTATTTAGCCTGGCTCTGCAGTTAGCTATAAACAGATGCCTAAGGAATAAAGTTTTACTCTGGTGAGTTTAGCCAGAAAGTGCGTCTGCTTCTGTGCTCTTTGGAAAAAAGACAGTTCTGTTCTCCATGGGATGGCTGTGCTTTGGGATGAAGGTAGCAGCTCATGGTGGGGTGGGATGGGGCTGTGCTGGACCATGGCGGGGGGGGGGGCACCCAGCCAGTCATCATGGGAGTCACTCAGATCCAGAACTGACCTGGAACATGGACTCTGTGGAGTAAGAAGGGAAGATAGCACTGGGAAATGGGAAGAGCTGGGAGCAGTCTTCGCATTAGATAGACGGTGGTTGGAATCCTGGTGCTACGTTATTAGCCATTTTCTCCTGGGCAAGTTACTTCTCTGTGCCTCCTGTTCCCTCTCTGTGAAATAACAATAATGGCATGTACTTCACAGGGTTATAATAGGGATTAAATTAGATAATGTATGTAAATTGATCATCCTGTTGCTTGGCCCAGATGACTCCCTCCAGGCCAAGTGCAGTTTCTTCTTTTTCCCCTTCCTCCTGCTGCTGATGATAGTATGTTGTCAAGGGAAGTAACCCTATAGCACATGCATTGAGTAAATCAAGTGCAATTCAGGACTTGTGTTTTAGTCTTTGTAATATTGCTTATTTACACCTAGTCTTTGGGCAGACACTTCACTTCTCTGTGCCTCCATTTAAATAAGCTACCCCTGTGGGGATAAGACTTCAGACTTTTAGAACTGTAATGGCCTGTGATTTTATATTTGGTGTTTTCATTATCTGTGAGTATTGGTCCAATGATAAGTACTTGTAATATAGTATTGTTTAATGATGATATTGAAGTCGACATTTAAGTTGCATTCCTGAAACAGTTCTTTGATGAAAGCATTCACCAGAAGCGATGCATCATTTCGTAAATCTTACTGAGCAGGTTTTGAAAATCAAATGCACTCCATGCTCTGTAAATATACAGAGAATTTTTTTTTCACTTTTTTTATGACTTGTCTCTGCTGCAAAAATTTACTTACTATAGTGCCAATGACAAGAAAGTGCTATCAGAATCAGCTTCATTCAAGAATGTTCCAGTTCCTTGAGCTCAGAACCTAGAGGTGACTTTACTAGTATTTGGAAACCTATTTCACACTGGAACACCAGCAGATATGACTCCAAAGGTGGCTTCTTCTGCGATATTGTTTCAGACAGTATGTTTGATGTCACAATTGGAAATATTGTTGGTCTTCTATATCCAGAGCCTGGTGTGCCTTTTACCCCCTTTCAGTTCTTCCGCCCTGAGTTGCTTTCTTAAACTTGGCTTGTAGAGTACATGTTTCACAGCTCTCAAGAGTTTTAGGGTGAGAGAACGAAATATTTATGCCAAAGTCACAATGTCTATTATGGTATCTTATGCAAATGGATCCTGAAAATCTTGAATCGGGGCAACAATTTATTTTTCTTATTTGCTTATTTGTACACAAGAAGAATGGTAGAAAAAAAAAAAAAACCCTTAAAAGAAATTGGTATTTTGCTTTGTTTTGTAGAGCTGTTAATCATATCCTATGAAAAAAAGCAATCTCTAAATCTATAAATACTTTTTGGGGAGGAATCACATAACCCATAATTTCTGCTTTAGTTTGGGGCGTTGTTTATGACAGAAAAATTCCGAAGATACTTACGGCAGCTATGTGCTTTTATGATTTTTGTTTTTATGCTCTGATTCTCCAACACTTCAAATACTATTGACAAAAATGTGTGTGTTTGATTTCTTGCAGGTTATTTTAGCACCTGGTGTTTTAGCTCATTTCTGTTTTAGCCGTGCTAGATTAATTAGTTGCCTTGGTGGATGAAAACTGTTCTTGAACATTTTGTGACTTTTTTAGTTTAAAAGGTTGCTGTACAATTTTATATTAAGTGTTTTACTGTACATATAATTATCTTAAGAGTTATTTTCAGGCCATTCTTATGCAGTGTTGAACATCTTTCCAGTACTCAAAAAATAATTGCTTAGATATGTTCGTTAACAATTATTTTTAAAGGGCCTTTGAATAGCATGTAATATAAAAGGAAATCTACTTTATGACTTTTAGATAGGAAATAATCATCTTTAAACACTTGGATTCTTGCTTAAATCATAATTTCTACACATGGAAGCTTTACTAACTTAGATTTCTATGCCTATAGCAGTGCTTTTCCAGAAAATTTAACAGATTGCCAGCAGCCTCAAGATTAAGAATATGTTTTCCTTTAATGAGGAAACTGGGGAGAAACAAGTTAATTTTAAAATAGAGAAAAGTAAAATGCTATGGTGTAAGTTCCTGCTGCCATGGGGAGGCAGAAGGAAGAGCGAGTATCAACCTGTTTTGGATGCTGCTTACAACAGCTGCAGTATGACCCCCTTTGCTCCTTGGATCTAAATTCTCATGTACACAGGCCGTTCCCAGTGTGGCTGAATTCTCTGATTTCTGTCAGTGAACACTCCACCAGCACAGCCTCACTTGTTTTTCAGCTGGGAGTGACGAGCAGAAGGTCAGGTTATGACCTCCATTTCTCCTCATCAATGTGGCAGTAGTAGGAGGGATGAGGGGGGACAGACAGGAGACAACCCCTCCGCTGGTTGAGACACTGTATTGATTAAGCATCTACAATGTAATATATCCTGGGTTTCTAGTACTCCCACTTTCACTACTCCTGAAAACCTCATTATGAGTCAAAACATTTATTACCAGGTTTCTAATGTGACATCACTGCGCCAGCCACTTCTCTGGTGTATGTGTTTTGTTAAATTTTGCATTATTCTGACTAATTTGCAGTCGGGTGTTTGAATTCCGTTTTCGTTTGTCAGTCATCTTTTATAATAGCCTTCCAAATTATTATTTTTCTGGTATGTGCAAGAATTGTTTTTTCTTTTCTTTTTTTTTTAATGGGGGATTTTCAGTTTCTGTAATATTTGAAATTTTAGCAGTGAATATGTATTATATGTGAGTATGTGAGCAAAAAAATTAATAAGTGCTCTAGGGAATAAGGTCATGATGTATGCAAAGATTTAACTATAAGGATGTTTACTAAATTATTCCTTATAAAAGCAAACAGTCTGAAACCTTAAATATCCAATAATAGAAAAATCATTGAATTAATTATTTATGACCATGCAATGGAAGATTGCATAGGGCTGTTGTTTCTAGGTCTTCTCAGTGGACAGATCTAGGAAATACATGAATGGTCACATATACACAATGCACCCATATAGACACATATACATCTATATTTGTCTATCCGTCTATCTTTATTAGAACCCATGAGTTCACACTGATACCTTCCATTACAAGCCAACACCACGTGGTTTATTTTTGCCCCATCCCTTTCTATATTTGTGCCCCTCTTGTCAGTGAGGAATCTTGTTCCCATTATCCTCACTATATTTATTTATTTGATCAATGTCCTTGTATATAACAACCTCTTGACCACGTGGGCTTTTTCCTTGGCCCAGTACCATGTGCTCAGGCTGCTTACATTCACCAAGTCCTCCAGAATTCCCTGCTCACGCTGGTAAGATTGTCCCTCTATGTGTAGAAAACGTTTTGAGAATTTTTGAAGGAAAATGTTTTGAAAACTGAGGGGATTTTTCATTCTTTTGGGTAATTATTCCACATGAGGAGTATTTTGGAAAGCAGATCTCTTGAACTTATTGCTTCACTTGTAATTTCCCCCACATGTTTAGCAATTATATAAATCTACGTCCTGATGCTGTTCTTTCCTGCTAATGTAGGCGAAAATCTACCCATTAGTTTTTCCATTGTTTTACTTATTTATATTGAAAAGAGAGTGACAGTAGAGTATGTTAAAGGACGTTATGATTTGAAATGGACTGGCTCACATTTCAGCCATCAAGATTTTTGATTCACATCACCTCTCTCGTTTCTATGGTGTCTATCACTGTAATGCCAAGATGCTCAAAACTACCTGGACCCTTCTAAAAATGCTTCTTGTAGCTTTCATGGCTTGTGTTGGAATGAGGTGGCCTATTTTTCTTATATGTAAGAACTGTATATTCTAATTATGTTTTCATAAGTATTAGAACACTGCTTGCTTTTTTTTTTTTCCTAAAGTTATTTTTGCATTTCTGGAAATATATGAGAGAAATATGGAAAACTAGTATTGAATGATTAACTACTTATTATATGCCTGGTGCTGTCCTAGCCACGTGTATTATGTTATTTAATCTTCACAATAATATGTGTGCAAACTGCGACTCCCTAAGTAATTAGGCTTGGAAAAATTGAGTAATTCCTACAAGTTTACAAATCTAGTAAGTAGCCAAAACGGTCTTATTATCCCAGGAGTCTGTGCTATCCAAGGGAACATGGGCTCTGAGTTTAAAACAAACAAACAAAATTTGTTTGTAATATAGTGAACTTATTTCGCCCAGAATGCTCTTTGAGTGCTCCAAAAAAGTTGTATCTTCTATTCTTTAAGAAACAGAGATCTGGTGTCCTCGCTTTTATCAGTCCCTCTGTACTCTGACCCTAATAAGCACTCAGCAGTAACAGCAACAGCTCTGCCACCACTATGAGTAGTAGGAAAACAAGTACCTGACATTCCTTGAATGTTAACTATGTGCCGGGTGCTGTCCTTAGCACTTTATATGTATTAACCTATGTAATGCTAGAAATAACTCCAGGAGATGTGCATACCTCTTTTATCCCCATTTTATAGATGAGGAAACTGAGACAAAGGTTAAGTAACTTGCCCAAATCAAACAATAAATTGATTTCACAGCCAGGATATGAACTCAGGCAGTTGGGACACACACACTGTTGTCTGTTGTACCGTCCTTACTCAGTAAATATTTGTTATGCTAGAATTATAAGTTGAAAACTAATGAAACCAATTCTGCTTAAGTTAAGCTGAAAAAAGATGTATTAGGAGGACATACAGTAGTAGCTCATTGCATCAGTAAGAAGCCAGGAGAACCAGGCTTGGAAAGCAAGCAGGACCATGAAAGACCAGGGAGCAGAGGATACAGCCAAATTGAGCCACAGGAAGAATTTGGTTACAGGGCCACTACTGGTGCTGCTGCCCCTGGCCAGCAAGGGTACTACTGCTGCTGGCTGGTGGCCACTGGGCCACTTGACTCTTGGATCTGCTGACCTTGCTGATGCTACAATGCTAATACAAATCTCTAACTGTTCTTGCATCTTGCATCACTCAGTAGGATTCAAAGGCCCAGGTAGAAGCATTCGCTTGATGGAGCCCAAGCCACATTTTTAAAGTCCATGTTTGGTATGCTTTTTTATATAATTGTTCTGATGTACTCTGGGAAGAATAGTAATAGAAAGAAACGACAACTTTCCCAATATTGAACTTCAAAGATTAAGATATTTGCTCAGAAAAACTTGACCCCATTATGTGTTGAAATAGGTCAGTGAAATGATTTGAGAAGTTGGCAGTTAAAAGAATGAGAAGGCACTGGTTGCCTATTTGTTAAATCCAGTTAAGCTCTAAGTGATTTTTGGTTTATTCTGTTTGGATCATGGATTAAAGAGCATAACTTCCAGGTGGCTGATAATTAAGTCATAAAATACATCTGGGTTTCTGGTTGATTTTTAACTGTAGGTGAAGAAATTCACTGGATAATGCTCTTTAGAAAAGGGATGGTAGTTTTGTCCATAAATATGATCAGAATCAATGTTTTAAGAATTTTGTTATATGGGCCAAAGTTCACTTTAACAAATGCTGTAATAAAATATTTTTGTAACTTATCTGATGGCCCACTGATTGTAAACACTAATCCATATAAAAAATTTCAGTGTAGTACAGGAGTTGGATCAGCCCATGAAACAAGATTTGACTTTTATTACACAACAGTTAATGGAAACTCATTTTACTAGAATTCTGAGCTTCATAACGATTATACTTTTTGAGTGCTTACAATAAGCCAGGCAATGTGCAAAGTTTTATATATATATATATATATATATATTCCTCATAATAACCCTATAAAGTAAATATTATTATTGACACTTTTAGGAGGGTCCTAAATCTAAGAGAAGTAACTTGCCCAAAGTCACACAGGAAGTGGTGGAGTTGGGTGTTAGATCCCCATTTGTCTGATTCTCAAGCTTGCTTTTGATGGCAACACTGTACTGTGGAGAAAAAGTCATTAATTAAATCACAGGTTAACTCTGGATTAGCATTCTTGAATTTTTTAGATCAAGAGATTTCCTTGTCACTATAGTTCTTAGAGAACAACTTTCTCTGTTTAGATTTAGTAACTCAAGAACTGTCATTCCATCCAAGATTCATTCCCTAAGTTAAAAGAATGTAAGTTATCCCTGTCACACAATGTGTCTTTTACCATTTATACTTTCTCATACATGTTGTCATATTGGATGTAGAGGTGAGATGATTTTCTCAGGTAGGATGGGCAAGGTAAGTTCGGGAGTGTGGCATCTCAGATCATCTCTAATACTCAAAACTACTGATTATTAGGGATTTGTGAAAATACTCAATCCTTTCTTGAAAGACCTGTGGTTACCATCTCTTGGCGGCAACGAACACTGACCTTTATACCAAGCATCTCGTAATAGAATATTTGACTTTATTTGTATTCAGTTTTCACTTTTGAGTTTCAAGTTAAGTTCAGATTTTCTAGGACTGGGAAGACAAGTTTTGTTCCTCTTGTTATAACTTTCATGTAATTGACTGTGTTTACTGTCTTTTAAGTCTTTTATACATACTTTAGGAAACCTATGAATTAATGAACTCTCATCTTAGTATTAAAAAACGCTTACATTAACCCTAACCTTTATTATGAGTGCTTCTTTCCTGCTCAGTTTAGTTTGTGTGCTAGTAAAATTACTTCCTATGAAACATGCCTATAGGAGAAAGAAAAAGCTCTGATCTCACTCCTGATAATGTAGCAATAGCTTAAGTTCAAGAAATGAATATGGCCAACCTGATGCAAGGTGAGAGCCCAAATCCACTGCTATCATGAAAAAAGACTGCAAAATATTTTTCAAAAATTTAATACTCATTATACTGATTTTTGTTTACTAAAATTCTGTTATTTTGAATATGAAATGTTTTCCCCCTCGATTTTACTTTGTTATATACAGTTTTTTAAATATATATATTTAATCAAGCTGCTTTCAGGGTACTATTTGGAGCCCTAGAAAGCCAGATGTGGTTCTGGGGTCAGGGGTTAATAGATTCAAGGCTGCATCTGTGAATCCCTCTAGAGCTGGCTTTGTGCATATACATCCAACACTACCTCAACACTTTTGAGTCATGTATACAGACACATACCCTGGCAGATAGTGGGGCAAACTGTTCTGTCTTTATTGTCCTTAGCAGAGCTCTCAGGAAAGGGCTGCTTTATATTCCAACAAGAGAACTTATTATGTGTGAATGGAAGAATTATTATAAGGACCTGAGGATTTTCTTTTCCTTAGTTTGGAAAATGGTACACCCCTGTATGTATGGTATAGATAAATTTCATTTTTCTTGTAAGTAATAGTCACCTGGAAGAGGTAAAAATTATTGGTAATTTGCATGTCATTATAATGATATTTTAAAAGCTTCTTGGCTCTAGACCTCTGGTCAGGGCTTAGAAACTGTTGCCTGGTAGCAAACTAAGCATTCCGTGTAACAGAATGTGAAGTGCAACGGAATGCTCTAGGCAATATTAAATTGGGGTGATTTTTTTTAGAAAGTTGACAAATGTTTTATATTTCCTAAATCTGAGATGGGTCCTACCATCTCTAAACTGCTGCCAAGGTATATTATCACTTGCCTGCTTTGTAACTGCCTCAATTATTTTCTTCCCCAGCCCTGTATGATGAGATTCGTCAGTTTCGCAAGGCCTGTGGGAAGGCTCATCTCAAAACCATCTTAGCAACAGGAGAACTTGGATCTCTTACTAATGTCTACAAAGCCAGTATGATAGCAATGATGGCAGGTAAGACTATTCAAATGATAATATATATTGACGTGGTTAGGAGAAACAAGTAAGTAAAAACATTAGGCTATATTGGCTAACAATGCCAACCACTTGGAAGTTTTTTGCGGGATGGGTCAGATATTTTTTGCCGACGTGTACAATGTGAACTGTTCAAACACTTGGCTTCCTTCCACATTTTTTGATGGCATTTCATTGCTGCACTATCCTTGTAAGGCAGTAGATGGCTCTCTTGTTAGTGAATTGCCGCCTGTGTTATTCTTTGATTATTCATTCATCAACATATGTTAGACAGGAATTTCTTTAACTCTGACTTATTCCGCTCTGTGAATTTAATAAGTGTTTGATTTTTCTCAGAGATGGTATACCATGCAGTCTTAGACAACCTGTCCTTTTTTGTCTGTGTTAATTCTTTCTTTTTAAATTTAGTACCGTATCTTGGTTTTGGGACTTTCAAATGTAGGTTGACTTATTCTTTATCTCGATGAACAGGATATCTCCATTCATGTATCTAAGCTTGAAACCCAGGAGTCACGCTTGATTCTTTCTTTTTCTCACCTTCACGTGAATCAGTGAACAAGTCTTGAGAGGTCAACCTCTTGACTGTATCTAATACATCTGTTCTCCATGCTGAGTGCTGCTGTTAGGCCACTGTCGTTTCCCACATGGGTCATTTCAACAGACTCCTTCCTAATTACCTTCCGTGTCTCTAGTTTTGTCTCCTTCCAATCTGTTCTCCACACTGTTGCCAGGATGATCACTTAAAAATCCTGATTTGATTATGGTGCTGCTTGCTTTACATCCTTCAGTGGCTTTCCTTCACCTTCAAGACAAACTATAAATTCCTTCAGTCTGATTTTTAAAATGGTCCTTCCCAAGATCCTGCCTGTGCCTCTGCCATCTCCTCATTCTCCCTTCACACATATGCATACACATATACACACACATACGCTCTAGCTCTGTAGAGTCACTTGCAGTTCTCTGTGGATGGCACTGTCCATTGTGCTGTGCATCCTGCTTTACAATGCCTTTTGCCCAAATAACTCCTAAACAGCTTTGGATTCAGCACAGGTGTTGCTCTTCTCAAGAATATTTTCCCAATACTGATTCCTCCCCCACCACTTGGTTCATTATCTCCTCTATGTGCCTCCATAGCGTTCTGTTAAAACCTCTGTTAGATAAGTTATCACAACAGTGATTGACTATTTGAACTTCTAGGTGCCCTACTAGTGTCTCCATATTTGGTTGAAGATACGTGACTTCCCATGTCTTAAATCAATATAGTCACCCTGTAGGTTTTCATACTCATGTACATTTTGAATACTTGTCAGACTTAGCGTCATTCTCTGGAACTCTACTGAAGATGAGCCTTCAAGGCAATAATGATGGTATTGCTCAGTCACTGCTGCTGTATCCTGAAGATCTCTGCTCTGGTTGTCTCATTTAGAGCAAAATCTATAAAAACCTAATAAGGATAAGAAGGAATGGAATACGTTAAACAGTGGGTCATCAGTCATGTTGGCATGTCAATGATCTACAGTAACAGAAGACTGTAACTCTTAGGAACCTGGTTAAATCCCCTTAGAGTCTTAAGTAGACAAAGAGCCTCCATTTCATGCTCTTTGCCAGGACAAGGGATCGTTAGCCCAGAATGCTGTCATCCAGGTCACAATGAAAGTTATTCATTCTGAGACATCAGCCAACCCTATCCTAATCACTGCACCTACTGCTCATGATAGGAACATGGTATTAGGTCAAAATGCTTGGACGCTCTGTTCCACCCTCTACCCCACCCATCCACAGACAAACATGTGACTAGAAACACACTCTCTCTGTCTCTTCCTGTCTACTGTATCTCTGTCCATGTTGTTATCTCCTTCATTTCTTCATTTCATCAGTGTCTATTGAGCATTTGTATTTATAGTGTGCTTTACCAGACACTTTAAAATATATTTCTTCATCACATCAGCCCTGTATTTGATGAAATTTAAGATTAAGTGACTTATAAAGTCACAAAACTAAGAGATCACATTATTTGAACCCAGGTCTTCTGGCTCCAGTTCTATTTCTTTTTCATTTGCAACACAGCTGTTTCCTAAGGCACCATGGTAGATCTTATCATGAATTAAAGACACAATCTTTGCGAGGTATCATGTGTGAAAGCATCTAACACACTTCCTGGCCCATAGTTTATGCTTCCTATTTTGTTAAGAACATATGATGGAGGGTGTGGCTGGATGGCTCAGTTGGTTAGAGCACGAACTCTCAACAACAGGGTTGCTGGTTCGATTCCCACATGGGCCAGTGAGCTGTGCCCTCCACAACTAGATTGAAGACAACGAGCTGCCTCTGAGCTTCCGGAGGAGCTGCCGGATGGCTCAGTTGGAGCAGGAGCTTGAGCTCTCAACAACAAGGTTGCCAGTTCAATTCCTGCCTGGGATGGTGGGCTGCACCCCCTGCAACTAAAGATTGAAAAGATTAAATTTTTATTTATTTATTTTCTTAAAAATCAACTTCATTGAGGTAAATTTACATTTAATGAAGTTCAGGTGTTAAGTGTATAATGTGATGAATTTTGAGAATTTGTAAATTCTGTCATCCCAGAAATATCACTTATGTCCCTTTGCAGTGAATTCCACTCATAGCACCTTCTGGCCCAGGTGTGACCACTGATATGATTTTATCACCATAGATTTTAGAGTACCATATAATTAAATGTATGTAAGATTCTGTTCTTGCCTCCCCCCATCCAACAACATAATCGTCGTGAGCTCTATCCATGTTGTTCTGTATATGAGTTTACTTAGAAATGTTCCATTGCACAAATATACTGAGCTGATAAATTTATTGGAATAAAGTTTTTTCCAATATTCTTTTATTAGTCTAATGTCTATAGGGTCTGTAGTTATATCTCCTTTTTAATTCCAGATATTGGTCATTATTGTTGTTATTGTTTTGTTGGGGTTTTTTTTTTTTTTTTTTTGGTTTTGTTTTTTGGTAGAAAAAGAGCCTTGTTAGGTTCTGCCAATTATATTAATCTTTTCAAAGAGTCAATTTTTGCTTCGTTTTTTCATTATTTAGGTAAAAATATTTTCTAATTTCCTTTGGACTTCTCTTATTATTTAAAATGCTATTAGAGTGTTATTTAGAATGAAATGTTTAATTTCCAAATATTTTGTGCTTTTCTGATTATGTTATCATTGTTGACTAATAATTTAAAATTCTCTTAAGTTCAGAGAATATTATAAGAATCTTTTGTCTTTTGTAAATAATGAGACTTATTTTATAGCTCATTTTATGATATATTTAGGTATATGCTTGAAGTGCCTTTGAAAAGAATCTTGTATATTTGCAGATATTAATGGTAGTGTTCTGTAAATGTCAATTAGGTCAGGTTGGTTGGTAGCATTTTTCAGATCTGGTTTTGTTTCGTTTTGGTCTTCTTGTTCGATTTGTTATTGTGAGGGGTGTTATTTCCTCCATCTGTTACAGCCTTGTCCCCTCCCCTTAGCTAATTTTAAGATTTAAATAAAATTTTTATATTCTGTGAAATCTCTCCATGATCTTCTAAAGGCAGAGTTAATTAATTGTTCATACTGTTGTGCTCCTAGGATAGTTGTAAATACCAGTAGCATTTGTCACATACTAGTATCATCATCAGTTGTTCTACCTGTTAGAATTTTTGCAAAACTATGAACCTCCCTGAAGTAAAGGACTAAATCTTACTTATCTGTATTCCCTGTGGTTACTATGATGCCTGACATCTAGGAAAGCCTTAGATAATATTTTGGAATACATGAATGAATGAATGAATGAATGAATGATAAAGCTAGTGATAAGGAAAAGGGAAAGCAGGCAGTGAAATTTGAAAATTTAGATTCATCTTTCTAGATGTGCCACAACTTTGCAGAGTTTGGACATGTTATGTTGAGAGCAAACTTTTGTTTTATTTGGACAGAAAGATAAGTTATACCTTTCACAAGGAGATTATATATCCATAGCACTGTTTAGGGGATCCAAGCAGTGGTATAACATATTAAAGGTGTGTTTGGATTCTAAAGTAGTTATGGAGGCAAGAAAGGATGAAGGAAAACTTTTTGCCTTGGCTTTTTGGTCAAAGAAAATGGATCTTCCATTTACATTCATGGAAAAGTGAGAGAAGTACAACTAAAGGAGGAGGTGAGGTCAGAGTAAACAATTTGAAAGGAATATAATCAGGGAAGAGAAAGGAGGGCCATAGTTTTTTCATCAAACTATGCAAGAACAAGGTGATAGGAAGTAAGATAGAAAGGGAAACATGCTTACAGGAAAGAGAAGTCTAAAAGAAAGCCAATCTACTGCTAAGGGATTTCAGCCCAGCAAACACACACGTTAAGAACAATGCCAGAATGTAGAAAAGTGGCTTTATCTTTTAGTAACGGTGAGCTGTTCGCACATATGCCACGGTTAACAAGCTCTGCTCTGAAGTTATTCTAGACCTTATCTTTGGAAATAATGCAGACATGATAAATAAGGTTGGAGTAGAAAAACACTAAAGATGGAATCATAATGTCATCAGGTTTGAATTGCTGATGAAGATCTGTGGGAAGAGTACTAACACAAAAAGATGGGGCTTGAGAAAAGCAGACCTTGAAGGAATGCAAAATGAGTTTTGAACTTGGCTGCGATTTTGTAATGTATAGGAAATAAAAAAAAAAATTTAAAAAAGTAGCAACCAGGCAAAGGGATATTCAAAATTCAATCCAGTAAGATCAAAGTAATACCGAAACAATGCAATGGAGCAGAGAAATAAAAGAAAGTATAAGGGAAGCCATTTAAAAAAATAAATAATATAAAATAAAGGAGAAAAATAGTGGAAAACTTGTTATGACTGAAGGAAACAAAAACCCTAAAAAGATGCCATGATTAATAGCAAATTAATATCTGTATTTTTTAAAAATACACTTAAAAATTTAAATATGAATCAAATAGTAGCAAAAAATGATAGTATAGATTTCTTTTTCTAAAATTACCACAAGTTCACACTGAGTCCTTCGTCTTAGAGTGCAAATCTTTGTATACTCAAGGAATATTGATCCAGATGGCAAATCTAGGCCCCTGCAGTGTTCCAGCTTTATATATATATATGATTTCCCTTTCATAGGGAAAGCATTTTAATTTATGAAAAGGTATGCTGCAATTGAAAGTTCATCACTGGGGAAAGCATAAGAATATAGCTGTATATTAGGTTAAGAGTTAAAGGATTTACAGTGTAAATTTATTTGCAGTTCCTTATACTAGCCCTGAAAATTATAGCACTTATAGGGTAAAAACTAATTACCTTGACGTCTTATTCAGGGAGTAAATTTAAATTCAGACCCCCAAGCAAGAATTTCAGAAAGTTTACTGCCCCTCACCCATGCGCTCCCCATCTTTTGTTGAATGCGAAATAAAGAGCTCTGCAAAAGAGAGTAGTTACCATGTTTTCTAGCCTGGCAGTGCAGGAACTACTGATGGTACATTTTGGTACCTACCTATCATTTTAAAGAAAATGTTAAGTCTCTACATCTAAACGTAAAGCATTTTCTTTGCCTCCTCATGCCTGAGCTTCTGGGGAAGAAAAGGAAAAGAAAGGCTTGTAAGCTTAGTTTTTTTATGTGGTGTATACTAGTCTGTGCAAAACTTTACTGTGTGAAATTTTTTAAAATGTAACTTACTTTATTCCAAAATCACATAACTGCCTTCTCCAGACCTAGCTTGCATAAGAGAAATTCAAGGGCACGTGGGCTAACACATAGTAAGAGCCTAGGAAATGCTTATTGATAGGTTCAGGTAAAGGGGCATCAATATATATATTTGTAAGCAACATGTGTAAAATTCAATTTTTTAATCTGTAGTTTCCCATTAAAACAAACCTTAAGCAATTTTTTTTTCCTCGATGAAATCTTGGTACATGATATAGAGGTCAGACCTGTAGATATTTGCTCTTGTCTCTGAGATTCTGTTATTCATTTGTCTTTAATTCCTTTAACACATTAACTTTTGTTATTTATTCTTTAATGTCTGTGTCAGGTAAATGCTGATCTATCAGCAAACTCTTAAATGTTGGGGAAGTAGAATCCTTGAATGGTTATAGTTCTTATACATATACTTCATATTGATTGAATAATGAAATGAATAAAGGTTAAAAAATCATGTGAAGTTAGTAGTTTGCATAGTCTTTATTCAGTTGTCCTAAGAGGGAAATAGGGGAGGTACCTTGTCATCTTTTAGTAGATGAAAACCTTGAAGCTCAGAAGTTAAGTAACTAGACCAAGGTCACACACTGAGGATGTGGCAGAATTCTGAAGGACTCTTGACTCCAAATTCCATGCTTTAGTTATTGCACAATTCTTTTCTACACCCGGCAATGGATCTGTATGTAACATATTAAATATGAAAGCTGTATTTAACCTTTGGAGGCACACATGCATTTCTAGTATCACTGAAGGAGATTTATATGTTGAGCTACTTTTCTATTGAGGATGAGAAAAGTCGGATAATAGGGAGACACAGTGTTTGGAGAAATACTATAGAAGGTGGGGAAACTATAGGAGGACGTGAAATAAACATGAAAGAGAAACCTAAAAGCGAGCCCTGGGGCCTGCCCGTCATAGACCCGCAGTAAACCCTTGTTGAAATGAAGAGGAAGGATGCCAAGAGCAGCCTCGCCTCAGGCAGCTTCCACTGCTGTTTTTTCTTTTTTCTGTGTGTGTGTGTGTGTGTGTGTGTGTGTGTGTGTGTTTCCCTGCTCTGCTGATGGTCCCATGATGCACTTGGAATCTTAGCAGGGTCATTACTTAACAACTGCCACTGGAGTTCTGTACTCAAGTTCTTGTTTATGTTCTGATTCCCCTCCCTGGGGTACTGAGAGAGCAGCTAGGGCGTGACAGTGGATGTGGACCTTGCTTTCTCTTGTCCGTCTGATGGATGAGGAGGAGAGATGTTAAAGCTGAAGGCAGCCTGAGAATGAAGAAACAGAGGGGTGAGATAAGGGTATGAGAGAGTGGCCGTGGTATTGGAGCCTGTGCAGAAGGCTTTCCCAGCGTAGAAGGGGGGGAAATTGAAATCTTCCCGTGAAGAGTGATGGAAAGTGGATATCTTATTTAGGAAGAGAGCAATCATTGGTGTTGTGATTTTGTGTTCAAATACTTGTGTGTACACACACACACACACACACACACACACACACACGATGGAAAAGGATGATTGTTCTCTATTATCCCAAGGTAGGAGGACTAGGTCCAACTTGTAGAAGTTATGGAAAGATGGCTTTGGCCCGGTATAAGGCAGAGTTTTGTTAAAGTCCGAGTTGTCCAGAAAAGGGATGGGTCACGTAAGCAGGTAGATGTTCAGATCACAGGCTGGATGTCAGCCTGCAGCTGCTGTCAGATTAAGTGATACTCAGTGACCATTGCAGATGCTTTTTTCTGTTTGTTTCTGTTTGTATGTGTGCACACATGTGTGTGAGATTTTAGTGTAGATTATAATCCAGTATAGACAGGGTCCCCGAATCTGGAAATGATGGGAAAAGAGGAGTATATTGGTTGCCTAGGGCTACTGTAACACAGTCCCTCAAACTGTGTGGCTTAAAACAACAGAAATTTATTCTCATGGTTCTGGAGAGTAGAAGTCTGCAATCAGGGTGTCTCCAGGGTGATGCTCCCTCTGCAATCTGTAGGGGAGAATCCTTCCTGGCCTTTTCTCCCTTCTGGTGTTTGCTGGCAATCCTTGGCATTCCTTGGCTTACAGATGCCTCACTCCAGTCTCTGCCTCAGTTATCACCTGGCCATCTCCTCCCTGTGTATTTCTGTGACTCTTCTCTCCATATAAGGACACGAGTCATTCCATGCCCTGTAAATAAGACCTTCTCTTTGCTTATTACATGTATGAAGACCCTATTTCCAAATGGGTCTCTTTCTGCGGTACTGGGGCTTAGAACTTCGACGTGTCTTTGCGGGGTGAGGGCACAATTCAACCCATAACAAAGAGAAATCGGGTTCATGTACTATGATTCTGTTATTTCCTATAAAGACCTGAAGATGCAAGAGAAAAATACTTCGAGTCAAACCAGCAAACTTAAATTCAGGTACAAAATAGTGTTTTGTTTTGTTTTCGTTTGTTTGTGTTTTCTTTTTTTTACCTCTAAGCAATGTTGGATGGTTTTGTGGGTAGGGGAAATCTAGTAGATATTAAATATTTTTATCTGCAAAAAGCATTTGGTAAGGTTCTCAATGGGAGATTAATGGCTAAAATAAAGAATGAGGCATTAGGAGATAAATTTGCTTATGAGCAAGAGACAGAGACTAACAGTAGAAGGAAATACTTTTTAGATTGGAAAGGAGTGACATACAGCACAAGCCAGGAATCAGTTTTGGGACCTATGGGTTTTTCACTTTATTTTTATTAGACTTTGTAATAAAAATACAGATCTTCAAACAGTCCAAGACAGAGTGAGTAATGCTACAAGCATCAGTAATCAAAAGTTATTCTCTATCATAAACTAAATGACTGATAATAAATACTGACAGAAGACTACACAATGTACCATAATATTATAAAATGGAGCAAGCGATTCTCCTGTGTTCTCTTTTCTTCTGCATTTTATTTGCTTTTTAAAAAATATTTGCAGGTTTCTGGGTTTATTTTAGAAGCCAAATAAATGAAAAAAGTATTTTTTTTTTTAACTTGGAAAGATGTGTTAACTGAGGGAAAAATTGATTGAAGCGAGAGAAAAGGTTACATTGCCATCAGTAGAATAAAGGAAGTAGGGACCCTGTGTGTTAAATTTCTCAGCAAGCTGTTCAGTAGAAAGACTTAAGGAAGGAGGGGGCATTATTGAAATCATCAGCTTATTCTGCAGTCATGACTTTAATGGAAGCATATGCAAAAATGTCATTGTTAGAATGATGAAACTACACATCTGAGGGAGTGAACTATTATGGAACGTTTTTCCTTTTTTAAAGTTTTAACATTAATGGCTCTGAAAAATCCATAATATTTGGTGATGTATATGTAACTTTTGTCTTCTTAGGAACTAGTTAGTATGTTGGGAAACGTACTTTTCATATTGGAATTTTGCCTGCCACTCCTTTAGTCTGTCCCTGAAAGGTCTTTACAAATTCATGTCTGTTTTTCCTTGATTTGTGCATTGTCAGATAAGCCAAGAGAAATGGAGCAACTAACTGTTCAAAAGTTAACTCATAATAGTTGTAAATGCTTTAAAAACCAAAAAAGACTATAAAGCATAAGAAAGTCTCATTAACAGCAGAGCTTTTATTTTATAGGTGGGAGAACCAAGAACAGAAAGGCCAAATTCATAAGGAATTTGCCCAGGGACAAAGCGCTGAAATCAAAACACAGTCTAGAATGAGGTTTTCGTTCCAGTCTGCACATTAGAATTTCCTGAAGAGCTTCTTAAATAAACAGTTGAAAAGATCCTACCACCAGAGGTTCTGCTATTACTTGGTCTTAAATGGAACCAAGAGAATTAGTCATTTATAAAACATCCTCAGGTGCTTCTACCGTTTAGGCAGGAATGTGAACCTCTGATCTAGAATCTAGGTTCCCTGATATTAAGACAAGTGTTCTTTCCTCTCACACTGGCAGTTTAGAAATTATTTAAAAACAGAATTTCAAATTCTAGGGTGGAAGGGAAACTTGAATAGAGACAGACCACAGTTAACAAACCGAGTGGCCTAGGAGCCTGCAAAATGAGCAGTTGAGCACAGCAGGTTGTCGAGTAACATTGTTTTATTCAACGTCATTTCATTATGACACTGAGAGGAAAAAAAAAACGGTTCTGGCCCGTGGCCACCACCTGTGTGAAGTATTTGTGTTTTCCCCATGTATGTGTGGGTTTTCTCCAGGGACTCCAGTTTCCTCCCATATCCCAAAGATGTGCACAATAGGTGAACTGACATGTGTGAATGGTCCCAGCCTGAGTGAGTGTGGGTGTGAGTGTGAGTACGCCCTGCAATGGAAGGGTGTCCTGTCCAGGGTGGGTTTTCATTTTGCCCCCTGAGCTGCTGGGATGGGCTGCAACCCTGAGCTGGAATAAGTAGGTGGAAAATCATTATCTTATTTGTTTTTATTCATCTCTCTTAAGTATATGTAAAGCTCACTTTTATTTGTTTAACATTAGAAGTGTTTTGGGTCTTTGTTTAGAAGTATGGTGATGTTTTTGTGACCAGAAATATGCCTTAGGAACCTAACTCTGGTTTATATAAGCCTATGGTAAAATTAGTTGCATTATACATCATTTTGCTTAAAGTTGCAGTTTCTAAGAACCTATTGACAACATTAGGATTTGCATTAAGGGAGGACTTCTTCCATCCATTTCTTCACTCGGGTTTATTGAAATCTGCTATGTGCCAGGCAGTGGGAATAAAGATCAATAAGATACCCTCACTCCAGACACTGTAGTGGTGGAGCGATGGTCATACTTTCCTTTTAGAATCATAACCTTTGGTCTGTGTGTTTAGGCTGGAGACAGAGAACCCCCCTCGGAAGCTGTTGTCACGGTCAAGCTGAGCATGATGGGAGCTGAATTGTGGTAGTGGGTGCAGTAGGGATGGAGAGGAGTGGACAGCTATGGGAGATATTAAGGGGGCAGAATGAATAGAATATGGTGAACACTTGTATGCTGAGCAGAGGAAGGAGAGAACAAAACAACTCATAATGAGGCCGTTTGTCAGATTAGGGAATTCACCCGAAGCAAGGCTTTTTCCCAGGCCAGAAATCCCAGTCTCAGCTTCCCTTTCTAAGACTTTCACCTGTTCATTCTGTCGTTGGCGTACTGCAGAATGCACCATAGTCTCACCACTCTTCCTCTCCTTTTTTGTTTTTGTAACAAGGAAAAAACATTTAACATTGTTATGGAAATTTGATTAAAGCTATGAAGGTAAAAGAAAGAGAGGTTATTTTTCTGTTTAGAAAACATTAGCAAGATGAGGCTCGTGAAGCAAAATCGAAAACTAATGCAGTTGCTTTAATGATTCAGGAGGAAAAGGAAATTCATGCTTTTCCTTGAATTATTGGGGTGATGCTTTGTTTTACTAGTGACCCAAGAATGAGTGTTATAGTATGCTTTTTGTAAAAAATTTATCATCAACTGGGGCACCGGAAAAGTAAGTTTCCTATGCCACAAAGCTGCTAAATTGGGCAGGGACAACAGAGGAGGCACTAATAGTCAATGAAATTGGAAAGAATTTAGATCATCCATGTCACACAAAGCCAGCAAAAGGCTGTTTGTAGAATGTTAGCTGCTATCACACTGGTTTGATATTAACATTCTAGTGAATAATTAAAATATTCCTGTTTATTTTTTAATAAAAAGAAAAAAGCATATACATTACCTTAGCATTTATAATGTTACCTATAGTCGCATTCACAGATGTTGAGATTTCTGAATAAGATCGTAGATTAGATGACTTAGACAGTTAAAAAACACATTTCTTCTGCCTTTCTCGGCATTCTCATTTTAGAGTTTCATTAGTATAATGCCTTCCAAAATGTAAAATAAAAACCCTTAGAACTATTTTGAGGCATTTGCATTATAGATGGTATTATCTAAATTGAATGGTTATTAAATATACTTTTCTGCTGAAATTATTTTTGAAGTACATTTCTCATTTTCATCTTCTGTCTGTAAGCACACACCTAGGCATAGCTGATGCTCTATTGCTTCCTGCTCTGCTTTTTAATGTTCACACTCTCATGAGGAGATCAAGTATTCCCTTATAATTGAATATATTTTTTAGTTAAACCCACCCCTTTCCACTAATTGTTTTCTTTGGTTGCTCCTTCAGGGCCAGACTGGAAAAGTTCAGGGTTTTTATTCAAGACACTTGACTGGGAGGAAAAGCGACTCACACAGAGATGGGAAAGAGATTCATGCCCAATAATAGAGAGAGACAGACACTTGTGAAGCCCTAGTCTCACGATCTTGTGTGATGTTGTATTTGGTACTCTTTTGTTTTTTTTTTAAGTGTGTTTTTCCAGGACCCATCAGCTTCAAGTCAAGTAGTTGTTTCAATCTAGTTGTGGAGGGCGCAGCTCACAGTGGCCCATGCGGGGATCAAACCAGCAACCTTGTTGTTAAGACCACCGCGCTCTAACCGACTGAGCTAACTGGCTGCCCCTGTATTTGATACTCTTAAAGGTGCGCCATGTTTGGGTAATTCTAGGCATATATGGGATTATTGGATCCCAGTAATTTCCAGAGGATCTACCTGAATTTTTGTCTGCTAAAAGGTAGTAACAGTGTCAGTAGAGTAAGAAAAGGGAAAATGCAACTGAGGAAGGACAAGAAGAGTAAATGGTATTAGAGGAAGAATTTTCAGAGACGTGAGGTGGTCATGAGTTGGGAGAATATGAACGCTGAACACTCTGTCTCCTGCTCCCCACAGTCAGAAGTGGTGGGCACTTTGAGGAAGGAAGCCTTTAGTTGGAAACTTGTTGAGAGTTCAGGTGCTTTGGAAGCTTAGAAAAGAAATCACAATGTGGATTTTTTAGACAAACTGTCCCTTTCCTGAGTGCCCCAAATAAGTTCAAGCAAATACAATTAGGATAATGGTTGCCAGGCACTGTGTTACGAACTCTAAATTTTTGCCAGAGAAAACGCAGATGGAAAAATAGCAGGTAGGAGCCAATGTATATAACCTTGACTTAAGTGTGGCTCTTGTGCACGACTGGGACCTGGCCAGCACATGGGCAGAGACTTGGGAATGCCCCTGCCCTCAGAGCTGCCTGTGGGAGTTTCCGCTTTCTCTCCTCCTCTTTTTCCTGGCTGGTTGCTGCTGTCCCTGTTTCCTTATCCTCTCCTGAAATACCAGCTTGTCTTGGACAGGGCAGCACAACAGTCCAGTTTGTCTCTTCTCTTCCCTTGCAGCTGTTGCTCTGCTAGGCCCAGTGCCATTTTCTTGGCTGTGCCCGCCTTCCTCATCTCCCCCCTTTATCAGTCCCCTCCCTAGCCCCCGCTCTGTGCTGAAATATCCTGGAGAGTTGAGTTTGATTTGTTCCGAAATATAAGTGACCTAACCTTGAACTGTTCAAGACTCACCTCTTAACACCTACGCATGTGATGTCTTTTTTTTTCGTTTTTTAGTAGGTTCTTATATTGTTTCCTACGACTGCCATAACAGTGCCACAGATTGAGTGGTTTGAACAATAGAAATTTATTCACTCACAGTTCTGGAGGCTGGAAGCCTGAGATCAAGGTGTTGGCAGGGTTGATTCCTTCTGAGGGAAGAGAGGGAGAACCTGTTCTAGGCCTCTCCTCTAGCTCCTGGTAGGGCACTGGCTTGTAGGAGCATCACCCTGATTTCTGCCTTTGTGTTTACATGGCGTTCTCCTGTGTGTGTGTGTGTGTGTGTGTCTGTGTGTGTCTGTGTCTCTGTCTCTTCACATGGCATTCTTTCTACAAGGGCACTAATCGTATTGGATTAGGGACCCACCCTGCTCCTGTTACTAACTACATCTGCAGTGACCCTATTTCCACATGGTTACATTGCAGTGTGCTAGGGGTTAGGACTTCAGCATATGAATTTTAGGGAGGACACAGTTCAACCCACAACAAATGAGTTCTAAATAAGGAAAGCAAAGCTGGAGTTTAGAGAGGAACTTTTTGCTCATTTTGCTCGTGTGTCTAAGGGCTGGGTGCCTGTTTTAGGTACAAGAGAAGCAGTGAGATTATATTAATCGATCACTATTGTGCGATGACACAAACTAAAACAACAAGTAGGTGGCAGTGGAGAGGGCTGATGGAAAAAAAGCAAGTGAGTCTGTGATTGGTGGCAGAGTGCCAGGAGGCAAGAGTGACTAGGACGTGGCTCACTGGTGAGAATTATTTCTAGTGATTTGTGCCTGAGAAGCTCTCAGCTCCCATAACTTCTCACTACTCACTCCTCCCAAAACCTGGATACCCAGCGTTTCTCACTTTGTCATCTTGAGATTCCTTGTCCAAATGCAAACTCCACTGGTAATTTCATGTTCAGAAGAACTCCATCCCCAACCTGGCAGATGGATGATGGAGGTGATGGGTTGTAGAGACTGACAGTCACGTGTATCCTGGCCTTCCTCTGTTTCCTAAGAAAACATTATTATGCAGAATGCTTAGGAGGGATAGTATTAATGGGACTTAGGTTCAGGAAAGGTAAAACATGCTTTTCTGAGCTGTGCTAGGACTTACTATCAGGTGAAATTGTTTATATGGAGAAGTACATTTTAATTTCCAGCCAACCATGAATTTACAAACTTTCAGAATGCGTTCTACTTCTAGGTTGGAGAATTGTGTATTAAACTGCTCAATTTAATAATTAAGGTAGAAAAATGTAACTGGTTTATCTATGTAGTCAACTAGCAGTTTAATATATGCAGATCCTTTAAATCTGAATCTAAAACTAAGTAGTCAAAATACATAAATAGATAGAGAAAAAGTAAAAAGCACACATAATTTCCCCAGAGACCTTACCCAAGGCAAAGGAAACACTGCAGAAAGCAAAACAAAACAAAACTAAACTAAATAAGCCTAACTGCTGCCTAGTAACCTTGTTTCCCTACCAAATCTTGCTTTTTTTCTTTTGCATTTGATTTATGAATCTAAGACGTTTCATGCTTCCTGGAATCTTTATTAAAAGATTACTTTTAAATGCAACAATTTCCATTTTTGTTAATGCATTAAAAAAATGAAGCAAATAAAGACGGGTGGGGGGACAGTATTTTCTGACTTAAGAAAGAACTGGCTGTCTTCCTAAATTTTTATAACTCGTCTCTTTAACACATTAAATTGTATGCTCTCTTTTTAAAGACAAGAGGGTATTGACAAATATATCCTTTGCACAATGGCAACACATGACTTAATGGGGCTTTGGTTCTCTGTTACATTCCTTTCTCAAAAATTAATATAGATTACATTTATTAATTTTTTTGAGATTTAAAGAAAATCTTAGTATAAATTAAGATAGAAATACCTTGGGAGTTTGCAAAATCAAGGTTAGGAACCATTGATTTATGAATTATATAAGTCATCTTCATATGTGTGTTTCTGAGTAAAAGAGGTTAGAAATCTTGATAATTTAGTGTGATTTATGAACCTATTTTAAGAATTAGAGTCTATGAATAATTAGATAAAGAAACAGCAACTGAGAATTTGGTTACATGCCCTATAGAGTTCAAATTAAATTTTGCAAAAAGCAGTTTTAAAGATTGTTTTCTTTCTTTTCATTCAGTCTAATTCAAAACACATTTTCTAGCCAATATAATGAACTTGATAACACATGCCCTTGGATGATTTGGAGTACAGAAAAGTAGTGTTAGAATTACAAAGATTATTCTAAAGACCAGTTTGCCACCAACTAAATGAGTAAAGAAAAGTTGTGTGTTTGTGGACAATTTTCAGCTAAAGCAATGATTTACAAATTGTATTGTATGACACAGTATTTCAGTTGAAACTTCTTTGAAAAAGAGATCACAAGGTCATACAACTTTGGGGACACTGTGTAACATATACCCCTGTAAGCCATTCATAGTGCACATGCACTTAGAAAAGACCCTGAAAGTTTACAAAAAGAAAAATTGTGTATTTTTAATAAGCCCTCATACAAAACCTGTTTTAAGGTATGACAAAATTTTTCTCATGTATCATTATTAATACTGAACCAAAGAATAGAGTAATGGGTATTATTAGGTTCTGTCAAGATCTGTAGACACAGAAGGTTGTGTGGGAGTATAAATTTTTAAGCAGACAAGATTACAATGAACACATAACTATAGGAACATAAGCATGCCGGTATAAATAGTTCAATTTTAGAAAACCTCCCTTGCACTCTCTTTTAATACTGCCCCTTTCCTGTTGTTCCTGTGGCTATTGTCTGAAACTCCATGGTTAGATTCTCATTCTTTATATTAAACCTGTTAAAATTTAAATTCACTTAAAAGAAGTAACAGGTTCAGTAACTGTGTAACATTACTTGAGCAAAACTACCGTATTTCCCTGAAAAATAAGACCTAACCAGAAAATAAGCCCTACCATGATTTTTCAGGATGTTCGTAATATAAGCCCTACCCCAAAAATAAGTCCCAGTTAAGATCGTCAGTCAGACGGACGCATTTACTATGTCTGTTGCAACACACGATGGACGTATTAAATTATAAAATAATATTAATATAATTAAATATAAGTAAATGATATTGACATTAATACTTAAAATAAATAATAACATAAATTATAATTAAGTATTTGTAAATACCCAAGTGGGTGCCTTTGGATGAGAGGTAAACAGATGAACTCGAGACTTATTGCCGAATGACCAATAGGAGTACAGACACAACACACGAATAATGTGCGCACTTGATAACGAACAGATGCGGTTGTGTCTAATATGACTCTTCATAATTCAATGTCGTGTGTTGTAACGGACGTACTTAATGCACTTGTGTGAAATAAACGTTTTCTGAATTTTGGTGCCTGCAATTTTTTGTCGCTTTTGTGTGGACCATCATCCTTAACTGTCATTTTTGTTGCCACTCCTGTCTCGTAAGTCTTCAATTAACACTTGACTTAATGGTAGATTTAAAGGGAATAATATTTTGATACCCAGAGAAGATGAGTGCAAAAAGAAAGAGCTATTCCATTGAGTGGAATTGTGGAGGACTCCGGGGGCAAGAATCTTACGGCTTTCTGCAAAGAGACGAAGATGAATATCCGAATGGCCCGAAAATGGCGAGCAGAGTACAGTAACCTCAGTCAACAGGTGGTTGAGGGAACTGCTAAGAAGTGCAAGTGAGGATCAGGTCGGCAACCATTATTTCCTGAGCTGGAAGACATCATCTGTGAATTGATTGCTGACAGGAGAGCAAAGGCTTTGGTTGTGCGTACGGCTGATGTTCAAACATTTGCCCTTGCAATGGCACCAGTTAGAAGTATCCCCAGAAGAATTCAAAGCATCACAACACTGGCTGGATGGCTTCCTTCAGCGATATGAACTGTCTCTAAGATCAACAACACTGTTCAAGCTGGAAGATACTGAAGTTATTAAATGTACACTTGCATTCAGTTCCTTTGATGATGGCATTGACTTTTCTAAATACCAGCTCTCCAACATGATTGCTGTGGATGAAACTGCAGTGTTTATGGGCCAAGAATCTCAAATGACAATTAATCAGAGGGGTGCCTCGTCAATCTATATTCCCTCCACTGGTTATGAAAGTGCACGTGTTACCTGTATTTTGGCAATTCGTCTGGATGGAAAGAAATCCCACCTCTAATCATCACTAAGGGCAAGAAAGATGAGGTTGAACATGTTTCAGGCATTTATGTTCTTGAAACCAAAAAAACCTGGTGCACACAAGCAATTATAAGGAAGTGGGTCGATTTAATGCTGCCACTTGTTTTGTGAGGTGGCCAAAGAGGTCTGCTAGTCTGGGATTCAGCCAGCACTCCCAGCGCTACAGACATGAAGAAGTTCCTTGCAGAGAGAAGAATAGATCAAATAATGATTCCACAGGAATGACCGCCTATCTTGCAATAAACAAGCTGTTCAAGGACAATTTGCATATGGAAATCAATGACTACATTGAAAACAGAATGGAGAGAAATCAGTGTGGAAACTTTGTGAAGCCTAGCCTACAAGAGGTCGTGACTTGGGTGAAGAATTCCTGGGATGAAATCACTGACAGCTGTGTTGCCAATGCACTACGAGCAGGCTACATGGACAACAAGTGCTCATTTAAGGAGAGATTGGGGCCAATGGTTCTACAGGAAATGGAGTTGCAAGAAATTCAAGCCAGAATTCGGGGTTTGGAGAGTTATGACGATATTCCAGAAGAAGATGATGTCACTGTATTTGAATAAATGTAGATTTTTGTACATGAATAAATGTAGATTGTTGTACATGGAATAAATGTAGATTGTTGTACATGAAAAAATAAGACATCCCCTGAAAATAAGCCTAATGTGTCTTTTGGAGCAAAAATTAATATAAGATCCAGTCTTATTTTGGGGGAAATACGGTAGTTGATAGATGAAGAGAACTGGATGTGGATTTTGTGACAATATTTGATTAAAAAACATCCATGGAGTTGAAACCTTAGGTTACAATCCCTTCTTCACCCTGTACCCTGCCCCACCCCACTGTGAAAAGAAGTCAGGACATTTGTCCAGCCAAAATCAGAAACTTTGAGAAAATAAAATTTCTCTTTAGGCTGAAAGCAGTGTTCCCAATCAAGATATGTTGTATTAATACTCTGATTAAATAAATATATAAATACAAAAGGAGAACAGAGGAAATTTAATACAAAATCTGCTCAGTTAAACTGACTGAAACTAAGACTAAAATCAGAAAAACAAAACCCAAACTTTCCCAATTAGTTAATGAGCAGCTGTGACTTAAGAGTGTGCTGGATAAATTGCTCTCTCTGACTACGCCCAGCGGAAGAAAGAAACCTCAGCCATTCACTTCCTCACATCATACCCCATTGTGGACTCCAGATCTGTCATTGTATCCTCTCCTCTCCAGCACTCGTATATATGCCACTTAGTGCTGCCTTTCTAGAATGGAGCAGTTTCTAGTCAGGAAAGCTTATTAATCATTGCGGAGCACACAGCGTAGAATGCAGGAGTCATTCACAGATATTTGTGGTGGGACAGAATAGGTCAAGGAAAGGTCCCTAGAGCTGGGAAGCATAAACCTGTGCTGCCATCCAGGATTTCTCAAAATTCTTTCTTGGACACTTAGCCTTAAAAATAGACCTATTACTCTCCGTGTTACAACCAAACTTTCTCGGCAAGATAGCTTCAGTGAGAGCCTGAAGTGTCAGGTAACTGCTCTATTTTTTAATTTTTATCAGGGTTTTTATAAAGCTCTTTGAACAGTACTCAGCACATGGTAAGTGCTATATAAGTATTTAAAGAGATTAATTAAACAGAAACCCTACTTTATTTATACAAGTAGCCAGCTATGGAATCATTGAAGAGTTTGGTTGTCTTTAGTGTAGGCATTAGTCTTTATTAAAGCTTGCCTAATACTGAATTTATTTAGATTTGTATATTTATTAACTTTTTACTGTGACCATTGCGTCAGCTGTATATGGTCAATATAATGCCAATGAATGAGGAGCCATGACCTTCAAAGGGTGTGTAGTTCACTGGCATGGGAAGTGGGGTCAGGCACACTGAGAAATTTTTCATCTTATTCAGGACCAGTGTCTTCACCAATTAGCTTTTTAAGACTTGTAACTTAGTTTCTTCCTCCATTTTCTACTATTGCTAGAGCTCCTTATCTCTGTTTGTTGATAAAACAGTTCCTTTCTCTCTGTTTCTTCAATAATTTGTTCGGAGAGATTAGGGTATCGATGCTTCATTCACTAGTTTCTCGGATGCTTCTCCAGAATCGGTTGTTCTGCGGCTTTTCAGTTTCAGCTTTTCCTAATAATTCGTAACAGCTTACTAGGATCTCTTTCATGTGCTACTTTTCCTTCCACATTTTATTTAGATGGACTTTTGACTCCTTTTGTCTGATTTACCAGTGTAGGTGGAGTGGGGAGTTGAGGCCTGGATAGGCATAGCTGGTGGTATGCAGGGGTCTCAGCTAGGCAGAGCACAGGGTGTCTGTGGGGGATGATACTTTGTGTCCATGTTTGCTGAAAGTGATGCCCAAGGGAAATTAATGGATGTAGTACACTATTAGATTTCTAGGTCAGCAGAGTGTCAGTAAACAGTCCAGGGACTGCATCAGATAGGTTTGAATGTGGTTGCAAATAGCACAGAACTTTATAACAGTGGCTTAAATAAATAAGGAATTATTTTTATCATAGAACAGTGTCATGCGGGAGACCCTGCTCGCTGCGCCATGTGTCGTGCGGGGCAGCCTGCGGGGTCTCTGGTCCCACTCCCCATATAAGAATGCAGGATGTGGCCAGGCCCAAAAGGAACACCCACGGAGCCATAGGTAGGGAAGTCATACTAGTATATTCTCGCTGGCGGCACTATACTCTCACTGGAGGCTGGATCCACACTGTCCGCAACCTGGCATCCTAACTGCAATCTGCTCTTGCTAGCTCAGCCACCATCTTCTTGCTAGCCCCCATTTGCTGCTAGCGTAGCCACAACAGTTATATTAGTGGCCAATGGCTCACTGGTTACAGCTGATGGCCAACTAGCCACAGCTGATGGCCATCCAGTCACAGTTGATGGTCATTTACTACCTGAACCAACACCTTTCTATGTGAGGCCGAGAGCCTGGAAACTGCTTTCTGCGGCTCTGTCCCCACAAACAATAAGTCCAGAGGTGTAGTCAGTCACTGCCCTTAGTTCATCATCAATGTCAGGATAGGAGCCTCTGCTAGTCTCTCGGCATTTCCTTCATGGTTGAAAGATGGCTGCCACAGCTCCACTCATCATGTTTACATTCAAAATAGGAAGAAAGCAATATCAGTGCTGCTACATATTGAAGGAAACAGTTGAACTGGGTCAGGTAGGATTTTGACAGGAAGAAAAAGGATGGAGAGTACAGAGTTGATAAGGGAGAGGGTATTTCTGCAGAACAATGACTAGTCAGGCTTAGGAGGCAGAAGTGTGCAGTGGTTAAAAGCCTGGACTTATACTTAGAAAAAGCTGTGTTCAATTCCATTCATGACATTTATAAACTGTTGTCTTAGCTGAGTTCCTCAGTATCTATAACCCCTGGTTTCTTCTTTGGTAAGTGGAGATAATAAGTGTACCTGTCTTTTAAGTTATTGTGGAGATTAAATGAGAGTAGATATATAAAATGTTAAGTTGGAGCCCGTAGCAGCTAGTGAGTTCTCAAAAAGGAGACCTAATCTACTCCTATCGTTGTTATTGTTGTTATATCATCATCATCACCATCATCAGAATGAGCTCAAGTCCAAGATACTTGAGGGTGAGTAGCAGAAGGGACCAATGGAATAGTAGGCTAAATTCAGATTCTGTAGAGTGGAAATTCTAGAATTTTATTTTGTAAGCAGTTGAAGGTTTTGAGATGAAAAATGCCATGATCAAACCTGTCTTATCAGTCCATTCCATATTTCAACACTTCTTTGTTCCTCATACTTAAACATTTTTTGTGTTCTTTAATTTCCATGTATTAAATATAAAAACTGGGCCAAGTCAATCCAGAAAACCTTCTTTCTCAAGAGTAAATTTATGATACTTGTGTCAGAAGCACAAATAAATGCATCTCGAGCATAAGCTGACACTGTTAGCTGTCTCTAACTCTGTTTTTTAAGTGCCTTTTTACCTTATAGGTTATCATTGTGAATCCCATTTCCCATTTCCCATTTTTGGTAATAAACTTAATAGCTGCAATTTTTTCTTTTCTGAGGTTTTACATTTTTAAGTTACCTATGTATTCACTTTGGATTTTGACATTTAATAACTCCCCTGAAATACCTGGGAGAAATTATATCTATAATATAACATGAACTTTAGGAGGAGGAAATAAATACTGCACTCAAAGCAATTACATAGGTAGTGTAAAAAACATTAAATATGTATCAAAAATTTTAAATGTAGGTTTGAAGGGAAGATAGGTAAATATCTAACTTAAACATATTAAGAAGCTATTTATATTGTTTTCTGATGGGGGAAAATCTCCTAAAAATGAATAGCCTTTAATCAAACCTATTAGTCTTGTGATAGCATGTTCTGTGAGAGACAGACAAAACTTCTGTATTAAGTGTGTAGTGTAAACTATTTGTCTGAAATACACAGCTCTACCATATGGTTATATGTAATTTCTATTTAAGAGTGTCAGAAAAGGAACCCATAGACCATCTGCTACAAGGGAACTACAGGATATTCATATATATAAAAAAATGTATACGCATTTTAAGAAAGGAAAAAACTGTATTAAAATTGTAATACTCAATATATACCGATAACAAAAGATTAATACAAGTTACATTTGACTGCTGCAATTACAAGAGGTGCTCAAGTGGTTACCATCAGTGTCCAGACACTTCTGATTACAGCAAACTACTGCTTGAGCATAGATAACATCTCTTAAAATGTACATACATTTTTTGGCACCCCCGCTGTGTGTGTGTGTGTGTGTGTGTGTGTACGTATTGGCAAGGCAGTGCCTTGAAAAACAATTTGCGACATCCAGGGAGATAGAGTTTTAGTTAATATGCAAAATGGATCCAGCTTGCTGGCATGTTGTATTAATTCATGACTTTTTCGGAGTCTAGGTCAGGACCATTCTTCCTGCCCAATTCACAGACTTCTTTCCCACCTCTGCCCTTTCTCTTTGCATCATGTGTTTTCAGGAATTTGTGAATGATTCTCATATCCCAATGATGCCCGTGATTTGGCAAAAGTTTGCGGTGACTCTTTCTGATTAGACCCTTACCATAGAGGAGATTTGCTGGGCCTCGTTTGCTGAGGAATCAAGGTTTCTGGTGGTGGCTGAGTAGAAAGGAATACAGATAAAAATGAAGGCGTGACTAGTTGAAAAATAGAGACAGAATTATAACTTGAAAATTGTTTGTGAACAATGGGATTGAGGCAGCATTGTTTTTATAAGTGGTTGGTAAGTGGTAACTGCAGTAACCTCCATAGCAAACCCGAGAGCTCCACGTGGTGAATAGTTTCCATTCAGAGCCTTTTCAAGGTTTAGCATCTATAGATCTGCTAATGGAAAGCATGAGTCTCCAGGTACAGTGAAGCAATCACCTAGAGATAAAACTCCCCACAGAAAAATTAACACAATGTTTTTATGAAAGACAGGTCACTGTAAAAAGTAACTCTACATAGTTATCAATTGTTGAAAAAAAAAAAGATTTATGATGACATTGAGGTATGATAATCTCAAATATGTTCTGCATTGTTTTTAAAAGCTTTGTGTTTAAAATTCATAGCACTTTCTAATCCTGATAAAGTAGCTTAATTTTCTAGCTTGCTTTGTTCAGTAAAATATATTTCTAAATCCATTTTAAGTAGCTATTTCTTCAATTTGAGTAATTTGCTCTCGAGTTAATAGATTCCACACTAGCATACCTGACTTTTAATGTTAATATATACTATATATTCCAAACTTGCTTGTGACAATGGGAAGCACAATCAAAATGAAATGCAGTTGTTTAAAGCATATCTTGCTTGTTATTTTGTTAAAATGCTTCTTCATTTTACTCTTCCTTGCCCAAAGTATAGTGATACCAAATCACATTTTACTTCGTATTGAGGTTCCATCTCCCTCTTTTCTCCCAGCAAATGCGAAGGAAAAAAGAATGTGTTAGATATGGTTGTGTCATTTTAAGATAAGATGACTTTAAAACTACCATATCAATACAGGACATTTGCTTAACATAATAAATCCCTACGCCAATAAATTCAGCTGTAGAGGCTGGCCAAATAAGGAAAGCAGTTTGATTTCGAGGCATTTGGCATCGATAACTTGATTTACAGATTGATGTTTTCATTTTATATTGAGTCTAAAACACTTTGCTATTTTATCCACACCAATTTACCTGTACAATAACGATGCCTGTAGCCATTTCTGGCATTTTCTTTTGACCATCCAGTACTGGCCTAACGTCATGAATCTCATTTTTCCTTTTCAGTAATGCTACCAGCTCTCTGAAGAACAGGGTGATGTGATAAAGATAGACAAATATGTTTTTCTTTAGGTAGCCAGACCAGGAGAAAACAAATAACTTATTACTGAGTCAGGGTTGACTTTACCCATGCACAGTCCCATTAAGGGAAGCCTTGTCTTGTGCACTGCTGTGTCCCTAGTTTTTACAACACTACTTGCACATAGTAGGTGCTCAGTAAGTATTAGTTGAATGGATGTTGAAGGATTGGGAAAGAATAGTTGAATTGAGCACAGCGCCATGAGCACAAGTCATATGCAGTCTTGAGTTTGTAAGTGTGGTTTAGAGTTATTGCTGTGTGTTTGAAAACTCAAAGCAAGGCCAATTCCACACAGGATTAAGGGGCCAGCCAGATGGCCAGTTTCCCAGGGTGTTAATCCATAAGAGGCATTGAAACCACTGAAAATGTTCAAGACAGAAAATTGCATTTACTACAATTCTTCTACTGTATGTGATTGGGATTGGCCATCCGACATTCTAGGAATATGCTTTTATGTTCTCCAAACATATATTATCTGCTTTCTAAGGAGGGCGGGCCCAATTAATTATAGAGCTTTTGTTTGGTGAGCTAAGTATTCAAATGTAGGGACAGAACTGAATTGTTTGGATGAAAGAGAATAGTTCAATTCTGTCACCAGGGAACTACTTACTCTACCTCTAGGCAGATTTAAACCCTTTTTGCTAAATAAATTTAAACCAACATTTAAAGGATATTAGTTTAAAAGGACATCCAATTGTAGCATACGCGAAGTGAATACAGATTTTGGTGTCTCATTGAAGCCCTAGACCAGTCCAACAGAGATATATAATTTAAAATTTTTAACAGCCACATTAATAAAGTAAAAGGAAACAGGTGAATGTAATTGTAATAATGCATTTTATTTATCCCAATAAATCCACAACATATCATTTCAATGTGTAATCCATATAAAAATTATTAATGAGATATTTCACACATCTAGTTTTTGTACTGAGTCTTCAAAGCCCCATATGTATTTCATGCTGATAGCACATCCCAGTTTGGACTAACCACTTTTCAAGTTCTCAGTAGCCACAGTGGTGAGTGACTATCATGTTGGATAATATAGTCCTAGACTGAGCACACGGCAGTCAGGGATTCCCAGCTGGCATCATTGAGCTGGTTCTAAAAGGTCCTTTAGTCAGAATTCTCTCTCTTTGGCCAGCATGAAGTTCTTAGTGATAACACTACTCTTTAAAACTCTTAAAGAACTATAATGATGAATCTGTTGAAGTATTTTCCCTCAAAAGTAATGCTTTAAGTAGCTTAATGCTTGAATATGAATACTGTTCATTTGGTTATCCTAGTCTGCGTAGTGAAGCAATATCAATAGATAACTGTATCTACTTAGACCAGTGATGGCTCAATGTTATGTTATCATTAGTGGCGATTAGAAAGGAAGCCTGGATTATGGATGCCATACTTGGGAGCCAGTAGGAAACCACTTACAGAGAAGACGAGGAGTAACCTTAAGACGTGAGTTCAGGAAAAAGGGTGAAGGTCCAGATGATTATGTAAACTTGAGTTGTCAACTAATTGATAATTTTACTTAGACTTAGTTTTACTTGTTTTCCTGTTTCTCACCCTTCCTCCCTTGTGAACACCCCCCCTTTTTTAAATTTTAAATTAAGATGTAATTCCCATAAGATAAGCTTTACCCTTGAAAGTGTACCATTCAGGGGATTTTAGTATATTCACAACGTGGTGCAACCATCCCCACTATCTAATTTCAGAATGTTTTGTTTTACTTTCATATGGTCTAAGGCTCCCTGACCCCTAACTCTCCTTGCTCGATTACCTTACTCAAAAGGGGGAGGGAGAAAGGGGAGAGAGGTGAGAACTAAGAAGTGCAGCATGACTTTTTGGGGAATTTATTTCTGAACTGTGAACTCCATGTAGTTATTTACAAACATCCTCAGAAGCACTAACAATATTAAAAATTAGAGGAGGCATAGAGCTTGGTTTAGGAGACATTCTGTTGTTTCCCAGTTTGACTCTTGGTTCAGATGCTGACAATATGGTCTAGTAAACATTTGAGTTAAATAATTCCTTGCTTTCTCCAAATTTGTTAAAAAAAAAAAAAGTTGTTTGAAAGATTAAACCATTAAAATCCATTCTAAAATAGATATTTGCATTGATTGGTAACTGATCTCTAGCATTATTGCAGTTCTGAAACTCATTTCAAATAAGCCAAGTTTTAGAAGTGAAAGGAAACTTCTAGCATAGTAGACATAACTCAAGGACTTTTGTGTGTGTCAAGTGATTCTACCACATCTTTGTATGGTTAGCCATAATTGTTTAAAATAGTCTCCCAGGGACATTACTGTCAATTACTACAGATTATGTAGTCAGAGTCCCCACCTTGTCTTTCATTTGAATCATTTTGTTTTGCATTATTTTAAATGGCCACATTTTTATGTTTATTGAGGGGAAGGCAACAACAAGGAATGTGGTTATCATGAGCTAATCTTACCCTTGGGGTATTTGAGATAGTTTCTAACTCGGAGATTGTGATTGCTTTCTGATTGCCATTGAATCTGAACATGCCTTACTACTTAATTATGATGCGCTGTTGCCTTTTTCATGTGATAGACTGAATCAACTGAGAAGTATTTCCAGAGCTCACTATTCAGATTGAGGGAAAGAACTGAGAGAGCAGGTGTTTCTATTTTTTTCTTTCCTTCTTAGACTTTTCCTGTCTCTTTTAGAAAACATCTCCCCCTTTTTCATAAGGTTAGCTGTTATCCCTAGATCATGTAAGGATGTCTGTAGTATAATTGGTCTCCAGATTGAGTATTAACACCATATTGATACCTCCACAGGGACCTTCTGCTTCCATCTTTACCCTGACCAGTTTTTTAGCCATAACACTGGATCTGTATAGCTCACCACAGATGATTTTCAAGCCTATGTTGAGTGAAAGAATACAATATCAAAGAATATGTTTTAATTTGGGGCTTCATATTTTTGTACAGTATATTTGTTAAAAGAAAAAAGTGTCCCGTTGCAGATTGCAAGTATAAATTAGTATCAGAATTACCATACAAACTCTCTTGCTAACTTTAATCAGTAATTTTTTTAGAGAACGATAGAAAACATGGTGCTAGAGAATAGTGTGCTCAGAAGCTCTTATTATTGGGTTGGCATGAATTCCACTGAATGACAAGCTTTCTCAAGCAGCAGTTGATTCTAATCCTATTTTTCATTAGTGAAGTATAAAATGTTAATAATACCTTCCATTGTGCTGTTCTTTTGTAGCATAGTAGCATGTATCCTCTGTGTTCACCAAGACTCTCTTTAAGATCCTACTAGTAACTTCCTATCTCATAAATAAGATTTGTTCAAGAAATAAAAATGTATGTTTTCCCATTTTTAGCTATATGTTTTTCTAATAATCACATCTGAAGCTTATTATGCAGTAATAGCCTTAAGATATTATTTTTTTAAATGTACTACTTTGGTCTTAATACTAGTTTTTAATCTCCTTGTTTCTATGAAGTCTGAATGAGATTTTCAAAATTGAATAATAATTTGATCCGTTAATCTTTTGAAGCTAGTAATTTTATTTTCCTCTCTTTGCAGTCTCTGAGGTTCGCAAATGAATAGTGCTTCATTACTGCACTCTGCATTTAATAACCATTATCCATTATCTTGTAATTAAGACTCCCTGTAACGAATCATGAGGACAATGCAAAAATACATAGTACATTTCTTTAATGAACTGGAAAATGTTCATCTTGTTCTATTTAGTAATGAGTTGCTGAATAGTCATTAAATCCACTGGAGAATAGAGCTAGATGGATTTTGAAGACTGTCTTGAGTTTGTGGTTAATCTATTAGAATTAAAATTTCATCTTCTATTTTTATCAACAGCTGATTAGAAGTCATTCTGTTTGACCAAATTGATTAGAAGACCATATACAAGGGCAGCTGTTGTTTAATGAAAGTTTTTAATGAAACTGTACCATGGAGACTTGTAATTATAGGCCTTACAAAAGCTTTGAGTTGCTTTAGACCACAAAAAAAAAGTATTGTGCTAGAGATTTCAAATTACGAAAATAAAAAAAAAATTAATATAATACTACAAATTTATTATTAATTTTCATTTCAACTAATCACAGTTGAATACTAGTCTATTTTATGTGTTACTTTTGACTTCAGGTCTTTCATCTCCTAGGTTAGTCATTTCATTGAAATTGTGGGCACTGATGAAAGAGCATATATATGGATAGCTATTTTAATTGTAAGATATTTTCTCATAAGGTTTATTCCGCAAGCTGAGCAGAGGTGAGCTTGGTTAATGTTGGATTTGCATAAGCTCTGAAGAAAGTCTGTGGTGCTCTGGGGTGTTGGATATTCAAAATGTCGCATTTATTTCTCTAAGGTAATTTTGTTTTAGCAGAGGGACAGGGAAACAATATTAAAATAAGAAGTAAAACAAAAGTGTGTGCCTACTTAATCCCTTTGGAAAATCCATTGTTCTTTTGACAGTAGTAAAATATTAATGTACTTTCTAAAGTATTTTGTGTAATTAAAGCTAGGTCTTCTTCCTGGATTTAAAGAAATAGACAGTGGTGCCTGCATGCTTGAATTGCTGTTTTAATCTCTTGTGTTGTAACTGACTCTTCATTGTCTTTTCTCAACCTATCCAAAATAGACACTGCAGTTAGTGTCTTAAACACTGATTGTGGGTGATTAGACCTCATGTTTCCTAAGGCACTTTTACAATCACATGTTGTAAAATACATATTGACACACACCCTCCAAACATAACTGCCCTCCACTCCCCCATGCTCCCTGGCCCCCACAGTGATTCCTTAGATAAATCCATTTATCATTCTTTGGATGTGTCTGATACTTTTCAGTGTTTCTTCTAATGGTAGTGTTTTTCCATCTGCCCTCTCTTCTTTATATTTGTTTTCTCCTTCAGAGACTGTACCAAATTCTACCTGTCCCTTACCATTCTGGCTAAAGTGAATCTCTGAATCTTTCAAATTCTGTTGATCATAATAGTTACTTGGCATATGTCTAAAACACCGTAGATACCATATATAATTTGTATCTCTATTCATACCTGATTTCTAAATAATAAAGTTGGCCTTAATATTTAAGGACTTCTGGTTTTATGTGAAAAGCTTGGAAGTTGTCATTCCTGTCCTTTAGAACAGGGGAACTCTGAATAAATTGAAAATTAATGACTTTTCTAAGACTCATCAAAGAACTTAGATCAGAGGGCAAACTGCCACCTTGAAATCTGGAGAGACAGGCAATCATGAGAGTTACGACCAAGATCTGCTTACCTGACAGAGCCATCAACTGGTAGGAACACTTACATGGTAATTTTGACAAATGGTTGGATGCTGAGTGTGGCCTGCTACTTGGTGGGTTGTTCCTCTAGGAACCCCAGATTCTTACAGTGAAGAACCAAGAAAGATCCCTATGGGCTCTGGCTGGAGAAGGGGAAGATAATCATTGTGAAATATGTGCAGCGCATTCTCCTTAACAAACGCCTCCTCTCCAGGGCAGAAAACTTTACTAGAGTCTTATCCTACCTGGGAGGGCATTTCCCTTCTAGTCTTCCTGCCTTACCAAATTGGGGAGCAAAGCTAAGACACCCTTGTGATGGTTACAGCCAGGGACACAGGCCCACTAAAAAACTGAAATTTAATCATAAGATTATAAAATACTTCCTCTCCTCCATACATTACCACCATACCAATAGGGCTTCAATAACCTTGTGGATTACAGCTAACAGAGCTGAAAATATAGACTCTCTCTGAGGAGGAATATTTAGGAAGCCCAAAGTAAGCAGGGGAGAAAAAACCAAAGATACTATAGGATTTGGAGACTCTGGTACCTAAGGCTACAGCAGACATTAAGCACAGTCCAGCGCCTAGCCAGATTACCATAAAATCTCATGCTAAAGGCCTGTTTATACAATAGTTGTATTCTATTACCCAATATTCCATGTCTGGCTTTCAACAAAAATTACAAGAGATGCTAAGAGGCAAGAAAAAGATATAGTCTATAGAGAGAAAACAGTAAGTATCAGAACCAGATTCAGATAAAACAGGAATGTTAGAATTATCAGAAAGAGAATTTTAAATAACTATAACTAATGGAAAAAGTAGCTAGCATGAAAGAATGATAGGTAATGTAAGAAGAGCAATGGAAACTCTAAGGAATAGTTAAAAGGTAATGCTAGAAATCAAAAACACTAGAACAGAATAAAATGTTGCTTTAAGCCACTGTGTATGTTATAATTTAACAACCACAAGAAATTAATGCAAGAAGAAAGATATAAAACTGTCTTTGTTTGTAGATGACATGATTGTCTATGGAAAAAATCCCCCCAAACCAACAAACTCCTGTAACTAAGTGAGTTTACCAAGGTTGCATGATACCAGGTTAATATACAAAAGTCTATTCCTTTCTTATCTACCAGCAATTAATAATTGTAATTTGAAATTTAAAAGACTACCATTTACAATAGCAAACCAGAAATGAAATACTTAGGTGTAATCTAACAAAAATATGTACAGGATCTATATGCATAGCTATTAGATTGGCTAAAATCCAAACCTTGACAACACAGATTGCTGGCGAGGATGTGGAGCAACAGGAACTCTCATTCACTGCTGGTGGGAATGCAGAGTGGTGCAGCTACTTGGAAGACAGTTTGTCAGTTTCTTTCAAAGCTAACTATGGTCTTTCCATACAATTTAGCTGTTGCCCCTAGATACTTACCCAATTGATTTAAAGACTATGTCCACACAAAAACCTGCATGTGCATGTTTATAGCAACTTTATTCATAATTGCCAAAGACTGGAAGCAACCAGGATATTCTTAAGTAGATGAATGGATAAACAAACTGTGGTGTAGCCATATAGCAGAATATTATTTAGCAATAAAGAGAAATGAACTATGAAACCATGTAAAGACATGAGTAAACCTTAAATGCATATTGCCAAGGGAAAGAAGCCAATCGGAAAAGCGGTATGATTCCAATTACATGACACTCTGCAAAAGGCAAAACTATTGAGCTAGTAAGATCAGTGGTTACCAGTGCAAGTGGGAGGTGAAAATGTGAAGTACAGGAGATTTTTTTAGAGTGGTGAAAGTATTCTGATATTGTAATGATGGGTATATGACATTGTACATTTGTGAAAACCACTAACAGTTTCACAAAGAGTGAACTTTAATATATGCACATGAAAAAACACTATGTCCACACAAAAACCTACTGTGATATATTAGGAGGAGAGTATCCTCCCTGACCCTGCCTCCAAACTCTTCTAAAGGCGGTTGGCTCTTTTGGTTAACTTTTGATGGTTTGCTTTTTAAGTGACTATACCTTTTTTTCAAGGCCTCCAAATGTGGTCTTTGTGTTTTACCTTAATAATCTTTTCTTTCAAGATGCTTAAAAGAATTTAGATGATATCCAGTGTTTTACCCAGAAGTTTTCTAGTGAATCCAAGCAGTGTCACCTATTAGAAAACACATCTTGGTCTCATTGTGAATTATTTTGGGATATTCCGCTCACCTTCTTACATCTATATGGAGGTTTTAATTTCCTCTCTGTTTGTCTTCTGATGTTGTAGGAGCCAGGTAGCGGTTTTGTAGTCCCACTCCATTCATTCATTCATGTCATGTATTAATCAACTTAGCACACACCCCATCTTTTGCACACACCCCAGGGCTTTTGCACTTGCTATTTCCCTACTTGTGATGCTCTTTTCATAGATTCCTGTCATTCAATCTTTGCATTTCACTCATCAGAGATATCTTTATGATGACTCTATTTAAATATAGCTACCTCTCCCCAAATCCATCCCGCTCTATCTCATTACTTTGCTTTATTTTACTTCATAGCACTTATCTTCACCTGGCATTTGTTATACATTTGTTTCTTGTCTTTCTCTTCTAGAAATTCTCACAAAAGCAGGAACTTTGTGTATTTTGTTTAGTGGTCTATTCCCAGCATCTAGAACAGTCTAGAACATCATAAGCACTCATAAATATTTGTTGAATGAATGCGTCTATGACAAGTATTTCTCCATTTCTCCCATGGGCCTGTTTACAGAGCAAAAGAAAAGAAGGCTTATGATGATCTGTTTGATATATCAGAATTCTTATGATATTTATACAGATTGCAATATTACCTAGATCCTTGCTCCATTTATATTTGTATAACACTTGACAGTTTTCAGAGTGCTTTCCCATCGATTGTCTGATTTGATTTCTTAAGTAACACTATGAAGTCAGTAAGAATTTTTAGATTTATTGTACAAATGATAAAGGTTGGGAGATGGAATTTTCCAGGTAAATATCATAGCTAGAAACCAGATCTCCTGACTTCTACCTCAACAAGGATTATGTTTCATTCCCACTTGCACATAGACTATGCATGCTTTTGAGAGCAAGGGTTTGAATTATTTGTTTTTATATTTTTTCACTGTGCTGTACCCACAGTGTGCTTACTAAAGGGGTATCAATTTGAACCTTTCAACCCACAGAATAGTCATGCAAGTATCTTTTCCAATTGAAACTAGAGGGGAAAGTTTTGGCCACTTCTTACCTCCACTTCCATCAACCACTTCTTGAGGGGAGAACCTCAGAGGTTAGCCTTACATGAGGGTCCATAGATTCAGTGGGCTAGGGCTGTAAATTTGCATACGAAGCACCTAGGAACTTTGTTTATATTCAGATTCAGATTCAGTTGGTCTAGTGTAGGGCCAGGGAGTCTGCATGTTTGACAAGCTCCCTGGTGGTGCACATGCTGCAGGTTTGTGGTTCACATTTTGAGGCTTTCTGGGATAAGTAACCACCGCATGAAAGATGGAACCTCTATTTGGCTATCTGACTGTGCGACCCTAGGTAAATTCCTTGGAGACACTGTAGCATATTGGTTAGAATAGTGCACAGTGCATTGCACTCAGTGAGTCTTAACAATATTATCGTTTCTTTGTCTCCTTGTGTTATTCTGTTAAACCACATCAATAGGTTTAAGATACATTTGCAACACGGGTCATTATTTAAAATATTTGCAAGTTATGAAATAGCATGGTGTCTTTCATGAAAAACCTAATCTGGATGGAAGATACAATAGTGCTTTTAACAAACAGTTAATAATCAGCTAATGGTGATTCTTAGAAACAGTAGAAATCAGCTAATGGGGATTCTTCATGAGTTGGCACTCCAGTTTTGTAGTCAAGTGTTATATGGTGTTAAGCACAGGGCATAAATTTGTTTTTATTCATCTCAGTTATGCATTAAATAAACCAACTTGATTTTAATTGGTAATATGGAAATATAGAGGCAATAGCCCCAGGGGTCCGTACGAATCCATTTGGTGCTTAATTCAATTCATCTTATAATAAGGAGAAGAAAAAGTATGGACAGAATTATTTTAAAGAGAGGAATTTTTTTTTTTTTTAAGTTTTCAAATAATTAATGACACAACTTTATTTGTGTTCCTCAGGAAAAAAATTTACATGACTCATTTCTTCCACTGACTCAAAATCTTAAAAGTTTTTAAATTAATGTGTTATTTTTCTTCCTTTTGTTTTAGGATCAGATTTTATTAAGACTTCTACTGGAAAAGAAACAGTAAATGCCACCTTCCCTGTAGCAATAGTAATGCTACGGGCCATTAGAGATTTCTTCTGGAAAACTGGAAACAAGGTATATTATTGCCAGCAAATCTTTCTTCAGAGTAAAGATAATGTTATTTATAGTGCTAGTTACAGCCACGATAACTGATAACTATCTTTATATGCAGAAGGTGTGAATGAGTTACCTTTATTAAAATGTTTAATTTACCTTTCATTACAAAAGAACACATTCATGGAGAAAAATGTGCGATTAACAGAAAGTGAGTGTGAGTGTGGGAGTAAGCATGTGTGATCAAGATGTAAACTTACTTTATGTTCTTTTATTAACCGAAGACAATTTTATCTCTGACAAGAGATTCCTAAATGCGTTCTTTAATGAACTAATTCTGCTGCAACACAGAGGCTTTCTGGTAAGGCGTTGGCCAGCGAAAACAGGTTAATGCAGAAATTAAACTTCCTTGAGGAATGGAAAGAATTGCAGAGTAACATTTATTGAATGATAAGCTGTGGTGGTGATATGAAAAGTATGCAATATAATGGGAAATAATCTTTTCCTGTCATTATTGAAGGACACACATAAATTGGTTTTTCTGTTGGGAAACCCCCGGTCCAGAAAAACTTATTACTTTTAATAATATGAGGTGAAGAGAAAATTCTTGAGGAGATGAACTTATTAAACAAAATAATGAAATGCTGTGAAACAGCAGGGAAAAGGTAGCTAGCCGTTATATAGCTCTTGAATTAAATATCCATTTTTGCGTTTCATGGCAGTTGGATGTGCTCTTTGGAAGACTGTTAAGCTGAGGAGGGTATAGGCTAGCTTTTGTCAGCTTTTCGAAAAATAATACATATTTTTTGAAACATGAAGTTAAAAGGAAAAATGCGTATGAGGTGTTTTTTAAAATGAGTTTGGATTTTCGTTTTCACTTCAAGTTGCTTGTTTAGTTGCAAATTATCTCAAAGGAGTTTTCTTTCCTACATCCTTGTAGAGAAAGGTAATTTTTTTTAAATGAGACTTTCCCTTCCTCAGAAGGTAGCTTTTAAAACCAATCTCTTGATTTCTGCCAAATAGACACCCCAAAAAAGACCTTTAATCTTTTGCCAACTGGATGTGATGACTTTATATGTGACTGTAGCTTCAGTTTATTTTGGAATCAGAGACCTTTTTTAGAATGTACTGGGTTTCAGAGGAAGTGAACTCCTTCCAGAATTTTCTCCTTCAGAATAACTTTATATCTTCAAAAAGTACAAACAGGATAAATATCTACTGTGACCTACAGATGAAAGTTGACCCGACGCAAATAACCTCTGCTTAGTAGCCTTTTCGCAGTGATCCAAATTAAAAATAAATAAGTAAGTAAAGCTGTAAAAAATGAGAGAACTCTATCTTTGGGTACCCAATTGAGTGAGTGGGCCCATCTCTCATTAGACCAATGATTCTTATTCTTGTCCAAAGAACATCTAAATAGATGTGAAACTTTTTATACTTAAAGATGCCTGGGCCCTCATCCCTGGCACTCCTGGATCAGAGATAGTCCTCAGGCATCTCCACTTGTCATAAGCTTCGTAGTCAGGACTAAAACCTTTCATTGGGGACCCAATCAAGTTTTGGTCTCAACAAACATTTACTGAGTCGTTAGCTATGTTCCATGTTAACCTATGTTAAATGCAAGGGATACAAAAATGAACAGGTCCCTTCCCAGGAGTCCCCTTAGACTACAAGTGAAGAATTTCAGTCAGCGTTTTAAATGCCCCATGTGCTAGGCCAGAGCAGAGGGTAAGGGACACTTCACTATCTTTCAACACTTTTTAAAAAAATTGTGTTGGTGCTTTCCTCAGCTAATAAACAAAGTTCATCCCAGTTTCATTAAGAAACAAACAGGTATAAGTCAAACCGTATTCATTTTAGTCACACTTGATTTCACACAGCGAGGTACTGTATTTGTAGCTTGCAGAACCTTTCAGGTTGTTGACAAGTTGCTTGGGTAGCCCTTAGACTGTAAAGTTTCTACATCGTTGATTTAAGGGGTGTTTTAAAATGTGATCAGCTGCCTTCCCGACCATGATTAGTGTCACTCCTAAGAAGCAGAGGTTTAATATTTCATAACTGATTTCACTGCAGATTTATGTTTTCCATACTCTGTTCCTTAAAAAAAAAAAGTACAAACTTATGCGAGAACCTCTGTTTAGAAGAATTGCCAAACAGATTTGCTGACACAACTGAATTATATAGAAAAATCTATATGCATCAGTGCCTAATTGATAGAAGTGCTTCTATGATTAACATTATGCTAATATTGGCTAATTGATTTTTTGGGGTTTTTTTGCCTCAATAAATAACCTCATCCCACTTATCTCCCCCACTCCCACCACCTCCCCTCACTCTTACAAGTCACTTGGACTCCAGAATAATCGGCAGATATGGTTAGAATCTCTCCATAGCTGTTGTTAAACAGTGTGCCGTTGTGTGATTGTGGCAGGGAAACCAGTTGGGAGACCTTTACTGATATTCCATGTGAGAATTGATGAGGGTTTAAACTAATACAGTAGAAGTAAGAGGGGAGCGGAAAGTGAGCCCAGGGGACATATAGAAGTTAAGATGGTAGGATTGTTTGGCCTTGGCTATTGACCAATTATATGTGGTGTGGTGAGGAAAATGGTGGAGTCTAGGTTAACTGTGAGGTTTCTAGCTTGGGTTGATAATGGGACCGTTCCTTTATCCTTGTCTCCCTTCCCTAGCATTCTGTTAGTCCTCACCCCTGCCTGTCAAACCAACAGCTTTCAGTGGTTACGTGTGTGAGCTTTAGTACTTGGGCTGTGGGGTGTTTTCTTGATTACTCCCATCTAGAGTATCTAATGGATAGTCAAGTTCTCGAGACAAGTAAATCCAGAGAAGCAGGTTTTACTACATATAGAACACATTTATCCTTTTCTAATGGACTCAGAGATGTCATTTGTAAACATCAGATACTGGCTGAATTGTGCTGTTTTGTGGTCAACTTCAAAGACTGCTGAAATGTCAAGAGACCCTACACTGTCTTTCTACTGGGCTTATTTAACTGGGCTGCTCTCTGTAACTCTATTTACAACTTAGAAAAAAAAAAGGCTCTGCAGTTCAGTTGATTAAAACAACTGTCAGCTCTCCTTGCTACTACTGCCAGTTTGGTTAGGGTGACCTCGCTGATTTGCTCCTCTTGTTTTAAATACACTTATTGTGTCTTTTGCACCTCCAGATGAAGGGCTGAAAGGTGTCTATACAGGCTTACTTGTAGAATGAATGGACTTTTGTGCCATGTTTTCCTTTTTATTGACACCTCTCTTGTTTATCCCAGGTTCACAGCTATAGTCTAGATGGTTGAGGGTTATGACTTTCCAATAAGTGAAATGTTAATGAGGGTTATTAACTCTCATTAGTGTCTCCTCAGAAGCTGTGACATTCTTCCCATTAATCCTGGAAAAGTCATTTTGTAGTGCGAATGGGCGAGTCAGTGATCTAAGCTCTTTCGCTGGGTGAACTGAAATAGATTAAAAAAAAAAGAGAGAGAGAGAGAACCTGTAATAATGCAGTGCCATTTTTTAAGGCAATTCAGTAATAATAAACCTTGTTCTCTTTCCGTCCTTCCCTTTTAGGTAGGCTTTAAACCAGCAGGCGGCATCCGCAGTGCCAAAGATTCCCTTGCTTGGCTCTCTCTCATAAAGGAGGAGCTAGGAGATGAATGGCTGAAGCCAGAACTCTTTCGAATAGGTGCCAGCACTCTGCTTTCGGACATCGAGAGGCAGGTGAATAATAACCCATTGTCCTTGGAACAAATTGAAAGTGTTTTTGAGAAAGAAATGAAAAGTCATCTATTGGGCTGTGAGAACTAAAGAGGAACACTCATCTGAGGTACCTCATCATACCCAAACCTCTGCCGTCTTCCTAGCAAGCTTCCTAAAGCAGGTTGGATGGAGATTATGCTGAAGCCTGTAATCGTGGGGCTTTACAATGAAATGTTAATTAAAGTTATTAATTATTATGTAATGGTGTAATAATTAATTGATATGTGTAATAATATAAAATTATTAATTAACTAAATTCTGCCTTCCTCACAGATTTACCATCACGTAACTGGAAGATATGCAGCTTATCATGACCTTCCGATGTCTTAAATCAGCAATGAATTCCAGGAAAGTTTTCTGCAGCATTGAAAAATTATTTTTCTACGCAAATGCTACAATTATTTAGTGAAAAAATGGAGGAATAGGTAACTGACTTTTTTCCCTTAAAATTTCCATTGAATTTAATTCACAGAATGGAAGGGGAAAAAAAGCCAATCCACACATGGTACTCATTTCAGGCACATCTAAAATGATCTTAATTACTATAAGATCTGCACTGTTAATTTTGTGAAGGCTTTCTCTTAAAAACTCCACATAAAATGTTAATGATAGCTTTGACAACATTGAATTCCAAGGGGAAAAAAAATGTTAAATTGCCCAAGAAACGTGCTTTAACAAAAGAAAACGTAGCACCCCTGACCTGCTGCTGTCCTCTAACGACTCAGGAATCACTGACTCAGCACTAATTTCCTGCCTTGAAAATCCATCTTTAATTTTTGCAACAGATATACTGTTTTATTAATGAAATTTCTGTCATTGTTATGTGAGACTATGGATATCATTGAATTTTTTAATTAAAAAAAATCCCTGTAGTTGTTTAATTTTTCTGAACTTTAAGTTATAACAAAACCATATTGCAAAATTAATCCATTGAACATGTAAAGAGGTTTTATCAATGACTTTCTGAATCTCCCTAGTAGAGTCCTTGGGTATTTATCTCAGATAAAGCACCTCAGTACATTATTAATGAATACAACTTATATATGTATTCTGAAACTTTTAAGATTTTCTGGTGTAGTGAATAGGAAAAAAGAGCAGCAGACCCTAACATAGCACTTAACAAGTACTAAACTCCTTACAGATATCAATTTAATCCTTGTTTAATCCCTATAACAGTAAAGTAAATACAATAAGATTTTTAATCCTTACAACAGGAAGTACTGATATTAACATCCTTTTATGCAGATGAGGGACTGAGGCACAGAGAGCTTAAGCAACTTGCCAAAGGTCACAAAGCTCAAAATTAGCAGAGTCAAGAGTCAAGCCCAGGCAGGCAGTCTGTGAGTCTTTGCCGACACCGGTGTGTAGCACTATTCCCCACACAGGTGCAGAAACAGAGCTCACTGTCAGCTATGGGGCATGATAATCTGTGTTGTAGTCTACTGGTTCCTTTGCCCTCTGTTTCTCCCAGCTTCTCACCTCCCCTTTTTTTTGCTTGCTAGCACCTCTACTACATCATAGAACCTAAGTTTTCTGGACCTCAGTTTCTTCATTTGTAACATAGAGGGGTAGAGTTAGGTGATATCAAAGCTTTTTCAGACCTAAAATTATAATACCATAAGGATAATTATAACAAATCCAAGAAAATGTTTTGTGGTTATAAAGAGAAAAAACTTACTGTAGCAACCTAAATTACAGTTTGCCTCTCAGGAGTCAATTAGGTAAATCCCTCCAAGCACCTCTCTAACTAAATGAAATGACTAAAATAGAACGAGAAAAAAAATCCTGCTTTCTCCCAGCACCTTAGCAGAAAGCTGACTCTTGACTTATGATTTGGATATGGTCAGTGTCTCTGAATGCCATATCCACTTTCATAACATGCTGGTCCAGGTGCCCACCAGCAGAATGGCCAGTCACCTTTGGAGAAGAAACTTTGCAGAAAAATAATTACATTCTATCACCTTTGAAGCTATTCCAATTTCACAGGGGTTTCTGTTTTCCTCCCATTAAACCCAGCTGGTCATTTCAGTTGATCAAGTGAACAGGCATCATTATCTTCAATTCTAATTTATATGAGGCATCCACTGAAATTGACCTCTGTGGACAATTATAGATTCACATATGAAATTAAGACTGGTGAGTCCCTAAAACCTATTAGAGGCTGATGAGCATGGCCTGATCTAAAGGTAAGTAATGTTAGATTTTGGGGGACAATTTATTCCAAAGACTATTAGCCTCTTTATCAGGAATGTCTCCACCTTACCTGGCTCTTGAAATCAAATGTAACATAGATGACTTGAATAGGAAGACTCTAGTAAACGTCGATTGCTATGAAAACATGAAGAGGTCATTTCTGAGGTGACTGTGATTTACTACAAGCAGATTTGTGTACTTGAGAACACTGGGAGCAGATGCTTTATACAAGCAGAAAATGAGTTTTGCTGTTTTCTGTGTTTAGAGCTTCTAATAAAATCAACCCCCTCCAAATTGTCACAGTTGTTCAATAAAGCATATTAGGTTTTAATGTTATTTTTAAACAGCCAATCATATAATTTAGGGGCTTAAAATGAGTTTAGGGAATACCTAGTTCCATCCATCATTTTTTACGTGAGAAAAGAAACTCAAAGTGGGAGGTGGTACGCAAGGTCACATAGAAAGGCAAAGTTGAGCCCAGAACCTAGATGCATATCATGCTGTGAAATATTTTATAATGCTGACAGTTCCTTGGTTGTTTATATATCCTGCCATGCCTAAAATTATGTTCCTCAACATGTGAACTTCAGACTCACTTTTGCCTCCAGGTGTCTTCTAACTGGTGTTTCGGAGAAGACCAACCATCTAAATCTAGTCCAACTGACGGTGTGGTTAATTTCATCTGTTAGACTTTCAGAATTTCGGGTGATCTCAAGAACTCTTTCTTTTAACAAAAGAAAGTATAACGTTGACTTCTTTTAAAGAAAAAGATGGGGGTAGTTAGTTTGGATTCTAGTCTACAAATGGAGAAAGAATGACTAGTGTAATCACAAAACAGTTTCATAATTACTATCTTTGCCTCATTCTGGATTATTTCAACATTAATGGGAAAGTTAGGCAAATTAGTTTGCATGAAATACAGCATATGAGGAGACTCGTGCAAAGCAGGAACTATTACAGCTATTAACCTGGAAGTGCATCCTTGCGGGTACATGATATGGTGTCTGCCCTGACTGAGCAGAACAGTTTGCTACATCATATATACTCGTATATGTTTTAAGCCAAATCTTGAAAAACCAAATCAGCTTCTTTGTCAACTTTCACTTCTAGTACAGAGGGAGATCAATATTAATGTTTCTTATATCAACTTGATCATTTTTGTGGCACAACATGAATAGGGCCAGAATGCAGAAATAGAAAGAAGAAAGAATTTGAATAGATTGTACTTTCAAAGGAAATGAGACGTTACGTCCATTTTGGCACTAGGCAAAAGGTATGAGGTGAAATCAATTTCTACAGTTGTTTTCCTGATCATGCACAAAAGTCTTGCTTCCCAAAGGAAAATATATATTTTATAATCACCACCAAATGATCCTTTCCAGAAATGACCATAGGTAACATCTGGCTGATATATAAAATATGTAGTAAAAATAATCATTTTTAATTAACTAAAACCTGCTCAAGAGAGAGAGTCAGAGGAATATCCATCTGGTCAATTCTTATTTAATAGGGCAAATGAGGATCAGAATGTTGAATGCAATATATGTGAAATACTTAGTGACCTTATGATGAACTAAAACTTGTTTTTTAGGAAGAATAGGTGAGGAGGACTCAATCTCTAGGAAGGACAGACAAAATTTGATTTTTTATTTCTAGAAGTACAACTTTACTGTAAAACACAGGTAGAATATAAAAAGCCTAGGTCTTGCAGATTAGTTTCTATGGTCCAATGACAGGAAATGTGTTTTAATTCATTTGAACAGTAGAATGAGGTTATACTTTATTCTGGACCTTGACAAGGATGATGAGAGTTTTAAAAAGTCATTATAAATAAAGGTGAAAGGAATGGGGCCCAAGGAAAAGACTGCAGGGTACTTGATGACTAACGATCCCAGGAAGTTACTTCCATATTAGATCTTAACAACCAGGAGTCCTGTATTTCCTCTATAGAAGAAAGAAATGAGTTTATGCTACATGTGAAGTTAGGTTAATTCTAGGGAAGAACTCTAATGCTCTGAAATGTGTTATGAGGTACATACGCTATTCCCTTCTCAGAAGTAGATTCTCCTTTGATCGGAGTGGTTGGTTGTGCTGTCAAAGAAAGTAGTTCCCTAATTACTTTTCCAAACTCATATACATCAGAAATACTGGGAGAGGTTATGAAACAGAAATTTGGACCCCATCTCCAGAGTTTCCAATTCAGTAAATCTGCTATGGGGTTCCAGAATCTGTATTTTCAAGATGTTACTAGATGATGATGCTGTGATCCAGGAACTACACTTTGGAACCACTGGATTACAAAGCCTTGTACTCGGGGCCGGCCCGGTGGCTCAGGCGGTTAGAGCTCCATGCTCCTAACTCCGAAGGCTGCTCGTTCGATTCCCACATGGGCCAGTGGGCTCTCAACCACAAGGTTGCCAATTCAATTCCTCGAGACCCATAGGGATAGTGGGTTCCGCCCCCTGCAACTAAGATTGAACATGGCACCTTGAGCTAAGCTGCTGCTGAGCTCCCGGATGGCTCAGTTGGTTGGAATGCATCCTCTCAACCACAAGGTTGCCGGTTCGACTCCCGCAAGGGATGGTGGGCTGTGCCCCCTGCAACTAGAAAATGGCAACTGTACCTGGAGCTGAGCTGCGCCCTCCACAACTAAGACTGAAAGGACAAGTTGAAGCTGAACGGCACCTCCACAACTAAGACTGAAAGGACAACAACTTGACTTGGGGGAAAAAAAAAAAAAAGGCCTGGAAGTACACACTGTTCCCCAATAAAGTCATGTTCCCCTTCCCCCCCCCCCAAAAAAAGAAAGCCTTGTACTCAACACCTAGACGCCAGTGTCCATGCACCTTTCAGTAGTAGAAACCCACCAGCTGCTGCACTTTATCATGAAAGCCAGGTTATATGTGTATATTTTGTTGGGTTTCATAGCCAAGAACTAGAGAAGGAATAATGCAAATGACATTATCTCTTAATCTTTTCACAGCAAGCAGTGAACTTGATTACACTTGGGGTTTAAAAAGCAAGCTTTGGAGCCTAAAACATTTTAGATGAGTTGAGAATCATCTACAGAATCTTCCAAAGGATTTCAGCAAGCCAAGATAGTAAGCTGTAGGGGTGTTTGATCTTGACCTATTTGGAAAGCATTAATTTTTGGTGATTCCAGTATAACTGCACTTAAAACCAAGACCTATTTAAACAGAACCCATTCTTTAACTTATATTTGAAATAGATACAACGTTCTAGGGAAGGAACCATTCACAGACACTTGACTTCTTAATTTGAAGCTACTGTGTAAGTGATCTCCCAGTTGGGGGATGGGGGGGGGGTAACGAAAACATTAGATCTTCAGTCTTTTTAACACAAAAGGATGTTTTAAATTTATTAATTGCTTTTTAAGTGTGTTGTTCTGCCAGACAATACATAGGCATGGTTCTTAGTTGCAAGTAACAGAACTCTCCTCTACATAGTTTAAGCAGAAAACAAAATTTATTTTTAAAGCGTATTGAGTATCTTACAGAATAGAAAGGCCGGATCGTTGGGTACGGAGGCAGCCAGCTAAGAATAATGCCCAAACTACTCTTTAGAGCTGCTCCTGTGAAGACTCAATGCTACCACCTCTGGGTGCTTGATACCCGAACCTCTGCCTTTGCCGCCTCTGAAAGCTGGAGCCCTCATTTCCCCCAGTGACCAAAGATGGAATCCTCCATTGCTGTCTTTTCCTATTTTATTATTATTTTTAACTCTTCAGGATACTGGTTGTTGCATATGATAAGAGTTGTTTTTTGTTGTTTCTTTATCGGCCCTCTCTACCTATTATATTTTTCTAATTTTTTTCTACTTCATTGCATTGCACTCTTTTTCTATTCCTACCATTCCTGTGTGGTTGTGTCTGGTTGTTGGAGTCTCAGTTACATGCCTGTATTCTAGCTGTAAAGGAAGCTGGGAAAGCACCTTTGGCCTTCTTGAGGGAAGTGGGACATAGTGTTCAAAAGATGTTGTTTGGTCACTAATTATGATAGTTGTTAACTACCATGTAACAAGGAGACACGGTTCATAACTTTGTGGTGGGGAAGGACTCATTGCCCCTCAGCTGTATTTCCACTTCCAGTCAGACTCTAAAGCTGGACTCTAGAGTCACCTCTTGTCTCTTTATCCCATACCGCAATGCAGGTCTAGAGAAGTCCTATGAAGTCCTTTTTACACTCCCTCTCACCAGCAATATAAAACCATGAACTTTCCCCAAAATAGTTAAACTTCTATATCTCTAGCCAGCTATCTGTTGACTTCCAAATATGAGTAATGATAAACTTAGTTTTAGGTTTTTGTTTTGTTCTGTTTTGTTTTTTTACTTCCTCCCCTTCGTCTTCTACCCAAACTCACCTGATTTTTTATGATTACATAACTTTTCATATCATATTTCTTAGACTTTGAAATGTTTTTATAACTCTGCTATACTGATGTATCAGCTTCAATAATCTTACTATCCTCTGCTCTACCAGATGAGAAAAATCAGCATATTGATATTACTGTCCACCATCTGTCCTATTCCCCTCCAAGCCTTCGCTATATTATTTCTACATCATTAGAGTTTATAACAGGTAAATTCTGTTCTGTGATCGTAATCTCCAAAATCATTTTACTTTTAGTCCTACAGTTGAATGAAGCCAATATTTAGGACCAGTACTCCATTTATCTCTGCTTTCCAAAAGTCAGCCTATAGCTGTTTCTTCAGGAAGGGTTTGGAGTATATTCCTGAGTTTTTGCAAGCTCAAAAAATGTTAATTTTCATTACATGTTAATGATTATTTAGCTGTGTACAATTCTTGGACTTTGTACCAATGGGCTTTTGTACCATTGCTCCAATATTCTTCTACCATCGAACATTGCTGTGGAAAGTAACGTTCTGACTTAAACTTTTTGCTTTAATGTGCAATAGTTGTTTTTTTCTTTCAATTACAGTAATTTTACTAAAACATGATTCAAGGTTGAATGTCTTGTGTCTATTTTTCCTGGGGTTCAGTGTTCCCCCTCAGTCTATAGAGTCATGACTTATATTTCTGGAGAGTTACTCTGAAGAATATCTTTAATTTTTTCCTATTTTATTATTTATTTTACCACTTCAGGATACTAGTTATTGCATATGTTGATTTTTTTTTAAGTCTGTCCTGTCTAGCTATTATTATTTTCTAATTCTTTTCTACTTCATTGAATTGCACTCTTTTTCTAACATACTTGTTTCTTTCCATGTTTTTAGCAGATTATGGTTGCTGCCAGTGAAATATTTGTTTCCTGGGTTCTGCCACATCATATTTCATTTCCTAAGGTCTTGCAGTATCTTCCCCAAGCTCTTGTATATTTGATATGAGCTCTTGCTTTACGAATGTGGTAGCTTTGTTTAGATCTTTTGTTTTGTTTTTTAAGTTTATGGCAATATGTTTGGCCCAAATTTTTATCTGCTCTAAGGAAATATTTTTTTCTGGTGAGTATTCTTTGACTTCCATTTTATCTCTTTTTATTTTTTCCTTTTATTTTCTTGTAATCGTTTTGCATATATGATATGAGTTTGTTTGTTTGTTTGTTTGTTTGTTTTTTCTAGATCAGCAACTGACAGGACTTTTATGTGGGAGAGATGCCGTGTCCATGTTCTAGGCCAGCAGGAATTTTTACTGTTCACAGACACATAGTTCCTTATGACACAAGATTGTGTGTTTGAATTATTTTGGCCCTAACTCTCCCTAGCCACCAATGGCTTTAGGGCTACTCACATTGCACATCTGTTCTCTGGCCTTTCTTCAAAAACAGGCTGCTTCCTGCAACTCTTGGGTTGCTGTATAACTTTTCTTTTAGCCCTAACTCCTCTGCTCCTCTTTGATGCCAAACTAGGTCCAGGGAAATTCCTGTTGCCAGTTCATGCACCTATCCCTACTGATCCATAGAACTTATGGGTCTGCCTTCTTAGAGTATGCCACCTACTTTGATCTGCTGTCTTTGAGGCCAAGGTTTTGGAATTTGTATAAATGTTACATTTGAATAGAAAGAGCTGTTAATTGTGTTTGGAATGGATATACATTTCAATTCACTTTGAAATCAGTAGTAGAAACAACAGCAACTCTAAAACCGTACATGCTAAGAAATGGAGGTTGAAGCTATAGCACCAGAGGCATCTGGTATTATTCTGTATCTCACCCTCAGATAAAACATCTTTCCCATTGGAATACGGAGGGGAATAATAAATAAAATTGAACTTGGGAAGTAGCTGGCATGTAAAAGCTGTTTTAAAAGTTCCAGTTATTCTCTCTGGTATCATGATGACACTAAAAAAAAGGTGGAAAATCACCGATGTAAAAATATACTATTTTGATAATACAAATCTAATCTTTTTATGAGTGTAAACATGCTGCTTCTGCTCCAGTTCAACCTACTGGGCGTCCTTAAAGCCCATCACTAAGCAGCATCGGAAAAGAAGATTTCAAATCAGAAGCCATTTCTTATTCTTTTGACTTACTGGAAGGGCTTGTTTCTATTGATCTTTAAATTATTCTTATAATAAAATTACTGCCTTTTGTTTTTTTCTAATTCTTCTCCTGTGCCAGGCCAGTTTGAGTATGGGGTAGGCAAGGGATGGAGAGGAGATTTAGGCTACATAGTGTCTTACAAAGCGGAACTGGCAGACAGATTTGTTACCTGGAGCTTTGAAAGTCTGGGACTCAAGGGTGGAGAGAAATCCGAGTCAGCAAAGAGGCTCTATATGTGTGTGTCAACAAACACACCAGCCTGGAGTGGGTATAGGGGCCAGCTTTTAAGCTAGGGAATCACAGAATAAGAAGTTGAGGGCAGAGTAAGAAATTGGCAGGCAGGGGTGATCTAGGAGAGAGGGCTGGTTGGCCTGTGTATTCTCCCTTCACTGTGATGACACTACTCCTGGAAATTGTAAAATGATAGGAACAGAGCATATAGTCTTATATTCGGTCTATTTGTCTGCACTGTCTTTATGTCCTCCCTGAGTGGGAACTCTGGTAGGTAATCCTGTTGTAACAGCTTTAAACTCCTTAAAATATCCAGTGAAGTACTTTAAAGAGAGTAGGTGATCCAAATTTATTTGTTAAATTAATTTAAAAGATACTGTAGATAAATACAAGGAAGGTATGATTATAAAATCAGACTGATCCACAAAATAAGGACAAAAAAAATCAGTGTCATCCAGGTAGACAAAATATAGCTTGCCAGTGAATGGAACTCCTAAATAAATGCATGATACATATTTTTAGAGGAGTTTTCCGTAAAATAACCACAACTTGAGTTTAGTGCATTTTAATTTGGGGGGACAGTGATACATTTTACCAATGCTTTTTGTAATTTAAGACTTAAAACTTGCTGGACAGGTTGCAAATGTGTGAAAAATGGTTTGGGAAAACAATTCTTATTCATGGAGTTGTTTGTTTTGATAAAACTGCACATATCTTTTTAAAGTGATGTTTATTTTATGTTTTGAGTGGCAACAAAAATAATTGCATGTTTGAAATCTTTGAAATATGTTTTATGCTTTTTTAAATGACTTAAGAGCAAATGTGGCATATTTACCCACTGCTTAATCCACTCCATAGTTTAAAGCGAGCTTCACTTTCCAAGTGTTGTGGAACTATTTAACATGTTTTTTGATAATATCTTTTAGACTGCAGTGAGGGTCTGTACCTGCTGGAGTGATTAGAACATTTGACACACCTACAACAAGAGTTTGCAAAGAAGAGATATTACAGTTTGATAAGTGCTTGATTTGAGCTCTAAAAAATGTATATGAATATTTTTTAATATAATAGAATTATGAAAACATGGACTTATAATAAGATTTCGTTGGTAGATTCAATATGTATATATGCCTGGTGTATATGCTGAGAATTAGTTTTCAAGAAAGACTAACTGCTTTTCTAATTTTAAAATCTCTTCATTTCAATGAGACAAGGTATTTAAAAGGATTTGGATAAGTCTATAAAATTCAGACCCAAGATCAGTCTCCAGTGTTTCCTGAGTGCCTATTAAATGGATATTTTTAAGTTGCGGGGAATTCATGAACTTGTAGAATTTTTTGGAACACATTTGCTGGTACTACCTTGCTAGTTTGCTGTACACTTAGTATATGGTAGGTACTATTCTAAGTGCTTTCTATGTGCTAACTTTCATCCTCACAACATACCTATGAGATAGGTACAATTGTCATCATTTTACACATGAGTTGATGAAAATATAGAGACATGAGGTGATTTGTTTTAAGGTCACACACAAAGCTGGGATGTGAGGCCAGTGACTCTTGTCTCCAGCATCTGTACTTTTAACCACTGTGACAGACTGTGTGCCAAGTACTTGGTGAAATGAAATCTTTGTGCCATAATTCCAAGGAAAGGAAACTCACGAGAATTACAGAATTTCAAGGGGTAAAAACAGACCCCAAAGGTCAGTTAATCTAACCATCCTGCCAATGATTGTGTTCTCAAGCAGTCTGCAGGCTGCCATAGATATGGGGAGAAATAATTATGCAGTGAAATCTCTATAACGAGCTGTTCAGGGACAGAAACAGTGCCCTTCTTATAGGTTAAACATGTTATATCAGACTTTTATTATATTTACTGCTGGGTCTTAGGATGCGGGATTTGGCCCATGTTATTTCCAAATCTTTATATGATGAGCTGTTACTGCAAGTTTCTACCATTATAGCTGTAAATACCAAATGCACGAACACACAAAGGCATCCACCCAAGTATAAAATTACTAGGGAAATGGGAAAGATAAAAAATGAATTGTTAGGTTTGGAGGATAATTACTGGTGGCACTGGTCTGGCTAGATCTTGATAGGAAATAAGAGTAGTTTGGAAAGATTTCAGGGGCATCGTGAAAGTCAAGTACAGATTTGTGAGGGTCAAATGATATAGACAGATTACAGATGGTGCAATGACAAGGGTAAATTATTTCATAGAAAAAGGGTGCCTGTGTGCTTAATGCTTCCAAATTTGTTGACAGAATGAATGTAGAGGATAAAAGTCTGAGGGCAATATCAGAGATGTTGTCATAGATACAGTATTGCAAGTTTCTGAAGACAGAAATATTACCTTATTTGTATTTATATCCTTTGTACTTAGCGTGTAATAATCTTAATGTCACCTGTTGAATTTATTTATATGTGCAAAATGTTATGTAAACAGAAGGGAGAATACGTTAGGAGGTTAAATAAAGCTTCATACAATAGGTAATGTTTGAGGATGACTAGGGGTTTTGTGGTAGAGAATGTTGGAATTTTTAACTCTCAGACTCATCTGCATTGACCCCAGCAATTCATCAAATACAGCAAATACAGTGCAGCTTTTCCTACCCTCCCTGCCGCCCCGCCCCCCCACTGCCCCCTGCACTGGTCCCTGCGGTTGTTTCTGCTTGTGAGTCTCTGCTCTTGCAAGTCATGATTCTGCGTTTGCCTGTCTCCAGTCTTGGGGGCAGCAGTTTGCCGTGTCTTCCTCTCACCTATGGATCCAAGAAGAGCTGTTGATTTTTCAGTTTCTTTAGCTTTGTACTTGTTTAGATAGCGCGGCCACTTCCAAGCTTCTTACATGTGGAACTGGAAACCAGAAGTGTAAAGTTTAGGTTCTTTTTAATAGGAATGAATGCATTAAAATTCATGTTTAAAAATCTCCATTAATAGATTTAAAAATAAATGAAGAAATCTATATAGGTCTGTAGTGTATTTAACCAATGTGTACCAATGTCAATTTCTTGGTTTTGGTAATGTACTTTAGTTAATGTGAGATGTTCTCAATGCAGAAACCTTGATACACAGAAACTCTGTACTATATTTTGCAACTTGTGAATCTATATATAACTGTTTAAAAATAAAGGGTTTTTTTAGTAAATGAAGCTAGAAAAAAACATTTGCAACAAAGAAGGGAAAAAATTGAAAACCTTGATATATAAAATGCTTACCAATCTATAAAAAATACATTGTAGTAGAAAAGTGTGCAAAAAACAAGTAGGTATTTTGTATAACATAGGTAGCTAAATTTATGAAAAGTTGTTCAAACTCACTGACAGTCAAGAAACAGCAAATAGAAGACATATCAGTTTCTATTCATCACTCTGGTGATGGTTAACAATGGACATAATGATACCAAATGTTGCCAAATGTGTGGGTAATTGGGCACTCCATCTACTGCTAGAAGAAGGGTAAGTTGGAACAATTTTGTAGGAAGCCAATTGATAATACACAGTCACAAAAAGTTGCAATTTCATATACAGGAATTTATTTTGGAAAATAAGGATGTACACAAATCTATATGGTTAAAGCATTTTTTATGTAAATCTTAATAATAGGAAAATGATTAAATAAATACAAGAGAATGTCATTGTAGATAATAGTAAATGGCATGGGAAAATGATATCAAGTATAAAACAATACAAAATATCAAAGTAAAAAACAATATGAAAGAATATGTGGTACAGTATATTTCCAAAGGTTATACATGGAAAGAAAAACATGGAAGTAACAAAATAGCAATAATTGGATATCCTGGGATAATGGGGTCATATATAATTGATTTTCTTGTTTATGATTGTCTGAGTTCTTCATTTTCTAATGTTGAACATGTATGTATGTTTGTGTATGCGTGCTGTAGGAGGAATGGAGTAGGGGCTATTCACATGCTTCTTACATCTGCCTTAATTCCTGGAGGAACTGCAGTCCAAGTCTTTGTACCTTACATGGGAGCAAAGATCCTTTGACTTTGCTGTGGTGTGAGAATGAAGATGAGTGGACTGAGCTTTGAACTTCTGGGGGAGGCAGAAAGTGGGAAACTAAAGTAGGTGGGTGAAATCTAGAAGCTGGCGGCCCAGGGACTGAATCCAGTTCGAGTGTTTATTTGACTATCGCAGTAAATTCTCATATGCCCTCAATATCGGGACCTTCTCTTACAAGGGACCTGTGTTCTTTGTTTCCCAGTTTGATAGGGTTATCTCTTTCTTCTTGACAACGATGTCCTGATAAATGTAGACATTTATCAGTAAATAACCCATACTCCATGATTCATTTCTTCTCTACCACAATGTGATCAATCACATAGGTTAATAGGGCTGATAGACTAGGTTCCGTATTTCTGTAAAAACAGTGAAGGCCAAGTGAGGGCACTGGTTTTTCCTACAGGCTTTGGACTCAGATTGACTGACGTGAAGTTGAGTCCCAGCTCTATATTTAGCTGTGTGACTTCAGTTGCTGTCTCTAAGCAGTAGTTTTCTTGTCTAAAAAAATGAGTATTATAATAATAGTACCTTACCCATTAAGTAATACAATGCATGTAAAACACCTAACATAGTGCCTGGCATATACAAAGCACTCAAAAATTTTAAATTAGTTAATGTAATGATTTTACATTCTAACATGCCACAAATTGTGTGTGTGTGTGTGTGTGCGTGTGTGTGTGTGTGAATAGATATGTTATATGACTGGAAATGGGCAACAGTCTTTGTGGACATAATAGCAGAATTGTTAATGCCAACCTGACACATTCTGTTATCTGGTTTCTTTCACATGAGATACTGTTGATGTATCTGGAGTTTTCTCCTTTTTATTGCTGAGTAGTATTCAATTGTGTCTATACCACATTTTATCTATTCACCTATGGATGGACATTTGGGTTATTACCAGTTTAGGGCTGTTATGAATAAATTTGCTATGAACATTCTTGTACAATTTTTTTGTGGACATATGCATATGTTTTCATTTTTATTGGGTAAATACGTAGAAAGGCAATTTTGGGGTCATTGTGTAGGTAATGTTTACCTTTGTAAGAAAGTCCCGCTTAACACTCCCGCCAGCAATTTATTTGTGTTCTGACTGCTTTACATCTCCACCAGCCTTTGGTAATGTCAGTCTTTTTACTTTTATCCATTCAGTTGGGTGTGTAGTTATCTCATTGTGGTTTCATTTGCGTTTCTCTGGTGACTAATGACATTGATCGTTTTGTTAGATTTTTGTCCCCTGCACTGAATTCCATGTCCTTGATCAAATGAGAAGGATAGTACCTTAAAATCAAGCACATCAACACTGTAAAATACCTCCTACAAACAGTTTGCTTATTGATTTACCTTTAGTCCCACCCCCAGTTAAAGTGATTAGTAACGACATCTTTAGGACATATGTCATTAATAGTTTCTGGCTCCTATGCATTCCCCCCGCCCCCATTAGTTAGCTGGATTTAGGGCAAAGTAACTGGTCTCTTGATAAAATCCTCTTGACTATTTATATGATAACCATGAAGTGGAGCCTTTCAGATGACTTAATGCCATAGATTTGGAGGCGTGCCTTTCTTCGGGAGTGCTCAAAGCCTTTGATGTTAATATTCACAACATCTTTGTGAAGTGGGTGGGCATCACTGGGAGAAGAAACAAATTACAGAAGGTGAAGTGACTTAGCTCAAAATCTCAAAGTGAACTGGTGAAATTCAGACTGTAACTTGAATCAGTCACCAGATATGTCAACAGACCGACTGCAACCTGGAATAATCAAGGTACCTCTTCTTTTGGGGTCAGACTGATAAAGGTTTCAAATAAAGTTGAGTTGCTTTATCTGCTGATATAAAGTTAATATAGTTTCCCCTTAAATCTTTCAGAACTAGAAAGTTATCATGAGCTGTGCCACGTAGGGTCCCTGAGGATTTGTGAACTGATGGTTATAAAGAAAAACAGTCATTCTGCCCCATGGAAAAGGATGTGTGAGAATGCAGTAATGTAGAAAAAAGTTTCAAAGAACAATGCACAAAAAAACTCCTGTCCTCTCACACACACATAAATATTTTCAAATAAGAAGACTGTGTTTTGAGAAAAACAAAGAAAAGTATAGAACCTCTAGCAATACAGAAATAAAACACACCAGTGTTCCAGGTTGGCATTTCCTGTATCTGAACACAGTGCATGTTTAAAGAGTCACTCTTAAGTAGTATGTCTGATGTTTAACAAAGATGCCAGAATTCACACATCCAAATGGGTGCTTTTTTTCCCCCCGTCAAAGTAGGCATCTTGGGATGTTTATACACTTCAGTGTCACTTTGTCACTGATAAAAACATTCTTGGAATTGCTATTTTGGAATTGCCTTCAGAGCCTTAGGAACATTCTTTTGAATATCTTCAGGATTCTGTGGCTCCATCAAAAGAGTACGCTTCAAATATTCTCTCACTCTTTTATTGCCTTATGTCTTAGACTTCTCATCCTGGCTTACTTCTTACTCCATATCTTCGTCCAATTCTGATCCTCTCAGTGTTTGAGTTCATTACTTAATCTCCCACTTGCAACTCATAGTTCAGACCTGACAATTAGCTCTACAGTTTTAGCTATAATCTCTTCTTGACGATGATCCTGATTTTTCTCTTGCCTAAGGTGCTGCCGGCAGCTCAGGTGAAACCCCTCTTGGTCTAGCTTGACCCTGGGGACCATGATCCCACCCAATCTCTAGATATATGACTACACACCCAACACACCCATCATCCCTGTGAGCAGTGGCTAAAGACTCAGTGGCAGTGATTCTCATCCTCTGAGAACAAAATTAATTTGTCCCAACAGCCTAAAGTCATTTACCAATGTCTGACATGTAGGCTCAAATCACATAAGGAAAATAAAGGATGAAAAAGTGGCTATAAAGCAGTGAGACTCGATTTCTCCTACAGCTCTGAATGCTGCATTGAATTCCTCACCGGATCAGGGAATGCTGGTTTCACATGTAGCCCAGGTTTACATCACACTCCCACTATATTTGGGTCAGCTGCAGCTCTGCTCCAAGTTGTGAGTCACTTTGAGACCCATGCTGATGGGACTTGTCTCCTGATAGAGGAATATGAAGCACAGTGAACCACAAGCTCACAATTATTTGTGGCAATGGTGGTACAGTTGGAATAAACACGCTGCTTGCCATAGATGGTTGAAGGGAAAACTAATTTAGATTTATTTTAATTTTTTTATTAGTTTCAGGTGTATAAAACAACACACTGATTAGACATTTACACCCCTCACAAAGTGATAACCCCCCCAAGTCTACTACCCATCTGACATCGTACATAGCTGTTACAATTCCTCTGACTATGTTCCTATACATTCCATGACATTCAATATTATTTCATATTAGTTTCATATTAGTACAGCTCAGTGGTTAGTCATTTGTATAATCTATGAAGTGACCTCCCCGATAAGTCCAGTACCCATCTGACATCTTACATAGTTTTTACAACATTACTGACTATATTTCCCATATTGCATTTCACATCCCCGTGACTGTTTTGTGACGACCAATGTCTACTTCCTAATCCTCTCACCTTTCCCTCCCATCCAGCAACCATCAGTTTGTTCTGTATCTATGAATCTATTTCTGTTAGATTTATTTTTAAAAAGGTAGATTTTTGTTTTAGCTTTGTTTTAAATATCGTTATTGGGGGGAGAGCACCTAGGTTTCTCTATATCTCCAGTAACTTGGAAATATTTACACTGTATAAGGGAAAGTAATATATAGGTAAATAAAATCACCAACAATAAAAATATATTAATGTTTTCTTTAGTACATTTTTCTAGTGGTATTTATCAATTTATTTTCCTAATTGCATGTTGCCTGAAATAATAGACATATTAGTTGTATTTTTCAAGTATAGGAAAGCAGATTATCCCAAATATGGAACCATGAGAGCTGACTGTGTCTGTGTGTTGGATGGAAACCTCAGGAGTTCTCCTGGGGGAAATACGATACCTACCTGTGACAGACAAGGAGGGCAGGGAGAGACTGAAGAAAGTGGCAGACCACTTCCGATTGGTAGGTGTCACTTTAATAAGCATGGGGTTTTTACACAGGAGGCTTCTCTTGGGCGCCTACAAAATGAGTAGATCTCTGCACCTGATGGCCAGAGTTTATATAGAAGCCTCAGCTGGGTTCAGTTACGTGTACAATCCATCTCAACAACACTTGACTCTCTCTAGGTTGCGTCCTTGAAATGGCTCCGGCTATGAAAATGGTGGGTGGAACATATATTCCAAGGATAGAAGGGGGGAGTCAGGAACCTTCTATTGTCCCGGTCCAGCTCTGGAGTGGATCAGAAATCACGTCTTCTCGATGATCTCCTCTACCACTGTGATTATTGCTCATGTTCAAAGCTGACCTATTTGTGGAGTGCCTGGATACTGTTCCTACATTGTGGTAAGTCAATATCCAGTGCATAATTCGCATTTGCAATATTTCCCATTCCAGGCTTACCTGAAGAGTCTTGACGAAACCAAAAAGAAAGCCACCCTCTTACTGAAAACGCTAAGGATTAATGCCAGGATTTGAACTGATGTGTGAGAATCAGGTAGTTCTCCAAGTGCATGTGGTAAAGAGGCAATCATAAGAATTAATGGGGAGGGCAGGGCTGCCCAGGCAGGTGAAGATCAGGAGGCCCAGGCAGCACTGACTCCATCAGCAAGGCTGCGACAGACCCTCATGGAGTGAGGAGAATAGCTAAGGCAGGAAGTTACATTGCATTTTGTCTTCTCTCCACACACTTAGCTCGGGTTCCCGACATGCAGGGGAGAGGATAGAAAGGGCACTCTGTCAAAGCTCCATCATCACAATCCTACAAAGGAAACAGATTTTAAAAGCCGCAGGAAGGATTTATGACTTCAGGGACCTTTGTGAGTCCTTTTATTAGCCTAGTACATCACTTCTCTCCCATCTTTATGCTGACAACACTCCTCAGCCGTTCTCTGGATTTCTTGTCAAACTGGGCAACTATATAAAATGAACAGACAAGAGCTGCGGGAAAAGGCTGATTGATTTCTGTGTATGCCGGCACATTAGGAGCAATTTTATTCTGCTAAGAGTTTCTCTTATGCAGTCTTCCAGTGAGGGAATCTTGGATTGTTTCTGACAACTATGTGTTTTTAAAGAAATTTTTTTTTCTTATAATGGTCTTCCTAAGAGCATAAATCAACATGTAAAGAGAATAGCATGCTAGCCTAAATAGTTTTACAAAAGTTATTTGAAAGTTTGGAGAGGGCTCTGATTGATATGGCCTGGCCATCAGAGTCAGGAAATGGTGTAGGCACTTGCAAGCTGTCTCTATGGTTGGCTTTTCATTTCCACTAACTTTACTTATGAATGTGAGTTTCATAAGGGACAGCTCAAATGTTATCACCTCTGTAAAACCTTCCCTGATTTCTCCAATATTGAATTAATTTCTCCCTCCTCTGTATTCCAATGGCAAAAACAACAGCAAAATTGAGTTCCAAAAATGTAATGAACAATGTCATGTTCTGTAGGCATTATTCTAGGCATGATGACACACTGATTCTCTACAACAATTCTGTGGTGTCTGCACTGTTATTTTCTGTGGCACAGAATAGTTAAGTGATTTTTCCAAGATCACACAGCTACGAAGTAAAAGAAAAAACATGGATTTTAACCTAGACATAGGCCGTCTGACTCCAGAGCATGCATTTTTTAACCTCTGCTCTCGATTGCACATTTTTAAAAACACTTTTAACAGCATAAAACTTCAGGAACAATTACTACAAGTATCAGACACTGTCAAATGTCTACTTTTATAGTCACAAATGCTAAGGCCAGTGATGGGAACATAATTTGTGGGGCCCAGTGCAAGATGAAAATGCAGAGTCCTTTATTCAAAAAAGTACTGAAATATATAACTTTTTCCTTTCTTCATGGTTCCTCATGGTGTTTTTTTATTTGCTACTTCATGTCATTCTAACAAAATTTTTGTTAATTATTAACAAATATTCACCATTCATATTTATAAGCACCAGTTTTAAATGCAACTACAAGAACATTTTAACTCATATACAGAATCACAAAAATTATACATCTTGTATTTTGTAGCTCATATATGCCTATGTAATTTGTTTTCATCAGAACAGCAGAATGCTGTGGAAAACTAACTTGAGAGTTTTTATTTCACTTCTTGAGATGTGCACATTCTACTATACTGTCCATCTTTGGTTTACTAATGAATAAGAAAGGACTGAAAAGAAGAAGCACTATGGGTTGCCCTGTCTTTTCCTTTCCTTCAGTGTCATCATTTTCAGAACAAGTGGTTGGCTAATACAGGGAAGTAACATTCAAGTAAGGAAGGGTATGATAGGGTTCCTTGGTTGTTTCTGTTTGTCTGAGAGCATCTGCCTTCTTTATTTCAAACAAATTCTACTTCAAAGGGCAAGAATAGCCTCTCGGGCTGTCAGTGCTTTCATTTACTCACCCATAAACCCAACATGCTTATCTTGCATTTGCTTTGAAGATCACTGAACTCCCATGCATGATGTGTCCACTGGGATTCTGTGCTCATGGGGCATCCTGAGTGTTACACACTAATGGAGTAGCAAGGAATTCAAGCAGACACACATATTGTGCATATCTCCTCTTCTCATGTACATATTCCATTGTCACATTAGACTTCACTTACAAAACACAGGTTCAAAGATAATGTTTTTAAGAATTTCAAGTTAGTGACAGCAGAGCATGAAACCAAGTGTGGTCCTATGTAAGTACTCAGGACCGCTTCTGAGCATGGGGTCCTATGTAAGTACTCAGGTTGCATGTCTATAAAGTCAGCCTGGGCTACAAGATAGTACCTTATTTTTCATCTTTTCAGGTGAGGTACTATGGTGGGAAAGGGTAAGTAACATACTTAAGCTTAAACAAACAGAAATTGGAGAAGCCTGGATTTGAACTCTGGTCTATCTGTCTGATCCGAGAGCTCACAGTCCTAAGTATTTGGTATTGTAATAACTCAGCTATGCAGTTGCCTATAACCATTAGTGGATTTTAGTCATCTAAAAATAATTATCACCTGTGGGTTATAAAAAGTCCAAATTCCTCTCCCTCTCTACTCATTCTCATGTGGAGCACTTAACCAAAGTACCTAGTCTTGTATTATACCTATAAATACCTTCTTTCCCATTAGATTACCTCATTTGATCATCACCACAATCTTAAGAGAGACTTAGAGTTGTTACTCATTTTGTAGGTGAGGAAATTGAGGCTCAAAGGCATGGAGTGACTTTCCCTCAATGGCAGAGCCAAGTCAAGGGTTTACAAGTCACCTCTTAAACCAAAATTCAGAGCAACATAGCAGGACTGTGGCCAAGTGATAAGTGAAGGAAGAAGATGGGCTCATAATGCAAAGTGTTTTCACATTTCCTTCCTGGAGTAGGGAACATGATTTAGTGGAAAGAACCTGTGACTAGAGGTCAGAGAGAATGTACTTGCGAGATAGCTGTGCCTTCTATTGATTGGGTACAGTTGGCATTTTTCACTTCTAAGCCCCCAAATCCTCATATGCAAATAAGGGTATTTATACTTATTCTGAGGGCTGTTGTATCAAATGAGAAAGCCTCTGAGGCTCAGTATATATTAGTTTCCTTGTCCCTATTGATCTTAATCTACTGGTTATACAGATAGTGGGGAGTTCAATCTAACGTCTTCTGTTCCAGGGAGGCAGCGCTGGCCAAAGGTGAGGAAGCACCGAGTCTTACTGTGTTCCATTCTGCATCTTCACACAACCTCTGCTGCTGCTTCTGCCATGTCATCTCTATGGAGGTATGAAGAAGAAACACCATCAGGTACTATGATTAATACGTAAAAGATGTGCTGAATGGGCGAGGCCATTCTAGACTTTATACAATACCAATTCAGAAGTTGCACTGTGAAGTCATTTAGAAGTATGAACTAATGGGTACTTTGGCCACGCTAGATTTTAAATCATTATTAATTTCTTTAGTATTGTAATAACATTGATTTAGATGAACCTTTATAACATAGAAAGTATATAGTATTTAGCAGTAATTAACATCCTTTAATTAGGAAGAATTGCCAAGTAGTTTTCTCTCTTGGCTCTGTTGTGACTAAGTGCAGCTGGCTGAAAATTCAGCTTAATCACAAAGGAACAGCTTGTGTTTTATGTTAAATTTGCTTTTAATGAATTAAAAATATTCTTTGGTATTATATTTTATCATAAGAAGGCACATTTGAATCACCACTGTTATAGAATGTGAATAGCCTAGATGTCATAAACCTTACAGATAAAACCATTCAACTAGAGATGCACACATGGAATATAAAATGAGTATAGAAATTTGATACGTCTGTCCATATGCTCATCGAGTTGTGTAAGTCTTAATACTGGCATTGCTGTTATGATTCCTCTAGAATCACAATGTAAAATTTCATATTTTCATGGCATTTATAGTAAATGTTACTCCTTGCTAACCAGAGAGGCAGTTAGGCAATTGCTGAGTATGAAAATTGTTGACATTTTTTGAATTTCAAATGACAAATGAGATGCTCCTGTCAGTTTACGGTGTAACTTCATAGCATATGGTGCTTCTGCTGGTGGGTGTTATTTCAAAGTTTGCAAATCACACCATGAGAAAGTCCCTCTGGTGGGCTCCTGGAACACTCAGCAACTGTGAATCTGAAGTGACAGTACAGAGGGAAAGGAATAAAAAAATAGCTTTTTTTTTTTTTTTGACAGTGAGAAGGCAGAACAAAGTGAATGATAAGCTACTGGTAATACAGGGAATTGGATGGATAGAGACACCAATCTAGCAAAAGAAAAAAAAAAAAGCAGTTTTCTCTTTTATAGCACAAACTAGGAAATTAACTAAATTCTTGAAATGGAGTATATAATGTCAGATTTCAGAGAAAGAATGTGAATTAAGAGACTAGAATTAGAGTAATTGTTGAGTGTGTTACACAAAAGTTTAAAAATGGAAGGGAGATTGTTTCAAAGGATAGAGAATGGTGCCAAAATTATATCTATACCAGAAATCACAAAATAACTCCAAATAATGAAGATTTGCAAAGAAAGCCTCTGCTATTCAAAATGGGACAGCTTATGTAAAACCACCTCTCAGCAGAGCCTTATTTCTTTCCTTGCAATCTGTTTTAATGGGTTGCTTCGTTTTGCTTTGTTCAATAATGCCCATATTCCACAGCATTTCTATACAGTGGTCAAGCAACTGGCCAATTACATGGAAAAGCCAGTGAAATTGGTTGCTGGAACTAATCGACTGGCCAGTTCAATTGCAATAGTTCAACCACTGCCCAAGACTCATTTTTTTTCTATATGTTCCTCCTTGAAATCCAAAAATTTCCATTGCTTATCAACCACAAACATTTTTTATTTATGCCTAAAACGTACAGTAGTGTGAATGACTCAAAATGATACTTTTTTAAAAGAGTTAAGCCTCCCATTCCTCTTGCTCTGAAATCTTTCAAATTTTTACCCCCAAATCTATGGGATATTAGATTTTTCATGTGGGAAAGGAGAGATTATTCCAGTAAAATAAGGAGTGTGCTGAACGATATTGAGTCTCTAGGTTATAGAACGTACAGGTGTCAGGAGCTGACCCCAGACAATAACAACAAACAACAAAAATAATAATAGGTAAAATGTATTGCATTATAAGCACACGATGTGAATTAAATCACATAACCCTCACAAAAAAAAAACTTACTATCCTCATTTCACAGATGAGGAAAATGAGGCACACGAAGGTCAAGTATCTTACTCAAATTCCTATGGGAAGTAGTGTAGCAGTAACCTTCTTCTAGTATTGATGTAGAATTGATGCTGGTTAATTTGCCTGCAAAACCTTTAGCTTCTCCTCTATCCTCCCTCCCTCCCCCCTGCCCTATACACTCATCAACCCTGGGTTGAGCCATTATAGTCCCACATTTATCATTTATGACTTTGACTTTTCCTCTCAGGTCATAGATAGTTAGATATAAGGGTGGATCATCCAAAGGCTGGACTGGGCCAAACATTTTCTTTCTCCCAAGATTGCTGGACTTATCTTGAGGTTGGGATGGCCCAGAGGCACCTGAGCAAGGAGTAGAGGCCAGGAGGCGGACACAGAGAAGAATCACTGTAGAGAACAGTGGGAATGAGAGGGACCATTGATGAGAAGGAATGAGCAAACTCCCCAGTTCTTGTCTGCAGGTGACCTGGATGTACTTCTTGCAGTTGAGTTCAGTGGGAGACCCCTGTGACTCTCTACTAAAACCTTTTTTATGTTTTCTTAACCATGTTTGAGTGAGTTCCTGTTACACGTAACCAACCAAAGGATTCTTAAGAAAACTGTGATTCTTCTTCGAGGGGCTTCTCTTCTGCTTCACCCCAAACCAACCTGAATTGCTGCACCAAAACACATGTTCATTCACGAGCTTTCATTCCCCCAGCATTGATACTGTTATCACAAGGCAGGGCTGACAAAGTGAAAATAAAGGCTCCAAATACTGCTTACCATCCACAACACTGGGAATGCGTTTCAATGAGATAATATGTGTCAAATCACCTACTGTGCTGCTTGGCATGTCAGAGTCTCTTAAATGCTTGTTTTCTTTTTGTTTGTTCCCTTCTATTTAGTAAACATTATGGCAACTAAGAGTTCTTTATTTTATAGTTTAATACCTATGGAAATCTCATTCTCTTCCGTAAATACATTAACATGTCAAAATGTGCGTCTCTATTCCAAATTGGGGAAATACACAGTGGAGCAGTGTGGTTAAAAGGAGAGTAAGATTCGGTAATAATAACAGTACCCACCTGTGATGCTTAAGTTTATGTCAACTTGACTGGGCTAAGGGATGCCCAGGTAGCCAGTAAAATATTATTTCTGAGTGTCTCTAGGGTGTTTCCAGAAGAGATTAAAATTAGCATTTGAATTGGTAGACTGAGTAAAGAAGGAAGACCTCACAAATATGGGTGGGCATCATCCAGTCCATTGAGGGCCTGAATAGAACAAAAAGGTGGAAGGACTGCAAACTCCCCACCTCTGCTTGAGTTGAGACGTCCATCTTCTCTTGCACTGGGACATCATCACTTCTGGTTCTCAGGCATTTGGACTCTGACTGAATTACACCCCAGCTTTCCTGGGTCTCCAGCTTGCAGACAGTACAGCATGGGACTTCTAGGCCTCCATAATCACGTGATTATAATAACTCCTATAATAAATCTGTCTTTCTCTATATGTCCATATAAATGTATACATACCTATGTCATGTGTATATATGTGTGTGCACACACACACGAGGTTGGACAATTAAGTTCACAAACTTGTGGCAATGATGTTGCTAACCTTTTTTACTATCAGAGGGATTATTCATTATGAATTTGTACCAACTGGACTAACAATTAACCCAGTTTACTCTTTGGAAGTGCTGAAAAGGCTGCGTGAAAAAGTTAGACTAAAACAACCTGAACTTTTCACCAACAATTCATGGCTCTTGCATCATAACAATGTACCAGTTCACACGGCACTGTCTGTAAGGGAGATTTTAGCCAGTAAACAAATAACTGTATTGGAACACGTTCCTTCCTCACCTGATCTAGCCCCCAATTACTTCTTTCTTTACCCAAAGATAAAGGAAATATTGAAAAGAAGATATATATTTTTTTAAGATTCTTTTTTATTGGGGAAAGGGAACAGGATTTTATTGGGGTACAATGAATACTTCCAGGACTTTTTTTCCAAGTCAAGTTGTTATCCTTTCAATCTTAGTTGTGGAGGGTGCTGTTCAGCTTCAAGTTGTTGTCCTTTCAGTCTTAGTTGTGGAGGGCATATCTCAGCTCCAGGTCCAGTTGCCATTGCTAGTTGCAGGGGGCGCAGCCCACCATCCTTTGCAGGACTCGAGGAATCGAACTGGCAACCTTGTGGTTGAGAGCTTGTGCTCTAACCAACTGGGCCATCTGGGAGGCAGCTCAGCTCAAGGTGCCATGTTCAATCTTAGTTGCAGGGGGCCAAGCCCACCATCCCTTGCGGGATTCGAGGAGTTGAACCGTCAACCTTGTGGTTGAGAGCCCACGGGCCCATGTGGGAATCAAACCGGCAGCCTTCAGAGTTAGGAGCATGGAGCTCCAACTGCCTGAGCCACCGGGCCGGCCCCGAAAAGAAGACATTTTGATGACATTCAGGACATCAAGAGTAATGTGACGACAGCTCTGATGGCCATTCCAGACAAAGAGTTCCAAAATTGCTTTGAAGGGTGGACTAAGCGCTGGCATCAGTACATAGCTTCCCAAGGGGAGTACTTTGAAGGTGACCATAGTGATATTCAGCAATGAGGTATGTAGCACTTTTTCTAGAATGAGTTCATGAACTTAATTGTCCTATATATATGGTTTTATACACACACACACACACACACACACACACACACACACACGAATCAGGGTTCTCCAGAGAAACAGATGGTTCCATTTATGTGGAGAACCCTGACTAACACACCACTTAGAGGCTTAGCACAGTGCCTGGCTCACCAAGAGAGTTTAGGGAATGTTAGCATTAATTATAATTTTTATTATCATTATTGTACCTCTGACCCCTTTCCTTTCTCAACAGCATCATTTCTACATTATTTGGATTAGTATTAATCAGGTTTATTCTCTTAATTCTGTAGAAAGACATCACTGGTGAGTATGTTTGATTTACGGTAGCTGTCTGTGTTTCTTTTCTTAAAGTAATGGTTATTTAGCCCACTATATCTGAGTGCTTGCAAATCTTTTTTTTTCTTTCTTTGTTTCTTCAAGGACTATAGTGAAACACTCGAACCTTCTGTATAGGTTTTTGTTTTGTGTGACGCTTTTCTAGCATATAAAAAGTGCTTACTAAAGACATTTCAATAGAACTAAATTTAAATTTACTTTCCAACTGTTTACCTTTTCCAAGATCCTTTAGTAAATGAAGATGTGCATCTGAAGATGAAGGAGATAGTTGTTTACAGTAATGCTCAACAGAATCCAGATAGCCATACGGTGCAGCTCTCCAGTTTTCTGCTTTCATTTAGTATCAAAGTATTGTAGAAAAGAGGAGAAACAATGTTTAAGAAACTGCAGTATACAGAATACAACACAAAGTATGATAGAAAATATTAGATGGTATGTTACTTTAGGGCAAGGATATTAATACCTTCTTCTTTCTTTTGTAACTTCACCAGACTCAATAAATGTTGACTGAACTGACACTGATTCTGCCCTTAATACATTAGAAATAGAACTTTTCCTTCAACATACAATTAGCTTATTTCTTCAGAGACTGCTAGGTGTTTATAGCAATATTATTTCATTTTATAGAAAAATAATACAAATAGAAATAAGATGACAAGCCATAGTTTCATGCTGTATAACTCTACGCAAGCATCTGTTACCATTATATCCCTATTAGTGAAGATACTATTGTGATTTGATGTCACAAAACATTACCCTCTCTGACAGATACTTTAACCAAACTGCTTTTAAGAGCCAGTCAACTTCAAAATGACAGAAGTCCTGTATCCTCATTAGATTCAGCATGGGGAAAGGTTTCATCTTTCATCTGTCATACTTACTTGGTGTACATAACATCAATTGCAAGGCCCACATTTGTAATAACAAGGTGTCCAGGTGTTCTGTAGACATCAACGATCATAGAGTACGGGCTTCTGTGTCGTGGGAAATGAAGTCACCAGGGTAGGGAGTCAGTTGCCATGTAGATGAATTCAGGCAGGCCGGAAGGAGTGCTAAGAGGCTACTAAGTTCGGGCGGAAGGCAAGGTCAATAGGAATAGCCAAGACATTACATTAGCACACATTGTCTCTGAGAAACAGCCGTCTGGGCACAGCAGTTGCTAAGAGCAAACCAGGTGAAGAATAACCCTGGAACACCAAGTACCCTAAACCATGTTTTAATGATTCTTTAAAAAACAACCACTAGAGCCATAGAGTGCCTTCATGAGAGTCTGAAAAAGGCATCCCTTATGGGTGGACAAATTAGAAAATGACTCCTTTCTAGGTCGGTGTTCTAGTTATCAATCTATGGCCTCTCCACTGCAAATCTGCACTTTGTTGCCCTGCTAATGATACTGGAACATTTATCCCTTGCCAAGTAGGACTTAGTTATGCCTGTCAATACAGGGTCCTGGAGGAAGAAGAGGTTCCTCTTCCTGGTTCAGAGTGTGTTCTCTTTTGGCATGGGTGGCACCTCCCCATCGGTGTCTTCTCCCAGTTCGCCTCCCAGCAAGTTCTGCTTTGCTGCATGTCAGCAAACTTCCTTGTCATTTAGTGGACACCTGCTATGCTCTCTCCAGCAAAGCCTGTCCCTTGGACCTGGTGGACAGGGGCCTTTCTTCTAGATTTATTCCTTACTTGGGTGCTTAGTCTCTATCATAGAGGTAGTGGCTTATCCCTATATCAGTTATCCCGTATTGTTCAGACTCTTCTTTACCCTCAGTAGCCAACCCTCTACTACTTGAATCCCTGTTGTAGATAATTATTCTTTATAGTCAACTTTCTCTGTATGGTTTCTGTCTCCTGACTGACAGTGGATGAATGACAGTGGATGAATGAGAATGGTGACTTTTTCACAAGATTTACTGTGTAAGGTGCCTTTGTCCAAAGGCAGAAGTGCGTCATTCTCCCGGTGGCAGCAGCCCTCCCCAGGACATTCAACTTGTTGGGTGAACAAGGGCTGGACTTCAACCTCCATTGCTTTAGCACATTGGGCAGGCACTTTTGAGCAGTTGTATTAGGTTGGTGCAAAAGTAATTGCGGTTTCGGTCCTTGAATTTTAAATCATTGTAACTATCTTTATTAATCAAAATAGGAACCATTGCAATCAACACATTTTTGCCAATGAGAAATAAGTTTGTTTATTCCTGTAGCGTAAAAATCTGTGCTTCAGGATTAAATGAACTCTTGGAAAGCATATTCTGCATCCTGCTGGTTGTGGAAGTGTTTTCCCTGCAAAAAGTTGTCAAGATGCCTGAAGAAGTGGTAGTCAGTTGGCTAGAGGTCAGGTGAATATGGCAGATGAGGCAAAACGTTGTAGCCCAATTTGTTCAACTTTTGAAGCGTTGGTTGTGTGACATGCGGTCGGGCATTGTCGTTGAGAAGAATTGGACCCTTTCTGTTGACAAGGCCGGCTGCAGGCATTGCAGTTTTCAGTGCATCTCATCAATTTGCTGAGCATACGTCTCAGATGTAATGGTTTCGCCAGGATTCAGAGAGCTATAGTGTATCAAACCAGCAGTAGACCACCAAACAGTGACCATGACCTTTTTTTGGTGCAAGTGTGCCTTTGGGAAGTGCTTTGGAGCTTCCTCTCGGTCCACCCACTGAGCAGGTCATTCCCGATTGTATAAAATCCACTGTTCATCACATGTCACAATCCAATCGAGAAATGGTTCGTTGTTGTTACGTAGAATAAGAGAAGATGCCAAAATGCCAATTTTCTTGATTTTCAGTAAGCTCATGAGGCACCCACTTATCGAGCTTTTTCACTTTTCCAACTTCCTTCAAATGCCAAACGACCATAGAACGGTCGACGTTGAGTTCTTCGGCAACTTCTCGTGTAGTTGTAAGAGGATCAGCTTCGATGATGGCTCTCAATTGGTTGTTGTCAACTTCCGAAGGCCAGTCACTATGCTCCTCATCTTCAAGGCGCTTGTCTCCTTTGCAAAACTTCTTAAATCACCACTGTGCTGTACATTCTTTAGCAGTTCATGGGCCAAATGCGTTGTTGATGTTGCAAGTTGTCTCCACTGCTCTATGACCCATTTTGAACTCAAATAAGAAAATTGCTCGAATTTGCTTTTTGTCTAACATCATTTCCATAGTCTAAAACACATAAAAATAAACAGCAAGCAATAAGTCATTATCAAAAAAAACATAAAGCGAGAAATGTGCATTAAAATGATATATAACATAGCCACATTTATTTAAGAATGTATTCCAATATCAAACAGCAAATTTCAACAATGCAAAACCACAATTACATTTGCACCAACCTAATATAACCTATACAATCATTAGGAATAGTCTTTCTCTGGACCATTGAAGCTCTGCAAATTAAAAGATGAATTGCTGTGTCTCTACTCTCACGATGACCTCAGGCTAGTGGAAGAGAGAAGTAAATAGACAACGGGAGATAGGTTTTGATAGAGGGAAACACAGGGTGCTGTGAAAAAATAGAGGAGAGGGACCCTGTATCTATTGGTATATAACAAATTACTCCAAATCATAGAGGCTTAAAACAACAATAAATATTTATCTTATATAGCTTCTATTAGTCAGGAACTTGGGAGTAGCCTAGCTGAATGTTACTGGCTTGGGATCTCTCAGGAGATTATGGTCAAGCTGTCAACCAGGGCTGTAGTCATTCAATGGCTCAACCAGGGCTGCAGGATCTGCTTCTAAGATGGCTTACTCCCATGGCTGAGGAGTTGGTACTAGCTGTTGGTATAAGTCTTCACCACACTGACATCTCTGTGAGGCTGATTGAATGATTTCAAGACATGGCAGTGGGTGTCCTCTAGAGTAAGCAATAAAAGAGAAAGCAAGGTAAGATTTACTATTTTTATTATGACCTAGCCTCAAAAGCCAGACATTTGACAATTTCCTGTTGGTTACACTGGTCAGCTTTATTCAGTGTTGGAAGAGACCACAAGAATGTGAATATCAGAAGGTAGGCACATTGGGGCTATCATAAAGGCTGGCCATCACAGATCTCCTGAACCACACTGGAGCGAGGAAAGTTTCCTGCAGGAAAGAACACTGGAGGTGAGTCTGACAGGCTGCATTAACAAGAAAAGCGGAATAGAATAATGTTCCAAGCAAAGGTATCAGCATGTGCGAAGGTCTGCAAAGATGAAAGAGCTATGGAACATGTTTAAGTATCACTGTTATAAGATTCGGGGTTTTAAGATAGAAGGGTAGTGCTGGGTGAATGCAGTAAGAAATGAGGCTGGATAAATTGTAGAATCATAAAGAACCTTCCTTTCTACTTAGAGGATATGGGTAGCCATGGGAAAATTGAATCAGAATAATGGTTCTTAATACTTACATCTCAAAAAGAAGCTACACGGATTTAGTGTGCCCAGTGCAGTGTTCATTTCCAACACTTCTTAGAAGCAGAGTCAAATGCCAGTGTGCACCTCCTGCCTTCTCTGTTCTTCCTCCGGTTTTCTGCTCCTTAAATACAGCTGAAGCACACAAGCATGGCCAGGGTGAATTGACAAGTTATGTTCCAGGTTCTCCAGCCTTCCTGGGAGTCCCCTTTACAGGCTTGCTGGCTCGCTGTGGGTGTTTCAGGGACTCTAGTCGGATATTAGCCTTAGTCAGTGACAGTGCTTGAGTCAAGGGACATCATCACTCCGAAAGGACATTTTATACATGTGTCAGTGTGGCAGATCAGCTGGGGATGCTTTAATCTTTGCAGCTATAATTATAAACAAGGAAAACAATGCTGTCAACATTAGCATTTTCAAAGGTGAAGGACGTGTGTATACACACACACACACACACACACACACACACATACACACACCAGTTAGATCTGGGACCCTGTATTAGGAAACATTATCTGTCTCTTCCAGGAACAGAAGCAATTCATTCAAGTCAATTTCCAATTTTCCATTGAGGAAGGAATAAAAATGAGACAGAAAATAAAAATCCTTACATAGTCCCCCAATCTTACTTTCATTACTATTGTCATATTCTTCTCTTGAAGCATCTTTGAGGTATAAGCAAGTCAGTTTATGAGTAACAAATTGCCTAGTTTATTTAAAGACTTAACATTGGATAATTACCATGTGCCTGGCAATGTTTCAAGTGCTTTACATGTATTAACTCATTTAGTTCTCACTGTAACCCTTTTTGTACTTTCTCCATTTTATTGATAAAATGACTATGACAGAGAGAAGTTAAGACTCTTACCAATAATTATACAGCATTACGTAACAGAACTAGGATTTTAATCCAGTATTCTGACTCTTAAGCATTCCACTCTACTTCCTTAGTAAAAATATTTTTGGATTAAAAAAAGAAAAAAAAATCCGTTCAAGTTATATTGTAAGCCTCAATTTCCTTTATATAAATACAGATAATCATTCCTGCATGATAAAATTATTGTAATATTTAGATAGTAACATATTTGTTAAAAGTTCTAGTACAGGGTTTGGTATGTATGAAGTCCTTAATAAATGGTGACTATCATTTATACTTTTGAATATCTTTATTGAGGTAGATGAAATGTAAGTCATCTAGGGGTACACATGATATTTTGGAAATAAAAAATATCTCTCATAACCAAAATTAATGAGTGAAAGGGAGATATTATACTGGCCACTAGTACAGCCTGACAAACAACAAGGTGTTCTATAGCATGAATTTTCCTATGTGCTTTCTAAATGGTTAGTTAAATTAATAGATCAATATCTGAATAATTATCTTAAATTTTAAAATCTCTATTCCCAAATAAATGAGGAAAGAACAAAACAAAAGATTTACTAGCAGAGCCCTAATAGAGGTCTACATTTTGGCCACCCTACCAGCCTTACTCAATCCACACTCAAGAAGGAAAATCCCATTTTGGGACTGGGATAGCGATGGGCTATAAGGTGGTTTATTTTACAGTTTTCTTTTTTAAAAAGAGAGATGAGAGTTTTGTGTAATGACTGCATTGCGTGATTGTGGAAAGAGCAAATATAATAATATGCCTCTCTAGCACGAAACAGTTACTCAAATTCTTTCTCATTAAAGTGCATGAACAGGTATATAGAAATGTTCTAAATTGTTTTGTAGGGTTATTTACTTAAGAGGTCTTGTGCAAATACCTGTAGAAGCATAATCCTCCATATTGGTTAAAAGTAACTTGGAATGGCCACAAAGAAGAAAAGAAAAGAATGCAACACTTTGTTATGGGGGTGTTTTAGGACATTTTGAAACATGACTAGAACTGTAATACCTAAAGCATCACAGGTATGTAACCAAGGCAACTCTTCCCGCTCTGTGTTTAGGCTTTCCTGTAATTATCTATTGTAATGCTAATAATTGCATCTGAGAGAAGTCTCTGTTTTTTGTGAGAGACAGTTAGCACTTGAAATAAAATAACAGATTTAAGTAAATTGGGGAACTCAACAGTGTGACCTAATATCTTTGGAACAAGCAACAGCTTTGGAATATGATGGCCTCTTGTGTTTGCAGCAGCCTCCTGAGTGAGACAGTTGTCATCTAAAGTTACCTGAGGTCTTATTGCGGATTACTCTAGTTGTTATGATTGATTGAAAACCATTTGTTACTTTTTAGATTATATTGGAAAATAGTTTAATAAGTCCAAACCTGCAAGAAGGTGATACTGAATTTTCAATGGTAGGCTTACTCAAACAACTTGTCTCTACCATGTTTCCCCGAAAATAAGACCTACTCTGAAAATAAGCCCCAGTTAAGATCGTCATCCAGATAAACGCATTTAGTACGTTATGACGATGTTCCAGAAGATATGACTGTATTTGAATAAATGTACATTGTTGTATATAAAAAAATAAGACATTCCCTGAAAATACACCCTAATGCATCTTTTGGAGCAAAAATTGATATAAGACCCAGTCTTATTTTCGGGGAAACACGGTACATGTAATGCTTCGTTAAAAATATTTCCTTTAATTACTTTTCACTGATATACAGACTGTATTTTAAATCGTTGGTTTTTTGAATTCAGATGTGAAGTAAAAGCTTGCAACTCTCAATCTACATATTTTTGCTTCACCTGCAATTTTTGCTTTCACCATTAGTGTTATGACCGTTTACTGAAACCATCACATGGCACAAACTCTCAAAACCAGTTTACTTCACCTGTGGACCCACAACTCTTAGAGAGTTTTTGGTAAGTCTCAATAAATCTTCAGTGTTTCAAGACAAATATGTTTTCCCTGACTCAGTTATACTTGTTTTCAGAGTCTCACTTATTATTTGTATAAACAGTCACTCTGGTTTCATGTTTCCATGTGATGAGATCCTAGCCTGTCCCTTCAGCTACTCTGATTTGTGAGTTCAGGAGAAGAAACCGAACATGCTGGACTCAGCCTCTTCTGGACTTTTCTTTTTTAGAGTGAACATGTCCACAGAATTTATGAATTCTTGTCAGCTGTCTGCCCTGTAGTAAGGGCTCTGTTTCTAGGGACAAATAGTCTGCAGCTGGTATAGCAGTGAATAAGGAAATGAGTCTTTTCTATTCAGCAATAAAGGCAGATCTAAAGCCACATTCTCCAATCAGCTTTAACAGTAAGAAAGCTGTTAGTTTGATCTCCATGTGTCTATCTCTTCTATCTCTAAATTGGTTCTGAATTCAATTGGGAAGGAGTGAGGTTATTTATTGGCCACCCCAAATACCTAACATATGTTCTCCATATAAAATGTAGTTGATAAATATTAACTAATGACAAAGTCATAGAATGTAAATTCCAGGGGAAGAGAGCCCTTGCTTGTCTTGTTCACTGCCGTTTCGCTAGCACATAGAAGATGCTAAAAAAATATGTTGAATGAATGAAACTTCCCTAGTTTAGATCACAAATATTCTCACTTTTCAGAGTAAAGCATTTAGGGTCCTTCATGTTTTTGTAATACCCAAAAGATTAATGAAAAATGATATCAATGTAAATGAAAGGACCGAACTGCTGCAGAATCTTTGAAACGCCCCCAGCAGAGACTGACAGTGTGGTGGACCATAGACTAGAATTCACGCTTATCTAAGGCTATTCTCTGGCTCAGGACCACAGGGCTCGGAAATCTCAAAGGATAGAAAAGGAACAAGAACCTAACATAAGCCAGTGGTAAAGGCTAGTCCTAAGGAACACAAGGGAAGGATTTGAGGATGTGAAAGTTGATCAGAAAGTTGATATGGAGCTCACATGATACTGGGGTATGAAATGATCCAAGAGTAATGTCTCTGAGCCCCTGCTTCCAACAAGCTGTGTAGTGTAGACTGACAGAGCATCGTGGCATGGGACACTGGGAAATACGTTTTCAAAACAGGAAGCTATTCTTGTTGCTAATGAGAGTGAACTTGAAAATCTACATTTTTAAAATTCTATCTGCCTAAGAGACAGTAATTGACCAAATGCTCTGGCAGGACAGACTAGTCTGGGCCAAAAATAAGAAAATAAGGCCTGTAAACACTTAGAACTGTATCTCAGATGGGAGGGAAGCCCCCAGGAAACTCATACTGGGGATACTCAAAGAGACCTACAGGCATTTGTTAATGAAAAGACCAAGAAACCTCAAGACCCAGAAACACAGCCCTAGAGCACAAGAGTGTGGAACTGGGAGCCACGCAGGGAATAGAGAGTAGAACAGCGCAAAGACGCTGTTCTTTTGCTCACGCTAACTTAATGTTCTTAAGAGGAATTGATGTGTCATCTTCATGTACATTGTTTATAGTTTGTTATCTGTAATTAGGAGTAAGACAAGCAAAATGTGTGTCGTTTTCATTCCTGTGTATGGATTCAGGCATACCCCAGAAATCTCTTAATGAATTCCCGAGGCTCTATCTTTCTTTTGGATTGTGTTATATACAGGACTCAAGCACTAAGAGTTAACATTGTGGTGTCTAGCATGGGTAAGAACTTGCCACCAGAATTGCATAATTCTATCTTAGTAAGGCTTATTACTTAAGTAACAGAATCCCCGGAGTTCTGGAGCAGTGCCTAAATGTAGGTTCTGGAGCTAGAAAGCCTGGGTTTGAACTCTGCCCAGCTACTTACTAGCTATTGTAAAAACTTGGGTCGGTTACTCATCATTTTTGGCTTCAGTTTCCTCATCTGTATAAATGTACAAATAGGGATTATAATAGTACTTACATCATAGAGCTGTAGCAAGAATTCAATAAGCTGAGCCATATACATTAAATAAGTATCTATATAAAATGGATTGATCATCTGTTCATAGAAATGAAATGAGTTTTTCAAAATTGATAATTCACATAAAGCTCTTTGCGTGGTGACGGGTATATGATTGAATTCATACAAACGGTGAGATAATACTGTTAACGGATCCTGCAAACATGTTCTGAGTCCCTGCTGTGTACTGAGTGACTGTTGAAAATCTGCCTGTGGGGGCAGAGCCTCAGAAAGTAGTTTTCAGGCTCTCGGCCTCACATAGACAGGTGCTGGCTCAGGTAGTAAATGGCCATCAACTGTGATGGGATGGCCATCAGCTGTGGCTAGTTGGCCGTCAGCTGTAACCAGTGAGCCATTGGCCACTAATATAACTGCTGTGGCTATGCTAGCAGAAAGAGAAGAGGAGAAAGAATGGGGGCTAGCAAGAAGATGGCGGCTGGGCTGGCAAGTGTGGATGGCGGTTTGCGGACAGTGTGGACCCAGCCTCCATTGAGAGTATAGTGCCGCCAGAAAGAATATAGTGGTATGACTCCCCTACCTATGGCTCCGTGGGTGTTCCTTTTTGGCCTCACCATATCCTGCGTTATGTGGGGAGCGGGAGCAGAGACCCCGCGTGACACCCCGCACGACAAATGGTGCAGTGAGCAGGGTCTCCCGCATGACACTGCCGAATATCCAGCTGCAGCTCTCTGACCATGCTTTGTATTTCATCTTTATTTTTAGTCTCTTTAAAAACTGATAATTTTCCTTTTCTCTACAATAGCACTGATTTTTTTTCTCCCCAAAAGCATAAACACTGTACAATCGGACTGCCTTCCCCAGTCTCCCTCTCCCCTTGCCTTTAGACATTTTATTGATAAGTGAGTTGGCAGGATGATCAGTAAACCCTGAATCACCTGCTCTTAATCATCCTGGTGTTATTCAAGGGCATTTATTACATTGCCTATTTCCTCCTCTTTTCTCTCCCTTCCTTCCTTCTTCACGTATTTCTAAGACTCTATTATATATACTGTTTAAGGGCTAAAAGCTGTGGAAATCTCAAGAAGCTCACAGACACACACACACACACACACACACACACACACACACACACACACACACCATGTTCTCAAGCATTTTGTGTCCATTTGAGGAGACCAGATATAAAAAGTTAAATATGAGTTGAATGGCAATACAAAACACTATTGTAAGACATGTATGAAGGCTGTTTCTAATATGTGATCAATGATATTCCTTACAAGCTTTGCATATCACACAGTCAGTCTCTGCTGTGAATAATGTCTAGTTTTTGATTCCTTCTTTCACATGGAAATAGCTTTTCTCTGTAGATCATGAAGATGTAGAAATTACCTAATTCCAGTGATGCTAGATGAACTTAATGCCTTAAGCATTAATAAGTTAAGATCCAAATGACTACATAAAGGAAATTAAATATCAGTAATGTTTTAGGAATTTGATGCAGTTATTTGTCAGAGGGACTCTCAAAATCACCACCAAATTGCTATTGGGTATGTATGAGCATAAAACGTGAAAAGAAAATTTGCTGACTAACGATACACAGAATTATTTTAAGTAGTGATGTTTCGATAAGTGGAGCTAATGTATTTGGAAAATGTGATATGAAACAGACGCTCATATAGGAGGAAAACCTTGGAAAGTAGTAATGCTAAATGGATGGGGTGATAACTCGTAGCAAATTCGTAAGAACATGTAATGCAAGGGGGTGCAGGAAAAAGGCAATATGACTTCAGGAAAACTAAACAAAGGCATCACATTAAAGATCAAGAAAAAATATAGGCAAGTATGTTTATAACTTCTTGGAGAAACACTTTTGGAATAATACACATGATCTCAGATTTCAGCAAAAGGAAGACATTGAAAAACAAAGGCGATTCGGATGTGAAAAGCACAGTGATTATAAGGAGCTGCCAGATTGATTTATGAGGTATGAATGGCACAAAACCCACCTAAATGTGTGCATATATGTGAACATCTCTTACAGAAAACCAATGGTTATCAAAATAATTATAGTCTTCTTTGGCAGTTCAACTGTCAGGGATAAGCATTTATTGGCTTAAGTAAGATCCCTTGCCTTGAAGAAGAGATTATTTTAAAATTTGTCATCAGACAGGTCTTATCCAGGAAATAAAAATATGTGCAATTCACATACAGTTGTAAAATTCAAGCTCATTTGTAATAAACTAAAGAGATTGTAGTTCTAAAAACAAATGGTTCTAGTGGCAATAGAAATAAAAAATAACCTTATCTGATAGATAACTAGTAGCTGCTGCTGGACTTATTCTTGGCCAATAGCCCAAGTGCAGCGTTTAAAATTTTATGAATATAATATCTTAAAGGGAGAGGTGACTAATAACCTTAGAAGAGGAGAGGTAATAGAATTGAGAAAAAGAAATGAAAAAAAAAAAAAAAAAAAAAAGGGCTAACGGATGAGATGTGCTCATTGAGTGACATAATTTCTTAGAAAAGGTAAGAGAGCTTGCATTAATTTAATTATCATCAGGAAGGTGCTTAAAATTACCTTTGTTCATTTAAAAAAATGATAACTATATTATGTCACAAATTACTGACTTTACTATATGAATACATAAAGAAAACATGAATGTTTTAAATGTAGGATAAAAATAGTCCTTGTCACAGATACCATTTACTCAAAAGGCTGACTATGCACATATAAATGTTATGAAAGAAATAACTTTAAATTTCTTAGGTAATCAACTGACATTTGGTATTTTATAGTGAACTGCAAAAAAAAAGTCAACAATAAATGTGAAGAATTTCAGAATACATGTATCTCAGAAATGATTGTCTTTCATTTAGAAATGGACTTTATAATATATTCAGCACAAATTATTTTTCATTTGGAAATAAGTGGTATAAAGAAAAGGAAAGTTATAGGCAAACACACAACTTGTAAAAACTAAAGTATTTTAATGATTTGGTTCTACATATATTGGTGCTTAAGTTGATGGGAAGTGTTTTGAAATTCATATAGAGCACTGAAAAAAAATTAAAAGATTAATGATTCAAATTGAGGTCAACCAAGTTATAAATTAAAATATAAATGTACTTTACAGTACATTTATCTCCAGCATACTTCATAAAATAACCTGTTTACTTGCTGAAGCAAAGAGTATACGTTTTAAAATTTATTTTAGTCAGAATTCACATCTTTTGAAAAAGCCAATATTAGCTAAAATCATATCATTCCTTGGTACAAAAACGTTCAATTACTCACCATTGTTTATCGAATGAAATGAACAATTTTCATCTTATAAGCAGCTCAATTATCTTTTCCAATCTTTTGCACAGTATAGATGACTCAATTTACTTTTCCTATTTTATTAATTCAGGGCTTATAACTTAATAATTGGTCACTTCTTTTTGAAGTGAACAGAATAATTTTAAGCGCCTTCCCCATCATAGTGAAATTATTTCAAGTTCTTAGAAGATAGCTCGTGTTTCTTTTGGAAAATTTGTTGCAAATTCAAATGCCTATCAAGGTCATGCAGGTAACATAAATAGATACAGCTCTGGAGGGGGGGGACCAGACAAATGGGAGAGGACGTGCCCTAAGGGTCAGCCTCTACACAGCTCCGATCGTTGACATGCAGTAATGGTGCCCCTGGTTACTAGCTCTTCTGATTCTTTAGAGAAGCCAGAAATCAAACTTGTACGTGAAATTTCCAACTTTTGAATGTGGGAATTAATTTTTTTAAAAAAATAACTGTAAACCCAAAAAGAAAATGAGGTTTCCAGGCTGAATCTGGTCTATGGACTTCTAGTTTTAACCTCTGTGGCAAACTTGAAATCAACTAAACCCCCAACCCCCTCATTCAATTTTCTGCCCTATTTTCCTGTTCACGCCAGTCCATGGGCAAGCGGGACAGCTGCCTTTCCCTCTTTTCCTGCCAGTTCACTCTGAAACTTCCTCTAGCCTCTTCTTGGTGAGACCTCTCTTCCCTTTCTCCAGTTCTCTTTTTTCCTCTGGATCCGTGTAGTATTAATCCTTTTCCTATACCAAATTCTGTCATGTATCTTACTTATATATGTGTTTTATTCTTATTCCTAACAGTAAAACTCCCTGAAGCCAGATATTATTTTACTGTAGCTGACACTTAGGAGACGATTCTTGTAGGTGCTTGTAAATGCTGTAGAATTGAATTGAATTGGATATTGAGGATACCATTTACAGATGCCCCATCAGCAATATTTTTCATGGAAACTCTCATTTGAGCTGAACAATATAGAGTTAATATTTACAAGGCTTAAGAGTAGTGAAAAAAATCAGTTAAATCGTGTTTCCTTAACAGATGGTGCATCTGTGTTTCCTAATGCAATATCCTGACTGTATATAGTTGTCATAATTAAATTGTAGTTGCCTGCACAATCTTTCATAACTGAAGAATATTTCCTATATGTGGACTTTAAGTATATTCCCATCCTGATCAATAATTGCTCCTGCATTTGATTCAGTGTGGACTGTGTCAGATTGGATTTCTATCTCTGACTCCAAAGAATTGATGAAGTCCCTGATTTTAGTTCGGGAAGGCAGGCAGTTTAGGGTGAACTAGCCTCTGGTTAAGTCCTGAAGTGACTCTTGGACCCAGGATACAGTATTTTCTGGATTTCTAGTTGCTAAAAGCTTGGTCTAATGCTTGAGTTAGCATCATGAGGCACTCAACAGAGCTTGAGGTGTGTTAATGGGTTTTTTTCACTCTCTTGAGCACTAACTACACTTATTCACAGAACATTATTTAGAAATTGTTATCATTCATACCTTTTTTGTTTGATCTGTATAAAGCGCATTGTTAATGAGACAGTTGGGTACATGGTGGAAAAGTCAGTGAAACTGAAATCAAGAGATCAGCTGTTTGTCTTGAAAAGCAAGGAAGTTACCTGAGCACCCCAAGACTAGTTCTCCCATATGTAGGATAAAACAGAAATGATATGGCTGCCTCTTAAGTAATCCTCATTTCAGGATTAAATGAAAGAATATATGTGAAAAGCCTTTGTGAATGTGCTTTTCAAGGGCTCACTATTGTTTATTTAAAGAAGTTATGCACTTGTTCCTTTGGTGGTAGAGATCTAATTTCTTGGGAGCCCTTTTGAGTGAGCTGGACTAAACTAGGCCAAGCCTATTGCTTTATGTATTGTCTATGGCTGCTTCACTCAACAGTGGCAATGGCTGCTTAGTCATGACAGAAATATTGGGTGCCACAAAGTGAAAAACAGTTAATACCTAGTTTTTTACAGGAAAAAAAAATTGCTGACTCCTGAATAGCTTTTCACTTGCAGGAAATATTCAAACATTTGGTTTCAAGTCTGAACTTGAAGAGCACCCCAGCTAGACCTTCTTGTATTTACTATTTATTTTTGTTGTGGTCACAGGTTAGGAATGAAAACACCTGTGGGACTTGGGACCAGAACAATAATTACTTCTCAGTCTTATCTCCTGCAGCCAGAAGAAAACATCTGTTTTTTTTAATTCTGCAGAGAAGGGCAGAATTAAAACTCTCTAGGGACTTTCGCTGTATCTCTGGCACAGAGAAGGAAGGGTGGAAAGCAGGCAAGAACATTTCCAGTTTAACAGAATGCAAAGTTAATGCAAATCAAATTAGTAGAGGTGAAGCCTTGGCTTTAAAGTTTAAACCTAAATAGGGCTCATTGCTGCTCTAGATGTTGGCAAAAGTCCCACTAATTCTTTGATTTGTTTAATAAAAGTCATTTTTAAAAATCAAATGGATCACTGGGCAGGAATTTGACCAGAAACACCTTCCAAGTGATAATTAGCTTGCCAATTTTTTTCCCTGAATTTTATGTTCCATAAATATTCATGACACATTTCCCCATCAAATTGTAAGTTCTTCAGGAAACACTGTTATCAGTTTAAGAAGAACATGAATCAGACTGATAAAGCTAATTGGTTAGGGTTCTTTTTTCTCCTTCATTTTAAATAAAGCTGTCGAAAGTTCCCAGGGTAATGAAGAGCTTTGTTGTTATGACAACTGTGCATTCCTTTTCCTTTGAAGAAGCTTGTGATGTGGTAGGCAACACATTGGGAATAATTAAAACAAATGATAGGCGACTCATATCTGCTTAGAGGAATAAACCAGCACAGACTTAAACCATTTTATTGGTTTTTGGTCACTATTTTTATGGCAGGAAGTTTACAGAATCTGAGCTGGTCATTTGTGCTAATTTCTACTATTTCTTGCTCCATGAATTGTGTCACTCTGAGAGGATTTAGATATGAACTCAGATCCTTTTTGCCTAGTGCTTCTCACTGTCTAACCGATTCTTCTCTAGATGGTCTGAAACACCAGAAGTGAGGGTTCATCAGGGCGATGGGGCACACTCTAAAATGATTCCGAAAGCTTGCTTGATTTACTTACTCTGATTTCTTCAAAGGGAAGTGATACTGGTACTATGGCTTTAGAGGTCATGCCCTGCTACCACAACACAGCATTCACTTGTTGCTTTGTGACAGGCCCTTCCTTTCACGTTCCCTTTCTCCTTTAACCTCTTCAACAACTCAGAGAACTTGATATTATCCCTCTTTCCAGGGGAGGAATACAATTCCAGAAAAGTCTACGGGACACACTCAAGGTAATCTGGCTGAAAATAAGCGAGAATTCAAACTCAAGTCATTTGACTCCAATTGATCTTTACAAGATGTTATAGCTGAAGGAAAAAATCGATTTGAATAATTAAGATATATCGGATAATTCTCTACTGAGATATGCTACTACTGTTACTCTAATTCCTCCTCATTTGTTTTCTAAACACAGCCTAACTAGCCTGGTGCATTTCCTCCCAATTCCAGGTCATGAGCCATTGGGGGTTATAAAAATTTTATGGATAAAACACAGTTTCTTTTCTTCTTTAAAATATAATGACAGGCTAGGTTATAAAATACCAGGGTTTCCTCATGTGTAGCAAGGTTAAGTATGGTTTTATGATTTTTTTTTGGTTTATATATACTCATGTACACTTGGTTGTAAGTCATGGTCTAAAAAGTTTGAAAGCCACATCTCTAATACTATCACTGTCCCCCTACTGATGCTCTAATTTCACTTTTCTTTTTCTGCCTTTTTATTTACGTCAGTAGGCATGAAATGCACTGGGAAATATTTATCTTTAATAAATGGTAACTGTAAAAACACACTTGGCTACTTCTACTTCTCCCTACAATAATAATAAGAAATGGTATTTTGTCTTCGTACATGGAATAGAAGATTCTGTTTTGCCATTATGAGGGTCAGAGAACTAAGACTTCGATGGAAGGGGCTGCAGCCATCTAGTCACACTGCCATTCACGTTGCAGTCTTTTCTTTCACATTTTCTGTGAACCTCTTTAGGTTTACTAAAGGGTTGCAGGGGCTTAACTACTGCTATTCTTGGAAATAGCCACAGAGAAATGGGGAGGATGTTATACGAGAAGAATGGATATGACAGTGTACTGGATAGATATAAAGACAGAATAGACTTTGACAAAGTATGCTTCCAAAAATATTTAACCCAAACTCATCAAGCCTCTAACCTAACCTGTAGTATAGAGGAAATACAGGGGATAGAGGCACAAGTTAAATGGCACCATAGAGAACAGACAAATCCAGAGTGTGGGATATTCTAAAAGACAAATTGATTTGGACTTTCTAAAAAGGAAATGTCATGGAGAAAAAAGTAGGAAGTGTTAGGTCTTAGATTAAAAGAGTTCCAAAGAGACAGTTAACAACCAAATGTAATGAGTGAGACCTGACTGAATATTGTGTAGAAAAAGAGTTTAAAAAGTGATTTTTGGATGATTGAGGAAAACTAAATATGGACTGCCTAGTAGATATCCAGTATGGAATTACTGTTAATTTTCTTAAATGGGATAGTATTATGATTATGTAGCAAAATGGCTTTGTCTTAGGACCCACATAGTGAAATATTTAAAAGTGAGGTTTTATGTCCATCATCTTTACTTTCTAATGATTTGTCTGTCTATTTGTCTACCTGTCTGTCTGTCTGTCTGTCTGTCTAGCTATCATTATTTATCATCTATCTATCTAAGGAGAAAGAGAAAGAGAGAAAGATTGATCAAGTGTGGCCAAATATTTATAACTAGTAAATCTAGCTTAATGACATATGGGTGTTTTTTGTATAATCCATTTATGTAAGGTTCAAAAATAGGCAGAACTAATCTATGGTGTTAGATGTCTAAATATATATTACCTGTGGAATGCCTGAAAAGATTATAATTGGGAGGGGGGACATAAAAGAATTGAGGCCTAAGATTTTCCTAAAGTTTTGGAAGTGGTTACATAGGTATGTTCCCATTGAGATATACCACTGAGTTGCATATTTATTATTTGTGCATGTTTTGTACACATCTTGCACTTACAAAATTAAAAAAAGTAGAGAATTAGCATTCTAGTGTAGCTTGTTTTTACTAGGGCTGAAGCAAGTGGTTTTCAGTGTGAGGAAAAGGAAGGTGAAACGCTGACTAATGAAGGGCTATGTCTGAGTTTGGGCAAGGCCTTCAGAAATCTCTCTCTTTTTTTTAATTAAAGTTTCTTGGGGTGACAATTGTCAGTAAAGTTACATAGATTTCAGGTATACAATTCTGTATTACATCATCTATAAATCCCACTGTGTGTTCACCCCCCAGATTCAGTTCTCCTTCCATCACCGTATATTTGACAGAAATCTTTTTAGTTTGAAGAAATTGGGGCTTAAGCTAATTTATATAGTTTCTGCATGTAGCTAATTAAAAATATTTTGTTATTAGATGTAAAATAAATTACAGTAATTAAATGATTATTGCTTTAGATGTTGAACTTGAAAGCCCTACTGTACAATGTATTGTTATCATACTGCTTTTAGTTCATTATTGTATAGTAGCATTATAACTATTTCTGGAAGGCTTTTACAATAAGGTCCAAAATACTATCATTCTTTTTATGATAAGAGAGGTTGTACTCTGTCTTCTAAAGATAATAGTTCTTCTAGGTGGAATGGAATCTGGTTTGTGGGCAAAAGTGGATTTCTCTGAATTGATATCTCTCTCAGCCATTTACTTTGGGTTAAGGAGAGAATATCTGATTCTCCCCACTCTCTACTACTACCCTCCCACCATGAATGGTTGCAAGTTTCCTGAGTGATGGCTTGGAAACCATTAATTTATTGTGGCATTTGCTGCTCAAAGGGGGTTAAGTCCTACAACAGTATAAGATGGTCTTAATTGATATTATCATGATTCTATATGTATCATGACAGTTTCTGGGAAATAACACCATTCACCATGACCTGGGTATTCTTTACTTTTCTTCTAATACCGGTATATTCATCCCTTCTTTCACATTCATTTAGTCATCAGAGTCCTTCACTTGAATGTAAGTTTCATGTGGGCAGGGACTTTGTCTTGTGCACTGCTGAATCCCTAGTACCAAGTACCTGGCACAAAGGGGGTGCTTAGAAACTATTTGTTGAAATAATTAATGAATAAATGTGCTTTGAATACTTATTACGTGTCTAAAGTTATTCTAAGCAGAGAACGTAGGAGAAGTGGAGATTGAGGCTTAGTAGGAGCACAACAGTGGACTCCTCTACCTCTTTGGATTTTAAGGGATTTTAGCTCAGAGTTTTATATCCCCAACTATTACATTAGTGAAAGGAATGCTAGCTGCTGTAACAGGAGCCCTCAAATCTTAGGGGTTTATCACGTCAGACATTTATTACTTAGATAACATCCAAAGTTTAGAATTGGTACCAGTTAAAGTGGGGGAGGGGAGAGCAGGCTCTGTGGCACACAGTTATTCTGAGTCCCAAGACCATGGAGGCTCTGACATACTCACCACAGACATCTGAGCTCACTCTGACTATTGATGTCCAGCTGGCAGAAGAGAAAGGATGAAGGAGGCACACTATCTTCTAAACCATCTTGGCTTGAAGTGATATCTACAACTGCTCACATTTCATTGAAAAGAACACCCTTCCTGAACGCCGAGTCCAGATGCAATAGGGGCTGAGCAGGAATGGCTACATGGGCACGCACCATGTGCAGCCAAGGGCTCCATGCTTAGAAGGGCTCCATGCTGGGTTTAATGCTCTGCTATCTTATCCTGACATTCTTAATAATTAAAATTAAAAAAGGTTTCTGCATTTTTCTTTTGCACTAGACCACACAAATTATTTGATGGGGCCTGGGGTTGAGCCATGTAATCTTTGACAGGGTCAGCCTCTTCCCAACACCAACTCTACCTTATGGAACAGGGTCATGAATATTTGGTGGACAGTGAGCAATCTCTGCCACACTTGAGCATTGTTTCTGAGTTTGAAGCAAATCAGAGTCCGTAGGATATTTAAAAATATTTTGTAGTTAAGAATTCTTTGTAGCCAAGTGAAAAGAGTCAGAAAACTACTGATTAGCTAATGCTTTCTTAGATGACAGAATGCCACTAACTTGTCTAGGTAAAACGTAGAGTAGGGGTGTATCTTAATAGAATGGGCATCTTCCACACAAGGTCCTTTGGAAAGACAACATGGCACATGTGTATGTGCCTGTAACCGCATGCCAGTTTTTCTAGTACTTTGAATGAAAGAAATATTTAATAAGTATACAGTATGTGTCACTGATTCATCTATGGTTGGGACACCACAGTTAAGATAGAAAAAAAAAAAAATCCTTGTCTGAGAGCTTATATTTAATGCCATTCTTTTAAGTTTTAAAAACAGATTTATAGAAGTATAACTGGTGTACAATAAATGGCATGTATTTAAACTATAAAATTTAACTTTAACTTAAAGTTAAATAATATAATTTAGTATATGTATATACCTCTCTGCCCTAGTCAATCCCCAATTAATCTGCTTTCTACCAATATGTTATCACACACACACACATATACACACTATTTTTTTGTCTGTCTTCTTTTTCTCAACGTAATTATTTTGATATTCTTCCAGATTGCTGCATGTATAGAATTTCACTGTATGGCTATACCACATTGTTTACCCATTCATTTGTTGATGGATATTTGGATTGTTTCTAGTTATTGACTATTACAAATAAAGCTGCTGTGAACATTTGTGTACAAGTTGTGTGACAATAGGCTTTCATATCTCTTAAGTAAATACCTAGGAATGGAATGGCTAGTATAGGTGTATTTTAACTTTTAAAGAAATTGTTCAACTGTTTTTCAAAGTGGTTTTACCATTTTACACTTCCTCCAGCAGTGCATGCGAGTTCTAATTGCTCCACACCGTCAACATTTTTAATTTTAGAGGTTTTAAATAGGTGTGTAATGGTAATTTTAGAGATTTTAATAGGTGTGTAATGGCATTTCATTGTACTTTTCACTTGCATTTCTCTAGATACTAATGATATTTAAGATCTATTCTGCACATTTTTGTTATTTTTACTTTACATACCAATTATCTTTCAAAGAGAGTTAACTAATAAGAAAACAGTTTTTATATTATCCGTATAGTTTCTCATGCATTATTTCAGCTTGTACATTTAAATAATATTTTGCTTTCAGTTTTGAAAGATATTTTTACTGGATATAATATTCTAGATTGACAGTTTTATTCTCCCAGTACTTTCAAGATGTTGCTCTACTGTCTTCTCACTTGTCTCATTTCCAATGAGAGACTGTTAACCTCTTTGTCTTTGCTCTTCTGTACATAATGTGTCTTTTTTCCTCTGGCTGCTCAAAAATTGTTTTGTTTTTTTACAACTGGTTTTAAGCAGCTTAATTATGATGGCCCTTCATGTAGTTTTCTTCACGTGTATTGTGCTTGGGGTTTGTTGAAAGTCTAGGATTTGTGAGTTTATAGTTTTCATCAAACTTGGAAAAATTTGATCATTATACTTTTAAATATTTTATCTGCCCTCTCTCTTTTGTGGATACCAATTACAGGTATTTAGTCACTTGAAGATTTTCCACAACTCATGGAAAACCTGTTTATTATTATTATTATTATTATTTAGTCTTTTTATTCTGTGTTTTGGACAGTTTATAATTCTATGTCTGAAAATTCACTAATATTTTCATCTGCAGGATCTGATCTGTTGTCATTCCCATATGGTGCATATCTTAATAGAATGGATATCTTCAACACAATGGTCTGTATTTAATATTTATTAAATATTTCTTTAATGCAAGTCCTGATTTTTCATCTCAGGCATTGTAGTTTTCATTTCCAGAAGTTTGATTTGCATCTTTTATATATTTTTATGTCTCTACTTAAAATGTAATTCTTTCCTCTAATTTAGTGAACATAAAGAATACAGTTATAACTATTTCAATGCATTGTCTACTACTAATCCTATCACTTGCATTCTTTTGGGGCAGAATTTTATTGTGGGGCATACTTTTTTTTTTAATCAAGGGAGACTCACTGTAGATCTCCAGAGCTCTGTCTGTAACTCTCTCCTTTATGGTTACTCTTCCTTATGAATTCTAGCTTCCATGACCTACCCAGACTGCCAGCTCTGTTTCCTCGACTCAGGACACCTCTGGGCTCTACCTGGAGTCTCCTTTCCTGTGCTACAATTTGGGAACTCTTCCCAGTTAGGAAGCAGGGCAATCGTAAGTCTCACCTAATTTCTTTCTCATCTCTCATTGATCATTGTCCTTAATTTTCTGATGTCCATTTTCTTGAAAAACCACTTCTATATATATACCTGTATATATATATAATTTTTTGTTGTTTCAGACAGAAGGGTAAGTCTGGTCACTGTTATTTATCTTGGCTGGAAGTGAATGTCTCCAGCACCACAATCACCGCCAAAAAAAAAAAAGGTAATTGACAAAGAATTGAATGATGGCAAAAAAAAAAAAAAGGAAGGTAATTGACAAAGAATTGAATGATGGCGAAAAATATAAATTACTTGCCCACAATTGATAGTCAATAAATGAATGAAGTGTTTGAAAAGAAATGAATGTGTTTGAAAGAAATACTTCTAGGGAGAAATGCAAAAGAGAAAGGAGCAGAATGTATTTATTTGTCTTCTTCATACCACATCTTGTTGTGTGGGGACAGAAATAGAGCCTTCAGTGATCTCATTCATCAGTGATGAAAACAACAGTGACAGGTATAGATGTTAGTGAAAGGAAGCATTACTATATAGCAAAATGGGAACACTTCGATTTTTCATGCTAATGTCCTCACAGGAATAAAAGAAAACACATTTTATCAGATACTGAAAAAAATAGGGTGAAATTTATAGTATCTACAGTGCAGAATATTTCTAGATTAATATGTGCAGTTTGTGAAATAATGTCAGAGCACTTCAAAGACCAGTCTCTTGCTTGCTCTGATCCCACACTGAAATTTCTTCTTTCCTTACCAATGAAACAATGTACTGCATGAATGTAGCAATGTTTGGGGAGAGCCCAGTGTGTTGATGTAGAACATTATCTTAGTTATGTGGAAGAGGAATCCTGTGGCCTGATAAAATGCTATGCCTACCAGCATTACTGAGAGCACATTAGTCTCCACGTAAGGCTTAGGATCAATTCGAGTTTGGAAAAAAAACCAAAACATGGGCTAAGTCAATTGAATATTATATAATTCTTGAAATGTAAACTCCTGCATTTTTCTTTTAAATCCACTTTGTTATCGAAAAAGGTGTTTTTGAATTTTAAATTTTTATTTATATTTTTAGATAATTTTTAATTTTTCTTTTTTTTTAAATTAAAGTTTATTGGGGTGACAATTGTTAGTAAAGTTACATAGATTTCAGGTGTCCAATTCTGTAATACATTATTTATATCTCACATTGTGTGTTCACCACCCTAATTTTTCAATTACATTGATGTACAATATTATATTAGCTTCAGGTGTACAGCATAGTGATTAGATCTCTATATAATTTATGAAGTAATCACCCCAACATGCCCAGTACCCATGTGACACCATACAGAGTTATTACAATATTTTTAACTATATTCCCCATGCTGTACTCGGCATCCCTATGACTGTTTTTATAACTGGCAATTTGTACATCCCAATCCCCTCCCCTTTTTCACGCATTCTCCCACACCTCTTCTGTCTGGCATCCATTAAAATGCTCTCTGTGTCTATGAGTTTGTTTTGTTTTGTTTGTTTCTTAGTTTCTACATATATATGAGATCATATGGTATTTGTCTTTCTCTGTCTGACTTATTTCACTCAGCATAATACCCTCTAGGCCCATCTATGTTGTTGCAAATGGCAAGGTTTCATTCTTTTTTGTGGCTGAGTAATATTCCATTATATATATGTACCACATCTTCTTTATCCATTCGTCTGTTGATGGACATTTATGTTGCTTCCATATCTTGGCTATTGTAAATAATTCTGCAGTAAACATAGGGGTGGTGCATATGTCTTTTGACTTAGTGTTTCAAATGAGTATCATGTACATCTCAGTACGTGGTGATGTTTGTAGCCTGAGTTCCCACATAGTTTTCTTCTGAAAGCAGCTCATGCCTGCAAAGCTATATACTACTCTACCACTGTGACTAGTCCTTGCCCCAACGGCATGCAGAGGGTGTGGCAAGTGTGGTCTTCATCACAGTCTCGGCCTGGAGTTTGTAGTGGAGATTGGGGTTGATTCACCGTTTAACCTGACTCAAGTTCAAGAATATTTAGACAAAAGTCTGTTGGCACTTATCTAGATAGAATGCCAGGAGGAGGATGCTTCCAGGAACTCTTAGAAGAGTCTTTGCTGATATTATTCTCTCTAGTTAGATGGCAGCTGGAAGAGTGGAAACAGCCTTCTCTGTACCCACAGTCCACCAAGAAGTCTGCTGAGATTCCCAGCTTGTCCACTGCTTCTCCAGATTTTTCATCTCTCCCTCACAAGAGCCAGAAGATCCCTGAGTAGCCCTAACCTGTAGCACCCTGTCATCTTTCTCTAGTAAAGTGGTATCACAGAACACTTGTAGGTGACCTCTTGCACTTCATTAATTTTTATATAATCCGTTAAAATTTTTGCTTTTTATCCAAGAGAACAAACATTGTCTTCCAATAGGTACACTATACAAATAAGGTGTGAAACTCAAACACATGCTAAAATTGCATCTTTAAGTATTCATACAGCTAAGAGACACTTGTTCCTAAAATCTGCATGTATGAGGTATAACAAAATTAAGTTCACGAACTCATCCTAGAAAAAGTGCTACATACCTCATTGCTGAATATTACTATGGTCACCTTCGAAGTACTCCCCTTGGGGAGGTATGCACTGATGCCAGCACCTAGTCCACCCTTCAAAGCAATTTTGGAACTCTTTTTCTGGAATGGCCATCACAGCTGTCATGGTATTACCCTTGATATCCTGAATGTCATCAAAATGTCTTCTTTTCAATATTTCCTTTATCTTTGGGTAAAGAAAGATGTCATTGGGGGCCAGATCAGGTGAGTAGGGAGGGTGTTCCAATACAGTTATTTGTTTACTGGCTAAAAACTGCCTCACAGACAGGGCTGTGTGAGCTGGTGCATTGTCATGATGCAAGAGCCATGAATTATAGAGCCATGAATTGTTGGCAAAAAGTTCAGGTCGTCTAACTTTTTCATGTAGCCTTTTCAGCACTTCCAAATAGTAAATTTGGTTAACTGTTAGTCCAGTTGGTACAAATTCATAATGAATAATGAATTTCCTCTGTTAAAAAAAGTTAGCAACATCGTTGCAACAGGTTTGCAAACTTACTTGTCAGACTTTGTTAATAACAACTAAATGCCATAGGTGACCTAAAGAAATGTCTAAGCTTTTTGCTAAAGCCTCAAGGTTTAAAAAAAAAAAAAGTGGTGTTTTTTTTTTTGAGTTCAGAAAATGGAAATTGAGGCATACTGGAAACATTTTTCTATATAAAATATGTTCCCTAAATTCTGGGAAGTGCAGTGACTAAAGATGATATGGACCATCCACATTTCCAAGAAGCACTAAAGAAATAAACAAAAGTAAAAACTCAAACATCATTTTGACTACATGTTTGTGTATAATTCAGATTATTTAGGATAAATTCTTAGATGTGAACTTGATGTGTTAATTATATAAAAATTTTATAGATATTACTATCATATTGCAGTTTCATGTCCTCAGGTTTAATTCATTTTAACATACGTCTTTAATACATCAGTTTTTAACACATTTTTGAGTGCTGACTTCATTGGAACTTCAGACAAAAGGGTAGATAGGAGGCAGTCCCTCCTCTGAAGGAGTTCCTCATAGAGTGGCGGATATCAATGTGTCAATCAATCATGACAAAAAAGCTAGAGAATGTATCATGCGTAGTTCAAGGGAGCAGTGACTGATTATGCCTGAAAATGTTGAGAAAATATACTCAGATAAAGTGAGATTTTAGTGAGGCCTTTGAAGGATAAGTAGAGGTTCTCCAGGTGGAGAATAACTTGGTATTGCTAGTGAAGAGGAATAGCAGAGTCACCATGAAAGAGTAACAGCCATGAGTTCCTGATTAGGCTGGATGTGGGGTGTCTGGTGGAGTGAGGGAGAGATGAGCTGGAAAAAGCAGGTATGAATTAGAATGCTCTTTTGTTCTTTTGACAGTGGGGAGCCTTAGAAGTCATTTAAGCAGAGGAGGGACACTCTCATTCTCTGCTTAGAGTAATAACTCTGCTGGCAGTTTTGTGATGGAGGAGAGAGAGACAGGACATAAGAAGTTATACAAGGAAGCCTTTGTCATAAAGGACCAGAAACAAGACAGAAGAGTGGGGAAGAGGAGATAAATTTAAATGATAACAATTGGGCAAAATAGTGAGGGTTTGGTAAACCACTGACTGTAGAGTACTGCTAATGACAAGAAGGGTTGAAGTCACTTTGCGTTTCAGTGTAGATGACTCGATTGATGATTATGATGATGATTAGGAGAGCAACATGCTTAGCATTGAATGTATTGAGTCTGCAGTACAGGCACGTGGAAGCAAACACTTCTTAGACAATTGGAATAATGCACGTGGATCATGAAGGGAAATGCAGTGGTACCTCAGTTTTCGAATGTAGTCCGTTCCGGAAGGCCATTCGAGTTCTGAAACATTCGAAAACCGAGGCACAGTTTCCCCAGAAAGAATGCAAAATAGATTAATCCATTCCAGACCTTTGAAATCAATCCCTAAAACTGCAGATTTAGCATGAATTTTACTATCTAATGATACCATAGATCCATAAAATTTACGGCGTTCGTAAACCAAAATGTTTGTCAATGGAGATGTTCGAAAGCCGAGATACTACTGTAGTTATAAAGATGAAGACTTGGGAAACAAAGCAAATACATCATAGTTGAAGCTGAAAAAATGGGTAAAATTCCCCAGGGGAACATAGTAGGGATCAAGAAAAAGGAATCATTTTAGAATATCAAGTTTAGTGGACAGTTGAGAGGAGATTCAATGAATTGGAGTCAGAAAGTAAGAAGAAAACTAGAAGAGAGTGGCAACGCTAAGGGAGGAAAGAGTTCGAAGAGGAAAAGTTTGGTGAATAACATCATATGCCATAGTTAGGTAAAGTAGAATTAAGTTGGACATAGTGATTGTATCATTCAGCATTCTCCAGGAACACAGAACTAATAGTACCTATCTATCATTTATCTATCTATCTATCTATCTATCTATCTATCTATCTATCTATCTATCTATCTATCTATCTATCTATCTAGTCTGAGTCCAAAGGCAGAAGACATGCCTCAGTTCAAAGACAGGCAGAGAGATAGAATTCTCCCTTATCCAGCCTTTTATCCTATTCAGACCCTCAATGGATTGGATGAGGCCCTCCCACATTGGGCAGGGCAATCTGTGTTACTCAGTCTACCAATTCAGTTGTTAATCTCATCCAGAAACATACAGACACATCTAATATCTGTGTACCCCCATGGGTCAGGCAAGTTGATAACATAGAATTTACCCTGATAGCAATGAAAAATCACTAGCGATCTTATCAAGAGGTGTTCCTGTTTATAGTGCTGGTGATATTCAGATATCAAAGGATTGAGCAATAAAGAAGAAATGAGTAAATAGAGACAGTAGGTGAAGACTTCTCATTCAAGGAAATTGGTTGACTGTACCAGGAAGAGATAAAGAAATAAATTCAGGAGGATAAGTTGAGGAGGAGATTTCTTTTAAGGTGAAGGAAGTTTGAGTATGTTTAATATTTATTGGCTGAGACAGAGGCACTTGTGAAGAGCAAGTGATTGAAGTGACAAATGGGTAGAAGACATAATTGATAGAGCAGGACATTGAGCGAGGCAGGAAGGAATGAGCTTTATACGCAAATAATTAGAAATAAAGCAACCTAATGATAACAATGACATTATAAAGTGAGAACTATATTCCATTGTCCAAGTATTAGAGTTAGGCTTTAAATGGGCAGAAACGTGAAAGTTCCATGGAGAATTATATCCCAAATATCTGTTCTATGTGTTTATACAAGAAAGTGAATGGTATCAAATAATTATAAACATAGGTGGTGTGATTTTTTTCAACTGTCCCAGTATGTGAAACTTGATCATTATAAAGGTGTCAGGAACACTATCTTGAATTGCTATCTAAAGCCCCTGCCTAATTCTTCTGGCTACAATCTCAAATAGATATCAAGTCAAAGAAGACACTTTGCTTGGAGAAAAAATTATCACAGAAAAATCTTGAAGTAGTATAGATTTTTCAAGAATGACATAATTATCTTCTATAGCATTCAACCCCAGAATGGAAGTGAAATTAAAGATTACTCTGAACATATGCATAATGTCATCATTATGCAGAATTGAACAACACTGAATGATACCGTGTTTCCCCAAAAATAAGACTTGGCTGGACCATCAGCTCTAATGCATCTTTTGGAGCAAAAATTAATATAAGACCTGGTATATTATATTAAATTATATCATATCATACGAGAACCGATCTTATATTAAAATAAGACTGGGTCTTATATTAATTTTTGCTCCAAAAGATGCATTAGAGCTGATGGTCCGGCTCGGTCTTAGTTTTGGGGAAACACAATAGTAAGATTTAGCCAAAGGGGACTCTGTTCTGTTCACCACTGTGTTCCTCCTGCTTAGCTCCCACAGCTTGACACCTAGAAAGCATCCAATAAATACTGGTTGAATGAGTGAATGAGAATGTTGTGATCCTAGGAATGTGTTGCAAATCTTATCTTAAATTGAATTTTGATATGCAAAGCAAATTCTTCAGAGGTCAAGCTCCTACGCATCTTTGGAACTTTGAAGCAAAACTCTACTTCAGAACAGAAGACCAAAAGGTGCTGAAGGGACAAGGTGAAAGGCAAGGTGAAACTTGTGGAGGGGAGACACAGTACACCTGAGACATGGATTGACTGACTCGAAGTGAGATGGTGGAATTGCCCTCTGCAGTGGCTGTGGTGGTACACTGTCCAGGTCCTCTTTAGGACTCAGGCACTCGTGTCCTAACACCTGGGAATATTGGTGGTTGACAGCTCTTAGCTGAATGACTCTCAGGGAATTACCTTCAAGGGAGGAGAGCTATTTAGTGTAAGGTCACACTTCTTCCCCAGGAACAGCCCAGATTCAGTGGGTGATTAATGGTGTAGTGCTGGTGGCAATAAAGTCCCATGCCTCTTGCCTCAAGGTGGGACAACTCTGAATCGCTCCAGGGCTTCATATAGGAACTGTCTCAGGTCTGTCTTTCACCTGCATCACAGTTTCATTCTTTCCTTTGCCCAATTCTTCCTTCACTCCCTTATAGATGTTGGCTCTCATGAGAACTCCTCGTAAACCTCATGCATAGAGTTCTCTCCCTTGGAGTTGGTCTGCTGTGGGGCCTGCCCTGAGACATTCTGTGTCACTTATTATTTCTTGATAGAAACGAGGGCATTCTTTTAAGAGCTGAAACACTCCAGGGAGAACTGGGCTGAGGGTCTTGGTGGCAGCGCAGTGCAGAAACCCATGTATTCCAAAAATTAAAATGGTAGCCGAAGAATCAAGGAGGGCTAGGGTGGTTTGCATGAGTCAGAACAAATGTCCGTCCTCTCACACAGAGGATGTCACTTCCTCACCCTTGTAGCACAAGTGCTGAGTGCTACATGTTCATGCCTCTCAGCACCAAAACATACCTTGCTGTTTCGATTTTCTTATCTCAGTTCTTCCAAAGGTTATTCTCCTTTTGTTTCTGCTGTTCCTAGAATTTATAGTTGATTCTTTTATTCTTTTAAGAGAGCTCATTCTGAAGGGATAGAGAACTTCCTCTTCTGACCCAGGAAAAGAACAAAATTCTTTAATTTTATATCTTCACTGTAGTCAGTTCCCAAGATTAAAGCGACATCTAGGTATTTCCTGAAACTTTCTTAGAATATCTTAATTTTGAATCTCTTGTTTTCCACCACTGAGCTGCTTATTACATTATGTTAGGACATTTAAAGATGTTTTCAGTTTAATTTTAATTAATTTTAATTTTAATATTTATTTAGCACTTATTATTTATTTGTTTGACATCTCTATTGTAAAATAAAACACAGATACAGAAAATCACACAGAAATGCATAGATTAACGGTGAGTTTATTATAACCCCTACTCGGGTTTAGAAAGATAACTTTCCAGCTATCCTAGATGTTCCTCCATGTAACCAATTTCAATATCAACAGTCCTCCTTCTCTCCAAAGTAACCATTATCCTGAATCTATAATAATCACTTCTTTTTTAGGTTTTATGAACGAGTGTGCATCCCTAGACACTGTAATTTTGTCTTGCCTATTTTTAAAAATTTAAGTCTTTTAAATCTTTTTAAATCTGCTGTTTCCTCCTCTATCGCTTTCTTTTCCTTATGAATTATCTGTTGAAGAACCTGAGGCATTTGATATGCAGTTTCTCATAGTCCTGATTTTTTCACTTTGGCACTTTCTTCTGTATTTTCTACAAATTGGCACCTGGATCCAGACACTTGACCAGACTTGTGTTTGATCCCTTCTGCAAGTGAAGGAATTTCAATCATCATTCTGTCCATTCAAAGATCTTTACTGAAATTCAGATTGTTTTGTATTTGGCTAGTGGGCTCTTCAAGTTGGCTTCTGAGTTCTTTTAACCTGAGTCTTTGGTAACTTCTTTGCTCTTTGGTGTGACAAGGTTTCTCAGGCTCGTCTTGTACATTTCCTGTCCCAGAGACATGGAAGTAGCTACTTCTCTAAGAAGCTTTGGGTAGTTTTTCAGGGAAAATGGTGTTCCAAAACCACAGTCTGTTTGCTAGGGATGGTCGTTTTTTCTAGTTCTCTTCAGTGGACAGAGTTACTTCATGAGTTCATACTGATAGTTCTAATTTAAATTCAGGGACACAGGGTTTTTTATTTACCTTCTGTATTACATCTCTATTTCCTTTCTTCCATACCAAAATCTTAATTCTCAAGGATACAGGGGATGATAGAATCAGAATATTGCATCATTACTCATTTACTCAATTTCAACATTATATATACAAATACGAATTCTACCACAGGCAATATTATCACTGAGGATAACTACAAATTTTTTTGCATACACTTTCCCCATCTCCCATTAATTTTTATAGCTGTGCTATATCTACATTGCCTAAGCATATAGCCATTAATACTATACTTTCCCCTTTTAATGCTCATTTGATCTTAGTTCTATAATAACTGTGTTTTATATATATGTCCTCATCATCAATCCTTGTTTCTATGTCCCTCTAGTGATTTTGGTTCTCTGAAGCTCATTTCTAGTATATTTCTCAGGAAGGGCTCATGAGAATGGTATTGCTTGAATTCTTAGATGTTGTAACAGTTTGTTTATGTTGGAAGTCAGCTTTTCTCGATTAAAAAAAATCCTTTTCTTTCTGTTTCCTTTAGACATTTCTTTCCTTGAGTATGTTAATTAGATTGCTCTTTTTTTTTTTTCCTCTCATAAAGCATTGCTCTTGTAAAGTATGAGGGTAACTTTATTTTTTCCCTTATAAATCAGTTGCCTTTTTTGTCCCCTAGATGCTCAAAGATTTCTTTTTTCTTTAATATCTGATGATTTTATTAGAATATGCCTTGGTGTTGGTCATTCTGAGTTGACAGTCTCATGTGTAGTGTGTTCTTTCAATATATAGTTTCAGTTAACTTTTAATTTCAGGAAAGTTTTCTTGAATTATTGTCTTTAGTGTTTATTCTCTTTCGTGCTTTGGTTTTCTTCATCAGGGATTTTTTTTTTTAAAGCTTTTTTTTAAAAAAACTTTAATTTATTTAAGTGTGTTTTTCCAGTACCCATCAGCTCCAAGTCAAGTAGTTGTTTCAATCTAGCTGTGGATGGCACAGCTCACAGTGGCCCATGTGGGGATCAACCAGTAAACTTGTTGTTAAGAGCACCGAGTTCTAATCAGCTTAGCTAACCACTTCCCCCCAAGGATTTTTATGTTATGTAATTTAATTCTTCTTTGCCTATTTTGCATTTATCACTTTCTTTTTAATCCTTTTCAACTTCTTTATTTCTTTTTTATTTTTAAAATATTCCTCCGTTTCACCTTCTGTTTTCTTAAGGCATATTTTGTGCTAATTTGCTCTTGTGTTTCTTCTAATTTAGTCTTCATTTCTGAAATGTCTTTTCATTTATTTATAATTCTTTCCTATGCTCTGTCACCTCATTTCTGAGTTTTTCTAATTCTCATTTTTACTGTTCTTTTACATCTTGTATCTTTTTCTTAGTATCTTTTAGCTGATTTTGAAATAGGTTACAGTTTTGATCTGTCCCTGTCTTTCTGATATGCTTTTATTATCTCTAGTGATATTATTCTGCTCTTCAGTCTCTTTTATCTTATAATAACTTTGCATAGGACTTGACTTCGATACTTTTCTGCTGCTCATTTTTATCTGAAACCAGTTTTCTGAAATTGGAGAGGCCTGGTTCAGGGTCACTGTTCTAACTTCAGAGAGTTCTCTCCTCTCTTGTTTTCTAAGACTTCTGGTTCTGTTCGCCTCTCCTTTTATCTGGATTTTTTTTTCCCCCTTTGTCTCTATTGGGTCTATTCTGTTCAAATCTGATTACATCCTGGAAGTCTCTTCTCAGTGCAGGGTCCTTTCCTGAAAAGGAGCCGTATATATTAGAAGAAAGCTCATAAGCACTAGATTCCACCACTCCCTCCAGTCCTCACCAAGAGCTCCCTTTGCACTGGTCCGTCATTGGATTGGATGAGCCCTTCCGGTGTCACTGGCTGTTCCCAGGTAGGTTCATGGTGCTTTGTCTTTGCATCTTTCTGCTGTCTTCTGCACACATGCTGATACCACACTGGTCTTGCGGCTGTGGTATCATGCTTGTATTTTGACGTTTGTAAAGAAATCTAGTCATCTAGTTTCATTTTAAACATTGACCATGATTTTTGCTTTGCTGTCTAATTCCTTTGTCGACTTTAATGAAGGGATTCAGAGAAAAGAAAAATATACCGTGTCCACTGCCATCATCTTCTCCTGAATAACAAGTATTTGCCAAGTACTCTACATATACTGTGTTTCTCCGAAAATAAAACCTAGCCAGACCATCAGTTCTAATGAGTCTTTGGAGCAAAAATTAATATAAGATCGGGTCTTATATTATGTTAGATAAGACCCGGTCTTATATTATAGTAAAATAAGACTGGTCTTATATTAATTTTTGCTCCAAAAGATGCGTTAGAGCTGATGGTCTGGCTAGGTCTTATTTTGGGGGAAACACGGTAGTGTCTTATTTAATTTTCAGGACATCCCAGTGGGACTTGACTTCCATATAAGGATAATTATTATTCTTATATACATGGAAACCTATGTTCAAGGGGTCAAATAACTTCTGAAGGTCACCCGGCCAGTAAGTAGTAGTGCTTATATATCTGAATCCTAAGTCTGCTGTCCTTTATGTCAAAAATATTTTTAAACAGTTCTTTAAAGTTTAAAATACACATTCCCACAGAATGTTTTCCTAATCAAAAGATTGTAAGTTATGGTTAAGAAAATATTAGAAAGTATTCATCGTTGAACATAAGAATTTGAATGATTTTTCTCGTTTGTGCACATCCCTAGATTTCTCTCATGAGGATTTATTAACTTGAAATTGAAAAGCCCAATACACCTTATTTTAAAAATTAAAATGAGCATGGCTGAGGGGTTTCTTGGCTAGTCTCAAAAGTTTATTTAACCCGTGAAGTACCTGAAATTCAGTACAAATATGTGTGTATAAATATATATGTACATGTACACGTTTGCTAAAAGCAGCAAATCACGCATCTACAATATTAATAGTTAAAGCATAATTGTTAAGGTACATTAATGGTCAAAGATGTAGGGCTACCTGAGTTTGAATTCTAGACCTTTATCTTATTTGAGTTACCTTGAACAAATGATTCTATAAAATGGGGATAATTTCATAGGGTTGTCCTGAACATAAAATGACATAATGCATGTGAATCAAAGCACTTAAGACAGTGCCCAGGCGGAATAAATACTCAGTAAATATGAATAATTATTAAACAAAACAAAAATAATAAGGAAATTGGGCTTAGTTAGGGGAAGTAGATGGAGGATTGCTGCCATTCTGAAAATGAACTGTGTGTAATATCAAGCCTTTAGAAATAGATGGCTTTTTGTTGTTATTGTTTTAGAAGGGAAATAGTTCTTTTTTAATATATCAAAGATCAATGAATGCCTTTACAAAACATTTCACAACTGGGAAAAGCAAGAGTTATAGTAAGAAACTTTAGAGTAGGAGGTGCAGTATGGAAAGGAAAGCCCTCACGTCACATAAAAGGCATCTAGAGGTCAGATACTCGTGTAACTTGGAAATTGACTTCCTGTAGTGCTCTAGAGCCAGACTGGAAATTGCCCTACTGGGGCAGTATGTACTTGACAGAAAACTTTGTCAGACCTCCCCAGGATGTGATTTAGAAGGCCATTTGTAACCCTGATAATTGTAAACAGATTGTACTGAAGTGGTTACTTGAAATGTGCATTGGTGAGAATTGAATTCAATTGCAATGAGTTAATTAGTTATAAAAGTGTGGTTCCTTTTGGACAGTATAATACATGCCCTCCTTCCCCCACTGAGTTTACTATTTTGTGATGTTTGCTATAGAGATAATAGAAGTATTTAATTTTATTGAGCAAAATGTGTGATCTGAAACATGTAAACATGAGGGATCGTCTCTCATTTCTGACTATGATGTTATTTGCTCAGTAATAAGATGCCCGTTATCTAGAAGCTGAAGGAGGTAATTTTCTGTCCCCAGAACCCGGGGGTACTGTGCATGTATTGCAAGAGAAATCATTTCGTGCCTCAGGCAATGTTGCCAGTTGAGGTGCATTCCTGCCAATTAGTGATTGCATGAGTGCACCTGCCTTCCCAGGCCCAACTCCCCGCCCATCCCCCTCATACCCCTTCCCCCCAAACCCCCTTCCCTGAAACTACCTGGGAAGTCCAGTTGCTGACAGTAAGCCTGGCTGAGAACAACTAGTTGCACCACCTTTGGCTCCAGTGCATTCTTATAAAGGAAATCATAATGTGAAAAGAACCTGTTAGCTAATGTTAGGTGTAGAAAACCTGCTGCAAATGTTAGTTGTGGTTTACACAAAGCAGATGATTTTGTACTCCAAGAATCTAGTATAGATTCTTCTCTGATTTCCAGTTCCTGGAAAAGGTGTATTTCTTCTGAGCAACTAACTGTTTTTATTTTTCTGATAGGTATTCTGTGAATTTTGAGACAAATAATAATTCTCTCTGTTTTGGTCTCTAGGCAGTCACATTTGTGGCCCATCTCTACAAACCTTACAATAGCTAAGCTCTAAAGACATGATCTTTATGTAACTAGTTATCTGGAGAACAGGGGTCTGTCTCTGGTATTTCTCTTTACATTTTCTCTTGTGATTTCCTTATCTGTTTTTTTTTATTTTATTCCCTGGTATGTATACGTTTCTGTAAGTCGTTTCAAATCTTTTATGAATCATGTTAAATTAGATCTACCCTTAACATTTTCCAAGCCCCAGGACAAGAGTACAGGAAGTCGCCATTCCTTCTCATTGTTTGATCAGTAATGAAATCTCACTTAGTGAAGAAGAGGAAGTTGCAGGGATTTCATATGGTCCGTTCCATTTCTTGTCTATTGTGAAAAAAAAATCTTGCTTGCTCATTTGTTATGATCAGTAATTACATCTTGTTAAACAAATAATTTGTACGGACCTGGTTTTGAATTCTATGTGTAGATACAATACACAACTTTTAAAAATTCTGCCTTGACTAGTTTTGAGGCCCTGGCTAGAGGCTGGTCAGTTCCCCTTCTTGAGCAGCTAAGCGCACACCCCCTACAACCTGCTTTATCTGTTTCTCACACTCTGGGCCACTGTCTACCTGCTCTGATTGACCCAGGGCCAGGTACCAGGCAACCCAAGACAGCCCCTATACCCAGAGCCTGTTGAATGTATTTCAATTAGCCAGCACTGAGTCAGCTTGCCCTGCCTCAGCCTTCCATTCCCCTAGGAACCACAGTAGAGGCACAGGCCCCACCCCCCCCATCCCTCTTCTCCCTATGAAGGCCCCAGGTGCTTCTCCTACATAGCCCTGTGTGGTGTGCTGTGTTCTCCCCATGGAACTCTGTGTTTAACATGACTGTAAAACTCTTTCTGGTTTCTCTCTCTCATTCTGTGTCTGGCCTCACCACACAGCACCCAAGGTAATGCAACAAAGACAGCGGGCCATGTTTGACTCACTTTCATCGTTCCTAGTTCTTAAAATTTAAGCAGTTCACCTTTTAAAGATTTTCTATTTATGTTTTTCAGCTTTTGTCTTGTTTTAGTTTCTGATATTTGCTTTATTTTCTATTTCTATGATTTTCAATTAATTTAAAAGAAAATATCCATACAAGGTATATTTCAATATATTTTTATCAAAATGGAAAGTGAATGTAAAAACAAAATTAAAATTTATTTTCATATGTGCTAGCAAAAAAGTTATATTCAAAATAATCTATTAAAAATAAAAGGCAAAATACAAATAATGAATATCAAAATTTAAAATGAGCTGGCATTTTAAATATAATTTAAAAAACATTTAAGTAAATTTTATTAAATACCTTTATAAAGATAGAACTATTCATGATTCTAGAGTTCAGTATCCGTCAGTTGCCAGTGTAATGAAACAATGTCGTGTTTTACGTATGTAATGTCTAGCCTAGTAGTTCTCACCCGAGGAGATTTGGCAATGTCTGGAGATATTCTTAGTTGTCACAAGTGGGGCTGGGGAGAAATTACTGGCATGTAGTGGATAGGATAGTAGCTTGAGATATTGCTAAATATCTTACGCATGGAGAGGCCCCACCCCCAACCCTGAACAACAACAAAAAACCCAGAGAATTATCCTACTCCAAATATAAATAGTTCAAGGGTTGAGAAATCCTTGTCTGTGTATAATAAATACATATACACACACAAATGTAAGAGTACTGTGAATTATTTAAGATTGTTAAAATGTTTCTTAGCTACCATGTGTAATGGTTGTATATATTGTCCTAATTTGTGAGTACCTCTGGAACCATGAATTGGAACACAAAGAAAAGAAAGTAAACATTTAGCATTACTGGAAAACAACACTTTGTTATGCAATAATTTGTTGTGTTCACACTACCTCGAAGGAAAGATTTGACAGGTTAATTAACTTGTCTTGTCTCTTAAGTAACTCTACCACTGAAATCTGCTTTGCCCATTCATCAGCAGTGGCACAATCCACAAACTTTTACAGTAATTGAATGAAGTCACCTTTTGTGTGGAGAATATGGGGCAAGAGATAAAGAGTGTTTCTCAGGGGTCTTCACAGTGTTGGTCATGGGGGTGGATGTTTAGACTACAAGTTTCCTGTGCCAGCATGGAATCCCGAGAGACAGGCACCCATTCATTCCTTAATAAGTGTGTGTGTGTGTGTGTGTGTGTGTGTGTGTGTGTGTGTTGGGGTGCTGTACTATGTGGCGCCTCTAAAAGCACTGACCCAGCACAGAGGCCCTTTGTGCTCAGATCTCAGGGCAGTGCTGACATAAATACCTTTTTAAAATATGTGACTTTGAGGCCTTGGATTCAGCATGAAACCAGAAGGTGTTTAGGTGGGAACCAGGTCAGAAATAAACGGAGCATATAGTGCTATTAGAAGAATTCACTCTACATTTATACGTGAATATTGTAATAAAGGAAGAATATTTCCATATGTCTGATAGACTCCTGAGTAAAGGTAGCTCATGTGTAGACTAATCCCAGGCAAAGTTGTTTGTGCCTAGAGCAAGATTAGAGGTGAAAAAGCCAGATCTGGGTAAGGCCTGGGGGGCACAAGGACCCTTAATCCTGAAGCTGCCTTTGCTCCCTTCTACCCAGGGGATTGCAAGTGAAAGAAAACTTAGGTTTAAATACTTTCACTTTGCAGGATCTTATTTCCCTTCCCCACTCCAATTTCCCTGGTTCATTTTCTCTTAATTGGTCCTGATTGGAAGTCGTCATAAATCAGAATAATTTCTCTTTCATGCTCTTCAAATTTTAACTTACCAAAAAAAGTCTTTAGCTGGAAATGTCCATAAAAAATGAATGTCAGTGGTTTCATCTCTAACAGGGAGAAAATGAAACGCAGACATTTTGGAGTCACAGTCAAACTACCTCAGTATGATTGTGAATTGATTTATACAGGGCCTTTAAGAAACTTCATGTCCTTTTTGGAATATACTAAGCAGGAATCACTCTTTCACAAATCCAGAAATTATAGCCACCCGTGAAGTTAAATGCTATATCTGTCTTAGCCTGGGTCTGTACCAGGCTGATAATTTATTTCGAGACTCAAAAAGGCGATTTGACTCTGCTATCTAGTTCTCAAAATGACTTATTCAATACTGAGTACTTAGATAAAGGCTAAAGATTCCTTCCTTCGTTCCTTCCTTCCTTCCTTCCTTCCTTCCTTCCTTCCTTCCTTCCTTCCTTCCTCCCTGCCTTCCTCCTTTCCTCTTTCCCTCTCTCCCTCCCTGCCTCCCTCCCTCCCTCCTTCCCTCACTCCCTCCTTCCCCTCTCTCTCCATCCTTCCCTTCTTTCCTTCCATTTTTAAACCTACACACTGTGGGTGACAGCCTGGTGACAGCTGACTATCATATAGGAGCTGCATGGGAAATATCAACTTATATATGGATAGAGGTTACACATGTTCCCTTAGCTCCAAGGTTGCAAATGGGAACAATCTGCTTTCTAGTAATTTCTAGTCATTATTTGGGTAATTTAATATCTAGTCTGTTAAAGACATTTATGCATCAGTATTTATGAGTTTGCTAGACACCAACTACCAAATCTAGATTGTTGAGATTGAGAAGAGGTAGAGGTTGAGATTGAGATGTATAAGTTACTGCATCTTATTTGAATAGTCACTGAATTTAGTTTATCTATTCTATTACCTTTAAGGAGCAGAGTCTGGAGATGAGCCTCAGAGAAAGCTTGAGAAAACATTTTAGTGAAACAAATCCAAGAACCCAACTTAAATCATAGACTAGTCTATTTTTTGGAGCAATTTTTTTAATTTTTAAAGTTTTATTGTATTAGTGCTATATCGATAAACCATGAAGGTTAACCATAAAGGCCCAGGAAAAGTTAATGTTAAGAGAGTAGGACTTCCCTATTGGAATCATGTTCTCTATAGTTCAGTAGAGGCTCTTTCAAATAGAGCTTTTCTCAGGCTATCATGTCAGTTAAGACCAATAGGAAGGCTGCCGTACATTATTTTTTACTTTATACCCATGTGACCTTGCAGAAGAAGTCCTGAGCGTCAGTTCATCTGTATGTAAAATGGGGACAACAGCTGCTTTACTTGCTTTTCAGAGTTGTGAAGCCTAAGAGTGGTAAATATCAGGTAGGACCCCGGTCAGATACCAAAGCTTTATACTGACGTAAGGCAGCAGTGTTAGGACAAATGTCACTGGTTGGAAAGAACAGTTTTTATTTCATGGAAACAAAGGGTACAGGATGGACTCCTGAGATTAGTGAGGTGCAGAGGTAAGGGGCAGTGTAAAAGGAAAGGTAAAAAGTTGGAATGTGAGTTTTTCCCACTTCAAATTTTGTTCAGGCTTCGACTAGCATTTAGTCATTCCTCTCACCTGACAAAGACCAGTTACATCCCACTTACTGAAGGAAGAACAGAGATTTTAGAATCTTTAGATTTGGGGATGGAAAGGGACGGGACAGAAAAGAAAGAGAAGTGGAAGGAAAAGACTGGAACATTTACTGAGTGCCTGCTGCAGACATTTTATATTTTAGAAAGTTAAACAATATAGTCTGGTACTTTCTTTGCTTACTCCAATGACTGTTGGACATTTGACATTAATTTATTGCTTTCAGATTAAGTGGTGATAACTTAAAAGATTACTTTCTGTGTCTCTGAGCCAAGTGGTATCTTTGGATGGGTGTCTTAGTCAGTTTGGGTTGCTATTACAAAAATACCGTAGACTGGGTGGTTTAAACAACCAATGCTTATTTCTCATAGTTCTGGAGCCTGAAAATTTCAAGATCACGATGTTGGGAGATTTGATATCTGATGAGATCCCACTTCCTGGGTTATAAGCAACCATCTTCTCACTGTGTTCTCACATGGTGAAAGCACAAAAGAACACTCTGGCGAGGGTGAGGGTGGGATGGGCCATGTCTCTTCTGTAAGTGCACTAATCCCCAATCATGAGAACGCCCCCTTTATGACCTAATCACCTCCCAAAGGCTCCACCTCCTAATGCCATCACACTGGGGGTTAGGATTTCAACATATGGATTTAGGGGTGGAGAGATGCAAACAGTCACTTTGTAACAGATGGGGGGAAAGCAATGTTCCCTGCCTTCCTAAATGGGCAAGGTGTAATCTTATAACCAGAATTTGGTGCTCTACAGTTCTAAGCATAATAGGCTCTGATAGAATGCTGAAAGTCCTGATGAAGTTACTCAGCAGCTCTTGAGAATGTTCTGTTTCCTCCTGAGGAGCAGCAAGTTTAGTGACCAGAGATAGATGAATGAAGCCTGGGGACCAATTAACAGACTAGATGTGCCCTATCTAATCTGACCGTGACATTCAAACACAAGCTTTTCTTGAGTGCCTGCCTAGAAAACGTTTCGTGGCGCACACAGATGCTCAAAAATGAACACCTGCTTTTTAGGTGACGACAGTGGGATTACAGATCTTATTTTTTCTGGGTTGATGAAATAGTCACTTTCTAAAAAAAGGGGTCCTATCTTTGGGCTAAAAGATTATGAAATCCTCAGTAAAACTTGACTGTTTTCACATTTTAGATAGGTTCTCACTTTACTGGCCTGCTGGGATTCATAGACCAAACAGAAAAATAAGGGAAAGAAAGAGAGGGATCAAGCTGAATCGGAGTCCAATGGATTCGTTTCAGTAGGCATGATGGGGTACTTTTGAGGGTCATCCACATGATCTGCTATTGAAAGTGTCTGATAAAACCACATCTCTGGATAAAAGTCCCAAATTTCCCGTTCTTGTGTGAGGATGACGAGCTTCTGTTAAAGCAGTAGAACTCTGTGGCAGCGGTTATTTTGACTTTCTATCTGTCCTTTACTTAAAAAGAACTCTCTTCTCCAATGGACTAAGATCAAGGATGTAGGAGACAGAACAGGTTTAGGAAGGGTGGGTTAGGAAAGGGGAATTAAAAATGAATTCTGTTTGAAACATTGAAAAGGAAGTGCTTCACATGGAGACACTCAATAGATAGGTTTAGAAATAGTTCTGGAACTCAGAAAAGAGGTATGCACTGATGGTGGAGTTGGCTCATCTGGGCCTAGCTGCCAGGTGACACCACGAAAATAAATGAAATGCATAAAGTGAGAAATGGAATCTAGGGTTAGACTGTGAAGGGGACACCAAGCTCTTGGGGTGTTGATGGCAAAAGAAAATCAGCACAAGAAAATTACCACTAGAACACATGGTACCTGACTGGAACTGAAATCGAGACCTTTTGCTGTTCTAAGCCATGATAACATTTCAGCCATCTTCATAAATGGTACTTTGAGATAGATGTGTAATTAGTGGTGGTTGGTGGCAAAACAGGGAAAGTTTCAGAGTGCAAGAATGCATAGATATTTGTGTGTGAGCGGAGCACAGTGGGGGAGAAAGAGAGAGGTAGAGAAAAATACGCTTAAAAGGAAGGAAAAATAGACGTGTGTGTGTGTGTGTGTGTATGTGTATGTGTATGTGTGTGCAAAGTTTCAGCTGTAGAATATTCAGTGAGTATCCCTTTACATTGAGCAGTCATTTATAAAACTAATATATTGTGAAAAGAAACACTCTAGAAATAAGTGATTTTATACTTGATTTTTTAGCCACATGCGTCACCTACTTAGTAAAAACATTAGTATGAAGTTTTAAATTATACCTGCAGCATTCATCTCTGTTTAAAATTATACCCCCGAAATTCATCTCTGTCAACAATGTGCATTTAAAATTAAAAAAATTAAAAACATGAGGTTACATATCCTTCCTTGGGTTCATTTATTAATTTTTAAATTTGTTCATGAAATATATATTGAATTCACTTTTTGTTCAGTGTTTACTTAAACATACATGGGATCTGGGAAAATGATTCCATCCTTCTGCGGGGCCACAGGGTCACAGAGCAAAGCAGTAGCTGGGCATGGAGGTGAGAAGTGTGGAGCTGCCTCTTGCAGACCCAGCACGTTCCTTCTCAGGTAGCCTTCCCCAGAAGGTCAGCTCTAGGAGCCAAAGGTCAGATCTTCAGACAAGTGTAGAGTCTGAACCAGAGAAGCCTGGACAAGCCTTAGTCCCAGCACTTGAAAAGCAACACGTCTAAAATCCGGTTCTTTATCTTCCCTGCAATTTCTCCTCCTCCCGTATTTACTTCCCTTGTGAAGGTATCACCATCCCCTCAGTAAATGTTTTCCTGAGTGCTTTCTAGACTGGGAGCCATCAGTGGGTTGTAAAAATCAATGTAATGGGTTGTGACCAGTATTTAAAAACAAAAGCAGAATTGAAAATATCAGCGTGTGTTGCATATAGTAAGGCTAAATATTGTTTCATGAAACTTCTGTCTCAGTTATGCACAGGTGTGTATGCATATATGTATGGTGCATATATGTGTGTGCCCTGGGTCTCAGCGTAAAATGCTTCTTAATGTGGATCACAGTCAAAAAATTTTGAAAGCTGCTGCTCTCTGTCAGGCAGCAGAGAAACCTGGGGGTCACATGAACTTTCTCCTTCTGATTAGATGTATTCCCTTCCCATACTTTCCACTGTTGCCTTCATTCAGGTCTCATGGTTTCAGTGAGATTTACTGAAGTAATCTGCTAACTGGTCTCTGTCTCCAGTAGTGCCTTTGTCACACTCTTCTTCACTCACCTGCCTGAGCCATCCTTCTGACACGCATGACCTGGTCCAGCCCACCTCACCAGCTCCATCTCCTTTTCCTGTTTCTCATACAGCTCTTACATCAGTCATATGGAAAGAATTCCAGTGCTCTGAATACTCTTTCGTGCCTCTGTACCTAAGCTTACATTGTTATCTGCCACCAACGCCTGTGCATTTTTCTTATCCCTTGTTGCTGTGCATTTAATTCTTACTCTTTCTGTCAGACTTAGCTCAAGGCCATTGCTTCTGATAAACACCCCCTAGTCCCTCAGTCTGGTTTCTCAGCTTTTCTTTTACTCCAAAATTGCTTTGTACACCTCCTCAAATGTATTGCAGTGTGTCTGAATAGGAAACCTAGGAAAGCAAAAAGTCTAACTGTGCTACACTTCAATTTATGTGTTCTCCCAAGGCGACGGACACTTAATGTCGGTCAATTTGAGGTTTCTCCTCCGCCCCCTGGAGTCGAAGCTGAGTTTCAGGGGCCTTGCGTGGTGCTAAGGTTTGGGCAGGGGAGACGGTCTGGATAGGGGAATATATGACCCCTGATGTCCTCTCTGACATATGCATCATCCCATGTTGTGGGTTGAATAGTGTCCCTTAAAAGGTATGTTCAAGTCCTAATCTCCTGTACCTGTGAATGTGACCTTATTTGGAAACAGAGTCTTTGCAGATGTAACTAAATTAAGATGAGGTCATACTGGATTAGAGTGGGTCCTAAATCCAGTGACTGGTATCGTTATAAGGAGAGAGAAATTGGATGACACAGAGGAGACATAGAGAAGATGGAGGCCGAGACTGCAGTGATGTGTCTACAAGCCTAAGGATGCCAAAGGCTGCCAGCAATGACCGGAAACTACGCGAGAACATGGGCCAGAGGGAGCAGGCCCTGCTGGCCCCTTCATTTTGGACTTCTGGCCTCCAGAACTGTGAGAGAATACATTTCTGTTGTTTTAAAGTATTTGTGGTGTTTCATTATTGAATCCCTAGGAAACCAATCCACTCTATCCTTCACGTGACCTCTTCAGGCCCTGTAGTTACCATGCCTTGCTAGGTAGGAAATCTTTCGGTTTACCATACATGGCCTCTCTTTTCCCTTCCTGTATTTCACTTCAGTATGGAGAAGTTATTCAAAAAATAATATCCGGCCACACAATTAACACACTTTCCTGTAGTCCATGATTTAGTGACTACATCTTGAGGAGAGAGATTACATCTTTTTAACTTCATATCTGAAGTGCCCAACCTGTAGTGTGTGTTTAATAAATGAGTCTGGTTGACAGTATGTCTGAAGGAGAGAATAATGAGCTGAGGTTCTCAAACATCTGTGTGTCAACACCCTTTGTAATACCAGACTTTCTGGCAACACACTTAAAGGGATTAAAACACAAAAAGTTGTTTAAATAAGCAAATTGGGAAAAGTAAGAAGAAAAATGTTCACTGTTATCACACTATTCACATCAATGTAGGACTGTTTACTGCCCTGACAATATTGTCTTATTTATTTATGAAGCAAAGTTCTAAAAATTTTAGTAATCACATGATGCGAGATCACAAATATACTCCTACTATATGTGCAAAGAAAATGTAAATTCTTTGTTTTTCAACAGTAATCTGATCTTCTTCACAAACCCCCACCCACTGGATAGTGGCGGGGGGAACCCAGCTATATTTTAGTCTAGTGTGTAGTCTTCTTACGTTAACTGGCCTCGGTGTAGATGACTCAGATAAAATGCTCAGTCCTTTGGGATTCCATCTCTGGGTGACTTAAAACATGGAAATGTATTGTCTCACAGTTCTGCAGGCCAGAAGTCCAAAATCAAGGTGTTGGCAAGGACCATGCTTCATCTAAAACGTTTAGGAGACACCTTCTTTTCCTATTCCTAATTTTTGGTAATGTGCTAGCAGTTGTTGTTCCATGGCTTGCAGCTGCGTCAGTCTGGTCTCTCCCTTCATCAGCATATGGTGTTCTCCCTGTGTGTCTTGGTCTTCACATGGCTGTTTTCTTATAAGCACACCAGCCTTATTGGATTATGAGTCCACCCTAGTCCAATATGACTTCATTTAACCTAATTGTCTGTGCAATGACCTTATTTTCAAATAAGGTCACATTCTAAAGTACGAAGGTTAGAACTCCACATATCTTTTTGGGGAACACAATTCAAACCATTATAACCGTCTTTTCTTTAAGATGGTGTTGAAGTACATGAAGGAGGGTAGTTGCTTAACTGACTGGGTCCCTGTATTTTGCATCTGGCTGGTCTCTGTTGAGGGGTGGCTCTTCTGAGTTGCTTGTGGGACTGAGTGCGACCACACAACTTCTCCTATTTTTCTAATAGTGTCCACCGCTGAAGTGTGATACTGTTGTAACCCATGATCCATTCTCTTCTGCTTGGATGAGACTCAGCAAATTTTCTAGTTTCCCTTTGGGAGCATGTATGTATGTACATTTGCCGTCCAGTTTCTCAGTCCCATCCTTTCATCAGGGACTGGGGGTGCTCAGGAGACCTGAATTCTGGCTTTCCCTCTGCCCAACATGATGCGCCATTGAGATTAGATTACTGTGGTCACTCACAGGTCAATGAATGCATAAAGCAGCCTCTTCCCAGAGTCATAAGTAGGAGGCAGAGTGAAAAGCTCTCTCTGCTCTTAGGCTCTTACATCTCGAATTGTAGGTTTCTCCACCTTTCCCTGAACCCAGCCCCCTCTAATTCCATAAGGTTGTGAGAAAGCTGGGGTTAGGTGAAGAAAATAATAAAGGACTCTGATACCTGCCTTCCTTTTCTAGCTCTGTCTTCCAAATTCTTTCCACAGTCTCTTGGACTGAAAAGGATGAAACATTTTCCCTCTTTGTCAAATGGGCCTTCTAGCTTAGGGTAATAAACCTTACTGCCAGATCATCGAGGAAGAAAGTATATGCTTTTATCAGTTTGGATGGAACTGTATAAGTTGAGTCCTCCAGATATGGATTTAATATGCGAGACTTAATATGTCTTTGAATTGGAAATAACCAAAGATGACCAAATAGTTTGGATTTAATATCACAAAATACTATCTTATGTGCTAATAACTTGAATTATAGTGTATAAATTATAAGATCAGGCTTTGGAGTGAGGCTGCCTGTGTTCAAATCCCTGTTCTACTACTTACTGTTTGAAATTGGGAAAGTTGCTTAATCTTTATGAGTCTCTGTTTCCTGGCCTTGAAAATAGGAATAATAACAATATTTCCCTTAAGAGTTATTGTGAAGATTAAAAGAAGCAATAAAGCATTTCAAGAGCACCTGATGCATAGTGATTGCTCAATAAATATTGGCTGATATTACTAGTAGCATTTATTTGACGTTACCTACTTTGCTCTTATGCTATGCTTTTACTTTTTGACTCACATAAAATTGTAGTCCTTTGTATGGCATTTTACCTGACAAGCTATTGCCTGTCACACAACAATATGTCTTCAGTTTTAAACCAGATGCATTTCACACTTGGATCACAAATTGCTGATATGTCCGTGGAGGGTTTGCAACCATTGGACACATACTGAAGGACTGACTGAGAACCACTGATCCGGAGGTGAATAACCCCACGCCCAAGCATAGCCATGAACTTTCAAAGAGGGCAAATGATTAGCCTCCTAAATGCTAACACACACATGACATCATTTACTTTTTGTTTTATTTTAAAGTAGTGCTTCTTTGTATTCTGACAATGTAGGAAAGATGACATTGTAGGACAGTTTTCATCTTTCTATGTGATGTATGTATCAATATAAAATAAATATAATGGAAAATGTTATGAAACAAACCATATCCTTGCTGGTGGAAAGAGGATGCTTTGATGTCTGATTTTTAATTCACACTGCTATATTGAAAACCCTCTGATGATTTATTGACTTTGAGAATAAGAGCTGAACTGAGGGAGAAGGTTCTATAAGGACAGAAGACTGCCATAGCCGAATTTGTATTTAGCTTGTTACTTTTGACAAATGATTTACTTTATTAGTAATATTAATGGTACTCTACCTAGAAAACATTCTTGTAGTGTATTTTGGAGAGTAATGGAAACTAATTCATGAAAGCTCTCTGTCTGCCTTGTACTTAAATTCTGATCGAAATATAACAAAGACTACCAGTTTTCTTTCTGAAAATTATAGGGTTTGGAAGTTATTGAAGTGAGAAATTAGTGAAGTTCTGCTCTATTTAACCCAAGTTTTCCCTACTGCAGCTTAAAAGCCATTAATTCTTGTTCTATCTTCTTGCCTAATGAAAATAATTGATTTCTGCCTTCTTTTTACATTATCCATTTATGTATTTTTGTCCATTAATCTTTCCCTTTTAGGGTGATGTTTTCAAGAAATGCCATATAAATGATCTGTAAGTAGAGGTTCCTAGTTATACTAATATGAAAGGGTGTGTAACCTTATTTCTGGGTCCTTAAACCAATTGGTGGAATTGGAATTAGATAAACAGATCTTTTCCATCTCTAACTTTAGTATGTCTATCAGATTGGAATAAAATGTTTTGCTTAATGCTCTTTATTTTCCTATTTACCCACTAATTACTTTAGTCTGTTCCTCATAGAATTTTTGAGCAGAAAGTATCACTTGAAACCATGTAGCTCAATTTCATCATTTTACAGATGGCCCACGATGATTAAATTCTTTCCAGCCCCAGGTTTTTTCACATTCCTGAAATGCTTACTTCCTCATTTTTCATATGGCTGTCGCCTTCTTATCCTTCAGGTCTTAGCTGAAAGCGTAAATATTAAATGTCACCACTTTAAAGGGACCTTCTCTACTTTCCTATCTGGGGAGGCTTTCTTCCCCATCACTGTACATAATTGATTTTTTTGCCAGCACTTACCATATGAGTCATGATATGCTGTGTACTTCCTGTTTCCGTTTCTGCCTTTTCTGCTCCACTGTAAGATTCATGAAGGCAAGGCTGGTGATGGAACCAGCAATCACCCAGTGCTCAGTGCCTAGCAAGGTGCGTGGTGCTGTGTAGGCACTTGATAGCAGAGCTGGAACAGAACTTGATCTCCCCTCTTTTCTTCTTTGGTTACACACATATACACGTACACCCCTGATATAAATCAGCAACATTTTTACCTAAAATTCTTAGTCACGTGATCCATTAGGCTTTTGCAAATAGTCTTTCTTAGTCCACATAGAGGCTCTTCCCTAGTGTAGTGTAGAAAGGACTCATACAATTATGCAGAGATCATTAGCTGTAGCATCTGGGAGTGGAGTGGTTACTACTTTTCTCCCCAAAGAGAATGTAGATTCTGAAAATGGAAAATGTACAGTAAACTGAAAAACCAACTTTCAAAGCAGTATATAGACATGCTCATGTAATAAGCGGAATCCAGTTATTTTGGAACTTGGCTGCAATAAGAAACTGTGCTGAGCCATAGTTTGCAATTGTAGTGCCACTTAGAATCACCTGCAGAGTTTTTAAAAAGCACTGATGCCCTATCTCTCTGTCTGGATCCATTGGATCAGAAACTCCGTGGTGGGTCTTGGGACTGTGTATGTTTAAAAGTTGCCACTTGTCATTCTGTTGTATAGCAGAGTTTAGAACAAAATAGAGGAGGAACTTTGGTCCTGGATAACCAGATTTGTATTCGCTGTGTTGAGTGTGTCCTTTTGAAAATCAGTAAGCCAGGAACTGCAGGAAGTGCAAGATTATTTATGATATTTAGGTTTTCTAATTGAAAATATTTTGTAGATAATCATTGATAGTATTACTTTGGGCTGAAGTTTATATGATTGTTCTAGAACAGTTCTGAAAATGATTCTGACTTATTTTTAATGTGGTCCATTTATGTGGTAATTTTGTTGGAGCAAGTACTTTTCCTGGAAAGTTGCCAATTGTATCCTGTTGTAGATTTGTCACCTCTCTCTGCCCACTCACCATATGGATTCCTTCTGCTGTTTTCAGTCAAGGTTCAGGGCTTATCTCCTTCAGAAAGCATTCCGTAAACACCTGTCCATTCTCTTTAAGAATACAGTTTGTCAAACTGATTCTGATCCACCTTTGTAAATTGCTGTGTCTTCTGCACATACTTGTATGAGTTGCATGTTAGTCACAATCTCCACCTTAATAGTTGCTCAGCAACTTTTTAATATATATTACAATGACCCAAAGACATATAGCCCCTGCTGATGAATGTCCAGTAATTATTTGTAGACTAAATGCATAGCCTGACCTGCTCATTCCAGGCAAGCATTTTTACAAGGTCAAGTTTAAAGGAAAAAAAGAGGGGAGGCGGGTTGTTGGCAGTTTGTTCCCGTGAAATAAAAATGAAATAGAGTTTTCTTTTTTCTTGTGTCTGATTTCCTTTCACAGGTTTCTTCAACTGGCTAGTGTCCAACTTTGTCAGAGCTGAAACATCAGACAGCTAGAAAAGAGGTTCTCAGTTGATAAATATTTGATTTACAAGGTATTGAGAGGTTTAAAGAAATGGAAGGGAGTTTGCCTAATAGGAGCTGTGTTTAACATAGTGAGGACCATCACCCCTAACCAGGTCTATTTTTCTTTCCCATGGCCAGTGGGTACCTAACTTTATCAGCCGTGTTGCGCTACAGATTGTTTTGGCCTGAGCTGACAAGTAAGCAAAATGAGGACTGGGATGCTGCTGGTTCCACAGCAGAAATACAGCTGAAGGGAACATTCTTAGGTTTTCTTTTCTTCTTTTCTATAACCTGTGATAAATATTGTATGTCTCAGCAGCATAGGGGGAAAATGATTGATCCTTTCTCAGTGATATAGATATGTGGCTGTACATGTTCTACGCAGAATGAATGATTGAGAGAGAATGGGGGAGGGGGTAGAGAGAAACGTAAGCCACTATGTATAGAATTGCCAATAGCAATCTAGCAAAGGCATGTCAGGAGTGCTGGAATACATGGTGATTTTTTTTCTCTAATTTAATCATCTGTTGTTTTTCTGTTAAAGTTTTGGTTTCTTCTTAAATTTTGCTTCTCCCCTCCCCCAAGTTTCCAAGAAATGGAGACCATTTGGGGTGGAAAACCTGATCGAATCAAATGCTTGAGAAAATAATGTGCTGCCTTTTATATATGTTGGGAATCTTATGTACAAAGATAATCCTACAGACCCAGCATTGCATTTTAAGAGCATGGCACTTATTTTCCCCCCCTCATCAAAATAGTGCAGACCATTCCTTCTCAATGGGGATGATATTGCCTCCAGGGGAGCAAAAATTGGTTCTGGGTGTGGACACAAAATTACTGGATATCATTATAAACGATGACTCTCCAAAGGGCTATAGTACATAAATAGATATATAGTATCTGTCTTTTATTTTAATCTCATTTTATAATGGGCAGCTTTAACTATTGAAACTTTTCTTCCCTGAAGTATCATTTTGGGGGATATTTAAGCAGGTAATTTGAAAAGGCTTGGGCTTTGTTGGATACTTGGTTTCGAGACTAACAGCTACATAAACAAGACTTTGTGTAGGCTTGTAGGTGTAAATCCAAATTCGTCATGGTTTACTTAGCTACGTTAGTCTCCTCAAACTTTTGGAGAGAGTAGGAGTGTGGGTGGAAGATGTTCATTGCAATTTTGGAAAAATATACTATCCTTTAATTATGAGTACTACTATATAACTTTTGGAAGGTTAGTAGCGATTAATAATATACTCGGGCCTGTTGATCCAAGCAGTGGAGATGGTTTTCTGAGTGTTCACCAGGACATTTATGATTTCTTGCCCCCCACCTCCCCATAGTATGAACATAATTCAGTACTTCCTTTTAACTCTCAGTGTTATCTGCACTGAGCTTTCTACGATGCATCAATTATCTTGCAGGTTTTCATACGCTGGCCCTGGCTCCCTTTTGGTTTGCGCTTGTGTGTCTCTGGGAAGCTGTGACTCAACTCTTTCCAGTCTTGGGAGCAGTGGGGGGCCTTGTGTCCCCTCCTCTCTTACAGATCCAAGAAGAGTTGTTGATGTGTCAGTCTGTTCAGCTTTTACCTGTTAGGACAGAGTGGTAACTTCCAAGACCCTTACATGTAGAACCAGAAAGGAAGTCAGGAGTATTTCGTTATAGAGTCTTCTTTGGTTCACTATTGTGTGTGTTTATCTTGTCTTCTCCTCTGAAAGAGAAGAGATTATGTAGAATCATAAAGCATTAGAGGAAAAGAGAGGGACTTTCACCAAGCCAAAATTCAGGTGTTCATTCATTTATTCATCATTCAACAAATATTTATTTTGCACCTATCACATGGCAGGCACTGTGCTGGAAATTTGGGAGGTTTAACTGTAAATTAGTCTTCAATTAAGCATGTTTTTAGAGAGCTTATTCTAGTAACAGGAATAATACATTTTCCCATGCGTTACAATTTCTTCAAAAAAACCCCACAGTTTTAAATGGCTGTATTTTGTGTGAATACACCATGATTTATTCAATTAATCTCTTATCATTGGACTTTTAAATTCTTTATTGTAAACAATACTGCAAGGAACATCCTTACACATAAGGCTTAATCCATAAATTGTTATTTCTAGCATAAATTTCTAGAAGTGGAATTACTAAGCTCAAAAGTATGGATTCTTTAAAATGTCTTGACTTTAATACACTTTATATTACCCTCCTACAAATTTTTATCAATTTGCATGTCTAGTAGTTATGTGTGAATGTGACTGTCTCACTATACCCTCACTGGCATTGAGTTTTATTACTGTGAAAATTTTAGTTAATTTAATATAAAAGAGAAAAAAATGTTACTTAAAGCCCAAACTGAGTGCAACAGTTTCTGCTTTTTAAAGGAAGTGGCATAATTCAAAATAACGAGAAAACAAATATCTAAACAATTGCATTCTTTACATGAGAAGCTTGTGGAGCTGATAGAAGGGAAAGGCAGGAAATATCAAAGACTCTGTCAATTCATTTTTTTCTGTGCTGAAGGTGGGACACAGAACAGAAATTTATTATTAAGGAAAAAAGAGCTGTGACTTAGGATGCCTTGAGTCAAGTAAAGGGTGAAAAATTGCGGGAAAAAGATGATGGAAGTTGACTTTTTTGTAGGTAGGAGATTGAAGGCAAGGGTGGGAGTGGGGAAAGATGAAGGAGTGGGGGCAGGGGCTTGCGTCCAGAATAGGGATTCTAAAAATAGAGAGGGCAAAGGAAGACTTTAAAGGAAGTAGGGCTTAGAAAAAAGAGTGACTCACAACCGCTTTGTCACCATAAACCTTTGGTAAATTTATTATTTATAAGAAAATTAAGGAAAAGGGATGTAGTCCATGTCAGTGGCACATTGTTTGCAAAAAGCGCAAATAATCATTATGAAATGGCAAGGTGTTCCATCCATACACTGAACTCATGAAATGAAAATGGAATAAGATTTAGAAAGAATCATGTGACTGCAGCATTCTAAAGGTACTAGGATTTCCTCTATGAAGACTGAGTTGGGTTATCTTGATATTTAAACATCAATATATTATTGATGTTTAAATTTGGATTTTGTTTTTTATTAGCTATGAGGCTGAACATACGGTTTTTATTTTTTGTTGTTTTTGTTCAATTTTTCTTCTGTGAATTGTCTACTCAGATCCTCAGCCACTGGCATTCCCAACTTACATGAAAATATTGTCACCAGGCTACATGGGAATAGGACAAAGCAAACTTCTCTCATGTCAGAATGAGAATAGGTTTTATAAGTGATAAATAATATTCAGTCACTAATACTACTCTAGGTGTTCTTTTCTGGGCATGAGGACTACTGAACGCCTGCACCACTGTGGGTTTCCAACAGTTATTTGCTGAATGTGGAAGAGGACGACTTTGATTTTGCTGAATGCCTCTTGCTAGGGGAAGGCTAGGAGCACCCCTCTCATATTCCAACGGCAACAAGAAATTCCTTCTCTTCCAACATCCCCCAGAAGCATCATCTCTTAATTGCAAATTGGTCATGAGGGTTCAAAAATAAAATATTTTCTCTGCAGGTTGAACGATAACGTGCATTTTTCTGAAGAGCAGGAGTGGAGGAAGAAGTGCTGCCAGAGCAGTGAGCTCATGCTTGGGACCACGTCTAAGTGCATGCTGAAGTTGGGGCCGCCTGTATTAGGGAGACCATTGCACTCTACCCAGGTACACCCAATTTGGGAGCTAAATGCCAGACTACTTTGTTGGTTTCTTCTTTCCATGTTAATGAGGCATTCAGTTTTCAGTGAAGTACATTTCACAAAAAAGGAAACCCAAAGGTGACTTTGTTTTGCTTCTAATGTGAACACTATCAGATTATCCATGGGAAAAAAAAAGTCAATCTCAAAAGGGCTTATCATCATAATAGCAATATTTTAAAAGTGATAAACTTCAAAAGCAGGATGAGCTTTTGTTTGTTTTCCTGCTGGGATAGATAATGTCCCACAGGATTTTCCTTTGGGAATCCTTGTCAGTGGATGAAAAGAACAAGGTTTATGTAGGCAGTGCCAGCTCCTATTTCCTTCAAAAAAACTAAAACCACCCGAACAAACAAGTTACCTCTTGCAGTAGTTGGCCATGTGGATATAGTAAAATTTCAGTTGACCTGCTATTAAATGATCTGTGTAAAAAGATAATAGATTTATTTTAAAAGCTAATAGATTTATTTAATCAACCTACTTAGTTGAGATTCTGCCTAAATAGGAGGAGTCTGAAGGAGGATAATATTGAGATCAAAATCCCTTTAGCTCCACATCCTTGATAAATTGATTATGACACTAATCAAACCCTCAAGCTGGAGAGCAGGAAACCTAGGGAAAAGTTTATTCGGTTTTCTTAAATAAACCTAGATCTTGGAAATGCAGTGGCACAGCTCATAGCTATCACTTATTCTGAGGAGCAGAAGAGAGCTAGACTATCTGATTCAAATTGTCTTGCGGTCTTTAAGGAAATCCTGATCTCGTACTCCCTGGAATTGTGAGAACTGGACAAACCTTGCCTTTACCAGATGGGGGCAGATTTTAAAGTGCCAATTGCACCTGGAAACAATAAATGGACTTCCTCCATCAGCTTAACTCTAAAGAAACTGAGACCAGTCAGAGTCAGAGTTCATGGGTCGCCCTGATACAGATGAACCTATGGGAATAGCACATGGGTTTTGTCTTCCCATAAATCATCTTTAGATTCTGGTCTGGAATTTTCTTCCTACGAGTATCATAACTCCAACCACCTTCCCTGTATTAGACTCTGATTTACAAATGACAGAAAACCCAATTCAAATTTGCTTAAGCAGAAAGAAAAAAGAATTCATTGGTTTGGGAACTGCAAAATGTCAGGCTCGAACTAACTTCAGATATGCTTTGGTCAGGGGCTAAAATGATGCAACCAGCACCAATTCTCCCATCGTCTCTTCATTCTGCCTTTTTAAATTGATTTCATTTACAGTTCTGTTTGGAAGGAAGTGGAGACGCTTGCAGCTCCAGCCCAGAATCTTCCAAAGTTCATGTCTCATGGAGAAATAGAACTATGTTCACTGAGTAGTCTAGACACAAATCCTGGGACTCTCTCTCATCAGCCCAGATAGGGTCTTAGGTTCACCCTGAAATAAGTCTGTGGTCAGGAGGGTGGGATTTTCTTCTTGTGCGGTCTGAGTTACCAGGAAGAGAGGCCTCACCAGAAATCAACCCCGATAGCACCTGATCTTAGTGCTGTCCTGGACTTCTAGTGTCCAGAACTGTGAGAAAATAAATTTCTGTGGCTTAACCACCCAGTGTGTGGTATTTTGTTATGGTAGGCCTGGCAGACTAATACAAGGGTAATGCCAGCTACTATAACAAAGAGACCCCAAAATATAATGGCTCAAACAAGAGAACAGTTCCTTTCTCTTTCAGAATAATCTGAGTTCCAGATTGATGGACATTTTTGCTCCTTCCAATCATTCAGGGGCTCAGGTTTTTCTATCTTGTTAGTTTATGAAGTTTAAAGTATCGTGCTCATTTGCATTGTCAAAGTCATATTCCTGTGTTCCACCAGACTCATGAGAAGGAGAAAAAGACCATGAAGGTAGCAAGCCCAGTCTCTGAAAGGCTCGGTCTCAGTAGTGGTCTCAGTTTGTGCTCCAATGCCAGGAACTTTGCCATGTGCGTGGAGGGAGACTGGGAGATACAGTGAAGCTGGCTAGTCATGTGCCAAGCTCCTATTCTATTACTATGGGAGAAGAGGAGAACGGATTATACTGGAGAGCTGGTTATCTCTGCCATAGCCTGCCCCTTTGCCCACCAAACTCTGTGCTCACTTCTTCTCATATAGAAAATACACTCACTCTCTCCTCAAGAAAGACAACACAGAGTCCCCACCAGTTTTTGCATCTAGATCAGAGCCCAGAATCTCTGGGTGATCAACAGTTTTCTTTATCAGATCTAAATGTACTCTGGAGATCTAAAAACTAAAAGACAAGTTATTTGAAGACGTACATTGCAAGAAATACACCCTATACGTAGTCATGGAGTAAAGGCAGGATAATTACATTAAAAACTTCCAATTAGAAACAAAAAAACAGCCACTGGTACATGCAATGATGAATTCTGGTAGGTGGGAGTTGCTTATATACCATACTCTGACAGTGAAATGCCTTGATTCGCCCCTGGTTCTGCTTTCTGGGCAGAAAATCCTGTCCATTTTCCTCTAGGGAAATATCTGAAATATCCTGTTCTGGGATCATGCCACTTTTGCTGTCTGCTTTTTGCTTGGGCAAGTTTGGGGGCCTCATATTTCTTTTAAAGCTCATATAGTTACAGGAATTAGAAACAAACAAAGGAGACTGAGAAGTGGTGGCCAAGGAAGTAGAGGGAGAACTAAGGGATTAAATTTGCCTGAATACAACAGAAGAAAGTATTTCAAGGAGGAAGAAATGGTGAACTATGTGAGATATTGCTGATATTGCGGTGAAGTTGAAACTGACAATGACCAGCAATATGGAGACCACTGGTGACCTTGACAGAACTGTTTCACTGAACTGAAGTGAATTGAAGAGAGAATGAGTGAAGAGGAAGTAAAGACCAACCATGGACAAAGTTTAGAGTATTTTGAATATAAAGGGGAGTGGTGAAATTGAGTAAGAACTTGAGGGAGACTGTTGGAATATGAAATGGGTCTTTTAAAATGATCAATATTAAAACAGGTTTTCTGTTGGTAAGAATGATCCAGTAGAGAACGGAAAATATCAAGATCTGTAAGAAGGAGAGATAATTGTTGGAGAGGCCCTAGGAGATGAAATCTAGTGTTCAGGTGTTGATCTTGATCTTAAATGGGAACACAGACAGTTCATCCATTGTAACAGAGGAAAGTAGCGTAAATGGGGATGCGTGAATTCACATAAGTTGATAGACATGAAAGTAAAAGCGTGTGGACATTCTCTTCTGATAGCTTCTGCTTTATCAATGACATAGGAAACAAGATCATCAGCTAAGAGTGAGACCAGGGAGAGAGCTATTGGAGGGTTGAGGAGAGATGCGATGTCGTCTAGAAGATGAGGGGAATGAATGCAGTCAGCAAATGAAGAATTGTTGCTTGATATTTGTGATTATGGATTTAGAGTGAGACAGAAGAACTAAATGTTTTTCTTCAGTCTGTTCAACTTTGAAATTCTAGGTGCAGAGTGGACAGAGTTGGTTTAACCAGTACCAGGGTTTAGTCAGGTGTATCAGTCAGGGTCCAGTCAGGAGACAGACACCACACCAGGAGCTAGAGCAGGGAACATTTAATATAAGCAACAATACTTACGTGAATGATAGCCAACTACCAAAAGGGGGTAAAAGAGAACTAACTCTAAGGTACGCAGAGGTAGCAACTGCAGAGTGGACTCAGGTCTCCTGCTGAAGGAAACGTGCACAAGGATGGGATCTAGAAACGTGGAGGAGGGCCACACGCGACTATGATTCTAATCTCTGAGAGCACATGGCTACTGTGGGAGCTGGTTCTAAACAGCATTGCCCACTGGTGAACTGTGCCACCGTGAGGGACACTGCTGAGGCACCGCCAGGCCAGTCTGCTTGCATCCTGGGGTAAACACCACACCAGAAGAAGAAAAAGTGCTTTCTTCCTCCTCCAGGTTTGCAGTCTCCCTCCAGCACCCTCCTTTGGCAGAACCCATCCCTGAGCGGCAGGCAAAGAAGAAATGATGTCTGCAAAATCCAGCTCCAGCATCACAAAGCAGAGTGGAGATGGTGGCTTTGGAGCTGAAAGGCCATAACGTAGTAATTAGCACAACCAGTGAGCCCACAGTAGAGGGAGTGGGGCCAGAATGTGGAAGTTGTGTGCCAGAGAGTGGTTAGAACAGTGAATCATGGAATCTTGTGTGAAAATGGAGGGAGGAAAAGAAAAAGGAGGTGAGGGGCAGTAAAAGGAAGGAGGATTCAGGGCCACCTTGTACTGTAGTACATGTGAATGGTACTCTGGTACCAGCCTGCATGTGAATGGTACTCTGGTACTGTTTGCCAAGGCCCTGAAATGCACCACAGGACCCAGTGGGACCAAAGAAAGGTTGGCATAAGGTTCTAGGCATGAGCAGATCTGTTCCTGTTGTGCCACTTTTCAAAATCATCGTAGATTGGTCCTGCTGCAGAAAGTAAGTAGATAAACTAATTCCCACTAAGGCATTTCCATTTACTGTAGGACCATGGAGAAGGCAAACTTCCACCTATGCTATTATTATTTAACAAAACTCAGGCATCTTTCAGTGCTTTTCTTCTTTATTTTCTAAGCTAAGCATGATAAAACCAAGAGATTTAGTTCCCGTAATTGTAAAACCAAACAATGGGGTATTAATATATCCTAAGCTACACAAAGATTCTCATATTCCCTTCCTTCTTCATGGCTTCCATCTCTCCCTCCTCCCATCTTCTTGAGAATCATTGACCTAAACCTATAAATGTCTAATAGGGGAATTTCAGGTACCTGCTAGAGGCCACACAGGGAGAAATCTTGGTTGAGAAGCATTTTACCCACTGAAATCATACTAGTAACTGACAGCCAACTCTGCCTGCCAGTAATTACAGCCTGTCAGAGTTCACAGGAACTTGGAATTCACAAGGATGTGTGAATTGCACGGCTTACATTTCTTAGTAGGGGCCTGCCCTACAGCAATATTGTTACAAAATGACAGTTTTCAGGAAGGTATGGGATCTTATTTAAGTGAAAAAATAAATAATAACAATAATAGTTATTCTTCACCATGGGACTATAAATGAGGTGGTAATTAATGACTTTGCCAAGTCAGGAACATTGCTGATGGCACAAGCTCAAGATTGGTTGGGAGCTATTTATTTACTAGTCCTTAGGAGACCCCAGATTCATTTGGGGTGACAGGCAGTGTGCTCTTAATTTCTTTATCAGCTTTTTTTTTTTAACCTGCTCATCCAGACCTCTTAAGGGTAAGGTGTCTCTTTTTAATCTACCTAAGCAATATAAAATTAAGAGCCAATTACAGCACTATCAAAGATGGGAGGGCGTTTAAAGGATAACTGGAGAGTGATATACAAGGTTTCCTAATTGCTACACCTAATTGCAAAGAGGAGTAAAGAATTTTTCATGAGTATCTGAACTGTCATTAAGTACAATAATCAACTATGAACTTTCCATTATTTTAACAGTGTGTTCGCTGAGGGAACCACACTTTTCCCAGGAGGAAATAGATTACTGTTTGTGGTAAATCAAATATGTATGAAAAAAAAAAGAGCATCTAGCATAGTGGGAAATAAGGGAGATAGGATTCTAGGAAAGTAGCTGTAAGAATTCCTGAGATGGGAGCAGGTGAGAGTTTTTGTAGGTTAAGTGGAGAAGAATTACATGAAAGAAAAGCCCAATAAATGTGAAATGGAAGGAAGGGGTATGTCGGGGAAGCAGGACCAAAAAGGAGCTATGGGGATCATAACTCTAACCTGTTAGGGGAAGTCCAATGGAAAGCAATCAACTTTATAACTCGACGTTTGTATCCACTGCACAGTGCTCACCACCAAAGGTCTGGTTTCCATCCATCTCTACAATTGAGCCCCTTTTCCCATTTCACCCTCCCTCCATCCTACCCTTCTGATAAACCACTAATCTGCTGCCTGCATCAGTGAGTTTTTGTTTGGTTTTATTTGTTCATTTTTTTAAATTCCACATATGAGTGAAATTATATGGTAATTTGTCTTTGTCTTACTTATTTCACTTCACATTATACCCTCAAAATCCATCTGTGTTGTCCCAAATGTCAAGATTTCATCTTTTTTATGGTCGAGTAATGTTCCTGTGTGTGTGTGTGTGTGTGTGTGTGTGTGTGTGTGTGTGTGTGTGTGTGTTTATCACATCTTCTTTACCTATTCATCCATTGATAGGCACTTAGGCTGTTTCCATATCTTGGCTATTTTGAATAATGCTGCTATGGTGGTGTGCACACTGTAGTTAGTATACACAGACGTCAAATTATAATGTTGTACATCTGAAACTTATATAATGTTATAAACTGATGTGACCTCAGTTAAAAAAAAACCAAATAAAAACCATGTAGGCAGTAAAAAAAAAAAGGAAGAAAGCAATTTTCAATCTGTACTTCATTAGAAAACTCTTCATTCAATGGGGGCGAATTCAGCTTCTAATTTTTTTACAACATAGCAGTTGATTCCTGGATGAGCAAGGTACACTCAGAGCAGGCTTCCTTACTGTGGTGGGAGTAAAGATTCCAGAAGGAAGGCTGTTCAGTGGGGGTGAATGTAGACAGTGGAAAAGTGTTCTTGTCCTGCTGAGGTCAGGGGATTCATTCATTGTACTTTGATTCACCCCCCACCCTTTTTTTTGGCATTTCCCGGGTTCTAGGCAAAAACACTTTATTACAATTATGTGTCAGACTAAGAAGTTTGTTGCTTTATGGTCCTTACTTTTTTGTTAAGGAGAAAAACAATAAACACAATTAATCAAGACAGTATCAGGTAATAACATCTGCTGTGAAAAAATTATAGCCGAATGGTGGGATACAGTATGCATTTTCATATGTGGAATGAATTATTAGATGCTTTTATCTTTTCTCCTTCCCTCTCTCTTCCTGTCTGTTTCTTCCTCCTTTCCATTCTTCACACATTTTATTGAGCCCATATTATGTGCCAAGCATATCTAGTTTATATTTTTAAACTCTCCAACCTCCACCCAAGATAAAAAGTGTAATGTTTTGCACCTCATTGGTACTTAGTAAGTAGTTTGAAAGATTTAGTTTTTCACAAACTTAGATTCTATTAAATGAAGAACATAAGATATCAAAAGAGAGAAATGACAAAAATTAAGCATAATTAACACAGAAACAGGTTAAAATTAGATGACAGTGAGGTTTATTGGCACGAGTAATGACTATATCAATATGGCATTTAAAATAGCAGGAAGGCATCATTTATCTCACTTTTGTGTCTCATATGTCTTATGAATTTGGAGAAAGCAAGGCATTTTGCCAAATTTAGAAGCAATTCAAATTTTACGTATTAAGAGTTTTGACTGAAACTTGTATATGTCTGTATTTGAGCTCTGATTGCCGGCAAGGTGAAGTTTCCTAGTTAAAAGAAAATCAGTTTTTAATATTCTGAGAGAGGGAGGAATGAAGAGAGAGAGAGAGAGAGAGAGAGAGAGAGAGAGAGAGAGAGAGAGAGAGACCCCAGTGTGCAGAGTTAATTGTAAAGAATCAGAAACAGATGGACTGACATCTTCTTTGGAGGTGGAAGGGAAAACAATGATTGACAGAATGCAATTTGGAGGTTGTTGCCTTAGATCACAGAGCCTTAGTATGTTGGGTGACTAACAAGCTTAGGCCGATTTCCCCTGGTAAAGAAGCTTTGGATAACATAAGTCAAACATTTTTCCTCTTAATTCTCCTGGTAATAGCAATTTATCTTTTTCAAGCAGTGGTGGAAATGGAGGAACGCACAGGAATGCAGATGCTGGACCTCTCTGCCGTCTCATATGTAAATGTTATAATAGGATTTACCTGACTTAGCTATACAGTATAGTGGAGGCACCCAGAATGTATTTTGGTTCTTACCACTGTTCACAAAGGCTATATAGGTTTGTAGAAAAGATCAGCATTATGCAGAAAAATTCAGAGACACACTAACATTTTTGGGAACTGTGGGTTTACCATAGAATACAAAGCATCCAATATCCCAGTAAGAAAGTTATGGGTTTCTTAGGGTGGCCATGGCTGATCCACAATTGACTTCGGCAGATGTTGCAACTGGTATTATCTTGCATTTCAACATTCATGAACAAATTCCCTCAACCTAAAGTATATAAACACACATTCATGAAAGAACCCACATGACTATTTTTAGGAGATTACATAAAATATTTATGTTCTTCTGTCCTTCTAACCAATTATTTTCACTAAGAAAAAAAACACATATGAAATGTGATTAAAAATTTACCTTGTAACAAATAACTGGCAATTAACTCATTCATTTCCACGTTTCTTCATTCTCTGCTACTGTATTGTAAAATAACTATCACTTTTGAACCTTTCACACTGGAAATACACCATATCAATGGTGGCAGGCAAGTCAAAACACAATGTAGATTTCATATCAATCAGAATGTCAAATGATCTCATTAGAGTTTCAGGTCTATATGTGGGTGCATTTCAGCTACTCCGCTTTTCCTGCATAAAAGTTTAGCAAAGATTAAGTCATTTACCAGCGACAGTTGGCTAAGGCGGTTGAGTGGAAGCTTTGATGAAATGTGTCAGTCATTTTCCAGCAACTCTGTCTTCGACAGGAGACTATCGGAGGAACCGCTGTCACTGAGTTATTGCCAATATGGCTGGAATTCTTTTGACAGAATATTTCTTCTCCAATTTTTTTCTTTAACTTGTTTGTGAGCCTTTTCCTTCTATGAATGTTCATTTACCACTAAAATTAACCTTCTGAACATCGGGATCTGGAATTCTTTTTTGAAAATAATTTTGGGGAGTAATGAATTGAAAGGATAGATTTTAGTATTTGTATAAAGAATAGAACATACGTAGCAGACAATTAAACAATGAAAGCTACATATGATCCTATTATATATTTTGTTCTAAGTTTTACTTAAAATTAATTGCCCGTTCTTATTAGCTTCAAAATGAGAGTCAAATATCGTTCTGGTCTTGTCCCTCTCATAAGTCAGAAGCAAATCCAAATGTCTGGTGGTGCTGGTACCCAGCATAAACTCTAAACTCTAAACATCTGCTGTGGCCCTTTTATGTAAAGGAGAAAAACCTTGGCCTCCCATGGCCAAGTAACAGATCACTCCAGAAACTATTCCAGTTATTTCAGATGTTGAGCTTCCAAAATTCTGCTAGTACTTCTCTTTCTTTGAGGAATTGGTAGTGATCAGATTTTAACAAAATTCGGAGTCTCTGAGCGTGTGTACACAAATAACACATAAAATGATAAGCAAATTTACCACCTAAGAAAATGAATTTGAAGCATTGATCCTCTGTTATTCAAACAGTGATTTTACCTAATCTTTAAATATCTTTCTTAAACTAAAAGAAGCTACTTTAAATTTATCTTGTATAAAAAAAGCAGCATAGGTCTGTGACTTCTGCCTCATGAAATTCTTAGCCACACAACACTTCTTTCAGCCAGTAACTTGGTAATAACTGCGTAGACTAACTGTTTAAAATGAAATGTATTATCCTGAGGGTCATTGTCATCACGTGGAAGCAGAGGACCTTCTAGTTCAAAACTACTCTCAGCTTGTTTGTATTTCAAAAATTGAATATTCATTGTAGGATTTTACATGTTGATTTAGCACTTTAGTGAAAGGCATGTATTACATAAACTGAACTCAGCAGTGGAAGCGTTGTTAAGTATTTTCTAATTATAAAGGACCTTTATTTTGGGTAAACTTTTGAAAGAGAAAATTGTACTTTAAAAAATTGTGTTGTGTTTTGAGATCTTGAAAACTTTTAGTAGGTGAATTATCAAGTGGTATTGATTTGAGGAGAAAAAGACATGTCAACAGATAATTACAATAAAATGTGATAAGTGCTATAATAAGGATTTGTGCCGAGTCCTCTGAGAGGGCTCCTCCCCTTCCATATGGGAATTTTGGCAATGACAGAATCAGGGTGTGGGTGAATTTGCTGAAGTGATTGCAATCAGGTCAGAGGATTAAAGAACTCTTGAAGCAGGGACTTTAAACAGTCTTCCTATTGATGGTATGTTGAATATGAAGGAAATAATGTTAAATAGGATAAAAAAAGACATTATTAAGATTATCTAAGAATTCACTCTGGCATTCTAATTGAAATTAAAATTCCACCTAAAATTGAATACAGTTATATTGCTTAAAATTTATATGGCACTTTGTGCTCTTTAGAGTAATTTCTCATTATATTAGCATTTGCCTTAAAAAGTAATTTAATTTTTAATGTATCCATTCATATACCATTCACTAATTCATTCAATCAGTATGCTTTGTGTCAGATACTGTGTCGGGAGTTGATAATCTCAAGCTGAATAAGATGCTGTTGCTGTGTTTATAGAGTTGTATTCTTGCTAGACTGTAAACATTTTTGAGGGCAAAGATACCTGTAATTAAAAGTTACTCTCTAAATGTTTGTTGAGTAAGTAAATGAATACACGTTTTGATCAAGTTGACAAATAAGGGATTATTTGACCAAATAGAAGTTTGGGGACAATAAACTCATAGGTGATGGAGTCAGAAAACCTGGCTTTAAGTTTTAGGTTGATACACTAGTATGATACTGGGAAATTCACTTAACCTTTTCCAGTCTCAATTTCCTCACTGTGTAGATGAAATATGTCTCTTATAAGGTTATTAAGTGGATGAATGTGAAAGTGCTTTCTAATCTAACATGTTGTTTAGATGTTAGTGATTATTACAATAAGATTCAAATATTCTACATTATAGTGAAACATTTAAAGGGAAGTGGCTCTATCAGGAGAAAGGAACATGGCTTTTCCAGAATGGGTAAATCGAGTGCTAGTCATGGCAGGATGCCAGATACCCTGGGGGGAGCTATACCAATGATTAGAATCTGAGGTCAAGACGGAAGTCACTGTATAGACAGGCAGACAAAAGAACACTGGAAATGTTGTGACTTGGTGGTAGCACAGACCCCAAGCAGTTGTAGGTGAAAGAACAGGGTGCAAAGTCTGACTAACAGCAAGGTAAGCTTGCTCCAAGGTCAATGAATCATCCCAGCAGTCACCTCTCAGGCAACTCAATCTGTTTCTGCTATTTTGACGATATTTGGAACTCCACTGAAAGGGATGTAAGGAACTGGATGAGTTTATTGATAAAGGGCTATCATGTTTGTTGCTTAAGATATGCAAAGACAGAAGTAACTGAGCTGAGGTGGGGCTAAGAGGCAGTTGGCGAGGTGACAGATGATAATTATGGTACTATTACTATTAGTGCTGCCACCACCACCACCAACATCAACAACTCTATTTTGACAGTTTACCATGCATTCTCCATCATCTCTGTTAATACTCATGAGAAACTTGTAAAGCATGTATTCTCATTCTATTTTATAGAAAAAAACCATACATCCAGATACATCAAATGACTTGTCTGGGCCAGGTTGACTCAGCTCCTGTGAATCCAGGTCCCCTGCTATTTCAAATAAGATGCCTACCTCTTTATGTCAGGGTGCCAGGATGTCAGGGTGCCATGCAGAGTGGATTTGGGGAACAGACGTTGCTATAGGATACCTTGAATTATTAGGTTGGTGCAAAAGTAATTGTGGTTTTTGCAATTTTTATCCTTTTAGACCTCAATTACTTTTGTACCAACCTAATATTTTTTTCACTTGTGTATTTTCTCCCTTATGAAGTGAAAACTTGAGAGAAATAAACATGATCTTCTCCCTTTTCATTCCATGCAGCTCCAAGGGCAGTATTTGTATCTACTAGACTGGATAAATAAATTTTAGCGATTATTAATATTATAATAAATACTATTTATTAAAAGTTTGCTTCCCATTCAAATAGCTCATTAGCCATTCCTCCCCTCTGTGACAGATATACACAGATTTCACTACTGAACCATTTATTTTCCATATGGCTAGATCCGTCTAGTGCATTCCCTAGCTAGCACATCACAATAAGTCCCATGGCAAGTTGGGAAGTTCCTGAGCATGACCTCTTGTCATCATGTTGCCCATGACGGTGATCCTCTTTTCTATAAACATAGCACGTGGCATATCTAATCTACAATACATTATCCCATTTGTTTTCTTCTCCATTATTCAAACTTAATATTTCAAAATTAAATATTCAGCTTATTAAAGGAAGGAGAGACAGAAGGGAAAGCATCATAAGTTGAATAGGTGAAGAAAAACAAATTAAATAAATATTGGACTTTAAAATATTACTTGCATTCAAAATTAATTTGTGTGTCTCATCTTTACTGACTAGACTATAAGCTTATTCATGGAATGGAAGCTTAGGTGTGACCAGAATGTGGGATCGACACATATTTTTGTTGTTTATGAAGCTTTCTCTGGTAAGGTAAGATCTGTCTGGCTCTCGTCATGTGAGGCTCTGTCTCTCCTTGCCTGATGTTTCAAGAAACTGGGTAGCAAGGGCTTCACACAGTAGCCAGCTAAAATTGACCATGCTGAAACTGATGCCTGCACAAGAAAGCCTTACTCAGTAATTCTCAACCAGCAAGTTATAACAGAAAAACACCACTCATCCTCTCTCTAATGAGATATTAGAACGTCTAGATGGGTGGCATGTTTGAGTTGAAAAAGTTTTCTAGTTGATTCATCTCCCTCTGCCTGTCTTTGCTCTAAGAATTGCTGTCCTCGTGGTTAAGAATATGGTCTTTGGATTCAGTCACTTCTGATTCATATCATAGCCCAGCCACTTGCTATCTCTGTGACTTTGGATGAACTCCATAACCGCTCTGATCATCTTGTTCTTTCATTTGAAAAATGTAGTTAATAATTCCTGAAATACTTAGACAAAATTTACGGAAATATGTGCAAGACCTGTACAGTGAGAAACAAAAGAACATTAAGGGAAATTAAAGAAGACCTAAATATGGGGAGAAGTATATTATATTCATAAATTGGAAGATTTAATATAGTTAAGAGGAATTCTTTACAAAGTGATACGTAGAATCAGTCCAATGCCAATAAAACTTTAATATGCATGCGATGTTTATAGTTGATTCTAAAATTTATAAGGAAATACAAAGGATCTGGAAACAATTTTGGAAAGGAAAATTGAAGATGTGAAGTGTATACCACCTGATGTCAAGACTTACTATAAAACTATAGTAATCAATGAAATGTGATATTGTCATAGTGGTGAATATGTATATCAATGGGACAGAATAGAGTATAGACATATGTTGTCAGTTTATTTTCAACAAAGGTGCCAGGGTAATTCAATGGGGAAAGGATAGTCTTTTTAATGAACTTCTTTTTAAACTGGCACTCTATATGGGGGAAAAAAGAAAAGAATCTCTACCCATACTTTGCAACATATACTAAAATAAACTGGGGATGGATCATAGATGTAAAGGCAAGTGATAAAACTATAAAACACCTAGAAAAAAACATAGAAAAAAAATTTTAATATTGGAATGGATAAAAATTCTTAAGAAAAAAGCATACAAAAAATAGTTGATAAATTGGACTGCATCAAAATTAAAAGCTTCTGCTCTTCAAAAGACACCATTGAGTAAATGAAAAGAAAAGCAACAAACTGAGGAAAAATATTTGCAAAGTCTAACAAAGAACTAAAATTCAGATTAGATCAAATACTCTTACAACTTATTAAAAGACAAACCACTTTCCAAAATGAACAAAAGATTTGAACAGATACTTTTATAAAGAAGATGTATAATGGTCAGCAAACACATGAAAAGACGCTTAACATCATTAGTTATTAGAGAAATTCAAATTAAAAATTAAAATTAAAATACTACTTCACACACACTAGAATGGTTAAAATGAAAAAGATTGACAATACCTAGTGTTGGTGAAGATGTGGAGCAACAGAAATAAAAAGACTCTTATTGTGTGGGTGGAAATGTAAAATAGTAAAATCACTTGGTAAAACAGTTCGACAGTTTCTTACAAAGTTAAATATACCCTTATCATATGCCCAACAGTTCTTCTTTTAGATATATATCCAACAAAAATAAAAACATGTCCGGAAAAAGACGTGTATACAAATCAGTGGCTTTTTTTCTCCTTTGTGACAGCCCCAAACTGGAAACAATTCAAATATCTATTCACAGGTGAATAGATAAACAAATTGTGTTATAACCACACAATGGGATAGTACTCAGAAATAAGAAGGAATGAAATATTGACACAGCAATATTTGTTAATCTCAAAATATAATACTGAGAAAAAGAAACCAGTATTAAAAGAGTATATACTATATAATTCTATTTAAGTGAAATTCTAGAACAGGGAAAAGTAATCCATGTGACGGAAATCAGATCAGTGGTTGCCTGAATGGGAAAACGGGGTAGTGTTGACTTAAAAGCAATCCAAAGGAATATTTTGAAATGTTTTGTTATTTTGATTTCAATGGTGGTTACATGATATATTCACTAATCAAAACTCATCAAACTCTACACTTAAAATGAATGCATATTATTGTTTAAAATTATACCTCAATATAGTTGATTTTAAAAAATCCTGCCTCCTGTAATTGCTGTGAGAAAAAAAATTATAGACAACTATGTGATCTTATATAAATGTGTGTGTGTGTGTGTGTGTGTGTGTGTGTGTGTGTAATACTTGGCAAGTGTCTTGTGTATAGTAACAAAATAAAAATGCATACATACATACATACATACATACATAAATATAGTTCACACTTGAACAATGCAAAGGTTAGGGATGCCAACCCCCACACAGTCAAAAATCCACATAAAAGTTTTGACTCCCCAAGAACTTAACTACAGTTATTGCTCAGTGTCTGTGAGATGTTGTTTCCAAGATCCCTGCATATAACCAAATCCACAGATGTTCAAACCCCTTATGTAAAATGGCATAGAACAATGCATGCAGTCAACCCTATGCATCTGTGGACTACCAACTGCAGATGGAAAACATATTTTCCATCTGCAGTTGGTTGAATCTACAGATGTGCAACCCAGGTATATGAAGGGCTGACTGTATATTTATTGAAAAAAATCTGCGTATAGGAGTACCTGTACAGTTCAAACCAGTGTTGTCCATGGGTCAAATATATTTAATCAACTCACAACAGTAAGAATATACTGTTGTCATCAGGAGAATTTGAAAGAAATACAGAAATGTAAGCTATGATCATTATTGAGTGCCGGAAGCTTATAGACAAAGACTTTGGTAAAACAAACAAGATACTTTGTTAGTATAACAATCTTTTAAGTTCTTCAATGACAGCTGGTCAATATTAGTGAGAGAAAGGTTTGTTGGTCTTTTAAGTGCTTCATTTTGAAGCATCTGGAAGACACTCTTTACTATGCATTGATGTCATATCCATACTAAGAACATGGGTATAATGACTTCAGGTACACTCATGTACCACCAAAATGGAGGTAGAAACTTGGGAGTTGGCCAGCAGTGAGAAGGGATGCTAGACACCTTTCTGAGGCCACCCATCCAGAGAAATAGAGTATGGATTTGTACCATCTTCTGGGGTCTGTATACTTATGATAGGCTAATAATGAGATTGTTTTGAATCTGGTAATGGACTTGACTCATGTGCCTTCCTGAGCACTACCTACAATATTATACTTAGGGAAAGAACAAAAATATGCAACATGTTTATACAATGGCTTCAAAAATATTTGTAGTTTTAGTAGTTCAATGTTTAACATGTCTTCAGAGTTGATTTTCTACTTAAAATCATCTAACCATTCAACCAACCAACCAACCAACCAACCAACCAACCAACCAACCAACCATAACATAAAAAGCAGGTGCTGTCTAAAGCAGCAGAGATGGCTAAACTGCCCTGAAATGGTAAGATCAGCATGGAGAGGTTGTAGAGATTTCATTAGGAGGCAGATCAGGTAGGTTAGTGAAGAATATGAAAACTATGTTGAATGAAGAATTAATGAAAAGAGAAAGTTCAGATATTTGAAAGTCTGTTACATAGAAAAGAAAACAGAATTTTTCTTAGTATCTCTCAAGGCTGCCAACAAAGCCAATGGGTAGAAATTACAAAGTGGAAGATTTGGGCTTAAACCATTGTGTCATAATGGGTTTTCAGATGTTTTGCCTCTGTTGGCGTATTTCAGGGGACAGGGAGAACTCACTTCACCACAGCGTAGCTCAGTCGTCAATGAACGGCTGTAGTTAACAGTGGGAAACCATTTCATAGCGAAGAGAGTAGACTCTAGAGTCTGAAGTCCATCTCTGTCATGTACTAGCTACATGGCATTGGACATGCTGCTTAACCTTTCTGAGTTCATTTTTCCCAACATTAGAACTGTACTTATAACATTTTTTATGAAGAACTAATACATAGATGGTACTTAGAACAGGATCTAGCACTTAGTAAGTGTACATTAAATGTTAACTACTAATTACAATTATTACCTTTCTGGGAAATTGAGGTGTTGATTTCTGTGTGAAGTGGGAGGCTGGGCAAGATAATCTCTAAAATTTCTTCTAATTCTATGTTTCAGTAGATTCAGTATATTGGGAAACAGACTTATTTTTAGAGGTTTGAAGATCATTGGAAAGTGACATCCAGACTTGAATGTGGAATTCGCTTCCATAAAGATTTTGACATGTCATTTAAGTATGACATCACATGAATTTTCAGACCACTTAAAACACTTGCAGATGAGCCTCGCTTTTCTCTCCAACAAGTCCTTTATCTACACTCCTGGGTCAGTTTTCACGTGTGAAAATGTCAGTGAAAAACAGAGTGGGACACAATGCTTTTTTCCATTTTTTCCCCAAGCATTTACAAAAGTATGGAGGGCATAGTTATATGCTATGAGTTTATTAGAACATATTGACTAAAAGTCTAAAATAGATAGATTGCTAATCAACTATAAATGAAAAAATATTTATCAAACACATGCTATGACATCAGCATTGTGCTAAGCATTGGAAATCATACTCTTCATTTAAAATCCAAATTAAATATGACTTAAAAATCTGATCCTGATGTATATCCTTACCCATTGCTGTATAACCAAGCACCCCCTCTCCTCCTCCCCCAAATTGATGAATTTTTGTCTTGGACAGCCAAGCAGTTCTTCTGGTCTTGGTTGTAGTCAGCTCCATTTTCGGTTAGGCAGCTGTGTCAGAGAGTGGGTTGGATGTTGGCAGTGCTTATTGGGTGACTGGGGCACAGATCTGTTATTTTTCATCTGGCTAGCTTGGGCTTGTTCTCATTGCAGAAACGGGTTCAAGAGAAAGAGCAGGATGTGCAAGGCCTCCAGAGACTAGGCTTAGAACTGGCACATCATCCGTTTCACCAAACCCTGTTGACCAAAGCAAATGACAAGCCTTGCCCAGATTCACGAGGTGGGAAAATAGATTCTACCTCTTCATGGCAACATCTGCAAATTTACATTGCCACGAGCATAGCTACAGAGAGGCCAATAATTGGGGCCATCAGTGCAATCAGTCTGCCATAAAATGCAATCATTAAGTAGATGAGAAATGCTAATATAACCCTCTTATAGAGTCAGACACTCTGCAAGATGTTGTGAGATTGTAGTCACTGTACAAAGTTTCTTGGAAGTGATGCAAAGGTGAACCATACTGGGGTTCTGTCTGTCTTTATTTTTACTTAATGTTCCCAACAGATGTTCAATAAGCTGACAAAGATATAAAAATTTTAAAACAGCAGATGATATCAATTATGAAATTATAGTGTCCAGAGTAATTTAACCAAGAGTGTCAGAGTAAATAGCCAACGATGTGAGTGTTCTAAGATTAATTACATAGTGTGAGACCAGGGACGTCTGTTTACAGACAAGGAGTTAAACTCACAGCAGCTCCAGAGAAGACTTTTGAATTAATGACTAATTTCAAACAAAGCATATAATGTCACCACTTGAAATGTTTCAACAATAATTCAAATGGTTTAATTCTAAGCCACTTATGATTAAATTTCAAATATGCTGAGGTATTATTAGACATTTATGGGAAAAATCATTTTTCCCCCTGCAAATTAAATGTTCTTCTTTGACAGTGATTCAAGTTATGATGGGGATTCTTGTTTCCTTTTAATTATAGCCCAAACACTTATATGGATAAAGTGGCAATATGATCACTATTTCATTTTGGAGCCATTATTACTGAAATGCAAAATATCTCAATCTCTAGCCCTCTCCCCCTCCCTCTAGGTTTTCTTTTTAATCCCATAAAAGCATCTGTCTTTGATTTCAAGTGGAGTACCTGCTGTGCAGGATGCAATGCAAATCCAATTTGTGTGTAACAAAACCAAATGGGCTGAAATGAACTCTGCATTTTAAAGATGTTTTTGTTTAATCATCACCATCACTCGTCTTTAATGAATGCATAATCAAGTTAAACTTCAGGCATGAACTGGAATGATTCTTCTTAAGACAGAGAAAGCAAATTCCTGTGATATCCCTCATTGCTGATCTGCCTCCTATCCCTGGGATGGCAGGAAAGAAAGAAGAAAGGTCTTCAAATGCATTTTATGGCAAACGGTTGAGAACCATGGCGTGAGCAGCAGCACTGCTCATTTGTTTCTCTTTCCCTTGTCCCAGAAATTATTGTAATAATTGTTCAGAGCAAAGAGTGAGGATGCGGCATTCCTGGGTTCTCATTTCATCCTCTTCCATTTTTCTGCATTTCACAGAAGATAGGAGGTGTAATAAAGTCCTTCGGGAGTTTAGAGGAGGATGCACCACAAACCTTTTCTGTGCCATGCATCATGTAGCCTAATTGTTGGAGTATAATTTCCTAAGTACAGAGGATCTTTCTGGTAATGAAACTTCTGTGGTTCTTTCATGTAGAAAGAGAGAATCTTCTACAAAGACATCAAGGTGTCAGATGGTTTAATATATTCATAATACTGGACAAATAGATTAATTACAAACAAGGAAATGGGATGAGAGAATGTTGTATAATGTCAGACCCTTGGAGGTCATCTAATCTACTCATTTTACAGATGAGAAAGCCAAGTTTCAAGTGTGCGCTGAGTAATGTGGGGTCAGATGGTTAACGAGTGGTTGAGTCAGAGCTGGAACACTGGTCTCTTGATCCTCAGTCTTTCCAAAGCAATTCTAACATATAACATTGTGTTACTACAAAACAGAGATGGCTGACCTCAAAGAGGAAATATATTTTAGAGGAATCATTAGGTGATGAACTGTCAGCATGAGCTTGGTATTGAAGGCGAATGTGGTTTTTCCTCACTGAAAGATTTCAATTTCCAAATTGCCTAGCTGGTCAATGAGACCTCTTGACCTCTCAAACTTTTTCATTTTTTTCATGCTGTCAAACGGACGACTCCTTCAACATTGATGTACTATGCACACCCTGGGGCCAGAAGGTCATCCATATAAATGGATTGAGTCAAACAGTTTATTATATTGAGGGTTTTTTAAAAATAAGTTAATATCGTCATGTACTTTGGTTTAATGTGGTGGATAATTTTGAGCAGTGGACAATATATGACCCAGTTATCCAAAAATATGATTTTTTTGGAAGATACACTTGCCAATTGAACTCTAAATACAAGTATGCTGGCTACCAAAGCATCCCACTTCTAATAATTTAAAAATTATCAAAACCAAAAATGTCTTAAGACTCTTTGCAACACAAGAGTTTATATGAAATCATAACATATCGTTATAGTGATATTTCAAGTTGTTATCAACCTATGTGGCCACTGGATGTCCCCACTCTTCCTCAGATGCAGCTGAGGCATCACTTAACTGGCAGTGATAAAAACAATGCATTTTGCTGGGAACCTTTAGAAAAAGATTCTGTGTAAGTCCTAGTGTGCTTAGCAGCATAGCCTGCCCCTGGCAACTGCAGGATAGGATAGAAATGGGTGACTCAGAGACTGAGTTCTGTGGAAGGAATTCTTTGGGTCATATCACACTGTGTCATTGCATCTTTAGTTCCATAATCCTCTCCAATTCTAGTTTTTCTAAAAAGCTCTAAAAAAGAAGTTAGTCGGAGGATACGGCTGTTATAATTTCTGCAGGCGAAACAAGTATGAGTTGGGAAGAATAAGAACATGGAAGCATGCCAACCTGGCAAAACACATGAAAAACTCCTTCATGGGATAGAAGGTATATGGGATTCTTTAGCATGGTAAAAGCTCTGAATTTTTATCACTCATTTATTCTGAGCAGTTGTCCCTACCCAGGTAATAGTGATAGTGCAATTGAGTGAATATTGGACTTAGAGTTAGGAGGCCAGGATTTGAATCTTATTTCTATTATGTACTTGCTCTGTGACGTTGGACAAGCATACTTTGTTTTTCTGAACCTCGGGCCCTTGCTTGTAAAATAGGGATAATAGTACTGTCCTCAGATTTGTCGAGAAACTGAAGTAATATTTTATATATATCAAAGAGCCTAGAACATAGTGGTTACAGAATAAATGTCAAATATATTAGGAATTTGGAAGGCAATTAAAAAAGGATTTTATATCTTAAAAAATCTTTGGTCTGGTTAAAATGGGAAATAGAAAGATTTAGTTTTACTTACAATATATTTTATGATATACTCAGAGTTAATGAAAATATGTTTAACTACATCAGCTCTTCCTTTTGTGTGGAGGGAGGGAGATGGTCCAGAGGGGAGAATTATGCACAGCTACTGAATGCTTCATGGAAAACAAAACAAACAAACAAAAAACAAACAAACAAAAGAACTCTTGGAAGATGGAACCCTCTTAAAAATAAAGTGCTACAGACAGTTAATTCTTAGGATTTTATAAAGAGGGAAGGAGAGTGCAAATTAAATGAGTTGCTTTACTGATGAAAAGCTGAAGCACAGAATGCTGTAGAAAGTTGAGGAAAACTGATTTTGTATCATCAATCACATGGCTATGTAGAAGTCAAATTCAGAGGGCAAAGTGTAGTAGAATTTAGGTCATTTGTTCTGGAGCCATCATCTGAAACAGAGAATATGGAAAACTGAGAAATTTTCCTTTCTGGGTAATTTCAATCAGGCTCCCAAATGAAGTCTTGTTTCTCTAATTCCATTCTACCACCAGACTTGTTTTCATTTAGGGAAAAACCATAGAGCTTGCTTGCAACTGAGGAGCAGTCTCCGCACACAGTTCCTGCTGGGAAAACAGTGTTGGAGCCCATCTTCTGGGAGAGCGCCTGTGCTCACTTCCAAGCATTGACTACCAGGCTACTAATCAGTACTTCTTAGAGGAGGAAGCCAACTCCTTTTTTGGGTTATGCGTTCTCTACAATCTCATCAATGTTTCTATATGGTTTAGGGAAAAAAAAGATCAGATAGTACTTCTGACATCGGCAGCTTAAATGAAAGTTAATTCAGATTCAGAAATACTGTGTGATCTAAATGAGGGTAAGATTCAAAGGCTTTCCTTCGCTTTGGCTTGATTGAGAGTGATTCTAAACTGATGAGAGGTTTGGTAGTTCAGGAATTGAGTGAATGAAGAAATCATACTAATCAGGGTCCATGGCTGAGACACAATTCTTGTAAATTGGCATTGGCTTGCCCATTGAGAGCTTTCATTCATCATATTTCGTAAAAAGAATCCACCCACAATGTAACCATGCAAGATGCTTGTGCGGCAAATTACGGGCTCTGCTGCCTTTAAGATCTTTGGACAGAATGAGTAAACATGCAATAACATAATCATGAGTTAACCAAGAACTGGGGTATGTCTCACTGATGGTTTCCCTTTTTTGGAAACTAATACTATGTCTTGATTATGTTATTGCATGTTTACTCATTCGAGAAATGCCAATGGAAAAAAATAATTGCCCATTGTGAATAAAAAATGTGCCCTTTATATTAGTTTTCCAGTTTGGGTAATAAGCTTGACTTTATCTATGCAGACTGTTTCCCAACATCCTGCTGTCATCTAGCTGTTTGTTGTTTGAAAGACCACTGAGTAAATGAGGAAAAGGTAGGAGAATTAAACTGTAACCTAATTAGCTCTAACTAGCTGAGGTAACCAATCACAGAAGTCTAAATTGAGCGCAAAGTTTTGTATGGGATCAGAATCATCTAAGGTGCTTGTGTAGAAAACAGTCTTGGGCATCTTCCTTGGCAATTTTAATTCAGGGGATTTATGGTAGGTCAAGAATCTGCATTTTTAATAAGCATTACTGGTGATTCATCCTCAGATGGTTCCTGGGCCAAACTTTGAGAAACAATGGTTAAATGATGCCTGAATCATTTGGATTCATTGGAGACTAGCTGGGATGCTATGAGGAAACAAAGCTTTACCTTCCTCCCAAGGGAAAAGAAGCAGTAGAGCCCAGGAAACTGAGGGAGAAAAGGAGACAGGGAGGAAATGAAGTTGGTTAGATGTCTGTAGTATTTACTGCTATCATACACCCTGGGAAATGTATGGAGGCTTTCTCTCACAGTTAGATAAATATCACCATTGTCTAGTTAGGACTGTGGGCTACACGTAGTTTGGAGGGCAGAGGAGCCAAGAACATGGACGCTGGGATCAATTTGTCTAGGTCTGACTCTTGGTTCTGCCACTTATTAGCTGTGTGACTTTGGGAAAGTCACTTAATCTCTAAGTGCCTGTGTAGCCTTGTCTGTAAAATGGGAATTATAATAGTACTTATCCCATAGAGTTATTGTAAGGGTGACATGACTGAATGTATAAAAAAGTGCTCAGGGGCAGTCGCATGGCTCAATTGGGTAGAGCATGAGCTCTGAACAACAGGGTTGCCATTTCAATTCCCACATGGGTCAGTGGGCTGCACCCTCCACAACTAGACTGAAGACAACAAGCTGCCGCTGAGCTTCCGGAGGGGCAGCCAAATGGCTTAGTTGATTAGAGCGCAAGCTCTTAAGAACAAGGTTGCCGGTTCAATTCCCACATGAGATGGTGGGCTACGCCCCCTGTAACTAAAGATTGAAAACAGCGACTAGACTTTGAGTTGAGCTGCACCCTCCACAGCTAGATTGAAGGACAACGACTTGGAGCTGATAGGCCCTGGAGAAACATACTGCTCCCCAATATTCCCCAATAAAATTTATAAAGAATTAAAAAAAAGAAAAAGGAAAAATGCTCAGAACAGTGCCTGGCCCTTAGTGATAGATACAAGTTAGCTATCATTACTCTTCCAAGTCAGTGCTTTTCTGGAAAGAAAGGGGATGCAGGTAGAGACAGAAAATGAAGCAATGGAATAAGGTTATTCAGAATTAAAAAAAAAAAAAAATGTAGAGCTTGTGAGCCCTTAAATTGTGCCATGCCATTTTTGTGACTGGACTTCACCATTTTAAGATAGCTCTATCTTGTAAATTGGTATTTGAAAATGTGTGTATTTGAACTTCTTGTTTTGATTTTGCTTTGCTTTTTGGGAAAGTCCCAAGAAGAAAAATTCCCATGTTGATGTAAAAGAATTAATGCCCTAGAACATTAATTCCGGGGCTTGAGGGAGTCTTGGAAGTAAAATTTTGCCTATAGATACTTAGGTGCACTTGTGGAAACCAGGTGAAAAATTTTTCCCAACTGAATTCTGTGACAGTACTGAGCCACTTAAAAGGTTCCCAGTCATCCTCTGAGAGCCAGTGTACCTATGGCCGCTTCCTGACCCCACTTTCTATGACCCAGGTGTGGGTTTTTAGCCCAGGGCAGCTTTGCCCCCTCCTTCTCTGGGGGCATTTGGCAATATCTTGAAATATTTTTGGTTGTCACTAGTGGGTACCACTGGAATCTAGTGGGTAGAGGCCAGGGATGCTGCAAAATAACCTACAATGCAGAGGATAGCCACTTCCAACAAAGAATTATCCAGTCTAAGATGCCAGTAGTGTTGAGGGTGAGAAACCCTGCCCTGGAGGTAATGTCAGTAGAAGCTCAGCTGGAGACTAGAGGCAGATCTGGGGAAGGTGGGCACTAAGTGAGGAGGGGCAGAGCTGGGGGCAAGGGAGACACCACTCCTTTCCTTCCTTTAACAATAGCAGGGGCTTGCTGTCAGTGCTGTGCCAGATGCCAGTGGCAACTAATCTTCATTTATGTATAGAGATATTCCTACCAATACTCTTTTTGGGTCTTCATGGCTTGGTACTATGGGGTACACTTCTGTCGAGTTGAATTTTACCACTTACCCCACTCATAGGTCAAATATTAGTTAGGCTCACTTAAAATTTGAATGTTTGATTCATAGGCAGACAGATTTAAATTTCTTTGTCTATAGCATAGACTTTATCAGGGGAGACATTTCCTCACTTGGGTAATGGAATCCTTATAATAAGTAGCACTAATTGAGAATCAAGGAGGCAGTTTTGGTAGAAAGGCTGACAACTAATTCACTCATTGTGGTGACCTAGGGGACTAGTCTTGCAGTCCTCATTTTGTCACATGGATGAAGAAGAAGGAGGCAGAAGTGAATGAGATTATTAAATTGTTTTTCAAGAAGCATTACATTTGTTGTAAACAATCAGGAAAATATGTATTTGGGCCAAATGCCGTGAACCAAACACACACACACACACACATACACTTCTCTCAAAGAGAATCTGATCTCTACTTAATTATAGATAGAGATCAGAGGGTCAGCAAGATTATTCTTTGAATAATATATAGGTTCTGTTTAGTAGCCTGGGGATAGGATCACATGTGTCCCAGTCATGTCCCTAGAGTGTCTTTGTGTGACTCCTACTTAACTTTTCTTCAGTTTCTCCATTATTAAAATGACCTAAACTTTTATTGTTTTCTGTTCTGTGAAAACTCTTCCTTCCCTCTGGAGAACTACATTTGAAAGTGAGGTCAACATCAGAAAGAACTGTGAAATTTAGAGAGATGTGAGTTCATTAGCTTTCTAGAGTTATATCTTAGTTATCAGGAAATAGAATGAGTATGAGAAAGTCATTTAGATGAGAACATTCCTTTTTGATGAATCACAGATGAGAAAAAAAAAATCAATGAAAAAAAAACTGGAAGAGCTAGGTTACTTGCTATAGAAAATGAGGTATAAGACTTTGGCTTTGTCATATAGACCTAGGGAATAGATGCCAATCGAAGTTTGCAGGATTTTGAGTTTCTCTCTTATATTTCTCATGAGAGTACAGAATAAGAAGTGGTGTGGATTGTATGAGGGCAAGTTTTCCATACTCCAGGACAAATGTGGCAGATGCCAAAGCTATGAGAATATCAGTAATCTCTGCCCTGTTGTTCTTGTGATTTTTTCATGAGGAGTAAAAAGAAAGAATTGTCTGGATTCTAGTTCCAGCTTTGTCAGTCACTAGCTGAAAAAAGAAAAAAAAACTTTCTTCATATGTCAAGAAGAAGGGATTGTGCTAGATGACATTTGAGTTCCCATGCGGAGCTAAGTTTCTGTAAAACTAGACTCCATGATGTTTCAAGAACACAAATTCAATCCCCAAAACTTTTTATGACAGAAATTTCTATGAGAAATAGAGTAACATTTCTGTAATTTATATCCCTGTAACTCCCAGTTCTGAACAAGATCTCAAGCTCAGACTTTCTCCTGGCCAAATTCATCATCAGAATTAAATTACTGCTAGTGAGTTCCAACCTTGAGTCTAAGCTGCTGTCACTGGAGACAGTTGGACATGTCTCCTTTTGGCAAAATAAAGCCAGTGAGATCACTCACCAGGAGCCTATTTGTACAATAGCCCTGCCAACTCTGTGTATTCTCTGTCCAAGGAAGAAATTCTTAGAGAAGAGAGTTCTAGGCACCCAAGCTTGCTCTAACTACTGGCCTTGGTAGTTGAAAGGGTTTTGAAAACATAATGGTGCCTATTATTTCTATTTGCCTGTTTCCACTGACATCTCCACAAGACCTAAAAGTGTGTGTCCTCTGTTTTTGGTAATGGGGGGCGGGACAGAGCACAAAACGGGCAAACTGTTTGGCAGGGAAAAAGTGTGACTTCAGCGAGTTGAAGGCTTCAGAATACAGAATCTAAGAAGCTTTAACAAAGTAATAATGTCAGGAGCTGTCAAGACACCTAGAGGCTCCAACAAGGGTATCTGGTAATGGTGTTACCTGGGTGGGGTGGTCTCGGGTATACTGGAAAGCAGGACTCTTACAGTAAGTGGCTTCACTGTGGATACATGCTGTAGCTGTGCCAGCAAGAGCCTCTTGAGTGTTTTTTTTTTAGTGAGTATGTATGTGTGTGTGGGGGGGTGGGACACGATGACGTGTACACCACATGGGGTGGAGAAGACTCTTCCATGAGAACTTGTGAGGCCCCCAAGGGTGAGACTTTGAGTAGGGCAGATGCTCCAACAATTCCAGGTCCAGGGGTGAGTTGGATAGACTTGGTGTATAACTGGAAATATGACTCCCTGTTTTCACTCTCCCTCTTTTACCTCTAATAGCCCTCCACCCCAAGCTCCTCTCACCACTGCCTCTCTCTGTCCCCCAAATGAAAACTACTTAGAAGTGAAATCTCACGGGAAGTCTGAACAGAACAGAGCGAAAACAGTTACAGTAGTGGGTACTGCAGTGTTTGAAAGCAGTTCTTACATACAAGTTAGAAATAGAAATGACATTTTGGGGTCCAGGATAATTTGATGGTAAATTTGTGTTGATAATGGTAATGCTAAAGGAAAATGCTAAAAGAAGCATCCAAATGGAATATCCTGGGACACGGAGGTGAGTAGAGACAGATAATGGTTAAAGGTACATTGAGTTCTGATGCTATTATGACCTTTCTATAGCATCATATCAGACTGGTTTCATGGCTTTATGTCCTGCGCAGTTGCACAGGACCTGTGCTCAGAAGGACATTGTACTTGGTTTAATGTTCAGCTGTTGCTGTCTTGAAACTCTTACTACATTTTATGTTTGAACTTGTGTTTTGTAAGTGAAGTTCAGTGGGACGATAAAGCATGCTTGTGAACAGAGGAGTACATGTAATATGTGTCTGCCATTCCTTGTTACCTCACTTGCATATAACATTCATGATGAACCAAAAGCACAGAATTCCAGTGTACCCCAGAATATGTAGAGGTTCAGTGAGACTCAAAGAGAGTACAGGGTAAGCCCGTCATGTTTATGACTGAGTAAGCATGGGTGCTAGCAGTCCTGAGAGGCCATGCTTTCCCTTTGAATCAGAACTTGCTTTGAATGCAGAAAGAAGTCAGTGACATTCTAAGAAACACAAATGACCAGAGCACCCTGTCAGAGCTTCTCTTACTTGTGTGTAACTTCCCTGTATTAGTCAACCATTTATACTGAAAATTATGACGTAGGTGAAAGGGGAAAGAGAGGACAACCTTCGGTACTGTTTCTGTTCAGTCCTTCCATACTCATCAATAAATCTGGGGTAGCAAGTGCAGGGAGAATATGGATGCATCAAGAAGTGAAATAAAAATAGTTGAGTGAGTTTCTGCAGTGTTTCCATTGTTCTGGTAAGAATGACATACATATGCAAGTACAGGCTACAAAATATGAATTGTGCGATCTTGGTGATCCTGCATGTGAGTTAAATGCGCTCACATTTGCATTTAAAACTAGCATTGCATAATATAGAGGTGAATGGTAAAATTCATGGTAATAATTTAACATTTAAATGTTTTCTTTTCTTAGAATCATTTAAATAGCAAAACAAATAAAAAAAAACACACCAACCAACCAAACAGAAAAACCACTCCAAAAATCCAAGCAACAAAACCACCATGACAAGTCAGAGGAAGGCTCGAGAAGAAGGAAAGAAGCCTAATGTTTTAGTATCTTAAGTGGCAGTTTTTACCTGCATTTTGAAGCAGAAGCATGATATTTGCATTTTTCACTGGATTCTGCAAATCATTTATTCAGTCCTGCAAGGGACTTGTGTTAGTTTCCTGGGGCTGCTATAACAAAACACCAGACTGGGTGACTTAAACAACAGAAATTTATTTTCTCACAGTTATGGAGGCTAAAAGTCCGAGATCAAAGTGCTGTTAAGATTGATTTCCTCTGAGGCCTCTCCTTGGCTTGCAGATAGCTGCCCTGTTGCTGCCTCTTCACTGGCCGTGCCTCCGTGCACACTCATCCCCGGTGTCTCTCCTGTGTGTCCACATTTCCTCTTCTTACAAGGACACCAGCTAGACTGGATTAGGGCCGACCATAGGACCTCATTTAACCTTAATCATCTCCTGAAAGGCCCCATCTCCACACAGACTCACATTCTGAGATACTGGGGGTTAGGGCTTACACATATGAATTTTGATGTGATACAATTCAGTCCATGACTAGACTTTGCAATAGCATGAGCCAGTACATTGCCTTTGTCTTTACATGAGGTGTCTTGGGCGGCCTGTAGATGGTGCATTAAACAACTGAGAATGTGCAGATGATGAGCTGCTTGAACGAGGAGACACAAGCTGCCCACGCGGACTTGGTCAGTAGCTCCCTCAGCATCTGAGCTCCCACTCTGGGGAAGTGAACACCCCTGGGTCGTTTTCATTGAAGGCGTAGTTTCAATACACTCACTCAAAGGGAGTAAAATCATAAGATTTATTAAAGATCACAGAAACAGGGTGGCATGGGGGTGAGGTTGGCGACTGCAATGAACCTGGGGAAGGGCAGTCCTTCATCCCAGGTCATGACTGAGCAGGAGATAGAGAGCAGGGTAGCAAGAACCTATTACTTATAGGTGGTTAGGGCGGAGGTCACTAACTTTTCTTGAGCTCAACTCTAAGTATTATTTTAAAAAGTATCCTAGGATACCCTACCAAATCTTTATGGACAGTGTAGATGCCTGACCACTGCAGTGTACACTTGACGCTGAAGTTGGTTAATACTGAATGTCAACTGTAATTATATATATATATATATATATATATATATATATATATATATATAATTATTAGATTCAGGTGTACAAAACAATGTAATAGTTAGACATTTACACCTCTAAAAAAATGATAACCCTCCTCCCCCAATCTTCTACCCCTCTGACATTGTATATAGCTGTTACAGTTCCACTGATTCTATTCCCTATGCTGTATATACTCATATATATATATATATATATGTTGAGTATATATGAGTATATATATATATGTTGAGTATCTGAATATATATTTATATATATATGAGTATATACTCAACATATATATATATCCAGATTCTGGGTGTGAGCAGAGCTGTCATACTGTAAAATGCCTAGGCAGCAATTAAAAATAGCTGTTTTCTCCTCATGTCAAATTAGGTCATTTGTTTTTGTTTGTTTTGGTTTTCTGTTTTCATCACTAGAACTTGAGTCTAATTGAGACTGCTTCCCAGTGCAGCCTCTCAGCGCGTACTCCTCGGTATTCTGATCTCCGTGACAAAATATTTCTTTTTATTAGTTTCAGGTGTACAAAACCATGTACTGGTTAGACATTTGTACCCCTCACAAACTGATAACTCCCCTCCCCGAATCTACTACCCCTCTGACATCGTATGTAGCTGTTACAGTTCCACTGACTCTATTCCCTATGCTGTACTCCACATCCTGTGACCATATATATATATATTAAATTATGGTTGACATTCATTGTTATTCAGCTTCAGCCTCAGGTGTACAGGTCAGTGGTCAAGCATCTATACTGTCTATGAAGTGATCTCCCTAATAAGACAAGTGCCCGTCTGATGCTCTTCAAAATCTTTACAACATTATTGATTATATTCCCCAAATTGTCTTTCGTATCCCCGTGGCAATCTTGTGGTTACCGATTTGTGCTTTCTAATCCCTTCATGTTCTCCCTCATACCCACCCCCAACCCATCTAGCAACCCTCAATTTTTCTCTATATCTCTGAGACTGTTTCTGATTAGTTTGTTAATTTATTCTATGCTTTAGAGTCCACAGATAAGTGAGATCATATGGTATTTTTCATTCTCTGTCTTATTTCACTTAGCATAATGTTCTCTAGGTCCATCCATATCATTGCAAGTGGTAAGATTTCATTCTTCTTTATGGCCAAGTAATACTCCACATGACAAAATATTTTTAATGTTCTCAAGAGACCTGGAAATGAGGGAAGAGAGACAGATAAAGTTGCCGCGAAGTGCAGCCAGGTGCTTAGGAAAGTATAGTTTCACACTTTGTGCATGAAGCTCTGAAAATATCAATGGTAATGGAGATCAGATATCAGTCAGCCCCTTCATTGGCACAGATAATAAAAGAGAGTTTGGAGAAGTCAAATCCAGATAGCTTGGGAAGCAAGTACTATAGTAAACCCACCTCTTCTGATGCCTATGTTAGGATTCTTTTCATCCTATTGAATGGTATTTACCTCAGTTGTCCATAATACAAAGATGAAGGGAATAATTTTTATCCCTGAATTTGCTCATCTTTGTGATAAAAAACTCACCTCTCAGGTGGTGTTTGCAATTTTTTTTAAAGCAAAAGATCATTTGAATGAGATATGTACCGATATACCAAGATGCCTGGCTAAATTCAAACCAGCAAAATATATGCCACAAAAGAGTGTTTTCTCATTTTTAACAACTTATTTTATAGAAGTAATGCAAATAAATGAATTTCTTATTCAGGAAAAATCACTAATGCTACAATCTAAACTGAGATCTTTGTAGATGTGACTTCAATTGCAGTATGTGCGAGGTAATCAATAATTATAGAAGGCAACTTCTCTAAGGCAGTATTGGGCTTCAGAACCAGGATTGAGATTTAAAATTTAGAACACCCTCCACCCATCCCTGGAGTCAATTCCACATGCACAGCATAGACTTTGGTCTCAAGAACAAACAGGGAGCAGAAAAAACACTATTTTACTTGCACAATTTTCTAAAGAGGAATCATGTACAGGGTGGATGGATATTTTTTATTTATTGAATGTTCTCAGCATTTCTCATTGGTGTCTCTAAGCAGCGGAACTAAGATCAATATGAAGACATAAAGTTGCAAGATGGGAATGAAAAATGAGATTAAGAGTAATGCTTGTAAAAATGCAAAGATCCTTGTAGAGAGACAGTACAGGCTGCATGACCCAGACTCCCTCACGCTCTCCTCTCTTCTTACCTGATAGCACTTACGCTGCAGCTTCCTTGAAAAAGCTCTTTCCAAGATGTGGAGAAATAGAAGGCATTCTGGAGATTGAGACAGTGACAGAGAGCATACGATTTCAAGGAAAAAAATGATAGTTCAGTCAAAGTTGAGATGTTTGTCACTGCCCTAAGTACCCATAACTACAATGTGGCTGTGTTTTGGATTGGTTTTTGTTTTTCACATATATACAACTACATCCAAATGAATATTTTCATTCAAAATAGTCACCTTGACAACACATGTATTACAAAACAATAGCCATTGCTTCAAACATCTTTGGAATTGCCTTTATTCTTTGAATATATTCAGAGCTAATAAACATGTATTTGTTGAATTTTGGAAACTGCTAGAAGCCTGCAGGTGCCAAGTTTGGTGAATAAAGCCATGATTTAAGTGAATCATTTTTTCTTCTTTTTTTCCCACTCTCTTTCTTTTACGATTGGTAATCAAACATGAAGAATCAATATAAACTAATGGAATTGATTTTCTTGTATGGTTTGTACAATGATGCTGAAGGTTTAAGAAAGAGTTTGAACAATGACAGCACCGTAAATAGAACCTCCCAAGGTAGATATTCTGAAAGTTCCAATATTCAAGTACATTTGGTTATGTTTGTAAACACACACACACACACACACACACACACACACACACACAGTTTGTATTGTAGTATTTTCAAATATCATGGTTGTGTAAAAAATGTAACTTTATTTTATATACATTCAAAAGCACTATTACTCTTTTCTTATAAACAACAAATCTAAGTCAATTCTGAGTTTCCTCTAGCTCTGGTTTAAGTTCTACCAAGTCATAATTTCCCCTTTTTCCTGGAACTAATCTAAGCTGTAAGGTTTTCACAGTCTCACAGCAATAGTGAAGAGATAGTACTTACTCCTTGATCTTTGCTCATCCTGCACTGGTCTCCCCTGACATGTGCAATTTACCCATTTGGTCCTCCATGGTGCTTCCTGCTGTGTGCCCCTCATCATGCCTGCAGGGCCCACTGGGCTCTTGTGTTCTCTCTCTTACTTTTCATTCTCCTCTCTCTTTTAGAGAATAACTTCTGTAAACCAAAAAAGGTGGGAACAACGGAAGGGTCAGTGTATCTCCCACACCTTTTGAAGTGCTGGGGACTTGGAGAAATCTTGGGACCTCTGCCCCAGACATTTCTTAAAGTTATTCGGCTCTACTGCTGCCTTGCTTTAGTGGCATAAAAGAAAAGCCCTATAAAGATATGCCTGGGACAAAAGGATCTCTATGAATATTTGTTGATTGGCTAAACTGAACGTACATGCTATATCCCAGAGTTCCAGAAGGGAAGTAGGGAGTCAGTTTTCCCTTCTTTTGGATTCCCCAAATTACCTAAGGATTTGATTCTCTTCTCCACTCTCTTTGAAACTAATCCTCAAATGGAAGTGGAGAGAAGAGGATGAGGCCCTTTCTAAAAGGCCTCAAAAGAGTAATTCTAGATCTCTAAGGACTTCCTATACCAATGTATTCACTTGAGGAGGCTGCCAAGTGTCCCATGTTGTTTGGTTAAATTATACTCATCTTTTAGACTTTAGCCAAGACCTACCTCTTGATTCTTCTTTGGATTGTGTGGCCCATGAGGAGTCTTTTCTGTCTTCATCACCTTTGTATTAGTAGGTATTATGCCTGGCATATCAGCAGTCAATACATATCTTTGAAACAATGTGAACATGGATAATTGAACTATTTGAATCAAGCTATATTGACATTTCAGAGGGTTACTGGTGAATAAAGCCATGATTTTGCTAGTTCAGTCATCTCAGAAGACTGAGAGGGAGTACCAATCTAGCTCTGGCTGCATCTTTACAAATCTGGAGATAGTGACTTAAGAGGGAAAGGTTACTATTCCCAAGTAAACATTCCTTGTACAGCCCAAACTTAGAGAGATGATCTGGTTTTAGGATGTAATTTATCTAACTTTTCAGATAGTTGGTCAAAAAAATTTTTTTGCACACATTTAAGGTCCTATTAGAGTGCTTTGGCTCAACTTGAGATGTGACAAAGTCTGTACCCATATGTAAATTTCTGGTTATATAACTGATAATCCATTTCTTACAGTTCAGATTCCTCAGTGACCATAAATGACTTTGAAAAGAAAAGTAATCGTCACCAACTAGTGTACAGGGAAATCTCCAATGGACACTTTGCACAGTGAGGATTAGGAATGGCTGGTAAATCTTTAATGGACAGTTGGCTCCACTCTTCATGGGTTTATGAGAACAGCTGCACCAAACTTACTAAATTGAAATATTTTGCATTCTGCTGAGAAGGGTCAGTTTTTTTCTTCTTTCTTTCCCTCTTCCCTTCCCCTTGTCCTCCCTCCCTTCTTTCCTTTTTATTTTCCCATTACATTTCTAGCCCCCATGTCTTTAAACTAGTTAACTAGATTTGCACAGAAGTAATTCTACTTATGATTGGCATGTGGGGATAAGAAAGAGGGCTTATTTCCACTTGTTCCACCTCATCCATATCCAATTCAGCTGTACATGAGAGCTAAATATTTTTAGGGGTGAAGAATAATATCCAAGGAAGATACCAGTAGTCTGAAATTTCTTCTGGGCATAAGCCTTCCTTTTATCAGATACAAATGATGGAGGGTTGTTATATATCCTCAGAGTCAAGACAAAAATTTATCATGTGCATGCAATATTTGCTCTTTATTAACTTGAATCATCACAATGAGGCAGTCAGCCAATAGGAAGGGTGGGAGTTAGAAGATGTTAGTCCTTAATATTAGATTTGGGGTATATTATTTAACTATAATTTTGAAATCTGAAACTTTCCCTGGAGCAAACATACACGTTCAATATGGTTTTTTTCTTATTTCCTTTTTCTTTGTTTTGCAGTGGATCTTCCAAACATTAGATAAAAAACCTGGATTATTAAGAATCATCTATTAAGCACCTACTTGCATATGTCACTGACATACCAATAGCATTTATAACAAGCACACTTTAAACAAAAGTTTTTAGTATGGAACACTTTAAACACATATACACAAAAGTAGTGAGGATGGATTAATGAACTCCTGTGCACCCAATCCTAAATCAACAGTTATGAACTCATAGCAAAATTTGATTGATCTAAACTCCCACCACTTTTCATCATCCTAAATTATCTTGAAGCAAATACTAGACATCTTGCATCAGCATTTCTATGTGGATATCCAAAAGATAAGAATTCTTTTAGAAAACCACCGTGTCATTATTATACCTAAAAATTAACAATAGTTTCTTAATATCATCAAATATTGTCAATGTTCAAATTTACTCTGTATTTTTTTTTACTTTTGTTGATTGAATCAGGATCTAAATGAGTCCAAGTGTTGCAATTGATTGATATGATTTTTAACTTTGTTTAAAAAAAATATATATTTTTCTGTGGTAAGAAAATTTAGCATGAGATCTACCCTCAACACGTTCTTAAGTGTACAGTACAGTATTGTTAACTATAGGTGCAATGTTGTACAGCAGATCTCTAGAGCTTATTCATTTTGTTTAACTGAAACTTTATGCTGATTAGTAACTCTCTGTTTCCCTTTTCCTCAGCCCCTGTAATCACCATTCCATTCTTTGATTCTATGAGTTTGATTATTTCAGATACCTCATCTAAGTGGAATCATGCAGTATTTGTCTTTCCGTCTCTGGCTTATTTCACTTAGAATAATGTCCTCAAGTTTCATCCATGTTGTAGCAGTACTGGGTCTGGGGTAGCTCCACAAAAAACCAGGATACACTGAGGGCTGCTGCCACCTGCCTGCTTCCTTAAGTTTCAGTCTCTGATAAAGTCTCGTGCAGTGCACAAGTTGGGTGAGGCAGGGTCTTGGGAAGTCACTAGACTTTTATGGTCACCAGGTTAGTGCAGATTCTGTTTTGATGCTGGTGCTGAGCCTGGAGCTAGTCAGCAAGTCTCAGAGCAGACCGAGGCCAGTCACTACCTACTCGGGGCCCGCGGACTCCAATAATTTTCCAAGAAAAAGTACAATGTGGCCAGTGCTGGCTGCACAAGGAGAAAGTGCCTCTGGTGTTGGGGGAGGGTAGGGCAGGTTTCTAGTGAGTCAGTACCATGGAGCAGCAGAGCTCACCAGACCAATCAGGTTCAGATTTGGCCGTGTGGGGGTGGGCTCAACACAGAAAAGATGGTGCCATCCTGCTGGCTGCACAGAAGGAGAAGGAGGCTCCCTCACAGCAAAAATGGCAACTGTCCAGCCCTCACCTTGGAGCCACATGCTTCAGTCTGCCCCCCATATGACTCTGACGTGTCCCATTGCTGGAGCCCAGGGTGAGTGCCTGCAAGTGAGTGAGTCTGTGAGTGTGTCCCTTAAGAGGACATCTGGGTTTCCTGCAGCCTTCTGTCCAACTCAGAGGGTCGGGATCCCCACTGTTGTTCACAGCCAGATGTTGTGGGGACTCCTCTTCCTGGCACCAGTACTACGGCAGGGGAGTGTGGTGTGGGGCTGGGGTCACTTGCTCCTCTGGGAGGAACTTCCATGGCCCAGAAACCCCTCCTCATTCTCCACCACCACACGGAGGTTTGAGCCAGCCCTTTTTGCGTCTCCACCTCTCCTACCAGTCTCAACGTGGCTTCTCCTTTATAGCCTTAGTTATAACAACTTCTGTTTAGGTAGACTTCAGATGATTCTCCAGGTTGATTGTTCTATTATTTAGTTGTAATTTTAACACATTAAAATTATTATAAATTGTGCATGGAAGGAAGCATGCACAGTGTTTATCTGCTCTGCCATCTTGGATCTTTATCTTTGCCTTTTCCTAATCTTAGAGGAAACGCTTTCAGTTTTTCACCATTGAACTTATTGTTAGCTGTGGGCCTTTCATTTGTGGCCTTTATTGTGTTGAGGTAATTTCTTTCTAATCCTAGTTCGTTGAGAATTTTTATCATGAAAGATTGTTAAATTTTGTCAAATGCCTTTTCTGTATCTATTGAGATAATCATGTGATTTTTGTCCTTTGTTCTGTTAATGTGGTGTGTCAAATTAATTCATTTTCATATGTTGAACTATACTTGCCTCCCAGGGATAACTCCCACTTGGTTTTGGTGATCCTTTTAATGTGCTGTTGGATTTAGTTTGCTATTATTTTGTTAACGATTTTTGCATGATATTTATCAGGAATATTGGCATGTAATTTTCTTTTTTTGTAATATCTTTGTCTGGCTTTGTTGGCAAAGTAATGTCAGCCTCATGAAATGAGTTTGATATCTTCTCCTCTTTAAGTATTTGAAAGCGTTTGAGAAGCACTGGTGCTAATTTTTCCTTAAACGTTTGGTGGAATTCTCAGTAAAGGCTTCTTGTCCTGAGCTTCTCTTCATTGGGATATTTTTGATAACTGATTCAACCTCCAGGCTAGTTATTGGTTTCTTTAGATTTTCTATTATCTGCATGACTTAGTCTTCATAGGTTGTGTATTTCTTATAGGTTATCCAGTTTGTTGGCTTACAGTTGTATGTAGCAGTCTCTTCTGCTCCTTTTTATTTCTGTGGTATCAGTTGTAATTTCTCTTTTCATGTCTTAATTTGTTTATTTGAATCTTCTCTCTTTTTAGCTTACATAGTCTAGCTAAGGGTGTGTCATTTTTGTTTATCTTTTCAAGAAACCAAGTCTTACTTTTGTTGATTTTTTTCTATTGTTTTCAATCTTCCATTTCATTTGCTTCTGCTCTTATCTTCACTTCCTTTCTTCTGCTAATTTTGAGCTTAGTTTCTTCTTCTTTTTCGAGAGGTAAAGTTAGATCATTTATTTGAGATCTTTCTTCTTTTTTCATGTAGGCATTTATTGCTACAAATTCCCTCTTAATACTGCTTTTGCTGCATCCCAAACATTTCAGTATGTTTTGTTTTCACTTTTATTTGTCTCAAGGTATTTTCTAATTTTTTTGTTGTTGTTTTTACTTTGACCTAATGGTTGTTCCATTGTTTAAATTTTACATTTTGTGAATTTTCCTTCAGCAATTAATATCTAATTTAATTCTACTGTGGTCAGAAAAGATATGTGGCATAATTTCAATCTTAAATTTGTTAAGACTTGTTTTGTGATCTATCTTGTGAACTATCCTCAAAAAAGTTCCATGTGGGCTTAAGAAAAATGTGTATTTTGATGCTGTTGGGTATAATGTTCTGTATAGGTCTATTTGTTCTATAGTGTTATTCAAGTTCTTTGTTTTTTAATTGATCTTCTGTTTGGATGTTCTATCCATTATTGGAAGTAGAGTATTAAAGTATTCTACTATTATTGTATTGCTGTCTGTTTCTCCCTTCAGTTCTGTCAATGTTTACTTTCTCTATTTATATGGTTTGATGTTGAGTGCATATATAATTGTTATATCTTCCTGTTGAATCTACCATTTTATCATTATGTAATATCATACTTTGTTTGTCTCTTGTGACAGTTTTTGTTGTAAAGTCTATTTTGTCTGATTTGACAGCCCTGCTCTGTTTTGGTTACCATTTGGATAGAATACATTTTTTCATCCCTTCACTTTCACTCTATGTGTGTCCTTAAACCTAAAGTGAGTTTCTTATAGACAGCATATAGTTGATTTATTTTATCCATTCAGCCACTCTGTCTTTTGATTGGGGAAATTTAATTAAATTACATTTAAAGTAATTTTTGATTGAGAAGGATTTATTGTAATTTTGTTTTTTGTTTTTTTGTTAGTCTTGTATTCTTTTGTCTCTGTTTTCTTCTTTTGCCATCTTCCTTTGTGCTTTGTTGTTTTTCTATTGTATCAATATCTCTATCTTTTGCACAGGCCAAGTAGGAGAATTTAATGGGGATGTGGTGGGAATAACCACACCTGCATCTTTCAAGTCCTTAATGGTGACACTAATTTCTGCAATACCTCCAGGAATGTAATATTGCTTTTGGTTTACTATTTTCTATCCCCCCTTTGGTTTACTATTTTCTATCCCCACTTTGTCTATCCCCCTATAATAATGCTTATTATATAGGTCAGGGAGTTGCTAAGTATGTCTACTCTAATTATGCACTCTGGAACTCAGAAAATAACCAGAGGATGGGTTTGGGGACTCACTGGATCCACTGTCAGATAGATCTGAACTAATACTCCATTGATCATCTCGCCTCCATAAATCCCTACTCTTATTTGTGGGCCACAGTCATGTTTTTGGTCTCCTGGAATCCGAGTCAGTTCAGAGCTAGTATCCTATAGTCCCCACATGGTCTGATTATTTTCATTTCCTCAATGTACAGGTACTCTGGTAAAGGCCGTAAGTCCTTTTTGGAGAAGGCTGGGGGGAAAATTAACAGTATAACATTTCTATAGTGCACTGAGGTCTGTTCTCCAGGGGACTCCCCTTCTTCCAAATGGTTCTGCGTTTATAAACTGGCTCAAGCCTGGGAATTGATTGAAGACCTGTGACTCTGTTTTTATGATTCAGGTTAGACTTTTATTTCTTGACCTAGAACTTTTCTGCTTATACAGCTCAAGTAAGATTCTAGCATTTCACATTTAGGAACACCATGATCAGCTAGCCAATGCCATAGGGCTGCATGAGTCAGGATATTCTGATTGCTGCTTTGACTCTGCTGTCCATTATGGTAACCATACTCACCCTGCCTTTGGTGTTTGAATGCTGCCACTTGGCCCCTGCCACCCTGGGATCTGATCACTCCCACTGCATTTAGGTTTCCCAATTCGATGACTCCAGTCCCACTGTAAATTTTGGCCTCCAGAGAATAGTAATTACAGAGTTCTTCAAGGATGCTGGGTTTCCCTTACAAACTTACTTCTCATACTGTGTTTCCCTCAAAATAAGACCTAGCCGGACAATCAGCTCTAATGCATCTTTTGGAGCAAAAATTAATATAAGACCTGGTCTTATGTTATATAAGACCAGGTGTTTTATATTATATTTATTATATTATATTATATTATATTATATTATATTATATTATATTATATTATTATATTATATTATATTATATTATATTATATTATATTATATTATATTATATTATAAAGACCCAGTCTTATATTATAGTCAAATAAGACCGGGTCTTATATTAATTTTTGCTTCAAAAGATGCATTAGACCTGATTGTCCGGCTAGGTCTATTTTCAGGGAAACACGGGTGGTATTGATGAAAGGTATGTCTTCTAGACCCTCCCAGTGTGGGTGAGTAGATCTTAAATGATAAATCCAGACTAGCATTCCAAGTTCTAAGCCTTTGAATCCCTTCCTATCCATTAAACCAAGGCAGGCTGGGCTTTTCCAGTTTGCTCACTGGCGGCCACCCTTTGGTCCATCTTTTAGCCAACCACCTGAACAAACTGTTAGAGAGCTTTTTCTAACTCTGAGCTGCAACAGTGAATACAGAATATTGGCTTAGTGAACCCATATCATTAAATTCTGCCTGATCCAACTTTATATTATTTTTATCATTATTCTTTATCTTTAGTCTACATACCCATACATGTTTCCTAATTTTCTGCCTGTATAAATTATAAAACTCAGGTAGTTCTTCTGGAGTGTAATGTATCTCCTCATGGGTCACATGTTGTACCTCACCTTTGGAGGTCTGGTGGCACTTGAGTTTAGAGGCAAAGGTCTAAACACAAAGAGGGTTGTTGGGGTGGGTCCCAATGATACTCAGCATTGTCCTGTATGGCACCTGCCTCAGGGGAGGCCATAACAGTTTCCTCAGGCAGTGCAGGGCTACTCCCCAAACCTAGGTGGAAAGGTAGATACTATTATGGGTGGAGAGGCTGATTCCACTGCGTGGGGAGTTATTAGGGGAATCTGTCCTTCTGGCAAAGACTCAGAATTTAGAGGTTCAATGTCCCCAGCTTCCCACACATTGCCATCCCAACCTACAGGATTCCATTCTTTCCCAATCAATGCCCTCACTTTAATACCATGTTTCCCTGAAAATAAGACCAGGTCTTATATTAATTTTTGCTCCAAAAGATGTATTAGGGCTTATGTTCAGGGGATGTCATCCTGAAAAATCATGCTAGGGCTTAGTTTCTGGTTAGGTCTTATTTTCGAGGAAACATGGTAGTAGACACATGAGGCTAAGAGTTCAACTTGCATTGTACAACAACCAGTCACAGGATGTTTCATTTGATTTTCAACAATTTCAGCCCTGTAGCTCCAGACTATAAGGGTCTCCTGCAGGGCACACATCGGAACTCTGAAGTCATTTATGTGGTGATTAAACTGGGAAATCAAATGTCTGAGCTTGTCCTTTTTTTTGCACCACTGTGTCCAGCAATGTTAGGAACAACGAGTTAATGTCATTATATTTATTACCTTTTCTAAAGTATCCAAAAGTATCATATACAGAGTTACTTAGCTTCTTGGTTCTTATATGTGGTTGATTAGGGATATCTAGTGCAGATGTTTTGTGTATCTCTATTGCCAGATCATGGACTATCAGTCTTCTCTTTACTACTGGAAACAAACACATTAGCATCTTTAAATCTAATCAGATTAGACAGCCTATTCCATAAACTCCAGAACAAATTCAGAAAACGTATCCTTAACATTCTGTTCTCCAGAATCACCGAGTACCAAAATTAGTATTACTTGAGAAATAGAACCAATAAGAGATGCATAGAGGGAGATTTATTATGAAGAATTGGCTCACATAACTATGGAGGCTGAGAAGTCCAATGACCTGTTGTTTACAAGTTGGAGACTCAGGAATGCCAGTGGTGTAATTCTAGTCCAAGTTCAAAGGCCTGAGAACCCAGGGAGCAATGGTATAAATCTCAGTCTGAGGGTAGGAGGCCAATGTCCCAGCTCAGTAGGCAATAGAGAGGGAATGAATCCTCCCTCCACTTTTTGTTCTGTTCAGGCCCTCAGTGGATTGGATGATGTTCTCCCACATTAGACAGTCTATTTTACTGAGTCCACTGATTCAAATGTTAATCTCATCTGAAACATTCTCATAGACACACATAGAAATGGTATTTAATCTGGACACTCTGTTGTCCAGTCAAGTTGACACATAAAATTAACTACCACAGTTTCTTTCCATTTTATATAATGATTATCTGTCTGAGGCTCTATAACTCCATTTATAATTCAGTTATGAGTATCAAGGAAGAGGATATTTATTAATTGTATATCTGGAAAAATTCCAAATTACATGAAGTAAAGACTTGTTATAATGAATCAATAGGAACTTCTTATTTTGATAAATGATGTTTCTGTTTCTCTAACTCTTCCAGCCCCCAAATTGAAAGAATTTAGGGTCTAGTATCAAGATGATTTGATGTTAATGGATAGAAATTTTATTTGGAGTAAAATAGGAACGATGGAATGATTTTAGTTTTTCTGAAATAAAAGGGAGGAACATAATATTAATTAAAATATATCTGTGAATGGTTTGGGAGTATAAATGATATTCAATAAATATTGGCTGATTGAAGAGGAGGAAACAATAGAATGTGACTAATTTGTACTGACCATCTTTGTGTCTGAGGGTCTTTGCTACATGCACTATATATGCTGATGTATAAAGTACTGTGAAGACTATGTTCTTACCCTATTTTTCAGATGTAGAAACTAAGGCTCAGAGAGATTAAATAACACATCAATGGCTGCCCAGCTACTACCCAGTGGAGATTTAATTCAAATCCAGTCCTGTCTGGTTTCAAAGCCTATATATTTCCCACCCTACTAGCATTTCCAATTTACAGCAAAGTCCAGTGCTGAGAAGTGTTCTCTGAGTAAAAGATCGTGTGGCCACATGAATTTAGAAAACTCTTTATTTAGTTAAATTGCATTAATAGTCACTTAATTGCTTAAGTCAAAATCCTGGTGATAATCCTAACCTCTTTTTCTTTGTTACCACCACATCCAATCAACATAGCTTAGTAATTAAATGTGTGGGCTTCATTGTTGGACTCTGTGAATCCTAGTTCTAATTGTGGGAAAGTGGGCAAGTAGCTTGATTTCTCTATGTCTCAGTTTCCTTGTGTAAAAAAATAAAGATAATAATTCCAAGATCTTAGAGTTATTGTGAAAGTTGAACAAGATGATTAAATGCACAATGGAAATTCAATAAATGGTTTCTTCCTATTATTCTTTGAATCTCTTAAGTTCTTCCTGTTTTCCCTATCCCCAGTACTGCCACCCTAAGCTCAAACCTCATTGTCTTTTACCAATATCCACTTCCAGGTAGTCACCAAGCTGGGCTAACTCTTATCTAGTCCTTACCAATTTATCCTTTACTTTTTTGACTGAGTGGTCTTTTTGAAACACAAATCTGTTACATTTTTCTGCTCTTGAAGTGTTTGCTCCAGTCAGAAGTCCAAATGACTTGCAGTTCTCAGAATACGCGGTGCTATGTCACACTTTGCTCTTTTGCTTATGTTACTTCCTAATTGTACCTGAAATGCTCATGACGCTGCCTTTTGTTCATCTAACAGATATCTGGTCATCTTAAAACTTAAAACGCCATAGCAACATTTCTGGTCCCAGCTGAATTTCTAGCATCTTGCTACTTCTCATAAAGAGATGGAGCCCATTTCCCCTCTCTTCAAATCTAGATAATACTTTCTGATTGCCTCAGCAAATAGAATGCAGTACAAGTGATTCTATGTAGCTGTGAGGCTAGGTCATAAGAAGCAATAGGTTTCTGCCTGGCTTTCTTTTTTGGGATACTTGCCCTGCGATAAAAGCCACCAAGCTCCAAAGAAGCCCAAAGTATCCCGTGTAGAGAGTCAACATGAGGAAGTCCATATGGAGAGACACAGAGGCTTCTAGCCAATAGCCAGCATCAACTACTGGCTGAAATTCTCTCTTGCTGTGTGTGTGTGTGTGTGTGTGTGTGTGTGTGTGTGTGTGTAAAATCTCTGCCTTCATGGACTACAAATCTTCTATAACCTTGTGGTCATGTGTAGGAAATAAGGATGCTATAGTAAAAGAGATGTCGTCAATGAGGCAAGAAGAAAGGAAAGTATCTTTCTAGATAGACGTAACTCATTAATGTGAAAAATCATTTACAATTTAGCATAAATTAGAAGACAAAGATAGAAGGAGAGAAGGCCTTGGATTTTTTTTCCCACCTGCTCATTAAGCCAGTGGACTTCATGGATGGTTATGCATTGGAGCTTCTTTGTAATGTAAGCCTTCTCTGTGCTGCATATGGCCATCTGAGCTAGCTGTCTGGGATGTGATTCCTGCTTCCAGAGTTATGATAAAGTTTCTAGCTCTCACTGTGGTTGTGGGAAGCAAACTGTTGTTAAAGTGTTATTAATAATGAGAATTACTTCTGGACAGCTTGATCTAGAGGATAATTTATTCTCCGTTAACTTCTAATTGCAGTAAAATGGTTCATCCACTGTCACACTTGTCCATCTTGTTTGTTTCTGTCTTTCAGGCACAGTTGGCTGCAATGAAATAACGCACAACTGCACAAGCTGCACGAAAAACAAAAGTCCGCATTTCTGGAGACACCATGGAAACAGGTCAGAAAGGTTTAACTTGTGTAAGAGAGGCTTGGGAAAATGGTAGAAAGCATTCTGGCATGCTCAAAGGGATTATGATCAATTCATATGAATTGAGGCACCTACTGTGTGCAATGTATTATGCCAAAATGGGAAGTCAGTGTTTCCAGATGGCCTCTCACTGCTCTCGTTTTTTGAAGCTCACACTTTCTCTTTGGCATTTCTGATAGCTCTTTCTCTTATTTTTAAAATTTAGCATATTCTGTCTACTCTGTTTATCATTTTGCTTCAAGAGATTGCATTGGGAAAATGAAAACTGTCCAGGATGATGACATATATGCTTTTTCAGTAGTATCTTTGATGATATGGTGTCTTCCCCCTGATTTTTGCCAAATTTCTGCCTCTCACAGATTCCATTTTTCTCCATCTTTTCTCCCTGGTGGAACTGTTGCCTCGCTCTTTGCATAAATGTCATTAAATGTGCTCCTGACTTGCTGCTACCATGGTAATAGACACTTGTCATCGGCTATTGACTCATTACTGTATTTATATGAGATTTGGTCACTTGTGGTTTAGCAGGTTTAAGAAGCAACCTGATTCCCAGCCAGTAAATTGATTCAAAGCTGTCTAAGATGGATGATAGATTAGGGTTTGGGTGCTGTTATTATTTAATAGTTAGTAAGGTCTCTGAGTGGACTAGTGACAGTGTATCACCTTGGGATGTGATCTTGGCTGTCAAATAGCATCCATTCTAGACAACCTTAGTGGGACAACAGCCAGAGAGTGGGGGATGGGGAGGAGGCGGGGGTAGAGTGAGAGACAGAAAGAGGAAGAGAAAGAGAGGAAAACTGAGTCATGTCATCACTATCCTTGATTATCTTTGACAATTTTACACCCCCTGGAGAACAGGAAGCCTGGAGGAATTCTAGGGAATGTCTGTGCAGATGATAAGGAAGTGGAGAACCTAGTTACCTCTGGTTCCCATCTTGATCTAATAATGATGACTGTTTTATTTGAGGAAAAGATGGCTTATGTTGTAATTTAAAGAACACTGGAAAAGTACCCATACAACAATTCTTAGATACATACACTCCCACAGAACCTGAAATTCTGCCTTTTAAGTCATACCTTTGGGTTTAAGCAGGAAACAGTGATTATTCACGAAAGGGGAGGCAGGGGGCACAACCTGGAGATGGTAAGAATTGCTGTTATTTCAATCCAGCAACTACTAATGGAAGGAGTCATATTCTGCTGTGTTGGGACAGAAAAAGAGTGAAATCTCTTGGGCTAAGGTATCGCCTTCTGTGGAAGCCCCCTGACAATATACAAAAGTCTATTGTAGACAACAGCTACACTGAGAGACAGTTATGTAGAGAGGGCTAGCCCAGATTTTGTAGCCAGACTACGTGGGTCCAAATTTTCACTCTGTCCACAGTGCCTTTATTACCTTTGGAAAGTTATTAACTCTATGCTTCATGTTTTTTGTCTTTAAAATGGGGTTAAGAGTTATGCCTAGCTCATAGGGTTATTGTGATGATTAAATGCACTAATATACCCCCAAATACTTAGCACAGTGTCTTGCACTTAGCAAGTATTACAGGATTGTTCACAATTATTAATACTATTTTGGAAGGTAAATTTGTTTACCTCAGATTGTTCTTGTTAAAGACAGTTTGGAATCGACCGTAGCACATTCAGGTTATTTGATGAAAACAAGAAGAAAAGGGTGTTTCTGAGCCCGAGATGGCCCTCGTCCAGCCCCGGCTATGGTCAGTCTGGGTGCTGTTGTCAGGGGGGGTGTTTCTGACGGCCTAAGGTCTGCAGGAGGACAGTGCATAGCCTCACAGAGGAAACTGACTGAGGGGAATAAATGTTAGAAAAATGCTTGTTTCTTGTTAACCATTTTGTCAGGGTCTCTGACCCCAAATGGGCTTTCCTCTTATTCGTGTTCCCTATCGGATGATGTAGAGAGCGTTTTGCCTAAGTGGTTGGGGATGATCCAGTTAGTGACATTTTGAGTGACGTTTGTAGAAGGAGCTGGCACTTTAGCGACAGACCAAGGTTCAAGTCCTGTCTGTGACATCTACTGTCTCTGTGACTCTTGATAAATCAGTAATGTCTGGAGCTGCAATTTTCTCATTTACAAAACGGGCATGCCAAACTGTGCCTACCTCCCAGAGGGGTGGCGCTAATCAAATGTGATGATATGTGTGACAGCGACTTGTAAACGGTGAAAGGTGACATAGACATGAGTGGTTATTATTAGTGGTTCCTCTAATTTCCCTGTTCTCTACACGCAGACCTGACTTTTAGCAGCGCCTGTGTGCTGTCATCGCTTGGCTGTTAGTTTTATTGGAGGGCTTTACTCCTAAGCTGGTGACCCGTCGTTATCTCTGGCTTCTCTCACAGTGGAAATGGCATATGCTCATTGCTGGACTGGCTGGGGTACTGACACCGAAGCTCTGTTCTCATAAAATAAGGAATCCTGATAATGTTCAGAAGGGGTGATTCTCCCTCCTTCAATTTGTAAATTGCACAATATTAACAGGAAACTTTTTGGAACGATGAGCTGTTTTTTTGGTGATGCTGTTAATCTGATAGTCGATAAAACACTTTCAGAAACCAAGAGAATTAGAGGTTGGCCAGGGCGGAAAGAATGCTATAAATCAAGATTACCTGAAGGGGAGATGAGAGATAAGGGATTAAGCCAAGTAAAGAGATAAGGGGAAATATCTAAGAGCTTGGACAAATTTAACCAACTTCCAGGAGCAGATTCCGAGCGCTGTTAAAAACATCACTCTGATGGCAACATTTTCACTAGCAAATTCATATAATAAGAATATGGTTTTCTTAATTTTGTACACGGGTTCAGTGTAGTGATTTTTTGGCTGCATTGGATTGAAGTGTTACAGGAAAAAAAGAGGCAAGAGATGTCCCTGGCCGTTGTAGATAGAATCAGGTGGGGTCAGACCTGTGCTCGCCGCGTCACTGAGGACATTCTCACACACCTTGCCTTTCAGGTCTCGATCACGGACAGAAATAGAGCACAGAAGGTGCTTGTTAGGGAAGACTTCATTTTCCCCATCTTTCACAACTGACAAATGGAGCAACTGAGTGGCTGGATATAGGCCCTTGGCACCAAGTGACTGGGAGTAAATGGCGCACTGCAGGGACGCAGAACTTTGCCTGCCATTAAGCATAATACTGGGGAAGTGCAGTACAGACCCAGCAGGCTTCTGCAAACAACGCATCCCTTTGAGTTAATTGGTGTTATATAGAAGCTGAAATGCTCCGCTTATTTACAAAGCTACGGATTTATGTAAAGCAAAACCAATTACACTTAATGCCTAAACTATTCCAGGTGCTCAATGATAATGTTGCTAGGCACTAGAGAAGCAACTGCTGTGTGAATGCATCCTGTTCCGAGTGGAAGCTTGTGTAGTTACTTAGTGACTGCAATTTAGCTAATCATGAGTGTCAACCTCAGTGTGAGAATTCTAAGCTCTTTTGGTGTTTGCTTTGGGTCAACTTTATAATTCTGTAGATCTCTTCATCTGTAAGGACACGTGAAAGCACAATGAGAAGCTTTTTCTATTATGCTGTAGAAATAAGGAGAGGAACGCACACTGTTTTGGGAAAAAAACAGCAACAAAATAAGACAGACCCTTTTTCCAATGGTGAGACAGACTGTTAGAACTTCTCGTGTGTACTGAGATGAGGTGTTTAAAGGTTCCTTGATCTTTTGGGTGTTCATTAAACTCAAATTGCAAACTTGGCATTTAACCTTTTGCAGCAAAGAACGTGTCTAAGGTATATCAGGGGTTGGCCTTACTGTTTTGTCAGAGAACAAATGTTAAAAAAAAGGATTTGAAAAAGTTACAGGACAAGAAATAATATCTGTAAGACCTAGACTTTTCACTTGTCCTCAAAACAAGCAAACAAGAACAACAAAATTAGTTTGAGTAAGAGAAACACCTGGTACTTTACAGCTGCTCTTTAGCAATTAAAAATGCATATCATACCTAATCAAGGTGACTACATCTTTTATTCTACAGATCTGAAATAATTTAGGTATACACAAGGGAGGTGCTTAATTGCAGAATCATTTGCAATCAGCTGATAAACCCACCTATCCTATCCAGCATGAACTGTCCTGGAAAGCAGTAGTGCTCAAATTTTAGGGAACTTAAGAATAATCTGGATGTGTTTGTTAAGCCCACTGATTCCTGGAAAAAGATTTGGGTAAAGGCAGTGCTTCACCTGAAGCACTCAAGCAGGGGCTCTGCAACCAAACTTTCACATGCACATCTACGAAGATACAGAACATTAGTTTTATTTGGGGTGTGTGTGTGTGTGTGTGTGTGTGTGTGTGTGTTTCCATATTTCTTTGTTTATACAGGAAGAATCTCTTTTGGAAGACAGTTTTCTCAGTGTGTATGAATTGGTAGCAGTGGTGACCCAAAGATGTCTTTTGGGTTAGGGAATCCCTTTAAGCATCTCCATTTGATCTGACCACTTTCCCACCCTCCTCTCAGCATTCATTTAACCTTCCTTAATTTTCTTCATTCCTTTCATCTCCATAATTCCATAATTTACAATTCTTATACACTTTCTTCAGTATGTGGGTATTCTCTCCTTGGTAAGGTCCTCTATTTTAGTAGCATTGCTTTTCAATTCTGAGAAAATTTCCTTAGTTCGTATCTTAATAATATAATGTCGAGATCAAATATAGTAAAATCATGTGTAGATTTATTATTTGTTCAGAATAGATAGTATATGATCACAATGCCTGGCATATAATAAGTGTTCAATAAATAATCTTAAAAGGAAGAATATAACATACTGTTATTTTGATTCTAATGGCACATTAAAACTTCAGAAAATATCATATACGTTGCTTTCAATGGCTGAACCATTGTAAAAAGTTGTAAACTATTGTGATGCATAGGAAACTGTCACTTGTCACAGAGTAATCACCTAGACTTTGCAATTACATTATTAACTCTAATGTATTAATTCTAATGTATAACATATTAATGCAAAAGCACAATAGTTTACTAGAGGAGTCAGAATTACTCTTTGTAAATAAAGTATACAGACAGTATTCATAAAGCCACTCCCATACGTATTAGCTCAAACTAAAATGCATCAAATATTCAGCTGGAGAAAACAATGAACACTTTGCTCATAAGACAGGTGGAATCAAATATAGTTTCATACGGTTGTCTCCCAAAAATCAATACTCGAAGAAAATTCCTGCGTACTGCCATAAAATTTCAGAGACTTTTCATGGAGGAGAAGTGTTTCTTCAAGATTACTTCCACTGATGTTCTGGGCATTAAAATGATTTAGATTACAATATCTAAAAAAGAAAGAAAGCAAGCTTTTTTTTCAGGACCAGATGTAGATGACTTGATAAATCATTTGCTTTCCTCCTGTGCTTGTCTACCTTTTATTATGGGCCCATAGATACTGGCACAGCAGTGATGATTATTTAAGAGCACCCCTCACCAGAACAGTCTTTATAACACGACAAAAGGAGTTTTAGTGCATATGACGGTGTCTCATAAAGACCTTTAGATGGCGCTCTTTTACAACCTGCAATGAGTCTGACAGCCAGAGACTGAAGTCTGAAACCCCATCAACTTTACAGATTTCATGACGGCTAAGACTCATGAAAGGTTTATCAGACACACTAGGGATTTTGTAAATTTGGTGCTGAGACTATGTGGAAAACAACATTGTCGAAGAAGAAATACAGGAATATATTTCTAGAATGTGTACCCTCCACCCCGACCCAAGAACCTCCTGGCTTTCCTGAGTGTCTTCTAAGTGGCAGGCACCAATCACGCTAGGGCACTAGATTTACCGTAACATACTGAATTATCACTACAATCCTGGAAGGATGAAATCATGCCATTTCACTGAAGTTCTGAGAGGTTAGATGACTTGCTTCGAGTTCATATGAATAGTAAGTAGTTGGCAGAGGCTGGGTTTGGAATCAGAATCTCTTGCTACTCGGAATCCTGGCCTTTCCCCTCTACGGCATGCTGCCTCTGAAGACAAAATATTTTCTTAAACACTTTTGAGTAAGCTCCAGGAGGGTAGGAATTTCAGACTGGTTAGTCACGGCTGTATTCCTAGTGCTTTGGCCCATGTGTGGTACATAGCTGATGTCCAGTATAGATTTGCTGAATGAAAAAATGAATATGGGTTATAAGTTCAGTTTTATCAAATACGTATAAGTCTCTGGGGTCAGACATCTATTGTTGACTTGTGAAGCTTTCCAAATCTAATTTTCTTTTCTTTTCCTTCTCAATATATGGCTAAAAAATAACTGTAAGAGAAGAATATACATGAATAACTGGTCATTGGTCTCTGACTTATGTCACTTTCAATAATTGTTACAGGTTATGCCCAAAAGATTACAGGTATCATTGACAAAATAAGTACAATGATAGATACCAAATTTATAAGATGTGTTTTATAACATGGGAAGGACAGTAGGGTTGTTATAAAAACAGATACCCATTTGCCACCTTCCCCCAGAAACATCCACAGTGTCTTTTTATTTTAGCATCCAGTATGGTATATGTGTTTATATTAAGCACTATAGAGGTTTTATCTAATACTTTTCAGCAAGAAAAAGACCTTTCTTCTGTCTACTTCCTTCACCTACCACCTGTAGAACCTCAGGTACGACATTTCACCATTGCCCTTTTCAGCTTTGATTGAGGAGGACTCTAATACAGAGTCAGGGGACTGTTTTTGTTTTGTTTTGTTTGTGCAAATGAAAGGTAAAACATCTGGCCTGACGTTCATGGATCATCCCTAACTGTACCCAGTTACATGATATCCCAGTAACCCTGACAGGGTCCGTTCGGTTCTAGGACTTACACCAGGATTACATCACTCTAATATAACTTGGTGGTGGGGTACCCTCCCGTGCTAACATAGATTTAATGCCACCTGTATATTGGTGAGGGTGCTGTTTCATAATTAATCCACTGTCCTCAAAATCTTGGGGACAAGAATAACTTGGGACTGCCCTGTTCTTGATAGATTAGCCACTGTTATGTGGCTCCAAACACCTTTGGATTTGGTAAAAATTGGATTGTGGTTGGATGTGTATTGTCATCAAACACTATCTGACTCATTAGTAATATATTTCAATAATACTGTCCCCTGGGACACCTGTATTTTCTCCTATTTCATCTCATACTTATTGTTTGTTAGTGTTTGACAATAATAATCAGTATAGAAATAAATCAGAATCATATACTCCTCACTGCAGACACGGATCTTCCTGCCTTAAATCGTATACACCTTCTTGTTTCACTCTTCTGGCTTGGCCTGTCCTGTCCCAGTGGGCAATGTGTGCCATTGCTCTAATGTAGTTGGTTCTAGCTACTTAATCTCTGCAGGGAAATTTTCCAGACTCTCCTTTCTTCTGATAGTTGGCATCCATTCTTTTCTTGTGGAGTGGTCGATTAACAGGTGAGGGTGGGTATAGTGACTTTAACTGAAGAGACTGGTTTCTCCCTACCCACCAGAATTAAGGGGTTGTCAGAGAGCAGGTAGCGGGCTCCTCTATGGCAATTAGAAGCAGCAGCATATAGGAGAAAGTGTATCGGCTTTAGAGACAAACAAACTTGGATCCGGTGTGAACTCACGCTATGTACTTATCTAGATTCTTTAGTTTTCTTAAGTACAGTGATAGGATCTATGTAACAGGGAGGGGGTAGAGATTACATGAGGTTATTTGTATGTGTCCACCATGCTGCCCAAGACACAGAAGTGCTAAGCACATGGAAAATTTATTTTTTCCCTTCCTGCTTGTTTCTTCCTCTTTCTCTCCCTCTTTTTTTCTTACCTCAAAAAGTATGCAGAAAAAGAGAAAAGAGTTTACAGGAGATGGACATTTACTAAAAATCAGATTTATTTCTAAATAAACCCTATAATAGTACTTAGTCCCTTCTCATCTTTGGTTTCTCCAATCTCTGGTGCTTTGTATATTTTATTCTTGCCTCCTTCTCTGCACCCCACTCTACCATCACCCATTTCTTTTTAGTAACGTATTTGCCTGACAATCACCGAAAATGAATCACCCTTAAATATTTTCATTCCAGCACTAGATGTTAGCTCCATGTCGACTAGTAGTTTGCTTTCTTCAATTCTATTTCTCTAGTGCCTGGAACAATGCTTAGTGTGTTGATGGCATGAATGGATGAATGAAGAAAGGAGTGAATAAATCTCTGAGCTAATAGATTCTGGTTCCAGTGCCAGTTCTACCTGAACTTAGCTCATAATGGTCGTCATCTTGGCCACACCTCAGCTGAATCTAGAAGAAGAATAAAAAGGTGGAAGGAGGGAGCATAAAGCAAGGTCGGAGGCCATTATTATTACTGTTGCTAACATTTTTGAGCATTTACTCATCCTAACAACAACTTTATGGCACAATTACTATTCTTACTGTTTCCATCTTACAAATGAAGAAACTGAGGCTGAGCAAGGTTAGACAGCACTGACGTGTGTGCTGCTCCGTTGTGAAACTGAATTCAACTCGGTTTACTTTAGAGATGGCCTTTTAAACTACTGCATGAAAGACAGGGTCAAATCTTACCCTGGGAGAAAAAGTGAAACTTGAGAAACAGTACAAATTTGTGAGTATTGGCAAAAAGGCACCACTTATGTGTTTGAAGGCAATGGACGGAGTGGGGAGAGGCCCTGCCCTTAGCCTCAGTTTCTGTTGTTGACTCTGTTTTGCTACAAAGCTGAGGACATTCTAGTTGGATTCTTCTTGCAAGAGTCTGATTTTCTAATTTGGTTTTCAATCGAACAATGAGATAAACATTTCAGGGAAATTATACATTGCAGAGGGTCAATTCGATCACTTGCACATTTTAGAAGGTAAGAAATTTTATAGTTCAGATAACCATTAAGACTTTTGATTCTGTCATTAATTCTGCCTCTCTCATACTGGATCATAAGCTTCATGAGAGCAGGAGCGTAGGTGTCGCAGTACATTATTGTCTGACTGTTTCTATCCTTCTGGTTGACTGCAGTACTATCACATGACTGATGTTCCAAAAGAAATTTATGAGCTGAATAAAAGAATGATTTAGGCAAGGGAGAAGTGGCAATGGATGTGACAAATACAACTAATTGATAAATTAATGGAGGGAAGTGAGGAAAATGAAGATCTGCTTCATTCCCACTATGTGGCCGATATTATGCTTGTACCTTTATCAAAATTCATCTCTCTACAGCCCGCAAGAGGTTGGTATTATTGTCTTTATTTTTATGTGTGTGAAAACAGAGGCTCAGAGAGGTTAGACAGTTTTCTCAAAAGCACACAGCCATCCAGTATATGTCAGTGAGAGAGAGAGGTGGACTGCAATGGATGAATGGTAGATGAAACATACTAAGTCACTGAATGGTCTCAGGTGACTGGCTAATCATTTTGCCCAGCTTGTTATTGACCTTGAAATGGTCACTGCTGATTTAAAGTCCTGAATGGAATCCAAATCTGAAGCATCATTAGATTTCTAGCTATTTGTTTAATGATATTTGCTTTTAGTGATAATGATTCATTCATTCTTATTACCAATATGGTTATTTCTAATTCTAAAGTGGTACTAAAAAGTGGAGAGAAAAATAAAACCTTCCTTTAGAACATGATTGAGAATCAAGTAAAACATTGTTTTATTATAAGGATCTATGAAAAAAGTGAAGCCTAAATTGAAATTTCTTGCTCTGAATAATCTGTTAAATTTCTCTCATATGCTAATTTGTCCAGTCATGGCGTACAGGATTCCCGTTGTCTCTGTGATGGTTCTGAGATCAGTATTTCCTGAACTCAGGAATTGTTCCTCCCACCACACACATACTGACCTTTGTGAAATACTCCAGAATCCCAGGACGTTCAACAATGTTAATGACGCCAAGAAGAAGAAGAAGCTTTCTAAATTGCCTTTGTTTAATGTGTTTGGAAACCAATTGCCTGTTTGGAACAAATGTAATTGTTATTCAACTGCAGAGTTGTAAGTTTCTGTGAATATTTTATCATTCCACATTTCATAGAGCTTTATTCGCTTCAATAATATCTACAAAGCAAAAAGCTCATCTGAAACTCATTGTCAAAATTCATTTAATTCTGTAAATAACAGTAAAATGACAAGCAAAGCACCCCAAATATTTTGAAGGTCAGAAAAACAATTTGCATAACACAATATAGGTGTCAGAAGAAGTGGACTGTAAAAGTAACCCTGATTATCCTATTAATTTGCAGGAAATGTGTTTGTCTTATTCATTTTTCTATTTCTAGTATCTAGCACAGTGCCTGGCATGTAGGGACTGTTTAATAAATATACATCGAATGAATGAAAAATACTTGCCATGACCAAGTAGTCTGTTGCATATGCTAATTGTAAGGTTAGTGAGATACTGTGTGTAGATGCCAGGCATTATTTTGGCGACTTAAATAAATCCAGTGTTGCCTTATTATATACCAAAGACCCTATTGGTCAAATTATTTGCAATCTTTGGTTGACATGAAGATAGTCTTCTCAACTGAGGAACAATACCTTTAGTTTAATTCTTCTAAAAATAAGTTATCCCCACTTTCTTCTGAAGTGGAACTGGTATGTATAAAACTACTCGTGAGTATATATAAAACTACTTAGGATTCAAGGTAATTGGTTTTTTTTGCTTCTAAATTTGACTAGTGTTTTGGATTTTTGCTGCAACTCTTTCCTCTTTCCATACCCAAATATATATATCTATGTATATGTATGATTATATGTATATGTGTATGTATATATCTATCTCTATTTCTACACACCCTCAATTTTTCTTCAGTGAGTTTTGAGATATTATTTAATACATTATATGAAATATATATGCAACATTTATTTTTATGTAACTTTTAAAACAGCAATGGGATAGTCTTAACAAATATATTATAGATATATAGTATTATAGAATGTTTAAAAGATTGCTTAAAGGGCAAAAATCTCTCTTCACAGAGAGAACTTAAATTCAATTGCAGTTCTGAATGGGCAGAATATTTCCAAAAAATGTTATGCATTATGAGAACAGAAATTGATCATCTTTTAATAGCCAGATGCTGAGGCTTTTTGGCATTTTCTTACTTGTTTATAGGAGCCGCTCCTACAGTGGGTTATGAAGAGGGGTGTGGAATCAGCACCGTCTATGTGCTAATAGGCTTGGTTTTCAGTGCCATTTTTGGCACATGGGCTGTGGGTTGCCTCCTGAACTAGAAAATGGTTCTTGGCCTCTCTCTTGACAGTGCATACTTTGAAATGGGATTTGAATTAAATGCTCTGTTCAAGGTTGATAGTCAGCAAGTGCATGAGTATGACAGCTGTGATTAATTGTGCCACTTCCCATTTAAAGCTGTTTCTCCTCTGTCATTTAACTTCTCAATGACTATTATTATGGATCAACCATGAAAATTAGCTTGTGTCCATTATAGTCTTGGACCTATAAATGATATGTGGTATTGAGTTTAAAGCTATTTTGTAACTTCTACTTCCCCATTTTATTAATTTGTGTTCCATTACAATAGAAATTTATGGTTTTATTGCTATATTGACATGATGCCTTTATCTGATATTTAGGAGCAGTTTCACTGAATGTTTCCCTCTGTGTCTGGCTATTGGATATTTTGTAGCCCTCTTTGTGTGTGTGTGTGTGTGTGTGTGTGTGTGTGTGTGTGTGTAAACGAAACGTTTGATTATATGTGAATGAGAGTATTTGGGGTGAAAGTCAAGGTAAGGTGAGATAACATCACACATATTTTCAGGAAAAACTAAACCATCCTGCTAAACCTATTCAAACAGTCCTATTTTCTTATTTCTCTTGAATTAATATCCCAATCATATTTCTGCCCTTTTCATTTCGCATCAGCACTTTGCATGTCATATGATTATACCATTTTATCACCATGTTTCTCTGGCTAGAGTAAGGAGTTTGCACAGAGTATGTGAAGCCTCAGAATTAACATGACATTAATTCTTCTTGGAGCATGAATTTTGGTCCATAATAAGTAATTGAAAAGACTGTCTTTATATTGTAACAAAGTCAGATGAGGGAGAAGAATATAAATTGTATAAGATCTGTAAAGGTAAAACATAATATTTCTGAGGAATTGTGCAATTACAGCAAATACCAGTCTGTCAGGAGATAGCACCAGAACCCCCGGGGCATGCCAGTATGCTTGCGTCTGTCACTGGGGTTAGTGTGGCGGGCACAGATGAGACACACTGTGACTTGGTATTATGGGCATGTGGGCTGACAGAAGGATGTCTTACTAGAAAGGTTAGAGAAAGGCAATGGAAATTCATGAGTAACACAAAACATTTGTGAGTGGAGTTATTTAAAAAATACAATGAAAGATCACCTATTCAAACTTCCGATAGCACTCTTATAGTCCCTCTTAAATATCATTTGTAGAGTTCAGCTTTGTTCCTAATACTGGTCTTCCTTCTAGCCCTGTAGTTTTGCCTTATTTAGCTATAATTTAATATTCTCTGTGTAGCTAATTTATATAGTGAACTTCATGGTAAAATCATCACCTGTATTGATGGCATGGAACAAACACTAGCATCAAGTTGGAATGAGAGATTCTTTATGAAACTTAAAATTTGCTTTATTTATGTAGAGATTATCTGTCTATGGAAAGAGATAGCATTGGATATAGAATGAGATAGAAAGACCATGGGCTTTGGAGTCAGAGAGACTTTTGAAGTCAAACATTGTTTCTAAGAGCTTCGTTGTTGGACATTTGCCCAACTGGACCACTTTAGCCTCAATTTCTCTGCTCTAAAATGACAACAGCACCTCTGTCACTGAGCTGTTATGGGAAGTAAAAGATACAAATGTGAACGGTTGAACACAGAGGAGGTACTCCATAAACATGCAATTATCCCTCCCCATCTCTACTTTTGCAGTAGCTCATACAAAATCACATAGCCTAAGCTAGATCTTGGTCGCATTTCCTCAGATATTTCTTCATATTCTGTGTGCCATTTTTTTTTTTTTTTATCATTATCCAAGGACTGGTTGTAAAATGTTCGATTTAACATTGTCAGTTGACTCAGCTCTTAGGTACTATAACTTTATTTTAGTAGCTTATAAACTTTTATTGTCATAATTCACATTTGTGCCATTTTTCATCTGACACTTCTAGTAGCGGATTGAAATCAGGAGCATCCTTGCAAAAGGAGATAAAGAGAACATATTAGCCCTAGAATAGAATGAACTCAACTTCTTTAGCTCTCAGCTTGGGTGGATAAGAAGGTTAACATGAGAAAAAAATGTGCCACGTAAAGAGTCTAGTACAACCAGCTAGTTAGTAATGAGTGTGAGACCACTGAGATAATGTAAACTCGCAAAGTATTTGGACTTGTTCAAAACTCCCCCAAATGTTTCTTGTTCAGCTAGATTTATTTGTTCATTTGAAAATCCTTTAAGAAATTTCCATGTACCAGGAATGGACACTCCACGTTGTTCAATTAAAGGAACTCATAGTTTAGTAGGAGAGACATGCAAACAGGTAATTATCTATAGACTTTATAGATACTAAATAAAATGTTTCTATTTATCTTAAATTGTAGTGATCATTTTAGAAACAAAAGGGCTATCAAATTATCTAGATTAGTTCTTGTGTTTTACAGATTAAAGAGTGAAGGCACAGAGAAGTAAAGCGAAGCGTCACTGAGTACAACACTCATCTTCTTACTGTGACAATAACCGCACTACTGCTATCGCCCCCACTAATGCTAACAGAACTACCACTTTTATGACTTAACATCTTCTTAACAGTTTAAAAATGTCTGGATAGCAGCCTTTGAAATAGTGTATCCCAAATACCCTTTAAAATACCTAAGCCGACATTTCCACCTAAATCCCAGGATTGACATTTAACCTATTGTGAAAGTCTTAGAGTCATTTACACTAAATTTAAGGCTTTTGAAATTGAATTGAGAAACATATGGTGACCTACACATGCATACTACAAACAGCACAAAGTTGCTAATATGAAAGAGGAATATATTTTATTCCTATCCCATTTATGACCTGTATTGTAAGGCTCACAATTTCATGTGCTGCCTTTCTGTCTTTGATTCTCACAGGGCCCTAAAGGCTTAACCACATGTTTCCCTGCTCTGGTCAGATATGCTTCCCACCCCGCTGGAAGTTCTCCCCACCTGACTAATTCCCCTATTAGCAAGACTAGGTGCACTCTACCTAACAGCTTGCACTTTCCTATCGGACTTCAACATTATTCAAACAAGCATAACATCCTCCTGCAGGAACCAAGGGGTCATCCCATCATTTGTTACCACAAAGCCTTCCCCTACAGACCCTGGTTGTTCATTCTATTCCCCAGTGCAATTGCCCTATGGCCCCATGCTTTCCTCCTTTGGGCTGTGAGTACATGTGACTAATAGACTGATGTCAGTGTCATCTGTTTAGTGTCCGGTGTGATGTTTTCAGCCATCTTATACTATTCAGGTTGAGGATTCCTCCCTCACCGACAGGATGAATAGAAGGTGACCAGAACTTGCCACAACCATAGAAATCAAGGTCAGTTCTAGACAGAATACTAGTAGCTGCTGTTGCTCTAATGCATAATTACTGTTGGAAAGGAGAAGTAGCCCTTCCATGTATCCTTCTAACCAGTATACCCAGTGACAAGTTCTTCTGCTTTTAAACTACACCAGGGAGTGCATGAGATAACTAAACCATGAGATAAGAAGTAATGGGAGCATGCCATAGTCAGAGGACACTGCATCCAAAAAGTGTAGCTCCCAGAAGTAAAGCATTGTAGAAGATGGTGAATTCTGGGGAGCACCTGACAATCACGTGTGCTTAAGATTACAGTTTACAATCATATCATCTGATTGGAGTGTTGGAAAACTAAAAAATGGCATAAAGTTCTCACTTTAGCTCAGCAGTCTGCTTCTTGCAGTAACTTGGGTTTTAATGAAGGCACTTTCACAGAAGATTTTAGCAAAAATATGGAAAGTAACCAGGGCTAAGGGAATCCACACACATTCCCTGTTGGTAAATAATGACTCTCAGTAAATCTCCTTTCGAGGATGAGTAAATAGAAAAAAGGCCGAAGTGAGAAAGGAAAAATGACTATAGTATATATTATAACAATTGCTTACAAAAAACAACTCTAACACAAAATGACATAATAATAATAATAATAATGATAATAATAATAATAATAGAATGAGGAATTGATAAGGCAAAGACAAAATTAAGATAGCAGAAAATACTAATTTTAAGCAAAGTTGAATTCGTAGGGAAAACCACGTCAAAGGAAGGGACATTGAGGATCTTTTTATATTTTATATTGATAAAATGCACAATCCAAATTAAAGAAAAGTCAATGAACATCTCTTAAATAGTGAAAGATAACAAAATCTGTTAGAATTGCAGGGACAAAAACATGTAAATAAACAATTCTTGTGAATAATTATATCACACTTTGATTAGTTTTTGATAGAATAGGCAAAAAATAAAATGATGTAGGGAATTAGAATAATGTGATTGATAGTGGTTCAATAAAGATTACTTTGTTTAGTACAAAAAGAGAATATACTCTCTTTATAGAGGTATAACATAACATAAATAACAAATCAAATCTCCTGGAAATTGAAGATACTGTTCCTAAATAACTACAGTTGACCCTTGAACAATGTAGGGGTTAGGGGCATGGACCCCCTGCACAGTTGAAAATACATGTATAACTTTTGGCTCTCCAAAAACTTAGCTACAGTAACCCTTGGTATCTGAGGGGTATTGGTTCCAGGAACCCAAGTTCATACCCAAATCCTCAGATATTCAAGTCCCTTATATAAAATTGCATAAAATAATACATACAGTCGGCTCTCTGCATCCTCAGATTTCCTATTATGGATAGAAAATATTGTTTTCTATCCCTGGTTTGTTGAATCCAAGGCTGCAAAACCCACAAATATGAAGGACCAACTATAATTATTTAAAAAAAGTTGTGTATAGTGGACCATGTAGTTCAAATCTGTGTTATTCAAGGGTCAACTGCAGTTGGTCAAAGAGGAAATGAAATCCACAATTACAAATTATTTAGAAATAAAGAAAATGAGGAAACTGAATTTACAAATTTAGGGATACAGATATAAATTCTACCCTGACGCACATTTAAAGGCACATATGTTTTCATTTTTAAGGAACTATTAATATTAAAAACAACAACAAAAACCAAGAGGCCCCAAATGGAGTCACTTGTCCCCATGACAGCAAACCAAGACTTTATTGCAATTTCAAATTCTCCCAAGAATGTTACCTTTAACCAGTCAATCTGAAATTTCCTATTTCCTGATCAGCACTAGATAAGCAGCACGACAGACTTCTGCCCTTCCTCTCAAAGGAGGCCTAAAATAATCTTTTTCTTTTTTTTGCTAATAACTTTTCTTGACCCACCCATTTCTGTTTTCCATATTATACAGCTACCCAAAGCTCGTTTTTACTAGCTAAATGGGATGCTGCCTGATTAATGAATCATTGAGTAAAATCAATTAGCTCTTCAAATTTACTCAGTTGAATTTTGTTTTGTCACGGATTGAAAATAAATAAACTAAGCATGGAACACACACACAAAAAATAGAAAACATGAAACAAGTCTAAGGAAACTAAATTGAAACAAAATAAAGATGAGAGCAGGAAATCAATATATTAAAGTATATTAGATTTAATAGTTCTAAGAGCTTATTCATTACAGAAAAAAATGTAACGACAAAAGCACCTGACAAATCTAGTCAGGATACGTAACAAAAGAATCAGAGGAAATAACAATGTTTAGTGATAAGTATGCTATATTAATGTCCAAAATCTTACAGGAACAGGATAATTACCTAGGAAAACATTAATTGCCAAAATTGAACCAAGAAGAAATGAAAATTCTTAATGGCAAGAAATAGGAGAAGTTACAAAATATTATCTTCAAAAGAGACATTAGGTCCTGAATGCACCTTTTAATTTTAATGGAAGAAATGAATCTTTCCTCTAGATCTTTCCAGAGCATAGCAAAAGGATCATCAAGTATTGATGCTACCAAGTATTATTTATTCTGTGTAGGTAAAGCTGATTTAATATTGAAAAACCTGTTAATTAAATATATTATAATGTCAGGAGCAGTAAGAAAATCACAAGGTGATCTCAAGAGCTGTTTAAGAAGCAGTCAATAAAATTTAACCTGATTTGTTTAAATCTTAAAAACCAAGAAATAGAAAGTTTCTCATAATAAAGAATATCCTTTAAAATTATCTGTATAAGCCTACAAATATGCTAAATAGAAAAATAAGAGATGCACATTAAAATCATGAGCAAGATAAAATGTGACTGTCTTCTGGTCTTAAAATGGTCCCAGAAGTTCTGTGTCCTGAGAAAGACACAAAACATAGGAGTTAATGTTGGAAATATGGATGAAAAAATTATATTTAAGATTAGACAATGGTACTGTAAACTTTGAAAGATCAGCTAAAATACTCATAAATGTACTAAGGAAGTTTAAGAAGTTGGATGCAAGATGAAGACATAAACATTAATAATATCCCTATATAATAGATATAATTATCTCAGTAAGTTGTAATTGTTGCTGGAAAAAGGGGTTCTTGGTGTTCGTGGAAGGCAAGAATATAAATACGTGCTAATAAGCTGAGCAATTGGTAGGATTATTAAGAGGATAGTACACTCACAAGATGGTGTGAGTGGGCAGGCCCAGAGAAAACCAGCTGCCCCGAAGAACAAAGAGGCTTAGGAATTTATTACTTCTAAAATGAGGGTGAGAAATACTCAAGATTTGGGGGTGAAGGGTGGTATAGGTGTTCGTAGGCGGGTCCTCCCTGACCACTCCTTCCCATAAGGAGGAGGGATTTTTGTCCTTATTTGGCTTCTGTTGGCACTGTCATGGCAACATAGAGGGTGGAGATTTTTCGTCAATGCAATGCTAATTATATTATAATACATTATAATTAGCTAAAGTTCACTTAAAGTGACAAGATGGTGTCCTGGGTGCGCTTGCTGCTGCTGAAACCTAGTTCTAGCAAGTATGGTAACTGCACTTTTTCTTAAGGATGATCCCATCTCCTCCCTCCTTTGTCTCCCCTCACCTCCTCCTTTCCTTTCTCCCCCTCTCCTTGCAGCCCTATTCTTTCTGCCTACTGTAACATAATGAGGGGGAAATTATTCAATTCATAACAGCAAAAAGAAAATGAGTATAAAATGTCTACAATAACTCCAACAAGAAAAGTTCAGAAATGTTCAGCGTACATATGAAGAAAATGTTCAGGGTACATATGTGACTGAACTAAATTTTTAAACATTGGGTAAATAAAAAAAAAGTTACATACATAGATGGAGCACTAAATACTGAAAAACCTTGATATTTTCTAAATTAACTAACAAGTTTCACTTATTTCATTAAAACAAAAATAAGATTTGGGAAATACTGATAAAATGATTCTAAAATTCATCTCGAGATATAAACCATAGGAAATGTTATTTTTATAAATGAAGAATAACCATAAGGAGAAGTATGATTATTAATACCCGATATGTAACATATATCACCAAATTGTAATAATTCAAAAGAGGGTGATACTCTGTTAAAATCAAGAGACAGCTGAAAGGAACAAGACAGAAAGACAGACCTGAAACAATCTGAAGATCACCTAAGAACTAAGAATATATTAGAATATACATCATTAACTGATTAATTTCATTCCAGTTTTCCCATGGTTGTGGAATATTTATGGTTTAACAAAGTTTCCACAGCATATATCAAACGTATATCAATATATATCATTATGCTGTGATACTTGGTTATCTGAAGCATTATTAAATTATGAAAATTCCACAACCATAGATAAATGTAATAAAATTAATCACAATGAAAAAGGTTGTAGATTTGATTACATATATCTGCATATAGGTGAGTTAAAACAAACTCACCTATAAAATTAAATGTTGAGTTAAAACTGGGAAAATATTAGCAAGGAATATGACTAAATGATAAGAGCCCTAAAGAATAAGGAACATGTAAATCAATAAGAAAAAACTCATGGCAAAGATGTGGGAAAAAGGGAACCCTCGTGCACTCTTGGTGGGATTGTAAATTGGTATAGCCACTAGGGAAAATGGTATGGAGGTTCCTCCAAAAGTTAAAAATAGAACTACCATATGACCCAGCAATTCCACTTCTGGATATTTATCTGAAGAAATCTAAACACTAATTCAAAAAGATATATGCACCCCTATGTTCATTGCCGCATTATTTACAATAGCCAAGATATGGAAGCAACCTAAATGCCTGTACATCAATAGAAAAATTGATAAAGGAGAGGTGGTATGTATATACAATGGAATATTACTAAGCCATAAAAATGAAATCTTGCCGTTTGCAACAACATGAATGGACCTAAAAGGTATTATGCTAAGTGAAATAAGTCAGACAGGGAAAGACTAATACCATATGATTTTCATTTATATGTGGAGTCTAAAAAAATATAAACAAACAAAAGAGAAATAAACTCATAGATACAGAAAACAAATTGATGATTGCCAAATGGGAGCAGGGTTAGGGGGATGGGTTAAAAAGGTGAAAGGATTAAGAAGTACAAATTAGCGGCTATAAAAACAGTCACAGGGAGGTAAAGTGTATCATAGGGAATATAGTCAATAATAATGTTAGTAATTATGTATGTATGGTGTTAGACGGGTACTAGACTTATCTGGGTGATCACTCCATAAGTTACATAAATGTCTAGTCACTATGTTGTATATCTGATACTAATACCTGTATAATACTGTATGTCAACTGTAATTGAAACATTTTTAAAAATTATTTTAAAAAAGTAAGCAATTGCCATTAAAAATAAAACAACACCCCCAAAAAGAGACACCCAAAAAAACCAAAAAACACACACAAAAAAACAAAAAAATCAAAACCAAAATCCCCCCCATACAAATAGAACAAGAGCAAAATAGGCAAAGAATATGATTAAGCATTCCATGAATGGAAAAAATTAAAATGTTTATAATGTTAAAAATGTCAATTTCCCATTCTAAAAACTACATATTAAAGTAACAATGGAATATTATTTTTGCCAATCAGATTGACAAAGATCAAAATATGCTCATGGCTGATACTAATATGCTGACACAACTATTATTCTACCACAACAGTATTACGTTGGTGCAAAAGTAATTGCGGTTTTTGCAATTATTTTCAACCATTTAAACCATAATTACTTTTGCACCAACCTAATAGAATAATTGATGCAGCCTTTTAGAAAACAATCTGCTATACTTCTCAATAATCTTTAAAATATTTATCCTCATTGAAGGAAGAATCCCATTTCTAGGATTCTGTTCTAAGGAGACAATAAAATTATACAAAAGAACATTTGTAATTAGTAATATTTATAGTATTGAAAAATTGGAAACAACCTAAACATTTCTTAAGAATGGAAAAGCAAATTAATATATATTCATGCAATGAAATAAGCCATATAGTTATTTAAAATGAACATCCTTTTTTTTTTGAAGAATTTCAAATGACATGTAAATATGTTCATAATACTATTTAAAGGAAGAAAAAAGTGAGTACTTGATACAAATTTGTTTATTAAACATTTAGCAAGTTTTATTCAGATACTAATTTTGTTTAAAATGTATACATGTGTAAAAATTTAATACTTACACACACATATGCACACAAATAGAAAATGTTGAAAGAAAATTTACTCAATAATTGCTTTTCAAAGTCTTTTTCCCCCCTCCTTTGTAGTTTGGACTTATTTCATCATATATTACCTTTACAGCAGAAAAATTGTATTTTAAAATCATTTAATCAAACATACTTTTGGAAAAATTGATTTCCAAAAATCATTTCTGATTTATTATAAAACAACACAAAAAGGGGTGGTTTTTCCATCACAACCAACTCTTCTGGATGGCAGCCTCAATACTATAACATGGACGTTACTATGAAACTATCCTAAGATATTATTTGGAAGTCATAATACCTCAACTAACAATAACCAGTTGATTCTGAACCCTAAGATTCACTCACTTCAGTATACTCAGTATATTCACCTCAAGTATACATAGCATTATTTTAAGTGCAAGCATATTGCTTTTGATACGAAGAAGACTTCTGCTGTCTCTTTTTGAAGAAAACCAGTATTTCCTCTTTTTACTAATTATTGCTTTATTTTGAATGCAATGGAACTTTGAAATTTTTAATATGTGGCTTTTGGAATCTCTTCAAAAAATAGTTGGGCACAGCAAACAATTATTTTTTTCAGACTTTGTTAGATCTTTGTTTTTTTTTTTTGTTTTTTTGTTTTTTTTTGTAATGCTGGTGATCTAGTAAACATCCAAAATTGTTGGGACTAAACTGAAATGGATTTTATACCTTATTTTATTTTAGACACAGCTATCACTTCATTATGTGCTCTTTGCTTGGGAATGAAGTATGCAATTAAAAAGATGTAACGGTTTTTCTCCAGGGTGGATGTGCTTTTGTGCGATGGGAAATAAACCCTGTGCGATGAAAAGAGCTTTGATATCAGAAATCCACTATTGCTGTATGACTTAGGCATCTTGTACACATTTTTTAGCTTATTTTCCTCTTATATATGATGGGGCTACAAATATCTAACACCAAAGAATTTTTGTAAAGATTTAGTGAAATAATATCTTTGTGAAGTGCATATAGCAAGGTCTGCATGTAGCTGACACTTAATAAATGTTAATTTCTTTCCTTCCTCCTTTCAGTAACCTGATTTAAATGCTTCATTTGAGATTCATAGCTCTCCTACCTGAGTTAATTTTTAAAACACATTAATTTTCATGATACCTGAAGGAAATAATACCTAACAACTATATTCTACTTTGACTTCTCTACATTTTTTTCGTATTTATCTAATACATACTGAAATTATTACCTTCAATTTACAGACGAGGAAACAGAGGCACAGAGAGTCTAGGCTGTTTTCCTAACGTCATGTAAAGGAGACAGAATAAATATGTGTTAAATGAATGGGTGAACTGAGATTGGGCCCCAAATCTACACATGCTCAATACTTTACTCTCGTAACAGTGTCTGCATGGAGATTTTAATTTGCATTCCCACTTCTTGGGAATTGTGGATTAAAATGAAGGCAAGTTGCTGTTTCAGGAAGGGACACTGTGTCTTTCAAAACTGTAGAGAAATAGCTATGCATTTTTCACCTCAACTGCAGAGAACAGACATGGGTGATATTTGGGATAACAAGCTTTCTTATAAGGGTGAGTTCATTCTCTTGAAGAGCATTGGGAGGTAAAAACCCATCAAGATAGTGTGTTCTCATGATGATTTCAATGAATTATCATGGAAATGAGTTTCAGAAGAGAGGTAATGCTCTGTGATAATAGCCCGATAATGCCATTAGCTATGAACTGTAATTGTAATAGCATTAGTCAAAGGAATATATCTGATATATATATTTGAGTGTCAACTATTTCTACAAGGTTCTTCTTGTTAATTAAATATCAGCCTTGGTATTATTAATTCAGTATCTAGCCAGTACTTGCACATAGTAGGAACCCAGTATGTGTTTGTGGACTGAATTAATAAATCAATCTCTTTGTGGAGCTATTTAAAATAGTAAAATATTGAATTGAAGTCATATTATGGATACAGCAGGAACTGATTTTGCCCAATATCTGCTTGTTTGTACAGTCTTTTCTCTCATTTGTAACTCTAATTATCTAATGGTATAGACTTGTTAATTACAGAATTTGAGAAGAAAGCTTCTCTCTCTCTCTCTCTCTCTCTCTCTCTCTCTCTCTCTCTGTATATTTGGAAGGAAATAGCCTATAAGATTTACCCCAGGTTACTTTAATTCAAGAGTAGAGCTTGTGTCTTTCTTCCTGTGTCTTGTCGTCTTTAGACCATTTTAAAATCTACCAGGCAGCTTCCTGCCTACCTCGAGCATCTGAATGTCAACCGGACGAAATCATACTTCAGGTCTTTTGTATCACTTCATGAGCACTGACATTAACTGGGTCTTCAACACTGCCAGCAGTCTTCACTTTTCTAAATCAGCTTTTCTTGCTCTTGTAGTGAGTTCATATCCCCCTGCTCTTCCTGTTCCTCATTCTCATCCTAATTCCCTTTTGCTCTCATGAATGACCTGCTGCTTCATAAAGAAAATTGGGAACCTTGAAAGGAGGCTCCAGCATCTTTCCAAAACCAGGACTACACATGCACTTGTACCAGCACCATCTCCTTTTTCTCTGTTTCAGTGCAGGAAGGAAGTATACATTCTTCGGTAAGTCAATTTCCCTTTCACTTACATTTTTAACTTCTCCATCTATACCAGATACTATCATCAGTTAAATATGCTCAAGATCTCTCAAAATAAAAAGTATCTTAAGCCCACATCTGATGCTTCCGGGATAAAATACAGGGCTCACAGTTAAATTTGAATTTCAGAACAACAATGAATTATTTTTTAGGATAAGCATGCCCTAAATACTATACAAATAATTTTTTTGTGTGTGTAACATGCCCAGACTCTTTCATGGGACATACTTAACACTAAAAAAAATATTCACTGTGTCCCTGAAATTCACATTTAACTGGGCATCCTGTATTTTTATTTGCTAAACCTGGCAAATCCTTCCACATCTCCATCCTGCCACCACTGTATCTCTTAAATCTTTAGTGCCAAGTTCTTTAAAAGAAGTGTTTGAGTGTGATACCTTTATTTCCTCACTTATTAGGTATTCTTCACCCTACTCCAATCTGGTGTTCATTCCCTTCTCACCACTGAAATGACTCTTGCTAAAGTTATCAGTGATGATAATGTTGCTAAGTCTATGAATACTTTCCGTTTTTCATTCTACTGATTTCGCAGTAGCATTTAACACAGTTTACTGTTTCTTGCTTGAAATAACCCTTTCTTTTCTTCAGCGCACGCACACACGTATGTAGATGTAAATTCCCCCCCCTCCCCGCCCCCATCTCTGACTGCTCCTCTTCTTTATTTGGCAGGCCATTTTTCCTCCATCTAACCTCTGATATTAAAACCTTTTAGGTCTAGGTCCTGGGCTCCCTTTTCTCTTCATTTTTAATGTTCACACTGGGTAATTTCATTCACATCTATGGATGGGTTCAAACGCTATTTTTGTGCCAGAGAGTCTTTTATTTATACATCTAACCCAGATCTTTTCTCTGAGCTCCAGATATTTCTATTTGGATGTCTCACAGGTATGTCATACTTAATGTGTTAAAAATGAATGGGTGACAAGTTTTTAAATTTATTTGACTTCTAGTATTCTCCATTTAGAAAATGGAATCTTTGCCCACTGGTTGCTCTTGGCAGAATCTGGGACGCCTCCTTGATAACGTTCCTCTCTCTTGCATCCTGCTGCCTCCTGACTATCAAAGCCATCACTAAGCACTATTGATTCTACCTTAAAATCAAGCTTATAGCCATTAATTTCTCTCCATCGGCCTCTTCCTCTTTAGTTCATCGCTATCTAGACTTGCCTGGATTACTTCAGCTGTACTTTTCCTGCTTCTCCCTAACCATTCTCTTCCCTTCCAAATTATATTGCATCCACAGTGATCATAAAACACAAATAGATCATGTCGCTTGCCTGATGCCTTTATGATTTCTCATTACATTCAAGTTAAATAAATCCCTGAAAGCCAGTGATCCTATGTGATTTTGCTTCTGACTCAAACCGACTTCATGTGATTCTCCCTCAGATTCTCTCTTCAGAAAATGTTTGCAGAATATTTTCAGGTGACTGATTGATCTTCTCTGAGTTCCCCTGATGCACCTAGTGATTCTCTGCTTCCAGGCTTTGGTGTGTGTGCTCCCTGTCAGAAATACTTCCTCCTATATTCACCAAGCCAAATACCACTCACCCTCCTAGTGTCCACTTCAGTCCCAATTTCAGGCACTCTTAGTATGAACATGGATGTGTATCTAACTCTATCCAGACTTATAAGTTTGCCATGCAAAGGAAGCTCCACTAACGACATGGGTCCGTGAGTGCAAGAAGAATCTCAGAGCACTGCTTTATTTCATCTCAATCCAATCTAGACCTGGAATTGAAGTTGAATAGGATGACTGAATTCTGCATTTATGGAACTTACTTTTTTTCTGAAGAATTATTAAAGTGCCATACCAGACCATCATATCCATGCTCATGCTAACCCACCTGGAAAATGTTGAGATCCCATACAAATCATAATAACAACAACAACAATCATTTTTGTGCACCTCTCTTTATCTGATGCTTTACATTGATTTCTTTTGTCCTCTGAGAATTCTCCGAAGTTAAGTTATTAGTGACACCATTTTAGAGAAGGAGAAAATGAGGCTCAGAGAAGTTAGGTAATGTTCTCAAGATCTCACAGCTCATTAAGAGCTGAGTCGAATTTAAACTCAGGTTTATGTGACGCAAAGTTTTGCCCTTTCTGTCTCTTGTGAGCCAGCAGTAATGGACAGTTGCTTTCCACAGTCTAAAGGGTACTTCGGGCTCTGCCCTGAGACTGTTATGAACCCGAAGGCCTTTGAGCAGCAACAAGGGTTTCTGTGGAGCCAAAGGTTGAGGGTGTGGAAGAAATTGTTTCCGAAACACATAACTCCATTGTACAAGGAGGGCACCGCATCAAATTCTCACTGAGGACCAGAAGCAGGGCTTGCCTGTGGGAACTGTCGGGAGCCTGCCTAGTTAGCCACAGAAACTCTTGCACTAAACCAGTTGACAGACAGTAGAGTTTGGGCTGGCTAACGATAGATTATGGGGTAGCAGGCCACTCCTTTTTCTCTTCTGGGTTTAAAATTCTGTCATCTCAAAACTCATGTGAAGTTGGACTTGAGACTTTGATCTGAATTTGAAGTAACACATCTCTTGAAAAATAAAGCATGGGTCTGTGAAATTCAGATGAATACCTTTCCAGATGCATAAATATTTTCTTCTTTCAAGTTTATAGCAACTGCAAATTCCTGTTTTAAGAGTGACTAAATGATTCATGCTGACATGGCTGTCAGTGGCCTCACTACTCACAGATGTTTAAATGAGAATTTTAAAATATCCCATTTTTAATTTAAAATGATCTTGATGGAATTAAACAATTAAATTCTTTGTTCCTTTCCTGAATTGAGGAGGAAGGACTAGCAGGGAAAGAAGATGTATACCTTGACCTCTTGATTCTGTCCAGTTATCCTTTTTCATTTTGCTTTGGATCTTTCAATCACCTGCACGTCCATAACTAAGATGTTATTTTTCACTGAATGCTATTTTGTTATTTTTACCAAAAGTTAACTTCGAACTCATGAGTGTGAGAAAACGATCTGGTTGCTAATGGGATATAGTTGAAATAAGCAGTTTGACTGACTTCTTCACTCCCTTATATTAGCATTGCTACTTTTAGATAAACTATTCCTGAAATGATTAGTGTAGGAGGATGGGTTTAGTCTTGTATCTTCTCCTTTAAAGCACTCAGAGTTAGAGATCCCAGAAGGATCGGTTTTCTCACTTGTACTGAAAATGTCACTCTAACAGTTATCTGTCTGCACAGTCAAGTTTTGAGAAATCTTTTGAATTTACCGCATTCACACCATCCTCCATCATGGTGCTAAAAATGACTAATGAAGCTTGGAGACTGGGAGACTGTGATAGCTGATTATCTTTTCCAATCATACACTAACACTCACACACACATTCACATACACGAATCCTCAAAGGATTAAAATATCCTATATGCTAAATGGAATGAGGAGGCATGTGGCGTGCCTAAGCACACAGTGATAGCGTTGGTTTCATTATGGTCGGCTCTGTCAAAAAAAAAAAAAAAAAAAAGAAAAGAAAAAGGTTTGGTTGTTTGACTAAATAGGCTGATCTTGTTTTGAGCCAAATGGGCCACTGTCATATATGACTTAATTTGTATTTAAAATAATCTTTGACATGAAAATTTTCAAGTGCTTTATGTAATTTTATCTTCTTATCATCTCTGAGAAAAGTGAAGTGCAGCATTTCCTTTTTGAAATAAGAAGAAACAATCTTAGAGCAATGATGGTGACTTACCCAAAGTCAGGTGTAAGGTCAAAGGATCCCTTTCTTTTAAGGGCCCTAATTAGTCCCTATAAGTCAGTATAGGGTCACTAGAAGCAAATCACCCTAGAAGCAAATCATCTAAATGAACATCATTTCCTGTCTTGATGAATGTTACACTGATAGCTTAAGGGACTGTCATAAACACCGCCATATCTTCTTTCAAGAAAAACATATGACAGCGTGTCCTGTGATGTCATTCAAGGAATGATGGAAAAGTGTGTGGGCTGAATGATAGTTATTAAGTGAAGTGGGAACTGATTAAATCTAAAAGGGAAGGATTAGTTGATTGTCATTAACTTGCAGTGAGGTCCTTGGGAATTTTCTGTAGGTTCTATTTTTGGTCCTGTCCAATTCAACAATGTATCAATTACCTGGAAGAAGTCTAGGTACTTGCTTACTAAATTTGCAGATGACACAAAGCTAGTAAAACAGCGAAGTTTCAATGGATGACAGAATCAAGATGTAAAAATGTGTTATTTAGGATGATAGGCTCACATTTATTAAGGTTAAGATAAATTCCTGCATTTAATTAGGAAAAAACTATAATAAAATGAATGGAACTGAATAAAGAGCAGCTGTTAAAAATAGAAAAAGCTTCAGGTTTTAATTGACCATAAATATGATGCAAGTACTGAAAAACTCAACATAATCCCTGCTGGAATTCAGAGAGACAGAGAGTCTAAGAGAGAAATCGAGAGACCAAGAGACGGAGAGACCAGGTTGATAAAAGTGATATATTCTGGTTGTGCCCATCTTGAGTATTGTGTTTGATTCTGCAAACCATATTTTAAGAACGATACTGACAAATTGTTGCTTGTTTAATAGATGGAGGGGGCTTTTAGAGTGAAAAGTCTGGTAATCAAGCAATGTGGAAAAAGTCAGAGTGGTTTGTCTATGAGATAGAAGGGAATTATGATAGCAATCTTTACTGAGTGCTTACCATGTGTATTAATTAGTTAACCCTTAGAACAAGATGATGGATTATTTATTGGCATTATTTATTATTTATTGGAGACTGAGGACACATAGCTAGACTACCTGGATTCAACTCCAGAACCTACTCTCTTAACACTTTGCCACATTATTTCTCCAAATATTTATCAAATTTTTGAAGAATTGCTATGTGGAGAGAACATTAGACTTATTTTGTGGAACATCATTCTCAATAGATGGGCAGACTCAGGTTATATTTCAAAGTAGAGAATTTTTCTAGGTACTAGAAGATGCTAGTACATCTACTAATTTTTGGTACAGTGTTAGACTAGACAACCTCTAAGGTAACATCCAACGGTAGGATTCTAGCTTATTGGGATATGATTTGATATAACATAGTATTATTATGAAAAGAAAAACAAACCTTAAAAGAAGTATGTTAAATTAATTAGTGCTAATTTATATGGTGCTCTCTTGAATACAAGTTTAGAGACTGCCCCACTGCCCATCTCATTTTACTAAGATGCCTTCATCATATGTCCTTAGTAAACCTTCTTTCATGGGCAACAAACTCTGCCAGAATTATATAAAATTTGTTTATCCATCTTTTAGTTTATCCAGGGTATTATCAATAACATCTTATATGCAGAACCCCATCCAAGGAAGTTGTATTGCAGAAGTAACAAACATTATTAAAAAGCCATTACTTAGGGTGACCCCTAATAGCTGTTTGATGTGTTGAAATCAATGTTGATACGGGTTTCAGAACACTGAGCGGTCAGATAGTAGTTGTGATGACTGGAGCCCTTCACTTTCTTTTCTTCCCCCTTAATTGTTACATTTAAAAAACAAGGATCATAATATCACCTTTATAAGGTTGTTGTAGTAAATGCAGTCATGTGTGTAACAGCTGCTACCATACTATGCAAATTCACAATAAAAATTTAGGTTTTGAGTGAAACAGTTGTGTGTAATAAAGAAATGCTTGGCCAAGTCCCTGGTTCCTGGGAGGTAAAAACTCTAAACCCTTTGAATTTCCTGATTGGAATATCTTTGTTGTTCATGGTGAGCCTTCTTCAAGCCCCACCTGATGGTTTATGCCAAAGAAATGATTCAGAATAGGGGCTGGACAGCCAGGAAGACAAACCGTGTGATTAGAGGATTGAGACTTTGAGACTCTTGATATCAGCTCAATTTCTGGAGAGGGAAGAGATGCTGGGGATTAAGTTCAACCAAATAGCCAATGATTTAGTCAATGCTACCTACATAATAAAGCCTCAGTAAAAACCCTGATGCTCAGATGAGTTTCCCTGGTGGCCATACTCCGCATACTGTCACACACTCATGTGCCAGTTAGGTACTGCATCTTTGAGGATGACGGAAGTTTTACTTTGGGAACCTTCCGAGAGCTTGTTCTAGGTGCCTCTCCTTTCAACTTGTTTTGTATTCTTTTGCTATCAGAAAGCTGTAATCATAAGTATTCTATTTTCCTGAGTTCTGTGGGGCATTCTAGCAAATTATAAAATCCGAAGAACTCTGCAGGGGACCTCCAAATTTATAGTTAGCTTATCAAAAGTGATGACAGTCCTGGGGACATCCGAACTTGTGGCTGATGTCTAACGTGAGGAACAACCTTGTGGAGACCTATCCAGTGACACTGGTTTGGCCTAACATTTAGATTTATATGAAAGATAAACTGGTAGTAATATTTGACTCTGCAGTTCCTCTAGACTATGTCAAATGGGGTTTGATTGTAGAACTTTGGGTTTTTAGCAAATCTTCAGAAACATTTTCACTGAGTAATGAGAAGAAAAGAATCATGTTCAACACCTAAGATATTTTAGGTAGAGATATAGGTAAAACTTTTCCAGGCTATCTTATAAGACCCTCACACCAATGCTTTGTTCCTTGTTTACATATAAAGAATCTAATCAACCAGAGAAGTCAACAACTTGTCACAGTTTACACAGTTAGTTCTGGCAGCTTAGATTTGAGCCCTTTGAGAATTGCCACTATACCTCACGTAATTCAGTGTAGCTCAGGGCCTGGCATATAGTAAGTATCCACTACATGTTTTTGCTTAACTTGCTCAGTTAACTAAGAAAAAGGCAGGGCTCGATCTTGTTAATAATCAATCATGGGTTGTAGATTTGTTCCCTAAAACTCTAGTATACTTACCATTGCATTTATCACTCTTAACTTTATTGCTTCCCTAAGACCCTGGAAATTTTATGGGTGTTTGGAAGTGTTTATTCTGCTTGCCATGGTACCCTCAGTGCCCATATGGTACCTGGAACAGAGTGGGTCCTTAATATATTTCTAGAATGGAGATCTACTGTTAAAAGGTGTCTCTCATTTATAAAACTTGAATTACTGTAGTTTGTAAGTAAATAAATTAAATTTTTTGGTTTCAAGAGAACATAAACCAACACTTTCTTTACATTATTTTAAGTATACAACTATAAGTATTTTTGAAAGTAGAGAGGAATAAGTTTGTGGTATTCTCCATAAAATAAGCAAAAGTAAATTTTAAAAAGTTTTAAACGATATTACCATCTTAGAACAAAGAAGGGAAAAAAGCCTCTAGATTTAAAATACAGCCAAAGACATTTCACTGTGACAGCTAATCATTATTGTTATCTTGTTTGATTTTTCTACCAGCACATGTAAGAGTAGCACTTTTTATGTTTGCATGTGAATTTTTCAGTTTGGTTGCATCGCGTGACCAAAATATCTATGGGGAAAATTTTCCAAGATCATTTGTTATTCGACACACAGTTTCTCTTTGGTTGCATAGACAAGATTTCTGGCAAATCATAAGGAAAAAAGATCATCCAGATACCTCATTCTCCCATATTTATACAGGACTTACTTTTCTAAGGATTATCTATGCCAGCCATGAGGTATTGAATATGGCCTCACTGAAAGACCTAATAAGAATATAATGGCTAGTTTGTTTAAAAATACACTAAAGAAAGACAGCAGGCAGGGTCTCATTAGTAGTGACATTCTGTAATTACCTCCTCCTATCAAAAGAAAAACAATTCCCAGAAATTAATGAATACAGCAGAGTCTATTTCCTATCTTAATTCTATCTTAATTGCAAAAGTGGATCAATTAAAAAAAAAAAGAGTACACTGGAAAAGCCCCTCTTTTTAAGGTTTAGTCTCCCAATTCTCTAGTCATCAAATCAATATATATAAGCATACTGTAAACCTATTTTTACCTTCAGAGATGAGATATACCAACTCTACCAGCAGTGCCCCAGTGAAACAGCCAAATCCGTTGAACAGTGTCAAAAGATTCATAAAGTTTCCTCTCATGGTACTTGGAACAAATCTGTATGATATTACAGAGACTGAGAGAAAAAGAGAAAATCAGAATTTAGAACATTCTCTCTAACATAGTTTCACAGATATATTCAAGTTAGTCTTGATGATACCTCAAAGAAAATTTACTGATACAGTTAAAATTTGGGTTGGACTTTGCTAAAATTACTACCGTAAGATATATTATGATCTTAAAATTTATAGACATCTACAGGAATAAAATATGGCAAAATATATCCTGTACAGTTACCATAAAATTTTGATCACTTGGTGGTTGAGTTTCCCAATATATTCACCCAAATTTCATCCCCACTTGAATATTTCTTATGAATTTTGGATTGAAGTGAGGCTTGTCCTAGATGATATCATGACAATCTATCAATATAGTCTGTAGTTCTATGATTCTATGTCAACCATTAGGTTCTCTACAGAAAACTCGAATTTATCACATAAAATTAGCATGGAAGTTAAGAGCATGGGCTCTGAAGTTAGACAGGATTGTGCTAAAACCCCAGGTCCACCATTTACTACCTCTCTGAATTGAGGTAAGTTATTTAAACTTTTCAAGCCTCAATGTCCTTCTCTATAAAGTGGGAATCATCATTACACATTTACAGAGGCATTGTGATTCTTACTTGCTATAATATATGTAACGTGCTTATTACAATGCTGACTTGTAGGAACTAAATAATGTTAACTATTTTAACAATATTAATTTTACTAAAGTAAATAGCTCTAACTTGTGCAATACACTGTGCAAAGCCCTTTATGTGCATTTAAATCGTCCCATTTAAGGAGAGGGTTCCTAGAGGCAATAGCTTAAGCACTGGGTCTCTAAAATAGTTACATTTTTCATCCCAAGTCATTGTCGGGGTAATAGTAATGATGGTGGAAAGAGGTTGAAAGAAAATCATGGGAGAATTTTTTTTTTAATTTCAATTAAAATTGGTCTTGCCAATCATTTTGTGATCTAACTCTAAAAGCAAGGGCGGCAAAAGCAAAAATAAACAAGTGTCATTTTATCAAACTAAAAAGCTTCTGCACAGCAAAGAAAACTAACAAAATGAAAAAGTAGACTACTGAATGGGAGAAAATATTTGCAAATCATATATCTGATAAAGGGTTAAGTACCAAAACATATAAAGAACTCATACACCTCAATAGCAAAAAACAAAACAAAACAAAACAAAAAACCCCAAACAATCCAGTTAAAAAATGGGCAGAGGATCTGATTAGACATTTTAAAGAAGACATGAATGACCAACAGGTACATGAAAACATGCTCAACATCACTAATCATCAGAGAAATGCAAATCAAAACCACAATGTGATATTACCTCACACCTATTAGATTAGCTATTATCAAAAAGATAAGAAATAACAAGTGTTGGGAAGGATGTGGAGAAAAGGGAACTCTAGTGTACTGTTGGTGGGAATGTAAATTGGTGCAATCACCATGGAAAACAGTATGGATGTTCCTCAAAAAATTAAAAATAGAACTACCTTATAACCCAGCAATTCGACTTCTGGGTATTTAATCTGAAGGAAATGAAAACACTAACTCAAAAAGATATACATGGAAACAACTTAAGTGTCCATCAGTGGATGAATGCATAAAGAAGAAAATGTGTTTGTGTGTGTGTGTGTGTGTGTATGCCATAAAAAAGAATGAAATGTTGCCATTTGTTTCAACATAGATGAACCTTGAGGGTATTAAGCTAAGTGAAATAAGTGCAACAGAGAAAGGTAAATACTGTATGATTCCACTACATGTGGAATCTAAAAAACAAAGCTCATAGATACAGAGAACAGAATGTTGGTTGCTTGCGGGGGGGGGGGGGGGGAATGGGGGTGTTGGAGAGCTGGGTGGAACAGGTGAAGGCTATCAAGAGGTACAAACTTCCAGTTATAAAATAAATAAGTAATGGGTATGTAATATACAGCTTGGTGACTAGAGTCAGTAATTTTGTAGTACATATTTGAAAGTTGTCAAGAAAGTAAATCTTAAAAGTTCTCATAAAAAAAACCCCACCAAAATTTGTAACCTTGTATAGTGACTGATGGTAAATAGACTTATTGTTGTGATCATTTTGCAGGGTATACAAATATTGAATCAGTAGTTTGTATACCTGAAACAAATATGTTATATATCAATTATACATCAATAAAAAAGAAAAATTCAATTAAAACATTTTTTTGATATCAGAAATAGATGAAAATAAGTATATATGATTTTGTACATACAATAGTAACATAACTATATTAAAATATGCATGACAATCTTAGGCATACTTGCTAAAATATTTACGATATTTATTATAATATGATATCTGGGATTTGCTTCAAAATTATATAGCAAGGAGGAATGGGGTATGCAAATGAGGATAGAGATGAAACAAGTTTGGCTGTGAGTTGAAAATTGTTGAAGCTGGAACACGGGTACACAGGAGTTTATGATACTAATTTCTCTATTTTGTATATGCATGGTAAAAAGTTGCAAGAAAACATTAAATAACAGAAACAGTTTTAGCTTTGAGTGGTTGAATTATTGGGTTTTAATTTTTCTGCTCCTTACTCTTTTGTACTTTGCATATTTTTCTACAATGAGAGATCATAAATATACATTAAAGCTCATTTAAAAAAGAAAAGTGGTGATAGAAAACTGACATACTGTAAACACTAACCCTTTAATTTCCTTCTCTATAAGAAGAAAGAGATGTTATCTCCTCCCTTCCCTTTCAGGAAAATTTCACCCCAGTTTGCCTATCATACTTTACCCCAGTAAATGTATCTGCCGAGCACTTTTCAACCAACTTACTAATGTAAATATATGTACGTTCCTTCCTGTGTTTAACCTTTCTGCTTTGCTTTCTGTGTGTCCTTCACATGTTTTTATTTATCCTCCAATAAACATTGAAAGGTGTTCTTATGTGTATCGTAGGAAATGTGCTGAGTGCTGGGGATGAGGGTGGGAAAAGGCGTTGTTACATGTTTCCTGGAATTTAAACTCTGGGAAGGCAGAGAGCAAAGATATGCATAATACGAAGGGCAGTGCAAACAGGCACTTAATACCACAAATATTTATTGGAGATGCAGATGATGATAGTGATAAATAGAAAACTGTGGAGACAGGCTTTAAATATTGGTGACAAGGGGCTCTGGGTACCCCGGCTTTCTTGTGCAGTGCAAATTACCAGCAGGAGCCTGGAGTCAAGCTGCAAGTTTTTTCAGGAAGATCCAAAGGAGAGTATGAGGGAAACACTGAAGAGGTTTTGCGAAGAAATGATTCACAGTTATAAAAAGGATTTGGCTTATGAACTTTCCTCTCTATAAATATGAGGAGACAAACAATGGGCAGAAAGACTAAGTAGACCGATTTCTTTCACAGAGAAAAGGCAGAACGTATGAGCCCATTATTACTCAGCTAGTTAATTATTAATCCTGTGCTTTTCTCTTGCTAGAACTTCTGGTGCGGTATATAATTCATGAACACATTTTGCCAGCCTCTGCCTGCTGGTTAATCTCTCTTTGGTGTCATGTTAGTCGTTTTGAAAGCCTCCAGTTCCCTTTCATAGGACTTAGCTTTTCAAGTCTTCGGATCTCCATATTCATGCATCTTCTTGCATGTTCTGATCTTTTTCGACTTTAGTAGTCATCAACTCGATTTTTTAGGCTTCATGATACTCCTTTTAGTACATTATAGTATAGATATTATCAACAAGTCTGCCACTACTCTAAAATTCTTATTTTACTATGAAGACACAGTAAAAAAATATTCAAAGTGTATGTGAAAGCAGCTCTTCCTGCCAATGAGAGCTGAAATGTGCCCCCAGGTGGAGACTGGTTAGTGTTTGCAAAGATGCCCATCACAGCATATTCATAATCTACAAACTGTGGGGCCATAACTACCTTCCTGAGACACCGGGTACTGGGGACTCACTGCTGGAAATTTCTATTACTCCAGTTGCTCTTAAGCAGTACAAATGTGTTTATTGTGCTTGGTGAGCAGTTATTTTGAACATGTGGAGGAGAAGTACCACAGTCCCAGAAAATGGAACTTTATCTGATTATCACTTTCAGTTCATTATTCCTTTCTCATGTCTAAAAAGCACCTGATTCAAATCTGTTATCCGATTATATGCCCTAATACTTCTCTTTTGTGCTGTCATCTGCCAGTTTCTAGGCCATTTTCCTCTATTATTCAGTCATCAGCTCCTCTTTTATCGTCACACCCTCTAGTACTACTCCTGCCGTGATTCTTGATAATTTTAACATGCATATCGATCATCCTTCCATCCTGCCTAGTCTTGGTTTCTCACTTCCTTGACCTCTTCTCCAATGTCCTGTCCTCTACTCTACCTTAGCCATTCGTACCCATGGTCACACTCTGAACCCTGTACCCTAGACCAGGGGTTGACAAACTGTGGTCAGGTAAGTTTCAGCCCGACACCTATTTATAAATAAAGTTTTATTGGAACACAGTCACACCGATTCATTATATGTCTATGACTGTTTATACACCACAAAGATGGAGTTGAGTAGTTGTAACAGACTGGTGTTCAAAACCTAATTATTTACTGTCTGACACTTTTCAGAAAAAGTTTACCAACCCATGCTTTAGACTGATAATTGTAATCACTCCATCATCTCATCTTTGTGCATCCCCCTTTGACTACTACCTTCCATCTTCCCAGCTTGCTCTCTAATACGCAACCACGCAAATGCTTGTACTCCTCCAGGACCTCCACTCCATTGCTCCTTTCATTATTTCACCTCTTCCGTGCTCTTCCCATCCTCACTATTCTTTTTACCCAAGTTAAATTTCATGGTCAGTTGTTATAATCATATTTGTTCATACTCTCATTCCTTTGCCTATCTCTTGCTTTCTGGAACTTGACTGGCGAAACAATTCACTGCCTGCCATCTCTGCTCCTATATGCATACAGCCTAATGTAGTGGAAGAAAAACCCATAACCATGTTGGCCAACTCATTTTAAATTCCTGCCCACCAACCTCAAGTGACCTCCTAATGCTACCTGACAACATTCTATATCCCCCTAGTTCATTCACTCCCCCATGTCTTAGACAAATTTCAAACCTCTCCAGACTTCTTAAACTGCCAAGATGTCCTCCCCGTCCTCACTCACAGCTCATGGGCTGGCATCCTACTTCACTGAAAAAATTGAATGAGCTAGAAAAGAATTTCCACACCCATGATCTTCTGCACCCACATACTCTGCCATCCAAACTGTTAGCGCTGATGAACTATCATGCAACTATCTAAAGTCAAATCCTCAACTTGTAAGTTATATCTCAGCTTCTCCTCCTCCAGTATTTCCCCTCTCCCTGATCCTATTAATTTCCCCTCTTTATTGAATTTGCCCACTATACTGTGGCATTACTTTTCCTTCCTTAACCCTCCAATGTCCCCCACCCCCAACACTTTTAACCCCATTCCTTTGTCAGCTACTGTTCCATTTCTTTGTTCCACTTTGCTGCAGAATTCTTCAAATGGACTCCAATTCTTTTCCCGTAATCCCTTCAACCTATTCTAATCAGGCTTTTGTGCATCCCCAAACCCCACGTGGAAAAGCTCTTGTCAAAATCACCAATAACCTTCAAATTGCTTAATCCAATGGTCAATTCTTAGTCCTCATCTTGTTTGATCTATCAGCAGTGTTTGACACAGTTAATTGCTCTCTTCCTTGATAGCTTTTCTTCATTTGACTTTTAAGATATTGCTCTCTTGGTTTTCTTCTTTTCTCAGTGGTCACTTCTTTTCTGTCTTCTTTACAAATTTCTCTCTCTGGAATGTCATAATGATGGAGTACCACAGGACTCAGTTCTTAAATCCGCTTCTTTGTCTACACTGCCTCTCTACCTACCCTAACTCTCTTGGTGATCTCAACTAGTACCATTGCTTTACATACCATTGATATGCTTATGACTCTCAAAAGTGCATTTATCCCCTACTTGAATACCAAATTACAGACTTGGATATCCATTCCTTACTTAATATCTCTATTTGACATCTCATTCTCAAAATTTCCAAAACTAAGCTTATAATCTTCTCCCAATGCTCCACCTGTAGCTTTTTGTCATGCTGTAGATGGCAACTTCATCCTTCCAGTTGCTCAAGTGATAAACTTTATTGTCATCATTAACTCCTCTCTCTCTCTCTCTCTCTCTCTCTCTCTCTCTCTCTCTTTCTCTCTGCCTCTGTCTCTCCCTCTGTTGGTTTTATCTTCAAAATATAAACAAACTTTGAGCATTTCTCACTACCTATTTTACTACTTCCCTGGTCTGAGACACTTGTTTGTCTTCCCTGGGTTACTGTCTCAATTCATTTATCCTTTTCAAATTTCTAGTGAAGTGGTCAAAGGGAAGAATGTTATAAAATGTAGCTGGAGTAGTACTACATTTTACTGTTTCATGCCCTGAACATGTAACAGTAACAGAACATGTAACATGTAACAGGACACATAACATGTAACAGAAACATTTTACTGTTTCATGCCCTGAACATGTAACAACACGTAACATGTAACATAACATGTAACATGTAACAGAGGGGGTCCAAATCATGTGTAGTCTTATTCACCATTTAAGAAATTTATCTCCAAAATCCTACTGTGGAATTCTAAGCAGGGAAGTGATAGGACTCATTTATTAGGAAGAGCATGGTAGCTGTTTTGAAAAGAATAAATTCATGGAGCAGGAGAGGAAGAGGAAGACAAGTTAGGAGGCTCTGATAGAATTTGGGCTAGAGACTAGGCAAATAGCGAGGGAGACAGTGAGACAGCCAGATTTAGATGATATTTCAGAGGAAAGACTAAGACTTGCTGTTGTATTAGGGATGAGAAATAAGAGAAACGAGGGAATCTGGGATAACTCATGTGAGAAAGTCATGATTCTTCTCACACTACCATGTCTCCTGGCGTTTGAGTTGTGGTAAGTTTGGTAGAAAGAGCAATGAGCTATGCTTGAGTCCTGAGTCAGAGTTTGGCACTATTAATTTATGTGAAAGATGAAGATGATGATGATGATGATGATGATGATGATGATGATGATACAACAGCACACATTACAGCTGCTAATTCTTGAGGGCTGTGCTGTCTATATACTAGACATTCTGCTTTTTCCTTTACATAAAATATTTGATTTAGTCCTTACAACAACCTTCCCCATTTTATAGATGATGAGAAAGGCTCAGAAAGGCAGAATTGTTTTGCTAAGATCACACAGCTAGTCAGTGGCAGAGCTGAGTTTGAACTTAGATCTGTCTGACATTAAAACTATTATGTCATGAAGATAACACCAGATATGAACCACTGTGCTGTACTGCCTCCCAGAAGAGTAATTCTTGGTTTTACAATTCAAAGCACCCTTTCACATTTTACATATTGCAATAAGTCACTGAAATATTTTGATGAATTTTAAATTGACCAGTTTAATTAATATCGGCAATCTAGACAAGCCAGAAAACCCTTGATATTTAATAAAGTTATTTTGAACGTGTCTTATGAAACACTAGTAATCACACTTAATTTATTGTAATTTAATTTAAAGACACTGAGTCATCTGGAAAATTGCCCCAAGTTTTCATTTCATTTGCATGTTCATAGACTCTCAAAGTACATTACAAATGTCATCTTTGGAGGGAGTATGTATGCAAGTTCATCTATGAGTGAAAAGAGGGAAGGTAGAAGAGAAGCGGTGAGTTTTCATCTGAATACATTGGAGTTTTCTTCTAAATTTTAGCAGAATTTTTTTCTCCTTTTGTATCTGATCAAATGGTCACTGCCTTTAACAAGGTTAGTAAATCTTTCATTCCATCTACATTCAAAATTAATAATTGTTCTGTATGTGGTAGAGAAATGAAGAAAAATTAAACTTTTTTTTTTGTTTTTTGTTAATGAGGGTGATAAATAGGCTTGTTCTGAAATGTGGGAAATTTCCGGGGAGTGAATACAGAACACATCACCCATTTAAGGTGTTCTGTGTAGAAACTCAGTATGTTCTAACATGAAATGATACAGTTGTTACTCACAGGCTGAGTTGACCAGTGTTTCAGCCACTCCAAGTGAAATGTATTGAAGAATGAGGTGGAAACAGGGCATGGAGGAAACAATGAGAACTTTGCCTGAAAGAGGCTGTTCCACTCGAGGAAAGTGCTTCCTGTGTATTTCAAAGAAGCCAGCAACCATTACAGACAATGCCGCAGAAAGATTTCCAACAACTGAAGGAAAAGAATGCAAAAACGAAAAAAATTAAAGAAAAAGCCCAAATCAGTGTAATTGGCCATAGTATTTCTTACAATTGGCTCTAGGGGATGTTTCTTCAACATTTTTTGCCCTGAGGATATCCAGGTGTCCCCTAACTGTGCTTAGGCCCTGGTAGGCTGTGGCTGCATTGACTCCATGTTTCCTGACTTACTGGTTACATGGCCTCGGGCAAGTTATTTAACCTCATTACCACTTTCTTCAACTCTAACATAAAGTTAATGATGCTTTCTTTGTAGGGTGGCTATGAGATTTAAATAAAATAATGTACTGGTATTATTATAACAGTTCCTGGTAGCAATTAGTAGCAATTAGTATTAAAGATAAAGCAATACGTTTGAACTTTTATCCTCAGATATGTCATTCTTGATAACTTTTTTAGATGTATAGGAATCAAAAATGATATGGGAGAAATTTAAAATAAAATTCTCTCTTCATAAGGTTTTAATCATTATTTTTAAAGTGGTTTTGAAATAACCCTTAAGCATTATCAGTCTTCAGTTGTCTGAGATTTCTCTAATCTTTACAGAAAAAGTAAAGCAGCTATTAGAGCATTAAAGACGAGAAACTTTTGTTTAGGAAAAAAAATATTAAAGGTGAATTAGCTAAGTGAAGAATATAAATGGAAGCCATTGTTCAGATACTGGTCCAGTTCTTCTCTTTCTTTTACTTTTAAGGGATTTTCTAGGAAGTTTTTATTGAAAATGTGTGGGGATTTTGTTAGTTTTGTTACAGTTTATATCTACCACAACCAGTCCATTTCTCAATTTAGCATTCACATTACCAGACTTAATCCCATCGTTAGAGCAGAGGCAAACTTGAGCTTGATGGAATTTACTTGAAATTTAGAGATAGTCACATTTTGCCAACTTGCATAAAATTTCAGATAAGGCAAATCTTTCAACTCAGAAAAATCAATCTAATGTTTAAATAGCTTAGTGTTTGTTTTGGTTGATAGAGAAACTGGTAGGTATATTTTTTGATTATATCTCAGCATTTAAATGTATCCATAAAGCTTGGTCTTTACCAAGTCCCCAAGAAATGGAAGGCGTGAAAAAGGAGGAAATCTGAATAACAGTTAGAAAATTTGAGGGATTCTGTAGTTATTACTATTTTAAAGTTCCATTAAGGCCAATTCACAGGGAAGTAGAGACTTTGGTTTTGTAAACAGCTCATATGAAAAACATGAATTTCATTATTATCTATCTTTAAGATCAGTCTCAACACATAATTGCATTTATCTAGATTACTTGTCACATTATAGACTCATCAGAAAGAGAACTAATATGTCAATTCAATTTAATATTTATTCTATTCCTGCTATAAGCAAGGCAGTATGCTAGGTGCAGTTGTCTGATATAAGATGAAAAATATCTGTTCTCAGTCATTGCAGGCTCATATTCTGTTGGGGAATATAAGAGGAACTTATTTCTAGTTGGAGAGGTGAGAGAAATCATTTTATGCTTCAAAGGAAAAGGGTTTCAATACGAAGAGCTGAAGGCAGCACAAATCACATGAGCAAAGGCATACAGTTGACAAAGTGTCAGACAAATTTTCAGAATGGTGAGAAACTCAAGTTATTAGGAATCAGGAGAGAAGATAGATTGGGGTCAGATCATAAGAGGCATTTCATATATTTTTAAGGAATTTTGAAATTACTCTGAAGATAATGGAATCATTGAAGATATTAGATACAAGTGAAATGATTAGAATTGTCATTTAAAATTATTACTCTGAAGGCCATGTGCTGGTTGATAGAATGGGAGAGATGTTGGAGGTTGGAAGATAGTTAGGAAGTTAAAACCTAATCCATGTAAAATACGATGGGGGCTTCAGTTACAAGCAGGGCACCCACTTCCAGAAAATATAGAGGGTGGAAGCACAAGCTGCAATGGATTCCACTGATAAAAACGTAGCATCTGAAGCAAGGATTGAGGAAGCAGATGTCAGTGCTGACCGTGAGTCCCGTGATTGGGAAGATGGTAGTGACAATATAAATAAGACCCACAGTAGACATGGAGAAAATTAATTTGATTTTGAGCTGAGTGAGAGGTACAAGGGGGTAATCTGAAGAGAAATTGTGGCATCTTTTACCTGGACCACAGCTGCTTGTATACAGGCAAGAAATGGGAGAAAACAATCTGTTGGCCTCTCCCTCTGTTCTTGAAGTGTAGCCCCTGACCCGTAGCATGGTTACCACATGGAAGCTTGCTGCCCTGGCAGAATCTCAGGCTCCACCCTAGGAGGACTGAATCCGATCTGCATTTAAATAAGATCCCTGGAAGATTCCTATGCACTTTAAACTTTGAGAAGTACTACTCTAGCATAGAGCTCTCTGAGAACTGATCTAGGAAAAATCCAACGAAAGACAGTTCTCTGGAGAATTTCAAGCAAAGCCCAAATATTTAACTCATTTATCCATACATTTTAGGGCAATGCGTATTTTACCTGAAGAATCTAGGTAACTACATTCGCTTTTTATTTGCTACTGCACTCTGGTACCAGTGAAAAATGACTTTTTTGAAATTCAAAACAAAGTTTGATTCCAACCTAAATTTAATCTGCTCCATTTTTGTTTTTAACTTCTGTGAGATCATAACTTGTCCAAAGCAGAGTGCAGTTTATCAGAATGTACACATTTTAAACCTCTAGCAGACCTGTATTTTCAAGATAAAGCACGTGATTCCAAAGGAGATATTATATTTAGATAAGTAATATATGTTTTAATATTGGCTGTGTGGTTGTAGACAAGTCCATACAATTCTTGAAGCTTTTATAGTTTTTATCTTACTATGTAATAATTTTCCAAATTAGACCACAATGAAATAAAAGTCAGAATTTATTCAAACATTAAGGTTGCGCTTGCCATTTCATACTGAAGCAAGCTCTCATTCTAAAAAATAGATACGTTATGATTCTTCAGTTATTGGCAAAATTTACTCATTGAGAAATCTATGGATTTTTATGGATGGTCTGATGTATGAGTCTCTGATACATAACACAACCATAAGTATGGAATTCTGTTGCATACTTGAGAAATAGCCCTGGGATCCATGATTTTGGCAAATTCCCAGAACAGGAAATTTGCTCATGTGAGAACATACTGGTATCCATAAATCTCTCTCCTACAGACAGCTGTGATACTGTTGTCACATGTATCTGCTGACTTTGCGGAAGATATTTCTCATGTGCTATTAGAATGGAGTGTTTTCTTTTGTGTTTTACTTTTATTGTATCTCTGATTAGTTGTGTGTTCCTCTGTTAGAAGTGAGCTATCCATATTTTGTCTTTTGTTTCTCTTTAAACTACTGTAACTCATTTCAGGAGATTCAGCTTCAGTTTGTATTTTAATTTCTGAGAATGGAGCCTCAATTATTGCTTTAGATAGTGCAATAGATGTTCTACTTCACCTCAAATTTAATTCCAATGTTGATGTCAACTTTAAAAATAGAACCTGGGAATATTAATTTGCTTTTATTAAACAAATGAACAACTGAATGAATGAGTTATTCAGGCTAGATATTTACACGTTACTTCTTTTAGTGTTTACACAGTTTCTCCTGTCAGGTATTTTGCAATGGATATACACTGTGATATTTCTTGGAAAAATTTGTCACTTCTAAAACTGTAATGCAGAAAAAGTAGTTTTGCCAAAATAATCCTATTTTCAATGAAATAATTAGATCCCTGACTCGGTTTTTAATTTATGAAGTACTTTGGTTCCAACCAAAAAAGAAACTTTGTATCGCTGCCAATCATTAGAACTAGTAGAAATTACTGGTTATGTAAAAAGGGACCAATACCTTGACTGGAACTATATCATAAAGAACTTTGAGTTAGAATTTAAATTTTCACGTTTTTATTTTAAAAAGGAAGGTCTGGCATATATTTGAATGTACTTCATCTGCATTTCAATTTAAATGTCATTTAAAAGCCAAGATAATTGCTACCTACTGTGTTGTACACTTCTGCTTTGTGTAAGGCTTAATAACAATCTTAATTAGGCTAATTTTAGTCAGATTAATACTTGTGTGTGTCAGCACTAACTACTAAATGCCACATACTGCAAGATTTTAATTAATGCTAAAGAAAGGAAATACCCATGATGTAAACATTTTTGAACGGAAAAAGGCTAAAATGAAGTATGTCCAATTATGACATATGGATAAATCACAATGATATCACTGATTCTAAAGTTTTGGTAATTAAGGTTAACTTTTAAATAGATAAATCCGCTCCTATGCAACGTGAGGGAAATACAGTTTTGAGAAAACACTCTGAGTACACGAAGCCTTCGCCTTTCACAGTTCTGGAAGACGTGGAGATTTTTTTATAGCTGGTACTGTGATATTTCTTGATTTCTTTAGGTGATAAACTCAAGAATGTCATATCTTGAATCAGAAACCCCTCTTGTGTTGCACTGTTTATGAGCTAGATAAGAAAAATACGTTTCTTTTTTCCTTTATTAAATTTTTAGTTTGACCAGCTGAGTGAGATTTCCTTGTGCAGATCTGCCTCGTGGCCTGTGCTGTGATTATCCATGTCAAACACTGCACATCGGCAGTGTCAGCACCATCTGTCTCCTTAAACAGGGTGGTCCTTGGAAAGGGAAGCCCGAATGTGAGGGGTGTGGGGGAGTCTAAGGAGTAACTGCTCATGGTGGTGACAAAGAATCTTTTCATTAACTTCAGAGCCTTATTGGAAGTAAGGATTCTGAATTAATACTGGTAATTTAACTTCGGTAATCTACCACTGTGTATAACTGGTGAGTGGAATAATAATAATAATAATAACAGTAATAATAATAATAATAATAATAATAATAATAAGCAATGGTCTTAGAATTAGGAAACATGAATTTAAATGGCACTTATGTTTGAGACCTTTGACCTATTAAATGCTGGTTTATCATGAGATTTAATGGGATATGTATATGAAGGTGCCTATGGTTCAAATTAAGAACTCATAAATATTTGTTCATAATTTATATAGTTACATATCACTCACATTTTCAAGGCACTTGAGTTCAAAGTGAAAGGAAATTTTAGTATTAGACTAATTCAGTTATGTATATTATTACCAAAAAGTACTCTAAGTTTGTGCTAACAGGTCCTGGTAAAATGTAATCTTCCAAAATCCTAAGCAGAATATGGGAAACTTAAACAAAATCTAGTTAAGAAGATGCATATCATCATACTTTTTTATATTCCCATAGCAAAATATTATGCAAATAAAATGAACAAGTATGTAAATGAACAAATGAACGAAATCTGGGTTAGAAACAATTAAATTCAGTATTGTGTACTCAGAGAACGTAGCTCAGTTTTTTAAAACAAGTGTAGTTTTTCCCTTTTGCTGCCCAACAAGTCTGTTACCAATATTAAAGGGGAATATTTAGTTCATTAACATCAAACAATACATTAAATAATGCTGTCTAACTTTCCTCTATTCAGAAAAAAAATCATACCTTTCTTTAAGAATAGACATCATTTCAAATATGCAAGATTGGAGAATTGTCCAAAGAAAGGGTCTTATATGTAAAGTGAATTGAAGATTTCATATTCTCTGGAAGAATTTCTAATGGTGTTCTTTCAGCCATGTTGTATAGCATATTTTCCTAAAGTAGTACAATTTAAGGAATTTTTTGTAATTAAGTAATTTGGAAGCTCAGACTGGATTATCATGGTACTTACTGTACAAGACTGGCAAAGTTTTTGGCATTTTGCAATATAAATTTACTCCCCTTTTATCCTGCATTCATTCTGTTTTAATAATATGCTTACTGAGGGTATGTACAATGTCTTTTCTCTTGAGTTTTCAAATAATGCTGGACATTCACTAAGTACTGGTTTTGGGATTTTCACATTGGCAGACAAAAAAGCACTTTTTAAGATTTAAGAATTTTCAAAAACCTATTAATATTTATCATTTGCCTAAACGTATTACAATAAATAATGTTGGGATTACTGGCTTTAGAAATAAATCAAAAAAGATTATGTACCAAAGGCCTCTATAACTGAAGATAACAAAATAAACTAGGGTGAGTTTAGTCTATTTGAGTTCTTCCCCAAAACAAATCTTCCCTGTGATGTGATCTGGAGTGATTGTGGCTTTGGTAAATGACAGGAAGCACACACACTAAAATGTAACTTCTATAAACAGATAAATAGCAAAACATATAATAATGGGTTACCAGAAGACTACATGGTCTCCACAGATCTCTAAAAAGGAGGAATTAACAACAAGAATAGGTTAACGAAGGAAAGAGACTCTTCGAAATGCTTGCCCCTGACTATTTCAATGGAATCATTTCTCATCTAGATGATAAGACATCAGGTTACCATTACATGATATTCCACAAGAATTTCAAACTCCCTTTGCTTTCTGTTGATGCCCACCAAACAATTAGACCCTTCCCTTGCAAATGATGGTTCACTCAATACTCGCTAACATTTATAGAGCTTTCCTTCTATGTCAGGACTATGCTCCAGGCACTGATGTCATCCTTAGTGATTCCAAAGGTCTTACAAAATGGAGGAACCCAAAGTTGTTTTAAGGTATGCCCCTCAATGAAAATAACAAGTGAACTAGAAGAAAACAAATATTAGGTGGCTTTTCGAAGTCTCCCAACAGCACCTCAGTGGTAGAGCATAGGCTGAGATCCAGACCTCTGATTGGTGGAGTGAGCCTGGTTTTATTGTACCAGCACTGTCCTCTTGTTTCACATCAGTGCCCAAGGGGCCACGCTTGGTAGAGGACAGTGTGATCAGAATGGATTTCAGCTCCTTCTCTCCCATGTCAATCAGAGAAAAGTTATTTTTATGGTTTATTATTTGTGTTCTGAGTAAGATGTTCTATTTTTTTCTAAAAAGTGAGAGTAGAACTTTACTGTCCTCACCCTAACAACAACAACAGCAGCAACAACAACAAAATGGTAATTATGTAAGGTAAAGGATGTGTTAACCTTATTGCAGTAAACATTTCACAATACATATGTGTACCAAATCATCACATTATACACCTTAAAATTACATAATGTTAAATGTCAATTATATTTCAACAAAGCTAGAAAAACATGTTTGAAAATTATTGCTATATACCTTACTATTTGAAGAAGTACTATAGTGAAGCTGTGAATCACAGTAATAATTTTAAATAAATTTTGCCAGTGGTTCAGAAGTTAATGCCTCCCAAGTATAGCCTGGCATTATGTTTTAGGTTTGTTACCTGTGTTAATTTTTAAGAACATACTCAGTGTTGACTCAGGAGTAAGGACCACCTTCCTTGAAGAGGATAGGCCATTTGATGATACTGGAAGTTTTACCGTGTCTTTATCTCAGGTGTGTCTTCTGAAGAATAGAAAGAAAATGGGACACTGATGTCTGCATAGAGATTTGAGAAGCTGGAGGTTATCACTCTCAAATTCACCTTCTTCCCAATTTGTCAAAATCAGACTTTTTTTTTAGAGCATATAGCTAGCTTAGATGTTAGCAGAGTGGTTTTTCCTTTTCTTTTTTTAAAGTTGCAACCAATTCACTTGAGATGGTAACTGGTACTTACTAATGCACGCTGACAGAAATGGTCTATCTCTCTTAGAGGGAAATAGGCAAGTGCTGAAATATTCCATACAAGGAGCTAGAATTAACAGTGGCAGGATGCTGATGACATTCATTACTGCAATGGGCAGAAGAAACCCATCCAAATTCAGGTTGGAATTCATTGTCTGCAGATAATATCCTGAAGGAATCTGTATTTGAGGGGAACAGGAACCATGCATTAAGACAAGGGTTTAACTTTGGTGTAAGAGTCCTGCCGCTGATGCCTTGTCCATTGCATGTATTCTGTGACAGACGAGCTGGATGTTCCCTGGGTCTTCAAGTGTCCAATTGTGAGCTGACGAAGGGCAGTAGGAGCTCTATTTAGCCTACTGACAACACTATTGATTCTTTATGGAGAAATCTTTTGTCATCTAGTCTATCTTCTTAATTTTCCTGTGAAAAGTGGCCCTGATTTTGTGCTTAGGATGACACATAAAATATCAAATGACTTAAGCTTTGCATTTAACTTATTTTTGAACAATGATGTAAAAACCAGTGGAAAGTATTAAGGATGTCAGTTTTTCCCTGATGAAAATAAGTTTAAGGCTAGAATACATCCTTTAAAAAGCATCTGGTTTAGTGATGAGATTTTTTCTGAAGAAGAGGGGCCCATGGTGGAAACACATTATTTGTTAGAGACCATCTTTATGGGCTTCCTGGATTGGCCTCATTTATAACATGAGCCAAACAACATGAGAAAAAAAGAGAGAAGACATATTTGTGTCTAAACTCTCCTTTTAATTAATTGCGTCGCACTAGAGGACCAAAAAGAGAACTATATGAAAAAGGTTTGTGTAATAAAGTAGCAGATAAAAAATGGAAAAAAAAAATCCTCTGCCCCACCCCAAACCTTCAATGTTATGTTAGAATTTCTTCATTTTTAAAATAACCCTAATACTCTAAGCCTAACTTAGAGCCTCTTCATGCATTCCAAACCTCTTGTTAGGTTATAACATCAGAACTAAAGCACATCATCACCGGAAAGGGGACCTCTCCTCACTTTTCTAGTTTATGAACTTTGTGGAAACAATCACATCTTTATCATAATCATTAGCAGCACAGAGTTTTTCTTTAATTCCCAGTGGCACACAAGCTCCTAAGTGTCTTAGAGAGAAAGTCAACCCGAGCCTTGCCTTTGAGAAATGAACTCTCCAGTTTTTCTTTCAGTACATGCACTAACCACATTAGGATTCCTGCCTTCCCACCATGCCGGAAGAGCAGCCTTGCTCAAACATCCAGAGGATAACTTCTTGTTTGAAACCTTCACTAACCCCTTCTGTATCATCAATTGTGCAATCTGAGAGGGTATAGGAGAAGCAGTCATAAGTCAGTACAGCTGTTGATGAGCCCACCAATTGTAAAGCGAGCCTAGTGCTGTGTTAACCGCTTAAACCCAGGAATGAGCCACATTTGCACTGAGGTGTTTTTTCCTATCTCTAAAAAATACGTCTTGGTAATAATTGATCTTCAATCTTTAATTTGACTCTTGGCATTGTAAACTAGGATTGTTTTGGTTGGGTACAGATGGAGCTAGTGAAGGGAACATTAGCTAGTTCTGCCCTAGTTCAATAAAATTAAGCATGTATCACCCAGTCAAAGGAGAATGAATAATGTTTTTTCAAAAAAGTGCTGGCAGCAGAACTACTATAAGACTGAAAGGCTCCCAGCACAACTTGGAAGTTTCTGTTACTGATTTCAAATGAGAATTATTGTTAATAGGAATAAAGTTATTATCGGCATGAATCACAGACACAGAAACCTGTTAACTTAATAATGTGGCAAATGTACTATTAATCTTTAGTGAAGCAATATTAATATATTGCCTAATCTAAGAAAAGGCTCCAGTGTCTTGAAAGCTTGAAATCATTTCTGCTTCTGCCTCAAGTTCTGAAATCATCCCCTTTTAAAATTTTAAATACTTTTATTTCACACAAGCCTCTGAGTATTCAGAAATAATTGCTGTCAATAGAGATTCATTTTCACCTTTGAATGACCAGTAATGTCAAATGGCAACATCATTGGCCTTAATATCAACATATTTTAAATGTATGTCTTGGAACTGAAGGTCAGTAATGGCTATTAAATTTAAAATATGGAATTCTATGATATTTCATTCTTGGTACTTTGATTGCCTTTATACCAGTGATTATTTCATCTGGAGGCAAAAATTTAATTCCAGCCTATCCCAATGGAAGTTTTCTTTGCCTCCCTTGAGAAGTACTTTCTAACCATTTCCTTTAAAGTTTCTGGCAAACATAGGTGTATATAATTTTGGAATCTATGTAGTCTGTATCAGGATTTTTTAATCCAGCTGCAAGAGAGGCATTGTGGGTAATTGCAAAGTATGGGCATTGATGCCAGCCCTGAGTTGGGATGGCTGCTCTGCCATATACTATTATTAGCAGGGTGATCGCCAGCAAGTACAAGTCATTTAATATCTCTGAGACTAAGTTTTAGGATGATAATCTCAGCCATGTAGACTTACTGTAGAGATTAAATTAGATACTGTGAAGTCATTTTTTGGAAGCTAGGACATATAGAAGTGATCGATAAGGATTAATTTTTGTTCTTTGCAATAAATTGGGCATCTAGATATGGTAAGACGAATAAAAATCAGTTTATCAGAAATTATTGTAATTTATGTCAAATTAAAAAATATATGACATTTTTCAGAGAAGGCTCAGTCAAAAGAAATATAAGATGTCACTGCATTATAAAGACAAAGACTCAGTAATTCGTGCTATTTGCATAGAAGATTCAAGGCTAGCTATGGACCACTTAGTAATTTTGTACTCATTATTAATTTGTTCATTCTAAGATGTTTTTATGATATTAATTATATCTGTGGGTAATATTTTTATGTTTTTGTGCCAGCTATTATTGTGGAGTCAGGAGGAAGGTTGAATCTGCTAAATCAGCCTAGCTTTCCTGCATTATTTAGAGCAAAGGTCAGCAAACTTTTCTGTAAAGGACCAGATAGAAAATATTTCCATGTATGGATGCTATTGTAACTACTCAGTTCTTCTGTTTTCACGTATAAGTAGATACAGTATGACAAACAAGTAAGAGTGGCTGTGTGCCAATAAAACTTTATGGACACCAAATTTTGAACTTCGTATAATTTTCATGAGCCACAAAATAGTTTTTCTTTTGATTTTTTTCAACTATATAAAAATGTAAAAACCTTCTTACTTTGCAGGACATACAAAAAAAGGCAGTGGGCTAGGTTTGGCCTGTGGGCTGTAATTTGCTGACCCCAGGTTTAGAGAAGCAAGCATTCTACTAGAATCAGAAGGCAGATTCTGCTTTTCCTTTCACTACTGTTAACTGTGTGATCTACCCATACCCTCTAAAATCACTTAATTTTTCTGAGCCTCATCTCCTCTTCAACAAATTAAGTAGTGAGTAAATTAACCTCTAAGTTTCTTTTCAGCTCTTTTGTTCTATGATATATCAATACAACTTACTCGTTAGCCATCTAAACTCTAAATTGGGGGGTAGCAACGAGGATAATACCAAATTTCTTCAAAGACTTTTATAATCATTTGATATATGAAGAACATATGAAGAAATTATATTTCTTAATAAGTAAGTTAGTCTTTGAGCATTATCACATTAAAAATTTTTTTTAAGTCATATATATTTATAAAGCATACTTTGGACTTGGTGTTTTTTCTCTGATTTCTCTACAGCATAGGGAATGATTCACCAAGGAACTAAGAGTGGGTGGGGAGAGAGTCACTTGCTCATTAGTACTTATACTCAAGAGTACCGTGGAGGTGATCCTCAAATCAATCAATTTAGCTACATGTTAGTACCAGTTTTTAAAGGCTTAATGAAGAAGGAAGGCAAAACCTTTGGCTATAGAGAGGTTGGGTAATTGCTCATCGATCTCATATTTTCATGGGCTGCTTTTATGCCTTATAACTATGCATTCTAAAGTATTATCTGCACCTACTGACAGACATTCATAGTTCTACAGGAGAAACAGCCTACCCAGATTCTCCTGAGGTTTGCCTCTGCCTGACCCAACTTAGCTCTTGAAATTAGAGCCTGTAATGATTAGAAGCATTTATAGAATAACTGCCTGATGAAATGTTTGGGAAGAGCTTTTGTTGGGATGAAAATAAGTATTTACTTATAATGTTAAGATGCAATTATTTTATTTTTGTTGGGGGATAGTATTAATTACCCTTCCTTACCTGCATAATGCACATTCTGTAAAGGAGCTGAAAAACAAAAAGAGGGAGAAGGGTCAAGGAAGATTTGGTGTCTTCCACTTGGAGCTCACTGTAGTTGCCACCATTTTTTACCCTGGCATGGTCTAACCAGCTTGTTACATCTCCACGAAGATGGCAATATTGCAGACAGCATGTTTTCAGTGCATTAACAAACACTCCAAAAGTTGTGAGGAGGGTGCAACCTGCAAGTAATTGGAAATATTATGTATTAGTAAAGGAATTGCTCTTCAGTTTTCCAAGATGTCAATCAGGAAGATGACAATTATAAGAATGAAGGGCAGTAAAGTGACTGAGAATGTTTTAGCACCCAAGGGGTTAAATTCAAAGGAACAAGCTCTGACAAGAGTTCTGGCCTCCTGGTGACCAGCCCAAGGTGGTGCCTGACAGCTGATAGAAAAAATGAAAAAGGTAAGATCAAGGGGAACTGTTAAAAAGGGAAGAAAGGAGACAAAACACCAAAGTAAAAATTATAGAATCTCTCAGAAGTCTCTAACTTTTACTCATTAATGAATATGACAACCTGAACTTTCCTTTACAGCCTTGACACAAAGAACTGGTACTGTTTTTTAATATAAAATGTTATATAAATAATCTTCACTTTACTTGTCATGTAGAGGGTGGTTTCTTATTTTGACATGGGGATGAAGGGAAATGTGTTCTCTGCTTTGACTTTATCCATGAATTTCAGACGTAAACTTTGAACTCTCCAAATAACTTCATACATGTTGATAGTGTCACTAAAAGTTCAGATTGGAATCGTTGGCTTTTGACTTTTCCAGTAGTTTCCTCTCGGTTTATGTGGCTGTCACTTTAGCATCAGAAGCATTTTATTGCTTTAGATGTTTGCAGTCGCTTACTGCTAATGATTTGCAACGTCATTGTTGCTTATTTTATGATCTTTCAGATTCCAGCTTTTCTTTGATTCCATTAGAACTCCCTGATACAGTGATGATAAGAGACCCCTGTTTTGTTAACAGTTCAGTTGTGCCATCATGATTGTTACAATTTTTTTATAGAACCCCTTTGACCAGATAATCCTTCCGCAAATTACGTAGACACTAAACCATAGTTTCAGGATAAATGGTAAAATAAATGTGAAAATCTTTGAGTTTCTCTAAAGAAACTCAAAGTATAGTTTGGTCATGATTTGATCATGTTCAAGTTTCCTGTAAAATTCTAGATGAAATGCATTCTAACCAAGTTCATTTAAATGGCACAGAATTTTTTATTTTATATTGAAATAAAGAATATTTATTAATGTTTCTTTTTATGGTTACAGAGTGATTATATTGATTTGATCTGGTCTTTTCTTTAAGTGTTATAAGAGACCTATTATGTCATTCTTTGATTAATTGAGGAAGCTGGGGGTCTAGTAATTGGATATGGAGCCTTTCACCTCTAAGTCACTGAATCAAATCCAGCCCAAATTGGTAGTGACCAAGAATGATTACAGCAGTGGCTTTTTGTTGGCCTCTGTGAAGTGTGTAGAGGTCAAGTGGAAGTATGTTGGGATAATTGCTGACAGGAGATGGGCTCATATCTATAGTAACTATTGCCTCTTTTTAGTCACTATTTCCAGACACAAATAAAAGGCCCAGGGACTGAGAAGGCCCAGGGGACAGAAACACCTATGAGTGACCAAGGTTTGTGTCTCTTAGGAAAGAAGTAATAGGAACATCTCCTTATTATTGCAGGAAGAACAGCTCTATTATGAGACTTTCCTAGCTATTTCAATTAGTTTACTTAAGGTTTTAGTAAGATGAGAACTGAGAATGTCTTGATGAACAGCCTAGAGACCAAATTTGAACAGGTCTGGGCTAGGAGGCTTAACTTTCTGACATTTCCTTATTATCTTGTCTCTGTTGCTCATCAACCTGTTCTCTGCTCAACTCTTGCAAAACATCGCTATATAGGTTATTACTGGCATTGATCCAGCTTACTCTATGCTTTCAAAAAGGCTTTATTATTAACTGATAGCTATTTCCAGGATGAAATACTATTTCTAAAGATATTCCCCTCAATTTTCTGTCTATGTTTCAAATTCAGGGATTTTATTGAATATGACATGTTTTAAACTCATTATTCTTTTTCTTTTTTTTTGTATAAACAAATCACTGTTTGTTGCAGGATAAATTTGGATCTGTCCTTATACGTGATAAATTGATACCTGCAATTTTATTAAACAGTTAAATATCACTATCATATTATTTCTGAAGGTTAGATGAATGCTCTTAAACTAGCAGGGTTAAAAGACAAGTCTTTTTTTTTTTTTTAATTTCTCAACTATCATGGTCAATATATTTGTGAAATACAATAAAAATGAAATACCAAAAGAATAAAATAAGAAACAAGGACATATAAAATATTTCCTGATTTTTTTATTATTAGATTCAACGGATATAAAATATAACTTTCCATAAGAACTTTTACATGTTTTCTTTTAGCATCTGTATTTATTTTACTGCATACCAGTAATAAACAGCTTATTGACCAAAGCTGCTCCATGGATTAGGCTTTGAATATCACTGGCTTCAAACCAATAAACACTTTGAAAAATGAATTTATTTAAGCAAGTAAAATTGTATCTGATGTGGTGATATGAAGCAACAAAAACAAAATGGTTAAGAACAAGAAATGGATAAGCATGAAGGAGGTCTAAAGTTTTAGCTAGCACTGTGAGTGCACATAATTTATGCCAAACAAATGTTTCTAGTTCTTGAGAATATGGCAATAAACGTGACCTACAAATCCCTGAGTTTTCTTTCTGGTGGGGGTCACACTAAACAAGCAAGAAACTGTTAGGCAAATTCAACGATGAAAACAAAATGGACTGATAAAATAGAGGCCCATGGTAGGGTTTGGTGTAGAGGAGACTTAAAAAGTTGAAATTTGAACTGAGGATTGAATAGGCAAAGAGATCCAGAGGAAGCATATGCCAGGCATGTCATGAGGTAGAAATGAGCTAGGAGACATTCGGGAATAGTAAAGGCCAATGGGACAGTAACTCAGTTAGTGAGAAGAAGATTGGAAGGCGATGCGGTTCAAGAGTTGTTCAGGGGTCAGATTTCACAGGCCAAAAGAAGGAACTTGGGTTTTGTCCTCAGTGTTATGGGAGACCATTAAGTTTTGTACAGAGTAGAGATATCATATGCTGTATAATTTAAAAAATATTCTCTGAGCTCTGATAGCTGTATAGATAATGGATTCTAGGAAACAAGAGAGGAAGCTGGGGGACAGGCAAGTAGTGGTGACTTGTACATAGTAGCAATGAAGAGAAGTGAATAGGATGGGACTTGTTTTTGAACAATTAGTAGGATTTTCTGATGTAGGGAGGGGTTGAAGAAATGAGAAGATTGGGGATGACTACTTTTGTTTCCCTTAAATAACTGGTTATTGTTGACTTACATTGATATGGAAAGTCAAGAAAGGGGTCAGTTTGCAACTAGAAGAATCAAGAGTTGAGTTTTGGTCAGGTTAAGTTTGAGACCAGTATTAGATAACCAAGTCAAAACGTTGAATAGTAAGTTGGATATCTGAGTTTAAAGGTGAGAAGAAAGGTCACTACTGTGCTTCCCCGAAAATAAGACCTAGCTAGACAATCTAATGCGTCTTTTGGAGCAAAAATTAATATAAGACCCGGTATTATATTATATTGTATTACATTACATTACATTATATTATATTACATAAGATCCGGTCTTATAGTAAAATAAGACTGGGCCTTATGTTAATTTTTGCTCCAAAAGATGCATTAGAGCTGATTGTCCAGCTAGGTCTTATTTTCGGGGAAACACAGTATGAAATCGAGTGCTTGGTGTATAATTGGCATTAAAAACTGTAGAACTAGAGGTTACTTAAGGAAAGAGGGTGGGAAGAGAAGAGCCAGGGTCTCTGGAATGAATCCTAGGGCTTTGCATCAATTAAGAGGAGAAAACTTCGCCCAGGTGATGGAAGAAGAGTGGACAGTGTGCTAGATGGGTTGTAAGTCAGAGGGAAAAGGAGAAGTAATAAACCTAACTTGATCAGCTGGGCTGAGAGGAAGCCAAGAAGCTAGGAGATGGCAGGAAAGGAACAGTACAGTGATCTCCCTGTCCCATCAAACCGCAGAGTTATCACTGAATGTTAGGAGGGATATCTTGTTGAAAACATCTACACCTATACATCACGCCACCTCCTCGGATTAGTCCTTTAAACTTAATAGAAAATTTGTGCCTTCTATACAAATAATTTGGGGTGTCATGTTGACTCAGCCTTTAAAAGAATCCATTGTCATTAAAATTCTCAAATTGCTTTTTCTGCACCAGGAGCATAAATGGGAAGTTGGGAAAAAAAAAAAAAACTGGAATGAAAATGCAACTGAGACTTCAAGCTCCAGTTTAAATGTGCAAGCACACCAGGTGTGTACATTTTTAAATAAAACAGATGAGCTATTTAAAATTTTTTATTGCAAAACTTAAAGACTGTCACCATTACTATTTTTTTAAAAAAACTTTAGAAAGCAATTTTCCATTCTTTGTACCTTTAAGTCCTTGGCTCTGATGCTCTGCTCCTCTGACCTTGATCTAATCATGAATATCTATGCTACTTAATTATAATAAAAAAGCCTACATTGCACTCTAGATGGTAGATGCACATTTTTTTCTTCTTTGGTCACCTGCCAGTTCTCAAAATTATAGCAGTGGGAAAAAATGCAAATGAAGGCCGTGCTTGACAGCTAAACATAATGGAATGCATGGTCCACATTTGAAAAGTTACCTTAAAATAAAAGGTAGCATATAAAAAATCATTTCTTTAAGGTCACCTATGGCTTTGAATTACAGCTTGGAGGAATTTCCAATTTAGTCATCAGAGAGGAAGGAGCCAAAATAAAGATTATATACTTTGCTAGAGGGAAGACAGAGTTTTACTTCATCAAGTTGGGTGATCTTATAACTTGGAAATAGAAACAGAACAAAACAAAAACAAAAATAACTCCAAAATATTCATTTTATGAAGTATTATGTAAAGTAAACCACCAGAGAACATTTTCTATTATAATTTTACTTGCAGCTAGTAAACTTGTCTTGTTTTGTTTGTAAATGTCCAAAGAAAGGTTACCTTATCATATGTTAAAAAATGTAACATATGGACTACTATAATAGGGCTGACAATACACAGAGTTAATTACATAGATCTATATAACCTAAAAATCATATTTATTCAGATGAATATATTTTCAAATAGGAGATTGGGAAACAGATGAATGGATGCTAAATAGTTATTTAGAAAATATGAATCTAAAAAATTATATATATGTGTGTATAGATACATATATATATTCATAAAAAACAGAATTATTTGATAATTACACACTCCAAAAAATGTTAGTGATCTTTCAATAAAAGTTTATACTTTACATTTTCTTCTTTTTTGTTATTCAGGGATGACAGAGAGGTTCTCTAAAAATTGAAGGAAAATGTCCACAATCCCATAGAAAAAAATGGACTAGATATATGAACAGGTAGTTCACTGAAAAAACAACAAAACAAAACTCAAATTACTCTACAGCAATGAAAAGATGTTCAACTTGTCTCATAATAAGAGAAATGTCAATTAATACTTAAGTGAGATATCATTTCCCACCCTCAAATTGGCAAAAATCAAAAGTTTGACGATGTACTGTGTTGGAGAGACTATGTGAGAATAATCATTCTTACACAATTTGGGGAAAAACATACAACATGTTCCAATGACTGTAGAAGGGAATTTGGCAATATGTAGCAAAATTATCTATGGATTTACTTTTTGATTTAGCAAACTTGTAGGATCTAGCCTAAAGATATGCTGGGGGACAGTGTAAAGAGAGGTTTACACCAAGCTATTCATTAGAACCTACTTAACAGCAAAAGTAAAGAAACAACCCAAATGTGCATCAACATAGGACTGGTAAAATAAACAATGGTTCACCATACAGTGGAGTACTATGCAGCTATAAAAAGGAATGGGGCATATTTTTGTAAACAGTTATGAAGCAAGCACTAGGTTATATTAAATTGAAAAAAGCGAGTGAGAAAACTGTGAATAATATGCTACTGCTTATATAAGAAGGGGGAAATACATATACATACACAAGGACACATACACACATATAAAATTTTAATACTTTTGTAAATTAAAAAATGAATGTTAATTTTTAAAAATAGGTAAATTGACAGCTAATGGAATAGGAGGGGATATAGGAATATATAGACCTTGTTTTGGACATAAATTTTACATGATTTAAAACAAATTGTAAATTTTAAAATACCTGGAAGTATAAAGAAAAATGGAACTAATGCAGTTAATTATACACATAAATTTAGTGGTATAATCAGAGAGAAACTATACCAAGTGACTTTAAACCATAATAATTTTAGTGAACATTCCCAGGGTTTATGACATTAAAAAAAAAAAAAATGCAAGAAGAATCTTAACACTCTTTCCAACAGTCATGTTGTTGGTGGTAGTGTTAGTTTAAGATTACTGAGTGTGTCTTTTGAAATGAAACAAATATGCAAATCTACTGCTGTCATTGAGAACTGGGATTTTTGGCATGGGAAGAAGTAGAAAAAGATCTGAGTTTGATAAGGTTAAGTAAAAATCCTGTAGCACTGGTTTTGATTAGGATATTAGTACAATCCAAAATGTATGTTATCTTAGAAAGAAGAAAAAGAACATTTTCTAGCTTTGTGCACTGAAAGACTAGCAACCGTGATAGACTCAGGAGCAGTGAGCATCCCTAGTGCTAAGATTGTAGTCTCTACATTCCTTTATATACAAAAAGGAAACACAATTTTTGGAGAAAGAGATGGTTCAAAGTTCAGGGAGGGAAATGATGACCGTACACTATCTTATCATAGCCGAAAGCCAGGGAGCAACAAAGGACAATAGAGGCTTGTCTGAAGAACGCAGGCACTAAAGTGGAGCGGACATCACGGCCCAAAGACAGAACACTGTGAGCATCAGTAATTGGAGTGGACAGAAACACGTTGAAATTCTTATGTCCATGAATTAATAATAATAGTTAAAGAAAACTAATAGGTCATCTTTGGAAGATAATGAAGCTCAACGTATTAAATCCAAAATCTAAAAACAGGGAAATAATTAGACATTTATTTCTTTTTCTTACATAATCTGTACCTCTGTGTAATTAAGTAGTTGTTGAGGAATTATTTCAGCTAATAAGAGAGAAAGAAATATAGAACATCACCATCCTGCAGCTCCCAATAAAGTCATGGATTTAGGCAAAAATCATCCTTGGGTGCTGACACTGCAAAAACAGAGTAATCAGACATTATGTCTCTTGATTGAAGCACATACCATCATCTATGAAGGAATTCCCCCTGCCAAAAAAATCTGAATTTGATTAAGTACCTAGGTCTGTTAGACGATTTACAGGAAATAAAGAGAAAAATCTGTTGGATCACACCAGGTGGATGTAATCAGCAAAATCCAGACTATTGCAAATGCTCTATGAAAAATTGAAAAGAGAGAGACAGAAACGAAGGGGGAATATATATGATTTAAGAGATACATCTCCCATTTGGAATATATGGGCCTTATTTGGATTTGATTTGAATAAAGCATAAAACAAAACAAAACACAATTTTTTTTAATGGAAACAATTAGATTTTAACAGTGACCAAGTATTTGATGATGTTAAGAAATTCTGTGTGTGCGTGTGAGGTAATGACATTGTGATTATGTGTTTTAAAGTGTATATATATATATATATATATATATGTATATATATATAAACATATATATAACATATAACATGAACATAATACACACACACACACACACAAATGAAATGCTATAATATTTAGTTTTTGCTTCAAAATTACCATGAGGGGATGGAAAAAAGTGAGTAGAGATAAGTTCTTAATTGCTGAAGCTGAGAGCTATAGATAGATGGGTTTCATATATGATTTTTTTCTCTTGTTGTTTATGTGTGAAATATTCCATTATTAAAACTTTTTCTAACAAGGGAAAACTAAAAGAAGATAGAGATTATTGATATTCTTGCAGACTCTGTTGCTCCCGAGTGTAATAACCAGCAGCATCTACAAATTCTATGAGTTGAAAGAGAAGTTATAAGGAATCAAGGAGAAGGGAGCTGTGTCAAAAAAGCCAGAAAAAAACCCAAAAATTAACGTAATGTGTGATTTACTTACATTTTTCAGGCTGATAAATCAGGTTATAATGCATCATATGAAGAGTTATCAGAGCCATAAGTGTAGACATAAAAGGAACAAGTAAAACCAGGGCCCACGGCCCCGAGTGCTGAACGTATGCTATTCCCAAAAAGACAACAGTTGCATTTAGGTTCATGATCCAACAAAACCTGAGGTACACAGAGAGACAAAAATAAAAATACCATTGAGTTATTTCAGATAACGATTGCTAATTTTAATGCTTTTACATAAATGTAAGTTATAAAATAGTGGCATGTGAGCTGAACTACACTTTGCAAATATTGTTTATTAGATTTCTAAAGTTTATACTTACCAGCTATGTTTTACCAGTTTCATTATCTTTGTTTCATTCTTATTTAGAGAAGATGTAGAGAGAGTGTGTTCTCTTTTACCTAAAGCAGACGGTGACAAATATTTTCTGTGCAGGGCCTGGCAGTAAATAGTTTAGGCTTGGCAGGCTATGTGGTCTCTACACAAGGACTCCACTCTGTGTTGTGGAGCTAAAGAAGCCACAGACAACTGAATACAGCTAATGAACCTGGAAAGTTTAAACGGTTAAGGAAATAAATCTTCTTATTTATTCCACTTTTCAAAGTAGGGGAAAACTCAGGAATACTCAGGTTATGCCTAGACCATGCATTAAATCAAAGAAATAAGTGTCATTTGAATAAAACTTTCCATGTCTTCTCCTTGTGTATTACAAATAAGTACCTATCTCAGTAGTCTGATGTGCAAGTTCTGGGAAAATAAGCTCTACCTCCCAGCCTTTCATTGGGTCTAAATCCTGCTGCTAGAATCCCGTTGCAGAGGAGGGTGTCTTCGTAGTAACTTAAAAAAGGTATTGAAGTAAAATTAAATATAATAAAATGTACCCATTAAAATATATAGTTTTATGAGTTTTGGTAAATGTTTCAGTTATGCAAACACTAATAAATCTAAGTTTTAGAACACTTATATTGTCACTAAAATTTAAAGCGATTAGATCAGGGCCACCCAGGATACCAGGATAATCTCCCCTTTGATTAACTCAAAAGTAACTGATTAAACCTTGATTACATTGCAAAATACCTTTACCTTTGCCATATAACATAACATAATCAGTGGGTGATATCCTGTCATCTTGCCACATTCTGTTGGGCAGAGTCTGATCACAAGTTATTCCCACACTCAGGGGGATGGGTCTGTCAAGAGTATGACCCATTGGAGGTCATACTATGGCATTTCCTGTACATCTTTTAACTGAAGGAGAGAGCAAATGAGAATATGGAATTAGATGGTTAATAAATTAAAGACCCGCCTCCTTTCCCCACCTCATTCCACTTGCTGACTGGGTGTGGAGGCTTGGGTCCCTGCTGTGCCCAGCTGACAGTGCCCAGGAGGATGGGTTAGAGCACTATCTATTTTTGCTGGGCAGGGGATGGAAGACCAGCTCCTCGGGTGGCCCTCCCAACACTGTTCAGGATGTGGTAGCAGAGTGTCCCTGCCTGCTTCTGCTTAAGAGTGTGTATGTGTGTAGGGGGGTGTGTGTGTAAAATATCAGTTTCCTGTTTGCTGCTGAAACTATGGAGCCAATGTGGGGCAGGGGCAGTTTTTCAATAGTGTTTGAAGTGGGGCAGGTATTGTCAACAAGTTATTTATTTATTTATTCATTTATTTATTTATTTAGCAGTTTTATGGTTTAAATTTTATGTAAGGTCAATAATCCACTTTGAATTAATTTTTCAGTAGGATGTTATGGGTAATTTTTTTCTATGTGATATATAGTTATTTCAGCACAATTTATTAAAAAGATGATCTTTTCCCATTGAATTTTTTGGGCATTTTTGTTGAAAATCAATTGACCATATAAATGTGATTCTTTTTTCTGATTCTTTATTCTGTTCCACTAATCTATTCTTATGCCAATATCATACTGTCTTTATTGCTATTGCTTTTTTTCTTTTTTAAAGCAGCTTTGTTGAGAAGTAACTGGCATACAATTAACTGCATGTATTTAAAGTGTGCAATTTGATAAGTTTTGAGTATGTGTGCACCCATGAATGATCACCCCATTCAGGATAATGTACATAGCATTACTCCAAAATGTTTTTTTATGCCCTTGGTAATCCCGCCTTCCTGACACCCCCTTCCCATCTCCAGCCACTGATCTTTTTTCGGTCACTTAGATTAAGCTTCAATTGATAGACTTTTTTTTTTAAATGTAATTTTCAAGTGTGTATTCTTTTTATTTGGCTTCTTTCACTTAGCATAGTTATTTTGAGATCCATGTTGTGTTTATCAGAAGTTGATTCTTTTTTATTGCCAAGGAGTATTCCTTTATATAAACACACCACAATTTGTTTATCCATTTATCTGTTGATGGACATTTTTCTCAGCTTGTGGCTAATACAAATAATGCTGTTATGAACATTCATGTACAAGTCTCTGTATAGACATAAACTTCCATTTGTGTTGGGTAAAAACTTAGGAGTGAAATGGCAGGGTGATATAGTAGATGTGTATTTAACATCTTAAGAAATTTCCAAATGATTTTCCAGCAGTTTTGACATTTTACATTACCACCACCTGTATATGAGAATTCTAATCTCTCCACATCTTGGGCAACATTTGGTATGATCAGTCTTTAATTTTAGCTATTTTAGTAGATACGTTGTTTTATTTTTGCATTTCCCTAATTACTAATGATACGAAGCATCTTTTCATGTGCTTTTGGCCATCTGTATGTCTTCTCTAGTGAAATTTCTGTTTGAATCTTTTGCCCATTTAAAAAAATGGAGTTGTTTATTTTCTTACTGTTGAGTTTTAAAAGTTCTTTATATATTCTAGATACAAGTCCTTTATCAAATATGTAATTTGCAAATATTTTCTCCCAGTCTGTGGCTTGTGTTTTTATTCCCTTAACAGTGTCTTTTGAAGAGCAGAAATTCTTAAATTTTATGGAATCCAATTATCATTTTTGTCTTTTACAGGTCATGTTTTTAGTGTTGAATCTCAGAAATCTTTGCCTAACCCAAGTCACAAAGTGTTCCTCCTCTTTTTCAGAGAAAAAATCTAAGCATTGGAGAACTGAACTGACTGATTCAAAATCTTACAGCTCTGTTTTTACACAGCCATGAGTAGTAGCTGCCATTCTGGTACAGCCTCTAAGGATAGATTAACTGGGCGAGGCGTCCTTTTTATACTGCTTTCCAGGTCTTTCCAGTTATAGATTTCATGACACCACCATTTCCTCATTAATCCAGGCTTTAACATTTGAAAGTACCTTTCACTCATGTCTCTTACCATGTTTTCTATATCATTAATTATGAATATTGTCCTTTCTCTTTAGAATGATGGTCAGAAGATACACGTTTGAATCACAGCTCGATTACATGATCTGTGATTTTTAGGCTCTCTGGAATTCTGGGTCTTTATCTTTAAAATAGGGATCATACCATCTGGACAGGATTTGGGTAAAGATTGAAAGAAGAACACAGACTGTGGCTGTATAGTGCCAAACAAATGTTACTGTTCTTCATTTTTCTCCCTTCTTGATTTCAGGTACAAAATGTGCAGTGCAGTTGGAGCATAGTGAGCCAGGGATAGTGTTAGAGGAGAGGGCCAAGCAGTGCAGTGTGGCCCAGATTGTTTAGGTCCTTGAAGTCCATAGCAGGGAATTTGAGTTTTATTCATAGCACGTTGGGAAACCATTCGAAGGGAATTGAACAGGGGGCTGCAATGATCTGATTTTAAATGCAGAAATAAAAGATTATTGTGTCAGCTCCATGACTTCTAGATAGGGCCTGGTAAGAACCCATCACAGCTATTGTAATAGTCTGGATGAGAGCTAAGTGTGAACTGGACGAGTGTGGCAGTAAAGGAAAGGGAGAGAAGTAGATAGATATGTGATATGTACTTGGGAAGGAGACATGTCCAGTTAGACAAGTCTCACTGTCTTATAAACATTCCTCCTTATTTTTGGCCCTGGGACTTTTCATGTTCCTTGGCTTGCCCTCTCTCACTTTCAAAGTCCCTTATCAAATCTCTTTTTCTTCATTTAGTACTCTCTTGAATATTTTATTTCTCTTCTCTGAACTCCTAAAGCAAATATTCATTCTTCAATTTTCACTTTTATCGGTTTTATTTTGTCATTTACAGATTGTCAAGCTCCCTGACAGCAACACCTTATTCTTTATCTCTACTTCTTTGCCTCCATGGGAGCTAGCACAGTTCTAGGTCCACAATAAATGGATAGTAAATAACTAATTGATTAATAACATGGTGCCTCTTTTAAAAATTCAGTCAGTCAAACAAAAACAACATTTTTAAAAAACCCAAATTTTTAATCATTGACCTAGGAAAGTAATCAAATATCAAACATGGCCATGCTGAGGAAACTGATTTACTATGAGGTCGGACAATTATGTTCACAACCTCATCCTAGAAAAAATGCTGCATACCTCATTGCTGAATATCAGTATGGTCACTTTCGAAGTATTCCCTTAGCAAGCTATGCACTGACGCCAGTGTCTAGTCTACCCTTCAAAGCAATTTTGGAACTTTTTTTCTGGAATGGCCATCAGAGCTGTTGTCATATTACCCTTGATGTCCTGAATGTCATCAAAATGTTTTCCTTTCAATATTTCCTTTATCTTGGGATAGAGAATGAAGTCATTGGGGGCCAGATCAGGTGAGTAGGGAGGGTGTGCCAATATAGTTATTTGTTTAATGGCTAAAAACTCCCTCACAGACAGTGCTGTGTGAACTGGTGCATTGTCGTGATGCAAGAACCATGAATTGTTGGCGAAAAGTTCAGGTCATCTAACTTTTTCACGCAGCCTTTTCAGCACTTCCAAATAGTAAACTTGGTTAACTGTTTGTCCAGTTGGTACAAATTCATAATGAATAATCCCTCTGATAGCCAAAAAGGATAGCAACATCATTGCAACCAGTTCGCGAACTTAATTGTCACACCTCTATCCACCAATAGAAACTTATCACAACATAGGTGAGGTACAAAGTGAGAATTTTCTAGGACAACAGAATAGAGTCCCTATGCTCAGCCTTGGGGCTTCCTTTCCCGCTGTTGCAAATTGCACATCTGAGTTGTGGCTGTAGCAACTGAGAGAAGCTGGAGCTGAAAGCAAGGTTATATTTCCTTCCATCTTTAGAAAATTATTTTTTTAATGTCAAGTATTGCTGAGAAAATCCAGGAGGACACTGTGTGACTCTCCACTACACCCACGGTGATATAAACTGAATTCTCTAAAGAGGGTCAAGGAAAATTACAATTAGTCCAAGACTTAAATCTTATGAAAGGTAGCTAGAAACCAAAGAATTATAGGCTAAATACATATAACTGATAGGAACAAGTGATAGGAAGAGATTTCACATAAAGCACTAAATGTATTTGAATAAATGCCACCCAACATATTTGATTGTGCAATTTTCTGAAAGAATTAACCAGTACAGGCATGTTTTATACATGTCTTTGTTGATCCATAGACAGGAGGAGCCATAGATAATTAAGGGTGAAATTACATGTATAGCAATTGTAAAAAAAAAAATAAAAGAAATAAAAATCTACAGTCTTCAAGCTCACCATTAAGACTCCTTTCATCTCATAGCTCACTAGCAAATTGAATATATAAAGCACCTTTCACACAGAAAGTCAGGGAGCAAAGCACTAAAGCAAAACAAATACCAGTGATTAAGGAAAATTGAAAGCAGCAGTAAAACTATGTTTCTTTAGTCTACTTTTAAATACAGACTGGGAACTGCAAATAACTAGGAGTATATATAAGTGGAAATTATTTTTTTGTCTTCATGATTCTATGGTGTTGAATACAAATAAGGAAAAAAAAACCTGTTGTTGCAAAACTCAGCAATATTTTTGATGTTATTTATTTTAAATATTTACCTTAATTTATTTTGTTATAATTTTTAAACTCACTCAAATATTTTGTCATTCCCTAGTCCAAACAATTTTGACATGTTTTAGACTTATTTTAGGAGAAATGGTTTAAAATGGTCTTTCCTAACCTGAAAAGTATCAGAGAAAGGAGGCAAACTTTCAGGTCTTCATAGCACTAGTGGGCAATTTGAAGAGTTCAGAGTGAATGTTTTATTCTGCATTGAACAGGACTTAGATAATTCATCAGGGGATTTGCAGCTCTTCAGTGGGATAAAATTAGGCTGTTTAGAAGAGTTAGTGAAACACTTGGGTGAATGGCTGTTATCAATCATTGCTTCTTTTAGTGTAACCACTGGCCCATTGAAGTACCTCAAAAAATACTCTGGCAGCCATGAATTTGGAGAAAGAAGGAGCAAATAAAAATTTTACAGTTCTTACTTTTTATCTATAATTTTTTTCAATAATGTTGTTAAATAAAAGGCAGTTTAATAAAAGAAGATCATTGATTTTGGTGAATAGACAGCATGATTAAAGTAAAAGGTATATTTTCAATTAAGAAATTTGGGAGAATGTTTCGCTCTCCTTCTCTTGGTCTCCCTGCCTTTCTTATACTTTTAACTTGCTCTCATTCCCTTTCTCTCTGTCCCTCATTCTTTTGCCAACGTACCAGTTTCAACTGGTGTTTATGTATATCATTCTCTCCTTTCTGAGTTGAAGAGCTTTGAGCCAGCTCATGTTTACTGATGAAAATAAGTCCCTACTCGTTCACCTACCAAACTTAAAAGCTACCAAGCAGAGCTTAAGAAAAAGGAGGCAGCAAGAGCAGTAAGAAATAAAAGGAATTTGTCTTTTCTTAACCCTAATTATTCTTTGTTTTCTACTTAGATGTTGGAGAGAAATTCTGAGTGTATTTCCTGAGGGCTTACAATTTTGGCAGCGGTGAAGTAGGAGGTGCCTCTTGCAATTAGGGTGAATGGGAAGCATTTATTAAATTTGGCTCAAACCCATGCAAATAGAATTTTGGAAGGCCTAGTGATTTTTAAAAAAAGGCTATTTAAAAGCTGTTCCTCGTTATGCAACTCAGAGGATATTTTGAGTATTAATGAGTATTAATAAGATTAATCCGTGAACTGCATTGATTTTGTTGGCTGAAATGTACCTTATAAATTATAACTTCACTGTTGCAGAATGCATGTAGATTCATATTTTGTTTCTTTCCTCAAAGATTATGTAGAATTTCTTAATCAAGTAGATTTTGAAGTGTGGTAGAAAGTTGCTGAGTCATCAAAGATTTTCAATGATCATTTAGTTCCATTTGTTTCAAAGGTAATCTCTAGATTACTTTTGGAATCCCCTTTCTTTATGTCTCTGGAACTGTTTTCTAAATTCTGAAGCAGTTGCTAAAAATGTACATTCCCTAGCAATGTTCCCAGGAAATTCTGAACTAAAAGGTTGGGAGTGAGACTGTCAATCAATGCTCAGGTGAATATTAAAACAGCTTTTGGAAAAATGCTGTGGGATAATAAATTTTTATCTCAACTATTTCACTAAGATAAAAGACATTCAATTTGAGTAAATAAATATTAAAATCAGAACATTTTAATATAAAACAGATATCTTGTAAGGTCAATTGAGTACTAGATAGTCAAAATTTCTGGAATGGAATAAGTCTCCAGACTTTTTCAAGTACTTTACCAATATTCTATTCAACGCTTAAATAATATATAATTAACTCTGGTAACTAGTTAGTAACAGACTATGATATGCAGATATGATGTAAATTATCAGGTGAATTAAGTAGAGAAATGTGGAAGAAAGGTTTGAGGTTAATTGTGGTAGAGTTTAAAATTATGGTCATGAACAGACTTTAAGTATCCACCTTATTTTGGCTTCCAGAAAAGATTCTGCACAGGTGTATTTACCTAGATGATCTCTAGTGTGGTGAATCTTAATTGTATACCTCAGATTTTGGAAAATGCTGAAAGAGCCAGGTTCTGATCTGGATAATGGAGTAAGAATGTTGGCAGATTATTATACCTCTTGATTTCTGGGAGTTTAGCTTTAGTCTTTCAATGAGGTACATCGTTGAGGAAGATCCAGTACCAGATGGTAATGTTGGCTGGGAGTGGTTTTCTCACCTACATTTGGCAGCTCTACTTTGAAGTGGTGCTTTCAATGCCTGAAACTTCCAGTCTACAGCATTTCACATGATCATTGGGGAGCTTTATCTAATTATCTAAGTAGATACAATGACACATCTCATTAAAGGTCCTGTAACTGAACATCTGACATCTGTGCTGAAAATAGAACTGGATGCGGCCTTCAAGAGGTATGTTGTTTTTTAAAGACCCTACTGAAATTCCTTATATTAGCCAAGTTTGTAATTTCTAGAGGCATTTTTCACTTGAAGAAATAGATTATAAGTGATTGGGCTGCCTATTTTAAAGATAGCCTCCTGTTAAATAGGTACCATCTTTTCCAGAATTTAGACAATAATTTTAACTGATGACTTATTTGTCATTTAATAATAGTAGTAATAGCTATCCTAATTTGAGTATCTGTAATGTGCTAAGATACTTTATGTATAGGCCATACAACAGCCCTCCAAGATCTTCCCATTTTGTAGATGAAAGAACTGAGGCTCTGAGAGGTTAAGGCACTTGCTGAAGACCATAAAACTGCTAGGTGACAGAGCCAGGATCCTGCCAGCTGTCTGGCTGCACAGTGGGGTCTCTTACAGTCTTGCCACCAACCCGTGCAGTATGGACAGGAATAGAGTTACCATTCATTTCTATAAACTGCTACAAGCAGCTGTTCATAAAAGTTTTCATGCAGTTTACAGTTTATACTGAATATTTTCCTAAGAAAAGAGGAAGCAATCAGATTCAGCCTTTAAGGAGCTTACCATTCAAATAATCCTTTTCCACATTAAAGAATAACACCCTGATTCTTCATACACATTTCTAGGTGCTTTCACTTTAGGTTTGAAAAATACTGCATGGTTCTTATTATTGAAGATTTTAATGAAGTTAGGAAATAATAGGTAACCAAATCGAAATGTGTTTATCCTAAATTTGGTCTGGCTCCTCACAGCTGTAGAAATTCATTTTCACTTCTCTCCTCTGCCCCCTCTACAAAGTCCTAAAGCACAATCCCATTGGGAGTCCCCTCCATTGCCCAAAGGAAATATTTCATTCATATAATGTCTCCTTTGTAATCAACACTGAGAAATGTCACTTTGATTAAACACAACTCTGAATGACTAAGACCACAGTACAATAAATTCTCCAGAGCTATCTTTCAGAACAACTGATTGCTCTCCAGTCTTAATCCTCCAGAGTCTTATTTAATCAAAATGATGTTGCTAATTAAGGATTAAAACTTCCGAATAGAATAAAAAAGAAGGATTTTTCTTTCTCCTTTGGGCAGGTCAAGGAGGCAGAATTTGCTATAAAGAAGTAGAGTCCTTTCCACCTTTGGTGAAACTGCATTATTCTCTGACATTTGGACTTAATCCAAAATAGGCCTGAGTGCTTTGTAATATTAATATAATCAGAGAAGGGGTGGGGGTGGGAGGAAGAAAAAGAGGGAAGGAAAGAGAAAAAGGAACTGTCTTGGATAGCTGCATATACCTAGATAACATTTATTCTAAAACTTTTTTATTTAATAATTTTAATATAAGTTTTCTTTAAACATTTTCTCTGATGCTCTCTGTGCATTGCTGTTATCTGTTGCTCCATTATCCATTACTAATGTTGGAAAGAATATTTTAGAAAAATATTGGCAACCCACTTCACAGGAAAGGGAACAAAAGACAATGTGTTGCAGATCTGTTTGACATCACTGATGAATAACAATAAAAACAACAAAATTCTCTATTAAATGCTGAAATACTCTACCTTAAGATCAAAATTTCAATTTTTTAAAAATTTGTATTTGATAATAAAAATTGATTCCTTAAAAACACATAGAACTGTATAAGAACTCATTGGGAGAGGCAAAGATTCACAGAAAGGTTCTTTGGTTTTCAGGGAATACAAACTTTCAGATGGTGGGGCCAAAGTGGATGTGAAACAGGTGCTGGTTGATCTTTTAACAAACTGTAAAACACTTCTTCTATTCTTTTCATCTTCTCTTTGCATTGCCCTGTGATTGTATAATCCCTGCCAAATTAATCTACTCCAATATAATAACTACCAATACTAGTTACCACTTACTGATCGCCTACTATGTGCCAGGTTCTCTGCCAGCAATATAGATCTGATTGTCTGTAATAAATTCCAAGAAGAGGCATTATTATAACCTTTCAGAAATAATCACACTGAGGCTTATAGAGAATAAATGACTTGATCAAGGTCAGGTAGCTTATGTTAACACTTTGTAAGCGGGCATTTTCCCGCCAAATCGTGTTGTAACACGGGGCTTTTTTGACATTTTCTCGCCAAAATTAGACTTTCCGTAAAATATTCATATCTTTCGATCTATTTGATATTTTTCTATGAAACTTTCAGTGTTTTAGTTTAAAAAGAGGTCTCTATTTATTTACTTTGCAAAATTTTTGCCGGTTCCAACTAGAGGCGATATGACGAGTTTACTCGTTTCCCACAAAAAATGTGTTAAGTAGAGTTGAGATTTCCACCCAGGCCCATTTGGCTCCAAAGCCACATTCTATTCAATATGACAAGCCATTTCACACTTATTTACTTGGAGGATAAATTTATCAATGTATTTCGAGAAGGTGCTGATAAGTTGTGTTGGTCTTTACCTGACTCATAGGCTCCCACGGTTACTGACTGAATCATTGTCACAGGCATTGTCGTGTTGTCCATTACCCATCCCAATCAATAAAGAAGGCTGAAGTACTACCATCAAAATGGGGCCAGAGAGCAAACAATGAGAAATCCCAAAAGGGAGAGGAATGTCATCAACCTTGTTTCTCTCCCAACCAGTGCTACTTAGCAGTTAAAAAAACACATTCAATTCCGTGATCCATACTCCTGAAGGCTGTAAGCACCCAGTGGGCAAACGATGGCTCTTATTCCTCCCGTGCCAAAGCAGATGGCCAACAGTGCTACGTAAAACAGCCTGTTCTGCTCCTTCTTTGGTATTCTATTAACCATATGGTGAGTACCTATATAGAAATCTTCCAAGGGAAAAGCAGCCATAGATAACAAAGCAGTGCCTATAGACAAAGAAAAAAGGGGAATAAATATGGCATAATCCAATTGAATCACCAAATCACATCACACAAAAGGGTTTCCCTCAGAAAGTAGCATCACTCTGTGATTGTCTTATTAAAATGTTTGTTAATCACTGACATTCTGGAGGTAGCATAATTTTTCTAAACCTGAAAATTTTCTTCAGTATGTATTTTAACTAATCCAGAGTTCTAGTTCCCTCCCCTTCAAGCCTGAACTGTCCTTTTTTCTTGGAATGCATAAGAAAATCATGCCCATTTTAAGAAAATTAAAACAATTCAGAAATATGTCATGTAAGAAACTAAATATGCCTATAATCCCACCCCCCCAGAGAAAACCACTGCTGACAAGGGTTATTTTTTTTTCATCAGTCAAGTGATAGAAAATGTGATGATCTCAGACATCTCAGAAGCCTGTTCAATAAAATGTTTTAAGAATAATATTATTGTACTTAGAGGAGAACATAGCCTCTCTTAGCCTTTTCTACTTCTCTTCTCCTTTTAATGCCCTTCTTATTTCTCCATTTCTCAAGCAGTGGGGTGGAGCCTTCTTTGCTTCACACCAAGGTAAGAAAGCTGGAGAGAGGGGTGTGAGCTGGGTGAGTCCACAGCTGAAGGAGGGGAGGACAGGTCGTGATAATGGAGGACTGAGCATTCCCTGCAGGGACCACACCTGGAGACTTCCCTTGTCTAATAGAAATTATGATTCAATTCCACACTTTTGCTAAGCTCTTTATAGTCTGTATTACATTGTTTCCTTTTGGAAAAACTTGTGATGTCAAAGGATAGATTTTCTTATTCTGATTTTGCCAAAAAGGAAAGAAAGAGAGAACAAAATAGAAAAAAAAGAAACAGGTTCAGTAAGGTTAAGTGATTTGCCCTGTGTTACTGGGTAATTCAGATATAATCTCCCTTTTCTTGGAATTCCTGTCAAGTGGTCAAATCATCCATTTTTTTGGTCAGTTTAATTAGAGAAAATGGCTTCTCCATGTTAGTTTTTGTCCTCCATTTTATTAATTTAACATTCATATTTTTGTTATAAATTTTTATATGATTAGTTTTCTCAGTTAGACTACAAGCTCCTTAAAGGCAAAATATTTGTCTAATGTGTCTGTCTCCCTTACAGTGGCTTTCACATGCAATAGTTATTTGGTAACAGATTGATTTATCATGAGGATAGGCCCTTTAAATTATTGAGTTTGTAGTGTTCCCTATTGGGGTTAGCCAGACATAAAACACACTACTGTCTCTGCTACTCAGTGCTCATCTCTGGAAGGGTGACACCCGGCAAGCTAAGGTTATCCAAAGAGGATGGGCAGAGGAGTTAGTTCTTGCAGCAACCGTTTATTTAAAGACAACACTTTTAGTGGTACTATTGTGTAAGTTACAAAGGCACTTCACTTCCATCTTTTGAAAACATGTCATAATATACTGATTTCATTAGATCGAAACTTTATTTCTATCTGCTATAAAATTGATGTAATAAAAATACAAATCAAGAACATCTCTGATTATAAAAGTGTCTTTTTGATATGTGCTATTGTGCAGTGCATAATCAGCACCCTCGGACTTGCTAGCCCTGTGTAAAGCACGAGGATGTGCCATATCCCCTATTAGGTGGTGGGAGTCTGCTGGCTCTTCTCTCCAGGAGCTAATGAGGCCAAGAGGGCAGATGTGCCGGTGGACAGTTATATTTTGATGTGAATACAGTCATAGAGGTATGATCAGTGTGTTGTTGAGCACAGAGAAGTGAGCAGTAAACACTACATGGTGCTTGAAGGAAAAACAGGAGTTTTCAAATCTTGGGTATGGGGTGGAAGGATAAAGGCAGGTGAACAATTTCATGCACAGAAAAGAGCACATATGAGATTAGAAAAGTAGGGAAATAGACAAGAAGTGTTCTGTGGTTGAAGTTGTGTATTGAGACAGAAGTCTGGAGAGGTAAATTTGGGACAGATTGTAAAGGTTCTTATGTACGAAATTGGATTCTATTTTTTAAATAAGAGAGCCAGTATATATAGATTTAGTCTTTCAGGAAGTCAGTGTTGTTGGTAGAAAGGTGTATGGACTAGAGTCACCCTGATGGCTGAGCTCAGTAAATAGGCCATATGATGGTTAAGAAGCCTTTTTGAGCTAAGGTTTTAACAATTCAGACAGAGACACATTTTTTGATAGAACCTCTGATACGTAGTGACTGGTTGGAAATTGATGGCAGCTGTGCGTGGAAGTCACAAGGAAATAACTTTTATTTAAAAAAAAAAAAGAAAAAAAAAGAATGGACATGGAGTTTGACTTAGGTGTTTTGCTTGCCAAATTACAAAATTTGTACTTCAGTCCTAGTCTGATGATTCACACAGGATTTTAGACTAATAGAAATTACCATGTTAAGAAGTTACCAAGTGCTACTGATATGCCTTGTTACCAAGTTAAAAAGAGTAAATCACTCAGGCCCTTTCTTAAATGTCTCCTTATCAGAAAACATCCCCTGATACAGAACAGCAACCATGTCACTCCCTAGTCCGTCCTGTCCCCTTACCCAGCATATTCTTCATCATGACGCTCATTAACACCTGACATAGTATCTATTTACTTATTTTCTCTCAACACCAGAAAGTCCACTTTGGACTTTCTTCTCTGTTGCATTCCCAGATCCTAGAACAATGCCTGGGACAGAGTAGTCAATGAGAAATATTTGTTGAATGTTCAATGAATATTTGCCATGCAATGACTTGGTTTTTATTTCAAAGAATTGAAGGAGTGAAGAAGCTTACAAGTTTGTATTACACTCTAATCAATTCAGTGAGTGGTAATTGACCATCTGCCTGAAATTGCAGAGTATGTTGAATACCTGATACCCATCCCTTCCTCATGTATCTCCCTGTCTATTCCCCCAGACCTGCATTTTTCTTGTACTTCTCCATATTGATGAACAGCACACTACTTTCCTGAGTTCCTCAGCTCAGAAGCTTGGAGCTGATTTTTGTTCCTCTGTCATATTTGTGTCCTTATTTAGTTGCCTAATTTTTATGGTTTTTCATATGTTCTCTCCTGGATTGACACTTCTCCATTGCCGAGACCATCATCCTGAGAGTTTCTGCTCTGTATTTAACCTCTCACTGTGATTGCCCATCCTGTTTATTGAAGAAAAGTATTTCACAAATATTTTCATATCTTCAGTGACTCTTTGTTGTCTAGAAAAACAACTTGAACTTTTTGGTCTAAAATACTGGACTGTTAATCGACTTGCTTACCTTATCAATCTTGGTATTTCCCCAACATTTCTTGTAATCTCTTCATTCCCAAACTTTTCTAGATATATTAATTATTCTCTATGTAAAGGAGCACAGTGTAGTGTTTGAATTCACTGATTTTTTTAGCATATAGTCATAGGTCACAATATAGAAAGAATGTCTTCATAAGCAATTTTAATTATTATGACATTAAAAGACCACTATTTGATGAAAACATTCCTCAATTATTCTACATGAACTTCTAAAACCTTTTTAGCACATTTCATCTTAGTTGTGAAGCAAATGAATTTATGTTTCGCATAGCATTTGTCATGAATTTGGTCTTAGGGTAGGAAGGGGGAAAGGAAGACATTCTAAGGAGTACAGAAAACAGAAATGTAAAGTATTCTAAAATATAATCAGTGCAAAAATCTAGATTTCAAAGCATAGTCTAACACACACACACATTTACTAGCATCCCTCAAATAATACAGAAGATGAAATAAATTGAAAAAACATCCTTATTTCATTTATTGCATTTTATGCTAAGAATAAGGTAGAAGTAATAATAAACTAAAAATTCTAACAAAAATCTTTGCAAAACAGTCCAGTCAGAGGAGGACACTCACCTAGTAAATGTAGAAATAAGCAAATGTATACCAGTTTGTTTCTTCCTAGACAGACATCAGCAAACCATCCCGCAAACACAGGGGTAAGTATTGAAGTTCCGATAAAACACAAGTTCAGAATGGCTGCCTGGTAATTGCAGTAGCCAAGCCTGACAGTGGAAAAGGGGATCATATTGCAGACAACTTCAAAGAAAGTGAACTTCTCACACAGCTCCACCAGATTCCAACCCGAATTTTTTTCACAGAGTATGATGAATTGAAGTAACCAGTATGTCTTAGTTTTTTCCTTCTTGATGCTGTGATGCAAGGATACTTCCTCCTCAGTTATTTTAAAATCTATAATAGACATGACTACCCTCTTTGAATACAACTTATGTTAGTGGTTTGAACTTGGTGATTCTTTTTTCACCCCCACCCCTCTAATGAAAAAAAAAAAAAGATCTTTGCTTTAAATTTCACAATTCCATGCTGAAGTTTCATAAGGTTTTTTGCACATTAATGTTGTTCATTTTGATGATAGAGGAGCACAGGAGAGAAGACATGAGTATTTAAATGTTCATGGTAGCCCAGAGTAGCCAAATCTGATTTGTCTAATTACTTAGAGGCTAAATTAGGCTCTTCCTCCAAAATTATATTGAATTACATGAATCCACTTGCATGCGTGTAGACACTCATCTGCCTCACACTGATAAAGGTTTAAATACTGAGGCACAAGAAGCAGTTTTACAGGAGAATTTGAGCACTAGATCAAGAAATAATTTGAGTCTAATATTTTCTGATACTTTAATTAAACAAGCCAGAACAGTACCGAGAGATAAAGCGTGAAAGGAAATCTGTTTTCAGGGGGCAGGATACCTTATCATTATTACATTTCTTGTTATTTTTGGTTGGAATTCTGATAAGAAAGCTAATTAAGTAACAAAAGTGCTAGTACATTTAGGTAAGAAGCAGAGTTTGCAAGAAAGTAATTTAAGTGCACTAATGAAAGGCAAACATATTAAACAAAAACCCTCTTCCTTTAAGTTGACCCCAAGCTTGTAGAGCAGCCTCTCGGAGGAAATCAGAATCAAAAGGCGCCATTTGACTCTGTATTGCTCGTCAGCAGCAGGGGTATAGCAACCATCCTACACATGCTTTGGGGAATATTGGATCTGGTCTCACCCTGACCCTTCAGCTGGGTGAATGGATGTTAGCATTCTATTTTGGAAAGCAGGAGGGCACCAATTAAGCTAAAAAAGCAGCAGTAAAAGAGAACACTTTAACATTTAGGGGTTTAGCTGCAAGGACATACAAAGACAAGGGAATGGAACTATTGGGTCAAAGTCATAATTCAACACATAGAGAGTGAGGATAGGAATGTTGTTTTCATGTTGGAGTCAGAAGCAAAACACTTGATAAGGGCTTTTGACTCTGATTCTTATCTTTTGACCTGAAAGATTGGGAGCAAAACACTTTGTTTTGACCCCTGCTAATAGTCTCATTGTCCTGGTAGCTATTTTCATCTGCTCAGCATCACTTCCCCCCTCTTTGGTAACAATGCCCTATTTTTCCTTTGTGTAGAGTGATAATGCAATTTATTATCCAAACTTGGACACTTTTGTGAGTGAAAGTGATGCTATTTATAGTTATTCCTGAAAAACAATTATAAATTGGGACTGTCTAGGGCAAACCCCAACATGTGGTTGTCCTGCCTTTGGGGAAAGACTCCCATCTATTACATGAGGCCCTGGTGGGGCTGTTAATCAGGGTATCTCTTTTCTTCTGATCACAGAGATCAGCACATGGTCAAAGACAGTCCTTTTAGTTTTTCTGCCCAGGAATTTTAATCATGAGTGCAAGACTCAAGAATGGACACAGTGGAAGCTGAGTCATTCAGATGGCAGTACCCAAAAAGGGATTGCCCCTGAGACTGATGGAAAACTCAGTGACTCCTTGGTTGTTGTCTGACATGATAGGATTCGTTTTTCCTTCAGTAAAGGACTCAATTTCCAGTCAACCTTGATTTGATTAAGTTAACCTCATTTGGTTCCTGTGGCTTACAGAAATCCTAGGTGTTTGACCCAGATGCAAGGGACAGTCTTTCTCCAGCGCCTAACAAAGAACTCCTAGAGTGTTATTTCACAATAAAGGGAGTGTGAACCCTCCTAGGGCCTGATGATGGTTATGTTTGAACTCTTTGGCTCACTTGTGAATTCTTTGGCTCTTTTGCCCAAGAACAGGCCACCTGGGTGGGAACCTGTGGTTTGGGAGTAGCTGAGTTAGGGAGAATAACAGGATTTGCTAAGTAGAGTTGAAACAATAGGGTAGACACCTTTTTCTTACTGGTGTTTCTCAATACCAAACTCAGAGTGAGCTTGAAGGACAAATACCAGCTCCACTTGAAGATAACACTGGCAGGGAACATTAAATATCATCCTCTTTATCAACAAGTTTGAACTTGAGTGGGAACTTACACATACTTTAGATTTGTACAACTCTCCTCACCCCTAGACTTATTCTCTGTCCCTCTCCCTTCCTGCTCTACACCCCTCAATAATGTCGAATAATGCTCCTCCATTATAGAAGCGATGTATGTACATTAGAAACTATTTAGAACATCTGAAAATAGATATAAAAGAGAAAAATAAATAGTGAAATTTTGGGGAGCATTTCTTTTGATAGTTTTCTGTCCATTACTTTTTTATTAGTAGGTTTTAAATATTTAAATAGTATAGTTGTATACAATTACTGTATAATACATTTTTTACCCCTTTGGTAGGTAATGTTATAAGCACGTTAACATGCCATTATGAACTCTTTGTAAACATAAATTTTTATGGTTACATTAATAGACACATCATTCACTTAATTATTCCTCCACTTTTGGTTACATTAGTCTCAAATCCTTTATAAGCAATCTTTCTTTAGCTTTTGACCATGAACCCACATTTAAAAGAAAAAATAAACACCTTTATTAACAATGCAAGAATGAATATTTGTGCATAAAGTTTCCCCCATGCTCACACTATATTCTTAGGCTAGTTTTTCAGAAATGCATCACTGGGTTAAAGTGTGGGAAAGATTTCAGGTGTCTTAATATATAATGTCAAATTAGAATACAAACTTCACACAGTTTTATTTTTTAATTGGAAAGCCCATGTTGTTTTTGGAACACACAGGCTGTACTTAACAGAGAGCATGCTCTCCAAAATACAGAACATTTTATTCTTGAAGCACCTAAACAAGTTGTTTTTACTGGTTCAAGGAGCAGATTTAGAAGGCCAAGATCAGGGAGCTTCATGGATGTGGGGAGAAATGAGTGATGAAGCTGAATAGAAAAAAATAAACCAGATCACAAATGGCTCCATAAGGCAGAATTTTGATTGCTTCTTGAAGTCATTCCTCTTTATATGCTGGACCTGTCCACATAGAATGAATTTCTACAATAGAGCAGGGTATAAAGGCCTAAAATATTTCCTAACAAGTTATTTTTTTTAATAGTAAAGATCAGAAGTATGAGCACCAGTTAAGAGCTTTTGACAAGACTCAATAATCCTTAGCCACTTATTTTACTGCCACCATCACCTAGAGTACTAGTATAATAATCTATGCAAAAATTTGTGGAAAAAAGTACCAGGATTTGGTAGAAAATTGGACACAGAATTTTTAGGACTAATTGGATGTGTGGCATGAGGAAGTGAGGGAGGGCTTCAAGGATGACGTGCATGTTTCTAGCATAGACATCTCAGTGGATAGTTGTGCTATTCAGTACAAAGGAACAGATCTGGGATAAAGGAAGATGACTATTTGACATACTGAGTTTGAGACACCTATGGCATATCCAACAGGTGATGAAAGAGGGGAATCAGAATCCCTTTTGTGTGTATGGGGGAAGAGTGACTTCTTTCTTTGAGTGGAGGTGAAGCATAACCTCCAATGACACTGTGTGTAATAACGGGAAGGATTATCAAGGCAAAGGCTGCTTAGAACATTACCATTTAATCACCTCTGCTGAATACCATTCGGATTCCATGAGAATTTATGGGGACTCCATGCTGTTCCTATGCACAGCTATAGGAGACTATAGCGAATGCTAAACATAAACTGTGGAACAATAAACTTTTTTTTTTTTTTGAGAAAAAGTTAGAGTTTTTATTAAAACAGCAAAATGGATATTTTAGTTATTTTAAAATTAATTACAAAATACTAATCTACTTCAATTTTAATTTGAACTTTTATTTCGTAGAGTAGACTAAACAGTTTGGCTGTGATTTTAACACTGGATTATATTTTCATAAAGGGAAAATGCAAGCGGTTGGAGCATGTTCTATGCTAATGTGAAGGTAAAACTAATTCCTTGTCATTCATTTCAGATTTGGGTTTTGCCTGCACAAGTTTTAGGGAAGATGCATAGGTGGAAATAATTAACCTGTATAGTACTAGCCTTAAACACTTAAAATATCGATGAACATTGAGGCCCCCGCTTTTAAACCAATTATTTCCTTAGAATATGAGCTTGACCGTAAGTTAACAGACAGGTTTTGAAGGAATGATGGCTTCCTTAAGGACGGCATCTTACCATAAAGGGAGAGAGCATTGAAGATGGTGGAGACACAGGTAGAACGGTGGCACTTGATTTAAAAAATTCATAATTTTAGACCAACTATCTATTAATTTCAAAATGATACAATTTTAGATCTGAAGGAAGGCATTTTGGCCATACTCCTTGGTTTACAGTGCTTTGCAACTGAAGGTCTGAGAGTTGAAGTGACTGGTCTAAGCTAACTTAACTAGTTAATAGCTTGTGCTGCAATAATATTTATGCCCCTTTGCTGCCAGCCCAGTTTTATTTCTATAACATTGTAGCTGGGTAAAAATCTGTCTTAGAACTTTTATGTTTGAGTGTCTTGAAAATTAGAAGTTCACCTGGACCAACAGAGCTTATTATGCTTAGTCAAATCCATAATATTGTAGAAGTGCTTTTAGACCTGGTTCTTCTATTATCTACACAAATTTGTACAATGAACTTAATAAATATTTAGGACCTCAGGTTTCTTATACAGTAACTAAGGGCTTTGCATTAGATGACATTTAAGGCCCTTTCTAGTTCTCTGCTTCTAATTTCCCTTGCTAAAGACCCTGGAAATTTACAAGAATTATATCCTTTTCACAGTAGTAATAGAATTGTCTTCCTATGAATTCTGCTTTTCATATATGTAAACTATGCAGACAGTGTAAGTAAGATTGAACTATTTTAAAAGATGCAATTACCACGGTTATGGCTAGATTTCTATCTTTGCAGTACTGTCCCTGCGGATCCAATTTGAGAGGTGGGGAAGGTAGAAAGCAGAGGAAGAGATACTGTGTTCTCTCTCTCTGGACCCCAGAGTTAAAAAATTATCCCTGGCCTTTCAAAATTTATATTGGAGGAAAAACACAAAATTTAAAAATATATAGTTATAAATAGCACTTTGGTTTTGATTTCACTGTTTCTTCAAACTCTGCAAATTTTATTCTGGGGACTTCATTCAAACACATGTAATTACCTAAGCTAAGCAGTTTTTCATACTTTCAAGGCTCTTCTTGCATTATTGCACCTGTACGAAGGCTTTATGATTCAGTAGTAATTGAACAGCAATTATTTTTCATGATGCATGTACATTTTTATATCAGATTGTTGGCAGATATTCTTTATGATGATGTCGTTCTCACTAATGAGGAAATTAGAGTGAGTTATCAGAGAGCGAGCTATCTTTTTCTGACTCATTTCCTGGTTCTTGACTTGGATTTTAGAACATTTTTGTATTGTAAAACAGCATAATAAGATGGGGACAATGTTATCTCTGAATCCATGGAAGGCAGGGGAAGTATTTATAGGGCTAGTAAGATCCTGTTTCTCTTGTCCATGTGATGGAATCTGATGTTACATTTATGTGTGTGTCTCTATGTACATTATATATTTAGATGGTAAAATTGTAAGCGAACAAAGACCAATCTTTCTAAGCTTTTCACAGTGCTCTGCCCAATATAAGTCCTCAAATGACAGATGAGCGTACTCGACATTTTGGCATAGAACGAGAGAACAGAGGGCTGACATGGTTTTCCAGAACTCAGACACCAAATCAACTCAATCTAGACTATTTGAGACCAATAAAAATTCAACACTTATTGAGCACTTGTTGTATGACAGGGACTCTGCTTGATACAAGAGATTCAAAGGTGAATAAGGTCTGATCTTTAACTTTCGTTCATTAAATATATTATGTATTTTAGATATGCCATATATACACCTAAACTGTAAGATTACTGCATTCATTCAAGAAGTATTTGTTTGTTGTGTGCTAGAAAACTGTGATAAATAGGGAGGGCCCAGAAAAAAAGACACAGATTTTGGATTTCAAGGAATTCATAGTCTGATAATAGAGACTGAAATAAATATACAATTAGAAAACAGTGACGTTTGTACCCATAGAAGCACACACAGGCACTATGAGACAACAGTGCACCTTAGTGAGATTGTACAGAAAAGACTTTCTGGAGGAGGTAATGCCTGAGTGAAATCTTGATGAGGAGCAAAGGATTATCCAGGCCACGAAGGAAAGAAGGTGCATTCTGGGAAAAGGGAGAAGTAGGCCACAGGCAATGATTTGTGAAACAAAATACAGAGCTGAGAACTGCAGATATTTTGTTAGTACTAGAACACAGTGTAAAGAGAAGGAGTGGTGAGAGAGATGAGTTAGATGGGGCAAAATTGTGGAGAGTCTTGTGTCATGATAGTTTAGATTTTATTCTGAACTCAGTAGAAAGCCATCAAAAGTTTCCACCTGTGGACTGATGGAGTCAGAACTATATTTTAGAGAGCAATGAGGAGGATTTTTCTAGCAGCAATGGGGAAAATGGACAGGAGGCCATAGAAACTGGCTAGTATAGAAGTAATCTGGGTGATAAGTGATAAGAATCTGTTTATGGGTGTCTTAATGAGGATACAAAGCAGTACAGATTAGAGGGTCATTACAGAGGGAAGTTTACAAAAATTTCTGGCTGATTTAAATATCTGTGATAGAGAAGGGCAAATCAATCTTGACTCCCAGGTTTCTGGCTGGAGAAATTTCACAGCACTATTTATTGCCTGGGACCCATGTTAGTAGAGGGTGTTGGTAGTGAGGAACTTGATGAGGGTAACGGAGAGAATGAACTAAGTTTTGATATATTGCTTTTGAGAAGGCTGTGGGACATACAGAAAGAGATGTCCAGAATATTCATATCTGAAGTTGACGAGATAAACCTATACCAGAGCTATAGATTAAGAGTTATAGGTTTACTGATACTATATGAAATCATAAGAGTAATTGAAGCCATTCAAGGAGGGTGGGGAGAGTAACACAAAGGCAAAACAAGACATCTGGTAGGATTTCAATATTTCAGATAGAGAAAGAGTTGCTTATTTGAGAATGTAGGAAGAAAATGGGAGTGGCGGTGGGGGTGGAATTGCCTGGTAGATTTAGGAAGAACTGAACATTCAAATGTCAAGTTAGATAAGAAATAAAATGTATCCATGTGTTTTAATAAAAAACAAGATATTGATATTTTTGATGAGGGACCAATTTCATTAGCACATTAAGTGCTATACTAAAGATGTCTTGATAGTACTCAGAACATGCTACTTGATATCTGTATGAGAGGGAGGGATTATTTCCCCTGAGATGAGGAGGACATTCAGATGATACTTGAGCAGGCCCTAAAGAAAGTGGGAATTTGCCTTGTTTTTGCAAATTTGAAAAAGTGAATTCTATTTAGATAAACAGCATGAGCAAAACCTTGCAGACTGATAAACATGGAATATTTGAGTTCCTGTGTGGCTGGAAAGAACCAACCCCCTCCCCACTCCAAGCCTCCAATTTAACATGTTCTCTCACTCCACTGCCCCATAAATCAAATTGAGGTAAAAGCCATTTGGTAAGGGAGTTTCAGAAACAGAGTTTCCAGAAGTCAGTCTCCAGTTATATAGAACAAAGTAAACAGAAGGGTGGGAATGGACCTGAGAGAAAGTAATACTGGAAATGGACAGAAGGAGATAAATTCAGTAGACATGTCGTAGGTATTGATGCCGTAATATGCTGATTTGGTTGGAATGGGCCAAGGATATTGGCTCCAGAAGGATATATAAAAGGTTACTTCATTCCCCTTCCCCCAGGTACCCACGCACATTCTCATGAATGATGTTTAACTGGGATGGAGATTACAGAAGAAAAAACAGATTGGGGTCAGATATTTAGCTTGAATTTAGGCATATGACTGAAGTGACTGGGAAACATTCAGATATTGATAGAAATATAGGCCCGGGGAACAAGAATATGAGCCATAATGATGTTGATTGGGAATCATCAATGTATAATCACTAGAGCCAATAAAATGGATGAGGTCATTCAGGGAAAGTGTGTATAGTAAGAAAAGGAGATCACCAAAAGCACAACTCTGTGGGGGACTCGAGAATTCTGGATTAGATATTTATAATGTCTGTTTTCATCAATCACCTTTCTAGATTCTGAAGTCATTGTCTCCAAGGGGTATCCATGGTAAGTAGGTAAGTGAAGTGGACAATTGAGGTTATTCTAATATTGCTAAGGATTCTAATATTTTCCTTAAAAAACAAACAAAAACAAACAAACAAAAACTTCTGCTACTGAGAGAAAGTAAACTTTGGATTATTTAATTCATTATTTGCTTGTATATTTATTCTTTTTAACAAAAAACAAACAAACAAAAACACTGAAGATTTGGGTTGACTCATTTTATCATGTAATTTCCAAACACCTCCTTTTTTTGGCTTGTGTACTTATAGTCATACCCAGTTAATCTGCTTTAAAAAAAAAAAAATCTACTTCGGGCCTTACTTTGGCCACCTCTACCGAGAGAAATCAATGACTATTTCCTGAATCTTTTTTGTGCTGTGCTGACAGTCTCCATTTAACACCCAGAGAGCACAGAGCATTTAGTTGTTGCATTCCCTTACATTTGCAATTCATTTTCTGTGTCAACTCATGTGGTTGATATTATAAAAATCATTTTACTTTTCTTTTTTAACGTTTGGCTTATTCATAATTTTATGAGCTATAAATTTTATTGCATTGTGAATTGCCTTTCCCATCTGCAGATAACTCGGAGGAAGTCCTTGGAGAAATTGCTTAGGATGTGGTAAAAATGAAAAGAAAGGGACTTCTGTTGTGATTTGGTCCATGTTAGGCCAAAATATATCCTTGAGTAGAAAATGACCAGGGAGGAAAGATTTGGAGCTCTGTAAATAAGGTTTTATTAGAAGTATTCACTCTAACTGAACAGGTAAATGCTGCTCACAATAGGCAAAATGAGAATGAAATTTAATATAATTGCATGGTTTGCTGAAACAATAGTTCTAACTAATTCATATAAAGCCCTCTGCAGCTAAAGATTTTTTTTTCACTGAATTATTCAGATAAGCTGTCAACAAGAACTAAAATAATGAGAAAATGCAAGTTTCTGGTGTGTGTGTGTGTGTGTGTGTGTGTGTGTGTGTGAAGTGCTGACTTAGTTTTGGTACAGATTATGTAAAGCTGAGGTTAATCTGGTCATGCCAGATATTTATGAAATGTTTTATGATTCCCTCACTCATTTTATTATTATGGCACAAAGCAGAAATATGTGGAAGAAAAATTATATTGACTGATTTCATGTTGGATTTATGTTGGGTTTATTTATATCGACAAAGTGTAAATGACTCAAGGGATATTAAAGAACAGCTACAATGAATTTGGGGTCCAAGTTCTGGTTTGCTGATTCAGCACAAATAATACAATTTTATCCATTCACTAACCATTTAAACCTACTGTTTTTATGTATCTCATAATGTACAGTTATTCCCCTAGAGAGTTTGGAGAGGTCCAGTATCAGAGTATTAAGAAATAGAAGATCCTGGATTTGAACACTGCTCTTTTGACTCAAACCTCACTCTTTCAATTTTGTTGCCTTATAGGCGTAGTCTATCTGTGATATTTATTTTCACTTCGTCCATATATACCAAACATGTCCCCACTGTAGGCACTTTTCCTAAGCTCTTTCCTCTGTCTAGAATGCTTTCCCCCAGACATCCTCATGTCCAGCTTCTCCACCTCCATCAAGACTTTGCTCAGATCTTCTCAATTAGACCTACACTGAACTTCTTTAAAATGTTTTACTGTGTCCTCAGTCCATACTCTAGGGTGACCAACTCATCCTGGCTTGCCTGGGACTTCCCTGGTTTTAACACTGCAAGTCCCACATCCCAGGAACTTTCTCAGTCCAGTAACCCTTACTCTATTTTGTTTTTATTCTATCTATCTATCTATCTATCTATCTATCTATCTATCTATCTATCTACCTACCTACCTACCTATCCATCTATCCATACACACACACATACACACACACTTAATTGAACATTTCCCTTTTGTTGAATTAAGTTCCATAACAGCAAGAATTTTTGCTGTTTTTTCCTCTGACAGGAACATCCAAAGGCCTCAAAATAATGTTCAATGAATACTTGTTAAATGAATAAAAAAATTATATGTCAGGGCAGATTAGTAAAAATTAGAATAGAAAGGCCATGTTGATGTTCCGTCTGTCCAAATAGCTACCAAAATTATGTTTTGATTTTTATCATTTCCTAATTCATACATACAGGTCAGCTCTGGATGAATCAGAGATTCTAAATGGCAAGAAATGTAATGCCTTATACACTGGTAGTTTGAACTGAAAATTGAGATTTATGTAATGAAAATGCTGATTCATATCAGAATTGTGCTGCAGGATGATCAGATTTGATAGAAACTTTCAGCTGTGTCTCCATCTTTTGGAGATACTGATAGAAAAATAAAGAAAAGAGAAGGAAATGATGGGCCTAAGAAAGCATTACAGAACTAGCTTGGCATTGGACTTTAAAGAAGGCATGGCACAGTAAGTACTAGCAGATTTAGAGTCACGTTCAATCAACCAAAATGTGCTTAAGCACTTTTATATGTAGCGTACAGATATATATTTTCTAGTAAAAAAAACACAAACACAAAAAACAATAAACCAGAAGACAAATATAATAGACCTGGATATGTTATTAGATGGCCTCAAACCTAGTACTCCAAGTAAAAATGAGGACATTAACCGAGGGAAATGAGATGATTTACCAGGGTTACTCAGTCTCTCTGTCTACATGTCTTTATCATGTTTTCTTTTAGCTTATGCCCTGGCCCCATGGATCAGTGTTGTTACCTTTTATTATCTCCCTCCTCCTTTCTCATTTAAACTTCTGAGGTTTCAGCTACTTATTTTCTTTCACTGTCCTCCACATCCAGACACTCATCAGGCTAGACCCATTTTGTCTTCAGATATTTTTTCAGATTGTCTTCCCTTTTTTACCCTGGTGTTCCTCGTTCAGGCCCTCATCATCCCTTGCCATAATTAATTGTATAGACTTCCTACTGATGACCCTGTCTTCACTTTGTTGACATTACAATCCTTTCTCCATTCAGCCGCCATTGTCCTCTATGTACCATGTTACTCTCTGAAAGGAAGCTCTAGCTCCTTGAGAAGGCTAACATTGCTCTCATAAACTGGCCTCCCCCTGGTTTTCATCCTTCAGCACTTGCTCTGCTTCAGCACTGCACTACTTGTAGTTCCCAGCACAACTCTGGCCTTAGTTTCTTTTCCTTAGCCCGTGCTGTCTATTTCATGAATACTATTCTTTCTCGTCGGCTTTTATTCATATTTCAAGATTTATTTCAGGTTTCCCGTCCTCTCGGAAGATGTCCCCATGCTGTAGTCCATGATAGGTGATGTGTTCTTTGTCCATGCTTCTATAACACTGTGCTTCGAGGCATTACATTATAATTACCATTTATATCTCTTTTCCCCAGTTTGCCCTTCCATCTTGCAGACATGGATGGAGTCTTACTCCTCTTCAAATTGACAGCATCTGGCAAAGTACTTGGTTACAAAAACAACTGTTTGTTGAATGATTGAATACATGAATGAATGTTTATATGACTTCACTGTTATCAGCGTCACGCTGATGGGCACATGTAAGTCATTCATTGGTCAGCAAAGGACTTCCATTAACTCTTTTTTTTAAAACTTTCTCTTTTGTTTCTCTGATGGAGAATCTTCTTTTATTCCACACCTGACAAATGAGTCACACCTCAGCTGTAATGAAATTTTCCTTCTGCCAATTCTCTGTTTCTGATGGAAGGATCCGTGTTAAAACTTTTTATTTTATTCCCTTCAGACTATTGTCATGGTCTTTTGGCTGGTGTCCCAGCACACATAATTAACAGTCTTCAGTTGGTATGAAATGTTGCTGCTAGAAACCAATTCAACACTGGATCAAATAAGCACATAACTCTGGTTTTCGTGTCATCAAAATTAGAGATGGAAAATTATTATTAGTTCCACATAGACCCTGTTCCTCTGGGGAGTTAAGGCAAAATTGTTCCCCTCTGGTGTTTTGTCCACTGAGTTTGAGTGAATTGAGCAACAGGTTCTCTACTATTTCCTTTGGGAGATTCTTTCACTGTCAAATAGAAGTGATTAAAAAGAAGAAGAAGAAGAAAAACACTACAACTTATATTAGGTTTACTTTCTAGCCTCTGCTCAGTTGAATTTCGAAGCATCTACACATGAGAGAGTATATCCTTTGGCCTTTTGGTTTATTTTCCTTTGTGATGGTCCTTGAAGGCATTGCCTTTATAATGACCCATTTAATCCCAGTCACTTGGAAATGAGTTAAATACTACCTCCTTCACACAATCTAAATTGGTTTAACATCTTTCAATGCAAGTTATTTGTGTAATTCACTGCACATGCTAATGTGTACACCTCGTTGTGACTATAAAGACATCAGGTCCAAACAAATGATTTCAGGGGCCCAGCAGCGAATTACCGTATTGATCTATTAAATAGACCTAAAATGCTTGTTTGGCTTCGGAAGTCACTTGCAATCAGCAGCATTTTAGTGAAAGGCTTAGCCTGTGCATGATTTAGTAGTAGGAGGCAAGGCCATGTTGCCTAACTACCTAAAGGGATTGGTATTCCAAGAAGTTTCCCAAAAGGCTTTCACTACTGTGTTTCCCCGAAAATAAGACCTAGCCGGACCATCAGCTCTAATGCATCTTTTGGAGCAAAAATTAATATAAGGCCCAGTCTTATTTTACTATAAGACCAGGTATAATATAATATAAATAATATAATACCGGGTCTTATATTAATTTCTGCTCCAAAAGATGCATTACAGTTGATGGTCTAGCTAGGTCTTATTTTCGGGGAAACAGGGTACTAGCAGGCTTTGCTATGAGGCTTGATGTTAGTTTTCTTCATTAAGGTAATCCTTGAAATTAGATTGTGGACATAGAGGAACTTTTTCCCATTCTACCTCTTCACAGTTACCTACGACATTCATTAGGGAGGATTTTAACACAGGGCAAAGAAAGCTTGCTGGGATTTGAAACTGGATGGACGTCCATTCAAATACTGATTCTCCCACCTTTTAGCTGTGAAACATTAAACAGGTGATTTGCCTTTCTAAATCTCTGATTTCCCATTTATAAATTGGGATTAGTAATATAATACTCATGTGATTATAGTGGGGATTAAATGAAATAACATATATAATGTGTTTTGGAAAATGGTGACAATTAAATTTTGATTTCTTTATCCTGTCCCTTTTGCTAAGAAGACTATTCTACACAAATCAATGAAGTTGTGTTGGAAAATGTAGATGAACATCAGGGATGAATTCAATATGTATTTTATAGAGATAGGAAATCAACGTACACTTTATATTCAATTATTAATAAATTACCACAAATGACATTAAATAGAATGTTCCACATAAATTCAAGATACTACTGCTACTGCTGGTATTATTATGCACTCGTGATCAGTCACATTCCTTTAATAGCTCCCTCTTGACCTATAAAGCCCTTTAAATGTTTTTTCCAATGCACCTCTCTATACTCAGTATTATTTGGGGCACCTCAATCTTGCCTGTTCATGTCAATATTATGTAAATGTATCATACCAAAAAGTTATATGTTCTGGAAGCCTTTTTTCACCTCTTTTTTAAAATTAATTGGTCAATAATATTAGTTAAGTTCTCAGAGTAAGCAAAGTGTGTGTGTATGTGTGCATGCATGTGTGTGTATGTGTGTGTGTGTGTGTGTGTGTGTATTAGGGGTAGGAAGGAGTGTTGAGCCAAAAACTGAAAGAGACATTATGCCATTCGACAGGATCCAGCCTCCCAAGCTTTCAAGATCCTCCAGGCTTGTTTTTGAGGTCCTTGAAGTTTTCATATTTGTTTTGTATTACTGTATATCCTACTTTGTTGCCTAAGTAATAAAAAGCAGTGGAATATTTGGATTTAGGATGTGGGTGTGGTATGGGGGTTGAGGAGGAGGGTCCCAGCCTCACACCACCTGATAGATTTCTTGCTACCTACAAGAAGCCTGCTTGATCAAAGTCCTTTAGGAAACCTAGAGGAGGGTGAACTGCTTTGCGGATTGTAGTCTTCAGCAAATTAGCTATAAAAAAAATTGATGGCAACAAAGATTTCTAGGTTGTATTTCAAGCTAAGTTATGATTGAGTGAAAAGAACTCAACTTTTTTTTGCTCTCTGATTTGTTCCAAAAAACAACAACAAATTAATTTTGTTGTCTTAGCATTTAAATCACATATTTTATTTTAAGAGGTTTCTAATTTTTAAAAAAGATAACTCTGTGAGACATCAAAATCAACCCTGGTTGAAGAAAAATAATTTCTAAAGGCGATGTTTACTGTAACTTGTTTCTTTCTAGAACTCAGCTGTGGTCCCATTAAAGAAGCATCAGAGCAGTGTTAATTTGGTTATTTTTACATAAATCTGCATTAATATCAAAGAAACCCTACTTCAGGTATGCAAATAAAGTAGCATTAATTAATTAGTGCTACCTCTGTCAACCCTATTCAAGCCCAAAGTTCAAAGCATGCAAGTGGCTGAAACACACAAAGGTATTTAAACCAATCAGTGCTGATTCATGCTTAGAGGAGACATGAAGAGAAAGTTTTCAGACATACACACACAAAGGAGGATGTCACATACAGATACCCTCATGTTGTCACTGGAAACACGACCACTGCCTTTCAAATCTGCACCTCGCCCCTAAAAAAAGCTTCCACAATTAACAACAAATACAGGCTGGAGAAACAGAAGGCCTTGGTCAAGAACTTCATCAAACCTCCATATATAGTTTTTCAAAATTTATTTTAGTTTTTAATTTTCCTCAGAATTGTCAGGATACACTTTTTTTCCAAGTAGCTGTAACAATTTGAATTATCACTAGCAATGTGTTAGACACTCTTACCTTGTTTTTGGTTGAATTTTAATTTTTCGTTTATCATCATTTTAATTGTCACAAAGTTAATTATTCATATCTCACTGTGGTTTTAGTTTGCATTTTTCTGATTACCAATGAGGATAGGCATCTTTTTATATGCTTAAGGCTATTTGTGTTGCCTTTGCTCTGAAATGCCCATTCACGTTCTTGCTCATTTTTCTGTTGAGTTTTCTTTTTCTTATGGATTCTACATATAAATCTTTTGTTAAAAATATGTATAGTAAAAACCTGCCACTCTGTAATTTGTCTTTTTAACTCCTTATGTCTTTTGATGAATGCAAGATTTTAGTTTTAATGTAGTGATAATACTATTTTTTACTTTATGGTGTACAGGTTTTATTATTGTTTAAGAAATCCTATAGTTTTACCTTTCATATTGTCTTAAATCTACAAGTAGTAACTGATGTTTGGATGTGATATGGCTTAAGAATTAAATTTAATTAATTTCCTTATAGATAACCAATTGTCCCAGTCCCAGCGATTGAATAACTTATTTCCCTCTCCCCCCTCCCACCACCCAGTGATCTCTAATTCCTGCTCCGTATTATTTGTGTGAGATCATTTTTAAGTATCTATCTTTTTCATTATTCTGTTAATCTAACCCCATGCGAATGCCACACTGTCCTATTATAGTTTTAATAAAAATGTTGGTGTCAGATAGGACAAATCTCCTATTCGTCTTATGGAAGATTACCTTGGATAGTCCTGTTATTTGCTCATTTATCTTACCTGTAGAATCAGATTGTCATGTTCTACCATGTTATTTGCAGATTCCATTGTTTTTATAGATTAATCTGGGGGAGAATTTCTGGCTTTAGTTCTTTATTTGTGTTTGAAGTTTACTTAAACACATTTCTTCTGTATAAGTTTATCATAAGCCTGATCTTTATACTTTTTTTTCAATATGGGCTGTAATTTCTGTTCAAAAATTAAACAGAGAAAGTAAAGAGGTAATTGGTAAGTAATTGTAAAAAAAGAAAAAAGAAGAAGAGACTTTTGTTGTTGCTTACAGGATAAATTCATACATTCAGAAAAGAACAATAAAATCTTAGATGGAAACAATGAAAGTACAAGTCATAAAAGATAAGTGTGAGGAGCAAAGTGTGTGCCTGATCTTACAGAGGGAAACAAGGAAGTGAAGGCCATGGTGGCTATTGCCTGGCCTAGATTGTCTTAGGATGGCTCTGCTGAATTCTGGAGCACTCCCCCAGGGAGTGAGCAGAGGACTCTCTGGTAAATACTGAGGGTGGGAAAGAATGAGTTCATTATGTAAATAACAGTTGCAAGCCAGATGTTCATAGCTTGGGTATACCTTACTTGCCTACGGCAGTTGTACAATGCATTTTGAGGGAGTTTTCATATCCTCAGGGGCCTTGCTATCAAATTCCAAAATTACTCCCTCTCCTCAGACAGCTTTCCTCACAACTGCTGAAAAAAGAAACTGTTAGGAAATCTCACATTGAGGAATTTGGGTAAAGTGCCTTACATGCAAACAGGAAGATAGCGGGAATTAAGCAATTCAGGTAATTACTGTCATGAATGCTGGACCTTGTGAAAAAGGGAAAAGATTTTGCTTTTTAATGTTTACACTGAAGTACATAAAATGGAAAAAAAAGAAAAAAAAGAATGCCATGGAGCTAATTTTTTAAAAACTAAGCGGGCTTTTAGCTGCTCAGATCCCATAAAAATCAAAAGGATGAATGTGACTTAAACTTGCTTTACTGAAGCAAATTTTCGCAACTTGGCATTTAAATTGAGCTTTGGGGCACTCACATAATCCCACAAGCATGTAAAATCTGATACTCTATCTGCATCTAAGTATTCTGCTCTGGGATTTGCAGTTCCAATTGGCAACCTGGGAAAACCATGTTACTTACACTTGCTCAAATAGTCTCTAATTAGTTCTTCTGACCCTCTTGTATACTAATAAATGACCCATTATCAAACATTAAAACCGAATTCTTTCCATTAAAAATAATTTTCTTCCTAGTGAACACAATCTAGGTTTAATGTACAATGTTGATTAACTTAGATTATTCTAATGTACAGTGAATGCTTTCCAGTATGAAGTGATTGTAGCACTAATTAGACTTTCTGGTTCAGTTAGCTGAGGTGGGTGAGTCTTCCTACAGTGGTCTAAATATTGCTTATATTCTTAGTTTGTTTTGGGTCTATCACTTTTTGATCTGAAGAGTTGAAAACGCTAATGTGAAATTGTATAATGAGCCTTGGAAAATTATGAGCCGTAAGAGACTTTTAGCTCACCTCATTAGGTCAATTTTCAAGTTTTATTTGGCTAGTGGTATGAATAGGCTGATGCAATAGGAATTTCTTTTAGGATTCTGGCACACTCTACAGACCATCCAAGGCTTCCTTGGCACCTAGTACAGTGTCACACATGGTAGGTGTCCAATGACTACATGTTAGATTAATATTATGTTTCTGAGTGACTGGTAATTAATATTTCTGAAATACTTATCTAATCAATCAATAAACATTTAGTGAGCACCTATATGTGACGAGAATTGTGCATGACAGGCCCAAAGGAAAATTCCAAAGATGCACTATATATGACTCTATGAAACAATATCATAGGGATTAGATTTTTAAATTTATTTTAGATAATTATAAACCAGCTTAGATTGGTTTCCCAGAAATCCTGAGCCATAGGCTTCCTAACTGCATGATATTCTGAATGTTGAGTAGGAGGAGGTCAGGGAAAATTTTAACAGAACAATCACACTGTATTTTTATTCCTGAGTTGATATGGTGGGAGTTTTACTCACTGAACTAATACTTATCAAGCATCTGGTATGTGCCAGGTGCCCTGCTAGGCCCAAGGCACATATCAAGTGTTATTACTGCCTTTTAAAAGAGCATGGTCAGATGGGAAAGAGGGAGACATGCAAACAAACATTACAGTAAAAGGGAGTAAGCACCACAAAAGCAGTTATTACAAGTTTAGACTGACTGACCCCATCTCCCTGCTGAGCTGGGCTTTGCCTATGCAGGTGGAAAGGCAAGAATCCCATGACTAGACAGGGATAGCAGATGAGGCCAAAGGAATTGGTCAAGGGGGGTGAATAAATAGAAACGTACGGGAGCAGGGCAGAGGAGAGTTGTTGAATGGTATAAAGTCTGGTAGAGCTTTGGGGATTTGGTTGGTACCCAGTTTTGCAAGAGCTTCCCAATGGCTCTTCCTGTTTTCAGCTTGAACTCATAAATATCAAGTCAATCTTCTTCAAAATGTAGCCTTTTATGCCCTCCTCTCAAAGGTCTCCAATTTTTAAAGAAAATAAGCCCAGACTCCTTATTGTGACTTTTGAGATCTTACACTAGTTAACCCCAACATACAATTTTAACCTACAAAAATGGCATTTTTGTATGTTTCAAACACATAACTTCATCTCTCTGCTCCACAAATACATTCAGCTTTAGTCAAACCTGATTCCTTTATTGTCTCTCTGTCTTTTTCAAAAATGCTGCTCATTGCTAAAAGCCCTTTTCTAATACTGCTCTTTTAGGAAGGTCTTCCTGGTTCTCCTTCACCGCCCAACGCCCAGAAAGAAATCCACAGCGGGATTTCTTTCTCACCTCAATATACACTGTAATTTACTTCTCTCTATGGTGTCTTCTGTCTCATAATTATTTATGTACATATATATTTTCAACCTCCTTGATTACAAGAGATTCCTATTACATTCAATTTTTTGCCTTTCATTTCACTACTCGTACAGCAACTAGCATAATGTAAGGTCATAAACAACAGCCACAAAGAAGAAAATTGAATGCTTTTTGGAATTGATAGTGAGAAACTTGAAAAATCCAAGGCAGAAGTAAAGTGTAGGAGAGATGTTGAGTTGTGATCTTCTGGAGGACTGATTGAAGAATCTCTCTCTCTCACTCTCTTATTTTCTCTGTTTTGTGTGTGTGTGTGTGTGTGTGTGTGTGTGTGTGTCCTAAATATTTAAATCAAGATTAGGAAGTCTCTGCTAAAAGTATTAATAACTATGACTACACAAAACCATTATATCCTCTTTATTTATTTTATAATGAGATTGACAGCCTCATTTAAACATTTTGAATAATGCAAAATGCCTCTGTTGAGATTCCAATGCACATTTTTTTCCCAACAGTTTCAATGGATGAATACAAAGTATTCTCAATGCCAACAATTTCTGATAACAATTTGACCATAAAGATTTTTGTCCCCTACTTGCATAAAATTGTTTTTCAAAGAAATGCTATATATTTTTAAAGAACATTATTTAGGAGTGGAGCAGAATATTTGTGGATATAGGTAGAAAATCTGAATTAGATACTTGTATAATGAAACATAAGTATGAACAAATAAAAAGAAACATGCATATGAAATAGAACAGCACATACATTCAAATAAATGATGCTAATCTACGTTTGCTAACATGTTTCCAGATATAGCTGGTTTACCACTCAGGGAGTTCTTCTCACACCTGTAAGAGGTGAACATTTTTTCTGATGTGGAAAAGGAGGTCTAGAACGATCATATAAAATGCTCTAATTTTCTTTCTGGCATTAGCTTTTGCTTTCTCTCTCCTCACCATTTAAAGAAAAACTCCTCATGAATGAAGAACTCATTACTCTGTTCTCTTCATATATTTCACACTCTTGCTCTAATCTATTCTATGGCCACCTTTAAACTCAGATCCTACTCTAAAATAGTGATTTGTTCAGATGCAGACACTCTCATCTAATAGACAAACTTCTTTTTGTTTTGATCCCTTTTCTTTCTTTGCTATTCCATCTTGCAGCTTTAAAATATTGCTATTGATCTTCCGTTAACATTGGCCTTATATCTGTATTATTATTCCCATTTTTCTGGTAAGAATGAGGCCCAGAAAATTTATGAGACTTCCCCAAAGTTACTGGGATTCTGGGATTCCAGGTTGAAATGTGTGTGCCTCCCCCACCCACACCCCCAAATTAATATGCTGCAGTTCTAACTCTTAGTACTTCAGATGATCACCTTATTTGGAAATAAGGTTGTTGCAGATGTAATTAGTTAAGATGAGAGAAGTTGATACTAGAGTGGGATGGCCCCCTGATCCAACATGACTGGAAATGTAGAGACAGACACACACACACAAGGAGAACACCATGCGAGGATAAAGGCAGAATGCAGAATGATGCTTCTACAGGCCAAGGGATTCCAAAGATTGGAAGCAAACCACCAGAAGCAAGGGGAGAGGCATGGCACAGATTCTTCCTTACCATATTCAAAAGGAACCAACTTTACCGACATCTTGATTTGGAACTTCTGGTTTCCAGAACGGTGAGACAATAAATTTCTGTTTTTCAAGCACCCAGTTGACGAATTCAGATGCCAACGAGAGCACTCAGGTCTGTGCTCTTTGCACATCACAGCTGCATTTTCGGAGTACCTGTCATTTCAACTTGGGTCTAAAGTCTGTGTTGTTTATGCAAAGTTCTGAGGAAGAAGAAATGACTTCTGCCTGGGTGTCCTAGAAGTTTTTATTGAGAAGCTATCACTTGTTAGGGGCCTTGCTCAAAGAGTTAGTCTATCAGACATAGACAGATTGGTGAGGGGAAGGAATTCCAGGTAGAAGGAACAATATATCTTTCACTTAAATATAGGAAAGGGGAAGGACAGTAGGTTAGGACAAAAAAAAAAAGATTAGCGAAAGTGGATAGATTAGGTAAAGGTTCCAGAACTCCCCTGGCATTGTGAGTAAAGTGAGAGAAGGCGGCTCAGGGAGGTGGGACTGCTTTTGTTAATATGACTCACTATTTGATTATGGACCCTGGAAGGGCCTATGCTACAAGTAAGAGGATCTTTCTTCACTGAGGCAATAAGGAATTCACTGAAGAGGAGGACACCAAAATCTTAGAGAAACTTCCTGGCAGCTGTTTGCAGGCTGGGGTTGACAGTAAAATATGCCAGGGAATTAAACTCCCTATTTTCTGTCATGATGTTGAGATTCCAGAATGTCAGGACCAGGTGACAGCACTTAACCATCAGAGATAAGATGGATTTAATTACAGAATAGGAAGTAAAAGTAGCAAATCATCTATGACAATTAGGGTTTATTTACCTGCGGGAATCTGTGACAAAGACCAATAAATCGTGGTATTCCTGAGAGTGAGATATAGGAACAGCTAACTATGGTATTGTTCAATTTATGTAATTAAAAAAAATGAAAATAGAGCCGGTAAGTAAAAGGTAGTTGCTATAATGGAAAATTGGAGCCCCTCATTCAGTTTCCAGCTCTAAGTCAGTTCGCAGACATAGGTCACACTGATTGAAAGGGAGGCAGAATCCCTGTGAGGAAAGACCCCACAACACCACCACAGGTATGCAGTAAATATTTCTCTGAACCTTCAGAAAAGGTCACGTGCCCATTTACCAGAGAACAAAACTTTTTCAAGGATATTAAGTTTGTGATCTGATGTGAAGTTGCCTTGTAGTCCTTTAGTTAGAATAGGGGCTTATGGAAGGCAGATGATAAATGGATTGCTGGCTTCAGGGTAGGTCCTGTGAGTCCATGGATCCAACCTGTGGTTATTTCCCTATTCCCTTAAGGTATAATTGGGATAGATATGGTTAGCTGCTAGCAGAATCCTCTCATTGGTTCTCTGACCTGTGGAAGGTCCATTATGATAGAAGGGCCAAGTGGAAGTCCCTGTAACTGCCTCCACCCCTTGGACAACATAGTGAATCAAAAGCAATATTGCATTTTGATTCAGGAAAGATTGCAGAGATGAGAACTTTCATTAAATAGGTGAAGAATGCAAGGATATTTGTTTCCATTATATCCTTGCTCAATTCACCTGCCTGACCTCTGCAATAACTTGATAGATTATGATAAGATCACCATCAACTTGGAACCCCAATGCAACAGCTATGCCATATGTAGATTCTTTCCTGCAGCAGATCAACATAGCCTCTGGTACATGATATACAGATATTGATTTGGTACCTGGAGGCTCCACCTTCTCCAGTGGCTATCCAGAGGGACCCAGCAACCAGGTGGAAGTATGGGGGAGTTAAAACTCCAAGGGTTAGATTCTTCCTAGTAGTGCCTTGTGGAACTGAGGAATTGGGTGGATTTCTTTGAGAAGCTGTGGTAATTCAATAACAGATCATCTATATTTGCTTTTTCTTCTTTTCTTACTTTTCCTTTCCCCTCACTCAAATGTTAACACTTATGCTTTGCCTTATACTCTGATTTTAGAAAGCCTGGGCTAAGATATTGTACTTGAGACATGTTGGAGACCTGAACTACATGAGTCACATTGCAGATGGTAAAGAGGGGTAGATGTGTGAGATGTTAATAATTAGGGGGACGGAATTTCCATATTTGCTATTGCATTGGATTGGAATTGGAGACCTGAGTAAGGATAAGGAAGGCAATTATGAAAACTTGGAAGATTATAGCATTGACAACTGCTGAAATGATGCATTAACTGAGATTTCAAATATTAAATGTTTGGATAGAAGGTAATGAACTGAATTTTTAATACATTCTGCTTGAGATGCTGTGGGACCTCCAGGTGTTGAAGCCTAGGAGGGAGTTGGAGTTAAGATGGTGGCTTTCATAAATAAAAGGTTGAGGTCAGCTTGCTACAGTGTGAAATTTTTATACACATAGATTTTTTATGGTCACATTTCTGGCAGACATGTAGGTGTGTTTCAGCAGTGAATATAATACCTTTTGGAAAATAAATCATCCAATAACATTTATTTGAATGTCCCTTGCCCTAAAACATTTTAACACTCCTGTCATTTATTTCTTCCAAATCATCTATCATTTATCCTTTTCTGGCTAAGGCCACATTTATCCACAGGGCTGGCTCTGATGTGCATTCAGAGGTATCAGTAAGGTGGCTCTGTCTTAGGAAGTATCCCTTGTACTGCCTTGCTCAAGCTTGATTTTCAGAATTAGTGGTTCTACTATTGAAATGAAAGATGTAATTCATCAAAACTCAGTAGGTCATTAGTGGGTTTGGAGAGACTGAGAGTAATAGATTCTCCCTGAGGGTAGATTTTTTTATTGTAAAGAAAGGTGTGTGTGTGTGTGTGTGTGTGTGTGTGTGTGTAAGAGAGATTGAGGTGGGAGGGAGGGAGAGAGTACTAGGGGATGCCATGCCCTCAGTGGTGCAAAATAGTGGTTCTGTTTAGTGGTTAAGAGCTCAGGCTCTTGTGTCTGTCACCTGTGTTCGATCCTATCTGTGTTCCCTGGCTCTATCACCTTGGAAAAATTACTTCACTGAGATCCAATTTCACCGCATCTGTAAGATTGGGCATAATTATGGTAAATGCTTGTAGAGTTGTTGTGTGAATTAAATGAGAAAATGGATGAAGGGTAGTTAGTTTATAGTAAGCTCTCAAAAATTATTAATAATATTTTTTAAAGTGTGGATTGTGATGCCAAAGAAAAACATTACCTACTGTATAATTTTGTCTGGAAAAGGCCATTTAGATCATGTATAATCATTTCTAAGTAAATTTAGATTTGGGATCCAATTTTTTTCTCTTAAGTCATTTACTTTATAATTTAAATAAACAGATTGGTTCCAAGCACCCTACTCCCCCATCCCCATGGAAATCTCATCAATCTGCCTCACTTTTTGGCTCACTGAGAAGACAGCTTCTCATTTTATGCTACTCACCAACATTTACTTGGAAGGTGTACTGTCTGCTTTACTTATAAAATATACCTTAAATTATCCACCTTTCATCATCTACATGACCTTGGCAAAGGCCAAGTGACTTCCTGATAGGACTCTAACTTTCATTTTTGTCCCTCTACAATGTTCTTCTTTCAAAACACAGACCATATTTAGAACCCCTTCATTGATTCCTGTTTTGATTAGAGTAAAATTTAAACTTTTAACGGTGGCCTCCAAGGCCTCCCGTTCATAGATTCCTATCATATCTCCCACCTCAGTCTGTAACAGCCACAAATAAAATTTCACTTTATTTCTCAAAACATCAAATCCTTTTTTGCTTCTGTCTTTGTTGCTTTCTTTCTTGGGCCTTTTCACTGGTCTCATTGGCCTGAAATATCTCTCCCAGCTCATGATGTGTCACAAATTTGTGTTTACCAATGACCTCCCTACTGTGATTTGCAGTCACAACACCCCTTTCATTTTCTTCATAGCCCTTATATCAGAATTTCTTGTAATCATCTTGTTTCTTTCTTATTTCATTTGTATAAGCCTCTTTTCTAAGAGCTTCGTGAGGCCAGACACCTTATTCCTATCTTGTTTCTCTTTGCATCTCCAATGTTAAAAGAGCCTTACATAGTGTAGGTCCTCAATAAATATTTGTTTAGTGAATGAACATAAGGAGGTATTATTGCCCATTCATGTCTCCATGACTAACAGAGTCAGAAAATGAGCTGACAAAAAGGCCACCACATGATGATAATATGCAAAGTGTCTCTGTGTCTATGAGTAGATAAAAAGAAGTATGAAGCTTTTAACAGCTGAGAAAGCAGTGTGTGATAATAACAAGCACATTGTTTTTGTTTGTTTGCTTGCCAGGGATTGTTCCAAGAAATTTAACTATCTTAACTCATTTAACTCGCACTATGACCCCACAAAGTAGAAGCTGTTTTTAACTGTCTTATTTTTGTAGATGAAGCAATGTGATACTAAAGATCACACAGTTAGGAAACGTCAAGGCAGAGTGTGAATCCAAGCAGTCTACTCCCAGGGCCCGTGCACATGGCCACTCCACTCTGTGGTCTCACAGCAGCCTAACAGGCTCATCAATGTGAATTTGATACTAGATGATGAAATCAAGAACCATATCTTATCAATATTTATGTTCACTCGGCACTTAATCCATTGCCTTACCTGTGGTGCTCTTGTATCAAATTGAATCAGATATTGAAGCCCCTGGAAATGTCAGCGGGGTAGGTGAGGAAAGAAAGGTACTAAGCTAGATGTTAAAAATCAACAAGTTAATTGGGAGAACATCCCAGAGACAGGAAAAAAATGATGACTAAATAAAATTGGGGAACATGTGAGAATAAATACAAACAATAATGTTCTTATAAAATCTGAAAAAAAAAAGGGTAAAAATGAATGTGTCTGCAGGGAAAGCGTGGCATTCAAAAGAGAGGGTAAGATGACTAGGGAACACAGATATATGATTAGATTGGCAAACATAACTCTTCAGTGGAGAGCAATGACTCACTAGTCTTCATAGCTTGATGAAAATATCATCTCTTGAGGCGATGCAATTTCCATTTCTCTGACTCCACATTTACCAAGCAACCTTAGAATTTAAATCCAATTTCTCAGTGTTTTCTGACCCAGCTAAGAAAGCACCAAGAAACAAAAAACCAAAAACACAAACAACCTGTCTACTTTAAAGCAGAATTTTCATGGAAAACTATTGAATTTTCTCTTTTATCAATTCAAAAAATGCTGTTGTGCACTTACTCTATACAAGGAATTCTTCCAGGCTGTGGGATGGAACATCATCCCTGTTCTCAGCGTACTGACAAAACTGTGAGGGCCAGATTATGGTTTTGGTATCAAAATGAACCTTATCATCTGCGGTTGCTGACCATTAAATTCCTTGACCTGTACCAGTGGAGGATCAACTACTGGAACCATATTGCCTAGGAGTAATATGTCTCCACCTTAAACACCCCCATTTTCCAGGAGATACATAAATTTTCCCTTTTAGAGAATTTGCTCCCTTGGTCCTGTTCAACCTTAATTCCTGCACCTTCTCTACCCTATGAACTGGTACTGACCTGGGGAAGCAGCAATGAACATTTCCGCAACTAAAGACTAAGATAATACCTGGTCTTTCATGATAGTGGCACCATAATATTCGGGCCATTAGCTCCTTTTTTGAAAACTTAAGAGACAAAGATTGTGTGATCTTCGCAAGAGCTTGAAAAGCCTTTTGCTGTTTTAACCTGCATCAGAAAGCCACGGAAGAATAAAGCCTGTTTTAAGAGTGTTCATTTTCAATCAAGAATTATGTGCCTTGATCTCTCTCTCTCCTTCATGTGTGCGCACACACCCATGCGCACACACACATACACTGCCTTCTTCTAGCATACAATTACGTAATCTGATTTTTATCATTCCCCTAACGCAGGCTAGAACCACACATACCATGTGGGTTGAAGATTTCGGAAAAGAACACGGAGATAACATTATCTTGAAAGATTTGAATGAATTTATTTACCACTGCGACCTTCTCCCTTTGTCCTACTTGTCGGCTCCTAACATGTTAGACTTCTCAGCATCACCCCAGGAGCTTGGGTGCGTGAGTTCCTCCCAAGGCTAATGTCAATAAGTTGACACAAAAATACAATTACACAGATCTTAAATATCACGTAGGATAAAGATAAAACACATTCTAAGGCAAAGGGAGCAGAATTTATCACAAATGTCTCTAGTAGATAAGGATGACAGGTGTGATGGTTATAACTCTGCTTTGACCTCTTGTATCTATGACCTTGACCCCCAGGCTTATGTTGCAAGGCCTTAAATCCTTTTTCAGCCTTGATTAAAATCAGTCTAAACTAAATATGAGGCTTTTTTCCCTCCTATCCCCTTTTCTGCTCCATTCCATTACTTTTTCATAGTTAATGTCTATGTGGAACTAACTCACCACACTGTTTTTCAATTCATACTCCCCGAAGCCTCCTCTGGAGTCATAAAACCATGAATAAGAGGAATTAGCAAACAGAAAGCCCTATGATTTTAGAGTATCTGGGGTAAATGGGAATATAATTAGGCTGGTGCTGGTTTACAATTAGGAGAGGGATTATATCTGCCTTTACTCACTACCAAGGTAACCTGGAGAACTATGACTAATTTGGGGGAGAATTACCATGTTAGCCCATCACTCTAGGTCAGCCTTTCTCTCCCCCATCTGTGGTAACCCTACAGGCCCTTCTCACAGAGAAAGCACCAGCTACCACCCCTGCTGCTTTATAAATGCTCTCTTCAACCTGGAGGGTTTGTGCTCACAGCACAGAGCAATTTTCATTTAGAAATGGGTTTCCAATTGTGTTGACACACCTCATTAGCTAAGCCCTACCTCTTAAGTCAGGACTTTCATACAGGTGTTAAATATGTACTGAAGGGAAAAAAAGAAAATAACAAGTAAACGAAACAAGCCGCATTTTGCACCTAAATAAATAAGGGAGGACAGTCAGTGTTCCTTATTTCTAGTTCCTTGTACCGTATAATTGTGAGGTTTATTCTTGTTGTTGTTGCTATTGTTTTATTTTTCTTCACTTCAATGTAGGAAGTCATATTATCTGTAGATGATGAGGGCGAGGTTAGATATAGGTTTGGCTTTGAGAATTATAGAAAAATTGCTCAATATTGCTTTTCTCTATATGGCTTCGACTGCTGTGCATTCTTTCATTGTCAGGTGTACCATTTGGAAGTATTCAGTTAAATTTATTTAAATGTTTTATTTTATCAGTCTCTGCTGAGGGGACATTTGGCATGTGGTTTTACTTATTGGTTTATCCGAGGAGTGGTTTCTCAGTTGTCTTAGGGAATATGTGTACTGATAACTGAAGCAGGTGTTTAAGCGTTTGGCAGGGTTTATCACTTGGAAGAGAACCAACCCAGTTTGGGCCAGGTCCTATGCTGGTAAATTTCAGCTCCACTGTAGGTTTCTTTGCTCATCGATGATTTACATGTCAGGAAAGGCATCTAGGAAGTCCTGTTGACTTAGATGACTCTGCCATTCTCAGAAATATTTAATGAATCAATTCCCATTATAAGACCAGGCTGGAGACAATTGCTCATCTGTTGTGCTCTTTTTCTTCCTGCTTCTTTCTAAGCACTTTCCTGAGAAAGAGAATTGCATCATAAACCTGCTGTGTGCAATTAATATGTGATACTTGCCTTTTCCTGGACACCTTTTTATGTTGCATGATTAGCTTTTGCTAACAGCAGAAATGGGAGAGAGAATGTTGAGAGAGAAGCTATCGAAACGGCTTTATGTGACAAACCATATTGTCAAACATTACCAGAAAAAACACGGCTGCAGAATGGTGGCAGCACACTGGGGGGGAGCACCACAGATAACAACATACATTTAATTTTCTTTAAGTTCTTTAGTCATGGTTATGCTTCTGCAAAGCATATTCTGGAATGCTATTTGGGTAAATTGATAGTTTTTAGAACCATAACATTTAACTGAGTAAACTCAGTGCCCCCTTTCTAGGTTTTACGGAATCATTTTTGTCTTAGCTCTCATTCTATGACCTTTTCATTTGACCTATTCGTAAACTGTAATTTTGCTTCATTCTAATTATTGGCTGTCTCTAATGATATTTGCAGAGATATCAAAGAATGATTTTCCTTTTCAATTGCACCACCACACCTAAGAAAACCAGCAAGTAGGCCCCTGCCTGAAACACAATCCTGTTCTCTTCAAAAATGTTTTCTGCAATTCAGGAATTGCGTTAACGTCTTTACTTGCTCATTTAAAACATGGCGCTACCTCATAATAATTTTAGTCAGTCTCAAATTATGCTCTGGAAAAACTGCCTTAGTATGGTGTTGCTGAAATTTGAGTAACCATAAGCATCATTTTCTTGAAAATACATGCGCAGATTCTAGTCTGAAATTAGACTAATTTAGATCAAAATCTGCAAGGGGTGAGGCCCAGGAATCTTTACTTTTGACAGAAGCTCACTCTTAGTAATCAGAGAAGTTTGGGAAACACCTCTCTGTGTCTATGAGCTACTGGTATAGGGGAAAGAGAATGGTCTGAGAAGACACGGAGACTTGGGCTTGAGTCCCTGTTTTGTCACTTACTGATGATGTGGTCTTGGGCAAGTAAACGTCTCTGAGCCTCACTTGTCTAATCTGTAGTTTAGGGATAATACTCATAGTCAGGGGCTGGTACTCAAAATATTTGACAGCAAGAATGGGATGGCAGCAACCAGTCAGAATCACCACTGGCCAGGGCTCTGTGCTGGACATCAACCTTCTAATTGCCGGATCATGGGGAGGTGGTGGCCAGAGAGCCTGGGTAGCTGTGGAGTCAGGCAAGGGCGCTTGGAAGACAGGCAGTGGCTATGTACTAACCCATGAGAAAATGTTATAGTGTGTTCAAAATTGGGAAGGCAATATCCGTAGGCCTTTCAGAAGACCATCAGTCCTGTGTAAATTAAAAGGTGATTGTAACTATTAAAATAGTGCTTGAAAACACAGGATCTAGTACACTGTAAGTTTTCAACAAATAAAAATTACTATTATCCTTAATGCTTTATTGTTACTTATATGACACCTGTTATACTTGGGTGTGGAGCTGACCCAAAGAAGGTTAGAACCTGAGGGCTTCTAAAATAGAATTGTAACCACATTATTGATCTAGCCTTGGGAGGACAGAATGTGACTATAGAAAGGGAATGTGAAATTGGGAGATGACACCAAGGAAAGTTAGCATATGTACCAAGCAAAGTTAGAGTGAATCTCATGTGTCACTTGAAGCAGAGATGAAGCAGGTAGTTATTATGGAGTTTACAGAGACCCCATCTCTGCAGAGATATCTGGCAAAGATCCAGACAGGTGGGTATTCAGATATTCAGTAGTGGATGTGAAGAACCTAGAGGTAGGGATGGGGTGCAAAGTAGGCGAAGGACCAGGTAATAAAGATGGCTCAGGGACAGTAACCCAGCCTTGCAGAAACCTGGCTGCACTAGTCACAGTGTCATAATATCAAGCAAATTGATTTACTGTGGAGATAAAACTTCTTAAATATGAATGCTTAAATTCCCTCTGCCTAAGGACTGGGCTGATTGCACTGTATGGGGCAATTCCTCTTTGCCTACAGAGGAATGCTAAGTGGACATTTTCCCACAATACTCTGACCTACATGGCAAGAGCCAAGGACATCATTGCAAACTCCTGGGAGTTACTGGGAAAGGATTGGGTGAGATACTGTGCCAGTGCTTTACAGAGGGACAGGCCTGGGAAACAGGAGAAGTCAGCGGGCACAGAAACATCCTCTGGTGACATGTCAGTCTTTGTCTTCCCACACTCATCTGCTCTCTCTGCCTCTAGCCCAGTGTTCTCTCATCTATTGACATTTGCTCCCCAAATCATGTAATTGTGTGGAAGCATATCTCCCTTGCCCTGGGAAAGTACTACATACATTTATTAAATGGAAACAAAGCTATTTGTAAAAAGCTTAACTATTTGTTTGTTTGTTTTTGTTTTTAATTGAAAATACTGCCCTTAAGGTAGTGACAGCGGTGTGGCCTGTAACCCTATCACTGAACTACTGCTGGAAGAAAGAATCCAGCTGCTGGCACCTCCGTGGGGCTGGGAGAGCCACCGGAGCCAGAATTGAGAAGACTGTGTTTTGTAACCCACAGCAGCATTGATTATTCTCCATTGCCTTCTTTGGGAACCAGAAATCATGGTAGCAAGAAGGTTGGCCAGGGGCAAGAAGAAAAAGGGGTTTTCAAGGAGTTCAGGAAGGACCAGGGAAGGGAGCATCTATTGACTGGGACCTCTGGGTCCCAGGCTGCCTTTCATAACCTGTCTCTACCTCCGCTTACCCGTGGCCAGTGTTGATGGGGTGTCATCAGGGACATATCTTCATCCCATTATCAACAAACTCCAAAGAGAGGTTTTACCAAACTGCCTCCTGATTGCTCTCATTTATACATTTTGAGCTGATGACTACAGTTACTTACAAGGTGGGTACCTTGTACTCGATGACTTAAATAATGCATATTTATTTATATCTTTAAATAAGTTTCTTTGGGCGTGTACTGTTCTAAGAAGTGTCACAGTTAAGCTGAAGGGGGGTGAATTCAGGATGGAAAGGCAGTTTCTGTTTCTTGAGTTTAAATTAAATCCTTGGCATTGTAAAACATTACAGATACATTACCATTGTCGATTGTGTACTGTTCATCTGTTTTTGCTATTGCATTATTCAGAATTAAGTTAAAAATTCTTTTTATTGTGTCTTAATGTTTCTAGGATGTGGACAGATCAATATTTCTACACTGCGCACACACTCTACCTAAGGGCTATGAATCATATTTGCTTTGAAAGAAATAGCACTTAAGGCCTGTCAGTCAAGTCAGTTGTAAGAAACAGAACCCTTTAAGAATTACTCTGCCACCTCCTCACATCTAAATATAGCTAACTGGTTAGAATGTCTAAGAAAGATAGCTCCACAGTATTCTAAAAATGGTGCAATTGCAATTAATCAATGCAAATAAAAAGCTCAAGATCTTTTTAGGTATATATATCAAATACCGTGTTTCCCTGAAAATAAGACTGGGTCTTATATTAATTTTTGCTCCAAAAGATGCATTAGGGTGTATTTTCAGGGGATGTCTTATTTTTTCATGTACAACAATCTACATTTATTCAAATACAGTCATGTCATCTTCTTCTGGAACATCGTCATAATGTACTAAACACATCTGTCTGGTTGACAATCTTAACTGTGGCTTATTTTTGAGGTAGGTCTTATTTTCGGGGAAACACGGTATATAATATTTATTAAATTAAAAATTATATAACAATATGAGTAAGGAATATGTATAAGGAAATAACCCAGTTTCCTAAAGTTATTTGTATGTCAATATTATACTATTTGTCCATATCATACTATTTTGTTTTACTCGGTCTTTATACCCTGGTTGCGAACGCACTGGGAAAGGTGTGTGAAAACGGGATTTCTAGTCTCCATCTGGCCACTGCTTTACTGCATGACTTTTAAAAACTACTGACTTCTTTTCTTCCTTCCCAAGGTCTGAGTTTCCTTTCAGACTACGGCTTAAGGAGTACATATTAAGAATTAACTACATATTTTCAGATTTACTTACTGTGTCTCTGTGAGAGTCTGGATTAATATCAATACAGTTTGATATAAAAGAAATCCTCCTTTAACATTAAAACAGGCTTACCTAATTAATATCTGTCTACTGTTCCTGAAAGTAAATAAAAGCAAAATTGTTCCTCTGGTATCTAATATACTAATAATGTGACAACTATTTATTCACTGACTACTTACTTTAGGCTCAGCATTGTGCTGGGTGTGTATATATTTAATCTTCTCCCTTTATGAGCTTTCATTTACCTATCATCTAATTTATATTTGCAAAGTGATATTTGGATTCTTCTGGCACATTACTGCCAAGAGTGCCAGTAAAGGAACCATACTGTGCCCTAATATCCCTGAATATATTGGTATCAGTGTCTGCAGAAGTTCTATCAGCAGACAGAACAATGGACTGGACCATTAAATTAGCACAATTTTGCAGCATTGCCTGGCAGAAGCTCACACTTAATCCAAGAGGTTATTCAACCCTATCCAATATGATTACTCTATAAATATTTGCCCAAGCTCAGCACCAGCCGTTATATCACTAATCACACACAGGTTTGTTATAGCGAAGACCCCCAGTGTCAGCAATTTGAAAAACAAAGCTAATTACTTTTGATTTAGGGATGGGAAGACTTATTAAGTTGAAAGTGAACAGTTCTCATAGTATAGAGGCTATTTCGAGCACATGTGAATATGAGGGAGATTTACTATTGTTTGTGTAGGATTTTAAGAAGGAATGGAAAGACTGCTGGATAAGAATATGGCATATGTGACAACCAGTGGCAACAACCAGAGATAGCTCGAGAGGGGATGGGGCAATAGACAAACCCCCTTAAAAATACTACTCCAAATAAATATACATTAAATAAACTCTGTACTTTCTATGCAACCAGCGTTAGAACAAGTCCCTGGCTTCCCCTGCCAAACAGATCACTGTTCCTAAACTCCTCCAGTAAAGAATTCCAGTTTTTGACCCATATGGTTTCATTTGGGGGAGGGTAGCAAGGGAATCCCTTACCCCTGTATGCCTCAGCTACCAGTCTACTGTTATTTGAGGTTATTATTTTATTATTATTATTATTATTATTATTATTATTATTATTTATTATTATACTAGTGTGCTTGTATCCTTTACAAAAATTTTACTTAGTAACATATATCTTAATTAGCACTAAATAATACAGTATTATTTATTCCAATTTCTGAAAGACACTATTGTTCAATGGAAAAACCTCTACTCTGAAACATGAAAGGAAGAGAACTAACATTAATAAACCCTTAAATTGGGCCAAGCATGTGCTACCCTCTTTAAATATGATCCCCTTCAGTTTAATACTCATAACAATTTTATTTGGTAGGGTTCATAATTTCCTCTTTAAAGAGGAGGAGACTGAAACCCAGTGGGGTTAAATGACTTAACGATGGTCATCTCAAACTATCCCATTGACTCCCAGATTCTCCTACTCGCAGGTGAGATCTTGGGTAATTTGTTCCCTTCTTTGGGGTCACTTGCCTCCTCTCTGAAGTAGGAGGGACAGGCAAGATCACTGGTCTCTCAGCTTTATTTGTTTTTAAATTATACTATCCGATCAGAAAAAAAAATATTTGAGCATTTATCCTCTAACATATTTATCATGTCACATACATACTATTTTGAATCCATTCATTAAATAATAAGCGCATTATTTATTAGATTTCACACTAAAAATACCTAAAAATATAAATCCTAATATATTTTTCTCCTCAGTTGAATGAATTAAGATTTCTGTGCATCTTACTTTGGAAACTATTGGGCTAGTTGATCTCCACAAGTTCTAAAAATTTGATTCTTAGGTTGCCTGTTGAGCTTTGTAAATTATAGAAAGAATGCATTGATGAAAAGCTTATTGGCACAGAGGAGCCAGAAGGAACTGAAAAAAATCTAGGCCAGGAAAGTTTAGTTGAGAGCCCTGAGCCATGCAATGTGAAGAAACTGAGAATTCAATAAATGGGTGAGAAGAAGTAAGGATGGAAAGAGCTGACGATAATAATAGTAATAATAACAATAACAACAACACAATAGAATACTTTCTATGTTTCAGGGCATGCTTTAATAATTTTACATATATTTATCTATTTTTCAATCATCACAGCAACCCTACGAGGTAGGAACTATTATTATCTCTAGCTGAGGAACAGAGAAGGAGAAAATGAGAAAAAGAAAGGTCAAGTAACTTACTGATGGTCATATATCTAATAAGAGGCCAAACTGAGATTCAAAGCCAGTCACTTGGTCTCAGAAATGAGTTATAAAAGAAAGCAGAGAGAACAAAGGTCATGGAAAATTTCTAAGTCTTAGGGGATATTTATTCATTGTGTTGTTAGGAGCCAAGCCTCCCTACCTCATCCTAAAACTATTTCCGTTTCCCAATCAACATTTGGATGAGATTGGCTCTCATCCTTGACTCTGGAGGTTGACCTACTCAGCAGTTTTATTAGTCAAGGTTCTCAAGAGCAGCAGAACCAATAGGATGCCTATCTATCTATCTATCTATCTATCTATCTATCTATCTATCTACCTATCTACCTACCTACCTACCTACCTATCTATCGATCAATAGATTTATTATAAAGAATTGGCTCATGTGATGATAGAGGCTGGAAAGTCCAAAATCTTTGGTGTGGGCTAGCAGCTTGGAGATGCAGGAGAGCCGATAGTGCAGATGAAGACCTATGATGCAGATGAAGACAGAAGGCAGTCGGCTGGAGGAATCCTTTTATCTCTAGGAAGCCAGTCTCTTTGTTCTACTCAGGTCTTTAACTGATTGGATGAGGCCCACCCATAACAGGGAGGACAATCTGCTTATTCACAGTTCACTAATTTAAATATTAGTCTCATCCATAATCACCTTCATCGTTAACACATAAAATTAACCACCATAGCAGTATAAGCCATTCAGTGTATTTCATCTACCTGATTTCAGAGATGGATACCTGAAACAATTAAAACCAATACAATACACAGATGATGTATTATAGAATTGTATACTTGAAACCTATACAATTTTATTAACCAATGTCTTTAATTAAACAATAACTTTAATTAAAAAAATAAAGATAAATAAAACCAATTAGGGCCAAGAAAGATTACCTCCATGACTTAATGTGCTTCCAGAGACAAGAGCAAACATGAAAGGGAGAGGTTTCCTGGAATGTAGCCAACACTAAAGAAGCAGAGTAGAGTAATAGAGAAAGATCCCAATTTCATTTTATGAAACTTGACCTAAGCCCTTGCAGAAACTAGGATACCTGTGGACTACCCAATTGTGTACGTTAATAATTCCCTTTTAATTGAATTTGGGTTGGGTATTCTGATATTTTCAACACCAAACGTTGTAACAAATGTATAGAGAAAAGTTAGGCAGGGAAGGAGCCCAAACATTTTGAGATCAACATCAGGCTGTAGGCAGCTACCATGCTCTTTCATAAAAGGACCACAGCACCTATTAGGCAGACCCACGATAGCATTGTAGAACTTTTCATGTTGTTCTAGGTGCAGAGAAAAGCCTGGCCAATCTTTTCTGCCAGTAAGCTATTGCCTACTTCATAGTCTCACCTAAGGCTCACTTAGTGACTAACAAATAAAAAGAAGGATGTGGCCATACCTCAATTAAATCAAAATCAGAAATCGTGAGGGATTTATGGCTAAAATTATCTTTATATATTCTGTAAAATAGTTCATCTTAAACTCCAGTGAAAGAAAATCTTGCAATAATCTCCTACACAAACATTTTACATTCTTTTTCAATCCAGGTCAATCTCCCCCTATTTCTGACTATTCTTTTGCTCACATTGTTGCCCTCCTAACTGTCTATCCAGTGGTACCAAAAAGTGCTGTCTTCTTCAAAAGCATTTTCCTGTTTACTTTTACTCATACAGATCTTTCTTTTGTAAACCATCAAAGCTGGTTATTGCCTGTTCTACTCAGGTGAGCACTTAGTCATTTGTTGTCTTACCTTGTAGACTTGTGCCTATGAAACATAAGAGATGTATCACTCCAATTCATTCTTAGAAGACCAAGATAGTATATACTCAAGGATTTTTCCCTATGGGTTGAGCAAGAAAGAGAAAACAGAATAGGAGGGAAATCTAGACGTGTTGCTCAGACTGGGGATAGTAAATTTAGAGATAGACGCATGGAGGCTGGAGTGCTTACAACTGCAAAATCAAGCCCAATGTGGAACAGGCAGAAAAATAAATACTTTCCGGTTCAAACAAATTTTCACTGTCTCTCAAAGGAGGAGCAAGGTAGCAATGAGCACATGGCCAAACAACAGGTCAGGCCTGAGGATGAGCCCAGGAAATAGCCACTGGGTGACAGTGAAACCTTCCCAGGGGCCTGGAATGAAAGTAGGGCTCTAGACATTGAAAACTAGAGTGTAAACAGAGGGTAGGGACTGGAAGATTCAAATTGGGTGTATGTCACAATCTGGAATTAGGTCAGAGAAATGGAATGCTCTAAAATAATCACAAATAGGAATGGAAGTATGCTATAATAGCAGAACTTTAGACTTAGGAAACATAGGTTCTAGTTACCAGCTGGGTGATCTTGGACAGGTATTATACACTCTGTGCCTCAGTTTCCTTCTTGGTAAAATGAGAGTGTTTGATTAGATGAACCCCAAGATTCCATGGGGCTGAATCAGGGGTTTCCTAACGAAAGAAGTACGTATTTGCACCAATCACTGAAGATTTTAGACCGTCTGAGAAACCTACACTTTCCTATAAATTAAAGTTCTGTGTTAGATTTCATTTGAAAACAGAATTCTACTGAAAAACAAATAGTTTAAAAACCACTTGACCTGCTGCTACTAGAGTCTGTTTTTATTATATAATCACGAGAACTCAGATTGTTTATGTTTCCAGCAAATTATCCTAGATGGTAAATAATTTGTATTTTATTGATATCACTTGACAGTATCTTATGAAAAAAAGGCCTAAAGTGCGTTTGGCAAAGGAAGTAATCAAATATTTGGATTTCTGATCAAATATATTTATTATTGTATTTTTACATGAAACAGTAATACATATTATGAGGGACACTTTCAAAAGCAGAGATAAGTATAAGGAAGAAAATGAAAATGATATGGATGCCTTTAAGCCAGAGAGAACAATTATCACCCTTGGGTATATTTCCTTCTAGTCGTTTTGTGTGTGTGTGTGCCTGCACATGTGTGCGTTGTGTTTCAACAAACGTAGGGTCCTATATTTATCATATACTGTGTATTTAAAGGTGAGTACAGATAGTCTAGTAGGAGTGTTAAAATATTACAAAAGCGGTACAATTACAATGTAACATATACAAGGTGCCATGAAGAAAGTAAATATCAACTGCTACAAAAAGTTGGGAGATAATGAAATCACTTTAAACTGCATTTCAGAACTAAGGAAAAATAGGAGCTAGGTTAGGCGCTACAGCTTTTAGGTAGACGGATGTGAGAAAGAAGATATCCTCAGATGAGACAACGGAAGTGAGGTATAGCAGTGAAAATAGGGAAAACATGTCAATTAACCAACCCCGGAGTCAGCAGCATATTCAGACTTTCCCTCCAGTCTTTTGTTTTCTCTGCCTGGCCTGGAACTTCATATACAGTTAAGATATCAATAATTTGTATACTTACTTGTCATGAACATATTTGGGCATGTTTAAGCCATTACTGAAAGGAGTATAGGGGATGGAAGCTTCCTGGTGTTACTAGGCAGTATCCCGTCACAGTCAACGTCAGTATAGAGCAAACTGTTTTCAGATCTCAGGTGAAGCAGGAAGCCACTCTCTTCATCACAATAGGGGGTCTAAACTCCACCCCTATCTTTCCTATCCCCAGTGAGTAAGAGAATAGGAGGTCACTGACCTTACAAAGAGGTGGCCCACGTGGAGAGCATCATCATTATCTGCAGCCAATCAGCACGTAAAGATCATATTGGAAAACCAAAAACAAAAACGCATTTCCATTGAGATTGTCTGGAGCCTCCCACATACATAGATGGCACTACGAGCAAATGTCCGAGTAAAGATTCAGACTTCACAATAAGATTTCCGAAACAAGATGCAACGTAGGTTTTGCTGTACAAAAATAAAGTAGAACACATAGGAGAAAAATCCATTCTGAATGAAGTTATTTCCAATTATTGAGTTATTAAATCCAATGATTGCCAGTTTCTTCCCAAGGAAGAACCGGAACTGTGATGAGAGCCCGCTGTATTGTTCATTATTTGTGAGTTGTTTAACCAAGACATGGCTGTGTTCAAGCGTCCCCAACTTTCTCAGCCTGTTGGTCAGAGCCCAGCTCAGCACCTCTCCTAAGTTTCTGAAAGAAAATCAACTCCCTAAGACTTTAGAGAGAGTTGGAGACTTTCCTGAAGATGGCATGGGGAAAGAAGAGAAGGGTTGCGTTACACACCGTGCCTGAAATCCTAATGAAAACCCTCATGAGCCCCATCTGTTCTCCCTCCGGAATCCCTCTTCTGCTCTAGTAACCCTCCCCTCTTTTGATCTCTCTTTTATTTTACACAGAGGTATTTAAACTCTGTCTTTTTCTGTTGCCAATTTCTTTCAAGGATGTTGGGAAATTGTAAATTACAAAATTTCCCCAATGCAAATTTTACATTTTGACATGGATACATGAGGTTTATTGTTTATTTTCAAAATGTTTGCCTAGTGATTTTCAACAAATCTTTCATACGCTTTCAAAGAGAGAAGCTTGAGTTATATGTAAGTACTCCTTTGAGTGCTGTTATAACTAGGTGTAGGTCCAGCTTACCTCACTATTACTGTCAAGATTTTGACACCCCAGAAGTTGACTGAACCAGGTAAGAAGACTCATTCCATTTCCCAAGTACTTCCGTTTTACTGCAATATGATCCATCCTACAGACGAGATTGGAAAGGTAGACTAGTTGAAATGATTGCGTTTCTTAAATTCTACTATAATTTCTGAATAGAGAGCAGCTTGATCAGAGCTGTGCTTCAGAAAATCCCAACAGGCAGCGCTGGGTGGGCTATACTGGTGGGGAGAGAGGCTGAAACTGGAGAATCCATTTAAAAACTTGTCAGTATTTCTGTGGTCACTTGAAAGGTATCCATTGATGGGGATTTGAGATAATTCTTCAAGTTCTAGTACAGCCTGATGAGGCATTACCTTTATTCTGGACATTTCGTTAGTTCTCATTTGGTTTTCCACCTAGAAATGGAATACTTTGCAAAGTAGCTATGAATAGTCTGATCGATGGAAAAGCAGAACACTCCTTTTTAACTTAAAAATTGGAATTCTGATTTATAAAATAGCAATAATAAATATATTCGTATGAATTCATTTTGGAGCGCTTAAACACTTGCCTGGGCCAGTAAAAAGGAAATATTTAAAATCGTTTAATAATAAATTAAATATTTAAATTACAACATATTTAAAGACAAAGGCATCTGTGAGGCATCTTAGTCAGCCATGCTTCTCCCCTCCCCCCTTATTTTTTTTAATTGTCATATGACATTTCAAGGTCGTTAATCTCTGTTCTTCAGTTTCCTAATCTATTCAGGGAAGTTAATAATTGTCCTAACGTGTTGTTTTAAGAATCAAATTATCAGTAGAAGAAAAAACACTTGGAAAAAAATGAAGTGTTATAAAGATTTAAAGGGATAAAAGGTCAACTTTATAAACAGAAATTGTTTGGCCCTATGTTCATGATGGGCAATACCTGGCTATGCTAACGGATAAAATACACTTAATTTATATAAAATGTATGTCCATGTCTATTAATGTTTACTATAATGTGCTCTATTCTTGAGCTTTGCATAACGGTAAGAAACATTTGTATTAGATGTACATTATTTCTGGGATACATTTTTTCATTGGTATAAATTGTTAGCTGCATAAAAGATTTTTTCGAATGTTTGGACAGATGTCCAACCAAGATGAGCCAAATCAGATGTTCTCAGTTTGGGGTAAGTTGTTCTCTGCTCACCAATCCTTCTTAATAACGTTTAGTAATCTCAATGCCTGAGTCTCCCTTTCCAGCATGAATTTTATACCTCAGCCTTGCCTAGCAATTTGCACTGTTGCTACCGCTGATATATCTCTTCTAGAAAGAAACAGGCTTCAGCTTCCAGGATTGTCACATCAGGAGCTTTCACAAGAACACAAAGATTCACTCTATTGTTGTACATCATAGAACTCATGCCTGTAGCTTGAAAATAGAAGTCTTTGGTGTAGGCATTTGCTTGTTTGACAGTTCTGTTCTAAATTTTGAAACTGGTGGTACTGTAAAGTGCCTGTCTGACAATGGTGTACCAGAGCTTAGTCATGCAAAATAATTATTGTTCACGGTTCCTTAGCTGAAGTCAATAGCTCCGTGCAAAACACAACATAATACAGAGATCTAAAGTTACTAAATCAACACTGAGAAAAAGAAGAATTTTAAGAGGTTTGGCAGGAAAAAAATAGCTTCTGTAAGATTTGCCACGTGATTTCTCTCAACACAGGGAAGACTCTAATATTTCTAAAAGAAGCTCCATGATAGAAACAATAGTAACTTTTAGTAGTACGTTCTGGTAATTGTTGTCAGTAAGCTTATATGGTGTCAAAGAAACAAAAGCAATTATGGAGATATTAACAAATGGTGTATGGTGCTTGTTTTCTAAACTGAGATAATATTTTCAAGTTTGCTTCTCTGAATGCATTAAAAGCCTCCAATATAACACCTACACTGAAGGGATTGATTAAATGAATCTAAGTTTATAACTAAATTTTGTGACTTAGGTGCCAGGATGTCTCCCCTGGACCTGTAGTAGAATCCATGAATCAGTGCAGTGGTGTTTGCTGGAAAAGTCAACACTAATCCCACAAATGAAGAATTAAGTCTCCACGTTGGCTGAAACATTTGTCAGGGAAACGTGGCAAGCTGAGGTGTTGCTGTTTGACTACTTGAAATGAATGGATGATGTCCTTCTAAACCCCTGGCAGACAATTGCACTTAAGAAGATCCCTCTTCTGGGAAAAACAAATAATATCTTTCCGTTCCTTAGAAGAGGGAGAAACACAGACGTACACTAGGATTTCAAAGACTCCTCTATAATATATTTACCTATAGTTTACTTCAACACTTTCCATCCAACAATAAGATGGAATTGACAGAGGTGAATATGTATTTTAGGCTTAGCTCATTGCCACCTTTCACAAAGTTTATGAAACTTTTAAAAATTAATTTGTATTTAGCTATAATTTGTATATAGTGAAGTATATAGATTTTAAGTGTGTAGTTCAATGGCTTTTAACAAATGTATACAATACTTTCATTTACTAATATCCTGAACATTTTCATCACTCCAGAAAGTTTTCTTCTGCTCCTTTTAAGTCAACCACCACCCTCATCCAACCAGAAAGAAAACACTTTTCTCACTTTTATTGTCATAATTTTACTTGTTTTTGAACTTTATATGAATGAAATCTTATAGTATGTAGGCTCTCTTTCTCTTAATAGAGTATTGAGATTGGGTCATGTTGTTGTGTATATCAGTAGTTTATTATTTTTTTTTATTGTGATGTAGTTAGTATTCTTATATGAGTGTGCCACAGTTTATTTTTCCATTTTTCTGCTGATGGGCATTTATGCTTTCCCCATTTTCAGTAATTATGAATAAAACTGCAAAGAAATTCTTAAACAATCCTTTTTGTATCTCTAGGTCCTCATTTCTCTTGGGAGATACCCTGGAGTGGAACTGTTGGATGATAGCCTAGGTCTATGTTTATCTTTATAAGAAACTAGGAGACAGTTTTCCTAGTATGGGTGTTCTGTTTTATACTCTCACAGGCCACATATGAGAATCCCATTTGCTTCACACCCTCATCAATATTTGATTGAGTCTGGCTCTTTAATTCTTGCCATTCTAATGTTTTGGAAGAAGTATCTCATTGTAGTTTTTATCTGTTTGTCTCTGAAGACTAATGACATTGAACATTTTTGCACATGTTTCTTAGCCATTTATGTATCTATTTTTGTGAAGTGTCCAAATCTTTTGCATATTTTTCTATTTTTAATTGTATACTTTTTTCTCTTAATTATTGTTATAAGTATTCTTGGTATATTTTGCATACAAGTTCTTTGTCAGATAAATATATTGAGAATATTTTCTCCTAGTCTGTGGCTTGCCTATTCATTTTCTTAATGATGTCTTTCAGGTTTTAATTTTGATGAAGTCCTATTTATCAATTTTTTTTTCTCTTATGGATACTGATTTTTGTGTCTGGTCTAAGAAATCTTTGTCTACCCCAAAGTAATGAGGATATTTTTCTATGTTTTCTTGTAGAAGTTTGTGGGGACAGAGTCCCAGAGAGCGGTTTCCAGGCCCTCGGCCTCACGTGGAAAGGTGCTGGCTCAGTTATTAGATGGGCATCAGCAGTTACTGGTTAGCCATTAGCCACTAACATAACTGCCATGGTTACGCTAGGGGGTTGGTTGGTTGGCAGAGAAGCAGACGGCAGATTGCACATCATGTGGCTCCTGCTCCCTGTGTCTCCAACCAGCCGCCAGCGAGAATATAGTGGTATGACTCCCCTATCCATGGCTCCGTGGGTGTTCCTTTTTGGCCTCACCATATCCTGCATTCTTCTGCGGGGAGCGGGAGCTGAGTCCCTGCATTACAAAGTTTTATAGTGTTAACCTTTAGGTCTGTGATCTATCTTCAATTAATTTTTGTGTATGCTGTGAGCTAGAGGTTGAGTTCACTTTTTTCCAATATGGCTATCCAGTTGTTCCAGCTCCATTGGTTGGAAACTTTCCTTTCTCCATTGAATTGCTTTGGCACATTTGTTGAAAATAAATTGACCAATTAAGTGTGATTCTGGACTTAATTCTATTCTTTTGACCTACTTATCTATCCTATACCTTTACCATGTTCTCTGGATTAGCTTCATAAGTTTTCCCATTTTTTAGTCTTGTCCCTCTCATTGTGACTACTTTTACATCCCACAGGCATTAGATTCAGAGTTTATTTCAGAAGTTAGTACAACTTCCAAACTCCACTGGATATTAGAGTGTCTATCTATAAAATAGGAAAAATAAGAACTCCCTTGTAAGGTTGTTGGGAAAGATAAACAATCTATTATATCTTTAAAAAGTATATTATAATTCTAAACTAATAATTGTATGTTTAGAATGTTGTATATTTCTGATTCACCTTTTGCTTCCCTTAATCTTAAGATATGTTTTCATGTATGTTTACTGAAATCTCCAAGAACGATATATGCCCTTAGTTTCAGATTGTGGGGGCACCTAGTCTGTGGATTTAGGGAAAAACAAAAATCTAAGATAATTAAAAGGAGTGATGGGCACCTGATTCCTTGATGATGGCAACCCTTTCGGATATTTCTCTTTCGTCTGTTTTTTAAAAGGCATTAACTATTTAACTTCTATATGTAATAATGCTTTATTCTTCCAGACCTTTCTGATTTGATTTCCCTTTTCTTTATCGTGGCAGCTACTCTTTGCTGAATGATCTTTGCTCTCCCCACCCCAAATCAATGACCTTTTAAACTGTTATAATATTTACTAGGGAATTATTTGTCTCAAATAATTTACTTACAGATTTAAAATGGTGGTGAGGAGAAGGGTTCTAAGTCTGAACCCTTCCGGTTACCCAAACTAAAACAAGCTGAATAATAAGTCTTTCTCTTCCTCACTCATTTAAGAGCATATTACAAAGAATAGAAAGTATACATTCTTTCACAACCTTTTTCCTCCTATAGTCTTGGTTCATAGCCCAATTTTCATTCTCATATCTAAACTGAAGTATTTTCTTCCTCAAGTTTAGTGGCAACTTTTTAGTTTACTGGCTTTTATATTTACTAGAGTGTCAACTCCTCAAGCAAAATTATTTCATTTTTATTTATCTTAGTTTCAGATTTTAGCATCAAGCCACATCCTTTTATTTACTTCATAAATGTCTCGAATTAGATTTATTACAATCAAATGATGATATTGTACAAAGACAGTGTCATGTATACAACAGACAGGCAATAGTTGTTCATGGTTTATTGATAGCAGGAACTCAGTGTTTATCATTGATTAGTTAAGTTCGAATACATTTTATAATTAGAACATTAGATGAGTCTGGTGCTACTTTCTTTTTAAAAACATGTTATAATTGCTCATCTGGAACTCTGTAGATTTTTTAAGTAGTAGCTGTCTGTTGCTTTTCCTGTAATGTTATCCATAAGATTAGGGCCATGTCACCTCATAAAAAATGAAAAGTCTCTTAAATTCTTGTAGTACTAAACTCCCATGGTGAGAATTCATAAGAGACTTATCTCAAATTCTGCCATATTCCAGTTAGTGTTACAGCCAAGTTCCAGTGTATTTTCATGAGATAGGTGAATAAATACAGTTTTCAAAAGATATAGACATAAAAATGAAGCACTAATGTCTCTGATGCTACATTTTCCAACACAGACACCGATATGTTTACTTAGAAATTGTTCTCAGGCTGCGATTAGTTTCTCTTTCCTAGAGCGAACTGGTAACTTACTTTCATTTTTGGTGGAACTTAGATTTGTCCATCAAATCCAAGACAATTAGTCCTGGGGGCACCCCTTAAAGCCTAAAGGAGGTAAAATTAGGACCCAAAAAAACCCCCAAACCTCAAGCAACAACAACAAAACAAGGAAGGATACTACACATAGCAGGTGGTAAATGCATGGGAAGTATTACCAGGAGAGAAGTAACATAGATCAAAAACATAAATCCTTAAACATTTTTAGATAAAGCTATGGAAGCTAGACCCATAAATATTGTTGTGGGTTAGGTAGCTCAGAAATACCTCTAATCTATTGATATTTGAATAACTATGCCTTCCTAAAACACTCCCTTAACTGTCCCTGTAAAAACCATACTAAGCTGATTGTGTAATGAAGTGATCCAGTATGATCTCCTCCAATTCCATTTTGGACTCTGTGCACAAGGGGAAAGAATGAGGAAGCAAGTTGTCAGGGAACACAGATTTCAACGGGCATAGGTGATCTTTGCTAAATGTTTACACTGTGTCAGTGCCAGCCTTCGCCTTGCCACAGGTGTAGGGAAAAAGTTCAACGAACATAATTTTACCAATGACTTCTAAGCAGTTTATTTTCCCCTAGAGATTTAAATTTTCTATAAAGCTTTTAATGCTTTCAAATTTCAACATGAAGAGCTTTTTTTTTTTTTTGCATTGTTTCCAGCTGAATAAAAGGTAACGGCCTTTTCCTTGCTTTCATTCCCATAGAATGTTGGAGGATACAGAAGTCCTCTAGACAATCACTAACGTCCCCGCCCCCACTAAATAGGAGAAACGGCATTTCCGGAAGGAGAGCATCTATAAGCTCCAAATAGAAGGGTTCAAATAGGGGAACCGGTAGGCGCTGGTTCTTATCGGAGAGAAAGATCAGGCGGTTTTAGGGGAGGGGCCTGGCAAGGCTGGAAATCCTGCTTTAAACTCTGGAGGGCCAATTAGGGAATTAGCCAGAGTGGGCGCGGCGCCTGACTCCCGCCCACCCGCGCACTCTGAGAAAGTCCCCGCGGTGCTGCGATCCACCCGCTGGACACGTCTGCTGCCTTACTGCTGCTGGGGTCCACAGTACGTGCCGGGGAGGGGATGTGGAGGGAGAGGGTTTGGAAAGGGTGGCAGGCGGAAGGGGAAAGGTTGGTGGCCGGTGCACGCGGCAGAGGTCTCTGCCAGCCTGCAACTTTTTTGCTTTGTTTAGCTGCTACAGCGTTTCCCCGCAAAGTAAGACCTAACCGGAAAATAAGCCCTAGCATGATTTTTCAGGATGACTGTCTCCTGAACTTAAGCCCTAATGCGTCTTTTGGAGCAAAAATCCGGGTCTTATATTAATTTTTGCTCCAAAAGACGCATTAGAGCTGATTGTCCAGCTAGGTCTTATTTTCAGGGAAACACGGTAGGGACCGTCTCTGGGAGTTAAGGCCGCAGATGTTATTGCTATTTCCGGAGGGGTAGGTGGAGAGAAGAGTGCATGCAAGTCTTTCAAGTTCCTGTTTCCTTTGAAATAGTTCTAAGGCCTCTTGGTAGTCCAGGCACCACTTTTATTTTGTCCTGTTGCTAGCGCCTGCTTTCTCTCCAAGTGAGTGCCCTGGGGCTGTAATCAAGCATTGTGTTGTGTGGCCTGGTGGAAACTTACCCAGGTCCCCAGCTCACAACCTTTAAGCCAATCAGGCATTCTGGGAGTTGGGGTAGTTTGGGGCTTTGTCCTCTGCTGTTTCCAAAATAAGAGGACTGTGTGTTGACCGTTTTGGTCATTTTTTAAAATGGCAAATCAATCCAAATTTGAATATTGCTCTCTCTAGCAGACAAGTACAACTTTTTCTAAAGGTTTGTTTGAGAGTGGAGTTTATTAATCACTGAGGCTGGTAAAGGAAGTCAGCTCAGTCCCCTGAAAACAGCCTCACCCCGCATCCCCCGGAGCCACCAGCATTTTCCTCCCAGCACATGGGCTCTGAAGCATAGGAGGGCAAGTCTGCAGTCACCTCAATCTTCAGGAAATTCTAGAGCTCAAACAGCAACAATGGCACCGAATTGTCTTTTTTCCTTGTCCCACGGGTAGTGTTGTGTTATATTGGTTTCATAAGGTGTAAAATGCTGAATCATGAGTCTCGGGATGTGTGCCCACATTTCTGAGTGTTTTGCAATATTGACATTGGTTATCATAAATAAAGGAACTTTGCTCTTTTTGGCCAATAGCCCATAAAGAGAAAGATTCCTCCCTCAACTGTGGTACGGGTGGGGGAAGGGAAAGGAAGACAGGAATGGCATTTGACAGAAAAAGGCCTCCAGAAGACCAGAGCAGTCTCCAATTACTGTTAGCCATGATGGTGGATAGCCCACAAGTTAAACACTTGAGAAAACTGGGTTTCAGTCTTGTTCCCTCCACTGTGAATTTGGGTCAGATGACTCACTCTATGTCTCTGGGCCTCAGTTTCCTTATGTGTTAAGGGTAGAGACAAATATTGTTTGCTATGAGTATCATAGAGTTTTCCAGATCAAGTGAGATAATGTGAAAGCTTTATGAAAACACTAAAATTGTATCCTCAGTACCTAGAACCATGCCAAAGTAGGAGCTATTTATTTACCAAACACTTACAGAGCACTTACCAGGTTCCAGTGCTGTTCTAAGTACTTTACACTTTGTTCATTTAACTCTCACAGATTCCTGTGAAGTAGGAAGTATTATTAACCTCATTTTACAGGGAAAGTGAGTAGGCCCCAGAGCAGTTAAATCACAGCTAGTAAGTGACAAGAGTCGAGATCCAGCTGGACTCCAGTCTAGTTAGTCTGTGCGCTCAGCACACTGCTCTTTGTCCTCTCAAAGACAGTCAGTCACCTGCACATTAGGGGACAGAGCCCTGCTCTCTGGTGAGACAGACTAAGGCACTCTCTATTATGCCATCCACTGATGGACAATATAAGAGGCAACACACTGTATATCGTACTAGTTTCTTTTCTATAATTTATAACTAAATTTCATATTTTGCTCTGCCTACTTTTCTTAGATTATTTCTACCTCATTCCTAGAATATGCAAATCACCTCACATTTTACCCTCTTAATTATTATTGCTACTGTACTGCTCTCTTCCCTCCTGGCGACCTTTCCTGTAAAAGCGTTCAGTAATTTTGTTTGGAGCATAGCACCCAGCTATGATGCAGGCTCAAGGCAACTTGCTGACAAATCAGCTTTGAAACAAATGTCTAGCCAGCATCACCTATTCTATGCTAGAAATGAGTCCTATTTCTGAATGTCTTACCTTCACTCCTCACCTGACCCTCAGATATGCTGGGAGTGGTAGATGTTGATTGAGAGAGGCCATTGGTTCATGGGCCTTTAGGGTGTGATATCAGAGGCTCTGTGTCAGCCCTTCTCCCAAAACCACATTCCTGAGGAGTTAAGCCGCCTTTTGGTGACTGAGAAATTCTCTGTGTGAGGTGTAATTTCAGTGTGTTTTCACATTTAAAGGAAGGGCCTCCCATTGTCCTTTTCCTCCAACTGCTGGCATCTTTGTGTTCTTTTCCCACCAACAGTTCTGGAAGGCTTCCACTTGCTCTCTACACTTTCCATACCAATTTTCACTTGAGGGAACACATTCTCAGGATTTTTATTCCATTACTAGATAAATATCATTCTGTGAACACTAGTAGAGACCTAAAGAAACTGTTTTAATTTTAAGATTATTGTTAAATAGCAACACTTCCTACTTGATAAACTTTTCCTAATTTTTTTTTTTTTAAATTAACATCCTTGCTATTTCTTCAGGTCTCTGTCTAGAGCAGGGGTGTCCAAACTGCGGCCCGTGGGCCAATGGCGGCCCGCAATCCGTTTTCAATTGGCCCACAGCAAATTCCAAAAACATATTTAGTTTACTTAAATAAACCAGGTGAGGCAATACGTACTTCACCTCGAGGGAGTGGCCCAGCTGTTTGTGTATTTTACTGCATATGGCCCTTGGTGAAAAACGTTGAAAAAAGTTTGGACACCCCTGGTCTAGAGGAATAGACTTAGGGATCCCTGTTTAAGCTAATTACATGAGCTCTGAAGGATAATACAACTTATTCATGACTTTCACCCCCCCTCAGTACTAGAACAAGTGCAGATACAGTAAATGTTACTGAAAGTGTAATCTTGCACATAAACTTATTGAACATACTGTGTTTTCAAGACTACTGACTTGTGGGGGGTGATTTAATTCGTTATACGTTTTTTTTGTTTTGTTTTTTAAACTAGGATACGTCATTTCTGTTCGCCTAAATTGAAGGAGTATATTTTTGGCTTACCCTTTAAAACAGGCATTACTTAGGAAGCTTTGGTTTCTTTGTTTGCAAAATGGAAATAATAGTACCCACATTGTAGTGTAATTGGAAGACAAAGACGATAACAGCTGTAGGGGTACCAGCTGTAGGGGTACCAGCAGTGCCAGCTGCAGAGTACGCATAAAGTCAATGGCAGTCAAATCAGAATTAAGCAGTTTTCAGTCTCTTGAAGGAGACAGTGCAGTGTAGTTAGTGTATGAGATACGAGGGCAGCGATGTGGGTTTGTGTCCCAGCGTGGCTGCTTAACATCTCTAATTCCCATTTTCTTCCTCTGTAAAATTGACCTAGTTATGAGGATTATGGCATAGTGACAAAGATTATGTAAGGTAATGCATATGAAGTATATGGCAGAGTTGGACGTGCAGTCAACTCTTATAAAATTAAATATTTATGCATGTGTGTGGTTTATATCATCTTCAACAGCAGCACGTAGACAACTATATGACCAGTAACAGAGTATAGAAAGATTTGCAGGTTTACAGATGATTGGTAGATGGATGGAATGATAAGAATTTGATAGGTGTTGGCCTAATACGGTTGCATACAGGGGTTGAGTTTTAAAGGCAGGGATGAACATCGTCTGGAAGAGGTAGCACTCCATCCTAAGCAGGTTAAATAGTGTTGAAGTTTGGGTATGAGAAGAGATGTGTGTTTAGGTGGAAGACACAGAAGGAGCAGATAGCAGAGCTGACAATAGAACAAGAAGGGGTTAAAAAGCATGATTACCAGATAGAGTTTAAATGTTAAGCTTTACCCTAAATTCCTACCCACCTTGACTTCAGAATCACCAGTGTGTCTTAGCTTTCCCCCTGCACGTTCCTAATTGTACGTCCGACTCTGGACTAAGATAGTTACATTCAATTTACTCTTGGCAGCTTTTAGGTGGAATTGGATCTGGCATATGAAGTAACCTAAAGAATTGTGTAAAGCTAATCCTCCTTCCCTTATTCCTTCTATGAGCGTACCGTAAACGCCAAATTTTCACCTTGCATTTGCAAGCCTGTTATTTCATGTTTCCATTATCCCGCTTCATCTTCACTTGTGTTGGTATTTATGACGATCATGATCATGGTGGTCATGATGATCATGGTCAGGCTATAATAAACTTTGTCATAGGCCAAGTGCTGTGCTAAGTATATTCCACATGTTGTCTCAAATCCTGACAGCAACACAATAAATGAGGAGCTATTACTAGTCCCAGGCTTACAAGTAACTCTGGTTACTTGTGTCCAATTTGTGGTGCATCTGGATGTAAAAATATGATTTTAGTTTATCTTTACAGCATTTTTCCTATTTATTTTTGCTGGTAATGCCCCCTGAATTTCCATTTTCCTTTTGCTCATTTGATGTCTTCAAGCTTAATGACATAGAACTAGAAATAAAACATAATACAGTTTATTTTGAAATTTTAGAAAACTAAATGATTATTTCATTGGCAAATAACCCAAGATATTTTAAAGAACAGTATGGTTAATGATGCACTATAAGCACACCAACTGACCATCAAGTTATTTGGGGTATTTATGCCTGCTTTTTCTTATCTTGTCTATAATCTTTTTAAGATCCCAGATCAAAATTGAAAAAAATGGTTGACCTCACCCAACTAATGGAAAATGAAGTACTGATGGCCTTTGCCTCCTATACAACGATTGTTCTTTCAAAAATGATGTTAATGAGTACTACAACTGCATTCTATAGATTGACAAGAAAGGTAAGACTGAGGAAATCTTTTCTTTTATGAGTGGAAATTCTGAAAAGCAATTTTCTTCATTTCCTTTTTTTGTTTTTGTTTTTGTAAAGTCCAGTGGCACATTGTTGGATGCTGCAAATGAAATATGCAGTCATTTGGTATATTTATGGAACAGTTGCTTCCCCCCAGAAACTAGTAAATGTTTTTGTTTGTTTGTTTTTTAATTGTGGATTTTACCTTTTGTCATGCTGCTTAGCATATGAGATTTCTGGAGTATCAAAGTTTTTCAAGGCAAGCTTGTTATTTTGAAGTTAATTTACCAACTAGAGTTTAGAAAATAGTTATTTTCCAGACAGTTAAGTGGTGTTTTCTGCTCTATTACAGGTCAAGGATATGGCTTTGGGGACAAAATTAAAAAGTTCTTATTCCCATAGTAGAGCTCCTTATGAGACAAAGCATTTGAATTTTGTATATTTCTGAATTTTTAAGTGGATGATATTGCTACCCAGCCTTATACAAATGATTTGAAAACAAAACAAAACAAAAAACAACAACAACAACAACAACAAAGAACTAGAGGCATGGGGAAGGTGGTAGAAAGATTTTGGAGCACATAGCCTGTATTCAAATAATGTTTACGGCACAGTGAGGGGAGTTGAGCAAAGCTACCTTGACAAAGTGAAACGATTTTCATTGGTGTTTTTTCTGTGCCTATTCAGCAACTTCTTCCTGAAAATCACCTATTTCTCTCTTCCTGCCTGTCCTGAGTTTTTGTCGTCCAGAACCTTGATTTTATCTACAGGTCACATTCTACCCTAAGGTATTTCCTTGTTACCCATCTTGAGGTGGTGTATTTCCTTTCCCAAGGATATTTGCATTTTAATGGGGCCACATACCCATGTGTTAGAATCGCTACTGGGGCAAGGTGTTAGAGCAGCAGGCTATAAAGTGGCTGCCTACCACCAGGCCCACAATGTCCCCCAGAAATATAGTGGCACCCGGGATAGCAGAAATGTACCCTGTCTTACAAGACAAGGAAAAAGGAACTCAAATTTGTGGAGTGCCAGTGATGTGCACTGGGAGCCATGACGCTCTTTATATGAACCAGATCATGGAATAATTTCACATCGTTGTTAGCATTATTGTGTGAGGTCATCACTAATCTGCTCCTTTCATAGCTGAGGAACTGGAAGTCCAAGGAGTAAAGTAGCTTTCCCATGGTTTCACATCGCTAAAGGAAGAGGCTGAGATTCCAGTTCATGTTTGTTTAAACTCAAATCTCATGCACTTGCCATTGTAACGCATTTATTTATTCTACATATATATATTTATTGGCAATCTAGTGTGTGATAGACATTTATTTAGGAACAAGACAGACAGACCTGACCTCAGATCTGATACTGTATCACCTTCCTGCCCATCGGTTCTCCTCAACATTTTTATATAGAATAAATACTCATATCATATTAAGAAAATATTGTAATATTTATGAGATTTCTGAGCTTATATTAAGGCTAATTTTGTAGTTCACGTTTTTGTTTATTAATTGATTATAAATTATTAAGCCATGGAACATACTTAAATATTTTTTAAGTGCGCCTTTCAACTTTCAACAGATGGGGAAATCATTTCAAACAGCATATAAATCACAGAAAGGAACACATGAACTTATGCCCTAGAATGTGTACTTGGCATTTATAGGAATGTAATTCAACTTCTTATATTTCACCATATCATTCAACCTGAAGTTGTAGTTTATTCAGAAAAAGAGAAGAGGTTTACATATCCTAACAAAGTACAAAATACAATTCCTGCCCCTCACTCTTTTATGCTTCTGATATTCTTAGCAAGTAAACTTAAGACTTTCAGATGAGTCAATGAGTTGGAAATGTTAGTATCCTTGAGTAGAGGGTACCTGAACATCGCTATGAAGAAATGCCAGTTCACCATAATAAAAGTCAATGACGATTTAGAATTATGACCTCTTTTCCATTTTCCTTCCTTTTCACTATTTTTATACATTGGTTTTTATTTAGATTCTTATTAATGCTTGTCTTTTAAAAAACATGGTGCACTGCTAATAAAAATTCAGATTTAAACAATAAATGCTCTTCCCTCCCCACGTTTGATCTATTTTTTTTCCCCATAAAGGCCATCCTGGATGCCTGTATTTCTTCTGTTCAAATGGAAATATAATAATTTAGATAGAATACCCTGATGTAATTTGGTATTTCAAAATTTTTCTTGGTATTTGGACTAGGTTTTTGCCAACCCAGAAGACTGTGTAAGCTTTGGCAGAGGAGAAAATGCCAAGAAGTTTCTTCGGATAGATGACAGAGTGGAACGTGTACGAAGGTAAACCCATGGTCTCCTGAAATTACTTACTTGTATCAAAGAATTTTGGTCAAGATGTTCTAGTGTTGAAGTATTGAAGAACAAGGAAGAAATGTCAGTCATCTTATCTAGTCCATATGATAATTACAGAAAATTAGGGATCTAGAAGTCTCTAACGACCACTGCAGTGGCACATACTGCCAATTTTGCTATACTTTTATATGCATCTTGTTAGGGTTAATGACTTTGTTTTGTGTAGGGATATATCAAAACTAATGACAGGTATGAGACAGGATGAGAATGGTAGATTCTTGCAATTTTGTCATCTTTCTCCAGAGGTGAGACTGTCAACTTTGTGTAAAAAGATGAAGAGCTAGGTATTTTTGCATAAGGTTGAAAATACGGATGTGAGAAGTCTTTCTCTCCCCTCTCTGTCTCTGTCTCTCTCTCTCCTTTGCAGACGTTATGTTTAATGTATTGAGAATTCATTGAACAATGAAAAGTAATAAGCCAAGATATCATCCACACAGCTTCCTAACGATACAATTAATATACTTATTTTAAAAGCACACTGAATTTTATTCTGGAGTTATATTTCTTAATTCTTGTCATAAAATACGGTAAATTACGAAAATTTTTTTCAGCTTTACTATGGTATAATTGACAAACAAAATTGTAAGACACTTAAAGTGTACAACATTATGATTTAATATACATATGCTTTGTAAAAGGATTCTCCCATCATGTTAATTTACACATCCATCACCTCACATATTTACCCCCCCTTTTTTTGGGGGGGGAATGTGTGAAAACATTTAAGTTCTACTTTCTTAGCAAATTTCAGTTATTCAATACAGTGTTATCAACTATAGCCACCAAGTTATACATTAGATACTCAGACTTCATTCATCTTATAACTGAAACATTGTACCCTTTTACCAAACTCCCCATATTTCCCCCACTTCCCAGCCTCTGGCAACCACTTTTCTGCTTTCTATAAGTTTGACTTTTTTTCTTTAGATTTCCCCATATAAATGATACCATATAATATTTGTCTTTGTCTGGCTTATTTCACTTAGCATAATGCCCTCCAGGTTTATCTATGTTGTGAATGACAGGATTTCCTTTTTTAAGACTGAATAATATTTTACTGTAGGTATTTACTACATTTTCTTTATCCATTCATCTATTGGTGGACACGAGTTCTTTCAGTAACTTGGCCGTTATGAATAATGCTGCAGTGAACATGGGGATACACACATCTCTTCAATGCTTTCTTTTTCTTTGGCTGTGTACTCAGAAGTGGGATTGATGGACCATGTGGTAGTTCTATTTTTCATTTCTTGAAGAACCTCTATGCTGTTTTTCAGAGTGGCTGTACCAGTTTACATTCCCAAAAACTGTACATACAGGTGTTCCGTGTTCTCTATATCCTTGCCAGCGTTTGTTATCTTTTGTTTCGTTTTTTTATAATAACCATCCTAACATAGGTGGTAGCTCATTGCAGTTTTGGTTTGTATTTCCTTGATGATTAGCAGTGTTGAGCACCTTTTCATGTACCTGTTGACCATTTGTATGTCTTCTTTGAAAAAATGCCTGTTCGGCTCCTTTGCCCGTTTTCAATTTGGGTTATTTTTTTTTAATCTATTGAATTGTATAAGTTCCTTGTGTATTTTGGATATTAACCCCTTATCAGATATGTGGTTTACAAATATTTTTCCCCATTACATAGGTTGCCTTTCCGTTTTGTTGATGATTTTTTTTGCTAAGCAGAGGTTTTTTTTTAAGTGTGATACAGTCCCACTTGTGATTTTGTTGTGTTTGTTTTGTTTTTGCCTTTGCTTTTGGTGTCAAACCCAAAACCTCACTGCCACGACCCATGTCAAGGGGGTTATCCTCTATGCTTTCTTCTAGGAGTTTTTACGTGGCAGGTCTTACATGCAAGTCTTTAATCCATTTTGATATGATTGTTATGTACAGTGCAAGATAAGGTCCAGTTTCATTCTTTTGGCTTGGAAATCCAGTTTTTCCAACAGAATTTATTGAATGGAAGCCCTGTTGCCTATCTGAGAGTTGGGTGGTCCAGGGACCGGTCCCTTGTGCTGCAGCTATAAAAGCCGAGGCACAAATGTTTCCACAAGCTCCCTCCAGGAAGATGCTGGTGACTTGGAGCAGGCTAAAGGGTAAAGGCAGGGGAGGTGTCTGCTGGCTTTCCTGTTGCTGGGAAGGATCAAAGCCATCCCTTAGGTGAGTGTTAAATTGGAAGCCTGACCCTCTGGTAGCAGCTTTTAAAGTATGCAGCTGGATTCCTTTCAGGGAAATACAGGGAAATGGGCATTTTTGTCTCTTCCCTCTGTGCTGAGCTCCAGGGGATAGCCAGTTAAGAACTCCTTCTTTGTTTGCCATGGTCAGGTGAGGGTCAGGTGGGACTCACGAAGGGAAGCGCCTTGGCTATCAGAGCCAGGCCGTCTGGGGACTCATGCTTCATGTAGCAGTGAAAGAGCCGGGGCACAGACATGTGTACAAGCTCATTCCTAGGGGATATAGGATATTTGGAGTAGGCTACAGGGAAATGGCAGGGACATGTGAGCGAGCTTCCCCAGTCTCTGGGGAGGATTGCAGCCAAGCCATAGATGTGTGCTAAATTATAAACCTGACCCTCAGGCAGCAGCTTTCAAAGTCTGTAGATGGAACTTGTTTAGGAGAAGCCTGGGAGATGGGCGGTTTTGCCTGCTCCCTCTGCTCTGAGTCCTAGGGGGAAAGCTGTAGTAAGTGCTAGGATTTCTATATGCCCATTAATAGCTGCTCCTTTGTTTGCTGTTGACTTGTGAATCTCATGGATACAAACTTCGCTGGCTTTCACAGCTAGATGCTTGTGGGGGGGGGGGGCTGTCCCTCAAGTGGGAGTCTTAAAAGCTGAAGTGCTAAATGTGGGGTGCAAACCCTTTACTTCTTAGAAAGAAGCTGGGAGTTGAGTGTTCCCTCTCAATTAATTGTATGGTGCTGTACCAGGGGTGCGGTTTATGATAAGAGTGTATCTCAGCCTTTCCTACCCATTTCGATGTGGGTATTTTTTTCATTCTCTCACTGTGTAGGAGGTGCTCATCTAGTTTCTGGATTTATTCAGAGTTAATTGCTCCGTGTGTAGCTGTAAATTTACTATGTCTCTGTGAAGATGGCCATTCAGAATCCTCCTATGTTGCCATCTTGGTTGACCTCTCTTCAAATTCTTATATTGAGATTGCATTGCCAGTCTATTAGTTACCTTTCTCTAGCATGTGAAACATAAAAGTTATATACCATCTTCTCATTTAGTATTTTCTGATGCTCATCCAAACTGGTATAATTTTAGACACATTTCAAGGAATAGATAAAATTATATAAAATTAAAGACAGAGTGAAGAGTTTTTCTAGTTGTACTTAAATGTACAGATATTTAGTTTTGTGGTGCAGAGTTAAGATAGGGAACATAATGAGTATATTTGACTAACTTTCTTAGTTGGCTGAGTATGAATAGAAAGTGAAATGGAGATTGAGGGAAATGAGTTTTACTTCTGTAATTCAGCTATCAGCTGGAGTCTGTTGTGCCTTTAGGATCTAGATCATATTTGCATTATCCCTTTTTCAATTCCCTGTGAACAGGTCTGAAACCCCTCCCAAAATTTCTGCAGATTCCCTTGTGGTATGTATTCTCAAGATTAACTCTCAATCTGGGTTCCTGCATTTGTGCATGCTTCCATTTTCTGCAGTATGTTACGCTGACGTAGACTTGTCCCTTTTCTCAACTCTCTCAACAAATTAACTAAAAAAATGTGGGTAAAAACAGACTTGAATAAATCGAGGTGCAGAAGAATTTACACTATGGCAACACAAACATTTCAAGTTGTGTGTTAGACTTTTGTGCTCTAACAGTGTCCTTTAGCATTCACTCCCTGGGAAGTTGCCCTGTACCTTCTTCACCTCAAGTAATGTCCAGCATTATACCACTTTGTGGGCTCATTACCGAACTCAAGTTCAAGTGCTTGCCGATTGGGAGCCAATGACGAGAGACAAGAGTAGGTGGAAAGAAAAGTAGGTTTAATCAAAATGCCGGCATTCCGGGAAGATGGTGGACTATCATCACAAAGACCACCTTCCCGGGACCTAGAATGGTCAAGAAGTTTTATAGGAACACAAGAAGTAGCAGAACAAAGGAAAAGGAGAGTTAGTCATGTGATTCCATATGACATCCGGGAGAACATCTCCAGGTGTCTAGTTTGTCTGGTGATGGTCCAGTCTTAGGGGTGATTCATATGTCATCTGACTGAAAATTGCAGTCCAGAATCGCAGGCTGGTTGTAGGCATCCAGATGTCTAAAGGCTGAATCAGTTTCTTTTAAATCAGCCTTCTGGCAATTAATCAGATTAACAAGGCATGTATGCACACAGCCACAAGAAAACAAAGTTTTTGAATCAGGTAGGCGGGAAAGGAAACAAGAAAAATAAACTGAATTGATAAATCTTGAAAAGTGCACCGTCACCCTTACAGGCTTTTCTGTCCCTTGTATTCTTTCACCCTTCCAGTACTAAAATTAAATTCAGATGTTTCACTTATGCAAAACAGTTTAACCCCAAGTTATTTATCAACTAAGACTGTTTTTCTTCCAAGAGGAAGTCTGTGCTAGATAGCTAGAATAAAATTTTGACTTCCATGTCACTTAGTTTTATATTTGTTAATTTGGCATTCCTACTGAGTAAATCGGCCAGTGTTTGAAAATTCGTTGTGCCAAGAATGTGAATCTAAAATACTGTGAGGACATAGAATCAATTTGAAAATTGCAAACTTTATCAGAGAAAAAATGATGTGTTTTGGTGAAAAAGAGTTAAAAATAGAAAAAGGCTAGGCAAGCTTTGTGAAATTATAAAATCCACTCACGGGACATTTATCATTTAAAGCTTTGTTTTTCCTTTTTATGCATCCTATCTAGAGCAGACAATCACATATATGATGCTTATCATGACCCTATACTCATAACGTTGCCCAGGACTTGAAAATGATAACAATTAGATCGTCAGTGACATTAGTAAGATTGAAAGGAAGATCCAAGTAAGTCTTGTGCTTAACCAAAGATATTTTATTTGGGAATGTAAAATTCTTCCTCACTCTCACTTCCCAAGCCCTACTTCAACCCCCATTCCCAAAAGATTGTACTTCTAGAGGAAAATTCCATTTTCTAAGCTGATCTTCTAGTCAGGTTGTGAAAAACAAATAAATTTTAGGGAAATAATTGACGGTAGTTGTGAAATGAGTCAGTGTGCTTGAGGAGGTGCAGCAACTGTGCATAGCACCCCCTGGTGACCAGACACTGGCTTTTCAGTGTGTCAAGAGGAGAGAATCTAAGAAAAAAAGGAGTCCAGTTTCCAGCTGATTTTTTTTTTAGATATTATCGGTCCTATCAAATGTTAATAACAACGCACTTTGGGAGACACTTTTCAGGGAAAGAGTTTTCAGTATATTCCCTTTCCATTTTTAATCTAAACATGTATTATTATTGTTAATAATATTATTATTACTTCAACATGTAATTGTAAAGCTGTCCTATTAGCATATTCCAATGGCAGAGACTGAATGGGACTACAAATGAAGTGAAAGGTATACTTTCAGGTATGAAGTATTGAGAAAATTAATACATACACATATACATATAAAACAATTAATTAAAAACGTAAAGAAATATGCATTGAAATGTCAAGATAAGTGGCCTAAAGTAATTTATTTATGTTCTGGACAGAGAGAAATCAGTGGTGATTAGAAAACATTTTACATACACATTTATTTAATTCTATCTCACCTTGTTCTGGAAAGAATTCAAGACCATATACGTTAAATAGAGCAAGATAAAAAACAAATTGTAAGATAATCAGGGCAGCTGGAGAAATCAAGGGAATCATTTAAAAGAAGAAAAGAAAGCTTGGGTTTGGTGTTTAGGGAAAGGAGAGACATTCAGAATATTCTACCTTCAAAGGCTGAGAATACCCCTTTCCTAAGAGTGTTCAGTGGGGATTCTCGCTGGGGATTCTGTCAAGGGCCTGATGAAGCATGGGCTAGGAATTGAAATAGATGACTTCCCTTCTGGCCCCAATGCATGAACACAAAGCATTTACTGAGAAATTACTGTGTGTGTCACTGTTACTTCTTCCATTGGGATGATATGAAAGAACTTTAAGAATGAGTTCCTGCCCTTGAAACCTTTATAACTTTTCCCCTGAAAATAAGACCAACGTGCATGTAATAAACACAGAATAATATAAAGCAGTCTTCCATTAGATGTGAAGTTGTGTGGTATGAGGTTTAAGTTCCTAGGGTATTTTAGGAATGTTTCATGAAGGAAGAATGTGAAGGATACTAGGATTTAGAAAAAGGAAGAGATCATGTCAATTTGGGAAAATTTCTTTGTGGGTATTTGGATACACAGCTGTATGCTGAGTGTGAAGAGCTTTGGCGGAGATAAGGGAGTCAGGAAAAGTGGGGTTTGTAGTTGGCCACGCCTTGGCAATTCTCAGGCGTATAGCAACTCTGGTCCAGGTCCAGTTGACACCGAGATCCAAGAGATTCTAATCTGAGAGGGGAAGGTAATGGCAGGAGTGTCATGAGCACAGAGCAGGGCTGGTGGGAAGGTCAGTCAGTGATACCAAGGGACATTGCCCAAAGAAAGGAAAATGGGAACACCAGTCATGGGGTGGGGGCATAGACCCAGGTAGAAAGTGGTCATACATAAAGACTGATGTGCACCTGGTAATAGATTTGGTAGCCATCTGGAAATGACACAAAAGTGAAGGAAGATGCCACTCTGGGATGATTCTGTCATTGGAGCAGAGAAAAGGTGACAGTGGAAGGGTGATAGTGAACTCCTGCAGGTCCTCCCTGGGAGAGCTGGGTAAGTGTATGCCCGAGGCAGGGTCTAAAAAGTACAGCATATGAAATGGCATAAATTAGCAAAAAATATGCATTTCTGTTGAAAACAGGCCTTATCAGGACAATCAGGAGTGTTATCTGTGAGACTCTTTTGAGGACAGGAAAAGAGAATGGAAGAGAAATAAGACAGAGAGACAGAAGCCAGAAAAAATGACAAGGCCAGTAAGGTCAAGGAAGCCTTGCCCCTGATCGTCCTTCTCTCTACCGCCATTGAAGCTTGTTACCCCTTATTGTCCTTGACTTTCTTCCCTGTTTTTAAAACTGCATTCTGTTTGCCAATCACTTAATACAAGCCCAGAAGTGCATTGTTTTCCTTTTCCACAGGGTGTTCCTTTTAAAGGTTCTTCCCCAACTTTGAAATATCTGTCCTTTTAAAATGTTGTAAAGGAGAAAACTAACACACCTAAGATTGGAGGTGAAGCTATGTCTGTGGCCCAGCAGGAGAGTTCAGAGGATCCAAACAAATACCCTTGGTGTAATTGGTGCAATAGGCTCTTCTTTAGTAGAAAATTGTATTTCTGTCCTTTCTTGCCCACCTTACTCTCAGTAGCCCTTGGGTTGTTCCATGAAAGAGCAGACACAAACATTCATCTCTTTCTGTCTTAGCTTTTATTCAGGAATAGGGAGTTCTTTACTTGAATCTATCAAAACCATTACTTATCTAGGTTACTGTCACCTTCTTCATACCTTTGTGTTGTCTTCATCTCTGTCAGGCAACCTTAGAGATAATCTATGGAAAACAGGAGAAAGGAAAGGAGGGGAAGATAGCAGTGATCACTGAGCACACAGTATGCCATAATTATATAATTTTTTGCTAGAAGAAAAGAGAGTAACAGGAAACAAGTATTTTTCATTTTGAAATATGTATCGATATCTGATAAACACTATCAAAATCTCAATTTCTACTCTAGATTCTAAAGCAATTTTTAATTCCGGAGACTTAAAGAGGAACATCAGATTTTAAAATTAAGCTCTTTAAAAAATATCAAGTCAATAATAGATGTGCCTTGTATTCACACTCTTAGCCAGAGAAGCCAAGTTCCCATGAATTGGATGAAAACTTGTAGCTAAACCATGCTTTGTGTTTTCTTCTAGTTGGGGTGTAAAGATAAAATTTAAGAAACATATCTTTCTGTTGTCTATCATTTTTGTGTATGGTTTCTACTTTGCTCCTTTGCTTAGCTAATTCTTTTTGTAATTTCAGGATAGATTGGCTAAAATCTTACCCGTATTTAAAAGGCTGGTTATGTATTCTGTTATTTGGATGTTGAAAGCATGAGATTCTTGATATCAAATTGGTAAATTAATTCTTGGCAACCTGTGGTTTGGGTGAATGAGCAAGGATTGTCTCAGTAACCATTTTGCAGACTAGTAGAAGTGAGAGAGGAATCTTATAAAAGATCATAACCAAAAGGATTTTCTTCCTTTGATAAGAAGAATGTTGACTTGCTATTGTATGAACCCTGGAAGAAAAAGTATTTCATATCTACAGAAATGAAGTGAGTTTTATTTTATAGATGTGGTTTTAATATTCTTGAAAGTGCAAATGCCTTCTTTGTGGTGAAATGCACTGAAAATAAAAGGAAGCGCAAATAAGAAGACATTCTAAATAAAAGCCAAGGGGGTAAGGAAACAAGGCAATTTGAGAGAAATAAAAGGAGTCTTTCTTTATATTTTTAAGATCCATTAAAACTTATATTAATATTTAGTTTTAGGAGATAGGGAAAAATGAATATATTTCTGCTCATTTAAAAATTAGTGTTTTACTGGTCCTCTTTTCCCACAGGGCCCATCTGAATGACCTTGAAAATATTGTGCCATTTCTTGGTATTGGCCTTCTGTATTCCTTAAGTGGTCCAGACCTCTCTACAGCCATCCTGCACTTCAGACTCTTTGTCGGAGCACGGATCTACCACACCATTGCATATTTGCTACCTCTTCCCCAACCTAATCGCGCTTTGGCTTTTTTTGTTGGATACGGAGTTACTGTTTCAATGGCTTACAGGTTGCTGAAGAGTAGATTGTACCTTTAAGGAGAATCATACAACTCAATTATCCAATTATTTTCTAATAATTCTGTACTTCCAATTTATAATGAATACTTTTTAAGATTTTAAGTGGGAAGGAACAGAGAATTAAGATGGGGAAAACCATCACTAGTATCTTTCACTCTCGTTATATTTCCACTAGAAATTTAACATAATTTTTAAGTCTTTCATCTTAGTCTTAAAGTAATTTGTTGTAAATTTTGATTATAATTTGTAATGTTCAGCATTTCATATTTTAAATCATAAAGTGAGTGTACGTATGAGAAACCTATATTTTAATATTGCTGAAATGGACATATGAAATAAAGAATTTAAAGAATAATTTTATTTGGTTTTCTTTTTCCCAACTTGTATTTTCCAAAATTTCAAACCTATGGAAAGGTGGGAGAGTAATACAATGAACTTTTATACGCATATATGTTTCACCTAGATTTAACGATTGTTAACATTTTGCCATATTTGCTTTTTAGCTCTATCATTCATTCAGTTTTTTCTGAACAATTTTGAAGGTAAGTTGCAGATATCAGTATACTCCACTCTGAAATACTTTAACATGTGTCCTGTATGAACAAGACAATCTCTAAACACAAACCATTATCACACCCAAGAAATTTAACATTAATACAATAATATTATTTAATATATCTAATTCATATTTAAATTTCCCTGATTTTCTTAATGTCCTTTATAACTGCTTTATTTTTGATCCAGGAATCAAACAAGCACCACACAAGCATTTTATTATCAATCCTATCTAATTTTCAATAAAGTCCGAGTTTTTTAACTTTTTTTTGTGTGTGTGCCTTTTATGACTTGCACATTTTTTGAGGAATATAGGCTAGTTGTTTTACAGAATTACCCTTAATCTGGTTTGGTTTTGTCTACTATTTTCTCATTCTTAGATTAAGATTAAACATTTTGGGTGATGTTGTATCTTTCACATTACAACATATCAATAGGCATATGATGTCAATTTGTCCTGTTATTCGTGATGTTAAATTTGATCAATTTAGTAAGGTAGTATCAACCAGCTTTATCCATTGTAAAGGTATCTTTTTATCTTTGTAATCATATGTGGGGTGATAAATTGAGATTGCAAATCCTGTTCTACAAACTTTCACCTAATGGGTATAGCATCTAATGATGCTCAGTTGGTTTCTATATAAAAATATAAATATATAAACATAAAATTCATAAAATATATAGAAATATACAAAACTATAAACACATGTAAAGCCACACAAATTTAGCTATTTTTGTCTTAAATGGAATTATATATACTTAAACCTTTATAATAAAGGATTAACTTTTAAAATACCAATATTTTTTGTACTTCGATCCAATTTAAATTATTAGTTTTCCTTTCTAGCTCTTGATTGGTCTTAGTTTTAAATACATATTTCTTAAATAGTGCTTTTAGTGGCTGTCATAATTGTTCATTTAGGTTTACCACAGAAGACAGAAGTCATTGTGTAATATTTTAGGTTTTATAATTTAAGCAGTGCTTAAGTCCGTAAGCAAAACCTATTGAACAATTGACTATGGAAAATTCTGTACAAATTTCTCTTCACATCTTTTCCTTATGTTAAAAGCAGCTTTGCATATCATGGATGTTGGCTTCAGGGAGGCTTTGTGGTATAATTAATGGAAAAGACCATGAGCTCAGAAGTGAAAACTTCAAATCTCCCCGCTCCCGCTCCCGCTCCCGCTCCCGCTCCCGCTCCCGCTCCCGCTCCCGCTCCCGCTCCCGCTCCCGCTCCCGCTCCCGCTCCCGCTCCCGCTCCCCACTATCTGGATTTGGATTTGGGCAACCTATTTACCCTGTCTGATCTATTAGTTTTCCTCATACTTTTTGTGAGATATTTTTGAAGGTCAAATGATCTATATATGTGTGAAGAACATGAAAAGTACTTTCTAAACAATGTGTTTTCCATGTATAAATTGTTTGAATAATCTATGTCATAAAGATTAAGATGGCTAAGCTTTTCCTAGCTTCATGTGAGGTATTTAACAATTGTCACTTCTCATTGTTTTCTTTAAATTTCTACTTCCCTGGTAATGCTTCTCAGAGTAGTAGCAGAGTGGATTGTGGTTATTGTAACAGTTATCCATTCAGCTACTAATATTACTAGATATGCATTACTAGACAACTATCAGGATAAAAAAAGACATTTAAATTTTATGTTCTCAGAGGTGTAAGAACTATGTATACGTGTAGAACACATATAAGGAAAAATAAAAAAGTCTAGAGATTATCTATTTCAATTTCTAACTTTGATAAACAGTTGTACAAACAATTTCTAAATGGTTGTAAACTGTTTTCACTCACAAGGGAAGCTCTTGATGTTGGGGGATTTGTTCACTAATCTTTTAATGGAAGAGGGTGGATGAAGGGGAAGCATATTTACCATTCAGGTCTCTCCTGCACCACGGAGTCCCCACCTGACCACACGATACACCGGGCTTTAGCGTGAAGTCTGTGTACTAAGCAGCTTTAACCTGTGATTGGACAGACATGGAGAAGAGATTGCACAGTTCGCATTAACTGTTACCTACGAGGGTATGTGTGATGGGTATGTTTATATTTTTGCCATGTAATTAGAAATCGAAAGCAAGGATTGTGTTTTATTTATTTTTGTATATGTATTCTCATTCATGTACACAGGCATACACATAAACGTTTAAACACACTGTCCACACACTGCACACACACACGCACACACACAGAGGCAGTATCACTAACATCATTATGGATACTTAGTAATTAGGTAACATTTACTACTTCAAACTTCACCTTCTCCCTTCACTAATGCCTTACTGTGTCCTCACCTACCCAACCAACTCTATCATACGTAAGTCAAGATCCTTCCTCAGAAATCAGAAGACATTTATCTGCAATTCTTATAGAGGCATCATCTAGGGCAGTGATGAGAGTTTTGGGGGGAGGGTATACACATAAACTTTTAAATAAGTTTGGAGGGTGGGACAGGTTTTATCAAAATCTCTACAGCTAAGTTCTATACACATATGTGTGTGTATAAACACACACACACACACACACACACACACACACATATCCATATAATCTATATTACTTAGGGCATAAGCCCTGTTGTTTTTTCATATTACATAAAGTAGAATCTTCTTAGCCGGTGGGGACTACTGTCTATAAGATGTATTGATTTGCTTGGGCATGTTGAAGAATGGTCATGGGACAGGAGAATTTCATGTATATCAAAGGGCTGTATGGTTTTAAAAGGTTGAGAAAAACTTACCTAATCAATGTTAGATGGATGAGTTCCTCTGTGTTCAAGGCTCAGAGACTTACTCGTTCATGGGATAGGTTTGATTACACCCTGACAGGCAGACTGATAAGAACTAAAATATAAATAAGACTGGAGTGTAAACCAAAATGGCAGTCAATTAATTGAAATCCAATCTTTCAACTGTCCCATTGTCTGGTGATCTAAATCCAAGATCAGTCCACTCTGCCCCTGTGGTCAAACTGCCTTGGAAGCTAAATCATAATCAGAAAGGCTCTGTTGATATTCTCTGTGGGAACACCGCCAAAGGAACCCAAATTGCTCCACAACCCAGTGCTCTGCACATTATAGGTAGACTTAGGTGGTAAAATAATATGCTTGATGAGCATGGGTTTAGACCAAGGAGAGTTAGATGGGTCAAATGTTAATTGGCATAAGACAGATAATTTAACACGTCCATTTCAAGATGGAAATGATCTGGGACTCAAATACCCATAGTCCATTGGCGATAGCACCCCACATACATCTCCACACTTGGAACAGCCTTGCAAGTGGGACTAGCAAGACCATGTCTGATGACATGAGCACCTCATTGTTGTGGGTGCTCAGATAGGCATAGTCAGTGCTTATCTTTGTATTGGTTTTCTCTGTTTCCTTGTCTATCTATTCTCTCTCCTGATTGAAACATTCTTCCGTTCACCATATTAAAACACAAAGACTCTACCTCTTGGGTCTTTTTTCTTTTCAGTATTTTTTTAAAGATTTTTTTAAATTAAAATGTAGCTAGCATACAATATTATAGGTTGATGCAAAAGTAATTGTGTGTTTTGCAATTATTTTTAACCTTTTGAACCACAATTACTTTTGCACAAACCTAATATATTAGTTTCAGGTGTACACCATAGTTACTCAACATTTATATACCTAAAGAAATGATCACCATGATAAGTCCAGCAACCATCTGACACCGTACCATGCTATCACAGTATTATTGACACCATTCCCTATGTTGTGCATTACATTCCCCATGACTTATTTGTTTTATACCTGGAAATTTGAACCTCATATTCCCCTTCACCTTCCCCCCTTTTTAATATTTCAATTATAGTTGATGTTCCATATAATTTTATATTATTTTTAGGTGTACAGCATAGTTGTTAGACATTTATATAATTTAACAAGTGATCCCCCTGACTAGTCTAGTACCCACCTGGCGTTATACATAGCTATTACCATATTATTGGCAAAGTCCCTGTGCTTTACTTTACATCCCCATGTCTATTTTATAGCTACCAGTTTGTACTTAATCTCTTCACCTTTTTCATGCCGCCTCCACCCGTCCCATCTATCACCCCAACAAATCTAGTACCCATCTGACACCATACATACCGTAATAAAGAATTTGCTTGGCCTAGTCCCTGGTTCCTGAGAGGTAAAAAACGCTAAACCCTTTGAATTTCCTGATCTTTGTTATTCATGGTGAGCCTTCTCAAGCCCCACCTGATGGTCATTTGGTACACAAGTTGGGTGAGGCAGGGTCTCGGGGAGTCACTAGAATGGGAAGAGTTGTGGTCATCAGGTTAGTGTAGATTCTGGTTTGGTGGCAATGCCAAGCCTGGAGCTACTCAGCAAAAGTCTCCGAGCACACTGAGGCCAGTCACCACCAGCCTGGGTCTGTTTGAATCTGATATTTTCCAAGAAAGAGTACAATGTGGGCGGGGCTGGCTGATCTTGGAGAAAGTGCCTCTGGCATTGGTGGAGTTGGGTCCCAGTGAGTCAGAAGAGCAGAACCGCAGAGCTCACCAGGCCAATCATGTTCAGATTTGGCCTTGTGGGGGCGGGCTCAACACAGGAAATTGGCACCTGCCTAACTGGCTGCACAGCAGGAAGACCTCCTCACAGGTAAATGGTGAGTGTCCTCCAGCCCTCAACCCAAAGAAACACAACTCGGTCTGCCTCTCTATGGCTCTGATGTCCCTCCATCCCTGCCACTGTCCCTCTGTGGAGCCCAAGGTAAGCACCTGTGAGCAAGTGAGTGTGTGTGCGGGCCCTTTAAGAGGACTCCTGGGTTTCCCATCACCTTCTGTCCCACCCAGATAGTTGAATCCCCAGTTTTTTACAGGCAGATGTGGGGGCTCCTCTTCCCAGCACCAGTACTCTGGGCTGGGGAGGCTGGTATGGAGTTGGGTCCCTTGTTCCTCTGGGGGGAACCTCCATAGCCGAGATATCCCTTCCAGTTCTCAACTGCCACAGGGAGGTTTGGGGTTAGCCAGTTTTGCATTTCTGCCCCTACCTACTACCAGTCTTGACATAGCTTCTCCTTTATAGCCTTAGTTATAAAACTTCTATTCAGCTAGACTTCAGACGGTTCTCCAAGTTGATCGTTCTATAACTTAGTTGTAATTCAAATGTGTTCACAGAAGGAAACAGGCACAGTGTTTATCTTTTCTGCCATCTTGGATCTCCTCTTGGGCTAGTGATTCTACCTCTGGGTCTTATTAACCTGGATGCTTGTGACTTGGTATGTCTGTGCTGTGTTCAGCTAAGGTGTTAATTATCAAAGGGTAATTGTACAACCTCTGGTTTCCAATTATTAGGGGAACATCAAGAAACACCTGGGCCCTGCTAACAGCTACCCTTCCACTCTAACAATCAATGATTCTTAGATCTTTCTCCAGACAGTGAGGAGAAGGCAGGGGATTTCTGGTGCCTAAAACCTTAAAGTTCCATGCAGAGAGAGGCTCAAGCTTAGGGAATCCTGCATGAGTTCTGTAAACCATTCATCTGAGGGATCTATTTTATAAATAACAAAAAAAAAAAAAAAAAAAAGTTTTTTTTGAGTTGCATAGTTGCATCACACGACTCTTAGAGGCAGATGGTGAGAAGTGAGGCAATTTGCCTTGGGAGTCTCTACAATCCATTTAGAAACAGCAGCACAAAAATCCTATGATCATCTCTCCCCTGCCAGCCTGAAATGTCAGCCCTGTGGGAAGCTGATAGGTGTTCCTGCTATCAGCGGAAGAAGCACCTCTACATTCGTATCTTTCAGAGTACTTTATTCACTATATATCCTATGTAAACTGTTGGATTTGACAAGGAGGAGTTGTTGAAGGCAGACTACTGGGAAGGGGCTATGTTGGGTTGAATTTGGCACCAATCTCTCATTCTTGACAGCTCAAGTACAAGATTGTGGATGAGCTATAGGACCTATGAGCCTCTTCAGTCAGCAAGCACAGGCCCTAAGTCACATTTAATTCAGAAAGCCCTGACAGCCCTGCATAAAATGGGAGCAGTAAAATGGAGAGAGAGAGCTGTGTGCAAGAGTAGGCCATTTAAGTTATTTCCTTATACTGGAGTTTTGGAAAATATGATCCAGGACAGTATAGACTATGATACACTACAAGGAGATCTGCGTTAGCAATTTAAAGAAAATAATCAAACTTTAAGCCAGGGTGACATGATTTTTAAGAGCTAAAAGCTAAGAGGGGGATTAGTGGAGAGTTAGAAGTGGCTGCCTAAAATTCTCCACCTTTTAGCCTAAGTTATATATTATATTGATATCTATTATAAACAAAACCACCTAAAATAAAGAGAAGTATTGAAACGGTTCTGTATAGTAGAACACTGAATTTCTTAGTTTGGGCTCTGACACTTTCCAGCTGCCTGAGATAATGACCAAGGTATGTAACCTCCTTAAGCCCTATCTTTAATTCTAAAATGGAAAAATTATTACTTTACCTATTATATTAATAATCTTTTGCATGATAATTCTGTGTAACAATCACCCCTGACTCTGACGTTGGCTGGGTTCACTTACGTGTCTGCTGTAAGCTACAGGTTGGCCAGGTGGTTCTGCTGGCTGATTGTCTGACTATCTTCCATGTCTGGGCATTGGCTGGAATTTGTCTGATTCCAAATGACCTCAACTAGTATTAGTGGAGCAACTGAACTCTATTTCATGTGTCTCATTCTCTAGCACAGGGCTCAGAAAACTGTGGCTCATCAGCCAAATCCAGCCTATGGGCTGTTTTTATAAATGTTTTATTGGAATACAGTTGTACTCATTCATTTCAATATCTTACGTGGTTACTTTTGTGTCACAATGACAGAGTTAATTAGTTTAACAATTATAATAGAGACCACATTTCCTCCCAGACCAAAAAGATTTGCTATTTGGTCTTTTACAGAAAAAGCTTGCCGACTCTGACTAGAGCTTGTCTGTGTTATCATGACCATAGCAGAGTAAGAAGAAATGGAAATGTGTAAGCCCTTTTTGAAGATTCTATGTGTATCACATCCACTAAAATGCTATTAACCAAACAAACTCATATCTGTGACTACACAATTAAAGTGCTAGGAAATGGACTCAACCTCATTAATGAAAAGAACTGCGAAGTCACATGGCATAGGGCATGAATGCATGGAGAGATGAAGAATTTAGGCTATTCATACAATCAATCTCGGCACCTGCACAATTTATGATGTTACGAGGTTTAATTCAGACACATGTAAATCATCTTATAAACTCTACAACATTATGCAATTAAAACAACATTCATTTTAATGTGTCATAATTTTATCAGGTTAGTGGTAACATGTTATATACTCAGTAAGATAGCAATAGTTTTAACTAAATAAAAAATGTGCTGGGTATGTGAACTTGGCCTTTTCCCTCTCATTTGCAGTGTGCTGCCTTAGGGAGACAGATGGGGCAAGGAACAAATATTTGGATTGCCTTATTGCCTCCATAATCAAGTTGGTTTCCAAACTATGCCCAGTCTGTTCTTTTGAAATTATCATCTTCACCCTACTCCCAACCAAGTGTTTCATCAAAATTAATCAATTTCTGACTATTGGAGCATTGAATGTAAAACAGACACTACTACTGGCCTGAATATAAAATTTTTTTGTTCGTATTTGCTGAAAACATTTTATATCATCGTTATATAGGTTATTTAAATCGTGAAAGTAAGGGCTGTGCTAAATCCTTGTTTGAAATATTAAATCTATAAACTTGATAACTAATGGAATGTAATTTATTTTTTCTTTATAACTCATCTTTCATGGCAATATAGTCGGAGCTGAGAACCAAGTATTAGTTTAATGACAGCTTTGCCACTAACTTACATGAGACACAGGCAAATCACCTACTCTTGCTCTCTACATTTCTTTACATCTAAAATAGATTGAATTAGAAAAACATTCAAAAAATGCTCTGACTGTAAACATTTTATTTGTTCTGGAGGCAAGTGTTTGTCTCTCTCCTCTTTTTCCAGTGATAAAATACGAGTAGCAAGATGTGGGAATAATTATAGTAGAAAGCTTGTAGCCTCTATTAATGAGGTCAAAGCTAAATTTGTGAGTTTAATAGCATTTTGTGGTTAATGTTTTAGAATAATAATCTTTAAATTAATTTTCTCTGAATCACCCTGAATGTGATGTCACCCAAACCAAATGGTTGTTTGTTAATTGTCAGGGAAAAATGAATCAATAAATGCATTGAATTATCCCCATTTTAAGATTTACTTCTATTAAATTTTCTTCAGACATTGAACATGCTTTCACTTGAGTAAACTAGTCACTAGTAGTCATGATGGTTTGTGGGACAAACAGTTAGAATGCCCGGAAGTAAGTGAAATAAGTTTCCTTGGTCCTTTTCATTCTGGGCTCCTGGAATCTTGACTCTAAGAGTTAGTTAGGTTCTAGCCAGTCCAAATATCTAGTTATAAAACAGCAGAAAATGTTTTATTCATTACTTCACAAAAGAAATATTTATGGAGGGCCTCCTAGTGCGCCAGGCACTGTTCCAGGTGCTTGGTATACATCCATGAATAGACAAAAGAAAATCCTTACTTTGTGGAGTTTGCATTCTAGTGGGGATTTTTTAATTTAGGGCTTGTAAAGAAAGCAAAGGATTTGTTGAATTAACTGGAGCCATGCTATAGTGGAAATCATCGGTGCCAGGGGTCAGTCTACTATGGCCCATGGGCCAAATATGACCTGCCACCTGTTTTTGTTTGGCCTACAAGCTAAAGATGGTTTTCACTAATGAACATTTGCAGTAAATTTGGTGATTGGGAACACTAACCTGAAACTCCAAGTAAGCAAAATTTTATCCTTCGAATAAAATTCCATTCTTTTCACTAGTAGATCCAAGTTACAAAAACAAAATTGTGCTCCATTATTATTGTTATCCTTTGAATTTCATCAGTTAAAAATATGGTGATTTGTTTTCTCTGTTATTATATAAGTACCTGCATGACATACTTGATTTTGCTCACAAAGTCTAAGTATTTACCATCTGGCCTTTTACAGAAAAGTTTGTCAATCCTTGATCTATATAACTGAATAAAAAAAGATATAAATGAGTAGAGAAATTTCTCTAGTTTTTTTTCTTTAAATAACTGTTGCCAGAATTTAATCAAAGTGACCAAGAAAACAACTTTATTTCAACATCAATCCTCTTGTGTTAGACCCAAATTATTTTATTTTCAAATTATTATGTCCCATATGGTATGGTATATGCTGGAATAGTTGGTAGTCTTTTACGTACTGGCTCAGTTATTAAAGGATTGACATATTGTTAATTGACCTCTATGAAAACACAACTTACCAGCACGCTTTGAGTCTATGTGTGCTCTTCCTGGTAGCAGAATTTTCTCCCTGAGATCAGTACCCTTGACGTTACAATGATGAATATTGAGGTTTTAAAGCCCTTTTGGCTGGAAACATCTCTTTTTGCTTGGAGTGGATATATAGAAATCATGACACTTTCAGTGTAACACTGTTAAATCACTCACTTCTAGGAAATCATAGTTAAAACCATTAATGTTTAATCACTTCACACCCAATGCCAAGTAGTTTACACGAACAGAGAGCAGAATAAGCTATGGCCAAATGAAACTGAATGAAAAGCTCAGAAACAGCTGATGAGGTCTAATTTACCATCTTTGTTTTTTCCTGGGACATTTATGCTCATGGTGGTGATTTTATATTGCATGCATATACTATAGTTATGGTTATTGCCTTTAAAATTGCTCCTAGTTTCTTTGATGGATTTAAATTTATTACTATTTTATGGAGAAATAGTATATTGTTCCACTAGGAAAATCATGACTTTCCATTGCTCTGCCCCACAAACAAATTTTAAATCCACTAATTCAAAAATCACCCCAAGCCCTTTACCAAAAACAATAACCATTGTGTTTAGAATTCTGAGTTTGAGTTTAAAAATATATTTCAAAACGTGGACTAGAAAACTTACATATATTCCCATTTTTAGGAATCCCAAAATTACACCAGTCAAAAATATGAAAGTGCTTCTGAACAAAACTATTCACTGAAGTACCGTTTCTAATGGCAAAATACTGCAAACAATTTAAATATTCACCAACAGGGACTGGTTGAATAAACAATAATGTATTCAAATCCTGGATTACTATGCAACTGTATAAAATAATTTTACAAATCTCTGTATGGAATATTCTTCAAAATATAAGACTACATACCACACATACACACACACACACACACGTGTGTGTGCACACATATATGTGTGTGCATTTGTGCTTATATTTTAAAAATCAGTAAAAAAGCCAACCACAAAGTTTTAAAAAATAGTTAACTCTAAAGTGAAGGGAAGAATAGAGTGGAAAAGAGAGGGATAGAAACTATTTTTTAATACCTTGTTTTGCAGATGCAACTTTGGAAATGTAAATATTTTACATAACAAAAAAAATCCAAAGAGAAATTCCTAAGCATTGAAAGTAAAAAGAAAAAGAAACCTCAAAATGTATCCTGTTGGTGGCACAACGTCCCACAGAGGAGCTCTACCAAGTGACTTTAAGGCCAAACAGTTTGATTGTACATCTCTAGTGGGGACAGAAGAACTTAAAAAAAACACCTTTTCAGTAATGATATAATTGGCGGTAGTGTGGATATTTATTCTGCGACTGTTGTGTATGTAGTATGGGATATAATAAATGAATATATTGGTGTCATTGCAAACTAGTGTTTGGGGCATGGCAGGAGAGGTGCAGATAGGAAGTCAGTTAGGTTAAATAAAAACCTTGTCCTGAATTTGAATTGGTCGTATTAGTTTGAACTTAGGATGTGTCTTATTTAAAACAAAACAAAGATAATCATATTTTCTATCTATGTCCACTAAAAAGAACTAGCAGCCAGATGAATAAAATGTAAGATGAACCTGGTATATAACCTCTCATATCAGAAAATAAGGATGCTATACAAGACTGCTAGTATCATCTCAAAAGGACTCAGGGGCCAAAATAAATAGACTCCCATGTCAAAGACAGGAGGACTTGAGTTTCAATAAGTGTAATAGTTGCAATAAATTGTAAGACATCAAAAACATTTAAATCCATGGGTTCATAAAATACATATACATACAAATATATACATACATACATGTATATACATACCTATTATAAACATAATAGGTATAGAAGAAGGCCATACACACACACACACACACACACACACACACACACACACACATATACGTAGTTTTCTTTGAAGGATGTTAGGGATCTTATTCTTTTGGAAACTGTTTTATTTTTTATTTTTATTTAAGAACCAAGCTTTTCTCTTGCTTCTCCTATGCAAACTGTACCTCAGCATAACCAATCATCGAGGGGAAAATATCTCTTTGTAGAAGAGTATCAGTTAAAAATCGAAGTAATAATTTATCTTTTCAATACCCAAAGAATTGATGGATCTAAGCAATAATTATCAATGGCTACTAATGTCACAAAAAGAAGATAAACAGGGATTTTTATTCCTGAGGGTAGTATACAACACTACCTCTGATGGTGACTAGATAAAAAAGCCAGCATGAATCTCCACAAGTCTCTAATTTTGAATACAATTGTATAGGAAATACGAAGGACGAATGTCACCATGAGGATGAAGTCAGAAAAATTCAGACTGAAGAAAGCTTCATAGGACTAACAACCCATTTCTTCAACAAAAACTTGAAGAGAGAGAGTGAAAGACAAAAAGAAAAAGAGAGACAGTACACAGAGAGAGAAACTATAGATTAAAAGAAATTTGAGAGATTCCTCAGCTATCAATATGTGGTATTATCTGGATTCTAATTCAGAAAACAAAGTAAAAACGAAGTGAAAAACAGTAAGAAATTGGGAAAACGTGAACATGATTGAATATTTGATATTTAAGAATTGTTTTAATATTTTCAGGTGTGATAATGTTACTGAATATGCAAAAAAGAGTATCTTGTAGGCACATTTCTGAAATGTGTACAGATGATGTAATGTTTGAGATAGCTGCAAAATGCAGGGATGGGATAGAGAGACAAGCAGGTGTTAATCTAAAGGAAGCAAGATTGGTGCTTTCATGAGTTGTGAACTGTCAAAGCTAAGTGATAGGTACATGGAGAATTCTCATACTGTTCTCTTCACTTTTATTTATGTTTGAGATATTCTAAAATGAAAAGTTAAAACAGAGAGGGTAGAAGGGAGTGAATTCTTCTAAGGCCTAAAGCTATAGCTTACCAAAACCTAATGAATTAAATGCTGCCCGTTGAACTAATACTTTTAAAATATTTTATACTCTATAGAGGAAGATTACATATAAGCCAAGGTATATTAGTGACTGTTTGTGATTAGCATGTTTATACATAGTAAAACTTTATATTATTTTCCAAGTCTGGATTTCTCCCTTCAAGTTATTGTTAAGATGTGCCGTGTAGGGCCAATACCTTAATATAACAGACTCTGTGTGCGACTGTCTATATATAATCGATGTAATGTTTTTGAAATAGGTTCACAAGTAATATAATGTGTCTCTTAGACCACACAGTTTCTTTCTTTCTTTCTTTCTTTCTTTCTTTCTTTCTTTCTTTCTTTCTTTCTTTCTTTCTTTCTTTCTTTCTTTCTCTCTCTCTCTCTCTCTCTCTCTCTCTCTCTCTCTCTCTCTCTCTCTTTCTTATTTTCTTTTCATTTTTTTTTTGTCATTAGTGCTTGTCCTGAGACTTTATCATCTCAAGGAAGAGGAGAATAGGTACCTTCTAGAACCAAAAGGCCACAAAGAAAAGAGTGCTGATAGGACATAGGTGAATTCTTCACTGAAAAGGGACAAGAAGCAGAAACATTTCCTGTGCAAAAGGTGGCGGTTTCAAAGAAAATGGATCAAAGGTTGTTATGCCACTGGGGTCCCCTGAAGGACACACCCTTGGCCTTTATGAGAAGATAGAGACCCCAGTAGAGACTATGCTCCATTTAGTAGATTTAATAGTGCCCCCCACCAAAAGATGTATACAAGTTCCAACACCCAGAATCTATAAATGTAACCATATAGAGAAAAAGGTTTTCTGCAGATATAATTGAAGATCTCGAGATGAAAGCATTCGGAATTAAGATCGGCCCTAAGTTCAGTGGAAAATCTTTATAAGAGTGCGATGAAACAGACACAGAGATACAGAGAGAAGGAGGTCATGGGTTCCTGGTAACCATCAAAAGGTATGAGAGAGGCATGGAACAGATAGATCCTCCCTCAGAGCCTCCAGAGAGATTTAACCCTGCTGACAACTTGGTTTCAGACTACTGGTCTCCCAGACTGGGAGAAAATACATTTCTGTTGATTTAAGCCACAAAGTTTATGATAATTTGATACAGCAGCCCTAGGAAACAAATATATCCTGCTTCTCATAGTGAACCCTGGGAGGAATGAATCTCACCGGATTGCAACATGAGATGGCCAAAAGAGTAGTCATATTGGTGTCATTTGCTTTGGAAGGGAGAGGTCCAGAAATAAAACCACTAAGCTTCTCTTGGCTCACTCATAGGCTGTATTGTGGAGTTCTGACATGCTCCCAGGGGGATAGCTGAGAACCGTGGACCAATCACAGATCCCTGTAGTGAGGGATGGCTGTAGTGAGGGCTACAGCTGAGGCTGTGGGTGAGGGTGGGTAGTGAGACCTAAGAAGAGCAAGAGGTTGAGTGGGAAGGGGAAGTTAATATCAGACATGAAATGTGCTGATAGAACAGACCATGGATTTCACCAGTGTGGACTCAGAGTGGATTTAGATAGGACAGTCTGAGGTCAGAGCAGGAGAAACCAATTACAGCTCAGAGAAGCAGAATTCAGGAGAGAAATACAACACAATGTCTAATCTTCTTTTGTCTAAATTTCATTTGGGAAAGGAGGAGAGACTTGAAGAGAGAAATTGTTTGAATAAATAGTTTGAACTAGAATATAAGTTCAACTGCAAGGGTTAATGTAATCAAGAAGAGGTTCAATGAACATGAATGGACAAGTTTAAGAGCTTTCTTGTCATTAAATGGGTGGGCTGAAGGGAGGACTTACTTTGAGATTGTATCAATTGGACAATTTTTTAAAAGCTATGTTAGAGTACCTGAATTATAGTATATGAAATTTGACCTTGCTGCATGGAAGATGCAAAAATCAGTGGTAATAGACTATCAATATTTTTTCTCATAATAAAATCCTATGATTTTTACCAGCTAATTTAAACCTACTCTAATTTATTTGCACACCTGACTGTGAAAGAGTCAGCTTTTTAAATTTATTTAAAAAGATTTGTATTAAAATATAGCTAACATACAATATTATATTTGTTTCGGTATACACCATAGTTATTCAACATTTATATACCTAAAGAAGTTATCACCATGATAAATCCACCAACCATCTGACACTGCACCACGCTATCACAATATTATTGACTATATTCTCTATGCTGTACATTACATCCCCCTGACTTGTTTGTTTTATACCTCGAAATTTGGACCTCTTGTTACCCTTCACATTTCTCCCCCTTTAAAATTTTCAATTACTGTTGACATTCAATATTACTTTATATTAACTTCAGGTGTATAGCATAGTGGTTTGACATTTATATAATTTAAGAAGTAATCCCCCTAATTAGTCTAGTACTCACCTGGCACTACACATAGTTAATACCACATTATTGACTATATTCCCTATGCTTTGCTTTACATCCCCATGACTATTTTGTAACTACCGATTTGTACTTCTTAATGCCCTCAGCTTTTTCACCCTGTCTCCCAACCCCGCTCACATCTATCACCCCAATAAATCTAGTACCCATCTGACACCCTACATGGTTATTACAATATTATTGACTATATTCCTTATGCTATTTCCTACATCCCCATGATTACTTTGTAACAACCAATTTGTACTTCTTAATCCCTTCCCTTATTTCAACCATTCTCAACTTCCCCTTACCCTGCCTCCTGGTCTGACAACCATCAAAATGTTCTCTGTATCTATGACTTTCTGTTTTGTTTGTTTGTTTGTTTTGCTCTTTAGATTCCACATTTAGCAAAATCACATTGCATCTGTCTTTTTCTGTCTGATATACTTTACTCAGTACAATGCCCTTCAGGTCCATCCATGCTGTCACAGATGGCGAGAACCCATTCCCTTCCGTGGCCGAGCAATATTCCGTTGTGCACATGTACCATCTACTCTTTATCCATTCATCTATCCATGGACACCAAGGCTGCCTCCACATCTTGGCCAATGTAAACAATGATGCAATGAACATATGGATGCATATGTCTCCCTCGAAGTAGCATTTTGGGTTTCTTCAGATAAATACCCAGAAGTGGGATTACTGGGTCCTTCCTTGTCTCTTGTTGCAGCCTTTGTCTTAAAGTCTGTTTTGTCTCATACAAGTACTGCTACTCCAGCTGGTTTTATTTTGTTTCCATTTTCATGAAATGTCTTTTTCCATTCCTTTACTTTCAGTCTGTGCATGTCTTTTAATCTGAAGGAGTTTCTTGTAGGCAGCGTACCTAAGGGTCTTATTTTCTTATCCATTCAGCCATCCTGTCTTTTGATTGGAGCATTTAATCCATTTACATTTAAAGTATTTGTTGATAAATATGTAGTTACTGTCATTTTATTATTAATGTTTTTGATCTTTTTATTGCTGTTGTCTTAAAGAAGTCCCTCTAAGATTCTGTGTAATACTGGTTTGGTGGTGATGAACTCCTTTAGCTTTGTCTTGTCTGGGAAGCTCTTTATTTGTCCTTCAGTTCTAAATGATAGCTTTACTGGGTAATCTTGGTTGTAGGTCCTTGCTTTTCATCACTTTGAATATTTTGTGCCAACCCCTTCTGACCTACAAAGTTTCTGTTGAGAAATCAGCTGACAATCTTATGATATGTGTTAGTGAAGACCTCTTTGGGTTCATCGTTTTGGGGAGTGTCTCTGCTTCCTGGGCTTGTATATGTATTTCCTCTGCCAGGTGAGGGAAGTTTTCAGTCATTATTTCTTCAAATAGGTGTTCAATTTTTCACTGTCTCTCTTTTCCTTCTGGTACCCCTATCATGCGAATGTTGTTATGCTTGATGTTGTCCCAGAGGTCCCTTGAACTCCCCTCATTTTTTTGAATTCTTTTTTCTTTTTGCTTTTCTGAATTGGTGTTTTCTGCTCCCTTATTTTCTAAATCACTGATTCGATCCTCTGCTTCATCTAATCTACTATTGATTCCCTCTAATTTATTCTTCATTTCAGTTATTGTTGTCTTTATTTCTGACTGGTTCTTTATTATTTTTTCTATCTCAAAGTTCTCCCTGAGATCATTGAACATCCTTACAACCAGTGTTTGGAACTCTGCATCTGGTTGATTGCGTGTCTCCATTTTGTTTAATAATTTCTGGACCTTTGTTCTGTTCTTTTATTTGGGGCATGTTTCTTTGTCTCCCCATTTTGGCTGCTTCCCTGTCTTTGTTTCTATGTGTTAGGTAGGGCTGCTATGCCTCCTGGTCTTTAGAGTGGCCTTATATAGTAGGTGTCCTGTGGGGCCCAGTGCTACAGTCTCCCTGATCGCCAGAGTTAGATGCTCCAGATGTGTCTCTGGTATGGGTTGTGTGTGCCCTGCTGTTGTAGTTGAGCCTTGGTTGCCGTTTGCACATCAATGGGAGGGACTGACCCTCTGGCTGATTGGTTGTAAGGCCTGGCCATGACTATAGGGGAGGTTTTATAGTGCAGGAGCTCACCCGATAGAGCAGGGTTCACTTTAGCAGGGCTTTGGTGCCTGCCCAGTCTGCCCTTTGCGTGTGTTGTCCTTGCATGGGTGATGCTCCAGTCCAGTCTGAAGCTGGCTACTGGGCCTGCCACTGCAGGTCAAGTTCAGCTGCAGTCTGTGCCCTGTCTAGGACCACCTGACATGAGCCACAAAGTAATCTGCAGATGGTCACTGCCTGCACTGTGCTTGGCGGTTACTTAAGAGGCCAAGCCACGAACCAAGGATGGCTGTCCTTAGTACCAGGCATAGGGCTGCTTAGCCAGAGGTATGGGACATGCCAAAGCCAGATGCTGCTTGTTTGGGTTTTGTAAACCTTTGAGAGACTTTAGGGAAGCCCACAGCATAAGCCAAGGCAGGCTGTTTAAACAGAAGAGCCACTGGAAGTGCTTGCGTGTGCCCAAAATTGGGTGGGGCATGGTCTCAGAGAATCACTAGGGCAGGGCAGATGAAAGGTGATAGCCAGTTTGGTGGAGACTCACATGTTGTATCTGCATGTATCTGCACACTGAGAAAGGGAGGACTCAACAAAGAAACAATGGCTTCTGCCAGCTCCTCCTTCCGAGAGAAAGCTGTCCTTCCGGTGCTCACCCTGAGGCCAGACAACTCAGGTCCTCCCTTGCATCTTTTGAACTGAGGCTCCAGCATGGGAGCTTAGAGTGAGTGAGTCCATTAGCCAGTAGATCTATGCAGTGGGCCCCTTAAAAGGAGCACCTGGGACTGCAACCACCCTCCGTTCATTCAGCCATAATCTCCACTGGTTTTCACAGCCAGAAGTTATGGGGACTTCTCTCCCCGGAACGGAAACCCTGGGTTGGGGAGGGGCTGGAACCCCTCGCTCCTCCAGGGGAGTGGGTAAATCTCTGTAGCCGAGATATCCCTCCTGATTTGTAATGGTCACATGCAGGTGTGGGAATAGACTGTTCCAGGTCTCTGCCTCTACCAATCTTAAGGTGGCTTCGTCTGTATGTCCGTAATTATAGGGCTTTGATTCAGCTAGACTTCAGGCAATCCTCAGTAATGGTTGTCCTGTGTTTTAGTTGTAATTGATGTGGTCCTGAGAGGAGGTGAGTACAGCATTTACCTACTCTGCCATCTTAACCAGAAAAAAAAAAAAAAAAGAAAGAAAGAAAGAAAAAAGGAAAAAACGCTCCCAAAGTCAGCTTTTGATAATGAAAATCTGAAGAAACTTTATTTGGTTTAGCTTCAATCTGACCATCAGAGGCCAGGAAAAGCTTGCCTCTTCTAAGGGCTTTGTTTTATCCATCTGGGTGGCTAGCTTTGATTTGGCTTTGTCATCTTGCTGTGAGGCTCACAAGCAACTCTCATTAAGAGTTCTGCTGATGCTAATTTTTAGATCAGCAAATTTGGAGGACTGTTTTTAATGTATTCAGTTTATTTCAGAGCTTTGTGTCTTTTCTTCCTCTCCAGGGTACAGTCTGTTTTACAGCCAACTAGAAAGAGAGTATTGAAGTAATTGCCCATAAAATGAGGGTCTTCTATCTGTATCCACTCCTCAGCATAGTGGTCTGAAGAATTTATCTTTTGCTTTCACTCTTTCCTTTATTTTTCTATACAGTGACTTGTTAGGTGTGGCCTAACAAATAGATCGGGTGTCCAGCTCCATTTTAGGTGCTACAAATCACTCTGACCTCTGCTTGCCTTCAAACACAGTGACTAACTTTCTAGGGTGTGAGGTAAAGTTCAATAAATGAACTTAAAACCCCCAAGCAGCTCATGGTTTGGAAATTCTTGGATTCCTTTGAGCAGGCTGGTGATTTCCTATTGCCACTAGATGTCTCTGTGTGGCTTTTCTTTTGGACATCAGTGCTGTATACACGGCAAGTTATTTCTACTCTGCTGGATAGAAGAAAGTTCTCCGCAGTCTCTCCGAAGAGGCAGTTGACAGTGGAATATCATCTAAGCTGCAACCGGACTCACCTTAGCCCCAGTACACAGATTTCAAATAGAAGGTCTTGGCAAAGGTGAAAATTACTCTGAAACTGTGCAGAAATCAGGACTATCTTTATAGCGGTCACTGGGTTCTTTACAACTTGCGTTCACTAAACTTTCCCTGCCTCGCAGCCCACTCTCAATAGCCTAGACCAAAGCTTCTAAAACTATCTACCATGAAGAACTAGGTTTTAAAAAAATAGTTCTTGAACTTCTGATCTCTTGCCCGCCAATACGTGGTCTTACTGTGCATGACCAGTTTGCTGCTCACATCACATGTAACTCACTCTGTGAGTCTGATAACACCCAAACTGGGGACTCCCTGTTTAATGAAATGAGTTCCCTGATGATATGCTTGGATGTGACAGTGTGCATCAATGTCAGCTGACTATAAAAGTTATTTAATGCGTATGCTCAATTTCTGTATGTGCTGTGTCATTGGCTGGCAACCGTTTGTAGACCACACTGGTCTGAGGACCACATTTTGAGGGACACTGGCATAGGTGTTATCATTAGTTCTATATACTTGAATTAAAAGTAATGGACCATGAGAAACTGCAGAGGTTCAAGACAGCTATAGTGGACCTGAGTGGAATTTCATGCAATGTGCAAAGGGCTGTGCTCTGTCCTTCCAGTCCCTTTGTTCTAGGCTAGGCCTGGACCTTCCACTGAGCAGCTGCACTGAATCACATATTAAGGCTACTTTAAACAGAAGACAATGGGTGATCCCATCAGCAACAGCAGTGAAGAGAGAATGAGAGTTCTTACAGCTTCCAAACCTTCTTGGAGAAATTAAGTGAATATTGCAAAGGGCCACTCTGTACTTTGGAAGAGAAATAAAGGTGTCATAGGGATGGTAAATACCATGTACTTAGATTTGTTTTAATAATTAACCATAGTGACACCTAGGTGATAGGTAATGGGATGGCTTACCCAGCAACTGGCTCTAATTACAGAAATAGTGGAAGGGAGTTGTAGCTTCACAAACTGAAAACGAGCTTGTTTACTCAGTGAACCAGCAGTTAGTATCCCAACAATCATTTATGAAGTCAGTTACTTGTAATGCAAGAGCACACTTTGCCTAAAACAACAATGTTAAGAGTAGTGGTTAAGTTTCCAGTCCACTCACAGAAAACCATTTAAATGAGGCAGTAAATGAATTAAAATAACTAAGCAATATTTTTCTCTCTCCATTTTTTTTTTTTTTTTTATGATTCCATGGGTCATGTTCATAACAAATCTAGCTGCAGAGAAGATTACTTCTCTGTTCCAAACTCTTGAAATTCCAATTCCAAATTTTGGTGGGAGGTGTTTCTCCTCTTTTTCAGGATAGCCAGTGGAGAAATGGGTTTCTCTGAACTTCCTTGCTCTGGTAGGAACAACAACAGGATATCGATCCCTAGCGCAGTAACCAGCAGAGAAGCCAGATTCCAGACAAAGAGGAAAGTGGAAGAAGGGTTTCAGTAGTTGTTTCTTTAGGGTTTAAGTATAAAACCATGTTTGATGAGCAGTGTTGGGGCTTTCATGGCCAATGCTCCCAGGTGTGGCCCACTGATAGTGAAGCATTAGACCTCTTGCAGAAGGGCAAAGGGAGTGGCGAGTGCCAGAAGCACTGGGTCACGTGTTCCCAAGTAGACGTGATTATGAAGAGTGGGATGGGGTTGCACAAGGGCAAAAGGAAGAAGAGAGAAATGCTGGTGTGAGAAGCGAGTTGAGGGCAATAGATACAGCTCTATATATTTGAAATTGCATGGATTTAGGCTTATTTTTACATGTTTACTTTTATATGACAAGGGCTCCAAAGGAGAGGCCCTAAATATGTCCTCCCAGAACGATGACTTTCATGAGGGTTGACATCAGTAGTGATTCCCTTGGGAAATCTCATGGAGGCAAAGGCAGATCCAGGTTCTGAGGAGCCTGAAACTTATACCATCTGTGGGTACCTCAGAAAAAGCAAAGTTAAACATATAAAATTAGATATGAAGACAAATATTTAGATGAGAAAATAAAAATAAAATATCCATCTTAAAAACTAACCAATACTACAAAAGTACATAAAATAACAGTATTTTTAATTGTCAGGCATATCTCTAACATTTGTTTTTCTACACATTTTCACTGCATCTTCTTTGAGTTCCTCTCCAAATGACAATGAGTACGTAAAATGATTTTCTATAGCAAGAAAAAAAGGATAATTCTTTCCTCTTACTTCTAACATATAAAGGAGTTCAGAACAGGCTACCCTCTCCCCCAAAATATGGCATCTTGGCAAATTGAATATTTTAAGATGAAGGAGTTTGAGAAAATAGCAGAGACAGAAAGGTCAGTCTGACTTTCCTCTAGCCCTTCGCCCCTGAAAGAGGTCATGTGAGAGGTGCCCTCCCTGTACAGGGAGGAAAGGACCACCCTTATCTCCAAAGACAAAGAGATGCAGAGAAGAATCTGAACAAATAGGCCTTGCTAAGTTTCCTCCAGTGTATTCAATTGACCCCATACCCCTTAACCTATCATATTTCTACAGGAATGCCCACTCTTCATCAAACCTAGCATAAAAATGCTCGGATCTAATTGTCTCTTTGGGTCTTCATTTCCTTATGAAGTTTTCTATGTCAAGTAAAATATCAAATAAATCTGTTGCTTTTCTCCTGTTAACGTGTCTTTGTCAGTTTACTTTTCAGATCCAGTCAGGGAGCCTAAGAGGGTCAAGGAAAACCTTTCCCTCCTCTATACTTGTTTAATCAAAATTTTATAAAATGTATTGATGCTTCTAGAAATGTTTTAGTTTTATAATATATTAACTGTAATATCATGCAAAATTTTCAGATTATTCAGATTTGTTGGAAAATTTCTATCAAATTTCTTCATATACGAATTGTTTGGAAGATTTTTGCACAGACTACCCCCTCTGGTTTCATACATTTGAACCTGATTTCTTTCCCAGTATTTATATTGTTTTGGCAGCTAACATAATAATATATATTCAGATTATAATGTAAACTCTAGCTCCTCAGTTTTGTTTTCATCGTATGTTAGCACAGTGGCTAGTAAGAATATTCCCGCAAGGCATTACTACAGATGGATGCTTCACAATAACGTAACCATACCCAGAAATGACTACAAACAGTATCTTTCTCTCTCTATCCCCATCTCTATCTCTACCTCTATCTTTGTGTAGTTATATTATATAATTTTCTATATATCTATTATATAATTCTATCAATTGATCTAGCCATCAATCTAAGTGGCTTAAACAGATTGATAGATATAGATATTTATCCATATTGCACTAATATTACTTTAAATACATTCCCAGCTCAATCTTGCTATTACCAAGTATCAAAAATGCTCTGGGCTATTCTAATGTCAGCCATCATGAATTGAAGTTTTATGAATGAGGTGTTAGAGTAGAAATGGACTGTGGTCTTAACTCATTCCCATCAAACTATCTTAGTTTTGCAAAGTTTATAAAAACAAGGCCATATGAACACATTGATAGGGTTCCTATAGGCCTATGGAAGAAACCTGTGCAAATCAGCTTCATTAGTTTTATAGTAAATCTGTGAAAGGTGACGGTAGCAGGAGAGTTTGTCCCTAGAAATGTGGGGAATAAATAGGAACCTACCCTGTTATGTGAGAATGGAAGCAGCTTTAGTCTCTCACACTTTTTCTTCCTCAGCTCCAATGGAGTGAATTATTGGAGGAGGGCATGGGAAGAACAGCCACATTTTCTTTACCTGCCAGAGCAAGGAAACTGTAGTGAGAGGCTGCTCACATAAGAGCAGTGAGTCTGAGACTGCCACCACTGTGACAGCAGCAGCAGCAGCAGCAGCAGCAGCAGCAGCAGCAGCAGCAGCAGCAGCAAAGGAGCAAGGGAAAACAGCAGATTTGGGGTGTCGTTTCATCAAACCCAAGGCCTGGAGGAACAGCAGGTACCCTGTTTCCCTGAAAATGAGACCTAGCCAGACCATCAGCTCTAATGCGTCTTTTGCAGCAAAAATTAATATAATACCAGGTACTATATTATATTATACTATATTGTATTATATTATATTATACCCAGTCTTATATAAGACCTAGTCTTATATCATAGTAAAATAAGACCGGGTCTTATACTAATTTTTCCTCCAAAAGACGCATTAGAGCTGATTGTACAACTAGGCCTTATTTTCGGGGAAACACGGTAAGAGGGTTGATGATTTTAATTAAAAAGTTTGTAAACCTTTGACATCCATCTGGGTTTAAGGGACATAGGCTTGGAAAAAGAAAGGAGACTAAGGTTCCAAATATTATGCTAGTTGGGGCTCAGCCTATTGTATTATTGTTACCCACAGCCTTATATATTTCCTTCCCTAGATCAGTGGCCCGTAAAATGTCTGCCACACTTAAATGTTAGTAGTGCATTTAAACCACCTGAGTATTGTATTAGTTAACACTCAACTCAAACCCAATCACAACCTAATGGTATATTCCCTTTATTTTGTTTAGTAATCTACTATACTAGTTTAGCAATCTACTATGTTAATAGATCACAATTTATCCAGTTTACAAACATTTAGGTTGCTTCCCCATTTTGCAGTTATAAATGCAGGTGTGAATATCCAGATATGTGTGTGCTTGTGCTAACATACAATATGTTCTCTGGGGTATATACCTAGGAGAAAAATTACTGAACTGTAGAATGCATACATTTCCAGTTTTGCCAGGTAATTATAGCTTTCCAAAGAGATGGCGTTAAGAAATACTTCCACCAGCAATATATTGAGAGATCCTGTTGCTCTATATCTTTATCAACTCTTGATACTGTTAGACTTCTTAGTATTTCTCAAATTTGTGAATGGTTACTGGTATCTCATTGTGGTTTTAATTTATTTATTGTCCTATTACGACTTTTTTGGCCCTTGAGGTTTGTCTTAGAAGTGCTTATTCAGATCTTTTGGCCATTTTCCTCTTGATTTACGAATTTATAGATTGAGAGGAAATATTTCCTATATATAAGATTGATAGGAGCTAGTTTTCAGAATATGTAAAGTACTTCTATGAATCAATAAGAAAAAAGATAGATACAATTTTATATATAGCAAATATTTACTCTCAATCTATAGCTTGTCTTCTCACTCTGAGGTTTCATTTGATTAAACAGAAGTTTTTCATTTAAATGTAATTGAATTTAAACATCTATTTTTGTGTTTTCTGGATAAAATTTATAATAAGACTCCTAGTTTATGACAGTGCTTGTATGTATTTCTAAAATAGTTATAGTGTTGTCTTTTACATATGCCACAATTCACTGGGGAAGTGGGTTTTTAAAAATGCAGTGTGAGGTAGGAAATCCAATTTTCTCATCACCATTTATTGAAAAATTCATCATGTCCCACTTAAGTGAAATAAACCTATGTCATATATGAAGTGTCCATATGAGTGTGTCCTTCTCTGGCTTCTCTATGTTCAATTTCATTGGTCTCTGTTTATTCCAGCATCAGTAACCCGGTATCTTAATTACAATAACCATACATTATGTATTTGAGCATGTATCTCTACCTTGAACTTTTCATCAAGATCATATTGTCTTTTTTATGACACTGCTGCATAAAATATTTTAGTGTCAACTTACTAAGTTCATAATATACACACATACACTCAAACACACATCCTCATTAAAATTTTCGGTAGGATTACATGAAATCTATAAGTCAATAGAAAAACTCTTGAAAGACTTGATATCATCACACATTGAATATTCCAATTCATGCTCACAAATATCTTTACATTTATTTATGTGCACTGTGGCATCTTGCACACATATTGTAATTTCTCTGGAGAATTTTTGTGCTTCCTAGTTTTATAACTAGTTACTTAATATGTTCTATTATACTATTTATTCTATCTAAATAAATAGTATCTTTTTCTAATTCTTTTTTCAGTTTGTTGCTGGGGTATAGAAACACAATTGAGTTTTTCCATAATCATTTTGTGTAAACTTACTTAAAGCTCATACTATGATAGATTCTTTTGGATTTTCCATGTATTTGTGCCTTCTAAAATTTTTCTTGATTAGTCTAACCAGATGTTTGTATATTTTCTTATTCAGTCTTTTAAGGAACCAACTTTTGCTTTTTTGATCCTCTCCAATTTATGTGTGTTTTTTATTTTATTAATTTCTGTGATTTGCTACTCTAGTTCCTTTTACTTTCTTTGGGTTTATTTTGGATTTTATATGGTATGTTTTTAGACTTATTTAAAAATTATTCTGTTTATTTTTAGGTGGATGCTTGAGGAAATAATTTTTATCCTTTCAGCTTTGTAATATAAATATATAAGGCTATGCTTTCCCTAAAAGTACAGCTTTATCTGTACCCTAGACGTTTTGGTATACAGGATTTTTTGTCATCATTTAATTAAAATGTTCTAATTTTTTTATTATAGCATGCCGTTTATATACTTTAAAAACACAAGTATACAAAACTCATTTTATAAGGCTGCACGTATACATATTTGAGGACCTATATCCAATATACTAGAGTGCTGGCCCAGGACAAGGGCTAGGCAGAGGAACGGGTGCAGGAAGTAAGGCTGAAGGGCAAAGGGAAAGAAATGAAAGTGAAAAGAAGTGACAAATAGAGGGGCCTTAAATGGACCAACAGAGTGTTTTGTGCTCTGAAGAACAGTGAACAACTTATATCTGAAATCCTTTAAAAAAGCAAAATTCAGACCCAAGTCCAGCAGATCCATAGCTCACTAGACACCATGCAATGTCTCTCCAATGCTTGGAGCATGTTTTAGGAGTGGTGGGTGGGGGCAGGTATTGATTAGTGCTTGAAGAGGCAGCGATAGGCCCTGAACTATGGCAGGGAATGTGGTGAGAGGGGCCAGTGGGGGACAGACTGAGGGTCTATCCTATGGCAAGGGGGCAGAAGGTGGAGTTCTGGGCTTAAATATGGCACAAGTGCTGCAGTGCTGCACCTGGAGGCCCAATCAGAATGAAGGGCTTGACACATCTTCAGGTGGAAGCTCCTCACAAGACCCCTTTCCCCACTGCAGCTGGGAAGGCTGAGCTGGCTGAACTCTGCCATCCAACCTGGGTATAGTGGCCAGAGGCAGTGTCCCTGCTCAGAGTTGGAGGGACTGAGGAGTACAGGGGTTAGGGTGAGGGGTGTCCCATGGGGTAAAGAAATACACTGGAGGTCAAGGTGGCCAAGGTGGTCAAGTGCTGGCTTCCCATGAGGAAATGAAAGCTGGAAATGGTCCAAGGCCATACTGAAGGCGCTAAGGCAGCTAGAGGGGGATGCCTCACCCAAAGATAACTGCCAAAGGATGCCCATGTTTAACTCCAAGGAGCTGGGCACCCCATCTAGGAGTGAACGACACAGGGTGTCTGCATGCCCTAGGGCCATAAATAATGGGTGTTTCTAAAATGGGTCATAACTAGCATCTGGTTCTTTTTTCAGGGCTATTCCACTTAAAATCGCTTACTCCTTCCCCTAAATAAGGCATCTTAATGGGTTAGTGACTAATCAGCCATGCCGACAGGCCAGCAGGCTGGGTCAGTTAGTGGTCTGATTCCCATTCGGGCACAGAAGCTGCTGGCAGACCTCATGTTTGTCCCGGAGGCAGCTGTTGGTACTCAGGTTTCCTTCCAGGACTAGGAGGCCGGGGCCAAGGATTCAGAAATCCATGTTCGTGGGAGGCATCGCTTGTTCCTGGGAGGTGGCTATCCCCATCGAGGACGTGGAAGAGCTCTGCTCTTCCCCAAGCCTGGTTATGCATGTCGGACTTGCATCTTGGCTCCCCACCTGATTCTCCTAGAAGGTTCTCCTTTAGTGCTGTAATGCCCACTAAGGAGGAGCTCGCGCAGCCTTGGGTGTCCTGAATGGCACCACACTCCCAGGTCAAGCCCTGCTCCCTGGCCCCATGCATCAACCTCCTCGCAGCCTCCAGGAAGCAGCAAGCCAAAATGTTCTAAATTTTAATTTCAACTTCTTTGGTCCATAGATTGCATAGAAGTATGTTTATTAAATACTAAAGGTGCAAGTTTATTCCACTTTTTTTCCTTTTTGTTTGTGATTAGTTTCTGACTTAAGTTTACAGAGGTGAGAAGATATACCATATGTAAACAATGGTGCCTAAGATCATGTGACTCCTTGTATGAATGGTGTCACTACGAATTGTTTTCTAATACTGTTGACAAATGTACATCTTGAGAAGGAAATGTCTGGTGATGTATATTCTCTGATTCTATATATTAGAACTTTATTCTCTTTAGCTGTAAAGGTAGTGTAGGGCAATCATTAAGAGTGTGGACTTTTGAAATCAGGTCTGAATCCTGAATCACATTCAGATTCAAACGCATATCATCCCTGTGGTCTTTAGAACGCTACGTAAGTTCTATCAGCTCCGATTGACTTAGGCATCAAACGGAATTAGTAATATCAACCACATAAGTCTGTTGTAAGGATAACAAGAATTAACTCAAATCAAGCGTGGCATAGTGTCTGATAAATATTAAACTATTAATAAATGTTAGTCATATTATTATTTAGCTGTGATACATCTGAACTTGTTCATTTAGACGTCATATACTAGCAATGTGGAAATTGGGGCTATATTATTCTTGATTAGTTTTCTTTTATAGATAAAACTTAGAGCACACTAAACCTGAAGTCAGAAGACTTGGAATCCAACCCACTAACTGTGAGCATGGGCGCAACCTAAGTCTTAACAATTACATCTATAATGTAGGGGATGATGACATCTACCTGAGAGGGCTGTTTTAACCTTACCAAATATAGCAGATTATGTAAGTGCTCCACTCAGGTCTCCTACGTTCCCCTTTTAGCACTCTCTTTCACTGACAAAGGTAGTGAGCTATTATTTAGAAGTATTAAATTTGTCCTAATCTCTGCTCAGTTGGAAATTGGAAATTCTTCAAAACATCCATTGTTTTGAAGAAAATTAGAATTGTGGATAACAAGCATTTGGAGAAAGAAACAACCCACATTTCATTTTTGACTTCCAGAATAGGCTTTTGGAGCCCTTGTTAAAAGCGATAATTTTGAAAACAGTATTTTTTATTTGGCAGAGTCAGCTTTATATGGAGAAAACAAAAGTCTCTTAAGATTTAAGAAGGACTCTGAAGAAAGTATAACATGGAGTAGATGCCCTAATAATAAACCAGAAAAGAGTAGGGAAATCCTCAGTATACCCACCCTTGATGATGGTAGTAATGGTCATTAATTTGGAGTGAGTGGTGAAGCCACTCAATGAGTATCATTTGGAAAATAAGGAGGGAGGAGTCTGGATGAGGTCAGCAAATTAGCATCAAGAGAGCTACTGTCACTGTCCTTTGTTGACCACAGTTTGCTGTGAAGGAGCTAAGCTGATGCCTGCAGATGCTCTGTTGCCATTTTGGTGACCAACACACTTGTTTTAAGGAGTCATGTTGGCTTTTGCTCATGTAGCTATCAAGGGAGAGTCTTATACACACAGCGGCCTGCATGTTGTCTATGGATTTTTCAATAGAAAAAAAACATCAGTCTATCGCCTAAGATTTTGCTGACTCTCATTCTAGCAGCTGCGTTGTGAACAGATCACCAATCTTTTGTGGCTCAGATATTTTATGAACCCTGCGAGCAGCAGGTAAGTAAGTGGTAGTGCAGAGTTTGATGAGAGAGAAATCTCCCAGTACCAGCACCTGAAAGGGACGGTATTGGAATACCAAATCTACTAGAATCCTCTCTTTTCCTCTCCCCAAGTCATGTAAGTAAATTCTACTTTTCATCATAGATACATCTCAAATGTCTCATCTACTCTTTATACATTTCCCTAAGGAAATGTTGATTACCCCTCTCCTTGTGGGTAAACTGCTATATAGTGTATTCCCAACACCTGTTTTACTATATTGTCAATATTTGTTGACATTTGTTTCCACTTTTACACTATCCAATTATTAGTGTTATTTAATCTTGGCATCTCCAGTGTGTAAATCCTGATACATAGAAGACTCTTAGCAATTGTCAAATGAATGAATGAATGAATGAATAAATTAATATTTATTCCCGTCTTTTAAACATGATAATACGGCTTATTCTCTGTAGCATTTTTTTTTTTTTAAATCAGAGTGAATTTAAGTTTTCTGGAAAGTGTAAGATCAATGACTAAGTATTATGATATTTTCCTGGTAAGAGTTGAGACCATATAAACCATATAAGGCATTTCTAATATGGTATAATTTTTGTTGTGTCTCTGGAAACTTCTTTTTGACCAAGTACTCTTCACTTTAACCTCTAGGACATCTGAAATTCTATTATACCAATATTTCAAATATTAAAGGATGCCAAGATTCAAACTTATGAAAGTCACAATCGGTAGCCTGAGTGTGAAGGAGATGGTAGAGAAGACGAGAGAGAGATGCAAGTTTCAGCATAAATTTTGAATGAGTTGCAAACTCAACCTATCAGTATAGTAGTGCTTTGTTTAGAGTGGAAGTAGTAAACAGTGCTTGGAGTATTTCTTTAAAGTCATTCCATTTTGTAATTCTTTTAGTAATAAAAAATATTGCTTTTTTTAAAGTGAGGGAATTATAATATTAAAGAGGCAGTTCTTATTTATTTTTCTATTATTCATATACTTATTATATTCTTCTTAGAACCAAATACCACTTTTTCAATGGTCTTCACTAACATAATTCCAAACACTTTAATCTCTATCTTCTTGGTTAAGTAAATTCTGGAATTTCCCTTCATCTTGGACATTCATGAAGGTCTACGAAGAGGCCCAGAGCCTGGGAGTGCATAGAGGAGAGACCTGGAGTGAGTTAATTGTGAGAGTGCTGCTACCATGTTCAGCAAGCACTATTAGAATTGCTTTCTAACACTTCACTGTTGTCAGTTTTAAGAAAACCTTCACAAATAGTATAATAATACACTTTAACTTCAAATCTAGTAATTCTCAAATCTGGCTAACCACCTGAATTACCTGGGGCTTGTAAAAAATACAAATTCTTCACCCTTTTAAAGACTTTGTTTCAATAGGTCTGACAGTTGCCTGTATTGTTTTTAAGTTCCCAAATTGATTCTGATATTCCATTCAGATCCAAGTTTAATTCTCAGAGTAGCTTGTGTATATTATGTTTCTTATTTAAGAGAAGCTGTTTTGCACAACCAAAGGACTGTGTGGGTGGTGGAAACAGAAGTCCTTTCAATAGTAGACACTATAGATCATTGGCGCCTAATTAAATGTTTCAAAAGATGTTTCTGCCAGTGTTAAGCGATCTCAGAGGCTGCACACATTCTAGGCCACTACTAAGTATTCTCTTGTCATTTTTCAAGACCCTCTTAAAGCCTGCTGTGAATAAAGTCTTTCTAAACTATTACTACCGTGTTTCCCCAAAAATGAGACCTAGCCAGACAATCAGCATCTTTTGGAGCGAAAATTAATATAAGACCTGGTTTTATTTTACTATAATATAAGACCAGGTAATATACTATACTATACTATACTATACTATACTATACTATACTATACTATACTATACTATAATATAGTGCAATATAGTGTAATATAGTGTAATATAGTGTAATGCAGTGTAATGCAGTATAATGCAGTATAATACAGTATAATACAGTATAATATAGTATAATATAATATCCAGTCTTATAGTAAAATAAGACTGGGTCTTATGTAATATAATATAACATTATAATATAATATAATATAATATAATATAATATAATATAATACTGCATCTTATATTAATTTTTCCATTAAAGCTGATTGTCCGGCTAGGTCTTATTTTCGGGGAAACATGAAATTCATACTAATCTTTTAATTCTCCAAACTCTTACATCAATAAAATCCACAGTATGCAATGTAACATTTAAGTATTTATCTTTATTAATTGAAATATTGAGAACTTCATATATTGCATACTATGATTCAAATGTTATATTTATTATTCTGTCTTGTATTGTTTACTGTCAAGTTTCTTCTCTTTTCCCTATCTAGATTTCAAACTCTCTGGAAACTATAGGTTGCTAAACTTTTCCTATCCAAATAAAAAATTAAAAAGAACATGCTAGTTAACTTGGGAATAGTGTTGTAAGGAGGGGAAGATGGGTTGCTATTTCTACCAAGAGAAGTAACATTCATGCCCAAAAAGACAATTAGATTCTCTAAGCTTTCATACTCTCATTCTTGCTTTAGGATGTCAGTTATTCTAGCTACTTTCTTTTAGTTTTATGTACTCAGATTTATGACTGTTGTAGTCTAAAAAGTGGACTCTATAGGTCAGACACTCACAATCAATTGGTAAACCATTTATTAGGTTCAAACTACCAACTAGAAATGAGTTTGATGTCTTTCTCCACATTACCTGAGTTTTCTAAGTCTCAGGATGGATATTTTAAAAAATATTTGCTGATATTTACTAAATGTTTTAGCATTTATGGTAGGTTAAAATATTTATATGAGGAACCAAACATTAAAAGCCAAATTTGCATTTCATAATTGATATATACATTTTCTAGAATTACATGTGGGGAGGAAAAATAATTTTCCCTCTACAGTTTTGAGTTCTTATCTGAGACACTTGTATTGAACTATGCATAACTAAATATTGAACTATATTGAAGTACTGTTTTTTAGAATTTAAAATTTGGAGAAATTTCTTTCATGGGAAAATAAACAAATGAAATGGGTGAGCGTGTAGATGTAGAAAGAATTGTCATAGACTGGAGAGATTTGGGTGAAGAGAAACCACTGAGAAGAAGTTCTCAAAGACTGGAGAGATTTGGTTGAAAATTTCTTGAAAGTTCATTGTTGAAAACTGAAGTTAGAAATTTGCAAAATTAACATTCCTCATCTCATCTGCTACAACTTGTCCAGATCAAATGCATGACCACAAGGTAGCCAGCTAAAAATGCACCAAATTTTTTAGCATATAATTCCTGTATTGATTAGTTAGTGTCTAGTTGACTAAAATATTTCTTAATTCAACAAACTTTTCTTTGTAGTTTTACTTTATTCTAGGTACTCTGCTGGAACCTGAATATACGGGTGAACAGGAAATGGTACCCTCCTGGAGGTGCTCAGAGAGCTATATGTCCAAGGTCTTGATGACAGAGAATGTGTCATGATTCCTGGTTTAGTGCTCTTTCTTTGAGGACCCATTGCTCCTGAAGTTTAAAAATCTGACCAATACCAAAAACAGAAAATGCTCAGCAGTGATATAAACAAATCAATACCTCTAACTCATGGTAGGTTAATAAGGGCCTAGGTATTTTGGAACTATTAAAAAGAAACCCACAGAATCTGAAGTAATGGGCCCTAATGTCCCTACAATAGGGATCAAATTATTCTAAACCTCAGAAACATCCCCAAACAGAAGTACTGAACATCAAAGGTATTGGTTTTAAAATACAAAAGCACTAAAGCAAATATTTAAAGTATCAAGACAAGTATCTAAATGTAATTGAGGTCCTTTCTTAATTACTCAATTAGAACAATTCTACATATGAGAGATAGCAAATCTTCAATTTCCAGCTTGAACAGCTCTGCCTTGCTCTTTACTGTAGGGAGAGACTTTTGCAGCTTGGTGGCTGATTGCACATGTATTCCTTCTCGGGAAAGTAAAACAGTCAAAGCTGGGCAAAGGACGCTCACAGTGTTGAGTATCAACCATGGGCCCTGAGCTTTATGTGTGTCATCTCATTGAATCATCAAAACAACCGTATGTGGTAAGAATTATTGTCTTCATTTTACTGAAAACTAAATTTGAATATTTTAAATACTATGCTGAAGTACATAGAGTTGTAAGTGGTAAAGTCAGAAATGGAACCAGGGTGGGCTAATTCCAAGATTCATGTTCACTGCAGCATACTTTGCCACCTCCAGGGATTACAGTAAGATTTAAATGAGAGAAAATACATCTGAAATTGAAGTAGGAAGATGGAAACAGGGAAAAGCTAACATTTAGATTTTTGCTGAATTAACAAATATATCAGCAGGAGGGCTGGGCTTATAATCTTCATTATTCTCTGATCAAAAATCACTTTTTAAAAACTGACAAAACTGATACCAGGAACCAATCTCAGTTCCCTCACTTACTGCTGCTGGACCCAGGAGCAAGCACTAATACTCAGAGAGAATCTTCTGAGAGATTCTGCATCGTAGGAATATAAAATCCTGGGCTGTAGAGGCAGACAGCCTGTGTTTAAATACCACATTGGCTACCAACTAGATCTATATAGACAGATTCTTTTTTTTGTGCCTTGGTTGTCTCAGTGTGGATAAACATAATAATCATAATAAATAAGATGATACATATAGAAAAACGTAACACGGTGTCTAGTCCAAAGTGAGTGTTCAACAAATGTTAGTTTTTCTATTATTTTAAAACAAATATGATAGATATAGACTGCTTTCCTAAACTCAGAGTAATGCAATGACACATATCTTTATATTGTAAACTAAGTTTGATCCATTTCAAGGATTGGTAAAAAGTCTATTTGTTGGTTAATTTGGAGATCTCACTCCCACCCTTTGGAGCATATATGTTTAGAGTTTGAGTCCTAAATTGGAGGAGGATCATTGCTGATGTTTAGGCTCATATGGCCTATGCTCTACTCCTCAAATTGGGCCTCTTCCCTAAGGTACTCCAGCACTTCCCAAATTGTAGCCATTTCTATCCAAGGTTCTACCACTCATTTGACTGAGGTCAGGTCACCACCAATCCCAGAAACCCAAATTCAAAGACCTTGTTTTCCAGTATTAGAGATCTAACCATGCATTTTGAGTGTGGCTATTCCCTCTTTAAAATCCTCTGTCCCTTCCTCTTCTCAGATATCTCAGCCTACATCTTCTTACCACACAAACATCTGTAATATTATTTTCAAGATAACCAGAGCTTGTCTGGCATAGTCTTTTATCTGGCTCTGATGAGAAAGTATTCTTTCTTTACCAGGGTTTGGGAGTGGTGGTAAGACAGAACCCAGAACTTCAGAAACACAATTCTTGTCTGTCCTTACTGATGGAAGAGATAATACCTTCATTATACTTCATAAATACTCAAAGCAACAGGGAATGCAGTAAGTTACCTTGTTATATAAATATGTATCAAACCACGCTATCTGTAAGATACTGTGGGGAATATTGGGGAAAATATGATTTATTCCTTCAAGGAGCTTACCCTCTAGGTAGGGAAATAAGACCTAGTGAAGATAAAACAACTGGGACACTTCTGAGCTTCCTGGAATTTCTATCAAAAATCTGAATATCCTTGCAGTGATTTTAAAATATGACAATTTTAACTAAGTGCCAGTTTTGAACACTATATCTCTGCCTGAAGATATACTTTGATGGCCATAATCTTTGTCTTTTCTGCTTCAGTGACATGGAAATGGATTGTATGTCGGGGTGTCAGAGGATCTTTTTAGCTGATTAGGCTGCTATAGACATAACAAAGGCCATAGTTTAAATTAGCTCCAACAGTCTAATCAGAGTGAACAGACTACTTGGGTCAGTGATGGAGACATATTGGCAGCTGATGAAGGCTGTCTAGAGGGATTTTGGTGAAAAACCGAAGTATATAAATGCTGAAAGCAGTTTGAGTCTAGTGCAAGGATTAAGGGTGATTTAGAAGGAAATGTTTATGTTAACAATTTATTTTTATTTTATTTTATTTTAACTTTGTCTTTATGTTGATAAAAGTTTGGCTTTAAGAATCATGAAAAACATAATTTTTCTCATCTCTTGCATGAGTGACTTAAAAACACTAATCTATTTAAATGATCACTCAGGAGCATTTTGATAGCTCAGACCACATCATCAATATGCTCACTACCACTGGGACAAAATACCCTAACAGCAGATTAAGGTTTTTTGTCTGAGGAAGTCAATTGCATTTTGATTCTGCAATCTTGAGCACATTCATAATCTAAGGGAAATTTACATCACTTGTCATTGGAAGGTACGTACTTCCATAAAGAACTTTTCCAGACTATGTCTAATTTTTAAAAAATGTTTTTTAATCTAAATAGAAAACTATCTGAAGTCAAGTTTCCTGGGAAATAAAATCTGAATTGGTGGTTTCCACACAGGCTGTTTACTGAAGAGTGCTCTCACAATCACACAAGCACATGAGATGGAGTGAAAGAAGAGGAATAGCATAGGGAGGAGTTTAATGTGATACAATCACTAAAACACATCATTGGATCCTACAGGGAACGCTGGAAATTGGCTGGCTCTTCCAAGCTGGACATTTATTATTAATTATCAAACAGGGATTGGATTTGAGTTGTCCATGGGAAGGGAGTACGGTGGGTAAACTTGGGTGAGACTGCTGTCTTCTGCTGAAGGAAATTACTAGAGAAAGACTCAACTGAGCACCTTCAAACATTAGCTGAGACTCCCAGCAGTGTAGGGAATGAGTGTGTCAGCATCCATTATATTATAGTCTCCCCATTGAGTTTCTCAGATCCATTTGCTTTGCATGATAAGTTCTGGGAACAATTATTTTAAGTTTCTTATTCATCTCTTTTTTTTTGGGGGGGGGGTGAAGCTTGAATGAGAAAGTTTAGTGGGATGCATTACCATTCCACCTCTGCATTGGTCTCAAGACTGCAACTGGTACTCATTGTCCCCTACCTCAACTACTCTGTGTTATCCATTTCCCTCACTCTTGGCTACCATCTCTCTTGGTCTAGATTACTCACCTGATGAAATGATCCAGGCTACAATCCCGAGGAGTCTGAATCCCTGGTCACTATATCCATGGCTGCTGCGTGTGTCCATTTATCAATAAAATTGGGCAACAGAATAACAAGGGATACTCCAGTGAATCACATGAGTACCAAACATATAACCCCTTTATTTAAAGTAGCCTTATCACTTATTATAGATTCATTGCTTCTAACAAAAAGGCTACTCCTTTCCTTCTCTGATGGTCTTTTTACATGAGGACTCTGATACGATGAGGCAATAGCCTTAGCTTAAAGTTGAATGAGACTCTTGTTCCCCAAAGGGGAAAGCATACCTTTTTGGGGAACTAGAACCCTATGAAGTCCAGAATTTTAAGAATGAGAAGCCCAAGTGGGGCCACTTCTATTTCTAGTTCATGGTTTGTAGATCCATGTATTCTATTTACTGAGGGCACAAAATATAAGTGTTGCATATTTAAGATATATACTGCATGTAAAGGATATTGTCCTATCCAGGTATGGAATTATCTCCTAATTGTTATTTCACTTGTGCCTTCAAAAGGCTCTTCCATCACTCTATCAAACCAACCATTTCTGGATGGTATGGTGTCTGATAGATCCATGGTCATATACTCACTGAAGTGCTTTCTCTTCTGTAAAGTGGGTCTCTTGGTCTGGAACAATGTTAGATGGAATTTCATGCTGAAGGTCAAACACTCTGCAAGCTGTAGCACAGTAAGTAAGGCAATGTATATCCATTTGGTCAAGATGACTATGGATACTTATTAGGGTAGTGGGGCCAATATAATCAACTTGACACTAAGAGGCTATTTTGGTCTTCTTAAGGTATGGTGCCATATCTGGACCCAGCATTCATCTCTCACCATCACTCTAGATCTTTGTGGCTGTTTGGTTGAGTACATCAACCCAGCATAATCTTCATCCCATCATCTTAGCTACTCCACTCTTGCATTCTTTGTGTTGAAACTGGAGTGGCCATTGGCGAAGGCTGGCTACCATCAACTGATTGGATCATTATTGAGTCCTTCTATAGGACAGGTTCTCTTTTCCAAGCCTCTGACCAACCAGCCAATCCATTCTCCTCTACCTATATATGGATTCATATGTATATTTTTATCTTGGACCATTTCTCTTTTTGCACAATGTGTATCATTAGGTATGCCAACCAAATCTCTGCCCAATACGAGGATTTTCACTCACTATTGTCTTTCAAGCTACCTCTAAGAAATAGTCCGTTTTTAGTTGGTACCATGCATACCAAAATGACCCATTGGACCATACATACCAAAACAAACTTTTTCCTTCTGCAGTTGAGGTCATAAGGGAATCCACATAAGGCCACAGGAGTGAGTTGAGGTGCAACAGTAGTAGCTGACAAGGCTATCTAATATACTTGTAAAGGCTTGTAATATACTTGTGCTTCGCCTCTGGACTTGCAAGTGCCTGATCACAATTGTACTAGTCTCCTTGGATTTATGGGCACACAGTCACTTGATTTTCTAGTTGTTTCTTAAAAATAGCCTTGTCCTTTTAGTTCTTGCTTTTAAGATTTGCTAATAGGCATAGGAACAGAGTTTAGCCTAGGGCTGATTACTGAGACAAACTCTTCCAAGTATCCTACTGATGCCTCATGAATTATGAGGTTTTCCAGTCTGTCTAACTGGAACAAGCTCTAGATATTTTTTCCTCTATTCTTTTTGGGTGGTCCTTTCTTGGCTCACAGGTGGTTGTTTTTCTCACATGCATATGCTGATCAGTACTCAGCTAAATGTTCTGAGGGAGCCTCTGCAGATCTGTTGAGCTACCTCTCTGTATCTCTCGCTGATCTATAGCACTATGCCCTGCAAACTCTAGCTGTCCTATTTTCCCCAGGCTCTCAGTTTGTTTCCTCAACTAAGGAAGTCTATTGAGCTCTGCGTCAGTTTCCCCTCTTTGAGCCACAACCTGTAAATTCTCTAGACAATATCTGAAGCAATCACATAGCTCACCTCAATTTTTCATCCTCTCAGGGATCACTGTCTTTCACTGCCTAATAGCCAATATGTTGAAAACTATTGTTTCATGTTTTTCCTCCACTTATTTGGTTGTTTTATGTGAGGGTATAAATTTGGTCCCCACTTTGGCCCGTGTCCTTGAGTATTAATGTCAACTCAGACATGGTATTTAACCATCCTATAATCATCTGGGTATTTCCTTTTTCCAGTATATGGGAGTGGGAATAAGTTATGTCACAGCAAACATTTTGACTTTAATGTGAAACAAAAAAAACAATTCTGATGCTTTGATTATCCCTTATTTCTACAGCCTATTTACAGAAAATCCATATTGTAATATCTTATTATTTATCCCTTAAATTATTTTACCCATCTTCTTCCCTCTCATAGCATTTTGTTGTACATTCATTATGATTTTACCTGGGGACTTGCTATTTTGCTGCCCAATATCCATTGCTCCTTCCTAATGGTTCCCTGAAATCTATTACGGGAATGATACTTTCTCTATTTCACAACTCTATTCAAGGGCACCAGATCCATGGTAGACTAATCATGCTCTCCTTCCTTAGACAGAAAAAAAAAAAAAAAAAAGGTCATTCCATCTGAACAGGCACAGCCTCACCAAACTCTTCCTGCTATAACTCCTCTGTGGTGATTCTGCATCTTAGCCTCTTGCCTGGCCTTGTAGCCTCTCAGTACTGTAGTCTGGTTCTCCAACCTCCCATCAATACTGAGAGTCTCCCCAATCCATCAAACATATTTCCTTTCCCATATTATATTCAGAGGACAAGTTTCTTATTTACACACAATTACAAAATGACCTATCCAGCTTTACATTACGATTTGTGTATTTCCCTCTGCAACTAGACAGTGAGCCAGTAGAGAGAAAGAATCATGGTTTATTCATCTTCTTTATTTGTCTTCTGAAGGACCAAGAAGAAATGTAGATGTTAAATAAATGCTGCATTCATTTTAATCAATCATCAAATGTTTTTAGCACCTTCCTTGTGAAGGATAATTGTTTCCTTATATGAACATGCCATAGTCTTGAAGTTCAACAGAGCCGTCGTAGAATCAATTTCACCTTGACCTAAGCCTTCCTGAGAAAACTTTTGAAATACACAGTATTACCTATCCAGAAGTATAAGGGAATGGAGTAAATTCTGTCATGTATCACTTTATAAAATCTTCCAACCTTTTTTGCAAAATCCAGTGGTCTAAAACCTCTGAAATCTATAAGTTGTCATTGATAGCACACAACTCTCCTCTCTCCTGGACACCTTTTCCTGTCTGGGCATTTGAGTTGCTGTTTTAATCTTTCCTTCTGGTTCATTGTTTCTTCCTCTGAGGCCGAGGGTTGAAATCTGTGCTCTGTTACTTCTCTACTTTCTTGCTCCCACCATACGTATGAAGATGCTTTCCAAATCTTTATTCCAAGGAGTAATTTCTCAGCTGTGTTCCAGTTTGACATCTGCTCCTGCCTGAGTGACATGAGCATATACATATATTGCCACCCATTAAAGCTAAATTTAGTACAAATTGAACTTCTCACCTTTTAAACTGTCACCTTGTCATTTTCCCCACAATCATTAAAACTACCATCATTCCTCAGACTTAGAAAGTGGGATGGGGTCTACATGAGTCACAGTTTCTAAAAGTAAGACTGCTGCTTTACCTTTCTTCACTTACATACATGCCAAACAAGGAAACAAAACAGGCGTTTGGAGCTAAATAATAGTTAATCTACAGAAAGGCATAAAATGTTTCACTCCACCATCTGTCACTGGAGTTTCTGGGAACCTAACAACACTTGCCCTAACCCTGAACTGATTTGATTCAGGTAGGAGGAACTCAGGATTAGAATGAATATTCTTCTGTCTATGGCCATTATGGTCTTTTAGTTTAGTTTTGATTTGTTTTATGTTTTATCTACTTAAAGATAATAAGATGGTTGGATTCAGTTAAGTGTAATAAGATCCTACAGATCCTACTGTAATAAGATCCTACAGGAAGAAGTTCTAAGATGGGACACACTATATCCCTGAAACCTAGGTTTGTTTTTCATGGGTTTTTTTTATTTGTTTCAAATTTTGTGATTTATTGCTTTATATTTACATAAGAGTTAACTTTCTGCTTTCATTTATTATAAACATTTATTGTTGTGTCACCTGTGTTGATTACTAAGTAGAATATTCCTTTGATCAAAAATCATCATTAATTCTTAAACTGTAGGACACCACACCAGTAAAGATACTTCGAATGACCTGAAGACAGCTAAGTAAAAAGCACAGTCTAGTGGGTGGAAGGCAGTTGCTTAAGAACACACTGTATTCCTTTACAGTTTTCCTGTGTTTCAGGTCCTTGTTTCTAACTGCTCCCTGGACAGTTTTCCTTTTGCATATACTCAGAGTCAAATTCCTCATTTTCCCCATATTCAGCCTTTTTTTAAAAAAAAAATATTAGTTTCAGGTGTACAAAATACCATAATGATTAGACATTTACATGCCTCCCAAAGTGATAACCCCAATAAGTCTATTACCCATCTGATACTGTACATAGTTATTACAGTATTATTGGCTATATTCCTTATGCTATACTTTATATCCTGTGACTATTTTTAAAAATTATAGTGAACAATCAATATTATTTTACATTAGATTCAGGTGTGCAGTGTAGTGTAGTGGTTAGACATTTGTATAATTTATGAAGTGATCCTCTGATAAGTCTAGTACCCATCTGACACTATACATAGTGTTTACATTATTGACTATATTCCCCAGACTGTACTTTACATTCTAGTGACTATTTTGTAACTACAAATCTGTACTTCTTAATCTCTTCACAGTTCTCAACCAATCCCCAATCCCCCTCTCATCTAGAAACTATCAGTTTGTTATCTGTATCTATGAGTTTATTTCTGTTTTGTTTGTTTTATTCTGTTCTTTAGATTCTACATATAAGTGAGACCATATGGTACTTGTATTTCTAATTCTGACTTATTTCACTTAGCATAATGTTGTTGCAAATGGTAATATTATTTTTTTTATGGCAAAGTAATACTCCGTTGTATATATGTACCACATCTTTATCCAATTTTATTGATGGGCATTTTGGTTGTTTCCATATTTTAGCTATTATGAATAGCACTGCTGTAAACATAAGGGTACATATATGTCTTTGAATTAGTGTTTAGTATTTCTTTGGATAAATGCCCAGGAGTGGAATTACTGGATCATAAGGTAGTCCTATTTTTAATTTTTTGAGGAACTGTTGTACTGTTTTACATAGTGGCTGCACCAATTTGCAACCCCACCAACAGTGCCCAAGGTTTCCTTTTTCCACATTCTCTCCAACACTTGTTGTTTGTTGATTTATTGATGATGGCCATTCTGACAGGAATGAAGCGGTGTCTCTTGTGGTTTCTATTTGCATTTCTCTGATGATTAATGATGTTGAACATCTTTTCATATGTCTATTGGCCATCTGTATGTCCTCTTTGGAGAAATGTCTATTCAGGTCCTCACCCATTTTTAAATTGGATTGTTTGGGCAGTCTTTTTGGTGTTCAGTTGTATGACTTTTTAAAATAAATTTTGGATATTATCCCATTATCAGATGTATAATTGGCAAATATATTCTCCTATTCAGTAGGACGTCTTTTGGTTTTGTTGATGGTTTCTTTCGCTGTGCAAAAAAATTTAGTTTAATGTAGTCCTATTTGTTTATTTTCTTGTTTTATTTTCCTTGCCCAAGGAAGTAGATCAGTAAAAATATTACTAAGGTTAATGTCTGAGAGTTTACTTGCAGTATTTTCTTCAAGGAGTTTTACGGTTTGGGGTCTTACATTTACATCTTTAATTCATTTTGAGTTTATTCTTGTATATGGAGTAAGAAGGTGGTCCAGTTTCATTTTTTTTTTTTTTTGCATATATCTGCCAGTTTTCCCACCAACATTTATCGAATAGACTGTCTTTACACCAAAGTGTATTCTTGCTTCCTTTGTCATAGATTAAGTGACCATATAGGTATGGATTTATTTCTGGGCTCTCTAGTCTGTTCCATTGACCTATGTGTCTGTTTTCATGCCAATACCATGCTGTTTTGATTACTATAGTCTTGTAGTAGAGTTTGATATCAGGTAGCATGATACCTCCAGCTTTGTTCTTCTTTCTGAGGATTGCCATGGCTATTCAGGGTCTTTTATGGTTCCATGTCAATTTGAAGATTATTTGTTCTAGTTATGTGAAAAATGCCATTGTATTTCGATAGGGATTACATTGAATCTATAAATTGCTTTAGGTAGTATGGACATTTTAACTTTATTAATTCTTTTTATCCATGAGCATGGTATATGTTTCCATTTATTTGTATCTTCTTACATTTCTGTCTTCAATGACTTATAATTTTCTGAGTACAGCTCTTTTACTTCCTTGGTTAAATTTATCCCTAACTATTTTTTGATGCAATTGTAAATGGAATTGTCTTCTTAAATTCTCTTTCTGGTAGTTTGTTTTGGTGTATAAAAATGCAACCAATATTTTATTTTATGTTAAGGGATTTACAGATATGTTAAGTGATTTGCAGATATTTGCATTTCTGATTTTATGTTAAGTGATTTGCAGATATTACACAAACCTTGCATAACAGGAATAAATCACACTTAATCATGGTGTATGATCTTTTTAATGTATTGCTGAATTTGGCTTGCTGATATTTTGTTGAGGATTTTTACATCTCTGTTTATAAGGGATATCAGCCTATAGTTTTGTTTTTTTGTAATGTCTTTGGTTTTTCAAATCAGGGTCATGATAGACTCATAAAATGAGCTTGGGATCCTTCCCTCTTCTTGCAGTTTCTGGACTAGTTAGAGAAGATTAGGTTTTAATTCTTTTTTGAATGTTTGGTAAAATTCACCTGTGAAGCCATCTTGTCCAGGAGTTTGCTTTTTGGGAGCTTGTTGATTACTAACTCAATTTCATTAGTAGTAATTTGTCGATTCAGATTTTCTGTTTCTTCTTGATTCAGTCTTGGAAAATTGTATGTGTCTAGGAATTTATCCATTTCTTCCTGATTGTCTAATTTGTTGGTGCTTAATTGCTCATAGTATTCTCTTAAATTTTTTGTATTTCTGTGGCTGTTTTCGCATCTTCTTTTCATTTCTGATTTCATTTATTTAGGTCCTCTCTCTCTTTTTCTTGATGAGGCTGGCTAAAGGTTTGTCAATTTTGTTTGTTTGTTCCAAACACCAGCTCTTAGTTTCATTGATCTTTTGTATTTTTTTTAACCTCTATTTCATTAATTTCTGCTCTGATTTCTATTTGAGTGGTTACCCTTAAGTTTATGTAAAAGAAAGTTTGATATTTAGAGTATTCCATTTTCTTCAGCACGCTTAATTTCTCCATTCCCATATTCCGGTTCAGGCCTTTATTCTCCCCCTTTTTATGTTCTGGTTGCCACTAATTGTCCCAGTTGATGGTGGTCGAATAGCCTCCTTTAGTATTTCTTGTAGTGCAGGTCGTGTATTAGAAAATTCCCTCAGCTTCTGTATGTTTGGAAAGGTCTTTATTCCTCCTTCATAGCTACAGGATATCTTTGCTGGATATATTATTCTTGGCTAATAATTTCTGTCTTTCAATAGTTTGAATATTTGGTTCCACTCCCTCCTGGCTTGTAGAGTTTCTGCTGAAAAATCTGATGATAATCTAATGGGCTTTCCTTTGTAGGTTACCATCTTCTTTTCCCTGGCTGCCTTGAGGATTCTTTCTTTGTCGTTGATTATAGACAGCTTCAATACAATGTGCCTTGGAGAAGGCCTGTTGGGATTGAGGTAACTAGGTGTTCTATTTGCTTCTTGGATTCGAGGATCCAGTTCTGTCCACTAGTTTGGGAAGTTCTCATCAACAAAATTTGTTTCAATATATTCTCTGTTCCCTTCTCTCTTTCTTCTCCTTCTGGTATGCCCATTATTCTTATATTGTTCTTTCTGATGGAGTCAGAAAGTTCTTGTAGAATTCTTTCATTTCTTTTAAGTCTCAAGTCTCTTTCTTCTTCCATCTGTGTAATTTCCAGGTTTCTATCTTTGATGTCACTGATTCTTTCCTCCATGTGGTTGACTCTACTACCTAAGCTGGTTATTTCATTCTTAATTTCTTCTATTGAGTTCTTAATCTCCAGAAATTCTATTTGGTTCTTTTTAAAAATTTCAAATAAAACATGATAACTTGCAGTGTACTCTTCATCAAACTTATCTTACAGATTCAGAAAAGTCCTTCTTAATGTATTTGAAATATATCATAGGCTCCTTGACTGAAATGAAGTTTTCTTTGAAACATATCCTAGTCAGGTTAGGCTAGCATGACAAATTACTGTAGACTGGTGGCTTAAACAACAGAAATTAATTTTCTATGGTTTTTCTTTTTTTTCTTTCTTTTTTTTTTTTTTTTAGGCTGGAAGTCTAAGATCAGGATGCCAGCATGGTCAGGCTTTTGTTCAGAGCTCTCTGCCTCACTTATAAATGGTCATTTATTATGTCCTTACATGGCAAAAGTCTCCAAAAAAAATCTCATCTCCAAATATTCTTCCTTGATCATATTGTCGACCTATTCATTATTTAGTAGCATGTTAATTACTCTCCATGTGTTTGTGTGTTTTTCAGTTTTTTTTCTTGTAATTGATTTCTAGTTTCATACCACTGTTGAAGAGAAGGAGTTTGATAGGATTTCAATCTTGTTAAGTCTATTGGGACTTGTTTTGTGACCTAACATGTGACCTATCTTGGAAATATTCCATGTACACTTGAAAGAATGTATATTCTGCTGCTTTGGGGTAACATGCTCTAAAAATATCAAATAAGTCCACCTAGTCTAGTGTGTCATTTAAGGCTGCTGTTTCCTTGTTGATTTTCTGTCAGGGAGATTTATCCATTCGTGTCAGTTGGGTATTAAAGTCCCCTAATATGATTGTGTTACTGTCAATCTCTGCCTTTATGTTGGTGAATATTTGCTTTATATATTTAGGTACTCTTTTGTTGGGTGCACAGATGTTTATGTTATGTTCTCTTGTGGTGTTGATCCCTTTTTCATTGTGTAATGTCATCCTTTGTCTCTTATTATAGTCTTTGTTTTAAAGTCTGTTTTGTCCTATATAAGTATTGTTACCCCAGCTTTTTTCTCATTTCCATTTGCATGAAATATCTTTTTCCATCCCTTTACTTTCAGTCTACATTATTTCCCTGAAAATAAGACCTACCCCGAAAATAAGCCCCCATTAAGATTGTCTGCCAGACAGACACATTTAGTACATTATGACAATGTTCCAGAAGAACATGACATGACGGTATTTGAATAAATGTAAATTGTTGTACATGAAAAAATAAGACATCCCCTGAAAATGCACCCTAATGTGTCTTTTGGAGCAAAAATTAATATAAGACCTGGTCTTATTTTCGGGGATAGACGTATGTGTGTCTCTCAATTTGAGGTGGATTTCTTGTAGACAGCATGTGCATTATGCATGGGTCTTGTTTTCTTATCCATTCAGCCACCCTATGTCTTTCGACTGGAGCATTTAATCCATTTACATTTAAAATGATTATTGATAGGTACATCATTATTGCCATTTTATTATTCATATTTTGATCTTCTTTTGTGTGTTTGCATTCCCCCTTTTTCTACTTAAAGAAGTCCTTTTAACATTTCTTGTAATACTAGCTTGGTGATAGTGAATTCCTTTAGTTTTCTCTTGTCTGGGAAGCTCTATCATTCCTTCAATTTTCAATGATAGCCTTGCTGGGTAAAGTAGTCTGGGTGGTAGGCCATTGTTTTCATCACTTTCCTGTTACTCCTTTCTGGCCTGCAAAGTTTCTGTTGAAAAATCAGTTGATAGTGTTATGGGAGCCCCCCTGTAAGTAACTAGTTGTCTTTCCTTTGCTTCTTTTAAGGTTCTGTTTTTGTCTTTTACCTTTGCCACTTTAATTATAATGTGTCTTGGTGTGGGCCTGTTTGGATTCATCTTATTTGGGACTCTCTGCACTTTCTGGGCTTGTATGTTTATTTCCTTCAGTAGATGAGAGAAGTTTTCTGTCATTATTTCTTCAAACAGGTTCTCGATCTCTTGCTCCCTCTCTTCTCTTTCTGGTACTCCTGTGATGTGAGTGTTGTTATGCTTGATGTTGTCCCAGAGGTCCCAAAAGATTATCTTCATTTTTTAATTCTTTTTTCTTTTTTTCTTCTGATATGGTGTTTCCTACTATGTTATCTTCTTAATTGCTGATTTGATCCTCTGCTTCATCTAATCTGCTGTTGATTCCTTCTAGTGTAGTCTTCATCTCAGTTATTGTAGTCTTTATTTCTGACTGGTTCTTTTTTTGGTCTATGTTCTTCTTCATGCTTACTATCTCTTTGTTAAAGTTCTCACTAAGTTCCTTAAGCATTCTTATAACCAGTGTTTTAAACTCTGTCTCTGGTAGGTTTGTTGCCTCCATTTTATTTAGTTCTTTTTCTTGAGTTTTCTCCTGTTCTCTTATTTGGGACATGTTTATTTATATTGTAATACTGGCTGCCTCTCTAAGTATTAGGTAGACCTCCTATGTCTCTCAGTGTTTGCCAGGTGGTCTTATCTAGTAGGTATCCTGTGCAGTCCAGTGGCATAGTCCCTCTGATCACCTATGTGTGTGTTCTAGAAGTATCCCTTGTGCTGGTTGTGTGTATGCCTTTGTTGTAGTTGAGCCTTGATTTATTTTTGGTGCATCTGCAGGTAGGATTGTCTCTCAGGCTGACTGACAGTGAGGATTTGCTATGCCCACAATGTATGAGCTGCTGTGTTGGGGCTGAACTCTCAGAGGGGAATTCACCCCAGTGGGCTCTTGTACCTGTTGACACCACCCTTCTGCTGTGCCTCTTGTGGGGCTATTCAGGTAGTACTCTAATGTGGTCTGAAGCTGGCCTCTGGGTGTGTTGTTTCTGGTGTCTCTTGGGAAGGGCTCCCATGCAGGCCAATTCCAGCCTTGCCTGTGACCAGGCCAAGGCTATCTGGTAGGAACTCCAAAGTTATATATGTTTGATTACTACTTGTGCTGGACCTGGAGGCATGTGTGGGGCGATCTCACTGTGAACCAAGGTTGGTTGCCACCAGTATTAGGCCTGGGACAACTTAGCAAAGGCCCAGCTTACCCCTAGGCCTGTCACCACTTGCTGGCTGCCCATAAGTCTCAGCTGCTAAAAGAGTCTCTGTACTTTCATGGGCCAGGCTGGTTGACCTGGTGTCGAGGGTGCCTTTGATGATGCAGCACTAGCTGAGAGTGGCAGGGTACCAGGGAGTCATAGGGTGTGGTGGGTAGTTAATGCAGATTCAGTTCTTGTACCAGTGACCAATTTGCAAAATGTCCTGAGAACATCGTGTCCAGCTACCACTCACCTCAATCCTTCAGACCCTGGAGAGTCACCCAAGAGAGACTGCAGCATCAGTTGCTGCTGACTGTGCTCTACCAAAAGTTCCCCAGCCTGCCACGGGCCGTCCACTGCTGTAAAAGACTTCCTGTAACTTGGGTGGGCCTGGCCACCCAGGAACTGAGAGTGCCCCAGGTGATGTAGCACTACCTGGGCAGGCCAGGGACCCATGGCATCATCAAGGTGGTACGCATGTGTGGATTTTAGCAAACCAAAGTGGTCTCTGATTTGGCCCATTTTGAGGAGTGCTAACACAGGAAAGATTGTGCCCTCCTGTAGGCTATATGTGCAGTGGGATCCACAAAGGGACAATGGCGGCTGTCCATCCAGCCCTTGATCCAAAGCCACACAGCTCAATCTTTCCCCATATGTCTTTGGTTGGTGTCTCTTGATTTGCTGCCCTTCCACTGGAGCCCAGGTGGGTCTTTGCAAGCAAGTTAGAATGTGTGTGGGCTCTGTAAGAGGATGTCTGGGTTTCTAGCTGCCTTCTGTCTCACTGGGATGGACAGACAGATTCCTCACTGATTTTCACTGCGAGATGTTATGGGGATTTCTCTTCCTCGTATAGGGCCCCTGGGCTGGGGATCCTGGTGTGGTGCTAGGGATCCCTCCCTCTTTAGGGGGTACCTCTGCCACTGAGGTGTTTCGCCAAGTGCTCAACCACTACCTGTGGGTTTCAGGCAGTCCATTTTGCATTTTTGCCTGTCCTTGATGTGGCATCTTCTTTATATTCTTAGTTATAGGGGTTGTGTTCAGCAAGTCTTCAGATGATTCTTGAGTTTGATTATTCTATAATTTGGTTGTGATTTAAATGTGATCCTGGGAGGCAGCAGGCATAGTGTTTACCTACTTCACCATCTTGGAACTTCCCAGAACACTTCCCAAATGCACTCTTGATTTCCTATTTTCTATTGACTCAAGTATTAGACTATGCACACATTTTCAAATCCTTTTCTCTCAACCCAATGAGTTAATTCATATAAATTTTATTTCTGAAACACTACTTTCATTCAATTATTTATTCCTCCTCCATTGTTACTGTCACTGAATTTTCTGGTTTTACATCTCTTGCCTTGATTACTGCAGTAGATTCCTCATGGACTCTTTGAATCTAGTCTCTTCTCTTGACCAGTAATCCTCCATACTACGAACAGATTTGTCTTTCTAAAGGTGTATCAAAGCACTTTATTTTCTGAACTGATGCTTCATTGCCATTATGATAAAATTCAAATTTCACAGCATGATATTCATTGCTATGATTTGAAATCAATTATCAGTTGAGTGTTGAATTGCCTTTAATATAATTTTCCTCCTGCTGTCAAGATTCCATAATAATATACGAGTATTTTCTTTATACATTTTATCTCTTACTTTTCACTACAGGTACTCCTCACTTTATGCTTTAGTTATATTAGTTCTTTCCCAAACATGCACTGTACTTCTTTGCCTTTATGGCTTTGTAACAACTGTTCATTTTGATTAGAATTCTCATTCATTCCACTTTTCTGTGTCAAAAATTCTGTTTATCTTTCTGGAAAATTCAGATGACAATTCTGTTTTTGATTCTCCTAGTTGGACTCAGGTAATTCTTTCCTCTATATTCTTTTAATTGTTTTCCCCTTTTATATCAAATTAACTTAATAATTATTTAAATGGCTATTGATGTTTCTGCTATTATATTGATATAAACTTCATCAGGTCAGAGATAGGTTATTTAATCTGTCTCTGTCTGCCCCATTCCCATGTTTACCTCTATAATTCCTATTCATCTCCTAGATTTCAGTGTAACTGTCTTTTCTCACTTGAAATTCATCTCCGAGTCCAAAGAATATGTTGACCTTCCTAAATCATTTATAGTTACATGAACATCTCCTTGATATCATACTTTACACAATTAATTGTTTAAAGTCTTTATTGTCAGACTTTGCATTATCTACTTCATTGCAGTATTACCTGTAATCAACCTAATGTTTGGCACATAATAGGAATTCAATAATTATTTATTCAACAAATGAATAAAATTAACTCTGTTTTGTTCACTTTATAACTAGGACAGGATGAAGCCTCATGTATTTAATAAGATTTAGCATCCAATGAATGCATGTCATGTAATTAAATTGAACTGAACACTGTCAAGACATCATGTATAGATTAAGCACTCAATAAATATTTGTTGAATGAGTGAGGAAGTGAATGAATGAATACAAGTATAACTGAAAGAATACTAGGCAGAGAATTAGAAGGCCTTGGCATGGTTTTTCCATTATCACTTGGCATGACTTTGACAACTTACCCATTCACTCTTTATCTGAATAATAAATCCTATATTATCCATGAATAAAAAATGAAGTAAAACACAAATGTAAGGAGTTTTCATGATGCTACAATTCCTAGGTTGAAGGGAATAGATCTGGAAAATAGCATCATAGACTGCTCAGTTCTTTTCTAAAGGTAGGGAGAATTTTTTTTCTCTCTCTCTCTCTGTCTCTCTGTTGAAGAAAAAGATTGGATTTAGAGGGTTGGAATTTCTTCCAAAAAGTGCAAATTACACACAAAATCTAACAGCTTTTTCTTTCACAAATATGGGGTCCTAGATTCCTTCAACACAAGTATCCTCATCCCTCAATATTGATGATTGTAAACTAAAGCTTTAAATAGAGATTTTCACCTCATACCAGAGCTGTGACAATGCTCTGGGTCTTCCTTAACTCAAGAGTCCACATATTTTTTTAACCTAAGAGTTCATATATCTTAGATATAGTCTATATATTAAAGTCCATGAACTCCTAAGATTTCAAGGTTTTAGAAATTTCCTGAAATTTTAGGAAAAGTGCTGTGTGCATTTGTATTTTTCTGGGGGGAAAAACACACAGTTTTAAAAACACAGGGTTTTAAATGTATTAAAAAGCTGAAAAATTACTGATATATAATATAATGAGGAAATGTCCAAGAACTTGAAGAAAAAGAAACATTGAAGGGTAAGCTTCACAGTAGTAACAAAGGTAAAATCAGAGGATTTTTCAGAGACATAGGAGAGGTAAGAAAACTCAGTCCTGTATTAACACCATGTTGACTCTTAATTTTCACCTTCTTCTTTTTTTAAAATTAAATTAAAGTTTTAAAATATTAGTTTCAGGTGTACAAAACAACATGATTAGACATTTACACCCCCCATAAAGTGATAACCCCCCCAAGCCTAGTACCCCTCTGACATCATATATGGCTGTTATAATACCATTGACTATATTCCCTATGCTCTACTTTACATCCTGTGAATATATATACTTGCAGATGGATATAGATATAGATATAGGTATGAATTCTCTCTTATTCAGGGGATGGTCAGTCTTATTTTTCTATTCAGGGTTCTATTCAGGCCTTCAGCTGATTGGATGAGGCCCACACACATTAGGGAAGGCAATCTGCTTTATTCAGTCTACAGATTTAAATGTTAATCTCATTAAAAAATATCTTCACAGAAACACCCAGAGTAACGTTTCACCAAATGACAATGCACCTTGTGAGCCAATGACGTTGACACATAAAATTAACCACCAAATACGCACACTCCAATCCAAGACCCTCTTTAACATCCCCAATGCTTTCTGTTAGCTTTATTGTTGGTTTCTTATATCTATGCTTCTATCTCTCTTCTTTAATATCTGCAGAATTGACTTTGGCGGAGAAATCCAGTAGCCCATACTAATTTTCCGTCTGGTCAAGAACCGCCTAGTCACAGTTTCCAGATTATTTATATCAATACCAATACTTTTTTCCAATACCAATACTTTCAGAGAAAATTATTCTCTTTCAAAACTAACTTTTACTGTGTCCATCTCTTCCCAGTCTCCATTATATTATCTATTACACCAACCCATTAAGGAGCTGTACCTTGTGTGTGTATATATGTAAGCATGTATTTATTTCTATTCTATCTGGACTAATAAGAATATTCTTCATATAGGTATACCATAAATGCTTATTGAGTGAACAGATAACTGAGTGAATAAAGAATGGATGAATGAAATGATCACTGAGAACTAATATTTAATGCAGAAATCATGAAACATTATGCAAAAGAGAAAAATGCATCTTATTAATGGTGGTAGAAATCCATCGAGTTGAGCTGTGAAGCATTATACAATACTTTCTAGTGTGAAAATATAAGATTAAACAATGGAAATTGCTGATTCTTGTGATCACTTTTTACGTCTCATTATAGTCTCAAGTCATTCTCATTTATTTTATTTCAATTGTGTGTGTGTATGTGTGTGTGTGTGTGTGTGTGTGTTTCAGTTCAGTTTTTTAACATGCTTCAACTAGATTTGGCTTGTGTCTGTATACTGGATACTAGGAAAGACTCTCAGGGAATTATTCCATGGCTTGTTAACTCCCTCGATGATTCAAAGATTCATTGTCACCTTAATTGAACAGCCATTCTTCTTTTTACTTTTTCTTTCTTCTCCCGCTTCCTATGCTCTCCTACTTGTTTTTTCTTTTAGTAGGAAAGAGTGGGAGTTCTAAATTGTTTCTGGAGCATTCAGTTTTCTTTGGGGAATTAGTGTTCTTGACTTCTAAGAACTCTTAGAGTAAAATGATTTGACAGAATGTAAATTTAACCCTACTTTGATAGCTTCCACTGTGTGGTTTTCTCATACGCAGAGATCACGTTTGGTATTAGTTTGATATAGGAAACAATTTTCTTATGAAACTGAAGGAACATAAGCTATGAAAGTTAGAGGATAAATCACATTATTGGTTAGCTTGACCTGACAGGTTTGTATAACTCTTTTATTATTTATTTTAAAATTTACCCAAAATCCTCTTTTAAATATATCTTTCAAAAGATATCTATCTCTTTACCAATAAGTACATTAGAAAAAATCCACTCCTATTTATTGAGTCCCTTCTAAACGCTAATGTGCCAGGCACTATTCTAGGATCTGGGGATACATCTAACATCATAACTTTTCACAACACAATCTTGTTATTCATTCTTAATTAACTTTATTCTGGTTTTATTTCTGTATCCCAATTAAATGTACAAATAAAGAGTAATGAGAGACAAGAACATACAAATGAATCCATGTTGATATAGCAAAGAAAAAGTCATAAATTATTGTGCATAATTTCCCCAGACTTTTGTTTACAGCTTATAGGTGACACGTTTGCATTACTACTAAGCATTATGTTTTTCGTAACTCCAGGGAAATGTGTCTTAAATAAACTTACACCCCAAATTTTATATTCTAAATTCAGTTTTCTCCAATTCATAGCTAAAACATATATCATTTAAATCAAATTATTATTATGAATTTTGATTTGTTTGTGTTAAAGTACTTCTGTCAATCATTTTTCTTCAATAATTCTCTTCTTCAATAGAAGAGAATTTTCATCCATTCAACATTCAGCAAATTTATTAATCTTTGCTTCATGCTGACTGCTAGAGGTAGAGTAATAAATAGACAAGGCATATAATCAAATCAGAGCTATAATTCTTAAAGTTATGAAAACAATTGTAACCTTAGACCTCAAAGATCAATAAGAAACAAACCACTCAGGCTCAAGTGTGGAAAATTAAAAATTGTACATGATTGTGTTTATTATCTTCTCATAAAATATAGAATCAAATGCTGTATTGCACTTAGGGGCATTGTTACTTCAGATACTATTCTTGGATAGTCTTGAGTTTTTAATAGCTCTTGAGTCATAACATCCATGTAGAAAAATACACAACATAGAACCTATGTGATATCCTTGGAAGAAGTTACTTTCTCCCTGATGCAATAATATATATGTATATAACTGTCACACATATAATTGCTTTTGAAAATTGACTTCACGATTTCTTGGCCCCACTAAAATTATTAGAGCTTCGAACTAGTAATACTGCAAAGATCAATAGGGTGGAAATTCATCCTCTTCCAACAAGGAGTTCTTTTTACTAAAACTAGTACTTGTTTTTCTAGAGATTTGCGCTAAAGAAATAATGACAAGTAAGGCTAAATCAATCACTAAATGTTTACCCAGTGCTTATAATGTGAAAAGCGCTCTGATAGATACTGTGAGTGATAAAATGGGCACTAAGGCAGGCACTGTTCTCAAGCATTTCATAATCTAGTTAGGCAAGCTATGACATGTGATGTGTGTCACATTCAGAGAAAACTTCCAGAAAGACTTGATCATGGAAATCAAGTACGTTTTCCTTAAAAGATAGGTACTCTTCACACTCTAAGTCCATCAAGAGAAGGAAATATGCTGTATGTGTCTGTCTCCATATTGCATAGAATAGTGCTTTGCAGTCAATAGGAACTAAACAGATATTTTCTAATTGCACCCACATAGGTAAATAGGGGAAAAAAAGGCATGCCAGGAAAAATGTGAACAAATAATTATAATAATAATTATAATAATTTTTATTGCAGATAACATTTATTAGGTAAAGCTCTAGCTGTTCAAATGTATTGACTCATTTAATTTTCACAACACCTCTGTGGAAGTAATTGCTATCATTATGCTTATGTTGTACTGAAGAGGAAACTGAGGCATAACATTTAAATAACTTGTCCAAGGTCATGCAGCTAGTTAGTGGTTGAGCCAGGACATAATTCCAGAAGTCTGGGTTTAGCACCTATGCTCTTAACCACCACACAAAACTGTCTCTCAAAGCACTGAGGGTAATATGAATGATACTATAACATGATCACTGCCTTCAAAGAGCTTAAAATCTAACTTGGGAAATTGTTAAGTTTGGGCCATCTGCATAGCTAAATAGTAATAAATACATTAAAATTAAAGCTGTTGTAACTAATCTTGAAATGAGGAGCAACAGCATAAATGAATCAATTAGAGAAAGGGGTGGTTACTGAAACCGGGAGTATTCTGGGAAGACTTCCTGGAGGAAGAGGAACTTAGATTAGTCCTGGGGAAATGAGTAAGATTAGATAGTTAGGAAGAAAGGTGTGGGGCGTATTCCAGAGAGAGGACGTGTTCTGATTCAAAATAGAGTGACTCTAAGCAACAAAAGGCTACGCCCTGGGAAAAAACTATAGACCAGATTGTCTGGAATGGAGATCTGTGTTTGAGAGTGGTGGATAATGGTCAGAAAAGTCTGTTTGAAATATGTCGTAGAGGAGGCTGAAACTTTGTCTTTTCTCGATCCTTCAGATCTAATGACACTTGACTCTTTGACAAAACAAAAAGACCCTGTGCCCAGAGTTGAGTGGCTTCCAGAAATTCTACCCTAATACTCGGCCGTCTTATCATCTCCATGTTACAAGTTGGCTTTCAAGTTCTTGATACCTTAGAGACCTCTGGCTTCTCAGCCTGAGGAAAATAGCTTCCTCCTCCTCCAGCCCATTGTGAAAGGCACGCCACTGCCTCCTCTCTCTGTCCAGCACACTTAACATGATCACTTCTAAAAGTTTAGCCATTTTCGAAAGAGCAGGAAAACACCCTTCCAACATAGGCAAACATGTTTTGAGGCGAGGGATCAAGTCTGTTAGAATAAACGAAAATTAACCTCTCATAGATGTCTTTATCCCTGAGTTTTATTGAAAGCTACCTTGTTTGTGGTTTGTCACGTAAAAGGGAAAAGAAATCTAGATGAAATGTTTAAAAATATTCCTGAGCATCTTTCCTGTGGGACCTGAGTTGTCCTCATAGGGTTCACATTGTTGTACAACTCTTTGGCATGCCTGACTTTTGTGGTACAGGACTTTTTTTTTTTTTTTTTTTTTTTTTAAGAAAAGCTTTTGCCTGCTCTTGGAAGACAGTATTATGCTAAATATAGTGCAATGCTCCACAGCTTATAAAATGAACTATGTGGCACAAACCTGGAGATGTCCTCAAAAGAAATATGGCAAGGAAAGTGCATTGCCTGCTTTAGTCGTACCTGCCATTTCCCTTACGGAATTTTACTGAAGTGGCTGGACATCTGCATTCCACATCCTAGCCGGCATTAATGTGATTTTTCTATAAAAGGAAAGGAGAACAAAAGGAAAAGCAAAATGTGCTCCACAATGGAAAACGTGATCCTCGGCCACTGGGATAAAATTACATTGACAGTGGGGGAGTTACTTTCCTCCTTCGAAGAACAATGTTTGATGTTTGAACTATACTCTCTGGTGATGGAGCTCATAACTTGGGAGATAAATCAGGTTCAAATTTAGAAAAGAGTTTTCAGAAGTTGCTTAGCAGGATAGTTTTAGGGGTTAACATATGAATAGAGGTTGCATTATGCCTTGTCTGTCTGTCCTGTGTTTGTTGGACAGAGATAATACGGTCTATTCCCCATGGAAGCCCATACAAAGAAATGAAAATTCTATCACAGTTATTCATTATAAATACTGTGACATTTTAATACGTAGAAAATGTTTAAATCTTGTCTAGTTTCTGTTTCTTTTCCTTCTTTAGGTTGATTTCTACATGTCTTTCTATTTATCTCTTTTGTGCATCGCACATATTTTTCTACGAACTTGATTTTGCAGGTGAAAGGCCAGAACTAACTGTTTGCATGCCTTATCTCTGCCCTGGAGAGTGGGAACTCACAAATGAGCCAGATGCACCTACTGTACATAAAACAGCAACATCACTTTGATCTCTCCCTTAATGTGCTAGGTTTAGATTACTTTGTGAGCAGAAAGGGTGAAAGGTGGCAGGATACTATTTTAACTAACTACTGGGGGCAGTATTTATTCATGGTGCACATTTTTAATGGGAAAGATGGAACATGAAAGCCTGTCAAATGCACGGCTCAAAGAGTTTGACAACACAGAATATTTTTATAGATGAAAGGTGAGGAATCTCCAACTTCTCAGTGTAGCATAAATTGTATGGAAGAAGTGAGACACGTAAAAAAGCCACAGAGAAAACTACATTCCATGATGATTGCGGGAAACCCTGCCATAACACCTGAGAACTATTTCAGTTGCATTTGCCAGATACAAAGCGGGACGTGGTGAACATTAAAAATATTCACTTTGAGAAAGATCCCATTGGATTTATAATTAAGGTAACATTATTTTTGTTAAGAACTAGGGATTTCAGGAAGTGTCTATTCCAACACGGTAGGTAACAAGGAGGAAACCCAGAAAGAAATATACAAAGATAATATTGTCCACAATTGGAAGGGTGACTTTGTCTTGCCCCTCCAGACTCTCACTCCTGTTGTGTTTAATTCAGAAATAGCTTGAAAATTCTGCTTCTACCTTTGATGAGACCCTCATCTTTCGTTTCTTGTGTCACTGCAGTCTTGCCTTAATACAGTGGTTCTCAATCTTTCTTTCTATCCCCAAACACTGGTGGTACTTGATGTACTCCTGTCAGTTACAGTGGCTCCCTATGACAGTGTTTTTCAAACTGGAGGGATAGAAGGTACAGGAGGTGAAGTAACTTGTGTATTTTAAAGAAAACGCCAAGACAATTTTGATATGCCTATTATTTTCTAACTCATGCCTTGGCATCAATAATGTTACATTATTTAGCCCTTTGTAATCTGGCTATAATCCATTTCATTAATTATGTACATCAGCAATTACGAACCCCACTTATACTTTCTGAATCTCACCTTTTTATATATTACTCCATCTATCTGAAATATCAAACTCCACCTACCCTATTTTCTCTCTCCCCAGCACATTTCTATCTCATTTAAAATTCCAAGCCCAAAATTGATTCTTAAGTGAAGCCTTTCCCATCAGCCCCCCTTCAAAGATTTAATTGTTCTCATCTTAGATATTTACACAGCAGCAACATGATAATGACTATGAAAATGAATTTGTGGTGTGATATTCTAATTGGTCTGTTTAAATAGCTGTCTTCCCAACTCCACCACCAGGCTGTGGGCTAGGATGTTTATTCAGCTTTTTAAGTCCCAGCTTCAAATACAGTGGCAACCGTATACTAAGTGATGAATACAAGGTTGTATATGTATGTACTTTTCATTTTTTATTGAGAAATTATGTATTTACATATATACACGTATATACAAAATTTCATGTATATATATGTACAGTAGTAGCTCGGTTTTCGAACATCTCCATTGACGAACGTTGTGTTTTATGAACGCTGTAAACCTGGAAGTAAATGCTTCGGTTTTCAAACACAACTCAGAAGTCAAACATGTCACACAGCTTCCTCTGAGTGCGGGATCCTGAGGCCTAACTGTCAGCTGTTTCGAATGTTTCAGAACTCGTGGATATGTTCGAAAACCGAGGTACCACTGTCTATACATATAAATCTTAAGAGTAGAGCTCAATAATTCTTACATTTGTATACCTCCATGTAACTGCTACTCAGATAAAAGTATAGAACAATTCCAATTTCCCAGGTTTCCTAGCCAACACCTTCTCCCCACCACCAGAGGTAACTTCTATTCTAACTTTTATGTAATAAGTTCACTGAGCTGGTCTTGAACTACATATGAACTCTATAAATGGAATCAGGCAGTATTTACTTTTTTGCATTGTGTCTGACTTCTTTCATTCAGCATATGATGTTTTTGAGATTCATCCATGAATTACGTGTTTACTCTCTTGTATTGTAGTGTAGAATTCCATTGCATAAATATGTCATGGCTTATCCATCCGTTTTCTTCTTCATGAGCATGTGGACTATTTATAGTTTTTAACTCTGATGAATAAAATTACTATTAATATCTGTGGACCTACATACTACTTTTCTGGAGTATGTACTTGAGCATTTGATTGGTGGGCCATAGGATAGATACAGGATTAGCTTTTCAACATATTTTTATTGCCAAACAAATGGCTGGGTCAATTTGTATGCTCAAAAATTAAATATTTGAGCCTCAGTTGTTCCATATCCTTACCAACAATTAATATTGTCAGTCATTGATTTTGGACATTCTGGTGGTTTTATAGCAGTGTCTCCTTGTAGATTGAATTAGATTTCCTTAATGAGTAATAATGTTGAACAAATTTTTATGTACTTATTGACCATTTGGATATAATCTTTTGTAAATTGTATCTTCCATTTTATTTGCATATTTTTGTTGGTCTTATTCCTATCAATTTTTTGGAGCTCTCTATATATTTGGACACAATTCCTTTGTCAAATGTATTGTAAATATGTTTTCAGAGATTTGGTTTGACTTTCTTTTGACAGACAAAAGTTCCTAATTGAGTCCAAATTATCATTTTTACTTTTATTTATTAGTTCTTTTTATATCCTTTCAAAAGAACATCTTTTCTTAATCTAAGTTCATGAAGATATTTTTCTGTATTTAAAAATTTGATTAACTTTCAAATTTATGTCTATTATCCACCTCAAATTTATTTTTCTGTATGGTATGTAGTGGAACTGTTCAAGCTTTGTTTATATCCCAAAAACACATACAGTTTCTCCAGAGCCATTTATTGAAAAGACCATGTTTGATCTTGAGATTATAATGCTAAACAAAATAAGTCAGATAGGAAAAGTAGAGAACCATATGATTTCACTGATATTTGGTATATAAATCTGAAAACAACAAAAGAACAAGACAAGCAAATGAAGAAACAAAAAGTCATAGACACAGACAATAGTTTAGTGGTTACCAGAGGGTAAGGGGGGAAGGGGTGGTAGATGAGGGTAAAGGGGATCCAATATATGGTGATGGAAAGAGAACTGACTCTGGGTGGTGAACACACAATGTGATATATAGATAATGTATTACAGAATTGTACACCTGAAATCTATGTAACTTTACCAACAATTGTCACCCCAATAAACTTTAATTAAAACAAAAAAGAAAAGAAAAGACCATCTTTATTCCCACTAGCTTATATAGGAAACATTGTCATAAATTGGGTAATCATGTATATGTAGGTTTACTTTTGGAATGTCTATTATATACCATTGGTAGATTTATCTTACTGTATCTTGAAATCTGGTAGATTCAGTTCTCTAACTTTGAACTTTATATCTTTAATGTTCTAGGTCCCTAATTTTTCATACACATTTTAGAATCAGCTTGTCGATTCCCACCCACAGTTCAAAAATTCTGTTCTAAGTTTAATTGGAATAATATTGAACTAATAGATTTTAATTTATATAAAAACACTTTAAAAGACTACTTAATACTACTTAGATTTATAATAAAACGACTTAGATTTTCTATTCCTATGTCGGTTTTGGTAACTTGTGTTTTTCAAGGATTTTTTTCATTTCACTGACTTTTTTAAATTTAGTGAATGTAAGTTTCTTTAAAATTCACTTTGTTACCTTTTTAATGTATTTACAATATATAGTTATGTTCCCTTTTTCACTTTGGATAGTGGTAATTTGTATTTTTTAATCTCTGTCCTTTTTTGGGGGTGTCAATCTTACTAGCAATTTATGAATTTCATTTATCTTTTCGAAGTACCAGCTTTTGGTTTTGTTGATTTTGCTCCTACTTTAATTATTTTTCTTCCTTCTGCTTTCTTTGAATTTAGTATGCTATTCTTTTTCTTACTTTTTGAAGTAGAAGCTTAAATTATTGATTTTTGACCATTCTTCCTTTCTAATACATGCATATAAAACTATGAAATTCTTGCTAAGCCTGCTTTAGCTGAATCCCATAAATTTTGACATGTTGTATTTTTATTATCATTTAGCTCAAAGTATTTTGTAATTTCCTTGTGATTTATTCTCTGAATCAAGGCTTATTTAGAAATGTGTTGCTTAATTTCTAAATATTTATAGATTTTTCTAGTAATCTGTTATTCAGTTCTAATTTAATACTTCAATGATCAGAATATGATGTAAATCCTTAGGAATTTGTCAAGGCTTATTTTAAGAACAGAATATGGTGCATTTTGGTAAATGTGTTATGTACACTAGAGAAGAATATACATTTTACTGTTGTTGCATGTAATGTTCTATATATGTTAATTAGATAAATTTGGTTTGTCCATTCTTCAGATCTTCTTATTCTTATTGATTTCCTTTTTGATGTTTCGGCAATTAACTTTTTTTTCCTTTTAAGTATATTTTATTTTTTAGAGCAATTTTAGGTTCAGAGCAAAATTGGGTAGAAATTACAGAGCTCTCTTGTACTCTCTTCCCCCACACATACCCATCCTCCCCCACTATCAACATCCCACATCAGAGTGTTATATTTGTTACAATTGAAGAACCTACATTTACACATCATTCAGATTCAAAGTCCATAGCTTACTTTAAGGTTCACTTAGTGTTGTATATTCTATGGGTTTGGACAATTGTATAATGACATATGTCTACTATTATAGTGTCATACAGAATGGTTTCATTGCCCTAAAATCTGCTGCACCCTTTCCAAAATGTTACATAGTTAGAGCCATATAGTATGCATTCTTTTCAGGATGACTTCTTTCATTTAGTAATATGAAATATTTAAAGTTCCTCCACGTCTTTTCATGGCTTGATAGCTCATTTATTTTCAGTGCTAAATAATATTTCATTGTTTAGATGTCACAGTTTATTATCCATTCACCTACTGAAGGACATCTTGATTGCTTCCAAATTCTGGCAAATATAAATGAAGCTGTTATAAACATCCAAGTGCAAGTTTTTGTGTGGACATGTTTTCAACTCTTGGGTAAATACCAAGAAGTATGATTGCTGGGTTGTAGGGTAAAAGTATGTTTAGTTTCGTAAAAAAAATGCCAAACTGTTTTCCAAAAAGGCTTCTTGCATTCCCACCAGCAATGAATGAGAGTTTCCACATCCTCACCAGAATTTGGTGTCAGTGTTTTGCATTTTGGCCATTCTAACAGGTATGTAGTGGTATCTCATTGTTGTTTTAATTTGCATTTCACTGATGACATGTGATGTGGAGCATTATTTCATATAGTTATTTGCCATCTATATAACTTTTTTGATAAGGTGTCTTTTAAGGCCTTTAGCCCATTTTAAAAATTGGTTGTTCATTTCTTGTTGTTGAGTTTTAAGAGTTCTTTGTATATTTTAGATAATAGTTCTTTATCAGATGTGTCTTTTGCAAATGTTTTCTCCTGGTCTGCGGTTTGTCTTTTCATTCTCTTGACATTGTCTTTCACAGAGCAGAGTTTTGAATGTTAATGAAGTCAATCTTATATATTATTTCTTTCATGATTATGGCTTCGGTGTTGTATCTAAAAAGTCATCATCATATCCAGCGTCATCTAGATTTTCTCCTATGTTACATTCAAGGAGTTCATACTTTTGCATTTTACATTTAAGTCTATGATCCATTTTGAGTTAATTTTGTGAAGGGTGTAAGGTCTGTGTCTACATTTTTTTTTTTTTTTTTTTTTTTTGCATGTAGTGTCCAGTTGTTCTAGCACCATGTGATGGAAAGTCTGCCTTTTCTTTATTGAATTGCCTTTTCTCCTTTGTTAAAGATCAGTTGACTGTATTTATGTGATCTACTTCTGGACTATTTTGTTCCATTGATCTATTTGTCTGTTCTTTTATCAATACCACACTTTCTTGATTACTGTAGCTTTGTAGTAAGTCTTAAAGTCAGGTGGTGTCAGTCCTTCAATTTCGTTCTGCTACTTCAATATTGTGTTGGCTGTACTGGGCCTACCTTATGGGTTGTCTGCTTGTCCTATCAGTTATTGAGAGAACTGGGTTGAAATCTTATAGTGTTTCATATACATTAGTTAAGTCTTTGATCTGTTATATTTTTCAAATCTTTTATATCCTTACTAAATTTTTATCTGCTTATACTCTCAGTCACTGAGAAAGGTGTGTTGAAATGTCCAATTGTAATTGGTATACCTATGTATTCTTTTAGTTCTGTTAACTCTTGCTTTGTATATTTTGAAGTTATATTATTAGTTCCATACAAGTTTAGGCTTATATATCTTCTTATTAAATGAGCCTTTATCACTATGAATGTTTCTCTGTGTCTTGGAATACTTTTTGCCCTCAATGTATTTTGTCTAATATTAATATAGTAATGCATGTTTCTTATGCTGTGGTTTTATGGAATACCTTTTCTTCCATCTTTTACTTTTAATTTACTTTTACTTTTGTATTTAAAGTGTATTTTTTGGTAAACAGCATACAATTAGATATTTAAAAATCCAGTATGATAATTCTTGTGTTTTAATAGGAATATGTATTTTATTTACATGTAATATAGTTATGACATAGTTAGTTTTAAGTCTACCATCTTATTTTTTGTTTTTGTTGTTCCATCTACAAGGTCAGACAATTAAGTTTGCGAACTCATCCTAGAAAAAGTGGTACATACCTCATTGCTGAATATCATTATGGTCACCTTTGAAGTACTCCCCTTGGGAAGCTATGCACCAATGCCAGTGCCTAGTCTATACTTCAAAGCAATTTTGGAACTCTTTTTCTGGAATGGCCATCAGAGCTGTCGTCGTATTACCCTTGATATCCTGAATGTCACGAAAATGTCTTCCTTTCAGTATTTCCTTTATCTTTGGGTAAAGAAAGAAGTCATTGGAGACCAGATTAGGTGAGTAGAGAGGGTGTTCCAATACAGTTATTTGTTTACTGTCTCAAAACTCCCTCACAGACAGTGCTGTGTGAGCTGCTGTATTGTCATGATGCAAGAGCCATGTGTTGTTGGTGAAAAGTTCACGTCATCTAACTTTTTCACGCAGCCTTTTCAGCACTTCCAAATAGTAAACTTGGTTAACTGTTTGTCCAGTTGGTACAAATTCATAATGAATAACCCCTCTGATATAAAAAATATCAAAAAAGGTTAGTAACATCATTACAACAAGTTCGCAAACTTAATTGTCAGACCTCATAGTCTTTGTTCCTTAATCTTTTTTCCCCTGCTTTCTTTTGTATTGATTAAATATATTTGTTTTTCCTCTATTAGATTTTCCTTCCTTCCTTCCTTCCTTCCTTCCTTCCTTCCTTCCTTCCTTCCTTCCTTCCTTCCTTCCTTCCTTCCTTTCTTCCTTCCTTCCTTTCTTTTTTTTGTTATCACTTTTGGTATCATTGTTTTGTGGTTACCCTAGATGTTGATTTTTAAAATTTATTACAGTGCACCTTAAATTAGTATTTTTAAAGTGTCCTAAACAATGCAAGCTGTTCCTGCCAGTCATACTCCATTTAACACTCTCTCATCTTTTTTCCCCCAATTTTGTCATGCCTTCAATTCCTGTGTTAAACCAAAAAAACACAAAATATTATGATTGTTGCTCTAAATAGTCAATAGTCTTTTACATTTATCCACACATTTAGTCATTCCAGGGCTGTTTATTTCTCTTCACCTCTCTTCCTCTATCTTGGATTATTTTTCTTAAACCTGAAGTTTTTCCTTTAATATTTTTTATAATGTTGGCCTACTGGTGACACATTCTCTCAACTTGTTTCCCATTTGTCTGAGCATATTATTTTACGGTCTAATTTGAAGGGTAATTTCACTGGATATAACACTCTAGCTTAGTAGGTTTTTTTCTTTAGTACCGTAAAGATGTTGTTTGTCTTCTATAGTGTGTCACACATTGAGGCAAGGTTAAAGAATATGTGAGATTTATTGGGGGATAGGAAGAGAGGATTACTCCTGTGAAAAATATAAAGGGAGAAAACAAGACTGATTGTCAGATCTTGTTGAACTGATATCTGTGAGGGGAAAGTGGGAAATAGACTTGGGCAGGAAGAACCACATACCATGATACAAATCTGACGAAGCTTTGGTTAACTCTTTGGGGAACTCTGAATCAAATAGTATCCATTTGAGGAGTCCCACATTAATTAGAAATGGCCAAGCAATAGTACAAGGTGGAGGCTGCCAGCTAACTAAACTCAATACAACTGAATGGCAAGTTCTCCTTGAAGGGAGATCTGAAGGGAATAACTCTATGACTATTATGATCCACTTCTTGCATTACATGGATCCACTCTTTAATACACATCTATGGAGTAGATGTGTGGACCTTTCTTCCAGGGTGGAAAAAAAGAGACAGGTTAGTGGGACAAACTATAGCCGCCATAACTATAATTGTTCCTGGGGCTTGGGATCACAGCTGGTATTCAGTCTTTCTCTTCCAATATAATCGAAATCCCCCTTATCCTTAGTATTATTTCTGCTGTTTTCTATGACTAATAGAGTGACCTAGAGGTGTCTGAATCCCTTGTAATAATATTCTTCTCAGAATAAGGTTGATTCATTTGTTAATTCACATGTAGTATCAGGCAAAGAAGTACTGAAAGACATCCAAATAAATGTTTTTCTCCGGCCCCATTTTTTAAAAATAGTCTTGACTGACCTTACTGACAAGGATCATTTGCTCCTGACAAGACAATGATTTTTTTTGGCCAGCTGTTCCCTGGATTTAACAATTTCAAAGGGCCCAGGTGACAATCATAGGATGTCGGTCAATTGCTATGTCTCCTGACAAGAATATGCGCTTTTGAGAACTAGGGCCTCAGATCCTACAGAACCCAGAGTTGTGTTGGTGGAAAGCCCAAAGTTCTCCACTGGATCATTGGGAGTGATAGTAGGTAGGTCTACTTCTGCCTGCACCTCTGGTTCATGTATGCATGCATGTTTTCTTTCAGGGATGCAGTGTTATATAGGTCTCTCATTCATGTGTATACTGCATCCTGAGAGACAGTACCCCATCCTCACAGAATATTGCTTCTGAGCTGGTGCTTCAGCATTGTCTCCAGCAGGTCACTCCAAAGTCCAAGGCTGGCTAATTCTGGGTGACATATCATATGATATGATCAGTGAATCCCACGATTTAGTGGACCAGTGGATTCTACATCTTCTTCACTCTGTGCTATTTTGTGTAGAATTCTATGCTTATTGTATTAGTCAGGTGTTCCAGAGAAACAATTTATTTATTTTCATAGAGAGGCCCACATGTACGAGTATATTTCATAAATATAAGGAATTGGCTCACATGATTGTGGGCGCTAGCAAGTCTAAAATTTGCAGGGGAGGTCAGGAGGCTAGAGACTCAGAGAAGAATTGATGGTACAGTCCTGACTCCAAAGGCTCTCTGGAGAAAGAATTCCTTCCTTATGGGGCCTCAGTATTTTCTCTTGAGGCCTTCAACTAACTGGATGAGTCCCACCAACATATGGAGGCTACTCTGCTTTACTCAAAATCTATTGATTTCAATATTAATCACATCTGAAAAATACCTTTACAGCAGCATTCAGGCTGGTGTTTGACCAAAAACTGAGTACCATAGCTTAGGCAAGTTGATACATAATATTAATCATCACAGCTGTGAATTAGACATTCTATAAGCTTCCAGATAACGGTTCTGACTGAAGCTCTGCAGGTAGAATTCAAACTCATATTCAGTAAAAATGTCACTTGCCTTCCTAAGATAGGAGGAACCAAAAGTAATCAAAAAGTGATGGTATCTCCCTCAGAAATAGTGCAAGCTATTTACCACTGCCCATTAATTCATTGTGTTCTTAACTCAGAGCACTTTTGCTTTATCAAAATATGTATAGACATAGGCAGCACTAAAAGTTCCAATGACTGGGAAGATTTTGCTTTATGAATGTCTTTCAAGGCCACTTCCAAGTGTAACTAACTATAATGCAGGTATCATCATTTTCAGCTTATACCCATGTAGCAAGCCAATCCATCCATTAACCAAGTCAATTCATCCATTAAGTTTTTCTTCCTCCTTCAGGTAGTTATTATATAGAATCTTTCACATGGTCGTAGGTGTAAACAGAAGGAGAGATGTTGATGTAATGATGGTAAGTGACATGTGGTTCTGGGAAACCTGTTCACACAGCTTACTTATACCTTCTGGTCCTGCTTAGGATAGACAATCCAATATATGATGGATTGCTGCTGGGGTGACCTAATTAGATGACTTGATGGGCCCAACAGACTTGAGTTTGTGGGCAGTTTCAGACAGACTCATAGTTAAACAATGAGTCCAGTAGTGTACCTGAAGCTGTTTTTCTAAGGGAATATAGTGTTTTTCTTTTTTTTTTTTTTTTTTTGTTTTGTTTTTGCCACAGATGGCATAGCCCTCTCTAGTGGCTTGAATTGTGCTTTTCCCACTTAAAACTGTCATGAACTCCATACTGCATATTTTTACACTGCTGAAATCTCCACAGTCTGTTATGTTTTATGTCCCAAACATGGTAGCCTGGATTTGCTGTCGACCCTTTTCTGCTTCAGGCCCCATTCAAGACTATCAGCTCACTATGTCACTTACTACCATGTTTCCTCGAAAATAAGACCTAGCCGAATGATCAACACTAATGCATCTTTTGAAGCAAAAATTAATATAAGACCCAATCTATTATATTATATTTATTATATTATATTATATTATATTATATTATATTATATTATATTATATTATATTATATTATATTATATTATATCCGGTCTTATTTTATTATAAGACCGGGTCTTATATTAATTTTTGCTCCAAAAGACACATTAAAGCAGATTGTCCAGCTCGGTCTTATTTTCGGGGAAAACACAGTACATGGTCCAGAAAAGTATTCTCAGGTGTGGAACGTGTATTGCCTCCAAAACCCAAAGAGGCCTACTAAGTGTTGTAGTTCCTTTTTTGTGGCAGGGAATATAAGATACAGCAAATGTCTTTGTGAGGTTGCCCTAGGATATTTCTTATGATTGGGCACGAGAAACTTTGATAAGTGGTCAGGTCACTGAATCTCCATAGAATTTCTCCTCCACATGCTGGAGCTCATGTAGTCTACAAAATCCTCCAGCATGCTGGCGCTCTCTTGTTTGATCTTGCCTTATAAGAATGATGTTGTTGATGTATAGATCAGTGTGATGTTCTGTGTGAAATCCAGAGCTCTTTGGATTTATGAGAAAGGGTAGAAGAGTTAGCAAAGCCCTTGAGTAAAACTGAACGTATATGTATTGTTGTCCAGTTGATATCCATGAAAAGTATTTGGTCCTTTTTCTTGATTGGGATAGAAAAAAACTCTTTCACTAAACCAATACTCCCATACCGTATGTCTGAAGTCATATGAGTCTGTTCTAACAAAGATGAATTGAGAAGACGGCAGCTATGATTGAAGATATTATTTGTTTAAGTTTGTGGTCGCCTGAAGTTATTCCCCAGGATCCATCTGCTTTGGGCTGGGATCAGTTATCATAGGGGCCACCCCACCTGCACTCTTAAAATTTTTAAGGATGGCACTAATATCCTCAGAAATATGATATTATCTTCTATTTACCAACTTGGCAGGAGTATTAGTTTCAGAGTCTTCTACTTGGCCTTTCCCAATAGGATAGCTTTTACCACATAACCCAAGAGACTAATGTGGAGATGACTCTAATTGCCAAGTATGTCAAGTCCACTTATACACTGAGGCTTGGGGAAATGATCAACAAATGGTTTTGCGGTCCCAGTGGACCCACTAAAGCCAGTCTGACCAGAACTCCATTCTTTCCTAACTCTCATACGATTCCACTCTTACTTTGATGCTTTGGGTCTCTAAGTATCAATGTCAATTTTAGAGCCTCTGTACAAAAGACCAATAGCAATGTATGGGTATTCCCTGTTTCCCAGTGTACAATTACCCAAATAAATGGTGGTAGGTCCAGTTGAGGAATGACGAGAGAAATTGTTGCAATAGAAACTTGTCAAAGTTTTGCAAAGTCCTTTTTTCTTGAGACATAGTCACCTTTATAGTTAACAGATTTTGGATCTGAAACTTCGCTCAGGTCTAGGAACTGGGCAAGTGACCAGTTTTTGTTGTTGTTTGTTTTTTTTTTTTTTAAACTCAGGTGATCATCCTCAGCCTCTTGTTCATCTATTTCTGCTTTAAAAAGAAATTATATATGTTAAGCAGTACTCTAATTGGCTGCCCATCTATTTGTCTCTAGGGATGCTATGTTCTACTACCCATCTTTACAACTCTCTGAAAGTCATTCCTCCTTGCCTACCATTCCAACTTTAATAGCCCTTATGATAATTGAGACTCCCAGGCTTCTAGTCATGAACTGCTGCCATTTATCTTTTATTGCTTCCAGGACCTTATCATTTACAAACCAAGGTCTGTGACAGCCTTTCCTAGTATCCACCATGGCCTGGGGAATAGAATCACCACTGAACATATTACTGATTCTGGTATCCCTCTCACCAGTACATTCTTGATGACCTTATTGAATGGTGTGTTCTTTGGGACATAATCCTCTGGTGGGTTTTCTGGCCTCACATGATATATACACTCTAACATGCCCACTTCCCTGAGCCTTTTTATCCCTTTCCCCATTGTCTTTCATAGCAATTCAAGCATTGCAATTTCACTCAACATGGGCCATTACTTTCTCTACACTTCTAAAAGCCACCATAGCAGCCAATTTGTACCATCCTCTGGGGTCCTTGCCACGTGTTAAATTCATATCCTGAAAGAATGTCTCAGTAAATAAAGTATCCTTTATCTAGTTTATGGCTTGTCCTCTTAATCAAAGAACCCTCAAAATTCGGTTGCCCTAGTACTCCCCAGGTTCCTCCCCCCACGCTGGCTAATCATTGAAGCTCTTTTGGGGTATGGTCTCTTTCTTCACTAATCAGACCCAGTGAGTATCCTTGACTTGCTTTTGCTATGACTTAAACCAGATTTTTGGCCTGGCATCTAGAAGAGGAGATGGGGAGAAAATCCTGAAGGTGACACTGTAACCTTGTGGGACACAAGACTCTACAGTGCTATTCCAGATGCAAGAAGTATAGCTCTTAAATAGACCACCTTGCAGAATCTGAGCATTCAGAGGATTTGGGGAGCCCAAATCTTTCTATGTATATATGCAGATGACGCACCATAAGCCAGAATACAAGGCTTTCTCAGCAAGGACCCTAATCTTGGCATAACAGAACAGACTCGGTTGAGCTTTCTATACTGTCTCAGCATCTGTTCTCAGCCAGGCTTCTTGGAAACTCTACCTATATATGATCAGCAACCCTGGAGAAGTCTAGTGTCCTAATGGGTGACTATGGTATTCATCCATGGGCCTCTCCTTTTTCATTGGCTGTAGCCTTGCCTCGGTTGTTTTCCAATGTCTATAAACAGTTTCTTTATATATCGTCCCAAGTTTTATAGTTGTTTGTAATGGGGATTTCATTTCAAGACTCATTACTCTATCATGACTAAAAGCAGAAGTCTTTTAATAAATGATTGCTAAGTAAAACGATTTGTTGAGTTTGAGGGAATTCTGGTGTATCCTGATGAAAATGGTGAGAAGGCATTGGGAGTCATCTGTGTATTAGTAGTTAAGAGAAGCTATAAGAGTTGTAGAGATTTTTACGGAAGGTTATACAAGGACCAAAGAGAGAAAAACATTAAAAACAACAAAATTAGGGAACAACAATATTTAAAGGATAGTAGATAGGAGAATTGAGAAAATGGACAGAAAAATAAATATTTTATTTAACGACTCTGTGTTGTGCTTCAAATTAACAAATACTTAACTGAAATTTTTCCATAATTTGTATAATTAGAAAAGAGAGGGATTGTATAGGTTTGGGTGTAACTCAGGAATTAGGATTTAATGAAGAATTTCTAGGAAAAGAGTTTTGAATTGAAGGCTAATTGGATTCAAGCATCATGAAAAAAGATAGACGGGGGGAATAAAGTTAAATCAGCCATCAACTAAGAATGAGCATAATTAAAACTGTGCTGTTGTGATGTACACTATGAAGTCAATCATATATATATATATATATAATATATATATTATATATATATATATGAGAGAGAGAGAGAGAGAGAGAGAGAGAGAGAGAGAGAGAGAGAGAATATGTAGAAGGAAATAGCAATGGATATAGAATTTTCATGTTGGTGGAGATTTGGGACAACAATGCAATGCAGAGTCAGGAGACTTGCCTGCAGATTACATTTACCTAGCAAATACACTTAAATTTTAAAGTCTATATTATAAATCAATAAAAATAATATTAGGTTGATGATTTCAAACACATTTGCTAATTATCCTGTATTTAAATGATTATAGTAAATTTTCAACTTGGGATGGCTTTGGCAAGGTTCTGAAGATTTTGAAAGACCTTCAGTTCTCTCTAATCCTGCACCAAGTTATCCTGATTTTGCTAATGAAGTGCATTAAGATGTTGATAGAAGAGCAAGGTAGAAGATTCTACACGAAACAGGAAAGTAGGAAACATTACCGTAATTGTTCTGGAATGAAGAAATTCACTTTAAATTAGATTTCATTTGTAAGTGGGCTAGGGGAAGGTTAAATGTTTAAAAGTCAAGCTAGCAATGATCAAAATAGCTCATAAAAATATAGGTAATTTTAAACCTGGTTAGATGGAGAGAAGAATGATGCTATGAGGTTTATGTTGAACTCTACATAAGTCTAGTTGTTGAGTATATGGTAGTGTATATACAGGTGGATATAATTTGTAGTTAGTGAAAGGCACATAGTTGGATGGAGAAAGGTCCATGGCCATCTATCCGTCTGTGACATTATAGGTACTCCTTGATGGAATTGTTCATCAAAATTGAATGGCAATAAGCAAGATAAACTATGTTGTGATGCCAATAGGGGGCTCTGTGGCATTGCAATAGAATTGTACTCATTCATTTAAACCCCCCCTCCCCCAATGAACCATACAGTTTGCTGAATTAATAAACAATTGAGTCCATCTATTCATCCATCTGTCCTTCCATTCTTCTATTCTTTCATTTGGAGTCATTCATCTGCATTCTTTATTAGCTAACAGTGAAAATACTCAGAAGGCAAATAGCTCCATTGTTTTCTCTCCACCTCATTGGAATTGTGGGAACTCATATTGAGTGGTGAGGGTTAGGGTAATGAAACTTGGAAAAATGCCATCCTAAGATCCCTCTGTGCTACCAATATGCAAATAATTTAATAGTAATGCAGTCAAGAGTTCCCTGAGTAAAGACTCTCCATTTTCATCACCGTTGGTAAGTGCCAAGAGGGACAGATGAGAATAAGTTATAGCCACATTGTGACATGTAATAAATCTTCCAAAAGAGGTTTACATGTACTCAGCTCTTTGGCTTTTATCCTGTGGACAACACTTCTGTTTGCTTTGCATCTAAGCAACAGAAAGTAATCAGCCTCTAAGAACTTAATTATTGGTTGCACAGATAACCCTTAGGGTGTGTGTGTCCAGTCACTTGGGCCTCCTTCTACATCTCTCATCACATAAAGCAATATGTTTCCCTGAGTGCCGGCCTCTCTGGAAAGCATGGTGGTTCATTTCTTCTTCAAGGGGAAGACAAAAGGCTGCTGAAACAACAGAATACATTGAAATGGCCCTTCCTTGAGAAAATGAGCTGCTAACAGTTCTTGATGACTGTAACAAAGAAACAATCCTAGGGCTAGAAATCACTCAAGAACAGAGAGCCTTGATAAGAGTCAGCACCTGAGAGGTAGAAAGTGCAAGAAATTCTAGGGGGAGGAGTGAGAAGATACTGTAACAGGCTTGCAAAATCCAACATAGAATCACACTAGTATATTAATGAGACTAGTTTAAACCAGTCACACTCTCATTTCTTAAAGAAACTGTTAACACAATTTAGCACACTTTCAAAGAAGCACCCCTATGATGTGCTAATGAAATTACTTTCTTCCCAGCAAGAGTCCATGGGCTTTCCCCTCTTTGTTGAGCTCTCTTTGATCAGGCATACAAAATACTCATATATCTTGTCAATCCTGCGGGGCTGTTAGTATGTTTTTTTAACTGTATGGGGAAACTGAGGCATGAATGACCAAATTTAAAGTTTAAAGGTAGTACAATTATTTGAGTTTGGATTGATTTTCTGCCCCAGTTTTTCCCTACTGCTATTTAAATATTGTGAAATCAATAAATGCTCTTCAGGAATTATATCTTTTAAATTTACAACTGACTTGCAGAGTAACAATAGTATAAAGTATTCTGAAATCCTTAAACACTGAACAAGTGTACAAAGAATTACATTTCAGTTTTAAAAATTACATTGCAAGTTATTTGAACTGCACTTTGAAACAATTTTTTAAAAACTCTACATAGTAGTGGATACATTCTAGAAATCAATCCATATATTTTAAGCAACCAAACAACTTAATTCAATTATTTTCAGAATAACTTCAAGATTAAAACAATCTCTTAAAAGGCATTGTTTCACCCAGAAAATACCAGCGTTGCCAAAAAAATGTACACAAGTGGACAGTTTGGTCAATGTTGCTCACACAGTAGTTCACCGTAATTAGAAGTGTCTGGATGCTGATGGTAACCACTTTGAGCACCTCTTGTAATTGCAGAAGTCAAACGTGACTTGTATTCATCTTTTATTGTTGGTATATATTGGCTATTATAATTATACAGTTTTCCTTTCTTAAAATGTGTATACAAGTTTGGTTTTTTTTGGCACCCTCTGTACATTTCTCCAAAAACAGAAATTATCTTATTTTAAGTTAGAACAATGGTATGTAGAGTGATATTTACTTTTCTATTCTTTAAACTGCACACACACAAAAGTACACAAAATGTACTTTTATATGTATTACACATTTCAAAATAAAAAGGGATTTTCAAAATGACTTTGTTCCATAGCTGAAATCATAAAATGAATTGAGTAGAGACGATGCATTTAGCATTCTCAAAAGTTTCTTGTAAGATTTTTATAGAAAAACTGCCCATTATTCTATTTGATGACAGACCTATGAATTTTGAAGAAAAATGAAAAGAGGACCCGTAAAAATCAAAGGGTCCTTTTAATTGAACTATATAATATACAGATCATTAGCTGTAATTTTTTTATGAGCATCTGGATTTTGGTGGAAAATATTTTAAAATTTCTTATTGCTTTTATAAACCTTTGTGATTATCTGACAATGATTCATGTAATATTATTGTATGTCTGAGTTTGGCAGTTACCCATTGCACCATGTTAACATATTTCAATAAGTAATCAATTTGGTTTCCAGTATGCTGATTTAATTCAGGTTTCATTACTCGTCTAGTATTTATTTTTTAGGCATGTTGTCCATCTTAGTCTAGGACTGCCCTTTTTGCATTAGCCATTTTAGGATGAAATACTTAATAAGATTTGCATTTAAAAAATGAACTAGAGGAACTGGACCCCCTCCAGCCAGAACAAGTAATTATGTCATTTGTATTGCAAAGCAGGAGTGGCTGTAAAGCAATGGTATACTTTTTTAAAGATTGATAACCTTAAGCAGTATTATATTACACATAAAATGGCAGGTCTGACAAAGGAACTAAACGTGGGCAGTGTATAAAGTCTTGAGACTTGTAGAGATTGCAAAGTATTACTTTGTCTTTTGATGAGATACTCAAGTAAAAGTAATTATTTGCAGTTTATGTCTTTATTTTCATTTATTTCTCTCGGTCATATCTTGCTCTTTCCCTGAGAGAAGCCTACGTTTATGTACATAGTAAAAGTGCCACGTCATGTACCAGTGGAATGCTCTCAAATTCACATCTTAATATTCAGAGGCCCAAATAAGACTGTGTCTAAATGAAGTGGCCCAAATAAACTTGAACCTGTATAGTTGCCTTATGATCACTTAGAAGGTACCCAGTCTGCCCAACTGAAATGTCCCATTGTTGATAATGCCTCTGAAAACCGGAAGTGCTATTAAAAGTACTACCATTGCTGAGAAGAATACAGTAGAGAACCTTTATTGAGCATTTGTTACTCAATACTGTGCTTCAAGTGCTGTGGTAAGTACTTTACATGCATTCCTTTTTTAATCCACTCAACAACTTTGCAAGGTTGCTATTATTGGTAGGACAGATGAGGACCCTATGCTTATGGAGGTTTTGTGACGAACCCAGATCCACCAGCTATTAAAGTTATAGAAGTGGGATTTGAGCCCGGTTCAGTTTAACTCCAGAGCTGATGTTCTTAAATTTATATAAACTAAAAAACTTTAAAAAAAATATTCCTGCTTTTGAGCCTCTTATTTTTCAGCCCACTCCAAACCCTTTGGAGTGTACTTTTTCTCCTAATAATGCCACCTTGGGCCCTTGAGCCATTCTGTACTGCTTGGGTCTGCTTCTGTTTCTTTAAAGTGTACTATCTCTTCTAATAAACTACTCTTTCACCACTTAAAAAAAATTCCTAAACTATTTTATAACGGAAGCATTTATGACTATGTTTCAGTGAATGATAGGACATTAAAATTTTCTGGCCCTAAACTGAGATCTTCCCAATTAGAAGTGGTCCCCTAGTCTTATGGAGGAAAGTCTTATGATAAGATGTACCTAAATGATTATGGTCTGTCTTTAGGACAAAAGTTTATATCCGATGTTATTTTATAGGCATTGGTCAACTTGATATTGTTTACATTTGATCAAAGTGTTCTAAACCTTCCCTTCACAGGCTTCACAGCTTCATAAAGGGAAACAGAAAGAAATGCAAGGCAAATGAGAAAAGCAGGCTCATAAGAAAATCAAAATTCCACAGAAGCAACTAGCCAGTGTGATATGAACCAAGAATGCTGACAGGGAAAGCTTCTTCTGCTCTTCTCATGTGCTCAGGAAACCCATTTAGGGAATTGTTAAAAACTGAGAGAGGCAATTTAGAGATAGCAACATCCTCTTAGACTTCAAAGAGAAGGAAATATATTTAGGGACCTTTCTGATATAAAAAGCTGTTATAATTTTGAAGCTTTTCCTTAAAACATGTTCTTCTCAATTTGAGATTCTAATGTTCAATAATTGAATTCACTGTTTAATTGTTCAATATTTCAATCAGCAGTCTACTTAAACAACAAAACAATCGAATGTTCTCGTAGTGTACTTTATATTTATACATACTCGTACATACAAATACATATATATGCATATATATTTATATCATAACTGAAGCTCAGCATTTTTTAGTTAATTATGGAATAAGAAGTATTACTGTATATCCCTAAAAATAAGACCTAGCTGGACAATCAGCTCTAATGCGTCTTTTGGAGCAAAAATTAATATAAGACCTGGTATTATATTATATTATATTTATTATATATTATTTTAAACCCGGTCTTATAGTAAAATAAGACCGGGTCTTATATTAATTTTTGCTCCAAAAGACGCATTAAAACTGGTTGTCCGGCTAGGTCTTATTTTAGGGGAAACATGGTAGTTTCCTATGGCTGCCATAACAAATTATCACAAAATGGGTGGCTTAAACAACAGAAATGTATTCTCTCACAGTTCTGAAGGCCACAAGTCTGAGATCAAGGTGTCCTCAGGGTTGGTCCCTTCTGAGGCTTGTAAGAAAGAATCTGTATTGTGTCTCTCCTCTTTCTTCTGATGCTTTGCCTGAAATCTTTGATGTTCCTCAGCTTATAGAAGTATCAGCTCGATTTCTGACTTCTCCTTCCCATGACATTTCCCCTGTGTGCATGTCTGTCTCCAAATTTCCCCCTTTTATAAGGTCACTAGCCATATTGAATTAGCCCCTCAGCCCAATCCACTACAACCTCATCTTAACATCACATCTGCAATGACCCTATTTCCATATAAGGTCCCATTCTGAGCTATTGGAACTTCAACATATGAGTTTTGAAGGAACACAATTCAACCCATAACTTCAACATATGAGTTTTGAAGGAACACAATTCAACCCATAACTTTAGGTTTAACTTTGAAACAAGTGAATGGTTAGTATCATAAAATGTTAGAGTTGGAAGGAACTTTAGAAATCCACGTGTCTTTAACATTAGAATACCTCAGCCCAGACAAATTAAGCGACTCACCCATTGAACACACAACCGGTGGCGGAGCTGGGCCTGGAATTCAGATTCCTAAATCCAAACACAACGTGCTTCCCACCACCTAGGCTTCAACTTGCTGATAATAGTGTACTGCTATAAATTATTTCATTTATAAACTTTTTTTTTCTGATAGACAACTTAAATTGTTAAATAAGATTTTAAAGTGAAGACTGTATATTTCACATGTTTTATGTAGAAAATTCTGGAAGCTTCACAAGAAAAATACATTAAATAATTAAATAACAATAATTTAATCTCTCTCTAATTTTTCTCTTTCCAATGACACTTAGATAACGAGCGCATTGTACAAAGCATTCTACGTCACTATCTCAATTTATCCTTGTTGTAACCCCTTTTTGAGGTGAAATTATTCTCATTGTAAAAATGAAGAAAAAAGAAAAATAAGTTGACCAAAGTCACACAGGTAACAAGTTGCATAGCTAGGAATCAGAAAGGACCCTAAAGTCCTTTCTTTTTCAACTATGACTAAGCTGTCTCACACATTTGATTTTTGAAATCCCAAATTTACCTGAAATATTTAGAGGAAGAAGAGATCAGGGATAAATCATTTTAGGCATAATTTTCCTGCTGAAAAAAAATGGCCACCATATGAGTAAAAATGTTTCTTAGGTAAGAGTGGATAAAAGGGAAATTTAAGGCATCAAAGCTGAATCATTGATGAAACTTGTAGTTAATGTAAAAAATGGCTAATAAACTTGAATAGACAAAGAGAAAAGAGTTCGGAGATATGATGGTGTCATACATCCACCAGGAATGGGTGGTGTCAGATTAGGAAGAATGTGAAGGAATAGAGTGTATTTGACTACATTCCATACTGGAAACAAATCTTACTCATATTTGTATCACCGGTGCCTGGTCTGCAGTAAATGATTAATAAGTATATATAAATATGTTGCAATGAAAGCTTTGATATTGGCTAAGGAAGGTATTTTTCATAGAATTTTGAGGCCAATAATTGGATGTAAGTATATCAAACATACAATAGTCCCATAGTAATCTATTCTACTGGTTTGAAAAATAGATCAGTGCAAAAGCAAATAAAACCCAGTGTTAACTGAGCACATACTATGTTTTGGGGACTATTTTAAAGATGGTAGACAGCATTGCATTTTTGCCTCAACAAAAATGTGTGGGCACTATTTTGATCTCCATTTTATACATGAGGCAAAGGAGTTTTAAAAGCTACATAGTCAAGGGCCCACTGTATTATTCAGTGCAGTCACTCCTAGCCACTGAGAGCACCGAGGAAGAAGAAATGATATAAGAAGGAATTTAATTCAGCTTTTTCCCCCCACCTATCATAGCACTTGGCAGGCATTTAATAAATGTTGGATAAAGTGAACTGAAGTTTTAAGTTATGTTTTATTAAGGATTGGGTGCACGGAAAGGCTGAATAGCACAGGAGAGTCTTCAGGGGATAAAGCAGATGATGCTAAAGAATGAAAGGAAACATCAGAGTCAAGCAGCCTCATCAAGTGAAAAATAATCTCTGCGTGAGCATGGATAGGCAAGGTACTGTGTGAAAAGAAAAATACTTTGTCATCTATTGCTGTGTCTGATCAGATCTGGAATTTCAGAAATAGATATCAGATAGTTAAGTTTATAATGGTCACAAAACCCAAAGAAAGATTTCCTTATCCCTGAAATTTATACATTTTGCAACTGTCTATTTCAAAAAATTTCAGATATGAACCATATTGTTAGTATTGTGGAACCATAAAAATTTCAGCAGTAAGTTATTGAAACAAAGCAGATAATGGACAAATTACTTTGATGTGTGTGTGTGTGTGTGTGTGTGTGTGTGTGTGTGTGTAGAGAGAGAGAGAGTTATAGTAAATTATTAAATGCCAAAATATCTTCATTTGTTTGATACTAAAATATATGAACAACTTCCTTAGTATGTGGACAACTTAAAACACATGGGCAACTCTTCACTTTGCATTTCAAATATAAACATATTTATCGTACATTTACTGAGTTTCTATTATGTGCCAGATATTATGCCAGGTTCCAGGATGTCTCCATATTTTAAAATTAAAAAAAGAAAAAAAAAATTAAACACCTTCTGGTTTCAGTTTGTTTAACTTTTTTTTTTTTTTTAACTGTAGAAAAACTTAGCTTCATTATTTTTCCCAATTGGAAAATTTTGATATCTATTTGTTTTAAATGAATATAAATTTTTGTCAAATATTTTCTGAATGTGAGATAAAATTTGTTGCATCTTCAAATCATTTTTCACTATATTTATCATTAAATTTCAGAGGCTAAATAAAAACTATAATATACTTATATTTTCCATCTTTTTTGAGAAAATGATAATATGCCTTTAAACCTTAATAGTAATCCAGAGATAGCTATATTAGTAGATTGCAAAAAAAAAATGTTTAAGTACAGAAGCTCTACCCTCTCAGACAATGGGCCTAACTAACAGGATAAATTAAAAAGTAGATGGGAATATGCAAAGATAAACTTATCTAAGGAACATCAGTAGTTGTCTCTGCAATAAATGACTTTTTCAATCATTACTGTCCCAGTAGAAGCAGAGGGCCCAGGAAGAACATTAATCTAATTCAGTATTTTGAAAATGCTCTTAATTAACACATGAATTTAATCACCTCCCTACATACTCCTTGAGCTACGTTCCCTAACTCATTAATAGCATTATCAGCCTTCCAGTTTTTCCAAAATGGAAACCTCAAGCTATCTTCAAGTCCTCTACTTTTCCACAGTCAATCAAATGTGAAATTCTGTCAGTTCAGCTTCTGAAAACTGATGGCATTCATTTCCTTCTCCACTTCTTCCTTAATTCAAATGCCCACCCTCTAACCTGGACTAATGCATGAGTCACTAAGATCCCTCCCTCTTGCTGGTACATTCTGCACTTTCAGTCAGTCCTCACTGCATCTAAATTATAAACCTGACTTGTCATCCCCTGCATAAAAACCTTTTAACTTCTATCCAAAAAATTCAAAGAATTGTAAAGAATGTAAATCATCCTTTTTATAGAATTAATGGGGAAAGACTCATAGTTTTTGCACTGGTCTTTTCAGATATAGGCATTAATAAAAAGAAATGACATGGTGTTATTAAATATTTTTATTACAAATTTCTTACTAATGTATACTTACTTAGAATTATTCCAACTATAGTTTTAAATTTCTTTCAAAATACATACATATATTTATATATACATATACAAAAAAAAAAAAAAAATATATATATATATATATATATATATATATATATATATATATATCAGGTATATGTGTCTATTTACAGTTTGCTTTGTTTTGAAAAACTTGGTAGGATGCTTTAAACCTTAGTAATAATATAAAGATGGCCATCTTATTAGGTTGCAAAAAATGTGGCCTAAATACCCTAGTTTATAATTCAGTAAAGTGCTTGGAGGAGGCACAGTAGGAATGATGAATGTTAAAGATGGGATTATTACTCAAGTCTCATTTGTGACAGTTGACTTCCGTGATATTTATCTTACATTTTTCTTTTTGGCTGTGTGTGTGAGTGTAATACACTTTATATATTAGCATTGGTCCATCTATTATTATATTGGCAGCAGGAGATTTTCATTGATTACTTTCTTTCTATTTGCTTTTTCTTTCTCTGAAACCTTCATGCTGTAATGCAGAAGATTTATTTTCAATGATTTATTAAAATGTAATTCTAAGGTGACTCTTTATCTAGGAAGTAATCTGTAGGCTATCTTTGTTTAAACTTGCAACCTGCTTTGTCAAGGAAAACTGCCTATGAAATTTTCATTATAATAGACAGCTTTTCATAATGAATGAAAAACAGCTATTATGATTGAAAACAAATTGCTCTGAAACATATTCTTTGAAACAATGTGCTGCTTAATTGTATTTTGGAGGAAGGGGGGAGGCAAAGGCAATTCTATTTAATTGGTTACATTTTTCAGTTCTATAAATTAATTTGCAGTACCCAATATCACTTAATTTTTCCCTAGGAAAGCTTTTGCTTGCCCTAGCAATATTATAACTGCTAATTCAATTACACTGAAATTGTTTAATAGAAAATATAATTGCTTATTCATACAGAATACCCATTAAAGAAGTGCAAAAGCATGAACCCGAGGGTTACTGCATATTAATACTTTGGGAATAAAGATGGGAATGTTGTGCAGAGAAGGTGCTGGCTGATCTTTAATTGTTCATCACCTGCCTCCAAAATAATATGAATGGACCCAAACTAAATGACCACTCATTACAAGTTTCAATTTAGGAGCTTGGCTGGGGTCAGCAGATTGCTTATGCTGATCGCAATGATTTGAAGTTGTGATTACCATAAGCAATTTAAATTTTATTGATCTCCCCTTCTGAAAGTTGTAATTGAGCATAGATGTTGGACCCAGAGCTCTCCAAACTAAATTGTACTCTGAAGCCCTTGCTGGATTCCTGCAAGAATCAATAAGCAGTCAGTCACATTAACAATGAAATAGGTCCATTAACATATGGTGCTATTGGTGAAACTTTATTTAGGAAGGGTGTTAGTTCACTTCATTGTTTTATCAATGGATCTTGGCTGTACAAGGAAAAGTATTGCTTTAATATGTGTAATAAGCTTGTATGAAAATGAAATTATATATTATAAATATATGGAATGTGACTAGGTAGGCAGTTGAGTCCCTATATGAGAGGCACTGTGATTCATGCCATCATTTTACTGTAAACAGAGGCTTCCTATGACTGGAATTGCAGCTTGCTTGCTGTAGTGCTTTGCAGTAATTCGGAATTTTCATTTCTCTTTATTAGACACAAGTTTCCCTCCATCAAGGTTAAGTACATCTCGAAATCTCCATGTTCAGTGGAAAGTAGTAGCTTGTTAGAGAAGCTATATGACCTATTCTGCGGAACCAGAGTGAGAAAGCTGGGAATTCTGACAGAACTCCACATGGTTCCAAACAATTTGGGGCAGTATTTTATACCCACAGCACTACTGAACTTTGGTACCAACTCGGGGCTGCCTATTATTATTAAATTATAAAATACTTAAAATTATAAGAGTCTGTTAAAACTTTATGACAAACAGGGCATTGTTTATTAGTTATTAGCATGACATAACATCTGGGTTAGCCTGGGATAGCCTCATTTTCTTATAAATAGTGCCCCTCACAATGGTTTGACTCAAAAATCAAATGTCCACTTTAGCTATTATTATCATTCAATGAAATGGTGAGTGAAAAGCATGGCATGACAACTTTTTGCTGAAGAAATCAGAAATTGAGAGAACTTTAGGAGCCATGTGGTTGGCTGGAGAATTGGAGTTCATGGAGGGCAACGTGAGATGGGCTACCCAGAATGTATTTAGATAGATCTAGACAAAATATAAAGTTTCTAAACATTTCTTCTACCTCTAGCTTTTTTTTTTAACTCTCTGTCCCCCTTTGAATGGTCGCTGTACCACCCACTGTGACTCTCTTCTTCAGTGTGGCATTCCCACACTGCTTGAGGCCACCTAGGGCTTCCCATGATGGTATCTAATTCAGGTCAGATTTTTGGGAGAAATGTTTTCTGTTCTGGGTGTTGTGGGTTTTGTTGTTTGTCACCTCTAGCTTAATCATCTGTAACACATTCTCTATGCTCTATTATTGGTAAACAATTTCATATTTAAATTCTGATTAAACTGCAATGGCTTTTTAAAAAATAAGTGTTTATTTAGTGGATGATTAAACACTTATAGGGGCATCTGTGTTTTAGTAGATATTTGGTGATGCAGTCCCTTAACCTTAATAAGGTAACTCTCAAAAGGTAACTTTTAGGCTCTATAGCAGACCATTAAAGAAAATATTATAAAGCAAGAAGCTTTCTGAGTGTCTCTTAAATTATATGCTATTGGTAATTATTTGACCTACTTGCACAGTGAAAGAGATTTAAGAGAAGATTCAGAGGAAGATGTAGGATAAATGGGCAATGTGGGCATTAAGCAAATTAACTAATAGTAAAACAAAATAGAAGTGATAAAGTAATAGAAAAAAACTTAGGTTGCTTTGGGGACAACTGAAGCTAAGAGGATAATAGGCTATTTCAGTGAATCGGCCTGGATTTGAATTCCAGTGTCATCACTTACTGGCTATGTGACTGTGAGCAAGTTACTTAACTGTTATAAGCTTCATCTGTAAAGTGGGTATAAAAATACTACCGACATTATGTCATGAGAATTATATTTAAAAGAATCTATGTAAAAGCACTTTTCATACTCTCTGGCACATAGTGAATATTAATTATGAAACACTTAATGCAATAGAAACACAGAGTAACATTTATCACATTACAATTTTATTTTTCTCTCTGTAATCTATCTAATGTCACAGGTGAGAAAAGCTTCCATGATTCTTCCTCCTTCTTTTCCCTGCCTGGTAACAACTAGAGAAAAAGTTTCTGTTGTTTTCCTTTCTTTGGAAAAATGGGTAGTTTTTCTAGTAAAAGAGTGATTTCTTTCACCCTCATGGTGACATGGTTTCAGATAACAATATGTTTAAAAACTTAACTTGAAGAGCCTAAGAGAATAACTAACCAAGGGCTGTGTGTATTTTGCTAAAGGGCAAGTGTAATGCCCAATCAACAAGCTATCTATCACTTGTTGGAATTACATCATAGAGTAAGGTAAGGCAGACCTTCATGAACCATATAGTATTCCTTGGATTCCTATACAAAGGTACTCATCAATATTACTGTGAAAAACTCAGGATGTCAGTGCCTTAACATAATAGGTATGTGTTTTCTGCTCAAGTGACAGTCAATCTGATGTTCCTGCTTGTTACCAGGCTTCATGTGACAACTCTGACATTGAGGATCCTTCCATCTTGGGGTTCCTCCATGCCCTAGAGTTTCACAGTTCTCTGCGATATATATGATGTAATTAAGGGAATTGTTGGATAACCTCACAAATAAAGATGGGAATTCTCAATGAGAAGGTCGTTTCAATTTCCATCTGACTGCTTTCTATGAGCCCATGGTTCATGCTTCCCTGTGTATATGTTTACCTGGCACAGTAGTGCTGTGTGTTGTACACATTTGGAACAACACACTAGAAATACTGTACTCCTGCACCAACTTTGCCTCTTAGCAGAGAAGTGTGTGTGTGTGTGTGTGTGTGTGTGTGTGTGTGACCAGCCTGTTCTTCAGATGTATACTAGATATGAGATAGAAACTTCCCTATTGACTTTGGATAATAGCAAGGTGAAGGGTGGTGGTATGATACGTGCTTGGACATGGAAGAAAACCTTCACTGACCAGCAGGAGATGGTTCTTAAGTGGAACCCTTCTGAACTCAAAATAGTTATGAAAAGCAAGGTGAAGAATATGAAACTGTTTATTCATTGTACTGTGAGGTACCTGCATCTTATGAAAAAGTAGGACCGACAAGATTCAATCCTACCCACATCTTGTATTTTCAGGGTTGTTTAATTGGTTAATATTTAAATGGATTGGAGCTATTAGTACATAAAGTATGATGAGTTTTGTTCCCAGCAATTTTACATCTCCCAATCCCTTCAACCTTCATCCTTTCAGCCTCTCTTTCATATTCTTTGGTTGTGTGTGGTTTCTCAGTTAATACATAACTAATAGCTCTTATTATTCTTATGTTTTTAACGATTTAGATATCTCTGGATGTCAGGGTAAAAATTCATTTTAATAGAAATACTTGTGTGTATTTAAAGACTTAATTGTTTTTATGTTAAAGAATGATTAATGTGTATAATAAGCTGATTACTACAGTGATTGCTTTTTAAAAGAAACCAAAGACACACCATTTCTGACGTCTGCTCATATTTATTGGTAAGGAGTCACATGGCCATGCTGAATCTCAAAGAAGGCTGGGAAGTGTAGTGTAATTTTGTGCCCTGGGAAAAGAAGAAATGAACTTATGAATGTCTTAGGATCTTTGCCCCACTATTCATCTCACAGAACCCTGAATTTTTTAAACAGCCGTCTAGGTTAAGCATAGTATTTCTGATGAAAAGTGAAGGATTCTACTGTACGTAATTGGATTTCTTTTTTCATTTTTCCAGTTTTATTGAGTTATAATTGACATACAGCACTGTATAAGTTTAAGGGGTACAGCATAATGATCTGAGTTGTAACTGGACTTTGATAGAATACTTTTAAAGAGAGAGAGTGTCGTTATTAAAAGTTGGCCATGACAAAGAAGCTAATATAGCTGCTTTTGTTATCTAGTCTTATATTCATAAACGTTGGTCTAAGAGACATCTTGATAATACACCAAAGAATAAAAAATTGCTATTTTGAGGTCATTAAATATGAACTAGTTGAAAGAAATAAGAACAAAGGATATTGTTTACATCAACATAGGACAAAATGAACTTCTCCAGAAAACTACAAGAATCTCAATTAGATATATTTTTCCTCAGGATGGAAACTGGTAGCAAATATAATGGAGGAGTTAAATAATTAACTCTACTTTTCTCTCTCTCAACACACCTTCTCTTTTGTGTCAGGCACTAAAAAGCATGCCCACCCTAAAGTCTTGAATGTTTTGATGTTTCCTCCCCGTTTTTCTAAAGATTTTACATTTCTCACAATTTGGTAGCACTGATAACTATCACTTCTTTTCTCGCTGATAATCCAGTTCTATGCAACTTGTAAAAGGCAGTCTGACCCTGAGACATCATGTGGGTGGCAGATGGCTTTGGTGAATGCCTATTTCTGCTATTAAAATGACAGGAAACAGCACAGAGAGGGTTCTTTTATTTGAAAAAAAATTGGGTTTGTCATATGATATGAAATACAAATCTAAGGGCTTTTGGCAGTCACTAACCTCATGTGGTGTGATTATCACTAGAAGGTAAATGTAACATCTACCTTCAAGACACTGTGAAAGATACATTGTGTGAAAGGCAAGACACTGCTTTCTGGCCTATTACTTACATGTGCAGCAATTTATAACACAGAATGCAGAGTACAACTCAGACAACTTTTGAAGGCTAATTGAAGTTGCCAGACAAAAATATTTTTCTCCACGTGGCATTAGCATTTTCTGGTTTAAACCAGCTGATCGTTTTGAATTGGGGTACATGCCCCATCACATCCAATATGTAAGTTTAATATGTATATTTAAATATGTTTTCCTCTCAAAAGGGAACTGTAATTCACATTATATCCAATATCTCCCGACTAAAATAAAAACAGACAGATTTCAGTCTTTTGTTTGCCCCAGACATCTAAGAATTCTAAGAGCCCACAAGCTTAATGTTGAGAGGCTCAGAGATGTTTTTAAATAGTCTAAGGTGTCATTTATTCCACTTTAAAAAAAGTTTTTAAATCTTATTAATAACTTTATATACCATAATCATTCACCTTGAACATTTGATATTATGTTTAAAATATTATTCTCCTCTTAATTGTTTTCAATAAGCACTTTTATTGAGCATCCACCAAGCAAAAAATTACCATTTCAAGAGTTCTGGAACCTTCTGCTTTCATTTATTAATAATCCCAAACATAATGTCTGCTTCAGATATTAGTTTCTGAAATAGCATTGAATCTTAATTAGTTGAAGAGAAACTCCTCCTTAAGTAGTCTTAGAGAAAATGCACTCATTTCCCTCTCTAATATATCCTCCTGTTGTTTGACTGTGATGAGAATGGTCTTTTAAAAGAGGCCTCAGGTGTGAAACCAACTGTTCAGGCTCATTGTCAGCTGCTGGTTTCTAGAGTATTAATTCAAAATTAGTGAAAATATAAGACTATGTCTACATTGGCCAACTCTATTGCAAAACTGAGCAATTTTCAGTTAAGGGTGCAGCATCCTCTACAGTGCCCTTGAGGAAGATTCAGAAGCTCATTCTATTTCCATCTGCTTCCATCATTAGAGAATGCCGCTGATTGATTCAACCTCACTAACAATAAGAACGAATGCTGTTTCACTAAAAGGTGAGTAGAGGCATAATATCTATGTCAAAATAATAAAAATAAACATGCTCTTTGTCAATGTATATACATGTAATGTATATGTAGGCAGATAAACAATTTTATATATGTATACAAGTAATTTTTTCAAGAGAGAAATTATTATTATTATTTTTTATGCTTTGAAGGCTGAAATGATCTTATTCCTATTGGGTCTTTATTTTTATTGGGTGAAAAGTACAAAATAAAAATAGTCTTCCGTGAGCTGGCTGCAGTCCTCCTATCAGCAAATGAATGCTGAGTACTAATATCACACAACATCTTCTGTACCACTCATTTAGCACCTATGATGTATTACATTATTAACAACATTATCATTAATATTATTATTGGTGGCATTCAGTGTAAATACAGTTGACCCTTGAGCAATGCAGGGTTAGGGGCATCAATCTCCCCATGCAGTCAAAAATCCGCATTAGCTTTTGACTCCCCCAAAACTTTACTAATAGCCTACCATTGACCAAAAGACTTACCAATGACATAAACGGTTGATTAACACATTATGTTGTATATTACATGTATTATATACTGTATTCTTACAAAAAAGTAATCTAGAGAAAAAAAGCTATTAAGAAAATCATAAAAATGAGAAAATACATTTACAGTATTTATTGAAAAAATCCATGCATAAGTGGGCTTGTACAGTTCAAGTCTGTGTTGTTCAAAGGTCAACTATAGTTTATTTCTCTAAAAATATCAAAAGTTCTGTGTTGGTGAAAATTGGTATATATTTAAAAATCTCTAGCATAGTGCTGTGTACAAAGTAGGCACTCAGGAAATATCTGTGGGAAGATAGATTAACCAAAAATCGTATTTTATAAAGCATTAATTAAATGCTTAAGGTACAGACTGCTAATTGCCCAGTATCTATTTACCCCTTCTTTCTTGTATGGATAGAATCCCTACCCCCACCCTCCAGTTTTAGCAGGACACATGGCTATTTAGCTAAGGACTACGTTTCTCAGCCTCCTAGCAGCTAGATTGTATGTTCAATGTCTAGGTTATTTCTTTAACATTAATACTGCTTGCCATCTACTTCCTTCACCTTTTCAGGAGAGTGGTAAGGCAACTTCACCCATGTTAGATGTGCAACTTTTAGGGGATGGTAGAAAGAAAAGGCAGAAGGAATCTAGATAAAGCAACGCTATCTATGTGTTTTGAATCTCTCACCTATCTGTGCACTGTTAAATGTGAGAGAAATAGAATTCCTTTTGATTTCAGTGGTTGTATTTTGGGGTATCTTTGCTACTGCAGCTTCGCTTGCCCTCTTACTTCCATAAGTGCATAACTCTCTTTTCCACAGATGTCATTCTAGAATTCCATGGACCCACTCACTGTCCTTCAGTAGGAGTAGGACTGTAATAATCTGAAAAGGCAGCTAGGCCTGATTTGTGAGAGCATCTGTGGCCTATTGAAGAGTGGAGAACACTCTGTTAAGGATGCCTGCACGCTAGTAAAACATGGACAAAACTTGTTGAGGCTGAAGTCTTTCTTCCAAGAGGCGCTATACACTCAGGGGAAGTCAGCATCGCACAGATTATCAGAGTAAACTGCTCTTTGTTGGTTACGCAATCTGTAACTCTGCCTCAAATAAATTCAACAGGAATTGTTTTAGGCTTCGTGAAGAACTAAAACAATAAAGCTGAAGTTTAGCTTTGGATAATTAAACTGTTTTTTCTAAAAGCCTCTGTGTGTTCACACACACACACACACACACACACAAAAGTAAGCAAATTGTGGGAAGAGATTGTTTCATATTTCTGTTTACACAGAAATCGTATTTCTTTTTTTTTAAATAATTTCTTTTTTAAATTTATTGGGGTGACAGTTGTTAGTAAAATAACATAGATTTCAGGTGTACAATTCTGTATTACATCATCTATAAATCCCATTGTGTGTTCACCACCCAGAGTCAGTTCTCCTTCCATCACCATATATTTGATCCCCCTTACCCTCATCTCCCACCCCCCACCCCCCTTACCCTCTGGTAACCACTAAACTATTGTCTGTGTCTATGCATTTCTGAGAAATCGTATTTCTGTACATAGTAAAATATAGAGCTCCTCTTTGAGACTCAATTAAATATTGTTGAATTGATTGTTCAGAATACAGAAGTTTAAGAATATTGCATATTTTCTAGTTCCTTTAACTAATAATTATAAATTTCACTATAATTTACTATATTTTAAATTTCACTATAATCGAAATACTATTTCCAGAGACTTGGCCATTGTTCTAGATTGTTTATAGTAGAAAAGAAAATGTTTTTTTGGGGGGAGGGGTTCTAAATATAAAAAAAACAAGTGATTGCTAAAGTTATTTGGGCTTATACTTGTCTTTCAGTTGGGATGTCCAGAAATAGCTGCTAAAATCTGTCCCGCATTTCAGATCAAGAAAGCAGAGTTTATTTTTGATTAGTCTTAATAGAAATTTGTTAATAGTTAATAATATTTATAGAAAAGGAAAGAAAAGTCTCTATATAACAATTAGGTCAAGTTTGGTTTTTGAGAAAAAATTTAGATGACACAGTAATAAAATTTTTTTTCCACCATACAGAGCTTTCAAGAGATGGAGAGCTTTCTCACTGATACGTTGATCAATTTTATATGAACAGTTGTTCGTGGAGCAATTGCTTGTTTGGGGAAGTCACTCTGTTATTTGTATTGTGTTGATCTTCATAATAAAACAGTCTTACATAGATAATTTCTCTGATTTATACTGATATTCATAATGATTAAGAGGGTCTAGATGTCTCATCTATTGCTCAGTTTTGAGCAATAGATATTAAAAGATAGTCCTTTGAAGATTTTTCACAATCACTTCTGGAAAACAATGACTTGTTACATTTTTTTAATTACCTAAAGAATAGTATCAAACTTCAATAATGGACTAAAAAAAGAATGAATTACTTAAGAGTTAACTGTTTTTTCCAAATAAAAATTATATACTAAGATCTTTAGGTTTTGAGATTATTTAAAATAAAATCTCCACCAACCTCCCTTTATTTGAGAGCATTTTTAACCTAAAAACAATTAAGTTTTTGAGATCCATTTAATTTTTACTTCTTTTAAGTACCAGCATAAACATCTGCCATCTGGCATCGAAATTACCTCATATGGCAGGAGGAGAGATGAGATTTATTTAAAAGTTCTTTGTCTTTGATACTTTTCCCTGCTGCATTTTCCACTAGTGGTAATTTGAACCTGACTGTATTTAAATAACCATTTATCGCCATAATGGAAGAGCAGACTTAAAAATACATAACTGCTGTCATTCCAGGAGACTGTATTAAGGAAACAGAATTTGCCATTCTAGATCAGACCATTTGTCTGTCCTGTCTAATACTTGCCTCTGGCAGTGGCCAATATTGAAGACAATGGAGAACAGCAGAAATATGCAACATGAGCACAAACCATTTTTTAGGAGAATAATTATTTTCTCAGTTGGTACTTACATTATGGGATATTAGAATTGAATCACCCCTACCTGTTTATATTATTAATATTTTTATCAGTCAATAAACTAGCCAGTTCTGTGAAATTTATTTTACTGAATTACTGAATACTTAATATTACTGAATACTTAATAATCTATGGTATTTCTCTATGTGAAATAATCGTATGGGACTAACACTTGGATTTTTAATGCTGTGATTTTTAAGTATGAGGAAAATGCAAAGAAATTTAGGTCATATAGCAAAAACAGAAAAACCCCTTTAATTTTGGCTTATAGTTCAAAGTCCAGATAAAATGTATTTACTACAAAAGTGCAGCTTACAAGTCCAGAAGACAATCTAACACTATCTAATTTTACACTAAATTTACTATTGGTAGTAGCAGAATAATCTTATTCTGAGTGATTAATGGGTTAACCAGAAAGGCAGACCTACAAATTTTTATCTTGCTTGACAACTCACCTGTGTTGTTAAGAAAAATATTAAGGAGACAAAGTCAATCTCTTGATTCATCTTTAAAGTTTTAGATAGATGCAATGTACAGAATACTTGCGAAGTATAGAGTTCACACACACACACACACACACACACACACACACACACACACACATTCAACGAGCCAGTCATATCAAACTAACTTCCTGATGTTCCCCAGGCCCATCGTTTGCCTTCACCTTGTCATCTGCTAATCCCTTCCTTACTTTATATTCTACGAATGTAAATGACGTTTCTCTCAGATTACATAAATTATGCACAGTCTTCTACAAAATTCCTGTAATCCCTCAAAGAATTATAAGTGCATAAAATGTGTGTACTCTGTCAGCCAACTTCTCACCTGGTCCATAAAAAGTACTTATAAAAGAGCATTTTTCTTATCTTCATCACCATCAGAAAAAAAGATTGAGGGTCAGGATGAATTTTTGTTAATTAGCAGTGCTGCCAAAGCTGCAAGTACCACTAATGATGTGACCACCTGTTTAGACAAGATCTTCTTGTCGATGTTCAGAAATCCAGAGATTTAAATAACCTGAGTAAACACCTACATACCTGATTACTGGGCTGAGCTGGAAAGTGGCTGGATTACATGACATTTCCACCCTCCAGAGTGCTGATGTGTCAGCTACTGATTTAATAAACTCTTTTCCTGAAATGGCTAGTGTCTTTGGAGATATTTTTTCAGTAATTGTTTTTATTCTTATTGGGGACTAATAAAATCATACATGGCCACAGATAACTAAAGATATCCAATTGGAGATGCTTAGATAGCGAATGAGTTTTAAAAGTGCTGTTTAAATAGAAAAGCCATTGAAAATAGTTTATTTCGATTGGCTTTGTACTGAACTGGCAGCAAAAGGAGAGGAAAAAAAAAAAGAACGAAAGAAAAACACCAAAACAAACCAAAATATTACTTCCCTTCCTAAGTGATGGAATGTGTTTACTTTGAACCAAGCTCCAAAGGCATCTGGAAATCCTTGAGTTAGTTCCTTAGCTCCTTGCATTTTGTAGGTTAGTGTTCCCGTGGAGGCAAAAAGAACTTCCTTAGAGCACATACTTCCAGCTAAAATCAATCCCTTCCTTTTACAGGGAGTATAATTAGTCAGAAATAAACCTTGCCAAGACTCCATCCATAATTCTACCAGGGAATTTTAAATCTATTGGCTAGAATGCTGACTGTAGAATAAGAGAAGGTTTCTATACCCTTCTAAGGCACTGCCTCTCAAATGGGAACACTTTTGCCTCCCTTCCTAGGACATTTGGCGATGTCTGGAGTAATTTTTATTGTCACCACTGTGGGGTCGGTACTGGCATAGAGCGGATAGGATGCTGCTCCCTGTCCTACAATGTGCAGAGCATTCCACCCACAAGAAAGAATTGTCTGAACCAAAATGGCAAGGTCCTGAGGTTTAGAAACTCTGTTCTATATGAAGAGCATTAGGAACACGACCAGAAAAAGTGTTGAAATGTCTGACGGCACACTCTGAAAGGAGAATTATATCCACTGTACTGTGAATTGTTACACATAAACATACACCATTTTAAAAGGAAAACTTTGGGCTTCTAATACCCGTTTTGAGTACTCCTCTCTGCAGAACTGGTGAGAGCCCTTTTATGTATTTCAGGTTAGTTTCTCAATTTTCTGGTGTTGCTGAAATTCCTTTGTCTCCCACATCATTCTTGACTATGTTACCTGTGGTTTGATTGGTATGTCCTTGTTTTGTAGGCTATATTGCTATTTGCGAATACGTTTAATCACCAAGAATGCAAGGGCCTCAAATTAATTTTAAGTAACGATCTTTGTCATCTTATTTCTATAGGGACTTTGCTTGCTCAGCAGCTGTGTCAAACTTGAGCACTTTTCTGCTGTACTGAGACAGAGTGAGAGATTTGTTCTGCAACCTTCCACCGAAAGGATCACTTCCTGAGCAAGTTACAGTTGGTAAGGCATCCTTTGTTGATTGCAAGTGTAAACACCATGACATTCCTTGCTAACACCAGTAAACATCCACTATCCTCCCTACCTCACTTACTGCAGCTGTTCAGTTTTTTTCCCCATTTAACCATTTCATGCCCAATAACAAGAAGGCAACATGTCATTAAAGTGACAGGACATGTGAAAGTGTTTCCAGGTCCAAATGAAGAACTATAAGGAACATTTCTAATTTTAGACTTCCTGAGAGGGAAAGGTATGTTATCAGCTGTCATCTATCCTGTTAATTCTGAACCAATAGAACCATCTATTTAAAAAGCTTGCCCTTGTTGGTTTTCATTCAAAATTGCTAAGGCTCTTGAATATTAACACCAAAACAGACTTTCAAAATTACTGTACCCCAAAACTGAATACACATCTCCAGAATATTCTCAAATTAACTTTACTAAGTGTTATCTTAAATTAACTAAGTTTTACCTTAGGCTCCATGACAAGTCTGGTTTTTCATTGTCACTGCTCTTCTCACTGAACATGCAAATCCGATAACCTCTCTAGCCCCTTTCTCTCAAAGTCCTTACCCTACCACCGCCTTTATTCTTGACCATTCCTGAAGAAAAAAACACATCGTTATCCTCAAGTCATTTTTGAATGACAGGCATCATCATAATCATAATGATATCCAAATTCAGAGGAGCCGTGTTTGACTCAGAAGCCTGTGTATTTGTGCCTGGTGTGAAAGGAGGACTAAGAAGGTACTGATCTTATTTTCTCCTCTGGTTTTACCTGAAAGCTGTCACTATTGGGATAAGAATAACATGAACATAAGCATGATAAATGATAAGCGCACATGGGAGTCAATACCCCACTCAGAGAGCTCGCTGCTAATCACCGGGTGCAGCAGGCTAATGCACCCACCCTGTGAGCAGCACCCCAGAGAGGTTCTAAATCTGTGACTTAGGAAAGCTTGGCATTTAACTTGAGCTGCTTTCGGCTTAAGGTGAAACAAAGGGTACAATCATGTTCCATTTGTGGATGCAGCAGCAAATCATGTTTCAGAAGGTGCCTTTGCAAGACCATGTAAAACACAAATCCAATTCTATCTCCCTAACAAGCCTAGCACATAGTACATGAGTTGTTTAATGAATGTTACATAATGTTAATAAAAATGAGAGAGTACCACACCTTTTTTTTTTTTTTTTTTAATCAACAGTGAAAAGGAAGAATCAATTAGTTGTCAGTTTGAAAGCTTTGTCTTATATATTACAGCTGAGGAACATGATCTTAAAAATGCAAGTGCTGGAATTTCTAGGCTATTGGGGGATCAGCCATTTTTTAAAACATACTTTTTAAACTTGATTCTTAATTATTCATAGATAAATGAATCCCAGTGTTTTCGAGAATCTCAAGATCTTTACATAACTCTATTGTTATCAGCACTGCCGTTTTAAAATGAGGAAATCCTTATTCTCGGTAGCCAAGAGGCTGGAAAAGTAGAAAGTTTATGGTTTTGTTATTCCGACTAAAAGCATTTCTTAGGCCCCTAAGAGAAGAGTGGAATAGATAGCAATTGAACTACATAGAAATATGGCTTGCTGAATTGGGCTTATGTTGGTTAAGAGGACTACTGGAAGTAACAATTCTATTGCTGATTCTTGAGATGAATTGTAATTCTTACTGACATCAATCACCTTGGCTCTTTTGGTATTTCAGAAGTGCCTCTGTTGCACTCCCTTTCCAGGTGGCTGATGAATTAATTAGTATTTACCGAGCATCTACTATGTGCCTGATTCACTGTAAGGTACCTAGAGAGCCACAAGTGAAATGATACAGTAAAACAGAAAACCTATAACCATCCAGAAAACACTACCTTCTGCCTGACAGTTCAGAAAAGAGTTGGAAAAGGGAGGGAAAAAATGAAGACGGCTTGAAAACGGATGTAGATTCCTGAGTATCCATCTTAGTATTGCCACCCTCTTAGTATTGCCACTTTATGCTCCCACTCTCTCATACCTGCTCTAAATCCAAAAAGGACTCCGTAATATATGAGCAACTGGTGGAGAATAACCAATAGAGCAAAAAGGGAACTAACCATAGGGAATGCAGCTAGAGACTAAGAATAGTGTGATGTGATGAAGGAACAAATAAAAAGACTCCTTACATCTTTAAGCATCATAATCTAGTTGACAGACGACAAACATGCAGCATGGTTAGGGAGCCAGCAGTGGTTGTGAGGTAGTTGCCAGCTTAATTTATCACCAACTTAATCAATATATGCTCTGCTTTTAAATGTATCAATATAAGTGTATAATAATAGTTCTGGGGCTATGTATCAACTATTCACGTGAATATTCAGGAAGGACCATCTATCAGCATGATCCTATACAACAACCTTCTCTCAGCAAGAATTTCCCCCTACTGTCTGTTGTATCTCTGGCGCTACATGGGTACACAATGTGAATAAACAACGATGACTAAGACATGGTCTCTGCCCTCAAAGAGGATAAACTAACTAGGCACTTTCTTTTGAAATGTGCTGATATTATTACTATACCAGAGTCATTCTGATAGTTGGTTAAACATATTGGTTAAATATAGTCACTTTGTTGGTTAAACCAATAAAAGTTGAGTCACCTTAGTCAGAGGGTAATTTTTAGATGAGGTGGGACCTGAAGGAAGGATTTAAATACATTAAAAGGATAAAGAGCATTCCAGATAGGTGGAGATAAGGAGATGAGGAAACTAGTTTTTAGAATTAGTTTCTGTCTAAATTGAAAAGGAGTCAAGGCCATTCACTGAAATCATGTGGTAGAAAAGGGGATTTCTGCATTGCTTATAGTGTAAATAAAGTCTTTGGAAAGAGATGTGGCCAAGAAGTCAGGAGATCTGGGTTGAGTTTTATAATCTTTAAGCCAATCAGTCTTAATCTACCAAGTTTTAATTTTTTATTCATAGAATGGGGGTAAAAATATACATTTGTCTATCATGTAATGCACATCTTTGTCACAGAGAATTTCTAGACTGAGTAAGAATATAAAGCAAATTGCTTTGAGCTCTTGGAAAAAAGATAGTATTCAAACTTATGGAATTATTTTAATATCTTATATTCATTCACTTTTATATATGGTTTTGCTAAAAGAAAAAGATGAATTTGAAGTTCATCCTGCTGTTTTGGTAAAATTGTCTTCCTGATTTTTTTCTGACATAAGATAAAATATTCTTCTTTGGCTAAGTAGATTATCAACCATTTTCATGGAACACTGTAGCTCAAAAGTAGTATCTGTTTTATTCATAGGTAGCCTTAAAGATGACATATACACTTATAAAGTTTTATTAAAAATAACTTAAATATATGAAACAGTTTTTAGTTCCGAGTTAATTTTTCCTTTCTATATAACACAAATTGAATCTTTCCTAACTTGACTTTTAGCAGTTTTAAAACAGGTTAATACATACAGGCAAGTTTCTTTCAAGCATTTGTTTTAGAGTGAATTTTTTTTCTCGACAAACTTACTGTCTTACTTCTCTACTACTCAAAAGCATTTGAACAATCATAAATAATTGTGGAATAGGTAGATAGGAACTTCTTTATTCTTATTTACACTGAACTAAAGCTCAGCTACCAGTGAAAGTCATACTGCCTCTTAAAATCTAAGAAAAACTGAATTGACTCCTTATTGATGTTCAATGGGAAGTCCAGTGCAAAAAGGAATGTCCCATGAGATTGCTGCTTCTTCAAAAGCAGAGCAGCTCACGAGTCATTTTGCTATCCTATGCATGCAGTCCCTGTTCCATCATATTGTCCTAGAGATTGAACTCATCTTGCTTCCTTGCTTTCAATAAACTCACAAAATACATTTTTGTGTTAGATGAGTTTAACAATACTTGGAGAAGTGGGTGGGATCAAAATGCAACATTGTACACATAAACATATTTAAACATATATAAACATAAAAATTAATGTTAAACATCCCAGTTCTTAGAAAAGTGTTTTCTGAAAATCAGGCTTTAGAGTTCCTGTTTTTTGGGCTTACCTCTGTTAAAAAAAAACAAAATGAAAACAAATTCATCTCATTTTTATAATACAGAATGATTTGACTCTCCCTTGATTCTTGTTAGCTCATAACCTTGCAGTTATACTTTGCTTCCCAAAATATTTCTCCAAACCTATATAATTCTCTTCCTATAAGGGTCTGCTGTTACTATGATATTTTTCTATTTTATTATATATTCTATATCAAAATATATTTCAAATGTGTTAAAGCATAAAACAACTAGAAGAATTTTTTTTTAAATTTCAGAAGGTTATAAAGTCTAAACATAAAATAGCTGATGAATGACAATGGTTAAAATTTATAAATTTGACCACATAACATTTTTTTGCCCTTAACGCTCAAAAAAAAAAAGAAAGAAAGAAAAGAAAAAATAAATAAAGAAAGAAAAAGCTTGTAAGAACTTCATCTTTGATTCTTTAAAAATATATTTTTTTAGTTTATTGAAGTGAAAGTCACATAACATAAAATTAACCATTTTAAAATGAACAGTTCTGACATTTAATACATTCGTGATGTTGTGCATTATGGATACACCACTGCCTCTGGTTCTAAAACATTTTTGTTGTCCAAAATAAAACCCCATATCATTAAACACTTTTTCTCCATTACTCCTCTCCTCAGTTCCTGAAAAATACCAATCTACATTATTTCTCTATGGATTTAGACCTATTCTGGATTTTTTTATATAAATGGAATCATGTGGTATGTAATCTTTTGTGTCTGGCTTCTTTTGCTTAGAATGTTTTTGATGTTCATTCATGTTGTAGCATGTATTTCATCCCTTTTTATGGCCAAATAATATTCCATTATATGTATATACTACACGTTTTTTAACAGACTTTATTTTAAAATTTTTTCAGCTTTATTGAGATATTATTGACATATTTATTGAGATATATACAAATAAAACTTTTATATATTTAGGTTGTACAACCAGATTTATTAAGGTATACAATTTGATGATTGTATATACTATGTTTCCCCGAAAATAAGACTTAGCTGGACAATCAGCTCTAATGCATCTTTTGGAGCAAAAGTTAATATTAAATAAGACCAGGTCTTATGTAACATAATATAAGACTGGGTCTCATATTAATTTTTGTTCCAAAAGATGCATTAGAGCTGATTGTCCAGGTAGGTTTTATTTTGGGGGGAACACAGTATGTATACATTGTGAAATGATTACATCAAGTTAATTAACACTTCTATAACTTCATATAGTTACCATTTTCTCTCTTCTTTTTTTTTTTTTCTTTTGGTGATGAGAACACTTAAGACCTACTCTTAGCAAATTTTAAAAACACAATATAGTTTTTTTTAACTATAGTGACCACGCTGTACATTAGATCCTCAGAATTTATTATTCTTATAACTGAAAGTTTGTACCTTTGACCAACATCTCTCCATTACTCCTATTCCTCAGCCCTTGGCAACCACCATTATACTCTCTAGTTCTGTGAGTTTGACATTTTTTGATTCCATGTTTAAGTAAGATCATGCAGTATTTGTCTTTCTATGTCTGCCTTATTTCACATAATATCCTCCAGATTCATCCATATTGTTGAAAATGGCTGGGTTTCAGTTAGACTTTATTTTTTTAAAGCAGGTTAACTTCACAGAATTGAGCAGAAAGCACAGAGATTTCCCATGTACCCCCGTCACATAACATTTGAAAATAGCTGTAAGCCCCCACAATTATATTTTAAAAATTAAGAGTCACAAAGTGGATTATAAGCTAAACATTAAGAGTTACAACTCTGAAACTTCTAAAAGAAAACATAAGAGTAAATCTTTGTAACATTAGGTTAAGCAAAGATTCCTTGGATAGGACACAAAAAAGCACAAACTATAAAAGAAAAAAATGATAACATAACAAAATAAAAATCTTTTTTTGAAAGACACATTTAAAATATCGAAAGACAAGCCGAGATTGGGAGAAAACATTTACAAAATGCATATCTGATAAAGGACTTGTATGCAAAATACATAAAGAACTCTTACAAGTCAATAATAAAAGGACAAACAAGTCAACTTAAGAAATGGGCAAAAGATATGAACAGATACTTAAACAAAAGATCCTTGATCTACCTTTTGGTAGGAAGTGATGGGTTTTTCAACTTTTTCAGTAAAAGATTAGATAGTTAATATTTTAGGCTTTGCAAGGCTCATGTGGTCTCTGTAATACATTCTTTATTTATTTTCATAACCCTTTAAAAATGTTAAAACAAAAAATACTTTTTTTTTTTTTTTTTTTTAACTTACAGGCTGTACAAAAAAGGATTGTAGGCCAGATTTGGACTTTGGATCTTAGTTTGCTGACCTCTAGTGTAGGCTTCAAGTGGACCAGGGGAAGAAACAAAACAAAACAAAACAAAAAACAAAACAAAACAAAACCTTACTGAGAATTTATAACAACAGTCCTGTCTTCACATGTGTGGATGGATCAAATCTGCAGTATCTACATGGTCCAGAAACTACCAATCCAAGATATATAATTATAGTAGATCTGGGTAAGTAATGCCCAGAGATGCTTGGGGGGAGCAAAAAAATATCATTTCTGAAGAATGGGCTACCAAACCAGATTTAGAGCAGCAAAGTATAAATTCACAATATTGGATATGACTGAAGAAATGATTAGTGATCTAGAAGGTAGATCTAAAGAACACACAGATGCAGCACAAAGAGAGAAAGCTATTGAGAAATATAAAATATTGTTATAAGACATAATGGTTGGCATGAGACGGGCAAAAATAATCCAATCATAGTTTCAGAAGAAAAAGGATAGAGGGAAGCATAGGAAGGTAACATTCAAGGTGATAAATGCAAAGAATTTTTCAGAATTAACAAAAGTCATCCATCTTCATATTCAGAACATACAGTGAATCCCTAGCAGGAAAAAAATGTTGAAATGACTTAAAATTGTATGAAGAGTAAAACTATGGAACACCAAAGCAAATGGGAGTTTAAAAAGAGCTAGAGAAAGGACCTTTTACCTAGAGAGAAATTAGTAGATTGACAATGTTATTTTTTGTTCATTATTTTCCCACACCTTAACTAGGCACAAAACAGGTGAATAATAAGTTATTATTGAAGGTATGAGTGAGTCCTTGATTGAATAATGAATGATGAGCTAAGAAAACAATGTCAGGACATTGTAATAAAAATTTCCAATTCTTTATCTCCTTCATTTTAAAGAGAGTAGTAGAGTTCATGATTTCTATTTTAAAATCTCCAATTCATGTTTGTTTTTGCTGAGATTCAACAAGTTACTTCATTTTTGAGATGTTCTTAGTGGTCAATCATTTTACTATTGCCTGTATATTCCCATTGTGAGCCCTCATAATTGATAATCACTTAGAGCTCATAATAAAATATTTGAATTGCCTGTGTTTCCTTGCTTACACTCCAGGCAGCCACTGGTCAGTCTCCCAAAGAAGTCATCACTGTTTCGAATATTCAAAACAGCCAATTCTTCAGGGACAGAGCTTTTTTTCTCATTATTTCTCTTATTCATTACAGGGCTTTACTTGAGTTTCTTTATATCATTTAATTCTTACAACAATTCTGTTATAGATGAGGAGCCTAAAGTTTAGAGGGATTAAATGTCTTGCTACACATCATACAACTAGTAGAGGTAGATCACACAAGGTCAATTCTTCTGACTCTTTGTAAAGTGCTCTTTATATCCTCCTTTTCACCTCATGTTAGTTTAAAAAATCATTAACTATGGTAGAGTTAATTGTGGTTCCCAATTTTTTGCTGACTCTGTGAAGAAGAATTACACATCCCTATCCATTGCCATGCAACTCCATTACTCCCCTTTGAGAAAAATATACTTTCCCACTTGGCCATGTGAATGACCTTGGCCAACAGAATGTGAGGGGGAGTAACATATACCATGTCTACACAGAAGCTTTAAGAGCCATTGGTTATAGCCATTACGCTTTTTCTTGTACCATGTGAACAGCATGTGTTATATATATTGGCTACTCCTTCAGCTCAGACCCCAGAAAGAAGTGAAATAGAGCCAAGGTGGAGATGATACACAGCTGACATGTAATATAAGGAAGAAATAAACATTTGTATGTGCAAGCCACTGAGATTTGTAGGTTGCTTGTTACTGAAACAAATGCTGACTAAACAAATTAGTGAGCAAATGCTGACTAATACACTATAATAAATACACTAGCTAATATTTATTGAGCAATTACTGTATACTGGGCATTGTACTAAGCGCTTTTCATAAATTATACCATTTAATCTTTATACAAACACGAAGCTGATCATATTATCCTATTTCATGTGTGACAAAGCAAAGCTTAAGAAAGTCATGTAAAGAGTAGGGTAGATTTAGGATTTAAAATCAGGCTGTATAATACCTGAGTCTAGGTAATTAACTCCTCTATCAAAATCCCTCTATCAATCTTAGGACACATGAGACCCAATATTCTAGGTGGACCAAATTTCAATTTTTAAAAAGACCTAAAACATTATAAAAATGATGATTTATTTTAAGTACTTCCAAGATATAATTTCCTCAAATGGTAGAATGTATTCATTTAATGCTTCTGGACTCAAGGTACCAAGCCATACAGAGAATCTTTCTTATTTACGCATTTGAGAGCATCTCCTGTAATACGACATTTAACAAAATCTCTCTATATAACTATCTGCTTTGCTTTTAATTGCTATGTTGGTGGTTCAAGCCCAGTTAGGGGCTTAGTTACTTTGAAAGTCAGCATACTAGAGAATATGTCATCTAAGATTAAAGAGATCTGACTTATGGTTTTTCTTTCAACACCTACTAGATGTTTAATATTTGACATATCACCCTGATCCCAATTACCTTAGGTGCAAAATGGAGCTGAAAATACTTCACAGCTTATTGACCGGACACTGGAAACAAATGAGCTCGGCAGGAATTTTATAACTCTAAGTACTATGATTAATTGTTCTGTATTAGCCCACAACCTGATGGCTGAGACATAGAAAAAGAATGGGATAGTGGAACCAAACTGGTCTGGTAGACAAGACCTGTATTCTGGTTCTAATTCTGCCGCTAGTTTGTTTTGTGATTCTTAGCAAACCACTCATCCTATCTAAGCCTCATTTTGCCATTTCATTGTCCGGTGTCCTCTGTTAAATAATGAGGAGATAGGAGAACATGCGCCTTATCTCCCGTTAGCTTGAAGAGGTATTGCTTCTATACTGGATAAATTTGAGTACTTTACATTTCGCTTTTCAAATACAACTATAGGTTGGGCTACTTCCAACAGACATCATGTCGCCAAGTTCAAGATGATATGAAAGTCTCTTATACATAGATTATATTTAGCCATACTTTTTCTAATGACTGTGTCTCTTTTGTCCTTGCACACCTGTATTTTGTACAGATTTTTTCATGAAGTAAATGATCAGTAACTTTTCTTCTTGATAATGACCTTTTTCTGGTCTTTAATATTTTGAAAGCCACAATGTTTCAGTAGTCATTTTCTAGAGGGCACACATTAATTTATGAGACAAAGTTTGATTTTAGAATATCAAGGTAGTACTGACTGTCCTTTATCTACTCTACATTGATGGCCTTCTATGTTTACTTGGTTCAAGTTTCCCGTTCTTATTATTTGAAGTATGCTGTTATATGGATTTTATTTGATCAGGGCATGTATTAAAATTAAAAATACTTATGCTGCTGTGATTTTTTAATCTCATCCTTCAATGCTCATATGAAAAATAAATCAATGCTATGTAGGATGGTGGATTCAAATTGGATTTCTCACCTAATATTTATATTTGGTTTCTTATTAAGCAAATAAAATAGGTGATAATTTATTAAAATCTTGCTCCTGAAATAGTTATTGTGAGTGTTTGACAGCCTTTAGGGTATCATTAAAGTCACCATGTTTCTCTGCATCTGGGGAGACTGTCACAGTGCTTGATTATTTCACCTAACAGGCTCTTAGGAAGGTGGACCTGACGTGGCAGCTTGTAGCTACATATTAGTGTGGTTTGTGTTGGAGCCAATTGCCGTCTGACCTCTCCTCCCAGTAGAGGCAGTGTAGTGCCATCTGTACATCTTTTAGTCACATTAAATCATGTCATTTAAAAGCCTTCTGAATGTGAACGAGTTCACCTCATGCTTAGGAAAGAAATTAGTTGCACTGCTGAGCTGGAAGTCTGTGTTCATTTGCACTCACTAATTTTCATATTGTTTTAATTCTTTCTTTTCTGGACTGGTAATAACTGTCAGAGACTGTATCTGTTTAAAATTTGCTATTGCCATAACTAGACTATTACTGAATATATATAAAAAAATGATCATTAAGGTAATTTAAACTCTATACTTATATGTAAAATAGGTCCCAGGGTTGGAGTCTAGACTAACTTCCTGACATGGAGAATGTATGTTTTCAGTTATAATTTGGCCAATGGGCTACCATGTCAAAACATAATCACATGAAGGACTGAGGAATTTCATGGACACAAATCACTCTAAAGGAAAGAGAATTGCAATAACCAAGTCTATTGAAAGAATTCCTTCGGGGCATGTGGGTAGGCATATGGACTAGACCTACACAATCACAATACACCATAACCATAGGCTCTGTAATTGTGCCCCACCCCTCACCTTCCCACCTCTTTGCCCACCACCCCCACCCCCGACCCCCACCCCACCCCTTATCCCAGAAACTGGCATGTGAATAGGTTAAGGCCAATCAGAGTCTTGTTTCTTCGAGATGAATTTGCTAATCCTGTAGAACATGATATGGGTGTGCCAGTGACCGTTTAATGGCTACACAGAGTAAATCTACCCAGTAATTTGAGAGATGGAATGCTCATTACAGTATTTAAGTTTCTTACTTTGGGCCAGCCAGACCCTAAGCGACAATAGGACCCCCTGTGCCCCAGGACTTAAAAATTACATGAGCATTTTTTGTTTTTCACTTGTTCAAGTCAGTGATTCTCAAAGTGTGGTCCCTGGAGCAGTTAGAAATGCTAATTTTGGGGCACTACTCCAGATTTTCTGAATTAGAACCTCTGGGGATGGAGCCCAAAGGTGTAACAGGCCCTCCAAGTAATTCTGATGTGCTAAAATCTGGGAAATTTTAAAGCTATCTGGAATTGTTTCTGGCCATCTGTAATTTGCAAGGTCCTGATATGGCAATGACAGATAAGAAATTGCATAACAGTACTGATAAAGAGTAAAAGAATTTTGGTTTAAAAAGTATTCTGACTTGACCATGCCAGAAACCTAATTTTTGAATAGGGCTTTTCTCAGGATATAAATGGAATTTCTGGTCTTAGGTTAGGCCTGTACCAACTTAGCCTCAAGTAGAGTCACAGGCCATTTGAAGATAAACATTGAAGCATCTCTTCCATCTGGGACTTTGACTCATTAGAATTTTGAAACTGTGTGGGATACGGACACAGGTCTTCTCTGAAACTTCATATCAATTTGAACACATTCTATTTAAATTAAAATAACTACTTTATTTTAGTTTCAATATCTAGATTTCGAAGAGAACATTTATAGATTGTCTCAAGGGGGAAATTTAATCCCTCAATCTAAATATCTCTGCCTTTGATCCAAATCATTCCAATTTATTTTAGCATAAGAGGGTGCTTTTTCTTTTTCAACCAGCTTAATTCAAGATACGGTGTCATCAATATAAAAATACAGTCAGAAACCTCTTGTGAGTTAATGGTATAATAGCAGTATGCTCTCTGATTAACAATAAAGAATATAAAAATGTATGCTTCTAAAAGATATTGTATCACTAATTTAAAAAAACCTGTTTTTACATGCTTATGAATGCAGAATATGCCATATGGAAAACAAGAGATTTCCTTTAGTGTTATTTTTTAATATTAGATGTCTCTGCAATGCACGCTGATGGTCTGGCATATTCAATTCTCATGATAGTTTCTTTTGAGAGGATTTATGATTTGAAGCATAATATCTACAAGCTGATAAATTGTCTCCTTAATTACAAAAATAATATTTCATTGTACACTTGGTATATTTAACAAGTTTGACTGCCAGCAATTGTTTATTAATTGTAAGACCTGGAATAACAGACACAAATAGGTTAATCTATAAAATTTTTGCAAAGAAATTGACAAAATTGACAAAAATATTTAATTAGAATTTAATCATAATTAGAGGCTATATTATATGAAATGGTCTTTTGCAAGTTATGGATCTATCATCTCCATAGCTCGAAAGCCTTGTAGAAGATCTGACCTCTACGGCCGTTAATGGGAGCCAGCCTCCCATTTGAAACATTTATTAGTATATTGCGTAGAGTCTCCTTTTCCAGAGATCCAAGCATGTTCCAAAATTCCACTGGCACATATTAATATTTTAAAGAAATCTATGTCTAGAATTTAAAATAAAGGTGAAAATCACCATCAAAACAGAAGCCAGATTGCCCTTGGTTCCTTATTAACTCACTCATAAGTCATTGAAACAGATTTAGCTGCTCCATAGGCAATTTTTATATAAATTCTTACTGTTTACATACTTATTGGCCTCTTTTTCCAGAAAAACCACCAAACAAATATTAATTTTGAGATCAAATACACACTTGTTAAAATCCTGGTTGTACCAAGTACATACTTGCGAGCTGTATGGTAATGGGCAATATACTTTTCTGAAGCTTTGTTTCCTTAATAATAGAAAGAAGATGACCAACACCAATATCCCGGACTGTCATGATTCAATGAGAACACGCCTACCAAGAAGGTAATACATTCCCAACCTTGTGCCCATGCCAATCTCTGTGCTCTTGTATATTATTTTCCCTCTGCTTTCGTATGTGCTATTCTCTCTGCTGAATGTCCCGTAATATCTAGCATAAAAGAAAACATATCCATCTTTTAAAAAGCAAGGGCATCTGGGACTTGGATGCCCAGGGTTAATATAGCTCTATGGGTGTGATTACTAACAATGAACATTCAGTTGAAGAGGAAACACTTTCCAAGCAGAGGCAGACAGTTCTTTCAAGGATTGCTAAGTGTACTCACCCCTTCAAGCATCAAGGTCACTTTCTGCAGAACACTTTCCCTTATTCTACCAGTCTGGGCTACATGACCTCCCTTTGTGCTCCCCGCCTCTGGCATTCATTCTGCTGTCAAAGGTTGTCCACAGAGGACTGTCTTCTGTCTCTCTTTCCCATTACATTGCTTGTTCCTTGAACGCAGAATTGATATATTATTTGCTTTTAAATTTCAACATATTACATATTACAAAGTGAAGTATTTGTCCTAATCAGTAAGATGTGTTGATTAGTCATATTCCCTTTTCCTTTATAAACTGTTTATGCATTTATATCACAAAAATATAAAATTAGAAAGCTGGACAAAGCCCAGTGTGCAGAAGTGCAAATACAGAACAAGCCTCATCAGCTGCAGGTGTATATAGATTGGTGCAGCCATTCTGAAGAGCGACCTGGCATACTTAGCCAAATCAAGGATCTACCCACTGACAACTCAGCAATTCTACTCATGGGTATATATCTTAGAGAAATTCTCAGACGGGCCTGTAAGGGGATTTGTTAAGTGATGCTAATGTGAGTGTTACTTATGGTGGCAGAGTTGAAGGCTATCTGGGTGATCATCTCTAGGGAGTAGGCAGATGCAATGTGGTGGCTTCTATCACATCCTGTACTAGGTAGAATTCAGAGATCATGAATGAGATAGGTGAATACCCAGCAACATGTATAGACATCTAAAATATAATGCTAAGTGAAAAAATAGCAATAATTCATAACACAATATCACTTATGTTAATTAAAAACCTAGGCATGAGAAACAGCAAGACATTTTCAAGAACACATAAAAACAAAAGAATATATTTTAAACTCATTCGAATTGTTGCTTTGGTAGGAGGAAAAAAATGAGAACCAGGAATGCTGATGAAGGGAGAAAATAAATGTACAATGAAAGGAATAAAACTTATATGAGGTTAAAAAAAATACAACAAAAGTCCTACAGATCTTTAAAGAAATTTGTATTGGTATAAATAAAAAAATAAATAAATAAATAAAAAAGCAAAAACCATACCAAAACAAAACAAAACACTGATAAAAACTCCCTGGGCTCAGTCCTAGTTTATAACTATGAGGCTAAATACACCAACGTCAAAACTGGTAACTACAGGACCTGTTATAGTGCTTCCCTCAGAAAATAGTGAAGAAAATTGAAATCAGCCCACAAGCCAAGTATACCTGCTCCTTCTCTAGCAAAACCAAGATGAAGAGATGAGCTGTAGTGATCTGGCACCGTGGTTCCTGTACAAAAGTGGGAGTGGGTGGTGTGACACCACTTGTGAAGTCAGAGTAAAGTCTACCACCAGAAGACTGAAAAAATTGAAAGACTAATAGAAGCTCCATTGCTTAAAAGGTTGCTAGCCTATAAAGAAGAGGCCACTCTGAGACTGGGAGGAGAGGCGGAGATGTGAAATGGGCTGGCCCCGAACCCAAGTAGTGGTTGAACACTGTTAGGGACATTTCAGTGGCAGAGGTCTCCCCTGAAGAGTGAGAGGTTCCAGCCCTACACCAGGCTCCCAAGGCCAGGGGTCCTGTGCTGGGAAGAGGATTTCCTACAACACTTGGCAGTGAAAATCAGCAAGGATTCTATCTACCCTGGTGACTTGAAAGGCAGCTGGAAACCCAGTTTTCCTCTAAAAGGGCCCACAAATAGACTTACTCATTCTCAGGCACTCACTCTGGGCTCCAGAGGAGGAATGGTGACTCAAGAGGAGCCAGAGACATACAGGAAAAGACTAAATCATGTGGCTTCAGGCAGAGGGCTAGAGAGACAGCTGCCATTATCACTGTGTGGAACTCGTCTCATGTGTAACATACAGGAGGGCAGCATCCTTCCTGTGTTGAACCCATCCCCATAGCGCCAAGCCTGAGATTGCATTGGTCTGGTAAAATCAGCGCATGAATGCACCACCTTGGTGACTCCCTTGAGCCCTGCCCAGCAGTGCAGCATCACCCAGGCACTCTCAGCTCCTGGGCAGCCTGCCCTGACCAGCAAGTCATGGGAGGCTTGTACAGGAGCAGCCAGTCCATGGCAGACTGGGAAGATTTTGGTGGCAGGCAGTCAACCCCAGCTTGTGCTGCAGCTTTTCTGGGGTAGCTCCTGGGGTTCTGCAGGCCCAAGGCAAAAGACAGCTGGACTGGGTGTTCTTGGGGCATTCTGTGGAGTGGTCACAGTCTCAGTATTGGTACAAGAAATGAATCAGCATTAACTTTGTGAAAACCACCAGCCACAACCCATGAATTCCTGGCATGCTGCCTCACCCAACCCTGGCAACATCACCTGGAGTACTGGCAACATGGGGTCAACCAGACTAGCCAGCATACCTAAGGAGACTCTTTCAGTGACTGAGCCTTATGGGCAACCAAGAGGTGACAACAGGCATGGGGGGCCCTGGGCCTTTTGCTTAGCTGTCCTGGCCCAATACTGGAGGTAGGTGACCTCGGTTCTCAGTGATGCCACCCCCACATGCCTCCAGGTCCCACACAGGCAGCAATCAAACACATATAGCTTTGTAGCTCCTACCAGGCAGTCCAGGGCTGGTAACAGGCAAGACTGAAATTAGCCTGCATGGGAGCCCTTTCCAAGAGACACCAGAAACAACATACCCAGAGGCCAGCTTCAGACCATATCTGAGCACTACCTAATTAGCCCCACAAGTGGCACAATCAAAAGGAGGTCTCAACAGGCACAAGCCCACTAGGGCAAATTCCCCTTCGAGGAATCAGCCCCCACACAGCATGTCATACAATGGGGGCATAGCCAGTCCTCACAACAACTCAGCCTGAGAGACAATCCCACCCACTGACACACCAAAAACAATCAAGGCTCAACTACAACAGGGGAATACACACAATACACACAAGGGACACTCTTAGAACACATGCACAGGTGATCAGGGAGAATGAGCCACCGTACCACACAGGAAACATACTGCATAAGGCCAGCCAGGAAGGACTGGGAGACATAGGAAATGTAACTAATAGATAGAATCAAAAACAGAGAGGCCTCCAGAGAAGAAAAAAAGAAACATGTCTCAAATAAAAGAACAGAAGAAAACTTGAGAAAAAAATAAAATAAAATGGAGGCAATCAACATACTGAAGACAGAGTTTAAAACACTGGTTGTAAGAATGCTTGAGGAACTTAGTGAGAAGTTCAACAAAGAGATAGTGAGCATGAAGAAGGACCTAGAAACCATAGAAAAGAACCGATCAGAAATAAAGACTACAATAACTGAAATGAAGACTACACTAGAAGGAATCAACAGCAGAATAGATGAAGCAGAAGACTGAATCAGCAATTTAGAAGACATGGGAGAAGAAAACACCTTATCAGAAGAACAAAAAGAAAAAAGGTTTTAAAAATGAAGATAGTTTATTGGACCTCTGGGACAACATCAAGCATAATAACACTCACATCACAGGAGCACCAGAATGAGAAGAGAGGGAGCAAGAGATCAAGAACCTATTTGAAGAAATAATGACAGTAAACTTTCCTAACCTGACAAAGGAAATAGACATACAAACCCAGAAGGTGCAGAGAGTCCCAAATAAGATAAACAGACCCACACGGAGACACATAATTAAAATGGCAAAGGTTAAAGACAAAAAAAGAACCTTAAAAGCAGCAAGAGAGAGACAACTAGTTACTTACAAGAGGGCTCCCATAATACTATCAATTGATTCTTCAACAGAAACTTTGTAGGCCAGAAAAGAGTGGCAGGAAATATTCAAAGTGATGAAAAACCAGGGACTATCACCAAGACTGCTCTATCCAGAAAGGCTATCATTGAAAATTGAAGGCGTGATAAATAGCTTCCCAGACAAGACAAAGCTAAAGGAATTCATTACCTGTAAATCAATTAATGTGTTACACCACATAAACACAATGAAAAATAAAAGTCATATGGTCATATCAATAGATGTAGAAAAAGCATTTGACAAAATCCCACATATATTTATGTTAAAAATTCTCAGCAAAGTGGGACTAGAGGGAACATATCTCAACATAATAAAGGCTACATATGACAAACCCACAGCTAATATCAAACTCAATGGGGAAAAGGGAAAAGCATTCCCCTTAAGATCAGAAACACGACAAAGATGCCCACTTTCACCACATTTATTCAACATAGTACTGGAAGTCCTACCCATCAGACAAGAAAAGAAATAAAAGGCATCTAAATTGGAAAGGAGGAAGTAAAATTGTCATTACTTGCAGATGACATGATACTATATATATGCAGAACCCCAAAGATTCCACCAAAACTCTATTTGAACTGATAAATGAATTTAGTAAAGTAGCAGGGAACAAAATTAATATTCAGAAATTGGTTGCATTTTTATACACCAATAACAAACTATCAGAAAAAGAATTTAAGAAAACAATCCCATTTACAATTGTATCAAAAAACAGCTAGGATAAATTTAACCAAGGAAGTAAAAGACCTGTACTCAGAAAATTATAAGACATTGAGGAGAGAAATGCAGAAGATACAAATAAATGGAAACATATACCATGCTCCTGAAAAGGAAGAATTAATACAGTTACAATGATCATACTACCCAAAGCAATCTATAGCTTCAATGAAATTCCTAGCAAAATACCAATGGCATTCTTCACAGAAATAGAACAAATAATCCTAAAATTGATATGGAACCACAAAAGACCCTGAATAGCCATGGCAATATTGAGAAAGAAGAACAAAGCTATAGATATCATGCTTCCTGATATCAAACTATTTTACAAGTCCATAGTAATCAAAACAGCATGATATTGTAATAAAAACAGACACAGAGATCAGTACAACAGAATAGAAAGCCATGAAATAAATCCATATCTATATGGTCATTTAATCTATGACAAAAGAAGCAAGAACACACATTGGTGTAAAGAGAGTCTATTCAATAAATGGTACTAGGAAAACTGGACAGACACATACAAAACAAAAATGAAACTGGACCACCTTCCTACTCCATATACAAGAACAATACTCAAAATGAATTAAAGATGTAAATGTAAGACCCCATACCATAAAACTCCTAAAAGAAAATATAGGAAGTAAACTCTCAGACATTACCTTTAGTAATATTTTTTACTGATCTATCTCCTCGGGCAAAGGAAAGAGAAGAAAAAATAAACAAATGGGACTACATCAAACTAAAAAGATTTTCCACAGCAAAGGAAACCATCAACAAAACCAAAACCCGTCCAACTGAATGGTAGAAGACATTTGCCAACGGTACATCTGATAAGTGGTTAATATCCGAAATTTATTTTAAAAAAATCTCATACAACTCAACACCAGAAAAACAAGCAATCAATTTAAGAATGGGCAGAGGACCTGAACAGACATTTCTCCAAAGAGGACCTACAGATGACCAATAGACATATGAAAAGATGTTCAATGTCACTAATCATCAGAGAAATGCAAATAAAAACCACAATGAGATACCACCTCACTCCTGTCAGAATGGCTATCATCAGTAAATCAACAAACAACAAGTGTTGTAGAGGATGTGGAGAAAAGGGAATCCTTGTGCACTGTTGGTGGGATTGCACATTGGTGCAGCCACTGTGGAAAACAGTATGGATGTACCTCAAAAAATTAAAAATACAGCTACCTTATGACCCAGCAATCCCACTCCTGAATATTTATCCAAAGAAATACAAAACACTAATTCCAAAAAGAAAATGTATTCATTTACTGTAGCACTATTTACAATAACCGAGATACGGAAACACCGAAATGTCCATCAATAGACGATTGAAGAAATTGTGGTACATACATGCAATGCAATAATACTCTGTCATAAAAAACAATGAAATCTCATTTGGGACAGCATGGATGGACCTAGAGGGTATTATGCTTAGTGAAATAAGTCAGACTGAGAAAGAAAAATACCATATGCTCTCACTTATATGTGGAATCTAAAGACCAAAATAAACAAAACAGAAACAGACCCATAGTAACAGAGAGCAAACTGATGGTTACTAGATGGGAGAGAGTTGGGGGGTGGGGGATACATGAGAAAGGTGAAGTGATTAAGAAGTATAAACCGATAGTTACAGGAGAGTCACCAGGATGTAAAGTACAGTATGGGGAATATAGTCAATAGTATTGCAAAAACTATGTATAGTGTCAGATGGGTGATAGTCGCCTTACCAGGGGGAGCACTTAATAAGTTATATACATGTATGACAACTATGTTGTGCACCTAAAACTAATAGAAAATAATATTGAATGTCAACTATAATTTAAAAAATAGCTACAGGGATGAGTAGTGCAGCATGGGGAATATAATTAATAATGTTCTAATAACTGTACAGTGTCAGGTGGGTGGTAGACTTGTTGGGGTTATCACTTTGTGAGTTGTGTAAATGTCTGATCACTATGTTGTTCTGTACACCTGAAACTAATAAAAAAAAAATACTGTACTTACTAGCCTACAATAAATGGGTTAAGTTCTGTAACAACAAAAATAAAAAAGCCTTGATAGATTCCTAAAGTTTAGAGACTGTTAATTGATACTACTAAAAGAGGAGGAAATGATATATTATAGAAATGGAATAACCTAGGAGCTACTAAGAGTAATCTTTGTTTTCTTAGAAGAAAAAAATTCAATCTTATGCCAGGAGGGAAAAGGTGAGAACCAAGGAATCTATATTTCTTGCAAGATTTCTGGATGATTCTGAATCAAATGCTTGGCACTTTAGGAAGTTTTTCTAAAGGGCTAGTCTTGAAATCAGAACCCCTCATTCACAGGCCTTTTCTTTTCTGCCCAAAAATGAGAAACAGAAGCAGACATCACTGAGAGAAACAGAAAACTCATGGAACAAATAATAGTTCTTTTTAAATCATTGAAGTGAGGTAGTATCAGTCAAGCATCAAAAAACAGAAACAAAACCAAAAACCCAGGAAAGCAGCAATAGCAAGTGGAAAAGAAGTGAAAAAAACAAGTGGTAGGTTGATGCAAAAGTAATTGCGGTTTAACAGGTTAAAAATAATTGCAAAAACCGCAATTACTTTTGAACCAACCTAATAATAAGACTATTTGGAAGGCATGTTCTGAAACTAAGAAAGGAGGGTGGAATCAAGACTCCAGCATTTTCACATTGCATACCTGGCAAAGTGAAAAGGAAACGTGAAGTTTGGTAATGATCGAGTCATTCCAGTTATTTGTACTAATATATTTCAATTTCATTGAATCCCATGTCATATTTTATTTCTTTGTCCAATCAAAATTTTTCTAGCAACATTCTGAATTTACAGAAAAGGTAGTTAACTAAGTTGTAGTCTATGCATTTTGTTCGGAAAGCAGCCATGTTTCACTGGCTAATAATTATGGGTATAGCCATTTTTTTGTATAATTTATCAGTCCCTAAAGGCAGTGGCTCTCAAACTTTGATTTATGTGTTCTTGCAATAATTGTGTTGGTAACTTGTTAACTTACTAGACCTATCCCCAGAATTCTGGAATGGGGCCCAGGAATCTGCATTTGTACCAACTCCAGTGTAGGCGATAGTTTTTATAATCCACATTTTATGAAATATCTCCAGAAGCTTAGACTTGGAAATCCAGATCTAATAAACAAGTGCAATGCCACATCTGTAAAGCAAAATTGTCTCATAGGCAGAGGTTAGAAACATTGGGCTGTGAGCCTGTAAAGTGAGTGATTTTATGGGATCCCATAAAAGATCATCATGAAGGGTTCCAAGGTAAAAATAAGGGGGTCCATCACTACTTCTAGTGTGCTTTTGAATTATCACTACTTATCCATATTTAAGAATTGTTTTTAGATCTAGAATGATGGGATGGGGAAAGCTCTCCAAGTGACGTGCAATAGAAGTAGTGGTCTGAAAATTCTAAATAGAAAGCATTCTCTGATGAGAGGAGGACCCTCTTCTCTCTGTGGAACCCCTCATTTGCTATTGAATATGAATTTACTCAGTCACTCAGTAAGGTATATTTTTCATAGCAGCATGGATTTTGGAAAAAATTAGTACCATTGTAAAAATAAAATAGGAAACAGAAAGTCGAAATCATTGCAATCCCTGGTATCATCTTCTTCCCTGGGCTGTGTTCCTAAATGGCTTTGTGCAGCTAAGGCTGGTACAGAGTACTAGTCACCCCAGGAAAAGTAAGGAGATAGGTCTCTTCTTGGGTCCAGTTTATGACCGTACATTGTTACTCCCGTGGAAGGGCAGGCCATGTGAGCCTAATTGTCTCATTGTTTTGAAGAAATAGGCTGGGCTGTTCAGAAAAGACACACTATTTTATACTCTAATAAGTTATCTGCTTTCTATGATCAAGTGTCATATAAGAAAAGTCTAGAAGCAAGTAATTAATTAAATAAATTAAGCCAGGATAGCTCACACACAAACTTACAGAAAAAGAAACAAGCCAAAATCTACAAACACAACTGCCCATTCTATTTCAAATAGTGTGTAATACTGTTAACAAATGTCAAAGTAGCAACTTTAGAATTTGGACCCAATGTTTGATTTAAAAAGGAGACTCGCATAGTGTAAAGAAGGACATGGATTGTATTAAGATATAAAGAGTCATTAGCAAAACAGTTTTGAGTTGTAATTAGAATATGTCTAAATCATATTTTAAAATATCCTCTTAAATTTTGTATTTAAAGAGAGCTTGTTAGGACACCGTGAAAAATAATTTAGTTACTTCTTTTGATGTAATTTTATAGGAGCCTCCAGTTTTTGACGTATTATCTCTCCCATTTAAGTATACCCTTCAAATTGGGTATAATAACAACTGCATTTACATTTCTTTTTATTACGCTAATGCAAAATTACTTGTTTAACTCAGTGTGTAAATACAAATTATTTACTTTGAGTGGCTAGTCTCAATTTAATCAAGCGGGATGAAGTGACAGGTATTTGTTTCTGTATCTTTTCCCTATAAAAGAATATTTAATCTTTCAGGCAGCACCTCTCTTCCTTTCAGATAACTATGGAGGTATTAGATCCAGAACATTTTACCAAGGCTGTGTGAGGAGCTTCAATTGCATGTGTGGGTGTCCTGTCCTCGTTTGTTTCCCTATTTTTTTGTAGAAGTACGGCTCCTGTTAGCATAGCACTTCAGTCTGATTTAGCCCAAGTTTCTCTGGCTTTCCCCCCACTCCTTCTTCCCATTTGAATGGGTGCATTACCAGATCTGCACAGAACAAAGAGACAAGAAACTCAGTGTAGTCAGTGTCTCAGTCCCAATCCTGAAACTGATGAGGGCTGGGCTTCCCCCTCCCCTGCCCCCACACTGTTGGATTCACATTCGTATAAAGTTAAAGGCAGGCTTACTTAAGTTTTATCTTGTTTCTCAGTTCCGGAGGTTCTGAAGATTATGTGTGGAGATCTGACACCCATCTTTTCTTGGCTCTGGAATCCTGGCAGATTAAACTCTGAACACAATAGCACTACATTCTTTTTAAGGCTACCAGAGAAACAACCCCCCACTCTCACCCTTAGTTCAGTAGTACAAGTTTTCAAATTAAATTAGTCAAGTTTAAAAAGGGATTTTTGCAATAAATGTTAGAGGTATGAATAGATGTAAAAAGTGTTCAGTAGTCATCTGTGATCATTTTAAACGATTTCCTTAAAATCTCAAGGAAGCTAGAGTTCTGAGGAATAATTTCATAAGTGAATTTGGACTTTGTTCTTGAACAATTAATAATTTAAAAAAAATTATACAGTTGACAGAGAAATTCTTTCCCCAAATCTAATTCACTTTCTATCTTAAAACTATACTTTCAGCTCAACATTATAGCACTGCCTTCATTTAAACACAAATATTAAAAGTTATGCCATCAAAATAATCTGCCAGAAATTAAGCAAAGTGTGACCACAATATAAAATATTTTGTTGAGATGGTTAAGACAGAGCAATGAGCTGGAAAAGGAGAGGTTTATAGTAACAGCCCTTCTCAACCTTACTATACAAAGATTAATTTCTCCTTCCCTTTTTCATTCTCTGCCTCATTCTCTTCCTCCTCTGTCTTGCTTTTACTCTAATGATTAGACTCTGAGCTCTCTGAAGGCAGAGGATATCTTTATTTTGCTCCCCATTGTATTGTCCTAGAATGTAAGTTAGATTCCTTGATGTTTGCTTGTAGCTGTATATCTGACCATAGTAAATAGACAATACGTATTTATTGAAAAAGAATGAATGGTTGAATGGATGAATGAAGGAGATGTCATACCACCACTAATATCCACTAGTGGTCTTGCAACCAACGTACATTCTCTCCTATTATGTTTTTCCTTAGAGGATAATTACAAGTTTGTATCATAATCAGCTTCAAAATTTTGCATCTAAATGTTCTCTGATTTTGCAAGCCACCAACAAAACCATTTCTATGTTTTTTAGTAGAACAAGAGACATATCTGTGCAATAATGATTAAAACTAGAGAAAATAACCACCGCAGTTATTTGGAATTAGACAAGAAACCCCTAATGTTTGCTTGAATGACTGTTTTATTTTTCAATTTATGTGGCTGCTTTATAGATAAAGCCACAACCAAAACGCCACTCCCTACAGAGACCTCCAGAAAAGAGATCATGCTACTGTCTTATTTAACAATGTTTCTTTGTGTTTCACATGCCCTGTTTCCATACAACTTAATTTAAATTCCCTGAAAACATAACCTTTGCTCTGGTGCAATGCCAGGAAAAAGAAGTTACCACTAAATAACCATATAATTTTCATGCTTACATTGACACATACATCAAGTTCCATTTAACTTTTTTTCGTGATACCTATTTACCACTTTTAAAATATGTTTATAATTCTCCTCTGGCCTTTTTCCCTGAGTTTGGTGAAATGTCCTAATTTTAAAAGGTTGAAGGAAATTCGAGTTAAGGATTCTATATTTACATTGATAATTTTCTTTTACTCCTTACCTTTATAGTGCTACTCTTGCCTATCTTCTTGTCAACTTGATTAATTTAGTGACACACTTCAACCAATTTCAATCCATTTAATTAGAATTTATTTTAAATATTTAACTTATATTACACTTTAAGTTTTCTTTCATTTTGCAAGTTTTCATTTCAAGATTGGATGAGATACCTGCTTTATGAACCAGACAGGCTTGTCCTTCAATGGTAGTGTTTGTTTCTCTAGATCTCTACAATTTTTAATGCAAAGATTTGGGACAAAATTCAGAGTAGTTTTTGCCAGAGCAGAGACCTATCTTCTCTGAGATCTTTTGCCAACACAATGTTTACACATAGTAGGTACTTAATAAATATATGTGACTGATTGTGAAAACTATCGTAACTATTCATATTGTTAATATGAGAGCAAAGTTTACATGGAGAAAAATCAGTACAGCTACTTATCATTTTGGGATTTTTTTTTTAATAAAAGCATAGTTACGATAAATCACAAATATACAGAAATCCATTATACATTTTCTTTTAACCCGAACCTCACTGTGACATGTAAATTGACTTGTTTATGTTAATAGCAGCCATTTAGGAGTAAGTTCCCAAAGCACTGCATGATAATTACATTGGGCATAATTCACATACTGCATGCTACTTTGAAAATAGGCTTCTTCAAACAGGTATAAGCCAGAACAGAACATGTACCTCCAAACTGTCTCTGAAAGGATTCTTATTACATAAAACCACACACACAGTGTGGCAAAGAAAACGTCAGTAATTAACACAGAAAAACAATGCAACATATTCTTTTTTGGTTCATTTACTGCCATTTGCTACTTGAGTAATGAAAACCTATTTGGTATAGACAGACGTCGATGTAATCTGAAAATTCTGGTCAGTAATGAAGCTTTATATTTACTAATTCAGGAATGACTACTAAGTGTTTAATTATGAAACATCTCCAGATTATTAAGAAATTTCATTTGATCTGTCCCCTGTAAGGACTACAAGAGGACTTTCAGTTTTCTTTCTTCATTATCCAGTTACTGTGTAATGAAAATTCTTCCAAATTTGGAAATGCCTAATAACTATGCAGTTCTGATAGTACTAAATTAATTAATATTTAAACATTTTTATCTCCATAAGAGAATGGTATTAAAGAATTACTGGTTGCCAAAATACTCATATTTATCATTACTTTATATGATATCAAACAGAACTGTGAATTAAATATTAATTTAAATTATTCTAAAATGTATCAAAAATTCTATTAATTATCTAAATTATTCTAGGTTGTGGAAGAATCTGGAGTACAAATAATAAACTTTATCAATATTTAAACAGAAGTGAATTAAATAACTTATTTAATATTACTGAGAAGCAATGTCTACAGCTGAAATCTGAACAAATAAAAACCATGTTTTGCTGTTTATTTTATATGATTGCAGGAGAAAACTGGTTCCAAGATACAAAAATAATTAGGAACACACAGGGAAATGCTAACAGATATTCCATGAATATGGTTTTTTTAACTTTTCTGGTAGGTTATGAAGAGATTTTATGCCAGAAATCTGATCAACATTTTTTATAGACTCATTTCATTAAGCTAGTAAGTTTTTCAGACATTTCGGCTGACTTGAGACCAAACTATGAATCTGTGGCTTTTAATTCAGTTTCAAATTTTGAAATTATCTATCTGAGTCCCTAGGGAATGGGCACAATTATGTGGGATAATACCCTCTGCTTAATTTAACCTCAAAAATATTTTTCTATGGTGACATTTTAACCCACCATTTTTTATAGCTACCATTCACTGAGGCAACATCTTCCTGTTTTGCATAGTGTTTGTATAAATTAAAATATAATGAAAAATAGGTACCTGAACATAGCCCCTAAAGTCTCATACAACTAAAAGCAGTGGCTGATAATTTGCAAAGGGAAAAATAAACCAACACACAGTGGTACTTTGCCAATGCCAAATTGTAAGTTGGTATCAAAAAGCAATGAAGTCAAATAAAGATAATGTTTCACTAAACAGAAAACAAACGGAGGCCTTCAAAATGGAAGCAGCACCCTTCTTTCTCGCTCATCCCTCTCCCCCATGTATTATACTAGGTTATGTCTGAACATATATAAATTGTTTGTTTAGAACCTGGAAAGAATGTGAGGTTGAGGTGGACAATGCCAAGTGAAAATAGAGACAAATTTGGAAGGAGAAGTTAAAATGAGAGTTTTGAGGGGCTAGGATTTATCTTCCCTTTTTCCTTTTCTTTTCCTATCTCCTTATCAGTCCCTAAAATCATGTGGATTGCACAGGACTGTAAATGTGGATGGTATCAAAGGAGGGAAAAGAGGAAACAACAGTTGGCCAAGTGGTAGTGTTCCTACTTTTCTCCTTATTCTTAGCTTTGCTCCACTTGTAAATGTTCTCTGCATCTCTCCCTAACCCCAGCCATTTTCAATCTTTATTTTTTCTCTTTCCTCAAGTTTAGGAGGGGGGAAGGTACAGAGGTGATAAACTGTAAAAAATCTAACAAAGCACAAAGAAGACAATTATTGTGCCATCTTTCTTTGCTTTCTACGCCTGGCTTTTAGGGTGAGAACTAAAACTTATGAGCATTTTCTTTCCACCACTTGTATCTCCTTTCTCATTATGGTTTTGTAATTGTCCATCCTATCAGCCTGGTATTCTGCACTGGGATTTGGGGACTAGAATGTACAAAGTACCTTCTGGAAGGGAACTTTCAGGTCTCGTTCAGAGCTGTACTATCAAGTAGCTTCCTCATTTTTTTGTGTAACCCAAATAATTACTACAACTCCAAGGGGTCCAGTCTAAATATTATACCATACTCGAAAGAAACATAGTCAAGCAAATAATGTGAGTAAAAAGGAATCCACATCTTTACTTTCAGCTTTCAAAAATCATAAAAGGAAATCTTGTTTAAAATTCACATTTCCTCTTCTTTAAATCCATTTACCACTCCTTGCTTTACCACTTTCTTACTGGTTGCTTTGAAACCTCTTTTATTCTCCCTGCAAACTTTCAATTCCCCATCAACAATTGCCTATCACGAGGGCCTTTTTCCTTTTTCATTTTTCTCTTTCCTTCAAACTTATCCATGTTCTCCCTTCAGTAAATTTCTACCCTTTCTGATGCAAGGCTCAATCCCTTATCTGGTTCTCCCTCCACCAATTACCCGAATGTGGCTGGTAAGACTAAGGTGGAGATGAGCTCGTGGGACCTGAAGTAGGCAGAAGTAAAAAGTAGGCAGAATTTCCCTAATAGGGCAGGAAATTTAAATATGCTACTGTGTTTCCCCAAAACTAAGACCTAGCTGGACAATCAGCTCTAATGCATCTTTTGGAGCAAAAATTAATATAAGACCTGGTCTTATTTTACTATAATTTAAGATCGGGTCTATAATATAATATGATATAATATAATGTGATAGGATAGGACAGGATAGGATACGATATGATACGATACGATACAATATAATATAATACAGGGTCTTATATTAATTTTTGCTCCAAAAGACGCGTTAGAGCTGATTGTCCGGCTAGGTCCTATTTTCCAGGAAACACGGTATGACTACTGAAACATTCATATTTTTTTGTCTGTATTATAACATCTTTAATTGCCTTCCTCCTCTGGAGTCTCCTTTTCATTACAAGTATATTTAGTCTCTCATCCTCCTGAAGGATCCGCACAGACAGGCTTAAAGTCTCATCTTTCATTCTAATCCTGAGAAAACCCATAAAAAATGCTTGTTCATGCTGCCTCTCCTTTCTAACCTTTTCCTCCTCCCCCTCCTCCTCCTCCTCCTCCTCCTCCTCGTCCTCTTCCTCTTCCTCCTTCTTCTCCTTTTTCTTTTTAAATCCTACTGAAGCCTGGCTTCCACGCCTGCTCTGTGGATGACCTACCTTTATCTATTCCTTGCGATTTCATTTTCAAGTAATGGCTACACTACGCAATGGATCGCTTGAGCATAATTCATGGTATCTTTCTTTCCCACACAAGATATGCCATGCAATATGGCACCAAGTTCTGACGATTACCAAGGAATCATTTCCTTCTTATCTACTATCCCTGTCGTTATATTAGTTCTTCCCTTCATCTGCTTTTCTGGAATATTAGCTTATCCTCCAAAGTTTTGTTCTAAGTTTCCCTCACTGTAATTCATTTACACATTGTTAATAGGGTTATCATTCTAAACCCAGATTTAACCTAATTCCATGCTTAAATAATTTGGTGGCACCTTATTGCCTGGAGCAGGTCATAAACTAAGAGGCAGAGAGGGAATATAAGTCAGTGAAGCAATCTGGGTCAGGAAACAGCCCAGAGGCGTGGGGACCAGGGAGACAGCGGTCACTCAGTTCTTGCCATTTGCTGTCATGTGCAAACACAGGGCCAATATTGCCAAATATTTCAGTTTTTCAAAAGAAGGCAAACATTTGGGTTTTTCAAAGTAAACTCTTTCAAATTTAAATATTTGGCTCTAATTATTTAAAGTATTGTTTTGGAAAACCTGTTGAGAACTATGAGGGGTCTACCACTTTATCCTACTACAATTTAGCCTGCTATAATTTCATGGATGCTGTTATAACACAAGAGAGATACAGGACATTGTTACCCATGATAATCAGCACGTCTGCTGTTTCCCGGAGCCCAATTCCCACACGGTAACATGAAGAGGACCAGGAGAATCCTGCACACACTCAGTGGGTTGTGCTACAAGAGAGAAATCCTGAGATTTGGGACCTGAACCTTTTATAATGAGCACTATGCTTGTCTGCCCTCTGCTCTAGAAGGAGACGATATCTTCCAAGTCTGTTCCCTACACAAACATCCTTTAAGTATAGTATAGAACAACAAAGGCGGTCAGCACCTCTGTTGGTATGATGCACAGAAACATGAGAGACCCATGGAGAATTATAGCTCAACAATGACAACAACAAAAATGTGTTTTTGGTGCTGATCTAGTCTGTGGGATGTGAGTCTATAGCTATGGTATAGAGCTGAGGCCATCAAAAGACAACCTACCGGTTGGTCATTTATTTTTGCAAATACAATATTATTGAAACACAGCCATGTCCATTCATTTACATATTAGCTGTGGCTGGTTTTGTGCTACCATGGCAAAGTTAAATAGTTGCAAAAGAGACCATGCTTAAAATATTTACCATCTGATTCTTTACCAAAAAAGGCTGCTTTTTCTTTAGTGATCAATGGTATTGAGGATAAAATTTTAGCATGTCATCAAAAATATTTTAATCAACCACTTGAATCAATCATTCATTCATTCAACAGCTATATTTTGAGCAGCTACTATTATCAGACATTGTACAAGATGTTGATACTGCTAAAACCCAAAATACGATCCTTACTTTCCAGGGACTCCAGGTCCAATGAAGGACACAGACAACAGAATCGTGAAAATAATATAGCATGAACATTCTTATGGTGGAGGTAATCGCATGGATTTATGGGAGTCCAGAGGAGGGGCGCATATATCGTCTGGGAGAGTGAGAGCAGCTTCCTAAAGGAGAGGGTCCTCAAAGATGAAGAGGCGTTCTCTCGATGCAGAAAAAAGTAAGGACATTCCAGATCCAGGAAGCAGAGTGCACAAAAACTGTAAGTGAAAAGATACCATTGGGCCAAAGTGTTTGATAGTCATGTTATACAACATGAGGTACAAGAAAAGGCGGGTGTGGGGAGAGAAGTGGGTAAATGAGTCAGGGCAAGTTTATGACTGGTTTTGAATGCCTTGGAGGAGTTTATCCTGAAACAGTGTGAGCCTTTGAAGTAAGAATTGTATGGCATCGTTTGGAAGTTAGGAAACTGGAGATAGAAAGGCCAGTTAGGATGCTATTGCATTGGCCAGATATAAAATAATAAGCACAAGGATGAAGCAGCAGAAAATGATGGGAGGAATGAGCAGTAGAAAAGAAGAGTGGACAGGATTAGATATTTACATTTCTCCATGTACCCCGTGATCCAGCTACATCAAGTTATTTATCTTTTCTTGAATTTAGCATGCTTTTTAATATATAAGTCTCTTTGTGTGTGTGTGTGTTTTGTGGGGGAGAGGGAGCTCTTTATATACTTGGGATTCCAGTCCCCACCAGACTATAAACAACTTGAGGGCAGGCACCATGTTTTGATCTCCATTATATTCCTGAGATACTACAAGGAGCTTGATATTTAGCAGATGCTCAGTACATAGCTAGTGAATGAATAAATGAACGCAATTTCACCTTCTTTGTTCCTCATTCATTAAAGCTCAGCTCAAAAAGTGCACCCCTTATGAAACTAAATTCCCTTCTCTGCTTTTGCTACTTTCAACAGAGGCTTTATATCTGTGCTTTACACTGTGCTACTTGTATAACCTTGCTTTATATCTGTGCTACTAACGCAGATTGCACTATTACATTGAGTCAAAGTGGATAGTAATGGGTTCTGTCAGCCCAGAAGACTTTTAGAACTCAGAGGGGAAGTCTTATTCTTTTTCCTGTCCTTAGAGCCCAGAACAGACCTAATATCTATATAGTCATTGTCTAATTAATGTTTGTGACGTGAACATGTATTTGCACCTTATCAGATGGATCTCTGATGGATCAATCATCTCTCTAAACAATTCTGACCGACTATTCATCATTCTATTTGGGAATTCCATCCATGATTTGGTTTTCAACTTTGATATATCTTTAACCTGACAACAGTTTAATTGTTGGGCTATTTAGGGCTGAGCACAGTCTCACTATTTCTTGCCTGATCAGATGAGTGTATGCTTAATCTAGTGAAAATTTCAGACAAATCGGATGGCAGTGCAAAGGCTAAGAACCATAACGACAAAGAAGAACATAAGCAATTGTTTGTTTGTGTTATGATTGCATAGACACTGTTTTAGCTACCATCTGCAAAATTAGAATGATATTAAGATTTTCCCGAGTGTAAAGTATGAAGAGTTGGTGGTTTGGGGGCACTTTAGATGCACAGTATCCCTTGCCAGCAGTGGTGTGAAGGTTCTTGATGCTGCTGCTATATGCTTTTATCCCCTCTGAGAGCACTCCGTCTGCCTCATTAACCATAGGACTGGAATTAATATGAATTATTGAAGCTATTTTTTGTTGTCTGCTTTTTAAAAACCATTTGGCTAGACATCATTGTTCCTTTCACAGGAAATGTGGATTAACCCTTTAGGATGATTGTTTAAAATAAAGAAAAACATACTGCCAGTTTTTTTTACAATGCCTTAAGACAGTGTTAAGAATGAAATATAACTTAACTAATTATTATGACCCTACTTCCCACTTCCATGGGGAAGAAAAATGTGCTATGAATAAAGAAGCAATGGAATTCCTATGGGTTACTGTATTTCTTTTATCTTGCTATATTTCTTTTTCCTTTTTCAAAAGCTCTTTTACACATCTTTCCTCTTGCCATGTTTCCCCGAAAATAAGACCTACCCCAAAAATAAGCCCCAGTTAAGATCGTCAGCCAAATGGACGCATTTAGTATGTTATGATGGTATTCCAGAAGAAGATGGCATGACTGTCTTTGAATAAACGCAGATTGCTGTACATGAAAAAATAAGATATTCCCTGAAAATGCACCCTAATGCATATTTTGAAGCAAAAATTAATATAAGACCCAGTCTTATTTTTGGGGAAATACGGTATAAGACCCGGTCTTATTTTTGGGGAAACACGGTGTTGCTACTCTTATAATGTCATCATCAATCTTGGATTCCATGCTTCTGAATATTAAAAAACAAAACAAAACAGGGCACTATCTTAGACATTCAGCCACAACAAGAGTTTGGTAAACTTTATAGTCCATTTCATAGTGTAGCTTTTGTCATTCACAACTGAGGAGCTAAAGAACCCCTTTAGGTATTGTTTGAGAGAGAGGTATAAACTGGGTGAACCCCAATTGACAACCATTACCAAGATCCATAAATCCAGAGTGGGTAAACAAACCAACAGATGGCGGACCTTACATACTGATTTGTAAATATATTTATCGATGTCTTAGTGTGCTCCCATTAACACATGTATTTACAGGAGCATGTAGTTTTCTACAGTCAATTGTGTTGACTATGTTTTTCTCTTGTGCCTGAAATAAACTTTAAGGGAACAAGGATAAAAGTCACTTCTCTAGGTTTTATACCTTCTCTCCAGAGTCCTCAACTTAGAAACATTTAGGAGTGATTCAGAAGTCTGTGCCCAAATCTGCTCATGAAGTAGACAGTATATATATATATATATATATATATATATATATATATATATATATATATATATATATATATAATGAATCCTGACTCTATAATAACTTCTATCACCTGTCTAAACTTCTGGATGGTTTGACGTACTTCTCTTGAGCCTCAATTTTTTTAATTATGTAAACTAAAGTTTTATAAGGATTAGAGTACTCTATGTAAAGGTCTTTGGATAGTACAAGCACATAATAACTCCTCAATAAATATAAGTTATTTTCTCACACAAACATTAAGGAAACTCAGATACCCCTGGCTGCTTCTTGCTGACTTCCAGAACAGTCAGCAAGACTGTGAATGTGCAGCAGGCTTCCCGCAGTCTTACAGAATTTTCTTCTTTCGTCTGCAGGCATGGCATGGGGTCTCACCTTGCTTAAACACTAAAGGGAGAAAGGAGGTAAGGAAAAAAGAAAAGGAAGGAAAGGGAGTGAGTGAGAGAAGGAAAGAGGGATGGAGGGAAAAGAAGGAAGAGGGAGGGAGGGAGGAGGGAAAGAGATATCTTTCCCTCACCTTGTAAAGTCCACTGTAAAGACAATTTTACTAAATAGTAATTCACAAACTGTTTTTAAATTTGTACAAAAATAGTTACAGGTGAAATGGAAAGCTATCATTTAACGCATTGCAATCTTGTGTCCTGTTTATCTTTATTCAGTTGATTGAACAGTTGGTATTGCCACCCATCTCCTTATCAATATGCAAAGCTTGGTTTTTCATTTTGAATATGTATTTTTGAAATGTATATTAATAATTTTCCTGTGAATGGCATAGTATTTCTTATAATATTTTAATGATAATTTTGCTTAATCCCAAAACTCTAGTTTTTTTATAACACTGTAAAACCATTTTATATCTTAGTATGCAAAAACCATGAAAATTATACTAGAACAGAAAGTAAACTAAGCCTTAGGTATTTCTTCCTGATTCTAAAGATAAAGTCTTTAGTCAAAAAAGGTAATAACTAATATTTAGCCATAGTATAATTTAGTAAAGAGAAACAAAAACAATTGTTATGACTTTTTTTTAACTCTTACGATTATTTAATATTATATATATATATATATATATATATATATATATATATATATATAAGCTTTTTCGTAGTGAAAAATGCGACAATGAGAAAAACCACAGTGTGATCCATGAGACACAAAGTAGACATAAATTTGGTCTTGGCTTTAGATAAATAAAATAGGAAAATTCCATCTACAAAAGAGATGCCTACTTGTATTTTACAAATGTCATGTTTGTATAACAGCTCATGGATATAAGTCTACATTTAAAATTGCTCTGATTTTTTAAACACTTCCAAATTTTTTCTTTGACAGTTGTAACAGCCAAGCTGAAAGTGTTAGGCAATGTTAAAATAGGCACTGAGAAGACACTTTTCTATTCCTCCTGATGGTCATTGATATAATTAACTGCCAGCAGCAAAGTTAGATATATATTCTGTGGCCTTGAATTTGAGTCTAGCTAACTGGCCCCTATGGGGCTAATGCCCATGATTTGGGCCTTTTTATACTATACTTAATAGTACAGAAACATAGATTTGATTTGGCTCCTAAAGGATTAGAGCTTTCTCTAGCTAGTCTTCTCTTCAATACCTATCCTGATTTTTTCCTTTTCTCTTAGCTTTTAAGGAGCTAAATTTGGCAATAATTTGTGTTGATTTTATAAATTAAAAAAAATAAAATCGCAAGGGCAATCTTTTTTTTTTCTTTCCCTCTATAGTAACAAAGTATCAGAAATACTAAAGAGAAAATGGAAATGTCCTAGCATTTCTTGTTCTTTATGCTCCCTTTAGGCTAAGAGAGGAAGTGCTATTTCTTCTTCCTTGTTCTTAAAAAAAGTGAGCGAATAAGAAGAATAGATCAGGAGAACGTTCTAGTTTTTCAGACTTATTAATGTGCCCTTCCCGCCACGACGGGGCCCTCACGTCTCTTCATTGTTCTCCCCTTCTCTCACTAGCAACAATTTCCTGAGGACAGAGAAACTGATAGTAAAAATAGGGTCACATTTGGAGACAGTTAGGTGATATATGTTAATATCCACTCTGGACTAGCTGGGATCACCAATTTCATTCGTCTTGTTATCTATACCCTGTGAACTACAGCCTCCAGGGCAAAACATATTTAACCTGCAATGATACATTGCCCAGGAGCCATTCAGTATTTGTGTCATTCTGAATTTTTATTTAGAAACAATTAAAGCTACTTGGATTTCAAGAATTTTCTTGGTTTCAGGTCAAAGTTTATTAAAAAAAAGAAAAAACAGAATAATTTACAACTTTATCAGCACGCAGCTAAAATAATGACTGCCATTTTAGATTGCTATCCCCTGCCTAGGGAAGGTGTGCGTGGATGTACACACTGAAAACACACGTAGCGAAGGATGTGGGTGCGGAGAATGGGAAGGGTTTGTGATAGATTTGAACTTTGTGGCAATAAAAAAATTCCAATAAGCATAGTTTTCATAGGATAATTGCATCCTTGGAGAACAATAGATCTATATTTTTAAAATAAAAATATCCATCGAATGAATTTTTAAATTTTTAGACAACCGCAGTTCTGACATGTTGCTGAGTTGAAAAACAATATAGTGATGTTGTCATTTGGTACCGATAGGATTTCTCCCGTTGAATTTTTGATTCACTGTGGTAACTTTTACCAATAAAACAATGTAAAAGCACGTTCAAATTGCAAAACATTGATAATTTCAAATTATTTTCTAATCTTATACAGTGACCCATCGTCCTCTTTGGAAACAAATACTTGTTTATATGATAACTTCATTGATACCTGAAAATATGAAATCTTTGTATGACCACTCGACAAAACAACCTCCATGTAAGTCTGATCCCTAGATATGGACTGAGATAAACAGAAGTCATGTCCAGCACAACTGGACTTTCTTGAAGGCTAATCTATTACTTAAATAAAATAACTATCAGTGAGGGGAATTGCATACAGCACTGAGATATACTCTAAGTTTTAGTTAGGCTGATTTTATAGAAATGAATATAAATTCATTTGAGTTATTTATATAATGCCATATTAAAATAATATACTTGGGAATAGTAAGGAAATAATAACCTAATAAGAATCTTATAAATGATAGCCATTCAGCCATATGCCCTGGCAGCCAGGACTCAGAGAAAAATAGAATTTAGTAACTGGATGTATCTTCAGTCATCTCCAGGGATCTCAGAGCAAGTGTTTGTGAATCGTCTACTCTTCCTTCCTATGAGTGATGATTAAGGTTCTACATATTTGCTTCTCTCTATGTCATTATCAAATAGGTCATTTTTGCTCTGTGTGTGTGTGTGTGTGTGTGTGTGTGTGTGTGTGTGTGTGTGGTACATATTAATATGTATACTTTCCTCCTCTGCCTACTAATAGTTTTTACTTCCCCATCTTACTCATAGTTTCTGCTCCCTTGTAACTTCAGCTTTTCATGAACTGTACGGAATTCTCTAATAACATTTTCAGTTTTAGTTCCCACTGCTCACTCTGGTTCTCTTCATACTTCCCATTCCAAATTCCATAAAAGGAGAATTTTAATGGCTCATTTTTTTTTTTTTAATACCAGGGTTTATTGTTAGTCCATAACCAGATTTGGGTTGCATGGCCAGTGCTTACTCATTCAGTTCTAGCTTATGATGTCTGCATTGAGATACCTCTTCAGCCATTGGCCAGACCATTTCAAACAGAAGAGTTTGACATGTCTACACATCCTGTCCCAAACTGTTTTCCCTTTAACCCACAATGACAGTAAGTCATTGTTAGCCATAAAACCCTAACCCATGTAAATTGATGTGTTAAATAAATTGACTATGCGGGTGCTGAGAGAAGAGATTTCATTGGTAAGATTTTATGGAAAGGTTACGCAACTAGGTATCAGGAGGCCTGGATATTAGTTCTGTCTCTGCCATGCACTGAGTCTCAAAATTGGGCAAGTTGTGTAAACTTTCAGTGCCTCAGTTCTGCCTCAGCAAATTTGGGAGATGGGCTACACAGTTCACAAGGTCTTTCCCACTCTGAAATTCTGTGAGTCCGTATCATGAGGTTTGAGGTCATAATAACTCTGGAACACGAGGAAGACAGGCCTAGCAGGGGCTCTGTGTGGAAATCACAATGAGGACACTGCTTTTCTAAAGGAAGAATATGTATCAGGAATGATTTCCTTAAACTGATATGTGCTGTAGTTTAGGATGGGTCAAGGCCAAGCTTTCGACTGTAACCAACATAATAAAGTAGCTGAGGCAGAGCCGAAAGAGGCACAATCTAAGAGAAATAGATTCCTAAGCAGGGGAAAAGTCGACTGTCAACCTCCAAAGGTCCCTTAACTTTCCGTTAGTGAGCATGCCTACACTTTGAGAGTCAGGAATGTCTACATCCATTTAATAGATTACTTGATACCTCTACATTCCCCTCATACCAGTTGCTGTCAGTTTTTGGTGGCTATGGAGGGGTGAACTCCCAGGAATCTAGACATGAATAAAATTAGAGTTACAGTGAAATGTCAATATGTAACCTGAGAATAGATATGTGAAGTCATGGGAAGGAGGCAGAAGTAAGGGCTCCCAGGTTAGCAAACTTCAGGAGCATCTGATTGAATATGTGAGATTGAAAGGAAGACTATTTCCCTTAGAAGACAGGTAAGCTAATCATGGACATATGGCCGTGGGAGAGTGTCACAGGCAAACATGGCTGTCCTCTTCTGAGCACTCTTCAGAGGAGACAGAGTTTTACTCAATGGACTTGCATTATTCCAGATTTATTAGCAAAGTGAAGATAAAGGCCAGAGGTTGTACCAAATAAGCCTTTGAGATTTGGGACTCTGAGGATTTCAAATTAGAGATGAGTATATGGATATACTGTGATGTATTTACCAAAGTGACGATGTCATACTGACGACTTCAGCATAGAAGAATAAAAGTAGACGCAGAAGAATAAAAGTCTTCCCATGGTTACCACCCAGCATCCATATCTCTCAGGTCATTTCCATGCTTAACTGTTTTTTTTGTTTTGTTTTGTTTTGTTTTTACATTTCCACATTTGTCCTTAGAGTAAAATCCAAACTTCTTACATAGCCTATGAGTTTCCACCTCATGTATGAGCTACCTCATCTTCTCTGACTATTCCCTTTACTTATGTCACTCAAGCCACACTGCTCTTCTTTCTGTTCTGATAACATGTCAAAGTTGCCTCTCTCTGGGAACCTTTGCACGTACTATTCCCTTTGCCTAAAATTTTTCCCTAATATCTATATGGCTTGTTGTTACTCATCATTCAGACCTTAACTCAAATATAATGAGAAGGTTTCTGTGACACCTCTATCAATTATAGCCCCCCCCATCACCACCACATACACACTCTTTACTTCACTCTCACTTATTTTTGAAACATTTTATTTATGATAGCTAATACTATTCAAAAGTTTGCATTTATTTCTTTTATTTTTTTTAAAATCTATTTTCCTCACTAAAATATATATTCCATGAGAACAAGATCTTGTCTGTCACACTTGCTGCTATATCCTCAGCACCCAGGAGAGTGCCCGAAACACACAGAACACTCATTTTAATGAATATAACAGGGTTTTGTAAATATACTCTGGCCATTATCTAATTAGCATAAATGTCCCATATCAAAGATAAGTCACTGCTTTGTTTTAGTCAGATGGTGACATTCCCATTGAATTCACAATAGTCTTGATTTTCAGGACAAAATGAAGTGGTTTACGTTGTGCTTCTCTCCAGAGCATTAATCCAAAGCCAATAGACATTTAGCATTACAGAAGGTGTATTTCCTGAGGCTGTTGCGACTGTTTGATTCATTAGGGAAACATGAATTGGATTAGCTACACTGATAAATCCAGAACTAAGGCTAGACTGGGAAGTGTTTCTTATGTTTCTGGTTGGGTAGACAACTACTTATATATGACTTATACAAAGAGACTCAAAGTAAATTTTTCAAATTCTAACGTCACTTTGTATTTCAGGGATTGAGGAGGCAGTGTGCCATGGTGGAAAGAGCTCATATTTTGGAACAAATAAAGCTAGATTTGAATTCAGCTCCATCACCTACTAGATGTGTGACCTTGGCCAAATCCTTCCATCCTTTCTGAGTCCCAGTTTCCTCATCTGTAAACTGGAACTAGTAATGCTTACCTCCCAGAGATGCCTTGAGGGAGGTAAATAATACATATAAAGTACCCGGCACATGATAGACACTTACTGATTTGTACCCCATTATTATGAAGACTTCACAGCCTTGCCAGGTATTGTATTTTAAATATTTGTTTTATTTATCTGGCTTCAAGTTATAAGGAACACTTCTAGGAACATCAAGTTATTGTGGGTCATGAGAAGACAGGTACCCTGAGAGAAGAAAAGCACAAAAAAACACATCACAATTGAGTATCATTTGCACTGACAATGGATCCAAGGTGGTAGTGGGGACTATGGAAGATGACATTCATGTATATAAAACTAGAGAGCTCCACTATTAACATGGCACAGTAGATCTCCAGGTAGTTATTCTTCTTTTGCTCCTTAGTCTTTATATTGTCTATATCTTTTCATTATCTCATGCTTTCTGCTAACAGATGGACTCTGCTTCTATATAATTCCAAGTTACCATGGCACTATGTGTCTATAGCTGCCATTTCCCCTTATCACTTATCCTTTGCTTCATACTATGTTCAGCTTGCACATCCTACTACTGCCTTGTTCTTGGTATGTCTCACTGTTCAATTCTGGAAAAGAACTCAGATTGACCTTACTTAAGTTTTATTACCAACCCATGCCATCATTCTCTGGATAGCCAGATATTAGTTTGATCCATCAAATTCAACATTTGCATGTGTCAATATGAGCAAATATCAGCAATTTTACATGATACAACTTCATATGTGATATCTCTGGTGAGGGACCATTATGGGAGCCAAGAGTGAGGTTGTATCATATAGAACACAGACAAAAAAGAACATTGATTTAAAAAAAAAGAGTCTCATTTTATGCCACGTAGAACCAGTTGTGGCTTGTGGCAGGCATTGTGATTAAATTTTTAGCAAAATATTCCATCATTATTTATTGTCTGAGATTTTAGACCCTGAAGGGACTTTAGAGACATTGTATTTAGTCCCACCTTTTTACTTTAGGGATGAGAAATCCAAGTCTCAAATAGATAAATTTCGTTTGACACATGGCAAATTAAAAATTAGAAAACAAAACCAGTGAAAGAATGTTATAAAGAAATTGGGTTATTTATGTAGGACAAAAAGCCTGAGTGTATAACATGAGTAAAAGACAAACCATTCTGTCAAAAATATTACAATCCAGTAGCGAAAGAAAAATTAACTTTAATATGTAAATGCCATAATAAATGTATGCGTAGGGTCAGAATGCCTAATTATGGGGTTGTGGAGAGTTAGAGAAATTTTTCTAGGAAACCAGATGCCTGGACTAAGACTCCAGGAACTGAGTCACTGTAAGTCGGGCAGTTGCGATTATGAAGCATACTCCAGAAAGTGTATTTCTGAGTGATCAGAAATGCATTTTGTGTGAATGTGATTTGTGTGGAGAGTAGTAGTTTGGGCCATAGGTCGTGTACGAGAAGTGTCAATGTCTCTCCTTCCTCTCCCGCCCCATCCTGCTGCCTTCTTTCCCCCTCATCTCTATTATGTCCACCTCCAGTGAACCTTAAAATAACTTTGCATTCTATATTTATGACAAGAATAACAATGTGAAAAAATTGTTCGAGAGCATGTAGAGTGGTAGAAGGAAACTGATTTGAAATTTGAAATGTATCATAGTTAAATCATGAGACATAGTTGTCTGTCTCATTTGGGGGTGCCCAACAAAATTCCCCCTTGTTCTGTATTCTTGAGGGTACTGTCACTTTCTTGGTGAAGGTCACTTGAAATGTTATGCAAGGCTTTTCAGGTGTTCGCAATCCATTTCAAAGTGTTGTTATTTTCACACTTAATAAGCACGCTTTCAATTTCTTCCCCTAGTCCCCATGTTCTCTGGGACACCACTCAATACATCCCTTTCCCCCAGGGTGATAGTAAACCATTGATTACTTCTCTTTGGGTACTTCCCTTTGAGCTGCTTATGTACCACCTACTTTAGTGTGGTTTGTATAGTGCATTCTTAATGCAGCTGCTTTTTTCCCTGTTTGTCTGACTCAGGTTATAACAAATGATTCATATGAGGAAAATCAGTAGCCTGTCCTGTCAAAAGAGTCATACCATAAATAAAAATCCAGAAAAGCCAATGCAGATTCCAAAAATGCAATTATAAAATACAATATTTTGAACTTTCTATATAACAAAACCAAAAATGACCATTCTTGCTTTTTTATTGAAAAAGCAAGAATTTCACATAGGCATTTACATTTTCCACTTCCTCTTCTTTTTATGGATTAAAAAGTAAATCTTTGCCAAAAATAAGAACTTATTCAGAGGGAGACAAGAAGGAAAAACTGAATACTAAGCATTGCTTAAGGCAGGAAAGAGTTTGATTCAATACATTTTTTTTTTTACCCTAAATTTAACTACAGAGTTCAACATTTAAATATATTGAAGATTCAAAATCAAATCTGAAGCAAAGTTTTCAAAAATCTACCAAATCTGTGTGTGCATGTGTGTGTTCATTTTGTTGCAATATAACTTTTTTGGTCATTTCTGTTTAGTGATGAGAATTAGTTTGCAAAGAAATTTAAATCAACATCAAAGTAAGGAGATGAGAAGGATTTATGGGTTGAGATTAGCATGCCAAAGAAAAGCAACCAGAATACAGCAATAAGATACCACTCTTGGTAGGCTGTAAATGGTCCTCTGCTTTTAAAATTCCCTAACAAGGTGAACGAAACCATTCCAAGAACACTATTGTCAAGAGACACCTTTGAACTGATCTATCCTGAAGAATAACCCCCAGAAAGGTAGAAAAAAAAGAACAAACTTTCATATGTTTGTGGCCACACAGTGCAGCTCCGACTTCTGAACATTTTTCCCCAATTATTTTTGTAAAGTATTGATCGCAATTTAATTTTGCAGTCCCAACATGAGAGGCGCTTCATGCTGAAATGTCTCACAGGAGATTGTAATCAGGGTCTAGCCTGAAGGTGAAGCGTTCGTACACAGGTTTTACTCTATTTCTCCACTCTTCATCAGCTCGGGGATTGGAGCAGAGGGCATTCTCAGGCAGATTAATTTTTGACGATGGGATCGATGGAAGATGTTTTTTCCTCCTGACATTGAGTCATCTAATTTGCTGTTTATCTTTGGCTTATTGAGTTTTGAGCATTGTTAAATCATACCTTTCAGCTGTTTAATTTCATATGTGAATTTTGCATTCCCCTCTTGTACTTTGGCATAACTCTTTTACCTAAAATGAGCAGGATGATGGGCCTTTTCTGACACAGGGTTACTGCTTTTGAGTCTGTTAAGTACTCCAAGGTAATGTTATGGTACTTTCTAGCCTTTTTTCTTTGCTTGTGGCCATAGATCAGTTCACCTCTAGGGAAATCATTACTTGCCATCATTATTATCCCTAGCACCTTCATCTATTCTCCCTTGTTTCCTGACTCCATGGCTTGATGAAGTGCCTAGATGTGCGAACACCTTATCTCAGGTCTCATAATTAACCCCTTCATAACACAGGCTGAGGAAATAATTTTTCCTGTGATATGCTCCATCTAGTTCAATATTTGGGCTTCTTTCTAGTAATCACAGCAGCTTTAACAGTTTCAACTCTATTTTTGCAGTAAGATGTGAATTTTGCAAGTGTGCTGATGGCTATATGAAAAATACTTTCCACCTAAAGAAACTTGGCCTTATATAACCTTTTTTTTTGTTTGTTTGTTTGTTTTTAATGTACTCAAGCTATATCTCAAGACCACACCACATCTATACACAATGAACATTCCTCACAGTGGAAATATTATGTTAAATGTAGTCATTGTATCAATGTTCATGAGTGTAGTCATAATTATCTAGAAATTAATAAAATGTAAAAGAGTCTTTTTTTTTAGTTTCAAAGGCATGTAACACATTTTTTAAAACGGCTTGAAAACAATATAAAAGTAAAGATGCTAACAGTATACTTCTAGATTTGAATTTAGCATTAAAATAATCTGTTGGTTTTATTAATTCAGTAAATAAAAAAACATCCTATTCCATACTCCAACCCCTTATGAATTTGATTGGACAGAGAGATATTCATCTTACTATTATTATGTAAAGAGTTTTAGACCAACCCCTAGTAAACCTAATTTCCACTCTCTAATTAGTTGGATTTCCTTGAGAAAGTCAAAATGTTTCTTTGGCTCTGTTTCCACATCAGTAAAATCAGGGAGTTTAAAAGGTTTCTTCTAGATCTAAAATACATAATCTGTGACATATTACTCGGTAATATTACATACTTGTCCATCTCTATCACGCAAGGCCAAGCTCAAATTCTGTTTCCTCCATGAAGCTTTCTTTGTCTATCACTGCCCACAGTGGGCTCAATATACACGTATTTGTAGGCACAGCTATTTGTGTGTCAGTGTTTTTATATTAGTTCTGGTAATGCTTTCTGGTAGTTTTAAAATATTTCATAACTATATATTACAAGAAAGAAGCAGGGTTCCGTTTTACATGTTCTACCAATATTCCTTGAAGATGACCAATACCTATTTTATGAGGATGTATTTGTTTTTGAAAATGCACAAATTTGTTTGTAGCTGTTCTTGTAATGAAGGTGAGTAATCAAGACTGGAAACTTATTTTTCAGGTCAACCTTCATATTACTTAAATTTCTTACTAAAACTGACCATGAACACAAATGGAGATGAGATTTCAAAATACTTTGATTCATGTCAACATTGTTAGAATAAGCATATAGTCTGGTGAGTTAACTACTTTGGAAAACAATTTCTTTTCTTAAAACAGATTTGTATTAAAAATATAGCTAACATTCAATCTTATATGAGTTTCAGGGGTACCACTGTAGTTGTTCAACATTTATAGACCTAAAGAAGTGATCACCATGATAAGTCCAGCAACCATCTGACACCATACTACTGTGCTATCACAATATTATTGACTACATCTCCCATGCTGTATGTTACATCCCCATGAATTATTTGTTTTATACCTGGAAATTTGGACCAGGTGAAAATTGCCCTTCACCTTTCCCCCCTTTTTAGTTTTTCATTACACTTGACATAAATATTATTTTATATTAATTTCAGTGGTACAACATAGTGGTTAGACATTTATATAATTTAAGAAGTGATTCCCCTGACTAGTCTAGTACCCACTTGACACTATACATAGTTATTACCATATTATTGACTATATTCCTTATGCTATAATTTACATCTCCATGACTACTTTGTGACAACCAGTTTGTACTTTTTAATCCCTTCCTATTTTTCCACCCACACCCCCAACAGCCCTCTCATTTGGCAACCATCAAAATGTTCTCTGTATTTATGATTTGTTTGTTTATTTTGCTCTTTAGATTTCACATATAAGCAAAATCACATTGCATTTGTCTTTCTCTGCCTGAGATACTCCACTCAGCACAATATGCTCTAGGTCCACCCACGCTGCTACAGATGACAAGAACCCATTCCCTTCCCTGGCCAAGCAATATTTCATTATATATATGTACTACCTCCTCTTTACCTATTCTTTCATCTATTGGACATCCAGGCTGCCTCCACATATTGGCCATTGTAAATAATGCTACAATGAACATATAGATGTATATGTACCCTTGAAATAGCATTTTGTGTTTCTTTGGATAAATACCAAGAAATGGGATTACTGGGTCCTTCTTTGTCTGTTGGTATAATTTTTGTTTTAAAGTCTATTTTGTTTGGTATAAGTATGGCTACTCCAGCTTTTTGTTTGTTTGTTTTATTTCCATTTTCATGAAATACCTTTTTCCATCTCTTTACTTTCTGTCTGTGTGTATGTGTGTGTGTCTTGTAATCTGAAGTGATTCTCTTGTAGGCAGCATACGTAAGGGTTTTGTTTTCTTATCCTTTAGTTTTTTTCTTGTCTGAGAAGCTCTTTATCTGTCCTTCAATTTTAAATCATAGCCTCGCTGGGTAGACTATTCTTGGTTGTAGATCCTTGCATTTTATCACTTTGAATATTTCCTGCCAATCCCTTCTGGCCTGCAAAGTTTCTGTTGAGAAATTAGCTGACAATCTTATGGCAGCTCCCTTGTAAATTACTAGTTCCCTTTCTCTTGCTGCTTTTTGGATTCTCTCTTTGTCTTTAACCTTTGCCATTTTAATTATAATATGTCTTAGTGTGGGTCTGTTTGGGTTCATCTTGTTTGGGACTCTCTGCACTTCTTATTTTCTTCATCATGTGAGGAAAGTTTTCAGTCATTATTTCTTCAAATAGGCTCTTAATCCCTGGCTTTCTCTCTTCTCCATCTGGTACCCCTATGATGTGAATGTTGTTACACTTGATGTTGTTCCAGAGGTCTCTTAAACTATTCTCATTTTTTTGGATTCTTTTCTCTTTTTGCTGTTCTGATTGGGTGTCTTTTGCTACCTTGTATTCCAAATCACTGATTCAATCCTCTGCTTTATTTTGTCTGCTGGTGATTCTTTCTAGTGCATTCTTCATTTCAGTTATTCTTTACTTCTAACTGGTTCTTTTTTTATGGTTTCTATGTCCTTTTTAATGCTTTCTATCTCTTTGTTTAAGTCTGACTAGGTTCCTTGAGCATCCACATAGCTATTGTTTTGAATTCTGTCTCTGGTAGGTGGCTTTCCTCCATTTCATTTAGTTCTTTCTCTGGAGTTTTCTCCTGTTTTTTTATTGGGATGTATTTCCTTGTTTCCTTATTTTGGCTGCCTCCCTGTGTTTGTTTCTATGTATCAGGTAGATCTGCTATGTCTCCCAGTCTTGGCTGGGTGGCCTTATATAGTAGGTTCCCTGAGGGGCGCTGGCACAGTCTCCCCGATTACTTGCTCTGGGTGATCCAGGAGTACCCCTTGTGTGGCTTGTGTGTACCCTCTTGTTATAATTGAGCCTTCATTGCTATTGGCATGTCATTGGATGTCATTCATCCTCAGGCTGATTGGCAGTGGGATTTGGCCACATCCATAGCTTATGGGCTGCTGTGTGAGGGGCTTACTTTAGTTAGTGGGATTCATCCCAGTGGGCTCTGGTGACTGTTGAGACCACCCTTTGTGTATGCTGCTTTTGGGGCTAATTGAGTGGTGCTCTGCTGTGGTATGAAGCCAACCTTCAGGTATCTTGATTCCGGGGCCTCTTGGTAGGGGCTCCAGTGCAGACCCAGGTCACCCACTGCCTGTGACCAGCCGGGGACTACCTGGTAGGAGTTACAAAGCAATCTGTGGTTTTTCTCTGCCTGTAATAAACCTGGAGGCATATGGGCGAGGCTACACTGTGAACCAAAGATGGCTGCCACCAGTACTAGTCCTGGGGTAGCTCCACAAAAAGCCAGGACATCCCAAGACCTGCTACCACCTGCCAGCTCCTTTAAAGTTCAGCCACTGATCAAGCCTTGTGCAGTGTGTGAGATGGGTAAGGCAGGGTCTCAGGGAGTCACTAAAATTGGTAGAGTTGTTGTCACCAGGTTAATGTAGATTCTGGTTGGTGCCAGTGCTTAGCCTGGAGCTACTCAGCAAAGGTCTCAGAGCATATCGAGGCCAGTTGTTGTCCACCTGGGTCCTGCAGACATTGATAGTTTTCCAAGAAAGAGTGCAATGCAGGTGGGTCTGGCTGCATTCTGAGAAAGTGCCTCTGGCATTGAGGGAGTTGGGTGGGGGCAGGGTCCCAGTGAGACAGCAGGATGGAGCTCCGTTGCTCACCAGACCAGTCAGATTCAGATTTTGCCTGTGAGGGTGGGCGCAACACATTAAAGATGGCAGCCACCTGTCGGGATGCACGGGAGAAGGACTCCACACAGGTAAATTGGCAACTGTCTTCCAAAGCCACACACATTATTCTGCTCTCTGTATGCCTCTGATGCCCTCAGAGTCATCATCCCTCCTCTGGAGCCCGAGGTGAGTGCTCGCGAGCAAGTGAATCTGTGCACAGGCCGTTTAAGTGGACATCTGGGTTTCCCAGCATCTTCCATCCCACCTAGATGGTTAGAATCCCCCATTTTTCACAGCCAGATGTTGTGGGGGCTCTTATTCCCAGCACCAGTACTCAGGGCTGGGGAGCCTGGAGTGGGGCTGGGGTCCTTTGCTTCCCTGGGGAAGAACCTCTGAGGCTGAGGTATCTGTCCCTATTTTCAACTGCCACATGGAGGTCTGGGACCAGCTTGGTGTGTGTCTCTGCCCCTTTTACCAGTCTCAACATGTCTTCTTTATATCCTTAGTTATAAAACTTCTGTTCAGCCAGACTTCAGATTGTTTTCCAGGTTGATTGTTCTATAATTTAGTTGTAATTTTAATGTGTTCATGGAAGGAAGCAGGCATGATGTTTATCTACTCTGCCATCTGGGATCCCTCTCAACAATTTCTCTTTTTATATAATATAATAATATAATGATATATTAACATAATGACATAATAATATACTTGTTTTATTAATCAGTTTCATATCCTTCTATAAGGACATAATATATCATATACCTTGTCCTGATTTATAGATTCTTCCCAGGCCAGAAAGTGGTGGTAACCTTGGATATTTGCCTTGTAAACATTTCAAGTTTTTCCTCAGTTCAGACTTTAAGTTGCTATCAAAAAAATCAATCAATTCAAATTTGTTAGAGTGTGTTTGTACTTTATTAGGTGGTACCAAAGATGAGAACAAGTTAACATTTTAAAAAATGAGGAAATAAATTTTCTGTTCTGCAGGGGCATATGTGAAGCACACATGTAAATAAGAATTTACAAATTAACATCCATGTCTGTAAACATTAATGTAGGTTAATATCTTTATGAATCATACTGGCATACTTTGATCCAAAACATTTTTGTTAACTCGTCAGCAAAGTTTTTTGTGAAAGAAACAGCTAGAAATAAAGTACTCTGTTTCCCTAAAGGGTCCTTTTCCTTAGGATCTCAGTTTAACTTTAAGTACTAGCCAATCAGATACTAAAGACACACACACACACACACACACACACACACACTCAAAGCAAGATCAGAGGGAAGGAACACAAAACCTGTTAAACTCGTTTGGCTGCTTTTGCATATTCATAAAACAGTAATGATCAGTTTGTTCAAAATCAAACCGAAACTTCTAAGATATTTTAACTCCAATGTTTTGATCTTCATTTCCAGTGTATTTTCTATCTATTGTACAGATTCAACTATTATGTACATAGTTTACATATTTATATTATATACACAATAAAGGTGCCTATATATCATATTCATACCATAATAATGTAATGGTCTTGACAATAAGCACCCAGGATAAATAATGAAATAATTATTAAGAAATATTTAATTTACTGAGCTTTTGTTAATGTTATTACAATAAACTTTCTACTGAACACCATTTTTTCCTCATGCAACCCTGTGAATAGCCGCTCTGATTACCTTCATCTTGTAGATAAGGAAATTGATTAAGAAGGAATTTTAAGGACCATAGAACCCATTTTATAAGAAATGTAAGAACCAAAAAAACTAAGTGGCCTACATAAAGCTACATGGCCAAATCACAGGTTAAAACAAAGGTCTCCTGATTCCATTGGAATATTCTTTCTACTCTGTCATCCATCTCCTAGTGTGGTATGTTTCTTAGGAGACATCATACATTTTTGTTTGTGATTATCTCCTTACCTCATTGAAAGAAATCAGACTGTGTGTGAGAAATTTTCTGCAGAATGTTAAGATTATTTTCCTTCAGGATAAAAAAAAGCTCATAATAAACATGTTAAGGTTTTGATACTAAGTATGCTTTTGTTTAAACGGTACAAACATGATTTTATTTTCACTCCCATGACCTGGCCATGAAGATGTTTTGACTCATAAGTATGAATTTATTCTATTGCCATAAATTGGCAAAGTAGTTATAATAACAACCAGGTCTTAGCACATAAGTCAGTGAGAGATACATTTTAACATTGTTTTAAATAGCCTTGTGAAAGGTGGGTCAGGAAGCGAGTTGCTCTGTTTTAACAGATACTCTGTTTTAAAAGTGAGCATGATGTCTGTAAGCCTGGGTCTGACATGGGGTTGCGATAGTTGGTGTGTTAAACCGGTGTGGCAGTTTTACTGTTGCTCCAAAACTCCCACCTCAATAGCGAACAAGAACTCTGGTTTCGAAAGAGCTGAATCATGATCAATGATTAACTATTGGTGTTGCAGCTGTCATTATCTACTGCAACCTGAGAAGAATTTCTGGGCTGTGAGACTATCTAGCTCGAGGATAGAAAGGAGGAGACAGACTAGTGGTACTTCATTTTGAGTTTATCACACACCAGTAAAAATACCTCCCCTGGCCCATTTTTAGGTGCCTGGTGCTATGATGGTGTTATCTGTTTCCATCTTTCTGCAACATAAATTTTGCCCACTATCATATATCTGGTCTTTTTGTATATATTAAATAATAAGGACTTTTTCAATCATACACCAGAAAAAGAAAAAGGTAAATTCTAAAGTCCTGGATAATCCACAAAGTTACAGTTAGCCCTTTAATAACTTAGAAGCAATTGTAGTATTTTATAAGTCCAAGCTATGTGAACCTAATAGCCATCATGTCTTGCATTAACATCATGTTTTAAAAATCTTTGGGACTATGATAGGCCACAGTGAGGTCTCTTGAATTAAGATTGTGAATAAACCCAGAAAATCTAATATGGAAGTAGTAAATTACGTAACAATGAAGCAGCAGGGAATTATGGATCGCGATGTTGCATTTGGGTAATTTGGCCATATGTAATCCATTCCAATAACTGCTCCATCAGCATTAAATGATTTAAAATGCTATCAGTTCTGGAATCTTCAGGCTGGGTGGATACATTATTGGGTTGGTAAGACGACCAAACTTCAGGTATACATTCCGAGGGAATCAGAAGTCATCATGGAGCTGTATCCCTTCTCATTCTCACCTGTCCTTCTTCTTGCTCATGTACTTTGCACGGAGTCTTAGTTGGGGTCATTCTCACTAATCCGGGGAATGGAACCAATCTTTGTGGTCTGGTGCAACACAGCAGCCTAGCACTACAACACCTTTTTGATTTTTCCAAACACTGTATGAGACAGGCAAGGAAGGTGTTATTGTCCCCAATTTATAGGAAAAAACAAAAACAAAAAACAATGTAAGGCTCAAGGAGGTTATATCACTTATGCTAATTTGTAGAGCCAGGGAATATATGAGTTAAACTCAAGTCTAGGTCTTTTGAGTCTTATCCCTCTGCTCTACTACAGAAGCTATGAAGAAGGCTTGACAGAGCTCCTCACTTTAGGTATTGTAGACCGAGCCAAATTGTGAATTAACAGAATAATTAACTCCGGATCATTTTGGCTTGTTTCCTCCAGGCAAAACAAAGTCTACCTTTCTGATTTTTTAGGCTAACCCATAAGTTTTCACTGCTGCATTGCACTATATATAGCATCATGCACTAAACATAATTCAGGATACACTACTATTGTGGAGAAGAATTTGGGAGGTGAATTTATATAGAGAGAATACTTTTACAAAGCTCAAAGATATTAGGAATTGACATAAAAACAGGTATTGATCCAACTAAGCTCCAGGTAAAACCTATAATCTTCAGAAAGGTTATCATATAAGAAAGAAAAATATCCAGTATTTATGAAACATTGTTTTCTTTTTTTCATTGTCATATATCTAGACAGCCAGCCATATGTCTGTTCCCTTGGGAATACTGTCAATTTGTGAGGGCTTAATAGCCACACTGATGAATTTTACATTATAATCATTTTGTCTTTGATAAGTGGTAAAGCCTAATGCAAGATGTACTAGGTAAAAGAATAGTAGAGATGATACATTTTACTGCTAACAATATATTCTAGTTAACAACGCTTAGCAAAGCCTATTATGTGAATCTGCTCATCACTTAGCTTAGGAAGACTTCTACGCTTGAAGGAAAGTGGTAGTCTGCCATGAAGAATAGGAGTGTGAAACAACAAAGAAGAATCAGTGTGGATTGGAGAAGGGGTTAGCTGGGGCAGTAGGGCAAATGCCATTTTGGTTTAACCTATATCTTCCATGGGCCAATTTGAGACATAGTCAACTACTTGGCTAGGTCCTTATGGATAATTAGACTTTGTTAGAAGATGAAAGTCAATGAGTACTCTTAGCCTTGATGACTCATGGAGAAAAGGGGCCTAAAATGAACTGAATTCTAACTATTCATTAATCCACTTAATCTCATTCATATATAGTGGTATTTATGACCACTCATTTCAAGGAACTTTTGCCTTCCTTTGGCTCTTTTCCCCCTTAGTGCTACTTTATAATCAATTGCTTTCTTATTGTATCATTCTCTCTCTCTCTCTCTCTCTCTCTTGCTCATCAATTCTTGGGAAACAACTTTCATTTTTCTTAGGGTCCCCAGACCATTGTGACAATGATGACTTGTTTCACTACAGAGATTACTCAGTTTTCTTTATAGTCCTCTGGTATATTTATTTAGCAGCCCAGGTATTTCTGCTAATTCAAGCACCCAAAGAAAAATTATTGACCTAGTATCTTCTTTCTGATCACACGTTAAGGCTTAGTTAAAATGTTCCGTTTTGAATAAAGCTGTCTATGACCTTCTTAGCAGAATTAAGTACTTAATACTTCATCTGGGAGTAACTGGCAACAATTCTGTCAATTATTACACTGTATTTTATAAATTCTAATATAACTGTCTTTACAAATAAATAGGAACTTCTTCAGGCAGGGGCCAAATCTCCCCCATTGATATAACCCTAGAACCTAGTGGTATCTGTCTCTTGAATATTAGAAGACTGTTTAAACTTCTTTTGTTAAAATAATGAAAAATTGAGGATTGAGACCACTTATTCCTATCTTAGTGTGTTTAGGCCTGTGTCACTTGTTAGAACATAAATGAGTTGGCATTTATGCTTATGGAATAAGTTAGAAATCTATAATTGTAAATTCATGCTGATTTTAATGAAATCAAAACTCAAAGTGTGAAACCATCCAAATAAATATAATTTTCCCCAAACTGCTTTGATATGAAAAAGACTCTTTGGCATAGCTCCAATTAACTATCTTAGTCACCCACACAGAAGCAAAAAGCCTCCTTCCATCTGATTATAAGTTTCTGCAAATAGCAAAAACGCTCAAAGCATTCCTGGTTGTTCTTTCTGTATGTGCATTTTTATGACCCAGAGCAAATAGAATGGACTGATTTTTGTCATTTGCATAGACGATCTATGTCTCACATTTCAAGCTTTACAAGTCTTATAAAATATGGTTTTAGTATTAAAAAGAAATCATATAAAATAGATTCATAAAAAGTGATATTTTATACTTAGTCTACTACTTTATGGCCAAAGAACATATTTATAGCTTAATTATAATAGATTAAACTTAAAACAGAACACCATTGGTGTGTTCTAGTCTACAGTCCTTAAGTGCAATATTTAAGGGTCTTTGTTTTTTAAAATGTCAAGCTTTTGTTTTATATTCTTCCACCCTTTGCCCACTACTGGTATCCCTACTTCTGTTAATTGTTCCAAATACCTGCTACACACTCAGCTCCTGAACAAACAAAAACTACAGGGAACTTGACAGCAAAACAAATATATACAGATATAAGAGTTTTATAGAATCTGCCATTTTACTAAATGTGTAAACACTCAGACTGAAAATCGCGATTGTCTGCAGATGTATCTCCTGGCAAATGGAAAAGAGGTAACCCACTGAGGCCAGTTTAGGGAGGCGGTGAAGGCATGGGAAAAATGTCTGCCTACCTCGTGACATGTTGTTCCAGATGGTTGCATAGACACAAGACAGACCCAGTGAGCTGGCTCATTTTCTATCATGAAGCAAAAGGAAGTAACTCTCAACTGTGGGCCAGGGCAGGATATTTCATTGTCCATGTGTAATATAACAGACAAGTAGTTTTGAGGATACCCACCCCTCGTCATCTGAATGAAGGAACTTTTCCAACACTGGGCATATATCAAATGTCTCACAGCAAGATTAGAACTTCACTAAAAGTTAGAACATGGTCTTTGCCCATAAGGTGATAAATTTCCTGTGCTAGCAACAGTGAAGACTTGGAAAGTGAATAAAGAAATGTCTCTAAGCATCTTTTAGACATGTCATAAAAGGGCACATTCAATATAACTCAAATGAAAAAGGAATGTCGGATGGTGCTCGGGAGAGAGAGGGAGAGAACGGTGGTGCTTTTAGTAGTAATTCTGGGAGGAAGCTGTCATAGATGTTTCATCACTGAATATAGGCAAAAGGATTTCTCCACCCTTCCAACCCCTGCCTCCAAATGATGACTGGAATGAGTTGGAGTAGGAGGGTCTATAACTCCTTCCCACCAGATGACCTAATTTTGAAAACAAACTTAACACTGAAGCAAAAGAGACACAGTCAGGGCAATCACTTCTTATTTAGATTTAAAAAAAAAAAAAAAAAAAAAAACTTTGACAAATAAAGAGAATTCTAAACATCAATGTTTTTCTTTCATCTGTTTTGCTGTTGTTGCTGAAAAGTGAGAAAAACACAAGTGAGTGTCCTCTGTGTGGAGGTAGAAAGGAAAAGAACGAAGGTTGAGAAAAATAAAATAAAATAAAATAAAATAAAATAAAATAAAATAAAATAAAATAAAATAAAATAATAAAATAAAATAAAATAATAAAATAAAATAAAATAGAGGTGCAAAGAAGAAATAGTGTCTCAGAAGGGGAATTAAAAAGAACAATCAAGTGAAACAGAAGGACTCCTTTGGTTTTCAGGGACTTAAATGTCCAGCAAGACCTTGCACTCTGAGAGACAGACAGGTTGGTAAAATGTGCAGAAGCTGAGTGTAACTTGGAAGAGTGCCAGCACGAATGCACAGAGGCCCTTCTTTGTGTGGTATTGTTTCTGTGGGTAAATGCCAAGACTGGCCCTGGGCTAATTGAAATGAGCAGCTGCATGGGTCACACCAGTATAAGGAGCAAGTATTAACAGGTGCAAGGGGGCCCCACACTTTTTCTTTGTCAGTATTGAAGTACACAGGTAATACTGTGCGTCTTCTTAAAATGTAAAACTTCAGGCTCAAATTGAAAGCAGCCCTTGGCATCTCCTATGTGTCTGTCAATGACTTTAGACTGCCTCCAGCTTCCTGAATTCAAAACCAAGTAGTTACTCATGTCCAGGAGGAAACAGAAGTTCAGGGGCTGTGTCTTCAGGTGGTGATGCTCAGGACGGATCGCAAAATCACAGAAACTTCTAGCAGGTGTTGAGTGACTTCCCCAGTATAGATTGCATCTTAAAGTTGTTTTAGTTCAAGAAGCCTCTTGTGGGGGGAGAGAAACCTCTCTCCCATTTCTGATTCCATTCAGGGCCACTGTAATCTTGTTCTTGTTTGCTTGCTTGGGGCATAACAAGCTCCAAGGCCAGGCCTGCTAAGTGTTTCATTCCCTATGCGTCCCTGGTAGTCTCTGTCAAAGAAATTGAGCTAAAATGGTTGCTGGGAGTTAAAAAATTAACATTCTCTCCACAAAGATTTTAGATTGGACCAAGAAAAGAATCTGTGAGTGGGGTTTAATGATCCATCAAAGCTATAGGATTTAGTTTTAGACTGGAAATATTTTTTCATTTATGTTTATTAATGTGTGAGATGTTTCTACAGAGGAAGAAAGGGAACTACGAGCTATAAAACAGAAGCATAAACAGTTGATTGTATCATCAGGGACAAAAGCCATTTTAACTACACTGAGTTGGAGTGTTCAGGGGTACACAAAGGTTCATCTCCATCACAGGTTCTTACTCCAAACAAGTTGGAATTCTGCCATTTCCGGAGGGTGAAATAGATAAATTTTTTTTCACCCCTCCGTAGCATTTCACAAGTCTGTTTCACATAATGCATTTCTCATTTTATTTTACATCCTGTGTATAAAACAATACTGAAAGAACTAAAACATATCTGTTTTATCTTAATATTTGGAGTGGCTTTTGTACTAAATCTATTAAATTTATATGGCTCACCTGGGACCTGCCACAAATCCCGTGTGAGATTATTAATAACGAGAATAAGAAATGGCTTCTTGATGAATCTCAGGTGAAGCTAAAGAAAACGTGTTACCATAGCTTGGGACCTTCAGCCTCCACAGAATGTCTCTCTTCTTCCTGCCAATTTAAAACAAAACTGGTGAGTTGAGCTGATTGTATTGCACAAATTTGTATTTAAAGGAACAAGTCTGTTTTTCTGGTTTTGCTTCATTTTATTTTGTTTTAATGAAGAAAGAGTTGGCATGTAAAAGACAGAGAACTCTAATTTTTGTCCATTTTATAGACTCATGGATAATCTGGTATTCCACTTTAATATTCACCTGTCAGGGAGAAATGTTAAAGGGAAGGGTGTGTATAGTTCATAGTAGCCTCTGGGTGTGAAAGCGAGGCTGTACACCCATGATTTGTGGAATCACTGTCGCCTGTAGCCACATCATTTAAACTGAGCAGCTCAGCCACCCATTTGTCTCTATGGGCCCCCCCAGGAAACAGGAACACCTGCTTCTCCATGAACCATACTGTAAATTTAGAATTGCTTTATTCTAGATTAATTTTTTCCCCTTAATTTTCTTCTCCTAGCTCCTCAGCCTGTTTGGCCCATTATTGAATACTTGAGCTATGAATTATTGATCTGGAGATTCCAAGATTATGTAAACTTTTCAGAATAGTAAATCTCATTGTCCAATTGCTTGATTAATTCATCAAACTTTTATTAAGCACCTGGTCTATGCCAGATATTGGTATAGATCCTAGAGAACCCATAAGGTACTCACAGTCTAATAAAGGATGCAAAACACATTTGCAACCAATTAAAACACAGTGAATGGTGTCGGAAAGAAACACTGCAGAGGGTGTGTCTAACTTAGTCTATAGGATTAGAGAAGCTTTCCGGGAAGTGATTTCTTTAGAGCAGTCACTCAGCAGGTGAGTAGGCATTTGCCAGGCAGAAAAGAGAAGTTGGGACATTCCGGGCCGAGTAATCATCAGGGACAGAAGCAGGAGACATCATAGAACATGCCTATTTAGGGAAGAGTGAAAAATTTAATGTGGCTGGTGCCTGGGGCATACGGTAAAGCAGAAGATGAGTCTGGAAAGGTCGATGAAGACATTCTTTCACGGTTTGGAAAATTATAGAATTTTAACTTCTTTCTTAAGACACTGGAGTGTCCACTCAAACTGAGCCAATTGTGAACTTGTTACTCCATGTAGTGAAGAAGTATTGCTAAAATAAGCCAAAAGAATAACTATAGATGATAAGCAAATACAATCTATATGTAATAAACAGGATAATCTGGAAGAAAATGATATGAAGTGCATACATTTGATACACACATATTGGAGATAAAGATAATATTTGTTAGGGTACATTCTTTCCTTCCAGAAATCTCTAGCAATGCTATCTTTTGTATAAAGCGCATTTCTTCCTTTCAGTATAGCCCCTGATTCAAACAAAACATCTACAATCAACACTGGCTGGATTCCCACCACTAGGTGCATTTCTAATGTGCTTTTCATTTGTCTTTTTATTATGTATTCTAGGGAGCTGCATGTAGTAAGGCATGGCATATGAAACATGAGGCTAAATATTCCTTTATGTATTGTGTTTAGCAGGAATAGGGATGGCTTTTTAAAGGGCCAGAAAATTGCCTCCTCATATCAAAGAATACATAAGCAACGATTTTTTTTTTTTAATCCATGAAACAGAATTGCAGGATAGTAGAAAGAGTTTTGCATTTTTCTGAACAATGATATTTGGGTTTTTGGTTTTTTTGTTTGGTTTCAGAGGTAGTGCTGGGCTTGGTAGAGTCAATGAGAAATGATAGCTATTCTCAACTTAAATTTTCACTTCCATTTGATTCTATAATAGCATACTAGGTAATTAATTGGGAAGTTAATCTGTATCACCAAGCGTTGATCCATTATCCCAGTTCTTGTAAGCCAGGCTATCATATCCATGAATCCTATTAGATATGTTCATAATGATAAGCCTAAATTATTTTTGAGAAATGTTGTTCTTGGGTAATCACCGTGTGTCTGCTCCCCTCCACCCTATTTACTCTCAGGTGTTCTTATTCTTCTTACTGTGATAACCTGGATCCTAGCCTTCGACGTTGAATTCAGTGCCTACCTCTGGTCTCCTTCAGGTTTGATTCCTTTCAGGTTCCCTTTTTGGTTCTCCTATTTTTCAGCATTTTAAAAACTCTGCTTTCACCTTTTGTTTTGGTTTCCCTATTGCCTTACTCGTAAGTCATAACACTTATTAGTCTCTAGCCACCTCGCAGTTTTACCAATCCTGCTCCCAAGGGTGGCATTCAGATGCCTCCAAGTGGATATAAAACTGAAAATTATACCTAAAAGTTGGTCATCAATTAACAAGTGGCTTTCACAAGAGTCAGCTATGTGCTCAGTGTTTAATAATACTCACCACTGTGCTAGATCAAATTTCAACATGACAGATATGGGCACACATGTTCACTTGCGACAAAGAGAGAAAATCAGACTATACAAACATCATGGGAATTCCCCAGCAATATGTAGGAGAATACCTCCGGTCTATAGTGGAACCATGCAAATTCACCATGAATTAATAAAGATTCATTTTTTAATTAGGGAAAAAAAGCAGCATGATATTGATATCATACATAAAGCAGCAATGTAAGAAGTGGTATTCATTAGCTATGGCTCTTAATACATTTCACACCAGACAGAATACTGTGCCTGCTTCTGAGCTCTACAACCAAAAATACATGTGAAAGCATCAGAAATGTTCAGAGGAAGAAGCCACCAAGATTATCCAAGTTTTGAAAAATAAGACCTTCGAGGAAAGGTCAAAAGACTGGGGATTATTCTGGATGAGGAACAATTTCAAGATGATCTGTGAGTATTTTCAGTTTCTTTTTCAGAGAACAGTTGATAAGCATTTTTTATCTATCACCCACTAAAGGCAGAAGAGAAGGGAAAGGGCTGAAAGTGAAACACAAAGGATTTAGGCTTGAAAGGAGAAATGTTGTTTGGAGAGGGCTGTCAACCACTGGAGTTATTTAGTCTCCTTCTAAAGCCTGGGTAGAATCTCGCTAACTTGGCATGTATGTGTGCTGCTCTTTTATAAAAGCCAGGGACGCACTAACTGTTCCTCTTATTAGGATAAAATCTATGTAATGAGCTACTTCCTTGTTTAAGGACACTTTTATTGAAAGACACAAAATATTATTTTACCCAGTTAGTTTTACACTGACTTTGAAGTAAGACTATAAGTAATCTGTATCACTGATACCTAGTATTTGTCATGGTACTTCATGTGGTTCACTGTGTGTGAAAGAAATAAGTGTATAAACGAAATCCGAAGTATTAGAAGCATCAATTCCATCTAATTGTAGGTCCAATAGTCTTTTTGAAGGACAAATTGGAGAAATGGTTTTGATAGAAGTAAGGATTTATTAATGAACAGTTCTTGGGATTATGTAGGACTAATAGAAACTGGTAATTCTGGTTAGAATCCTGTTTTGGTACTAAGTGGAAAGGTAATCAAATTAATATGGTGGGTTAGGGTAATACAATCTGTCACTCTAATTTATTTAATCCATTAACGCTTGCATATCCCATGAACTTCAGATTGAATTTAATATTTTAAGTGGAAATTTCACACTTCGGAAGGTACGATCTGTCTTATGATTTTACTAGGTTGTCTAAATAATACAATTTTAAGAGTACACGGCGTTACTTTCACCACCAGGGACACAAAACCTAATTTCTTCATCATGATGAGGTTCTTCATCATGAATTTTGTTTTAAAGTGTAAATACTTGCATTGCCAAGTTCTATTCCAAGACAATTCAAAACCAGAGTCTAAAACTCAACTTCTCCAACAAACTCCCCCTCCTGTATTGACTGTTTCCTAAGTGTCTTTGAAGTATACCTTTTCTCTGGCTTTACTCTATTGCTTTTAAATTCTCATTCTTTTCAACTGCTTCAGCTGGTCTCACAGCCTATAGTCTCAGCTACCTCCACTTCAGCTTTCATAAGGCCACCAGATTGAATTTCCTAAAATGTAAATCTAATTATGCCTTCCCTGCCTTGTAATGATTCAGGGGCTCCTCATTATTTGTGACAGTGGTATCCACACCTGATGAATCATCAGAATTACTATGGAGTTTTTCCAATTTATAGATCTTAGGGCATGACAACATACCTACTAAGTTGGAATATCTGTTACACACACACACACACACAAACAAGCACACATATGTATAGACACATGCATGTACATCTATATAGTAGTCCCTCCTTATCTGCAGTTTCACTTTCCATGGTTTCAGTTTGACCATAGGTACATGGTCAAACATGGTCTAAAAATATTAAATGGAAAATTCCAGAAATAAACAATCCATAAGTTTTAAATAACCACACCATTCTGAATAGTGTGATGAAAACTTGTGATGTCCTGCTCTGTCCCACCAGGGCCGTGACTCATCCTTTTGTCTAGCATCTCCACGCTGCACATGCTACCCGCCCATTAGTCACTTAGTAGCTGACTCAGTTACCAGATTGACTGTTAGGGTATCATAGTGCTTTTCTTCAAGTAACACTTATTTTACTTAATAATGGCCCCAAGGTGCAAGAGTAGTGGTACTGACAATTCGGATATGCCAAAGGGAAGCTATAAAGTGTTTCCTTTGAGTGAAAAGCTGAGTATAGTACAAAAGATTTTTTGAGAGAGAGAGAGAGAGAAAGACAGAGAGAGAGAGAGAGACCACATTTATGTAAATTTTATTATAATATATAATACAAATATTATTCTATTTTATTATTAATTATTGTTGTTAATCTCTTACTGTGCTTAATTTTTAAATGAAACTACATCATAGGTATGTGTGGATAGGAAAGAAATCCATAGTCTATATATAGGATTGGGAACTATCTTCAGTTTTAGGCATCCATTGGGCGTCTTACAATGTATCCCTCGTGGATAATGGGGGACTACCGTACTTTCAGATTTGGAGACCACTATTCTACGCTAGTCTATTGGAATAGGGCCTTTCAGTGGAGTTGAATCCATAACTTCTCTACATGTCAGCTGCAATTCCTTTAAACCACCAGACTCTCACATACACTAAAGTCTTTGCACATGTCTGACGTAACTGCTTCCTCTCCCTAATCCACTGCGTGCACTCTGATGTACTTCTCAAGTCTCAGGTGATTTTTCTCAGAATGTATGACTCATACTCTCAAAATTAGGCACTGCTTCCTCTCTGCTTGTAGAGTCTCCTGTCTCTACTCCAATGACGTCATATTACTATGAAGCTGTTTTTCTCTTGCTTCCCAAGTAGACTGTGAGCTACTTGAAGGTAAAAAGTATGTATTGTGTATCTTGAAGTCTTTGCATTTCTTTCTTCCTTCCTCTCCACCCCTTTTCTCTCCATGCTCCTGAATGTCTGTCACAGCGTGACTGGTGTATAGAAAGTACTGAATAAGTGTTCCTGGAAGTAAGGGAAAGAAGTAAAAATGATGGAAAGAAATACTCTTGAGTTGCTGCCTTGGAAGACAGTGAATTATTAAGTTAACTTTTCAACTGACAGAGGAATCTATAGCACCAGGAATCTGGACAGAGTGAAGTATAAGATTAGGTTGGAAGGTAGCTATGAAATTCAAATGTTTCTTTTAAGGGACACACAGTGGAACCAGATTTTACATCCACAACCATAAAACAAAATTAAGGGATTTCCAAATTGGTGTATACATATTTAAATATATACATATATTTTTAATAGGGAAAACAAAATGAAGTGGGCAACTGTTTATTTTTCCAGTTAAGATAATAAAAAACAAAACCTATTATGTACCATCACCATATTTTCATAAAGGAAAGGCTATTTATATACCCCCCCAAAATAGGAAAGGTAAATGTCTGATTAAAGAATTAGTTTTGATTAAATAGTCATGTAAAATATATGTAAATATTGTCTTTGTTTTTTCTTTTTTTCTGCAGACAAGAAAAAAAATCTTTATAGATCAGAAATGATCTTAGGACAGGATTTTGGGATAGGCAGAAAGACTTTCAAAAGTTTCTTTATATCCAAAGCAGGGATCTGACGTTATCTCCTCTAGGTGAAATAACCTTGAATGGCCTGACATTTGCACAATGGCTTTCTTTTTGATCTGTCTGTAGTTCCAACTAATTACTTGAAAATACCTTTTCTATTTCCCTGTATCCTTCTGCCTATATTAGTTTATGGCAGTCTAATAAGAACTCAGCCTTCCCTACTGACCATATGTAAAATTAGATAAATTGTAATAGTCTTAATGGAAATGCTAACTTTATGTCGGAAAGTCAGGGTAGAGTTTTTGGGTTGTGTAAGATCAGAGAGAAAATAAGACACACACCAGAAACTACCTTCTTGCTTCTCTTGTTAGAGAATTATGGGTTGTCACGTGGCAGAAAGGAGCTGAGTTGGGAGAAGAAGAGATGAAACCATAATGTTGGGTCTTATAAACTCAAAATTTCCCTTTTCTGAATCAGGCTAAGGCTGAAATCATAGGAAGTACCAAAAAAATTTCTCAAGTTCCTGCAAGCAAGTATACCAGTTAGGGGTTGCTTTTGACTGCATGTAATAGAAACCTAACCACAGTGATAAGAAGTAACCCAACTAGAGTGACAAGATGCCAGGAGGTAATCTGTGCAGTTCAAGTCCATTCAGATCTGCTCTGCTACAGCTGTTCCACAATTTCATCGGTGCCCAGGCTCCTTTAGATTTGCCATTTCATCCTCTTGAGCATCTATGCTTTAGATAGTTGGTCCATACAAGCTCCTATTTTCATTCCAGGCAGAAAGAAGAAGGAAACAATAAAAGGAAGGAGTGTGCCCATATCAGGAAAGTCAAAAGTTGCCCAGAAATCTTCTCTTGACTCATTTTTATATCCCATCATCCAGAACTGTGTCAAATGGCCATCCCTGTACTCAAAAGAAACTGTAAAATGAAAATAGTTGCTTTGGCACATCCCTGCCTCACATGCTGTTAGTGAGGTTGAAGGGAAAAGGGATATTGAGTGGACAACTGGCAAGGTCTGCCACACCAACCAATAGTATTATGTTTCATTTTTCCTCGAAAGCCCAATGAGTTTCTGAAGAAGGAATACAACTCTGCGCATTCACATGAAATATAATGTTCCTTATATCCAGAGAGTCCTCAGAGAGGATACCTTTCTTCTTTTTCTCTCTTTTTTTCTAGGTCTGTTTGCTACATAAACTATAATAATTTAGGGTAAAAATCCCCAAATATCAGAGTCCCATTTGACCCTTTTCCATTGCTTCCTTCACATGTAGTCAATTGCTATATTTGGGGAAAATTACTTTTCTATTTCCCCCTCTCTTTTCTGTTTATTTTATTAGTTTCAAGTGTACAAAGCAACATAATAGTTAGACATTTACACCCCTCACAAAGTGATAACCCCCTGCCCCCACGCTACTACCCCAAAACTGTGTAGGTGCTCATCTCTCTCTTTGGTTTTTACAAAGGCCTCTTGACTAAACAATCAGCATCCCCTCTTATCCCACCCTAGTCCACCCTGTACAATTTAGTTGAGTCAGTCTTCTCAAACTTTGGTACTCTAATGCTAGATATGTTCAAAATCTTTGGTGGCTTTCTATTGCTTATCAGCTAGGTGAGTCACCATAAAACTAATTGCTTGGTGAATTTAAATTAAGGGTGGTTCCTGTGAAAACACCACAATTCTCTCCATCAATGAATGGTGCTTCAAGACTGAAGGTAAATTCCTATTGGGAAGCATTTTCAGGTGCCCAGACAGAACAAATTACGTCTTCCTCAATGTTCCAATAGCTATGGTTAACAGATGTTTGCTGGTTTTCCCTCACGTGCAAGGACGTTTTGTCACATTTCTCAGGAGACATGGCAGAGAATCTGACATGCAGTAGGTGCCCAATAGATGTCTATATGGTTGGCTATTGGATTTAGTGATTATTGTGTTCTGTCACAAATGCAGGCTGCTTCAGTATAAATGCTAGGCACATACATGGACACACACACACACACACACACACACACACACACACACCTCTGAGATAAAAAGAAGACAATAAAACATTTTCCACCCAATTTCTCTGACTATGGCCTAGGTTCCTCACTTTACTTTCCTCTCTGAATTTCAATATTTTGCTTAGAAGGAATTTTCTAGTTTGCTTGTCGAATGCTCATCTGTCATTGTTATTCTTTGCCCCATGTCTGCTTAATTGGATAAATCATGCCTACTGCTCACCTGGGTTGATTAACCTCCATCATGGCAAACAGAACTTAAGAGGCTCTTAGAAAATTTGGGAGTCATAAAAATAATAATAATAATCATAACTCAACCACTATGTATTAAGTATTATGTTAAGTGCTTGACATAGATTGTTTCATTTAGTCTTCAATAAAACTCTGTGAAGTATTATTAACTCCATTTTACAGATGAGAAAACTGATATCAATAGAACTAAGTAATTTTCTCTAGATCATTGTCTCCCTGATGGCAAAGCTGATGCTGCTAACCACTATATTTATGGTCTCAAATGGTTTCAATTGAAAAAAAAAAAAAAAAAAAAAAAGGTTAATTGGGACTAAGAAAATTGTGTTTTGAGATAAATAATAACCATGTTTACCTAAAAGGTAATCAAGGTCTGCATAAATCTGATGATAACTGTGTAGCAGAAACATGCTCTTGTCAAATATCCTCAGTGAAGAGTGAGGTATACTATTTCAGATATGAGTGGTTATGTCATGGTTTCAGCTCTTGACTTATTCTTCAGCTTCTTTATTCTCGTCTTTTAAATGTCCAGCTAATGTTGTACGATACTGATACCCTCCCCTCTAAATGATTTCTGTTATTGTTGCTTTTACACTGCTGTCATGCGGGAGACCCTGCTCGCTGTGCCATTTGTAATGCAGGAGACCCTGCTCGCTGCGCCATGTGTCGTGCAGGGAGGCCTGCGGGGTCTCTGCTCCCGCTCCCCACATAAGAACGCAGGGTATGGTGCCAGCCAAGGCTCTCCGAAGAGTGGTGGAGCAGTTTGTGTGTATGAACACTCAGTATCTAGAAGACCAGGAGGAGCAGCTGATGGAGAGCTGGACCCCCGTGGAGGGGTGGGAGGACGTGGACGGTTCTCCCACCAGCACAGGAAAAGCCATGCAGCTGCTGGAGAGATAGAGCCCCGTGGAGAGGTGGAAAGATGTGGACGGTTCCCCAACCAGCACAGGCTGGAGAAAGCAAAGGTCTTTGCGGCCCTGCGGGCTGGGATGTTCCTGCTCAGGCAGCCCGGATGCGGGACTTATAGTCCCAGGAGGTAATGCTTGCTGAGTCCTCCGTGGGAGATGAGGGTGAGGTCAAGGTTGTCCCTCACCCCCAGGACAGCCCTGGCGAATGACTATGGACTATGGGGAATTGCCTTCCATCCCTAATTTAATGGACAGCTTGACTGTTTGTTTGGGAACATACCACCATGTAGTGGAACTGGGGGATATTTGCTTTTGTGTCTTGACTGGCCACCATTGAGAATATGTAAGCACCTTGATTGTGAGTCGCTGTTGTTCCAGCAGGGTACCCTGAGAGGCCCAGAGAGAGTGGCAGTGCCCCGAGAGCCCTGGCGGTGTCCAGGAAGTCTGGCTGAGCCCAGAGAGAGTGGCAGTGCCCTGAGAAACCCTGGCTGTGCCCAGGAAGTCTGACTGAGCCCAGAGAGAGTGGCAGTGAGTGCCCCGAGAGCCCTGGCTGTGTCCAGGAAGTCTGGCTGAGCCCAGAGAGAGTGGCAGTGCCCCGAGAGCCCTGGCTGTGTCCAGGAAGTCTGGCTGAGCCCTGAGATGCCCTGGCTGTGCCCAGGGAAACTAGTGGTACCCTAAGAAGCCCAGGAAGTCTGCCTATACCCAGAAGCATTGGTAGTGCCCTGAGAAACCCTGGCTGTGCCCAGAGAGCCTGGCTATGTCCAGGATATTGCATTCACTTCCAGGCTCCTTGCACAGGGCCCGGCGCGGAAGACGCTTGTCGCATAGATTGTGAGGCGAGAGCCTGTAGGGGTGGAGTGTGGGGACAGAGCCCCCAAAAGCAGTTTCCAGGCTCTCGGCCTCACCTAGACAGGTGCTGGCTCAGGTAGTAAATGGCCGTCAACTGTGATTGCATGGCCATCAGCTGTGGCTACTTGGCCGTCAGCTGTAACCAGTGAGCCATTGGCCACTAATGTAACTGCTGTGGCCGCGCTAGCAGAAAGAGAGGAAAGATGGGAGCTAGCAAGAAGATGGTGGCTGAGCTAACAAGAGCGGATTGCAGAGAGGCGGATGCCGCCAGAGAGAATACAGTGATATGACTCCCCCATCTATGGCTCCGTGGGTGTTCCTTTTTGGCCTAGCCATATCCTGCATTCTTATGTGGGGAGCGGGAGCAGAGAACCTGCAGGCCCCCCCCCGCACGACACATGGCGCAGCGAGCAGGGTCTCCTGCATTACAACTGCATTGTTTGGATTCTGCAATTTTGAGGTTGGGTACCCTTTTCTGGAACACTTCACCTTTTGCACACCTTGTGCTGTATTCTATATTTTATCTCAAGCCCCTTATGTTGGCTTTCTGGGTTTCTAAGACAGTGTCTTAAAAACAAACATTTTGATTGACACAGTAAGAACTACACACACACACACACACACACACACACACACACACACACTTGAAACATAACATACTACTAAATCCACCTGCAATGTACTTGAATTTATGATAGCCATTCATCTACGATTGTACTCAAAAGGGAAAAAGCTAATGTAAAGTATGCAAAATAGTTATAATACGTAAAGCTAAATAAGGTGCTCATGTCCAAAATATATAAAGAACTCATACCATTCAGTGGCAAAAAACAAAGAATCTGATTAAAGAATGGGCAGAAGATCTGAATAGACAATTTTTCCAAAAAAGACACACAGATGACTGACGATCAGGTACATGAAAGATGCCCAACATCACCAATCAGGGGAATGCAAATCAAAACCACGATGAGGTATCGCCTCATACCTGTTAGAATGACTATTATCAAGAAGCCAACAAATAAATTTTGGCAAAGATGTGGAGAAAAGGGAACACTTGTGCAATGTTGGTAAAAATGCAAATTGGTGCAGCCACTATGGAAAGCAATAAATAAAAATAAAGCTACTCTATAATCCAGCAATTCCACTTGAGGGTATTTATCTGAAGAAAATGAAAACATTATCTTGAAACATATATGCACCCCATGCTCACTGCAGCATTATTTACAATAGCCAAGATGTGGAAACAACCTAAGTGTCCGTCAATGGATGAATGGATAAAGAAATTGGGATATATATATATATATATATATATACATATATATATGATGAAATATTACTCAGTCATAAAAAATAATGAACTTGAGCCATTTCCAAAAACATGGACAAACCGTAGGACATTATGCTAAGTGAAATAAGTCAGACAGAGAAAGATGAATAACTTATGATCTCTCTTAAACGTGGAATTTAAAAACAAATAAATAGCTCATAGATATAGAGAACAGATTGGTGGTTGACAGAGGCGGGATGGGAGAAATGGGTGAAGAGGGTTAAAAGGTAAAAATAAAATAAAAACAAACACATAAATAAATATAATGGTAGATGTACCCTGTTTCTTCTACTGAATGTGTACTTATTTACACAGTGTCGATTCGCATTGGTCTCTATTTTCTAAGTAGAGAAGATTAAATGTGGGTAACTGTAAGTTAAATTACACCAAGAACACAAAGTACTGGTCAGTAGAGGTGGTAATGCATTATAATCAGTTCAAAAGAAGGTCCAATAATTTGTGCAAGAAAGAGCATTAGCCAAATATCATAATAGGAAATTTAACTGTATAGATTCAAGTACTTATTTCTTGAGAGATACAATTTTCTAAATGTTCCTATAGCTCGTGAGATATTAAAATGGCATACATAAGCTTACAGTGATGTTAACACATATGAATTTGGGGAACAGTATTGATTTATGGGAAATTATAACCTAGGTGAAAGACATGGACTTAAAAATATTGCATTGATGTAACAAAAAAAAATCATGGTTATTAAATTATTGGCCAACTTTATGTGCACGGATTCCAGTTTGAATCATTTTGGACAGAGTAGCTCATTCTCATGCCCCAACCAAGGTTCACATAGTCAACAACAAAGATCCTGCAACCTCAGCTAGTGGGAACAATATTTTCTAATTTTTAAAGGGACTTACTTAACTGTTAACGTAACATTTGAAAGATAGAAAACAAATGTGGATGTGTTAATTGATATTAATAGTTTTTGTTGCAGATTTCTTTCTAGATGAGTTTGGACATTGTAAAAATTTCTGTCTGGTTTTAAAGTATCTGAAACTTAATAGACGGCATTTTATTGAAATGTTTAGAAAAATTTGAGTGTTGTGCGGGAGACCCTGCTCGCTGCACCATGTGTCGTGCAGGGTGTCAAGCGGGGTCTCTGCTCCCGCTCCCCACATAAGAACACAGGATATGGTGAGGCCAAAAAGGAACACCCACGGAGCCATAGATACGGGAGTCATGCCACTATATGCTCACTGGAGGCTGGGTTGGAGACACAGGAAGCAGGAGCCACCCAATTCTCAACGCTCACTGCGCCACTTGCAGGCTCAGCCACCATCTTCTTGCTAGCCCCCATTTTTCTGGTAGCATAGCCACAGCAATTATATTAGTGGCCAACGGCTCACTGGTTACAGCTGACGGCCAACTAGCCACAGCTGATGGCCATGCAATCACATTTGATGGCCATTTACTACCTGAGCCAGCACCTTTCTATGTGAGGCCGAGAGCCTGGAAACTGCTCTCTGGGGGGCTCTATCCCCACAGTAAGTTTCTAATCGAAGTTTAAATGGTTAGAGCTGATTTATTAAATTTAAAGTTTTGGTTTATTAGCTGTTTAAATGGTGTACAAATATTTAGAGAAATTGCATTTGTTAGAGTTGTATGTTAATAAATTGAGCAGTAAACAACAATAACAAAAATAGCAGTGAATATTATATTTCATGCACCAAAACCTTTCAGGTAGAAAAAGGTTTAAAATGTCTAGTATTGTGCTCCATACATGGAGAGTGCTCAACGATTTTTTTCATAAAGTTCCCTGGCTCTCTCCAGGTAATTTTTTCCCCCATGTTTTATTTTTCTCCCACATTTTCTTCTTATGTACCAACAACTGTCTCTGCTCCTGTTCACACTAAACTGAGGATACTCTAAGAAGAGTACAGGGACTATAGGTCCAAGTTAACTTTCTGATAACCTAGCAGCTCCACCAAACTTGGGCTGTGAAAAACTAGATGTTGCTAGGGATATTTTAGCAAGTCATGCTGTAATTAACCTACGCTATTATACAACTAAAATTTTAGGAGGCTTTAACTGTCTTCTAGGTTGGAGACCAACACATTATTGATGCAACCCAATCCGACCATGTTCCTTAGTGATCATCATAGTTCTAAGCCCTTCAGTTAGTATTAGTTATATATTGAAGATACTGGAAGACACTTGTGTGGTGGAAGTTCCCATTAGGATCACTTAATCTGGAATAATTCAGGTTCAAAATCCCCCCCAGTGTATGTAAGCAGCTGTGGTGATGGCAGCAAGCAGTTGAGGAGGAGGAAGGAAGAATGTCGTGGAGATCTTTTATGGTAATATGAAAACGTAATTGATTGAATTTTGCACCTGTCTATGTTAAGGATAACTGCTTTTGTCCCTATTGCATCAGCCTGGTTTCCTATTGTAATTTTGAGACGAAAGAGTTCCTTAGCTATTTGGCAGCTGACCTGGACCCAGCATTCTATATAACTCAAGTATTTTAGACCAGTGAGCACATAGCTTGATACAAATGGCTGTTCTGACTGTAAGTTTGCTTTTGTATCATCTTATGGGAGTAGGTTATAAAATATCAAAGACAGGTAACACACTGATTTCATTATCTTGATTTCTGAGACTAACCTAGCCTCACCTCACCACAGCTGTTCATCCTGAGTCACAAAACTGCAGCTTTCTATTTGGAGTGACACTCAAGTCATTGCTCATTATCTCTTGTTTCTGATACTGCAATCCTTACCAGGCATCCCCTATTCTTGGTATCCTGGCTTTGCAGGCTCAAATAAATAAATGGTATGGATGAAAGAAAGAGCCCCTAAATATATTGCATCTAGGAAATTATGATCACTCTCATTCCCGATTTGTAGCTTTAAAGCTGACATTAAAATATTTGGAATTTTTGCGGAAGCACACATAACTTCTTGTTTAGAAAATAATAGTGATATAAATAATAATAATAATAATAACAATAATAATATTAATGACAACCCTATAACAGGGCTAAGCCCTAGACCCAGAAAGCCTATGTTTAAATCTCAGGTCCATTATTTACTGGCTATATGACCAAGGGAAACTTAAGTCACTTCTCTGTGCTTTTATTTAAAAACAGAACAATAGGGGTAATAGTATGTACTTTACAAAGGTGTGGTGGAAATTACATGGTCATGGGAAACTGCCTGATATATATGGTAAGGGTTCAGTAAATGTTAGCTATTATTAAAAGCTATTGAAGATGGGTCATATGATAATGTTATATGTTACAAATGGAATGTTTTATTTTAGGTAATTTAGAGTCTTCTGCAGGGTTAAAAAGGATTTGGATCGTCTGTTATCTGAATGTCTCTTGTTCCCATTTTTCTTTGTACTGTATCCATTAAATTTGGTATAGTTAATGGCTACCACCTCACTAGTCAAGCCAAAATATTCTGTAATCAGCTCTGCTATACCAATTTCATGAGTATTCAGCTGCTCAGCCCAGAATACCAATTGTGTGAAAAGTGCAGTGAATTCTAATTCACATTTGATTGCAATGATCTGAACCAAACACAAAACCTAGTTGAGCCAAGATGATTTGGGCTTTACACGTTTGTGTAGTATTACGTGATCTGCACGCTCGAAACAGGAGTATCTTTGAATTTAACATATTTTTCAAAAAACAAGAATTCTTTTAATTAAAAACATTTTTAAAAATTTCAGTAGGTATAATTGTTAACACCTGCTATGTGTTAACAACAGATGTTTCTGACTTACCTAAGGGAATTCTTATAATTATTCTATAAGCTTATTGGAATGCCATTTACCAAGATAGTTGGGAAACTAGTTGGTGACTTTGCATGTAGTATTTGGTGTTTCTTTTAATCTCTTCCCCTATTGCTGTCAATCCCCCCACTCCCTCCCCAACTAGGCCCACTGAAAGCAAAATTGTCCTTCTGGGGTACAAAAACGGTTGCAAAACAGTCATGCCTTTTTAGTCTTTGTGAAAAGTTACTGAAATTAAATTATATGTATTCTAAAGTACTGTAAAATTTACTTTTAAGTGTTTTAGCAGCTAATCCTTATAATGCTCAACATGGACGTCTTACATCTTGATTTAAATGTAGAAGTGTACCATTTAGATAGCTAATACCCTTCTAATAGCTTGACTTCAAGTGAAACTATAGTAAAAACATGAGTTCTCTTAATTTTTCTGACCATTTTTAAGGTCTTATATGCAGTCAGCTTTCTGAATTCTTCATTTATGATACTAATCACACAATCACCTATAGGCATGTATTAAATATGACACTGGTTTCAGCCAAATAATGGGCCAATTGCAAACAATAAAGAAAGGCAGCTCCATTTATAACCGCTGTTTCAACTGAGCTCTATTGTTATCTGAGGGTGACTCATTAATTAATTGTTGCTCTTTTATATTATGAGCTATTGAGTTAATGAGTAATTTGTGTGCGATAATTCTCTGAACACATTGATTACTTGAGATATTTTCTGGGGCTTTCATACCAATGACATGCTGAATAGGTAGAAGATTGTATTTGCTTTTGTGTGCTCATTATTAGTAGGTTTGAGATGAGTACAAACCAGTGCAAAGGCACCTAAAAGTCATGTGATGTCTGAAGTATCCTAAGTCTAACAGGAGGCTGAGTGCTCAGGGGAAGGCCTGTCACACAGTAGGTTCTTAATAAATGTCAGTTTTAATCATGACTATATTAAAACTTTGCTTTTGATTACCTTAAATTGCATGAAAATCATATTTAAGAAATATCTACAATTGTGTTTTTAAGGAAAAGCATAATCAAATGGCTTTTGCTAAGACTGTAGTCTGTGCTAATGGCCTATTACAGTAAACATGCAGATTGTTTTTGCAACTTACTGAAGTGAACATTAAGCATGTTTGGCCTGTATCATTTCTATGAAATTATTTAAGTGACTATTCCGTGGTTGGTTTGCCTAAAGTGATAGTTAAAAGGAAACCATTTGTGTACAGTATGTTTTACTACAGATATAATTTTCAGCACCCTGTTTCAGGTAAGGCACACCGTCTCTTCCTTCTACATGTAGGAGTTAGTTGAGTTTTTTGTTTTCATTCATTGTACAGAAAAGAGGAAACTTGAAATTTAGTCTGACAACACAGTTGCTTTCAGAAAGATCACTTAAAATTTGTATATACGTGCAAAATTATACACAGTAATTGTCACCTTCATTTTTGACAGTTTTATTTTCCCCACAAACGTAAATAGCAGTAAACTGCCTAGCTCATAGATCCTAAATATAACCTTTGGAGAAGGCATTTGAGAGGTACTTTTTCTATGCTTATGATTTACCTTTTGAAAGTAAATGTCCTTATATAATTTATTCCTTTTATGAACTTAAGGTATGTGTTCTAGATATCATCTTAGATTTTGCCAATTAAGAGCAATCAAATAGTGTAATACCCCTTTTATTAAAAACATAAATCCAAATATAAAAAAAATGAATGAAAGAATCCAGCAGATATTTATTAAGCAAGATGAAAGTGAAATTACAAACACAGGTCAGCTTTTAAACTCAGCCAGCATTCTGGTGGACTGGAGGTGCCTGGTCCTTCATCAGAGGCAGCCTATATGAGATGCATGTTAGGAAGGGAGCTCTCCCTGCTTGAGAAATCAAAGCTCCATTGGAGGTGTCCTACTGGAGGCATCAGTTAACAAGCTAAGTGACATCAGGGCTGCACAACACAAAGAGGAAAGTTGACAACAATTCAGGGACTTTGAATAGTCAAGACAGCTTAGTACTTCAGGTCAAAAATGCTACGATTTATGGGCAATTAACTATAAAATGGCCTTTTTCTGTTTTGTTTCACAATTTCCATAGAGATTAAAGATAATCTAAAGAGATTAAGGCCTTAATCTTTAATCTGGGTAATTTTGTTTGTAGGAAAAGCATAACAATTCTTGAAGTATTAAGCAAAAGAAAAGGCAGTAAAAACGTTTAGTCTTTGGGTGGCAAGAACAATTGAACAGTTGAACATTTTGTTCCCAGTTTACAGGTATTTTGACATATTGATCTTAACATATGCAAAAACCATTTAAACCTTTAGAAGATCATTTGAAAAAGATACTGACAATTAAAATTATACATCCACATGAACCTCAAGCAACTCTTAACGGGGATAGCAGGGCAACAGTGTTATGAAAACCACTTCTCACTATCTACCCCCCTCCCTGCCCCATTTGTTTTGTTTTGGTTTTGGTTTTGGTTTTGGCTATGCAAGTCTTTCCATGAAATCAATGTAAGGCTCTCAGGCTAAAATACTAGTTATCTTATGGGCCCTAAATAGCTATTTTTGAAATTCTTTTTTCAGTGTATCTCAAATTTGGGGGACACGTGACTTGAACACTCTTAACCATGAAGCATTTGTAAAAATACGTATCATTCACTTTTCACAGAATCATTTTCTTAAAAATGAGAGGCAATATGCAGATTCACATGCATGTCCATAATAAAGCTTTGTTTCAAAACAACTCAAATTCACACCAGCATTATTTGCAGCTTAATATTTTGGCCCCAAACCAAGAATTTAGGTACCACATTTAATATTCATCTGCAATGCATATATATTGACAGGACAAAATATGTATGCAAATACTGGGAAATATTGTTTCCTGTACAAGTGATCAAGAAAAAAGAAAAGAAAAACCACAGCACTAAATTTGCTCTAGTAAAAATGTGCCTCATTGTGTCTATACTGAATTAGATCTGTTGAAAAGTAGTTCTATTATGAGGAACAGAAGCAAAATGTGAGCAACCCAGAAAAGGGGATTATTGACTCATTTTAATTTATTAAATTGTAGTTTAAATAATCAGTCTCCACAATTTATGTCAGAGAATTGTCTTCTTTATCAGCTAACATGTAGGTAAGAGAATATTTCACCTTGAAAAAAATGGAATGACAAATTTCAGCCTAAGTGGGATGTATTCTGAGTGGGTAATTACTTAAAGAAAGCAACAGAGTAAGACACGTCAAACTTTGAAAGTGTTCACTTTTAAACATTAAAATAAGTGGCAGGTAAATACAGAAAAATATATAATCACCAGTTCTCAGCTTTTTATCAATCCCTTTGTTTCTTCTAGAAGATTCTATGAGCACTATGTCGCTCTGATCAAAAGTAACCTCACTACTCAAATATCATAGCTTCAATGTGCATTAGTATGGTTTCAGTAGATTCATACTCAAATCCTTTTAGTGCCAGAAATTTATCAAGCCATAGTTATTAAACCCTTAGCTCTTATGGAGAGATCTGGGCAAAATTTATATAAGAAATTTAATTTATCATTTTAAAATTATCTCATAATTGTGGTAACACTTTTTAAAGTAACCCTTTGGAAAAAACTTACATGATACCCAAAGGCACTAGTTCACATAAGGGGTGAATGGCTGAAAAAAATAAACAATAAAAACAAAGCCATTATATAGGTAAAGAGCACACACACACATATGCACACACACACACACACACACACACACACACACACACACACAAAGGATATTAAAAGGATAACTGTTAAGCTTTAAAGTTATTCTAAAAATGGCACTTTTCACGTTGGTATAAAATGAAAGTGCTTTAAGATGAAATTTTTATGCATTTTTTTAAAGCTGATCTTAACCCCCTGAAAATAGGGGGTTATAATGAGAACACTGATAGACTCTAAATCATAGTGGCAATAATAGTGGATGTTGCTAAAATGCTTTGTGTGTGTCTTTATTTTTTAGTATTTTTAATGTTGATAGACTTGCTTTATCTATATGTGTATCATTAGTGAGATTTGCTCTTCAGTTTTTTACTAGAAAGTTACAGCTCATTTAAAATAGCTGGTAGATACAGAAAGCATAAATATACAGTAAGTTTAAACACTGATTGTACTAAATGCAACAATACAAAGAAGCAAACAGAACACAAATGGTAACACAATAAAACTGTATTACATTTGTGCTTCAAATATTACAATACATTATATACAATAGTCCAAAATAAACATCTCATGCCAAGTGACACAAAAACGAATAGCAAGCAAAAAAATCCAGCAATATGTACATTACTTTTTTCTTTAATAATAAACATTCAACTCTGAACTGGGGCAATTTCACTACATACAGATGCAGTCCGCCTTTTATTCCATATAACCATCCTGCTTTCCTATATCTACGCTATTCAGTAGGTTCCTGTGTCAATTCTTATATACATGTGGAGCAAAAAAGATAAAAGAATGTAGTGCTTTGTATTCTTAATGGGGCGATGTTGATAGATCAGCGAACCTGGGGTGCATAACCTTCTTTCATTAAACCTTCCTCGTAGTCCGTCTGGCAAAGGATCATGTTATTCTTTAGGAAAAATTTGTCTCCAACACAAAACCTGAAAATATTTTTAAAAATAAAATGTGTTAAGACCATTTCACTCAGACCCATAGATTTGAAGATTTCTTTTCCTAATAATGATTTCACAAGGTAATTCCCTGAATTTGAAAGCTTGGCTTACAAAGTTGTCATTATTGTCAACATTAAACCATTTCAGTCATTTAATGAAACAGTGCACACAAGATTTGAAATTCTACTTTCATATACAAAAATCATAGGAACATCGAGAAAAACATGTAGGGCAGCAAAGGTGATTTTTTTTCTACCACATTGGAAGGAAAAAAAGAACTGATCTATATATACGCTCATTAAAATAAGAAAGAATGATAATAATATTTCACTGCAGTGATTATGGAAGATTTCATCATTGGCCATTTATCCACTTTATAAAAAAGGAAAAGGCATTAAATGAATCAAACGATTAGAAAATAGCCCATTTTAAAGCTGCCCATTTTAAAGCTTCCTTTTATTCTGTTATTAAAAATGTGATTAAATTCTAGTAATTTGGAAGAGATCGTTCTGAAATGAAATTTGTTTTAGCACCAGACTCTGTCTGATGCTCGGCCGTATTCCTTTGTTTATGGCAATTTCACCAACTGTAAGATAGTAAATGTCATTTCTTAGAGCACTTCTAGTGAAACCAAAGAGAGTAAAATCTGAACAAACTTCCTAACATCAATGTGATAAAGAAACTAGTTTCCAGTAGCTAATTATTATTTTATTCTGTAAAACATTGTTAAACGTGCAAGACTGTAATGGTTTTAATAAGTGCTCTTTTTATATAATTTCCCAGTGGTGACACTTTGGACACAATTAAGGTCAGAAATAAATGCTTGTGCTGTTTCCGGTACATTTAACAATAAAGTAACTCTGGGGAGATCTGTATATATTTTTAATTGTAACAATTTAACCTTCAAACAGCAGTGTCTGGTAGAGTTGACCCAGTAAAACTACTCGTAATTATACAAGTTGACCTCACCGACCTTTGATAGTGGTCTCTCTTTATCAGATAGTCAATTTTGCATGATGTTCAAGCAGAAATCTTAGTGGCTAGATTAAATTGCGTAGTGAAAGCCACCCTTTAATGTTTTGTGAAGTTGAAAGTTTAAATGAGGAGCAGTTGGACTGATTTACATTTGCAAAGATTGGAATGCTAGACAAACAGTGAACCTATTTATTTTCCAACTGGGTAGCTTTGGAAATTTATCCTTATTCTAGCTAAGTAGATAGAGGGGGAAATAGTGTAATAAAAAAAAGTAGATTGAAAAGAATTAGCTTTCCTCTTAAAGAAGATTGGTCTGTTTATTTGTGGAATTTACTTTTCTTCCTCAAGATTACTGCCTGCTGATGATGTTGATTGAAAGTACAGACTATGTGCCGATCTTGAAATCCTAGAGTTATTTGTAGTCAAGGCTATTGGATACAATGAGCATTCAAGTTTGGACTTTAAGTACATCTTCTTTTTATTGGTTGCAAGCTATAAACTTTAAACATTGTGCTTAAAAAGTGGTGTTTGAATAAACCAGTTTTTACAGATAATCTTGATACGAAGATATGTTGAATAAAAGGAAATATTTCTTTTGTTGGACAGACGTAATAGCCAAATTAGACACTCATCTTCTGTGAGGTTATATAAAATAGCAGGTAGAATATATTTAATTACTGTTCAAAAATTTCAATTTATATTACTATTAAAATGGAACTAAGAAGCTACTAATAAAAATTTCACATTAAAAATAAGTATGTTCAATAAAACACTCTTGTGTTCCAGCTGATATTTCTTAAAAAGATTTAAAAATCTTTTTTTTCCCCCAAATCAGCTAAACTGGAAATACTTTCAACTCTATATTGCCTAAAATTTTACTTTAATTTTTCAACACAATTTTTTAATAATCCCCAAAATGCTATTTGATATCAAATAAAAACATTTTTTTCTTTTTGTCATGCCATGCACGTTATTCTCACCTTCAGAGGCCTTATAATTTAGATAATTTTTATTTGTAGATTAATAAATTCAGGATAATTATAGTGAGAAAAGCACTGAACCAAGAGTCTGAGGATCTAGGTCTGAGCCCTACTGCTTTCACCTACCCAATGCAAAATATAAGGTACATTTCATACTTAGAGAAAGTAGAGTTATTAATAGTTCTCTTTGGGTAAGATAAAACATCTGCATTGCTGGATTGTAGGGATGTTGAAATAATAACATATGAAAGGTAGAGAGGCACATGGCAACAAATAATGTTCAAATATCAACTTTCCACTGACGACAGTAAGATGAAACGTCAGTTTTTCTTATTTGTCATATTAGTCACTTTTGTAAGTTTGTGGTAAGGAGTAGAAATGAAGTATGTAAAGCCTTACCTTACTGTTTGGATGGTAGGTAATTAAAGTAGCCACCTTTTAGAAAGTACCTAGCATGGGCTAACGCTAAGCATGTACATATGTGATCACACTACTACTTCTACTGAATTTAGAACATAGAGATTATCACTGCCTTTTTCAGATGAAAAACCTAAGGCTTCCTCCCAGAATTAAAAAAAAAATCTGCCCAAGGTTTTACAGTCAGAAGGTATGTGGTAGAGGAAAGCAAGGTACCAGGTCTCTTTGGATTCAAGACCCATGCTTTTACCTGGAGTCAGTAAAGTCTGAGGCTACAAAGTTATACAGGTTTTTTTTGTATTACTATTATTCCTTTTCATAACTTAAAAAAAAGTCTGCCCTCCATTCATTGAGATGTTGGTAATATAAGTGGAATTCATCTAAAATATTCCGACATGAATATTTTGTTGCTACTATATTGTCAACTGGATAAAGTATATTTTATGTGCATTTCAATTTAAAGTTCAAGATGAAACAGAGCATGGGTGAGGAATAATCTGCTCTTAACCATAGCATTCAAGGTTGTTTCAAGTTATATGTGCAATATATTATCCCCCCGTTTCCCCCCATCTATTTAAATTCTAAAATTATTTAGTTTACATTCCTTCCACCAGTGTTCCCTGCCCACATCAACTCATTCTGATCTTTCCCAAAGCACGTGATTATTAGTGTATCATTGACTTTGGCATTTCAAATTTTCTCATGAATCTGTAACAGGTTTCCCAATCTGGGCAGCAGTGCTGAGGTAAATGACCATGGTTATATATTTTTTGAAACCTTTGGAATATCACCATAATTTGTACTACCAGTTGAGGTGGGTTGTCAGTAAGTATTGGTTAAGATAGATTTATTCCAGAATCAAACAGCTTTAAATAGCAAAGGTATTTTAAATGGAGTAATTTAAATTTGCATTCATTATGATTTCCAACCACTGACTTCCTACCTTTACAATTTCATTTCCTGTTCCTCTCTCCATTCCTCATGCTTCCATATCCCTACCAAACTACACATCTAATGTCTGAGCACTCTGAGAGACGTTTTATTTCCCGAACATAATAGATGCTGTCACACCTCCATGCTGTACATGCTGCTCCATCTGTCTGGGGAGCCTTTTCCTCACTTTTCCTGGCTTCCTCGTCTCCCCTACTCCCCACCAGACACACTTCCTATATGCCAAAAAGTCCTAGAAAGTTCTTTTTTTTAAAAAATGCAACACATCAAGCCTGTGATGCTTCCCTAAGACTTCCAAGGACCCACCTCTCCTGCCTTGGTATGGATCTGTTTAGCATCGATTAGATGCTCCTGTGAGGATTTGATGTCCTGTCTATAAGAAAAAGACTAGATTGTATCCCCTCTGTTCCCACAGAGCCTAAAAAAGTGCTTTTATTCTTTAGTAAAAGAAAATGAAACGTTCTACAAGTCTACATATTCAAGGCAACTTTATTACAAAGAAGCATGTCTTTTCTTTTTCTTATAAACCATTGTTTGGTTTTACAGACTTTTCTAAGGGGGAGGGGCTTATTCACCTTTAAAAAATTAACCTATTACACAGAATTTTCCAATTCTGAAGGAGATTCAATATTATACAAGACACTCCAAATAACCTTCCTCTGATTTCCTTTCAAAATAAAGAAACTTTGATTTTTAATTCAGGGCTCACATTTTTAGCCATACCGCTCTAAAAAGGGCAGGGAGCATTACAAGGGACCCTTCCTGAAGGTGATTATTGCTACTATTTTTTTTTAAACATTCAGAAATACTGATGTTAATGATATTTTGATTTAAAAGTTAAGATGAAATTACTGCTAAATAAAATTCATAAGCATGTATAATACCACAATTTCAGATGTCAATAAGGTTTGCTTAAGGGAAAGTGCCTATAAATTACCTATTCATCTTGTGTTTCACTTGAAAAGGTGCAATACTATGACAATTATTTGGCTCCTGAAAGCACAGGCTCTTATGGCATATGGCTTTATTAGAGAGGACTTCCCAAGAAAACGTCAAAAGTAAAAGCAGAATCTCCTATATTGAAAACCTTCTGTATTGAGTAACAAAATTTGTCTGCTTTGCTTGGCTGATGAAGATTAGCTGACTTCTTGCATTAAAGAAGTTTGTCTTGTAGGGGCTGAAGTGACAAGACAATAACTAAGTGCTAATTGTGCATAACAGCACTAAAGATATGCAGTCCCATTATGGCATGTAATAAATGGAGCGAACACAGAAATATATTAGGTCTTTTAATAATGATACTAGAATAGTATGTTGCAGCAAGAAGAGTGTGAACAGTTTCAGAGTCAAAATTTAGGAGTGTTTGTCTTACTTGACTGGGTTCTACTGAGGAAATGGAGTTAATTGTGAGTGCAACTTTTTATTTCAATGGTGAAATAAAAGTGATATACGATTTGTAAATAGCATTAACAACCTACAATTACTTTGCATCATAATAGAGTTTAGGCTGGGTTTAGCACTTGAATGATGTTTTAATTTTCTGTGTAGAACATGAATAAAATAGGTAAGCCTGCCCTAGTAGAAGAATGGACAAAGGACAGAAACAGGCAGTTCCCTAAAAGAAAAAATAGCAAAGGGCCACTAGTAAACAAATGAATGCTAATTAAAAATTATAATGAGATACCATCTTTCATCCCATAAGGTGATTTGTTTTTAAATAAGTCCCAGTGTTAGAGTGAATGTGAGGGAATGCATAGTTTTTACATTTCTGGTGTGAGAATGATCAGTAAAACTTTTCTGGAGAGCATTTTGCAATATATAATATAAGCCTTTAAACTGTTATATACATTGTATAATTAATTTTTGCTCCTGTGAATTGATCCTGACCAGTTTCAGTATTTGTTTGTTTATAAAGTCCGTATTATACCGATAATACAAAAACTTGGAAGAAACAACCTACACATTGATGATTTCATATATGAAGCTCTATCCATAAAACTAAACATAAGAAAACTTAAAGTATCTTAAAATAATTTTTAAAGGCAGGTAAAATGGCACACTACATTAAATAAAGAAGTCCAAATATCAAACATTAGAATTCTTCCCTTTTACTTTCCTTTAAGCTGCTTAAATGTGGATATAATATAAAGTATATGCTACCTTGTTTCCCGGAAAATAAAACCTAGCCAGACAATCAGCTCTAATGCTTTTGGAGCAAAAATTAATATAAGACGTCTTTTGTCATATATGTATGAAAACGTGTATGGCTGGCTACATGCCAGAATGTTAAAATATTTTCTTTTAGAATTGTGAGAGAATAGTGAGACATGAGGCAATGTTATTCTTTATCCCTTTGTATTTTCTCAAGTTTTTACTATGAATCTATAATCTCTTATAAGTAGAAAAGCAGTAAATGTTATTATTACATAAAGATAACTGTATTATTAGTGGATGCTATAGTGGATCAATGTGACAAGTAAACAAGCATTTTAAATTTACTACTAATACACTTTTAAAATGTATACGTATACATGGACACATGCATATCAATGTGTCTATACGGATATGTGGATATTGATATTTGTTTATCCCTATCCTTACAATACACAACACGTGCATTTGCCAATTTATGTTTGGTTAAATGTCACCACAGACTGAATTAAACTACGTTGATTTCAAGCATTTGTTGGGAAGACTCAAGATGATGTGAGATGACTTCCTGAACTATTTCCCGAGTAAGTTATATATTGCAAGGTATACTGAGCCACATTCTGAATAGCTACATTCAGCAGGAGACATTACTGAGATACACATCTTGTGCAAAAACCAAGTTAGTGAAATATGATTTCGTAAAAGTAAATCATAAATATCAAGGTAGAAGAACTCATTTTTGAGAACCTATTATGTTCCTGATACTTAATATAAATTATTTCATTTAATTTTCAAAGTCTGCAAGATAGGCATTAGTGTCTTTATTTTACGAGTGTGGAAACAAAAATTACAGAGGTGAAGTTACCCAGCTAATCTGTGATTCGGCTGGAATCTGAATCCAGTTCTCACTGTAAACATCATATTCTTTCTACTACTCTACAGGGCCTCCTAAGAAGATGCTGCATTGAACAGTAAAACAGAGCAAATTACAATAACTGAGAACTTGACACAACTAATATTTACTGATTATATAATACATCCAGGTGTTTTCACACTCACAAGGGATTTATTTTCATTAAAATCCATTAAGTATACTAATTTTTGAAATGTTGTACTTTTAATGATAGGTACTTTTTAATATTCTAATATCCTCTGCATTTGTCACATAAAACAGGCACCGGTAGTGCATGGTTCCCACTGGAAATAAAAGTTATAACTTTCAATAAGGAAAAAATAGGATGAAGTCATAATACTTTGAGATGAAAGAATTCTCTGAGATTGACTAATCCAGCTCCCTTACATTACAAATGAGAGAACGGAGATCCAGAGAGCTAATATTGTTGGGGAAAAGTCTAGACTAGATTTAGGTTTCTAGCTTCCCTATACAATACTCTTTCCATTCTCCAATGCTACCTCTCCACTGCTGGTAACAGTTTATTAGCTATATCCAGCCTCAAAGAAACTTGAAGCAACTTTAAAAGTACATATAAAACAAAGTTAAAATTCAAGATAAGAAATCAAGAGCTAGGGCAACCATAAATATGAAAAATGAGATGAATACGCACTGTCTGCTACAAATTCCTGTATATTTGCCTCAGGGCAAATTTGTTTGCACACAGAAGTAGGACAAAAAAAATAAAGATACGTTAAACCTACATTTTAAAAGACAGGAAAACAACAGAAAAAAGAATGAAACTAAGAAGCCTCAAAGTTTATAGACATGTTTTCATTTTTTATTACATCCTGTGATAGGATGCATGTCTTCCAAGTAGAAGTGTAGCT